>NC_064275.1:21902500-23373750 GCF_003254725.2 Canis lupus dingo | reverse complement strand
GAGAACAGTAAGAGGTTCCTCAAAAAGCTAAAAATAAAATACCCTATGATCTAACAATTGCACTGCTAGGTATTTACCCAAAGGATACAAAAATGCACATTTGAAGGAGTACATGCATCTCGATATTTATAGCAGTAAATATATATGACAATCCATTGAATACTACTCATTCATCAAAAAGAATGAAATCTTACCATTTGCAATGACATGGATAGAGCTAGAATGTATTATGCTAAGTGAAATAAGTCAATCAGAGAAAGATAAATGCCATATGATTTCGCTTATATATGGAATTTAAGAAACAAAATGGATGAACATATGGGAGGGGGAAAAGAGAGAGAGAGGGAAACAAATCACGAGAGACAACTACAGAGAACAAACAGGGTTTGTTCAGGAGGGAAGGGGTGGGGGATGGGCTGGGTGGGTGATTGGTATTAAGGTGAGCACTGGGTGTTATATGTAAACAATGAACCACTGAACTCAATTCCTGAAATCAATGTTGAACTGTACATCAACTAACTAGAATTTAAAAGTAAATAAACAAACCCAGTACTTTCTTTGTGACAATGCCTGTGCAATATTTAAAGTAAATCAATCTGTAATTAAAATGTGCATTTTAAATAAAATGTATGTGTCTAAGGGGGACAAAAAGAAATGAGATCAGAAATATGATATATGGATTTAGAAATCAGGTGGTATTTTAAACTTTGGGTGTGGATGATGACATCACCCGAGAAGCTTGGGGCCAGCGAGAGGAGAATGGGACCACAGACAGAACAATGGGAAGCAGCAATATTTAAAGAACAAGAAGAGGAAGAGCCTATGAAAAAAACTGAGTCACAACAAACAGAAACAGAAGAAAGTGCTGTCATAGAAGTCTAAGGAGGAGGAAGTTTCAGCTGGGCCAAATGCTGATGAGAAGTCCAACAAACTAAAGACCAAAATTTATCCTCAACGCTTGGTAGTCAGAAAAATGAAAAGCGCTTAAGTTAGTAAATGTTCAATATTTATTTGTAAACTATTCCAGAGAAATCAGAAGATGAGCTGCTAATATTCAGTCTGTGCCCGGGGCCCTTTCTTCAGATGCTGTTTGTTGCTAACTATTCCTCAAAGGGGTTGAAGAATAAACAATGTAGCTGCTGCTCCTAATCAGGAGCAACAGACAGCAGTCCCATATATCTGTCTACTCTCCCCCCACATCCTTCCTTGTATCCCCTGTGGTCTCTCCATTCCCTGTGCTCAACAGCTGAGAGCCAGTTTTGCAGAGCTCCCTTCCAGGATGACCCCACTAACATTTAGCCACATTTACTCTTAGTTCTTTGTTGGCCTCTTCTATCTTTCCAGAAGCTTTAGGATGGATGGTGAAAATTAAATGTGCATCTGAAAATGAATGCAAAATAGCTCCTGTAGCTTTAGGCAGCTACTGTAAGGATGGTGTATATGTGTGTTAAAAGAATATACTAAAAGAAAGGGAAAAGGCATGACAGAGAGAAAAATAAGATATAACATAATGTTCTAGATAGATCTTATTTTTCTGTCATGCCTTTTCCCTTTCTCTTAGTATATTCTTTTAACACACATACACACTATAATTAGTAATACATAGTAATATCAACTATAAAAGTGAGATGTAAATACAAGACAAAATATTTTTCATTTTTATTTTAGAAAAAGAGAGTGCACACACGAGCAGGGGGAGGCGCAGAGGGAAAGGGAGAGAATCCTTAAGCAGACTCCCTGCTGAGTGCAGAGTCCCATGTGGAGCCCAATCCCAGGACCCCAAGATCCCCGGAGTGAAAACCAAGAGCCAGCTGCTTAGCTTAACCAACTGAGCTACCCAGCAGCCCCAAGAAAAGAATATTTCTAAAGTTATCTTCTTAGGATCTCTTTTATGCCAACTTAATTCGGCAAATGCAAAAGTTCAAAATTTCTTTTTCACTTTTGATATCTGACATTGGATATTAGTTGCCCATAAATATGTGTCTGATCAAAGAGTTCCGCAAGAAAAATGCTAGCAGCTGCCTAGTGGAGGGCTGAGCAGAGAAAGAAGTGAAAAAAATACTCTCTACAGTTGTGTTAATATAAAAGGCATAGAATACGGTAGCTGGAAACACGTTAGAGCTGACACTGTTCTTTTCCCTCAGCAGTCGAGCCACACCCTCCCAATAACCAGCAACAGCTCTGGGTCATCCTGATCTTAGTAGTAAGTGGTGTGATTGCTGTGATCACTGCCATTACAGGAGGCTGCCTAGCCCACAGTAAGTACTATCATGCTATCATTCTGACCTCAATTTCTGGAAGCCCAAATTCTATTGGTATGTGTCAGCACTTCTCTGAGGTTTTAGTGTCTTCTTTACTTGTCTCACCAAGTTCTACTCATTCACTGGACAGGCATTTCAAGGACACCTACTATGTGTTCAGTTCTCTCCTAGGCACCAGAGTGACTAACAATGACTCAATGCCCCCAAGACACATTCTACTTTAGTCCATTTCCCCCCCCCCCAACTTTATATTTTCTTGGAAGCGCTGGGGCTTGCAAACTAATTTGAAAACACTTCTGATGCAAAGTGGTATTCTAATATTTGATTTTCAAGTGAAGGAAAGTCAGAACGACAAGATTTGAGGTCAAGAATCATTTTCTTGAAGGAAGGTAAGATGCACTGATGACACTGAGAAATTACATGGCCACAAGTGATTTTACCAATTCTCAATTCCTCAGAATACATTTTTGGATAAGATAAGGAGTGGCTGAGGAAAGAAGAGATATCTAGGATGTTTTCCCTACAAGTTTAAATTTTTGGCCTTACACATATGCTACCCTCTATCTCTGTACTTAAATGAAGAGGAACTGCTAGGCCAGAGCTGAGGCCATAGTCACCATGAAGAGGCACCAACCTTTCTTGGAGTAGAAATCATGTACGTTGAACAAAGAAAACTGGAAGACCACCACCAGCTGATTTTCCCAAACTTCTGCACAAAAACTGTCAAGGCATAGGGAAGTCACTAAAACTCTTTGCTACCAACAACCCAACCCCACAGGTAGGGTAAAGAGGTCTGGTGGTTTGAGGATGTTTTTGATACAGACTGCCCAGCCTTACCCATCGAACTAGATTTTTTACTCTTAACACTACTGACTTTTGGGACCAGATAAGTCTTTGTTTAGGGTTCTAATCAGTGCATTGTAGTTTACTTAGCAGCATTTCTAGGCTCTACTCACTATATGCCAATAGCACCCCTGCCTCAGTTATGACAACCAAAAATGTCTCTATTACATTACAAATGTCCCAGGAAGGGGTGGGTGCTGGGCACAGTTAGAAAAAAAAAAAAAAAAAAAAGGAAAAAAGAAATCTTCCTGGTTTAAGAACCACTGATCAAGTTGTAAGCCAGTGAAAGCTTGCTGAAATATATGGGCACAATTTTGGGGAAACTCACCTATCTAAATCTTTATTGTTTGTGCGTGTCTTCAAGGATCTGCTGCAAGATGGAGACAGAGAAATAGGAACAAAGAGGACATGGACCTGGAAAAGATGTCCCCTATAAACATAGGATCTGCCCAAGCATCTGTATGAGCAGAACATCTGGAGGTAACCTCTAGCTTTTCTCTACCAGAATGGAATATAATGAGGCACAGTATTTTCTTCCACTCAGCACCAGATTAAACTTTTACCTACTACCGCACCTTCTCAAAAACCTAGTTCAGGTTACTCTACACAGATGATTGAGATCTCGCCTTTCTCCCCACAGAGGATTATAACCTCTCACTTTGCTCTGCCATTCCACCATGTTGAAATGTCCCCTTCCTGTCAGTCAACTCAGTGTCTGTCCTTATCTATAAAACACTACTGTAAATTCATCTTGAAGTAATATTCGTGGCCCAGCTGCTTATTCTGATCATTCCTTTTCCCCCTGTATCCCTCACTACTGATGGACACAGATTAGGGTCACTTACTGGTCACTCTGTACCACCCTGATCAGTAATGTCCTCATTGGTCTCTCTGCCTCTTACAAACAGAGTCATCCTACTAAACCAGTAATAGGCAAATTTCATAAAGAATCCCTTCTCTACGTTATTTTCCCACTCAAAAACTCAGAAGAGACCCCAATGCCTACAGGAAAAGTTTCAAGACTTTTAACTTTCCATATTTCAGTTGGTCTCTTCAGTATAAACGTTCTCAGTTCTTTGAACTACTCTCCACATGGTAGTTTCCAGAAGCCTTATGTGAACACCCTAGATGTCAATAAATGGGAGTCCAAAACTTTATAGATATGGTCTAATTCTACATATCTGAAATGTTCTGTTAAGGAAGCCTAACATAGCAGCAGCTTTTTTGAGTCACACTATTAACTTATATCAATTTTGTGTTATTCTAAACTACCCAGGCCTTTTCATGCAAGAGAAACATTGGAATCCAAGAGACTGATACTAGGTCCAGGGTGGTTTATAGTCTCCATAAACAGTTCCTTTTTGACTTAAGAAGCTAGGGTGAAAATGCATAAGAATTGAGTCTGCAATTACCTTTAAAAAATAAAAGGAAATGAAATAAAACATCTGAGACTTATATAATAGGTAATGTTTTACAAAAACATTTCATTTTAGTCTTATAAAAATATCTGTGAGCAAGATCTTTATCTCCATTTTATAGGAGAAACCTGAGGCTCCCTCCCAGAGGTTGAGTGGTTTGCCTAAGGCCAGGCAGGGAAGGAACAAAGCCAGGACTCAAACTGGGTATTAAGACCGGTTTCTTTCATGGCACCATAGCAGCCTAGGCACGTTTCCCCCATAGTAGTCTTCATTTCCTATCATGTTTTCTTTTCAACTTCTTCAGGAGGCCCTTTCAAGGATGTCTGCCTCAGTTCTGCGATTACCTAGAACTTCCCTGACTTTCCTTGTTAATAGTCCTTTGCTCAGTCAGCTGGTACCTCATATTGAAGCCATGGGTCTGGTCTTCTACGTGGCCGTCTTGTACAGTTCAAGCAGTGCTGCCTTTGAACTGCTGGAGTATTGCTATCTCTAGTACACAGCATTCCGTCCTGGGGTTATTTTCATGTACCATGCCTTATATTCTTTTTTTTTTTTTTTAAGACTTTACTTATTGATGAGAGACACATAGAGAGAGGCAGAGACATAGGCAGAGGGAGAAGCAGGTTCCATACAGGGAGCCCGATGTGGGACTCAATCCCAGGACTCCAGGATCATGCCCTGGGCCAAAGGCAGGTGCTCAACCACTGAGCCACCCAGGCTTCCCTATATTCTTTACTAAATTGTAGGCTTATTGAGAACAACCATGCCTGATACATTTATTTGCCTCATATGTAGAAGAGTATTAACTTGATCAATAACATTTGGTTGCTTGATGATTGCTGGTGCTTAATATTTGCCTGATATTTCATGTAATAAAATTCTCGAAATTCTCCCATAATTTAATTTCTTTTTATATTCTTTGGCCATAAATAGTAGTATCTACAGCATCACCTCAATTTGGGAGCACTTTTATGGTAAAAAATATAAAGTTTTAAAATGCTTTCCTTCTTTGGGAATTTAGAGTTTCAAGTATTCGTTTATTTTTTTGTTTCCTCAGGTCCCACCTCCATCTTAGATTGACCTCATCTTTGAATTTCCTCAGATGGCCAGGATTATCCCACCTTGCACTTCATGCATCTGTTCTCTAGGAGCCTGTTCATTTCAGTGGCCCTGCAGAAAGTGACCAGAGGAATATGGTGGGGACATAAGTAGCTCTCTGGTAGCCTTGGTCAAAGAATTGTTCAGGCCTGGAAGAGACATTCGGAAAATACTTGTCTCATTAATGACAAGGACATCAAGGCCTAGGGGGTGACCTGAATGATAAAGGTCTGAGCTAGAACCCAGATTTCCTGTCTCGGGTGCTCTTTTCCATCAGTAGTCCGGCTCTGTGCTATTAACTGGTGTGTACAGGTGTACACACCAGTCAAAATGCTTCTGGAAAAAGAGTATGTCCAATGTCAGGTCAACTTCAGAGACTTCATCTGATGCAACACTAGAAGGTTTTGTGTTGCTGTCAAAAGCAATCTGATGCTAATGTGTGGTAGTATGATGGTATATATACCAATATGAGAATGATGGAAAAATTACTGGGGTTTACTCAGTATCTCATCTTTCATTGTGTTCTCCTCTGTTGCTTTCCCACTTCTCCATCAGGTTCTGGAGAAAGTAGATCTATCCAAAACTAATATCTGCTGACATGTAAGATGAATGACTTATATACCTCAAAGCGATAGTCACGTTGGAGAGGGATAGGTTGGTTTAGAGAGTCACATCCTACTGGTTCATATTGGACTGATAATCTCCTTAATGGCTTTATGCTAGTTTAAACTCATTTATAAAACATGAGAAAGTTCTCATTTAAAATGAGATAGGTTTTAATTGTATATTACTAAACAGATATTACTAAACAGTAGCTGTCCTTAGAATTTGATTGAGGTAATGAAAATAGCATTCCATAGGGTTTCCCTAGATTCCTCAAGTTGCTCTTCCTCCTTGGTATTTCTGATCCTTCTGACATCAGCAGAGAATTAAAAATAAAGAAGTGGCCAACTGCCGTTCCTGTGTCACTTACTCATGATTCCTTTCTCTGAAGTTGTCTTCCATAACTCAGTGGACCTGGAGGTAGACCTGACTGGAGGAATCAGACATTCTCATTTGAAAATTTGACGTTGGACAGCAAGTTGGCCAAGTTTCTCACATGTAGCTGGGTTTACAATGTTTAATTTTGGCAGCTATCAAGGGACCAGATTATGCTATATAGTCTAAGGAGCAGAAGTACAGTTTTAAATGGTTGCCCTCAGAACAAAATCACTGAAAGAAATAAAAGTTGGAGACTGACCTGAACTCAAAGCAAAGAAACAAAAAAAATGGGAACTGCTGCATTTAATTAAAATTAATAATCCTTAGACATGCTCAAAAGGAGACCTCAAGAAGTAATCACAAAATAGGACACATCTAGGAGACAGCTTATTTATACTTAAAATAAATTATATTACATTACTTATTACATTTGATAAATGTGTTGGTACTATTTTCCAAAGAATTATACTTTTATTGATATTTTTGTGATATGAATAAAATTATTTTTAAAACCAATCATCTAGTTTTATAATTTCTAGTTGGAGAATTTAACCTATATGTAGATGTGAATAAAACAATAACTAATTGCCAGTTGTCAGCAATTTATGAATGGGATAATTAAGAAAAACATGTTTTATGGAGTGTGGTGATAACGTGTAAATCATGGTAAAAATACACTTGTGCAGAGATTCTTCTATCCTTATAATTACTGATATTTGTTGTTCTATCTATCATCCCCTGTGCACCAGGGCATTGTGCTATGCTTTTCATTTCATACCCATCCTGAGGTAGATACCATCTCATTGGACAGAAGAGAAAACTGAGACTTAAAAGTAAAATGGCTTCGTTATATAGGTCACATGGCTGCAAAGCTACATGACTGGGATTTCAAGACAGTGATGTCTCCAGAACCCTTGGTTTTAGCCACTATATCCCACAGCTACACAAACCTGGTTTCTGAAAATAGTTATTTTTAGAGCAGGAACTAAAAACAAAGAGGTCTAACACTGAAACAAAGTACTAGCAGTCTTTACCCCTTAGTACACTTAAAGCAGTACATCCCCACCCCCCTCACTTTATTTTAATTTTTAAAGATTTTATTTATTTATTTGTTTATTTATTATTTTTTTAATATTTATTCATTCACTTATGATAGACACAGAGAGAGGCAGAGACACAGGCAGAGGGAGAAGCAGGCTTACTCTGGGAGCCCGACGCGGGACCCGATCCCGGGACCTCAGGACAGCGCCCCGGGACAAAGGCAGGCGCTAAACTGCTGAGCCACCCAGGGATCCCCAGATTTTATTTATTTATTCATGAGAGACAATAGAGAGAGAGGCAGAGACACAGGCAGAGGGAGAAGCAGGCTCCATGCAGTCTCCAGGATCATGCCCCCGGCTGAAGGCGGTGTTAAACCACTGAGCCACTGGGGGCTGCCCCACCCCTCACTTCAGTAAAAGTTAAAATCTGCAGGACAGCTTCCTTCTTATGGAGCAAGCTCCTAGAGTATAAAGACTGTGTAGCTATTCTAACTTTTGCATAGATACTTTGTCAGCAACACTAAGAGATGAAACAAAGTCTGGCTCTTTTTTAAAAATAATGCTTATCTACTTCATGCTTGTTAAATTTTTTTTCATGCTTGTTAAATTTATATTATATTTCAAATGGCATAGGAATTATCTTTTTATTTTATTTTTAAAAATTTTATTTATTTGAGAGAGTGCATGCTTTTGGGGGAAGGGGCGGAGGGGTAGGGAGGAAGGACAAGTAGACTCCATGCTTGAGCATGGTGCCCCACACAGGGCTCAATCCCATGACTCTGAGATCACAGCCTGAGCCAAAATCAAGAGTCGGACACTCAATGGGGAGCCACCCAGGAGCCCCTACACACTTAGGCCCATGATGTTTCAAGGACCCAAAGGCACAAAGGTTTCATTACAGACCATTTGCCTCACCTGGTTCTTTCCTCTCCTCTTCCTAGTGATGCCTAGAGTATCCTTTTAAAGGGCTGCAAGAGGGATGCCTGGGTAGCTCAGTGGTTGAGTGTCAGCCTTTGGCTCTGGTCGTGATCCTGGGGTCCTGGGATTGAGTCCTGCATTAAGCTTCCCGAGAGGAGCCTGAATTCTCCCTGTCAGTGTCTCTGCCTCTCTCCCTGTGTCTTCATGAATAAATAAATAGAATCTTTAAAAAAAAACAAAAAAATAAAGGGCCGCAAGAATAAACATACAACCCTCAGAAGTCAACTCCAATCTTGGGAAATTTTAAATTTTCTGTAGTAAAATCCAGGGAAAAGAATTATGTATTGTATTGTATTGATTGATCAGTACAGATATAATTTCAAATATATAGATCAATCAGAAAAGACATAAGTGTGTATTTAAACTTAAGGATGAGTAAAGTGACCATACAATAGCCCAATTCTTGGTTAAAAAAAAGGTAAGGGGCCATTGCCACTAGAGGTGCCTGCACTTACATTTGTCACCAGGCTGACCAAGGAGAAGCCTACTATTGGCATACAATGACATAGATCCCTTTGATTCACCAATGAATTTTAAGTTCAGAATATTTTTAGTCTTTGTCTTGTTTATGTGTTGATGAAGGGTTTCTAGGAAGATTTAGCAGTGCTTCGATTTTCTTAACATCATCTTTGGATTGATTTTTCTGTAAGCTACTTTCAATTTCTTCAGGTAGGAGCTGAGTAAATTGTAGTCTGGCTTTACTGTAAAGAAAGAAAAGGATATATCATGTACTGCTCTGTTTCTTAGTTCTCAGATTTTTTTTTTAAAGAAAGTGTTTATCTATTCTCCCTGTGCCTTAAAAGCAAACACTGCTCCTTACACTTCAAAAACAATGACTTTCTTCATTCTCCTAACTAGTTCCATTCATGTGCCAACTACACTTCTCATATCACCAAAATGGTGTGTGCTGTGGCAGCAGCTCTGATCCCTAAGATATTCCAGAGTTCCTGTAGGGTGTCATGCTCAAGTGTGAGCCTTGCAAACTGGTTGTCCTCTTGCCCTCAGGGCTGGGGGGTGAATATGAGCCCCCTGCCACTCCATTAACTCTCTGTTGCCAGACCTTGTGAGAACTGCACAAAGGCTAGAACAATGGTAAACTCAATATGGAAAAGTCAGATGGGACAACATTATAAATGTATTATTTACAAGGAGTTAAAATCAATTTCCAAATAACAGATCAGTTCTTTTTCTAAATCTATTATTAGTGTCCTCCTTTTTTTAAGTGATTAGCAAGGTCATCCATAACTTTTTTCTCGACTCTTCATACCAGGTTTGACCATTTCTTCTTCCATATCTCTACAGTTTTCCACATTTTTGGCTCACTAAGGCAATTATTTATACTCTCACTTTGTTTGACTTCTCTATATTTTCAAGCAGAGAAGCAGGCATAGAATAAGCTCTTAACTGTGATTTAAATTAACTCCTCAAGAATGACACATATAGATCACAGACATTTAAGTGCCCCATAAATTTTTGGCCTTATTTCCTTCTAAAGTATCCTTCAGTACTATAATTCAATTCAAGTTATTATTTTTAGCCATTCGTGGGTTTTCCATCTCTAAATAACCGATCGACCTCTCTAGTTACTTTTCTGTTTTCCTTTTTTTATTGGGATACAATTATTATGTTCATATTTTTCCAAATGTAAATTCTCCTGCAACTTTCTGTATCAAATATACTTTCTTTACCTTTCCAATTTCTTTCTCAAAGCTTTCTTTTCTTAAAAAAAAAAAAAAGTTTCTTATGACACCTAAAGAACTAAAAGTAAGCTAATGCTTTCATGCTTTTAATTCTCTACATTACATTTTATCCTGGCATTTAGAATCTTAAATGCTTTATCCTAGAACTTAGACAACTACATATCCCATCTACCCTCTTACTAAAGGAGTGAATGAAACAAACACATATTGAGCATTGTGGTGTGATTCTGCCCTCAGATTGGCTGAGAAAACAGAGGGCTTGAAGTTAAGTAAAATATCTAAGTCACAAAATTAATAGCCTAGTTGGGATTTAGGATTCGTTTTCAAGGTTTCACTGGCTGCAAAATCCATGCTTTTTCTCCTATCGAACCTAAGTCCCTGAATAACTGACCTATGGATATTAAGAGTTTCCATATGTGTATGTGTGCTTAGCATAAATGGAAGCTTCAAGTAAAAACATGAGGGAAAAAAGACTATCAACTACTAAAACAGCAGAAGCTTTAGTTGTACACAGGAAGCTGAGCCATGAGAATCATTTGTACCAGGAGCGCTAACAGCAGCCTATTCTGGTGATCTTACAAAGAATCAGCACAAAATCCACTCTCAGTCTGATAACTGCACCCTAGGGAATGACTAGGTGGAACAGGTGAAAGTTTTTATCCTCCTCAGTGGCATCCAGTCTATGAGCAGCCGCTATAACTACCTAATTCATGGGCATCCACAGCAAGTAGAATCTTTGAATGTAGAGACCTAACATGCTCTGTATTGTTCACAGATGCATGTGTAACCGGGGATATCATCTTTTAAATAAAGCCAAGTTAAAACTCATTCATTGCTGTCCATTTCCTTTAGGTAATTTCCTATGCAGTCAAGAACATAGAAAAAGAAAAAAAAAATGCAATCAAATGAGATTTACAACATCTTAACTTTTAAAAAAAGTATCTAAAGAATGAGCCTCATCAGATTAAAAATAAAATTAGTATTTTTCATTTTCTCATTCCTTCATTAAAAAGATTAAAAGACCAGGTAGGGTACAAGTTGAAGAAAAGGAAACTCTTCTTTGAGATTTTCTTTCTTTATTTAAGTAATCTCTACATGAGACCTAAACTCACAACCCCAAGATCAAGAGTGCTCCATCGACGGAGCCAGCCAGGTACCCTAGAAACTCATCTCTGAATTGAGAGGTGGTTTAGAAGACCTGGGTTAAGAGACCACCACAATGTTTAGGAAAATCAGATACCCTCATCTTCACATGCTCCTTACCTTTCTTCCAGTTTTAGCTCATGGAGTGCTTTGCGATCCTTCTGTGTTCTCTCTTGGACAGTCTCCCCATAGAACTTCTGAAATGCCATCAAAAGACTTCCTACAGGAGCGCTGAGGTGAAAGCAGAAAGAGAGCTGAGGAAACAGGAGCTATTAGAACACACACCATGTGAGTATCTGCTAAGGCATGAGCAACACCGACTGAGCCTCCTATTCCCTGACAGGTATAGGAACTCTGACAAAGTGTCCTTGTCGAATGAAGAAAAAATTATGGCAATTTCCTTCCTGGTCTTCTAAACCGTAGAAAAAAAGCTATCGCTGCAACTTCCTAAAATTAATTGGTATAAAAACAACAGGTCTATACCTTGGCTCTGGGTTTTATAAATGAGTGATAAACTGGGAAAATATATACTTATGACAAGTTCTGGCAAGTAGCTTTATACTGAAGATTTCTCAGAAACGAAATTAATACCAGAAATGATATCAAACCCTGCAGAGGGCAGGAACTATGGAGGGCATTTTTGGTTGGAGGGAAGGATATTACTAGCCTCTGGAGGTGGAACCACCAAAACATCCTCAAATTCAAAAGTCTGGCACAACAGTCTCACTTACAATGTCAATAGTTCCCCTTTGAGAAACTGATTTAGATGAACAATTATTACAGTAATGACGAGGGTATGGTTCTTGTGTTCTCAAAGAGAGAGTTTTTGACTCTGATATAACTTAAGTTTCCCCTGACTACAAACTAAGTAGCTCATTCAAAAAATTATTTTTGCTAAGTGGAAATGTCCACTGACAACTGGTTAAAGAAAATGTGGTATATACAATGGAGCATTATGTTGCCTTTAAAAAGAGTCACATGCTACAACATGGATCAACTTTGAGGATGTTATGCTAAGTGAATAAGCCAGTGACAAAAGGACAAACATTATATGATTCCATTAATATGAAGTATCTAAAGTAGTCAAAATCCTAGAAACAAAGTAGAAAGGTGGATACCAAAGGCTGGGGGGCAGGGGGAGGGAAGAATTAATGTTCAATGGGTATAGAGTTTTCAGTTTTGCAAAATAAAGTTCTAGAGATCTTTTGTGCAACAATGTGAATATACCTACCACCACTAAACTATACATTTCAAAATGGTTAAATTTATAAATTTTATGTTGTGTTTTTAATGACAAATAAAAATAAATTATTTTTGCTAATTTCAACAATTTTTCTCTTCAGACTAAGCTGGTATATTAACATATATATAACAAGGGGCGCCTGGTTGGCTCAGTCAGTAGAGCGTGTGTTTCTTGATCTCGGGGTCCTGAGTTAAAGTCCCACACTGGAGGTAGAGTTTGCTAAGAAACAAACAAAAAACCACAATATAATAAAAATAATGTCAGCAATGAATTATGACATGCAGAATTTTCAAGAATTTTTAAAAAGAATGCATAAATCTTCCTCCTAAAAAGGGGATAGAAAAAGGGAGGGCATAGGTAGAGGGAAAGGGAGAACTCTTCTTATTCAGGTGAGTGCCAACTAATAAAAACAGAAGAGACAGAACAAATCATTTTGCAATCATTTTTGTAGTAAGTGATTATAGCAATAATTATAATAGATCATTAAAACCACCAGGAAAAAAGACAGGTGAACAGGCTGTTCAGTCTTATCCCACAGATTATTTATTCACAATGTGAAAAAGATACCTTTACAGTGGAGAAACTTAGTAGATGCAAATGTGGTAGGCAGAGTTCTAAAATGGTCCCCCAAATTGTCCTGCCTTAATTTTTCAACTATGAATATATTATACCCATGATTATGCTACATGGCAAAATTTTACAGATGTACTGAAGGTCAGTAAGAAGCTGAATTTGAGTGAATCAAAAAATGATCTGGGTAAACTCTTTAAAAGCACAGAGTTTTCTCTGGCGGCAGTGTAGAAATCAGAGAGATTCAAAGTACAGGAAGGACTCAACATGCTGGTTGTGCTTTGAACATGGAGGGGGCACTAGGATAAGGAATCGGGACGCCTCTATGAACAGTGGTGCCTGGCTGACAACCAGCCAGGGAACAGTGACTTCAGCCCTGATAGCCACAAGGATCCTGTTCACAACCAGAATGGTTTGGGAACAGATTCTTCCCCAGAGCCTCCAATAAGAGCCTGCCTGACCAATACTTTTGAAGTTGGCCTTGTAAAACCCTGAAGAGCGAGAGCCCGTCTGAGCCTATCCAGACTTCTGATCTACAGAATTGTGATAAAATAAATGGGTTGTGTTTCAAGCAGAAGTTTGTGGTAATTTGTCACACAGCAATAGAAAGTACTGCACCAAGTAACTAAAATTAACATATCTTATGATACGCGATACAATATGTCTCTTGATGTGAAAAACTGACAAGGAAACAACTTCATCTATATTGTATTTACACCAAAAACATTTAACCTAAATCTAATCATGAGGGAATACTCAAAAGAAATTGAGAAATTTTCTGGGGGAAAAAAGGCAGTGGAACTGTTCTAGTTTAAAGGAATCAAGGAGCATCTAGGTGGCACAGTTGGTTAAGCATTGAACTCTTGGGTTTCAGCTCAGATCATGATTTCAAGGTCATGAGATCAGGCCCCCTATCAGGTCTAAGCTCAGGGCAGAGTCTGCTTCAGATTTGCTCTCCCTCCCAAATAAAGAAATAAATCTTTTTTTTTTTTTTTTTTTTTTTTAATAAAAGAATAGGGATCCCTGGGTGGCGCAGCTGTTTGGCGCCTGCCTTTGGCCCAGGGTGTGATCCTGGAGACCCGGGATCGAGTCCCACATCGGGCTCCCGGTGCATGAAGTCTGCTTCTCCCTCTGCCTATGTCTCTGCCTCTCTCTCTGTGTGACTATCATAAAAAAAAAAAAAAAAAAAAAAACTTAAAAAAAAAATAAGAATAAAAACCATAAAAATGATATACAATCGGATCCTGGGTTTAAAAATATATGTACGTGTGTTACTATGTGTGTGTGTGTGTGTGTATATATATATATATATAGCATTGTAATAATCAAAAAATTTTGAATATGGACCCTAAGACATCTACATTGAATCAATGCTAAACAATTTGTTGTGATGATTACACTGTAATATCATTGGCGAATATTCTCCATTTCATCCTGGGAGATCCATGCTGATATATTCAGAGGTGAGGAATTATGAGGTCTCAAAAGGTTTAATCAAAAAGAAAAAAAAGAGAAAGAACTGTACACACATACAGAGATATAAAATGAATTTGGCAAAATGTTAACAACTGGTGAATATAAGTGAAGGATATATGGGTGTTCAATGTACTAAGTCATTCAACTTTTCTGTAGGTTCAAAATGTTTCAAAGTTAAAAGCTGGAGAAGAAAAAATTTTAAACTTATTAATAAACAAAACCAAAACTAAAAAAAAGTTTTTAATGCAATGTACTTGTTAGTTGTTTTACTTTTTTTCCTGCTCCTTGTAAAAACCATTGTTCAAACTGCCAATATTGGGCAGCCTGGGTGGCTCAGCGGTTTAGCGCCACCTTCGGCTCGGGTCTTGATCTTGGAATCCCAGGATGGAGTCCCATGTCGGGCTCCCTGCAAGGGAGGGACTTCTCCCTTCTCCCTCTGCCTGTGTCTCTGCCTCTCTCTCTCTGTCTCTCATGAATAAATAAATAAAATAAAAATCTTTAAAAAGGGCAGCCCCGGAGGCACAGAGGTTTAGCGCCACCTGCAGCCCAGGGTGTGATCCTGGAGACCCGGGATCAAGTCCCACATTGGGCTCCCTGCATGGAGCCTGCTTCTCCCTCTGCCTGTGTCTCTGCCCCTCTCTCTCTCTCTGTGTCTCTCATGAATAAATAAAAAAAAAAAAAAAAAAAAAAAACTTTAAAAAAAACCTGCAAACATTTTCAGGTGTTAGAGATATTTAAACAGTTTTTAATCAGTGACAATTGGAAGTAAAGTCAACCATCAGGGTAGAATTAGAATTTGACAGTCAAAGCCACTGCCAATACAAGACTAAAGACCTTTTACAGGCTTTTAGATTTGAATTTGTTCTTTGGAAATGAAAGAGATTTTTGACAGGTACGGCATTAATGAAAGTTGTGTTAACTTAGAATGAAACCATGTGAACACTTACCCTAGCAAGGCTCCAATTATGCCACCAGCCACCAGACCATGCAGGCCTAAGTTTATTCTAAAAAGACCTCCTGTGACAGCTATTTTAAAACAAACAAAAAAACCAATATGAAATTATCTTTAAACACTAGAATCCATTTTTTAAATTTCCCTTCTATAAAAAGGACATAAACAACTAAGTAAGTTTTCTGAACCCAACGTTAATATACCACCACAACCTAGATATCCTGAATCTAAAAGGCCACATGGCTAGCTTCTCTCTTCCACATGGGAGGTTCAAGGGAAGAAACATTCCTTTTATAAACCTAATTTCTCCATCTGTTCTATTGGTCTAATCTCTTCTCATTCTGCTTCATTTTTCCCATGTCCTCTTAAAAATCTGTAATTTCTTCACTTCCACCTCTTCCATTTCTTCTTTCTTCAAGAAAAGCTTTCCCCAAAACCCCCTGCAGTTTATACCTTTGCCCCCCAGCCTCACCCTTTCTGTAGGGCTGGCCACACCTGAGGCCGACCCACAAGTGGACATTTGGCCTACACTGCCACCTGGTGGCCAGTACACAGGTCCTATTTCCTTCACTGGGATGGTTTATTTATGAGGTCATTCATTTTTCTCCCTTACTAGGTATAACACAACTAATGCCATCTCAGAAAGACTTTTTAAATAAATGAGATTTTTTTGTCTTATTTAAGTATTACTTATTCATTCTTTTATTTTCTAAGTTTTAAAATTAACAAGAACAAAAATCATCTTTAGTTCTATTACTCTTATTAAAAAATAAGGTATTTTTTAAAAAACCTATCAGAATAGGGACGACTGGGTGGCTCAGTGGTTGAGCCTCTGCCTTTGGCTCAGGGCATGATCCCAAAGTCCCGGGATCGAGTCCCGCATTAGGCTCCCTGCATAGAGCCTGCTTCTCCTACCTATGTCTCTGCCTCTTTCTCCGTGTCTCACATGAATAAATAAAATCTTAAAAAAAAAAAAAAAAACTATCAGAATAGCCAAAATCTAGAACACCGATAACACTATATGCTGGCAAGGATGTGGAACAAGAGAAACTCTTGTTCGTTGCTGGTTGGAATGCAAAACGGTACAGCTCCTTTTGAAGATAGTCTGATAGTTTCTTACAAAACCAAACATGTTCTTACCATATGATCCAGCAATCATGCTCCTTGGTATTTATCCAAAAGAGCTGAAAACTTATGTCCACACCAAAACCTGCACACAGACATTTATAGCAGCTTTGTTCATAATTGTCAATACTTGGAAACAACCAAGATGTCCTTCAGTAGATAATATAATAAACTGGTACATTCAGACAATGAAATATTATTTAGCACTAAAAAGAAATGAGCTATCAACTAATGAAAAGGCATTGGAGGAAACTTAAATGCATATTATTTAGTGAAAGTCAATCTGAAAAAGCTATGTACTATTATGTAACATCCTGGAAAAAGCAAAACTATGAAAACAGTAAAAAAAAAAAAAAAAAAAAAAAAAGATCTGTGGTTATCAGGGGCTGGTGGGCAGGATGCATATGTAGAGCACATTTTTTGGGCAATGATAATGCTCTTTATGGTACCACAATATCATACACATATGTTTGGATACAAATCACCCAACATTTGTCCAAACCCACAGAATGTGTACCAAGAGTGAACTGAACCCTAAAGGGACTATGGACTTTGGGTGATAATGATGCATCAATGTAGGTTCTTCCATTGCAACTAATATCCCACTGTGATGTGAAATGTTGATAGGTACGTGTAAGTAGGGGACGGAATATATGGAAAATCTCTGTGTCTTTTGCCCAATTTTACTGCAAACCTAAAACTATATCAAAGGTGGGGAGAGGGGTAGTGAGGCTTATAAGCTGTCAACAGCCAAACACCAAAAACGGAGTTAGACTGTTTATTACATATAACCTTGTTTTCTATGAATAAAGACAACATACTTTTGTGTTTTTTTTTTCAATCTTGGTACTTTTTATTTCTTTTTCTTGCCTGAATGCTGTGGTTAAAGTCTCCAGTATAATATATATAACTGTATTCATCTCAAGTACCTGAATTACAAATATATACATCTTTGCCATGTTCTCAGTCTTAGGGAAAAATCATTCAGTCTTTCACCATTAAATATGACATCTGCTGCAGGTTTTGTCATAGATGACCTTCACTGGGTTAGAGGAGTTCCCTTTTATTCCTACTTCACTGAGAGTTTTTATCATGAATGTTGGATTTTTATCAAATGCTTTTTCTAAGCTAACCTTAAATTCCTTGGATAAATTCCACTTGGTCATGATATAAAAATCTTTGTTTGTTGGTGGTTTTCATTTACTAGTATTTTCTTATGAATTTTTGTGCAAATAGTTTTTTTTTTTAAAAAAGTAATCTCTCCACCTTTCATGGGGCTTGAACCTACAACCTTGAGATCAAGAGTCACATGCTCTGCCAAGAGAACCAGCCAGCCACCCCCGAGTATATACTCCAGTGATAGTGATCTGTAGTTCTCTTTATCTGGCTTTCGTATCAAGGTAATACTAGTCTAAGGGAAGTTTGAAAGCGTTTCCTCTTCCTCTATTTTCTGGAAAAGTTTGTGAAAGAAACTTTCCAAAAAGCCATTGAAGCCATCTGGTCCTGTGCTTTTGTGAAAAAAAAAAAAAAAAAAAAAATTTAATAATTTAGTTTTTTAACATCTTATAGGGCTATCCAGATTTTCTATTTGTTCTTGAGTAAATCTTGGTAATTTGTGTATTTTTTTCTTCTTGGTCAGTCTTGCTAAAGGTTTTCTATTTTGTTATCTTTTCAATTAGACTGTTCATTTGGGATCTTTCTTCTTTAAAATGTAGGTGTTTGTAACTATAAATTTCCCACTAAATACTAATTTGCATACATCTTAGAAATTTTGGCATGTGCTTTCATTTTCATTCAACTCAAAATATTTCTAATTTACCTTGTGATTCCTGTGGTTTATTTATTCCTGTGGTTATTTATAAATATGTTAATTTCCAAATATTTATTGATCTGGGCTGCCCTGGCATTTTTATATTAAAGTCTATCTTGTCTGATACTAGAAGAGCCACTTGAGCTCTTTTCCTTACTGTTTGTATAGTTTATCTTTTTCCACCATTTTTACTTTCAACTTACTTGTTTCTTTGAACTAAAATTGTCTCCTGTAGACAGCATATAATTGGATCTTTTTTTTTAAATAGTTGGACAATCTCTGCCTATTGATTGCAGTGTTTAATCCACTCATATTTAATGTTATTACTGATACAGCTGGATTTAGCTCTGCCATCTTACTGTTTTCTATGTATCTTATTTAATTCCTTTTTGACCTTGTTACTACTTTAAAAAGTTACTTTCTTATTACTTGTTTAAGGGATTATCCAATGCATCTTAATTTATCATAATTTACTTCAGATCAGTACTAATTTTATTACAGTAAGATGTACAGAATCTTCCAATACAGCTCCAATCCTCTTCTATCTTGGTGCTATTGTCACTTATGTCATATATGTATGTTAAAACATAGCAACAGAATATTATTATTTTACACAATCATATGTATTTTAAAGAAGGGAAAAACAACAGTTAAGAAAATAAAGGAAAAACTATAGGTTTATGCAGTCTTTTATATTAACCTACATATTTACCATTTCTAGTACTTTTCATTTCTTCCTGCCAAGTTACTATTTGGTATCATCTCCTTGCTCCAACATACTTCCATTCCTTTCCTCTCATTTGTTAATGCCATCTATGGCTTTAAACATGCTATATGTCTAATACTTCAATTTTATTATTTTGTGTATTGTCTTTTATTATTTGTGTTGTCTTTTAGTCCACTTGAGAAAATGTGTATTTATATGGCCTTTAATAATTACTTATATAATTATGCCATTCTACTGCCTTCTAGCTTCCATCATTCTGATGAGTAATCAGCTATTACTTTCATTGGAATGGTTCCTTGTTTTTTTCTTGCTGGTTTTAAGATTTTTCTCTCTCAATAGTGTAATTATTATACATCTAGGTGTGAATCGCTTCATGTTTATTCTTGAAATTTGTTAAGCATCTTCGATGTATGGATTAATGTTTTTCATCAAATTTGGGAAGTCTGTAGCCATTATTTCTTAAAATACTTTTTTATGCCCTTTTCTCTCTTTACTCTCCATTAAGCATTCCCATCACACATTTGTTGGTATTTCTGATGGTGTCCTATAGACTGCTGAGGGTCAGGTCACTTCTCTTCATTTAAAAAATTCTGCCCTGGGGCACCTGGGTGGCTCAGTGGTTGAGTGTATGCTTTTGGCTTGGGTCGTGGTCCCAGGGTCCACGATCAAGTACCGCATCAGGCTCACCATGGGGAGCCTGCTTCTCCCTCTGCCTACGTCTCTGCCTCTGTCTCTCTCATGAATAAATAAATAAAATCTTAAAAAAAAAAAAAGAATAAATAAAATCTTAAAAATAGTAAGTAAATAAATAAGAATAAAAATTCTGTCCTTCATGGGCACCTGGGTGGCTAGTCATTAAAGATCTGCCTTCAGTTGAGGTCATGTTCTTGGGGTCCTGGGATTGAGCCCCATGTTGGGCTCCCTGCTCAGTGGGGAGTCTGTTGTCTCTCTCTCTCCCTCTGCCCCCTGCCCATGTGCTTGCTCTTTCTCTCAAAGTCTTTACAAAAAAAATTATTTCACAAGAGACAATCTATATTGATCCATCTTCAAGTTCACCAATTCTCTTCTATTTCAAATATGGTGTTGAGCTCCTCCTCTCCAGTGAACTTTTAATTTCTATTTTTATATTTATCAACTCCAGAATTTTCATTTGATTTTTTAAATAATTTCTGTCTTTATTGACATTCTCTATTTGATAAGTCACTGTCATCATACTTTTATTTCTTTGAAAAAGGTATAAAGTGGGCAGCCCAGGTGGCTCAGTGGTTTAGCGCTGCCTTCAGCGCAGAGCGGGATCCTGGAAACCCAGGATCGAGTCCTGAGTTGGGCTCCCTGCATGGAGCCTGCTTCTCCCTTTGCCTGTGTCTCTGTCCCCCCCCCCCCCTCATGAATAAATAAATAAAAATCTTAAAAAAAAAAAAGGTATGAAGCCTTTTTGTCTGCTATGTTCAACAGATGGGTTCTGTCAGAGACATTCCTAATGACTGTTTTTTTAATCCCGTTTTTGCATGTCTTGTGATTTTGTTGTTGTTATTGAAAACTATACTTTTTAGATAATAAATTACACATCTCTGGAGTTATTAGTACATCCCAGGGGCATGGCTGTAATTCTCTGTTTATGTAGCAACTTGACTGGACCAATTTTATGGAGTCTTTTCTCTGCAGACTATAGCCACTAAAGTCTTTGCTCAATTTTTATCTTTATGCCTGGTTTCCTAGACATAACACTGGCTTAAGTAGTCAGCCAAAGATTCATTAAAGGTTATGCTTAAACATCTCAAGCCAGTAAGGCTTCCATCTTCTGCCAATGTATCTGTGCTGAAGAATGCATTAAAAGTTTAGACAGTTTATAAGTCTTTTATGGCATTTTCTTTTGGTGTTCACAGTTAACCCTCACAACTAACCAAAGATAAGTAGCTTGCAAGGGCCCTTACCAGTTTCTCCTGAATGTGCATGAATATTTACACACGTGTGCAACTTTCCAGGGTTCTAGGGATAAGCAGGATCTTATTAAAGCCCTCTCTGGCCATCTTGTCCCCTAGATATCTCTGTTAAGATTCTGTCTCCTCTGCCAGTCTATTCCTTACCCCAAATAGTATCAAAACCTCAGATTAGCTGTGTGACATTACCCTTCTCTGTCACAATTATTTTCAGCAACTCCCTTTGGCTTGGAATTTTTTATTCTCTGTTCCAAATAAAGCCAGCCACTTCAAGCAGCAGAAAGTTGGTCCCCCAGCCTGTCTTTGTGAAACTTCTGCATCATAGAACTGTGGGTTAGGGGGCAGGAGCAACCCTAGGCTGGAACACCACAGACTCTCAATTTCTTACTAAGACTCAGTAGAAACTCTTGGATAAATGCTTACTGATTTGTTGGGTGCTTGTGGTCAACTTCCAGCATCTTTAAATGGTTGCTTTTGATAATTTTGTCCAATTCTATTGTTGCTTTTCGTGGAAAGGATTTGCCAAGCTCCTCACTCAGCCATTCCAGATGTTAAACTTACATTTATAAATGTCCAGATGAATGCCAAATAATATAATGAGAGGCCAATATCCTTGGCCTGATTCTGACTTCAGGGGAAATTACTTTTGTGTTACATCATTAAGTTCAATGTTGGTTGCTGATTTGAGATAAAGAATTATATTGTATCAGATATATTTTTCTATTCTTATTATTTTTCCTAGTTTTTACATTTAATTTACATTCAAGAAACATTTATTCTACTCTACTATGCATCAAAGAATTGTGATATAAAAGGCAAAGACTTTTCTGATACCAAGTAAGTCATCTAGTAGAGAAGCAAAACAAATTAACAGCTACAACATAGTATTTTAAGTGCTATGATTAAAGTATTTAGACTGAACTATAGGGGAAAAACACCTAAAAAGACCCAAATATGAAACAAACAAGGGGTAATGGAAGGGGAGAGGGAGATGGGGTGACTGGGTGACAGGCACTTGAGGGGGGCGCTTGACAGGATGGGCACTGGCTGTTATGCTGTATGTTGGCAAATCAAACTCTAATAGAAAATATACAAAAAAAAAAAATAAATAAAGAATGGCACACTGCACACACAGTGTTTATAAATTGTCCATCAATAATTTGTAATTAGAATAACGAAAGATTCCATTAAAATAACTGAAATAATGAAATATATTTTTTAATTAAAAGAAAAAAAAAACCCGAAGATAAGAAAATAGGGGCTAGGAAGGATATCTAGGAAAACTGAAGCTGACAGATGAGCTGAACCTTGAAAGACAGGTTTAGTAAGAGCTAAACAAAATTGTCTATGGGAGTGGGAAGGCAGGTTCAAGAAGAGGAACCCATACATGTGAAGCAAGATTATACTGGGTTTGGGAAATTAGAGTGGAGTCAGAAGGGTGGAGCAAGAGCAGATTATGGGGGCCAGATCAAGATGGGAATGATGGGAAACTATGGAAGAACCTCAAGCAAAAAAGTGTTAAATCATATTTCTAGTTCAAAAAGTATGAAGGCAACACTGGAAGTAGAGCAAACCAAGACTAGAACTGGGAAGACTGGATAGCAGCAGTGAGAGGAAAAAGGAGATGGGGGTCCATATATATTAAAAAAATATAATTGATAAGACTAGAACTTTGGAAAGGAGGAGATGAAGAGCAGGACCATATCCTTGCTTGGCTTTGTTGGTTTTTTAAATTTAAAAGGATAGATGATAGAGATCATAAGAGCAGGAACAAGCATGGAAGCTAGGGGAGGAAAATAGAATTTGGTTTGGATACAGTCATTGGAGTCTACAGAACAACAATGGAAAAATGGCTGCAAGTTTTAAAAAGGGCACGTTCCAACCGTTCCAATGCTATTAATACCTATTTCTAGTTTTATGTTAAAATGTTTTAAAATTTCTATATTTATTTTTAAATGTTTCCATTAAAATAAGTTCAAACTATGCGTATATACTTTTACATGTGTGTATATGTACATAGAGAGCATGCACCCAAAAAAGAGCACAATGATAAAGCAAATGGACTAAAATGTTTAACCACAGTTGAGTCTCAGGATATGAAGGCTATTCCTTGTACTACTTTTATTTTTAAAACTCTTTGTAAGCTTGAAATTATTTCCAAATTAAATATTTTTTAAATGTTATGTGCATTATATATATATATATGTTTTTATATGCAAGAGAATGTACGTGAGGTAGTGAATGCTTGAGTATATGCGGCACTTTATTTATAGTTCTGGAAATAATACTTCAATACTTTTTCTTAACATTCATTTTAAAGAGGTCACATTTACCAGAGGCATAGAGCTTTAAAATAAAATTCAATTTCTTACCATAAAAAATCTGGTCCCTTTCTACTTCATTTCGCCAATCTTATCTCAAGGCACTCTTCCCTCTCGCTCACTATGTTCCAGTCACATTATCCTATTTTTGAGGAACTTTTCTTGCCTTAGAGCCTTCACCCTCAAGGCTTACTTCTTCCCATTTTTCAGGTATCAGCTTCAATGTCATCTCCCCAGAAAAAACCTTCTCTGATCACCTTGACCATCCCACTGTCTCACTTATTTGTTACTTTCTATCACCGCAATCTTTTTTTCCCAATTACATTAGATGGTAAAACTCCATGAAAACAGATTTTTTTTTTTCTGTTTTGTTCATCAAGTATACCAAGGGCCAAGCACAATGCTCTTTATACATTTTACATGAATGTTGAATGAGATGTGATGAGAAGTCAACCAAAGAATTCAGTAGCTCTGATTTAGAAGTCCTTAAATATTTCCCAAATCATATTTGAGAAGACTGAAAAACATAAATAAGAACAAAAATGTCTTACCTCCTGCAATGACAAAATGGCTTAGAGCATTTTTATTTCGGTACACATTTAGACCAGTGTTGACTGTGCTAGGAAGAAGGGGGAAGGAACAAAACAAAATTTAAAGCATATCTCACTTACTTTCTTGACCATAATTTTCACTAAAGTAGTATTAGTTTAGAAGTGCCAACTATGTCAATTCCTAGTCTTACTCTAGGCCTCATCAATGTGTTCCAGACTATTAATAGGCATACGGGTTTTCTAGGTAGGCCTTCCTCTGCTGAAGAATGAACCAAAGAACAGTCAAATTTCTGGAAAAAATATTCACTTAGAAAAAGATATCGTAAAGAAGAGTTCTGCAGGGATCCCTGGGTGGCGCAGCGGTTTGGCGCCTGCCTTTGGCCCAGGGCGCGATCCTGGAGACTCGGGATCGAATCCCACGTCGGGCTCCCAGCATGGAGCCTGCCTCTCTCTCTCTCTCTCTCTGTGTGACTATCATAAATAAATAAAAATTTAAAAAAAGGAAGAGTTCTGCAGAATTTCTCTTACTTAGAAACCTTGCACTTATTTGGGTAATAGTTAATAGACTTCCATCCATGGATGCAAAACTACATTTGCAAATCTTTTACACAGATAGATAAAAGTTCTTGAGGAAAAAGGTATTATGACTCACTTTCACGTGGGTATTTAGTTTTTAAAAATATCACTTGCTCAAAAGATATGCTCCTGAAATACCAAGACCCTTTGTCACAATTTAGAGAGAACTTACTTGAATATAGTCACAAACACTGTAGTTCTCCAACTCCAGCGCCAGCCGTACCGGATGAAGCCTCGTGTGGCAGCACGATGTGCAGATTGCTAAAGTTAATGAAAAGGCTGTGAGGTTCCAAGATACTTTGATACCTTCTTTATTCTGAGACTGGCAGAAGGATGTTGGCTATGGATTAGGTAGAGACATCTAAACAGAAACACCATACAACCTCTAGCAATATCACTGTTTAAGTAGTGATGATAAAGCCAAAGTCCTACAAATATCCTAATCTATCAGAGGATGGAAAAAGAGCGGCGCTCAAGGGGATCCCTGGGTGGCGCAGTGGTTTGGCGCCTGCCTTTGGCCCAGGGCACGATCCTGGAGACCCGGGATCGAATCCCACATCAGGCTCCCGGTGCATGGAGCCTGCTTCTCCCTCTGCCTGTGTCTCTGCCTCTCTCTCTCTCTGTGACTATCATAAATAAATAAAATTAAAAAAAAATTTAAAAAAAAAAAAAAAAAAAAAAAAAGAGCGGCGCTCAACGGCCGTGATCCTGGGATCTTGGGACTGAATTCTGCATCATGCTTCCCAAAGGGAGCCTGCTTCTCCTTCTGCCTATATCTCTGACTCTCTCTGTGTCTCTCATGAATAAATAAATTAAAAAAAAAAAAAAAGAAGATGGAAAAAGAACTAAGAATTGCCAGTGTCAACCAAGTAATCTATCAATGAGGCATAAACTGAGAATCTATACAGCAAATGCCATGGCAAATATATAGTCACTGTTAGGCCTGCTTTCTATATTCAAGAAATCTTGGGAAAAAGAAACCATAAAATATACAGGAACAACCAACTAAACAGTAAATAAAAGGGAAAGGATGATAGTAACACAGATATGCAGGAAAGGAACGGAGAAAGAAAAGAGAACTGATATTTAGCGTCCACTTTCGATGTAAAAGTTGTGTTAACATACTATCTCATTTAATCTATAATTTTTTTTCAGACAGGTGCTTCAGTTTTTACTAGAGCTAGTTTACTAAAGGAAGTTTCTAACCAAGATCACTCAGCCAGTAAGGAATAAAGTCAGAATTGGAAAATAGGTTGTCTGTCTCCACAGCACATTTTCATATCACCGTAGGGCAAGTCTGGTATAATATCCTGAGGATATAGTCTAGATTTTGAGAGAATTCCTAAGTAGATCCTTAACTACTATATGATATTGGGCAAGTCGAAACCTCTAGAGTATCAGTATTGAGTGATGGCTTTTTGTTTGGTTTTGTTTTTTAAATGTTATTTATTTTTATTTATTTTTTAAAAGATTTTATTTATTTATTCATAAAAGACACACACACAGAGAGGTAAAGACACAGGCAGATGGAGAAGCAGGCTCCATGCAGGAAGCCCGATGTGGGACTCGATCCAGGGACTCTAGGATCACGCCCTGGGCCGAAGGCAGGCACTAAACCGCTGAGCCACCCAGGAGTCCCAAATGTTATCTTTTTAAAATACAGAGCATGTGAGCAGGGAGAGGGGCACAGGAAGGAGAGAGAATCTCCAAGCAGACTCCCTGCATAGCAGGAAGCCCAACACGGGCCCCGATCCCATGACCCCAAGATCATGGCCTAAGCAAAAACCAATAGCCAGATGCTCAACCAACTGAGCCACTCAGGCACCCCTGGACTCATGGCTTTTAATAAATAAGTCAGAATTTAGGTTAAAGGTATAAAAGAATTCTTTGTACTACTTTTGCAACTTGTGAAGTCTGACATAATTTCAAAATACTCTAAAACAACTCTACGAGCTTTAACTTCCTCACTTTTACAACAAAACTGATATACAGATCTAACAAATGTGTTAGCACTCTGTAAACTGTCAAGCTATAAATGCTAATTATTGTTAGGTATGAACTATTGTCTTCCATGGAGGCTCTGCAAATGGGGTTAATATGCTACAGCTAACCTTGATGATTTGGCTAGGGATTAGAAAGATTATTTCAGAAAGTACAACCTTGGTGATAATCCTTCTGAAGATAAGAAACCTGGTCTGACAAGCCATGTGTATATGCATTTAGCATCAGTACTTCCACTGTTACTGTTTCTTTAACCTAACATCTTAAATCCTCCCAGCCCTCCTACCTGAGTAAGTGTAAAGTGAATTACTAAACTGGTGTGCCTTATACGTTTAGAATATCAGTACTCACCACAGCATCAAATCGGTTATGATAAACTTCTGCTTGGCTCTGTTCAACATAGCGCTGTTTAGCATGAATAAAAGCTGGTATGCCGCCATATGCCCAGCCGATGATGCCTGCTGAAACTGCTGCCTTATAAATATTCTCAAGTTCCTTTGAAGTTCTCTGTTGTTCACTAAGACATCAAAAAGACAATGTTTGGGATTAGACTGCTTCCTGACAGTATGTTCAAGATTATCCCAATACTAGTATCACCAAATTTTTCATTATGGGCAGAATCTTCTGATACATTAAATAATGCAGTTATATTACAAGTACCTCAAAACTTGGCCAAAATTAATCTACACTGTTAGAAATTAGGCTATTTGTTGGAAAGGCAATGACTAGGAGTGGCACAAGGAGAGCTTCTGAAATGCTGCTAACAGTTTCTTGGTGTTGGTTACACAGCTATGTTTGGTTTGTGAAAATATTTTTCTAGATGCAAATTATGTTCCAATAAAGTTTTTTTTTTTCCCTCAGGTACTTTAATTTGATGACTATTACAACTCAACCACATCTCTGGAAACAGGAATTTGTAAGCTGGATGCAAAAATCAGTTATTTCCCTTTTTGAATTTTTTTAACAAAGATTTTATTTATTTATTATTTATTTATTTATTTAAGAGAGAGTGTGTGTGTGAGTATGAGTAGAGGGAGAAGAGAGGAAGAGGGAGGGGGAAAACAACCTCAAGCAGATGCCCTGCTAGGCACAGACCCTGGGAGCATGGGGCTTGCTCCCACAACCCTGAAATCATGGCTTGAGCCAAAATTAGAGTTGGATACTTAACTGACTGAGCCACCTAAGTGCTCCGTCAATAACCCCATTTCTGAAATCAGAATCAATGAGTCTTTAACAGTTCCTGCATCTACAAGAGAAATCTAATTTCTTAGAAAACTGTAATTCTTATATTTATGTCAATAGGAAAACTGCTATAAATTGAACCCTGTAGGGATCCCTGGGTGGCCCAGTGGTTGAGCGCCTGCCTTGGGCCCAGGGTGTGATCCTGAAGTCCCGGGATCTAGTCCCACATCGCTGTCTCTGCATGGAGCCTCCTTCTCCCTCTGCCTGTGTCTCTGCCTCTCTCATGAATAAGTAAATCATTAAAAAAAAAAAAAAAAAAAAGGACCTCTTATGTTATATCCTAGTAGGCTCTTTCACAAGCATTTCAAGTAACTACTGGAAGGACCAATGAGAAAGGCTGCCTCATTAACTTAACTTTAAAATAAAGGCGAAGAGCACCTGGGTGGCTCAGTGGGTTAAGCGTCTACCTTCAGCTCAGGTCATGGTCCTGGGATCAAGACCCCCGACAGGTTCCCTGCTCAGCAGAGTCTATTTATCCCTCTCCTTCTGCCCCTGCCCCCCACCCCCCCCCCCCCCCACTTATGCCCGCACTCTCTCTCACTTGCTCTCAAGTAAATAAATAAAATCTGGGAATCCCTGAGTGGATCAGCGGTTTAGCGCCTGCCTTCAGCCCAGGGCCTGATCCTGGAGACGTGGGATCGAGTCCCACATTAGGCTCCCTGCATGGAGCCTGCTTCTTCCTCTGCCTATGTCTCTGCCTCTCTCTCTCCTCTGTGTCTTTCATGAATAAATAAATAAAATCTTTAAAATAAATAAATAAACTCTTTAAAAAAATCAATAAAATCTTAAAAAAAATAAAATCAAAAAAATATTTTGAAAAAACCTTTAACAAATTTTTAAATCTAAAAAATTTTAAAATTAAAAAAAAAAAAGATGAAATCTCAATAAAGCGATTAAAACACGATTCTGAAGCTCTCTTGCCCCAACAATCTCAGCGACATCACAAAGCTTCAGCTCATTTAACCGCTTGACAACTGTAGGGGAACCTACTTCATGAAAGCGCAAATTATTCACTAGTGATTGATAAACGAAAAAATGATGGAATGCACGGACGAATGAAATATCCCGAGTCTTTCATTCAAGTCAATTCCATTTGAAGGGTTAAACTTTACTCTGAAATAACCTTACCCGCTAGTCCAGCTAACATCTTGTTCCATGAATGGATGAGACAATTATTTGCTATTTTATATATATATAATTTTTTTTTTCCTTATTTGACAGAATGAATATTCCACGGGTCTCTCTGCCATCTCTTCGACCTTCATGTTTTGGAGAGGAGCAGGGGTATTTTGTGAAATACCAAATTTTTTTTTTTTTATACAAAATACCAATTTGTGAAAAGTGAGAACAACACTGGAGCGGAGCCCTGCAGATGCGGGTTGCGGGGTGAGTTCTGACACGGACTGGCTCGGCCCAGTTCTTCCAACTTGCAAAGCCAGGGGCTTACCCTGAAGGCTCTACTCCCTCAACAGCCCTCAGCGCTCCCACGTGCAGTGCGTTTCCCCCTTCCCACTGGAAATCTTGTCCTGTCAACCAACACGACTACCAGATGGCGATGTCAGGGGATGCAAGCTGGGGATACAAATATTAAAATGCCAAATCTTATTTACAAAAAAAAAAAAAAAAAAAAAAAAAAGCTCTTCCCTGAGGGGCCCGGCAGCCCTTCACGGCCCCCTCCCCCCACAGACCCGAGGCGCGTTTACTCTTTGACAAACAGGTCCCGGAGGCGGTCCCATCCGGATTCCGCGTAGTCGGGCAGCTCCTGGTCCCCCGCGAGGGCCCCCGACTCGGCGGCCACAGCTCCAGCAGCGAAGACCCGGGGGAAAGGACTCAGCCGCCCGCAGAGGAAGCCATGTGGCGCCCGCGGCCGCACCGCCATGGCCCTCTCGGAACCTCAGGACAGACACACGCCTGGGTTCTCAGGGCTCCCAGGGCTCCCAGGCCTCCCGGAGACGCCGGGGTAGGACACAGGACAACTGCGGCAAGGAGGGGCCCAGCCCCCGCGCGCTACGACCCCAGCCTCCCGGCTGCCCGACCAGCCGCCTCAGCTCCTCACATCTCCGTCCTCCCAACCGGCCTTCACTTTGGGGGACCTTGGATACACGAGACCGGAAGTCCCGTCCCCGCCGGGGGCAAAGGTCACCGGGCGGGGCGACGGCGGAGCCCTTGGAAAACACTTCCGGTTGGAGGCGGGACGACCCTCAGCGGTGCCAACGCCCGCCCCGCCCCCGGAAGTATGTGAGTGGCGGCGGGTGCGCCCCGCCTCCCGCCCGGCGTCCCCGGGTGTCTCCCGGCTTTCTGGGCCCCCGTTCGCCGGTTCCGGGCGGCCAGGTGTCGCAGGCTGACGTACTTTAAGTCCTTAAGACTCCGGGGATTCCGCACATTTGAAAAAAAAAAAGTGCAACAGTCGATACAAGTGGAGCGGGGAAGCCCACCTGCGCAAGCACGAGCCGGACCTACCTGTCGCCGACCTCCCGGGCTGCGGCATCGAGCATGGATGGGGCTTGGTGCCAGATACACTGGGGTTTCCAGAACAATTTTTTGAACAATCAGCTGCGGGTGCGGGGGTGGGGGAGGGGTGTCCTTCACAAGATGGATTTTACCCCCCTTAGTTCACATGCCTGCTGTTTTCTCAAAAGGCAGGACAACTCCTGGAATTGCTATCGGGTGTTTTTCTTGCATATTCTAGCCATAATTTACCTTCAGTACAGCCTCTGCTAACATAGCAGTCGAGGTATTAGTTTTTGTTAAAATGCACTGCGTTAAAAAAATAAAAAATAAAATAAAACGCACGCGTTTAAAATATTCCCGAACCAGTTTGTGGGATTTCGTTTCGCTGGCCACCAGACCCAGGCCGATCCCCACCCCTCCTTTATTCCTTTCTAGACGTAATCGAGAACTGCTACACTCTTTAGAAGGATACAGGAAACAGAACTCTGGACTTCGATAAGGCCCGGAGGGGTGACTGACTACAGGGGCTACCTGAATTGGTGACCGCTATCTGGGAGACTGGGTTCCATCAGCTCCCATCGTTATCGCTTACTACATTGCATCACAACTGCCTAATTGCTGATGTGTCTCAGTAGACTAATTCTGAGCTCAGAGGCCGGGTATCTTCATCTCCGTATGTCCAGGACCTAGCATTGGGTCCGGCATATAGGTTGTTCCATAAAGAATTCAGATGCCCTGACTCCTGGCTTTGACTCCAGGTTGCTGCCTACCCCATATAGATAGAGGTGGGCACCAGGATGAAGCCCCACGGCTTTGAAGTCCAAGAAAATGGTGGTGAAGTCTGCAAGTCTACATGTATAAAAAAATAAAATAAATGCTTGTGATGATTCCAGAGTCATTCTGGGATGAGGGAGGACTTGCAATTTGGAGCAGGGATGTTGGGCAGTTACTACTTCAGCCATTTTTATACAACTCAAATGTCCCCAGGGACACGCGTACCCTGCAAATACAAATGATGTCTTATTAACAGGCAAATTTCATGAACTCTATAGCTGCCTTCTTTGCTTCTTGGTTAACTTTGGGAGCCTCACTGTAAGGTTCCCTTTACCATCTGGTAGTACCTTGACAAGTCCCCAGAGCGTTGGTGACTGCTCACACTGTTGCTGCGATTCCATCTCAGCATCTCAGACTCTACCTTCTGTCACACTCCCACTTTTTCAGATCCCCAGGTCTTACTTTTTTCTAATCACTAGGGAAATACTCTCCTTACTGTGTGATCTGGGGTCTTCTTGAGGGGACTCAGAACAATGCTAACCCAAAAGGTGTTTTGAGGTTGCTTGGACTACTGTTTAAATAGAGCTCTCTCCTTCCCAGCATGTGCCTTTGCTACTAGAGTAAAGGCATCAAGGAAGGATTTCGGTATAGTCACCACACTATCTGGAACCACCATTCTTCTACCCTCAGCCCTTGTTGCTGAGTTCCGCGCACAGAACTCAAAACACTTCTTCCCCAAACATGAATTTTCTCTCAGGAGTCAGAAGTTTCCCTTTCCCTGCTAGGTTCATCAGATACTGCCCTTGCTACATATATATTACAGTTTGTTGTATTATATATGATCATAAACTGTTTTCATAGGTAGAAAAAAACGAATTTTGAGAACTCCTCAGGACCACTTTGTTTACTCGTCCTTCAAAGCACAACTCAGATTTTACCACCATGAAGATTCCCATCTGCACTAGATGGAAATTTCTTTCTCTCACTCTAAATTCACATGGTATGAATAACTGGCCTCCTGATTAAAGCCTCATGTCACCTTAATCGCCTTCTGCCTATGATGCCTCTCGTACTGTTATTTGTTTTTTTCAACTACAGAGCCCCTTGAGGCTAGGGAGCCTGTTGTAAACATTTTCTTATCTCCCATTCTGTGTACAGTAGATGCTCAAGAAGTATTTGAAAAATATTAAATTTTGTAGTTGTAGCCCTCTGCCTCACCCACAGCACATTACCTCTGGATGCAGTAGGATTATCTTAAGTGATGGCATATTTAGATACATGGGAAGATGGATTTTTGTGTACTTCTGTGTGTCCTTGTTTGTAGTCAGTGTAGGGAACTATCCTCTTTGGAGCTGAACCAAAGGAGCCCATTAAATTTTTTTCTCTTGGGAATCTCAGGCTGAGAGAGCCTGAAGTCTCTGGAACTGTACACAGCAGCACTCTAGAGCGGTCCAAAATTCTTGTTGAAGTTCCTGGAGTTGCCCTTATTTCTATCCCTCTAACTGCTAGGAAATTTGTCAAGGTTCTTTGAGATGCCTTCATCTGCTTCTAGTAAGTTCTTTTGAGTAAACTAGTTAGAAGTTTCTGTTCTTGGCAATTAGGAGAACCTGACTACCACAGTAGAATAAGGTTGGATACTGGTGACATCACACAGAGGATATTCTCCAGATAAAGAAAGGAAAGGCATTACTTGTCTTACCCATGTATCCTACTTCATTCAAATAAACTATTCTTTTTTTTTTCTAAGAAAAGTATGACCTTTAGTGCTCTAAGGAGGAAAGGTAAGTGTAGGACCTAGCTAGTGTTTTTTTGTTTTTAAAGATTTTATTTATTTACTTACTTGGGGGAGGGGGTAGAGGGAGAGGGGCAGGCAGAGAATCTCAAGCAGACTCAACACTGAGTGCAGAGCTCGATGATCATGACCCTGAGGTGGTGACCTGAGCCGAAACCAAGAATCAGATGCTCAGATGACTGAGTCACTCAGGCACCGCAGGACCTAGCCAGTGTTAACAACAAACAACAACCTTCAAAAGTTACAGGGATAAAAATTATTTTCAAAAACATACATTTTTCATAGTTACACACCATCCTCATACCACCTACACTGAGGTAAACACATAAGTATAAAATCCGAATAACATTTCCTGAATTTAAATACAAAGATAGCCTTATTGACTATTCAAAGAGCAGGTAAGAATCTGCATTGATCCAACTCTTAGAGTCTTGTCCAGTCCCCCTTAGGAGCCAACGGCTAGGCTAGTCTATCTGTAAATAGGATCTAGTTAAGTCAACTGCCTCCATCCATCCATCCATCCAACCACCCATCCACCCATCCACCTACCCACCCATTCTCCCAATAATTCTTTGTATCTACTCTGTGCGAGGCACTGTACTGGATAATAGAGACATCAAGATGAGTAAAACATGATTCCCACACGTCAAGAAGCCCACAGAACAGTACCAGAAATAGTCAAATACTTGTGGTGCAATGAGATGTTATATAACTCAGGAATGAGCAAAGTTATTTATGATAGCTCCTACCTGCATAGAGGAATGAAAGAAAAGGTTCAGAGATGGGATACCTGAGCTGGAACTTGAAGCAAAATGGGAAATTCCCAGGGAAATGCAGTTTCAGCTCCTAATCCAAAGGACAGAAAATTCTGTTTCTAGTCTAGTGACAGGAAAATTAAAACATGGAGAGAAAGATAACATTACTGGGGCCTCATACTGACAAGGCAAAACTACAGTACAACTCAGAAATCCAGATTGCTTATCGCTAGACTTCTAGCACCTAAAGACATGGTCCCCATGAATTTTTAATACATAGAAACATCTAACTTTCAATGTCTGCCTTATTCTATGCAATGATCTTACCAAGGATATCCAACTCCTCTACGACTGTCCTTAAAATTTTGTGGAAGGAAGTTTAAAAAACCAAATACATTTCTCACTAATGGAATAAAATCCCTGATCTTATATGACTGAACCTCACTCACATTTACTAATTTTGAAACCAACTAATACTGAATGGTTCTTTAAGAAGCAAAGTAGAAGAGTTGATTTCAGTGTGGGAAAGTTGGGCCTAAGGAATGAAATTGATTCTGAGTCCTCTGACTCTATGGGTTTTCATTTAATATTTTTTCTTTATTTTTGACTGTGTTAGGGGAGCATCCTGAGCAATTAAGCTACTATCCAAATGTGTTTTTCAAAAAATGGAAAGTGGAAAGAAGGTACTCCAACATGGATTTGCACTGAAGTATCTTCTCCATCCTCAAGCTGGATGTCTAAGCTCCCAATGTAACATTTCAGAGGTGAAGACTCCTTGAGGTCACCACACACTCTGGAAGCTATGGACTACTGCCAATTTAAAGAGGAAAAATATTAAGGGTGTGCAAGGAGTAAGGAAGAACTGGTTGGTGTTTTATGCACAGTTCCTTTGAAGAGTGAAGACTACTTCCTAAATTTATTAAGAGGTTTTGGTTTTGTTTTTAAATAGAGACCATAAAAACAAGTGTGTGAAGGCACAAAAGGGGAACTTGAAATCCAGTTGCAATAATTATTCATGCAACTGGTCCCTTTCTATGTGGCATTATAGAAACCTCCTGAGTACCAAAAAGCTTATGCTTTTACAAAAGGGAACGGCCACATCACTGCATGGCACAACTACTGCTTCCTTAGACCTTTCAGGAAATGATCCCCAAGAATTTTTCACAAACCCTATAGGGCTTCCTACATTAAAATATAGTGACAGAGATAAAACCTAGAATAACTGCAGAATTGTGGTGATGAAAAAAAAAAAAAAGAATTGTGGTGATGAATTGTACTAGTTCCAAATGACCAATTTTCTGCTCCAAATAATGGGACAAAGTACCATCCCATAGACACAGTTAATTTCACAGTGATGGACATACATGTATGGATGGTCTGAGGCACAAGCTGTGATTGGTCTTAAGAAAATAAAAAGAACTGGGTTCAAAACCCACATCTTATGATTTCTGGTCCTTATTCAGCCAAAGCTTTGAGCTGCTTCAGGTCTGTATTATACACATTTTGGATCGTTCTAGAGAGTTGCTCTGGGTGCAGCATGATAAGGAAAACCAGGTATTTGGCTTGATAAAAGTATTCAAGGTATCGTGCCACATTCATGGTAAGCTTCTCACCACAGGCTATCTGAGAGCTGCTGCCAGAGAGAACTGTGGTCTGATGATGATTACTAGAGTTCAGTTTTCAAAATTTTCGGAATAATCTGATCATAGCCTTTCCTTCTTGTTACATTATAGGACAGGAATTTAGAATATTCTGTCAACAGGCTCTCCCAGTAACAGGTGACGTCTTCCATCTGCAAGTGGTTCCTAATAAACTGGCTTCCCCTAGAGACAAAATTAACAAGAACATTTAAAGCACAGCATTTTATAATACTAATAGCTTACATGTGATTGTAATAGCTTACTTTGTGCTAAGCACTGTACAGAATTCTTATGCTTTATATGAATTCTTTTGATTATCAGAGCCAAGCTTATAGTCAGCCTATCCACATACATGCACTTAGCAATACAACTTATAAACTTAATATCTTTTTTCTTAAAAACAAACGTATAAGGAGCGAATGCTTGGAAATTCTGTACTTGTTTAATTACCTCAAAAATTTCAGTCTATTTCTATAAAGGATGGGCTTGGGACATATGCGAATGTGTGTTTTCCTCCAGAACAGCTTTAATTCTGATTATCTCTGTATAGTGAGGATCACCATGATAACAATATTCATATACCTTCAGCTAGAGCGCAAATTGGGGATGCTAAAGTAAAATAAAAAAAGGAAAAATGAACAGAACTTACCTTTCAGCAATTTCTTGAGCCACATCATCATTTGCTTTTACAAAATGCAACAACTCCCTAAAATTGAAATAATTATTAGACTTTAAAATATAGACCAAGCTAAGAAAAAAAGACTATATATATGTGTATACACATATATATACTGGCACAAGAACAGACAAGTAGATCAATGGAGCAGAATAGAGAACCCAGAAATGAACCCACAACTATATGGTCAATTAATCCTCAACAAAGCAGGAAAGAATATCCAATGAAAAAAAGACAGTCTCTTTAACAAATGGTATTGGGAAAACTGGACAGCCACATCAGAAGAATGAAATTGGACCACTTCCTACACCATACACAAAAATAAATTCAAAATGGAGGAAAGACCTAAATGTGAGACAGAAAATCCTAGAGGAGAACACAGGCAGCAACCTCTTTGACCTTGGCTGTAGCAACTTATTAGACACATTGCTGGATGCAAGGGAAACAAAAGCAAAAATGAACTACTGGGACGTCGTCATCAAGATAAAAAGCTTCTGCACAGCAAAGGAAACCATCAACAAAACTAAAAGGCAGTTTACAGAATGGGAAAAGTTATTTGCAAATGATCTGATAAAGGGTTAGTATCCAAAAGAACTCCAAACTCAACATCCCCCCCTCAAATAATCCAATTAAGAAATGGGCAGAAGACATGAGCAGACACTTTTCCAAAGAATTCCAAATGGCTAACAGAGACATGCAAAGATGTTTAACATCATTCATCATCAAGGAAATCCTATCAAAACCATGATGAGATACCATCGCACACTTGTAAGAATGGATAAATAACAACACAACAAAAAACAGGTGTTGGTGAGGATGCGGAGACAGGGGAAACTTCTTGCACTATTGGTAGGAATGTAAACTGGTATAGCCACTCTAGAAAACACTATGAGGGTTCCTCAAAAAGCTAAAAATAGGGGACACCTGAGTGGCTCAGCAGTTGAGTGTCTGCCTTTGGCTTGGGGCATGATCCTGGGGTCTGGGATCGAGTGCCACATTGGGCTCCCTGTGGGAAGCCTGCTTCTCCCTCTGCCTATGTCTCTGCCTCTCTCTCTGTCTCTCATGAAGAAATAAATAAAATCTTAAAAAAAAAAAAGCTAAAAATAGAACTACTCTATAATCCAACAATTGCACTACTAGATATTTACCCAAAGGATACAAAAATACAGATTTGAAGGGGTACATGCAACCTAATGTTAATAGCAGCATTATCAACGATAGCCAAACTATGGAGAGGGCCCAAATGTCCATCAAATGACAAATGGATAAAGATGTGTTGTGTATATACAATGAAATATTATTCAGCCATCAAAAAGAATTAAATCTTGCCATCTGTAACTATGTGGATGGAACTAGAGTGTATTATGCTAAAGTGAAATAAGTCAGAGAAAGACAAAAACCATACGATCTCACTCATTTGTGGAATTTAAGAAAGAAAACAGATGAACATATCAGAAGGGGGAAAAGTAAAAAAGGAGTGCGGGAAACAAGCCATATGTGACTCTTAATGACAGAGAACAAACTGAGAGCTGATGGAGGGAAGTGGGTAGGAGATGGGCTAGATGGGTGATAGTTATTGGAGAGGGCCTTGTGATAAGCACTGGGTGTTATATGTAACTGCTGAATCACTGAATTCTACTCCAGAAACCAATATTGCACTGTATGGTAACTAACAAAATTTAAATAATTAAAAATAAAAATAGAAACAGTTCCCTAAATTTGGAAAAAAAAAAAAAAAAAGAAAGACTATAGACCAAGATCTATGGTTAATCTCTAGATAGGTAGATAATGGATTCCTTCTTTTTTATTTTATTTTTTTTTAATTTTTATTTATTTATGATAGTCACACAGAGAGAGAGAGGCGCAGAGACATAGGCAGAGGAAGAAGCAGGCTCCATGCACCAGGAGCCCGATATGGGATTCGATCCTGGGTCTCCAGGATCGCGCCCTGGGCCAAAGGCAAGCGCTAAACCACTACACCACCCAGGGATCCCCCTTCTTTTTTATATTTTTTAAGATTTTATTTATTTATTCATGAAAGACACAGAGGGAGGCAGAGACACAGGCAGAGAGAGAAGCAGGCTTCCTTCAGGGAGCCTGATGCAGGACTTGATTCCAGGACCCAGGGATCATGACCTGAGTTGAAGGCAGACGCTCAACCACTGAGCCATGCAGGTGCCCCAGATTATTTCTTTTTTAAAGCAAAGATATTAGAGTCCTCACAGGGCCAAAACAACAACAATATCAATAACAAAAGCTCATACATAGTCTAAAGGCAATCTGTTTATAGATTTGGAACATACTTGAGAGAATAGAGAAATATTCAATGAAACACATAAAAAATCAATAGTGATGAAGTTTCCCTTCTGTCTCTTGCTCTTGCCCCTAGAAGAGGGCATGGGGCTCGCATTCCTGGCCCCTTGCCCTATTCCTGGCCCCTTGCCCTATCTCTTCTTAGCTCCTCCCATCACGTGAGAAAATTAGTCTCCACTTCAGTGGTGTCAGTTCTCACATTGTATCTGAAAGTCTCTTTGACAATATAACAGCACCTAACATCCCTATCTTTAGTCTTTGAGAGATAAGAGCTTTTCCACTGCATACTGTCTGAATGTTACATTTCAAAGTAGCATTAGAGCACTTTTTCAAATTAAATCTCACGTATAGCCTAGTTGAATAGCGGCACTATATGCGAACCAAGTAAGAAAAAAAATCTTTCAAGAGAAAAAGTCACCAGTTGTAAATGTCCTACATGGCCGGGGCCTGAGAGGCAGATTGTGGGCATCATTAGGCACTCTGCTTGGAGGAGAGCCACTCACTGGACATTGGAGAGATCTGTTTTGACTGGGATGTAGTGGACCCATGGCTTCAGTTGTGGATAGAAGAATTCCAACCACTCATCACCAACATGGAAAACAAGTGAACCACACAGGAAGAGGTGTTTGAACCGGAAGCTTGCAGCTACACCTCGAAAATTAAATAGATACCTGGGAAAGAAAGAGCAAAATACACTTGATACTATACGTCTGCCACAAATATGATCTTTTTTTCTTTTTATTCCCTCCTCCTCTTCTCTCTTTTTATGATTCCTCTCCCTCCCTTTCTATTTTCAGCTTTCTAAGACACACAGGGCCTATTGCCTGTTTTAGGTAATGTCAGGGCGAGGGGAGCAAGGAGGATTCTCTCTCTAGACAGACCCAGATAGCCATGAGCTGGGTGCTAGACAGACATGTTAAGACTCAGATGGAGACAGTATCTTAGGGCTTTTGTACAAGATTTCCTGGGCTTAATCTCTTTAATGAGTCATGGCTCCCCAAAACCTTGTTTTTCCCATAAGGTACCCCACTGAAAGCCTCCGCTGTTCCCTGTTCCCTCTTTTTCCCAAGTTGGAAGAAAAGAACCAGGTATACACATCATCAACCTTCAAAGAAATACTCTCTGGAAAAAAGCTATCTTAGAACATTTTCTTTTCAGCATTTCTCATGTACCCCCATCTCCAGCTAGAGTTGTTTCTACCCTATACTTCCCACTGTGCAGTGTAATCAGCATTCACCTTAATTCCCCCACTTCCTCCTGCTAACCTGGTTTTACCTGCTCATCTAATCCTTAGTCCTGACATTGAATTATAATATTTCAGTTACATATACCTTATTCGTTTTGAAATGTAAACCCTTACTAACTTGATACATACTTCATCTAACTTCACCTCTTGGCTGGATGGGGTGTTGGAGAGAGGGAGTCCCACCACTCTGCTTACTAGCAGCAAGGTCTATGGAGGCTGGGACCATTATTATCATTGTCCTACATACAGTTCCCACAGAACTCAGGTGAGAGCCTCGTGCACATAGCATAGTCTCAGTAAACAACAACCAAATGAAGGAACAGGACTTTGATAAACCCCACCTGGGTCCTAGTATTGAAGTTCTCCCCCAAAGTGAAGCTACTCCAAATGCAACAGGGAAACCAAGAGTCAGGAGTCCTGGAAGTCTTACTTGTATTTGCAGTGATCCACAAGATGAACATCCTTAGCAGCTGGCTTCCCCAAGGTATCCTTCAAGCAAAAAGAATGTTATTAGTATTGAGAGTGGTCGTATTGATTGAAGACCACTCACTGCAGCAAGCATTGTTAAGCATTCCATCAACATGACCTCATCTCAGTGCCCTGAATAAACACATCCAGAGACATTATTATCTCATTTTATAGATGAAGGAGTCATGGCCTTAAAAAGCTGGAGGGCCCTTGCTCAAGGTCATGTGTGCCTAAGTAGAGGAGCAAGGGTTTTAACTCAGGGCCTGTCTGATTTTAGAGGTTAAAGCTCTCAGAGCTACATGGATCCTTCTCTGTAGTTAGAGGTCCTAACTTACAGCATGTTTCACTCTGTGTAAGTTATACATACAAGGTGGCTGGTGGGCTTAGAGGTGTAACCCACACACGATTTTGTTGGGGATGCAAAGTACTTAGAAATAAAAATTCAAACCATTGCCAACACTCATAGGTGGTAAGATATTTCTTACAAAAATCCAGATTTCCAACTTTTCTCATAAAAAGAAAAAAGAAGATCTGGTAAACTGGACTCCCAGTCCCTTGGCAGCCATCACTGGACCTCTAGCATTCTCTCTTGATCACTCCTGTGGCCCTCAGGGGCATTTGAGTTTGAGGCCCCGCCTCCCCCCCCTTCCCAGCCTCCATCTATATTCCAGCTATAAACGTCTTAGTGAGGGAAACAAGTCTTACTTGCTTTCCCAGCTTCCCACAGTAGAGGCTGTGCTGAATGGATACGTTTTTTCATATTTTTATTTTTTAACAAAATTTCTTAAAATTTCATTTGCTCCTGTTTGATTAAAAGTATCAAATAATACATCTCAGATATGCTTAGTTTTCCCAGAAGTTTAAAATTTTTTTCCTTATTATCCCCATATAGTATATGGAAATTTCAAATGAGGACTTTTAAGGCTTAAAGTTCTTTGAATAAAGCAGGAAGTCACAGAGGTTAAGAGAACAGAGATGAACTCCAACCTGAAGGAGCCAGTCATTGCTGGCTTCACCCTACAATTCACCTCTCTGAATCCCAATTCCTCCTTCTGACCTGGTTCTACCTGTTCACCTAAACCTTAGTCCTGGCATTGAGTTATAATATTTCAGTTTCATGTGCCTTATTAGTTTTGAAATGTAAACCCCTGTTTTTAAACAAATGAAGATGCCTGGACATCCCCAGAGACTCTGATTCATTTGATTGATGTTTTTAAGCTCTCGGATTAGATTGTATAGTCAGGGTTGAGAACTAATAGTTTAAACCAGGGGCTGGCAAATTACAGCCCAGAGGCCAAATGCTGTGGCCCACTGCTTGTTTCTGTATACAACCTATACAACCTATAAGCTAAGAATATTTTATGTTTCTAGTCCTTGAAACTACCTAAGGAAGAATATTTATGACATGTGAAAATTACATGAAATTCAAATTTCCGTGCTGTAGAAAAAGATTTACTAGAATATATCCAGGTTCATTCATTTATATATATTCTGCAGCTGCTTTCACCCTGTGACAGCAGAGATAAATAACTACAACAAGACCATACAATCCACAAGGCCTAAAATATTTACCATCTGGCCCTTTCCATAAAAAGTTGGTTCCTCTGGCTTAAACCTTCAAAGTGGTTAAAAACTACTACTCATAATATGGCCCAGAAGAGCAACGTGAATTTGAAAAATAATAATTTACAAATATGCTAATACTAGTTTGTGGAACTTTCTCTACATTCCTCTACTGCTGAGAGAGAACCTAATCTGGAATTCTACCCAGGTGGCAATTTCTTTGAGTAGGAATGTTCCCTGCTATGATTCTCTATTCAGACAATTGGTGATTACTTTCATAGATTTCCAGGCTTGGTTTTTGGTGTATTCTGCGTCAACAAGTTTTGGATTTTTCCGAGATAGAAGAATGAGAGGATCTCGTTCTGGACTTGTCCTATAAAAGAAACATGTGATATAAAACAAGGTATCCTACACCATAATACTGTTCCCAATCTCTGAAAGGTAAGCAGTAATCGGATCAATGCAATGACTGTACACATAGACAGATAACTTATTGGTTATTTTAACAGCAGAGAAAGGGTGTACTGGGCTCTGCAGCATATAGGTGTTCCTGGCTGTTCCCTACTTTACCTTTCAGGGACGGAGAGTATTGGGCCCTTTTTTGCTTGCATCTAATCTTTAAGATTATGTTGTTCTGGGCACTACAGGCATATTCCAGGGAATGAGTTCCCTGTTAGCAGGGTTCATGTAGCCTCTATAATCACTAGTACTCATAGCTGTGTGACTAGGTAAGCACCATGCCTCACCAAAATAGCTACACGACCTTTGTTGTCTGTGTTCTATACAGTCTAGTATGATATTTAAATTAAAAAAAAACTAAAAGGCTTAAAAACCTGAAGATTATATGTAGAAAAAAGTCCTAGTTATGGTCCAAGTAGCAGATGGTCTTGACATTTGAGGGGCCCTGGACCCTCTGTGGACCACTCTCCAGAAGAGTGTCCATATCCCCACATATTTTATAGGAAATCCTAGAACTCTTCAAGTCCACACACGGGTCCCAGGTTAAGAAGCTGTGATCCCAAGATCTGAGAATCAGAGACATTGATAAGGACCAGTAAGCAGTGGCTGCTGGGCCCATCTGCATTCTCAAGTTCACTGCCCAAGTAGAGGGTAGTGCAAGGACTGACTAGGAAAATGATAAAACCCTTCTCCCTCTTTTGTTCATCTGTACAGCAGATATTAGTCATGTATCTGCATGCTAAGTACTGTTCTTGGCACATGGGATGTGGGTCTAAGCAACATGGAGAGGGTTCTTGCCCAACATTTCCCTCTCCCTCTTCCTCCCTTTCTCCCCTTTCCGTTTCCAGCAGTCTCAGTCTCTGCTCTCCACCACTATTTGGCAGCCAAATGGCCTCATGAAAAAGGCAGTCAGAGGTGCCAGGTAAGGGTCTGCCTTCAGCTCAGGTTATGATCTTGGGGTCCTGGAATTGAGCCCTGCATCAGGCTCCCTGGTCAGTGGAGAATCTGCTTCTCCTCCTTCTCCCTCTGCCCTCCCCACCTCCCTCCACTTGTTCTCACTCTCTCTCTCTCTCAAATAAATGAATAAAATCTTTAAGAAAGAGAGAGAGAAAGGAAGAAAGGAAAGGAAGGAAGGAAGGAAGGAAGGAAGGAAGGAAGGAAGGAAGGAAGGAAGGAAGGAAGGAAGGGCAATCAGGATATCTGGTGATGGTTCCTGCTCTGCCGTTAACTAGCAGAGTGACTAGCATAGGGCCAGGTCAGAAGCTCCCTGCAGAAAACTGCATCTTTAAGGCAAAAGGACAACTCAGCTGTTCTCTTCAACATATACTCAATGCCTAATACGCTCATGGCACTCTGTAAATACCTGTTGAAGGACTAGATGAATGAACTTTACTTCTTTCAGTTCCGGCTCAATTAAGAGTGATTTGGGTGAAGGGTGCCTGGGTGGCTCAAACAGTTAAGTGTTCCACTCTCGATTTCAGCTCAGGTCATGATCTCAGGGTTTTAAGATCAAGCCCTGAGTCAGGCTCTGTGCTGGGTGTGGAGCCTTCTTAAGATTCTCTCTCTCTCTCCGTCTGCACCCCCTCCCCTGCTCACATGCACATGCTCTCGCTCTCTTAAAAAAAGAAAAAAGAAAAAAGTGATTTGGGCAAATAATCTGAGTTCTTCTCTAGTTTAAAATTCTATGATTCCACATTTGCTTTAGTTCTTCTAGCTTTCTCCTTGAACTACAGTTTGTCACACACTCAAAATTACTTATATCTTACAAATATCTTGTAAACTATCAGAAAATACAGTCACCTTGATCCTCGGAAATATGCTGTAGAATTTTTCTTTTTCCATGGCCACTGTGCTGCTGACCTAGAAACAGATTTCAATTAGTTTCTATATTTTTCTCTTAACTATATGAGGATATGTTTTAACCATTTCTTTTTTTTTTTTTAAGACTTTGTTTATTCATGAGACACACACACACAGAGAGGCAGAGACACAAGCAGAGGGAGAAGCAGGCTCCATGCAGGGAGCCCGACGTGGGACTCGATCCTGAGTCTCCAGGATCACACCCTGAGCCAAAAAGCAGATGCTCAACCACTGAGCCACCCAGGCGTCCCGTGTTTTAACCATTTCTGAAGATTAGTTCGGAGCTTTACATTTTTAAATAAGTCTGCCCCAGGCTCTCAAAGAAAAAGCCCTCAAAGACATTATATTCCCTTTTGTTGTTACTTCACTCCGGAGATGCTAGCCAATTATCTACAATCCATAGCTCCATTAATAAGTTAACAATACTGAAAGAAAAGTTCCCAGGGCACTTGTGTAGCTCAGTCAGTTGAGCATCTGACTCCTGATTTCAGCTCAGGTCATGATCTCAGGATCCTGAGACTGAGCCCCACATCAGGCTCCTTGCTCAGCGGGGAGTCTGCTTGAGATTCTCTCCCTCTCCTCCTGCTCAGGCACAAGCATGCACATGTGCACTCTCTAAATAAATAAATAAAATCTTTTTTAAAATTTCCCAAGCTCTAAATGACATGTTTAGAGCTGTTAAATGCAATACAATGAAGATTTCTTCTCTACTTTAAGTAGAGTGCTGCTACCGATAAATTTAACAGGCAAAGAGAACTGCAGAAAAAATCAGAAATTGATTTAAGGGGAAGAAAACAAATCACTCCTTGACTTCGTGTTTTGGATACACAGGCAGTATCACCAGACATTTATCTGATATTGCAAAGCACCCTGATATTCTTGAGACTGTACTAAGTGCTCCACCAAAGTCCCTGAAACTGAGGTCTCAGTATACATTTCCATGACCAGCTTTCCTTGCTGAAACTGCTAGCTGACAGATGCATCATTTTTAACTTCCTTTGTAGGAACCCTGCACAGAAGTTGCACAGTGTCTTCCTTTGAAAAAGGAGGGGAAGGGCTGAACTGGAGTTAATGAGAGATTGGTAGGCTATTTACCATAATGGAGTGACTTAGGATATAATAAAGTTTTTAGGTAGAGATGACCATCACTCATTTTCTCTCAGCTGAGAGCACTGTTCATTTTCCTGGCCTGTCTTAGAACTCTTTCTTCATGGATCATCTTTATCAGACTCCCCAGTCCAAGACCAGAACTCTTTGTCATTGTGTCCTACACTCCCTTTGACCAAAATAGAAACACACCATAACCCCAGTTTATTTTTGTTTTATGGGGTTGTAATTTTTTTTAATATAAAGAATGATATATCCTCATTATAAAAAATTCTAAGGGAGAAGCATAAAGTAAAAGTAGAAAAAAAATCATCTGGAACTTTCCCAATCTGTAGACAACCACTTTTAGCAATTTAACGTTTCCATGAAGAATTTCCTTCCAATCATCTCTCCATGTCTGTGGTTCTCAACTGGTGTTGATTTTGCCCCTTTTTCCTAGAAGACATTTGGCCATGACTATAGACATTTTTCATTGTCACTACTGGTGGATGGCTACTGGCATTTAGTGACATTAAGACCAAGGACAAGCTCCGTACAACAAAGAATGTCCCAGTCCAAAATGTCAAACCTTGCTCTATATAACAGGGATCATATATATATGATACAACCTCTTTAAGTGGGTTTTATTAACCCTACTTTACTGTTGAGTTTACAGAGAGGCTAAGCAGTTTGCCCAGAATACCTGTTTTTAAGCCTTATACTACCTGAACTTCACATTCATGTACAATATTGAATTTTGCAGCCATGTCATAATTTACTTCGTTACTTATTCATTGGCTTTTAAAAAGTTTCCAACTTCCTGCTTTAAGAAACAACACAGTCATGAACATCTTCACGTACACATCTTTACATACTTGTCTAATTAACTCTTTGGGATAAATTCTAGAAGTGAAATGAAATGGCTGAGTCAAAGATATACACATTTTATATTTTGATATATATTGCCAAACTACCTATAAAAAAAGTATAAATTTACAATTTTGAGTATCAATGTCCTTGGTCCCTGGGAAAGCTCTATTTAATATTCACAGACTTGTACCATCTCTGTTTTCCCTCTCCCTCATTCTTTCTATCTACTTACTTGCCCCTCAAAAGACCTATGTTAGGACTTTTTTCCCTATGCAAGTGCTAAAAGTAACATGCTAGTGCTGACTCAGACCTCTTTTATCACTACCCTGTGACAGTAAAGACCAAAATCTTTAAATCAACAGAAACACTGAATTCTTCTACAGAGTAAAAAATAAGTCAGTGGGGACAAACTCCCAAAAGATTAGAAAAATAGAAGGCAGGTTTCAATGCAGATAAACAAGCAGATTATTAAAGTTTCAAATTAAATGAAATTACATGGCTAGAGCTTCTGAATGGAGGGCTCTAAACAATAAAATTGTAATTCTGTTATCATACTTTTTCTTTTTAAAATTTTATTTATTTGAGAAACAGAAAGAGACCAGAAGCAGAGGAGGGGGCAGAGGGAGAGGGAGAAACAGACTCCCCACTGAGCAAGGAGCTCGATTCCAGGACCCTGAGATCATGATCTGAGCTGAAGGTATATACTTAACCTACTGAGCTGCCCAGGCACTCCATTAAATAAATTCAACTGAAGAATAAGATGGGATGGTATCAAAAGAAAAATATGTTCTTATAAACTTAGATTTTAAAACATAATCTATCTCCCTAAAAATTGCTTAGTAGTTTAGAAGGCAGAATGGGTGGTGGTGCAGAGAACAGTAAGTAACTACACAGTGGAGGAATGGTAACACTATGACCAGGTGATCACAATTAACATCTCTAAAGAGGCATGGATGGACGCAAATCATTTAGGTATTCAGACCAAGGGTACATAAGCTGAATTTATTTATTTATTTATTTTAAATTTTTATTTATTTATGATAGTCACAGAGAGAGAGAGAGAGAGAGAGAGAGAGAGAGAGGCAGAGACACAGGCAGAGGGAGAAGCAGGCTCCGATCCTGGGTCTCCAGGATCGCGCCCTGGGCCAAAGGCAGGCGCCAAACCGCTGCGCCACCCAGGGATCCCCATAAGCTGAATTTAATCATGAAGAAACAGACAAAACCAAACTGAAGAACATTCTATAAAATGAGCAGCCTACATTCTTCAAAATGTCAATGTTATAAAAGAGAAAGAGACTGAAGAGCTGTTCCAGATCACAGGAGACTAAACAGACATGACCACTAAATGCCACATATAACTGTATCCTGTACTGGAGGTAGAATGTGCCATATATGATATTATCAATATAATTAAATGTTGTACCAATATTGTTTCCTGAATTTGATCATTGTAGCATGGTTATAAAAGAGAATATCCTTGCTTTTAGGAAATACACACTAATATTTTAAGATGTACAGGGTCATAAGTTGTGTAACATACTTTCAAATAGTCCAGAAAACAAGAAACGGTTCATATATTACATATGCAGCCTAAAAGTCTGTCACAGAAAATAATGAGGTAAATTATTATCCACACAAAGTAATATCACGCAACTGATAAAAATAATCTTCCATATGCAAAGATTTCTAAGACACATTAGTAAGTTGGTGGGAAAGTTGCCAATGTTAAACATATATTTTTATGAGCATGTATAGGCTTCATAATCAGAAAAAAAAAAGCTTGTTTTTAAAGATTTAAGAGACAGAGTAGGGGGCACCTAGGTGGCTCAGTCAGTTGAGTGTCTAACTCTTGACTTTGGCTCAGGACATGATTTCAGGATCATGAGGTTAAGATCCTCATTGGGCTCAGCGCTCAGCACAAAACTTGCTTAAGATTCTCTCCCTGACCTTCTGCCCCTCCCGCTGACCTAGCTCATGCTCCTTCTAAAACAACAACAGGGATCCCTGGGTGGCTCAGCGGTTTAGCGCTGCCTTTGGCCCAGGGCGTGATCCTGGGGTCCCAGGATTGAGTCCCGCGTCGGGCTCCCTGCATGGAGCCTGCTTCTCCCTCTGCCTGTGTCTGTGCCTCTCTCTGTGTGTCTCTCATAAATAAGTAAAATCTTAAAAAACAACAACAACAACAACAACAAAGTAGATGGATAGCGGGTCAAAAAAGCGCTATAAAAAGGAAGAGTGTGAAAAGGGTATTTGCAAGGAAAAAAAGGATTAGATAATTAAGGCCAAGAATAACTTGAAGAAAGGCAGTTTAAAGACCTTTTGATTTTTCCCTTTCAAATGTTTAAAACCAAAAGCTACATAGAAAATGATGGTATCAATGACTGGAGAGCATGGGTGAGGTTAACTGGTAGTGTGGAGAGAGTAGTGCACTTGGACACCTGGACTTTAGGCCTAGATTGGTTCCTGACCTTAACCAAGTCACTCAGTTTCTCTGGGCCTTCATTTCCAGAGTTGAAAAGGACAATTTCCAATTCTAGTTCTATGAAGTATGAAACATAGTATCTTAAAAAATAATTTTGGGGGCTCCTGAGTGGCTCAGTTGGTTAAGCATCTGATTTTGGCTGAGGTCATGATCTTAGGGTCCTAGGACCAAGACCCCACAGTGAGCTCCATGCTGAGTGGGAAGTCTGCTTCTGCCTCTCCCTCTGCTCCTTCCCTCAGCTCATGCTTGCGCTCTCTCTTCTTCTCTCTTAAATTAGTAGAATATTTTAAAAAATAAATTTCAAAATACATCTACTGGATAATAGCCTCATTTTTTAACCCCGTAGCTCTAACTGCCATTGAGGACTGCACCCCTACATGTTTCTTCAGGAAAGGGATATTCTTTTTGCCCCCTTTGAATCTCCAGCCACATATGGTACAGGTGATAGATATTTGTGGAAATAAAGCTGAATTAAATTTTTGCTTTCCCAATACCTGAGAGAAGACCTATAAAGGCTGTATTTTTTTAGAAGTATGCTAATTAGGTACCAATGTTGATTGAATCATTAATGTAAAATGTAGCTACATAAGAAATACCTCAGCTTGGATGTCCTGGACAATCTAAATTCTGAAATGATAACAGATAGAGTCAACAGGCCCAGGCAGGTCTCCGTTGTGAATCAGCTCGTACTAGAGATACCTGTAAGGATGTTTATGCCCTCCCCATCCCCACACCTCAAGGACTTAGCTCTAAATTTTAAAGTACATTTATGTTCCTCCAAGTAATTCTCTATTCTCCCTCACAACATGGTTTTTTTTTCTAATTATGAAAGGAATTCATAAAAATACAGGAATCTTAAAATTACAGAAAAATTTAAAGAAGAAAAGAAAGGGTTCTCATAATCCTTTCAACAAAGGCATTGCTGATACTTTAGGGTAGGTTCTTCTGTTCTTTTCCCATGGATATGTAAATATGTAAATACACATTCAAAATTGCTTATGCTGTAAGTAGTTTTTCTTTTGTTTTCAACTTAAAAGTTAGTCATTTTAAAGTAAGTAATTATTTGTGTCCTACTGTTTATTTGAAGAAGACTCACAAAGAAGGACAAATAAAACCTCTCTAAAGGACCTACCTTACCAGATCTTCTCTGAAGAGATCCCACCGTCCAAGTCCTGTAGGATAAATTGGCCAAACAGCAGGTCCCCCTTCCCAAAATGTCCAAGCAGGATACATGATATCATGGTACTCTGATGTCTTCAACAGAAACAGAAAGGTTATTCTAAGTCAGTCTCAGGACAGAAAGGAGAGACAAACTACAGTCACACCATAAGATCTGGACAAAAGTGTTACATCTTCTTTGTGTTACATCCCCACAGACATATTTTCCTTAGTCTGCAAAGTCTAGACTCCAGACATTAAAAGGCAAGTTAGACCATGGGTTAAAACTCACAGGCTCAGTGAATCCAGTAACTCAAAGTTCCTTTTTTTCTAGAGGACAGTACACTGTTAGGGTACTTACTTTAAGGTACTTACTAACTCCGAATGATCACAGAGCTCTCTTATCTTTCAACTGCTATTATACTTGGAGTGTATGCTGTCTTACCAGTTCCTGATTATTTCCTAGATGGGTCTTTTGAGAGCAAGAATCACAGTGCAATGGTTAAAAGCATGGCCTTTTTTTTTTTTTTTTTAAAGATTTTATTTATTCATGAGAGACACACACACACACAGAGAAAGAGAGGCAGAGACACAGGCTGAGGGAGAAGCAGGCTCCATGCAGGAAGCCTGACGTGGGACTCGATCCCGGGACTCCAGGATCATGCCCTGGGCTGAAGGCAGGCGCTAAACCACTGAGCTACCCAGGGATCCCCAAAAAGCGTGGCCTCTGAAACAGATCATCTGAGTTTGAATGATGATTCTACCTCCTTCTAACTCCAGGGAAGTTAATTTTTCTATGCCTCAGTTTCCTTATCTTTATGATGTGAAAAATAACATCAATAATATTACTTACCTGATGGGCTTGTTTTGAGCATTAAATGAGTTAGTACATGTGAAAAGCTTAGATCAGTGTTTGGCACATAGTAAGTATTTAATAAGTATTAATTACGATAATGTAACATTGCAGTACTGTGGAGCTCACACTGGTTGCTCAATTGATTTTGGGTTATTTGTTGACTGGGGCCAGAAGTGCTGGTGGGCAGAACTGGAGAAAGGGATATTATCCCACATCTTTACAAAAAAGTTTAAAACCATTTGTTCCCTTCTTATGGTTTCTTCTGTTAAAATTCTGGCCACTGGGGCAGCCCACGTGGCTCAGTGGTTTAGTGCAGCCTGCAGCCCAGGGCCTGATCCTGGAGTCCCGGGATCAAGTCCCACATCCGGCTCCCTGCATGGAGCCTGCTTCTCCCTCTGCCTATGTCTCTGCCTCTCTGTTTCTCTGTCGCTCATAAATAAATATATAAAATCTTAAAAAAAAAATTCTGGCCACTGATAAACCTCTAACTCTTTGGTTTCTTCACTGGAATTACACATACAATATGCTGTTTGCCTTTTCTCAAATACTTTTAAAAAACGGTATGTGATTCATCAAGCAGCTCAGACATAACAGCTGCTCAACAGAAGCTGAACAATTCCTATAAAGTTGAAAGACTAAAATCCCTCTCTAGGGCCTGGGAGTCACTGGTCAAAAAAAAAAAAAAAAAAAGGAGTGAAGTAAAGATGAAAGGAAAGTTAGAATACTGAATAGTGATGGTCATACTTTGCCATCCACCAAAACAACAAATAAATAACAAACATAAAGTCCTTACTGACTTACATGGGAGCCTCTATCTGTTCTTCTGGGAGGGTTTTATGATAAACGAGACCAAGCACTTTTGAGAAATGAGGCTTAAACCATGGGAAATGCAACACCAATGTGGTCTCAGCCCACTTGCAACACAGGAAATAACCAAGTCTAGAGAGAAAGTAAACTGTGATAAAGAAAAAGTGCAGATAAAAGTTTCCTCTTTGGAGAAACCAAATCAGATGGTGTTCCTTTTCTCAAAGTCCATAGGGTTTTCCTAAACCCACACTTCCCCCATAGAATCTTCCATCCATTCTCTTTGAGCTCCCCCCGCCCCCAAATCCCGTCTAGTCTCTGGGGAACCAAGGCCCATCCCTGCCAATACCTGAACACTGAGAAGATATTAACTGTCCCAAGTTTTCCAAGTCCAGAAGTATGAGCTAGTACTCCTATTCCTCCACAACTAGACCGTCTCACATATCCTTCTTGGATATCCCAGACCTATCTCCTCAGTGCACTGCTCAGGCACAAACTGTACAGAGTTATCTACCACCTTCAGTTTTATAATTAGCCATGTGAAGCCCCTGGGATAGACTGACAGGACTGATAGGACTGTGTGTGTGTGTGTGTGTGTGTGTGAGAGAGAGAACTCAACAAATATTTTTTGAACAAAGGTGTTTCCTAACTAAAAGCCCATGAGCTACTCTCCCACACTCCACAGGATCTCTGAACCTTGCCTTCAATGTCCTATAGGTTCTTCAGGCCTCCATCATTCTCTACCCTTCATCCCAAGCCCTATAGACACTTAAGCTATCTTACATTTTCCGTTTCCTCAGTCATTGCTCAGCCACTGTGAAACTAAGAGGGACACAGAACAATTCCTGGAACCCAGGTCTCATCCTTACCATTACCCATCAAACTCTGTCACAGAACAATTATCTCCTACTCATACTCTAGAGGACCACCCTCTATCTCCCCATACAGTTCTCCCTATACTTACCTTACTGAAGGAGAAGACTGGAATGGCAGGCTCCATCCATTTAGGAATCTGAGGATAATCTCGTACATTGATCACCATCTCCATGTCAGGGAGGCGCCCAATAACTTCCAAAATAAAGTGTTCAACACCACTACACCTGTCAGCCAGAAATACCACAAAATTCACCAGACCAGTGCTTGCTATAGGACAAAATAGGGTCTCATTCCTATTTTGAAAGCTAGTGTTCAGATAGGTCATCAGCCTACTGCAAAATTTCCTGAAAGCAACACTTCTAAAAGGACCTTTTTTTACTCTTTTATATTGTACGAGTTATTTTCCTAGCTAACTGCTCCCGCTTACAATACTTAACAAAATTTTCCAATTAGATTGTAAGTTTGAAGGATGTATTAATACTACTCCTACCACCTCTTCTCTATCCATTCCTAGTTTTTTTTTTTTTTAAGTTTCCCTTTTTGTTTAATTAGTAAGCAAGATACAAATTTTGACAGGAACTGGAAAAAGCTAATTCTCTAATTGTATCCCTTAGGCTTTGCTTCTAACAATGATATTCTTTTATTTCTACCACAATTAAGTCTCATAATTTAGGAAGAAAGATAGGAAAACTTTTATTGCCTTCAACTTAACTACAGAACAGTATCAAAATCAGTTATGCAAGCCAGAAAAAGAGTGTACGTATACAATCATGGAAACCATAATACAGGCATGCTTAAGAGGTACTGCAGGTTTGGTTCCAGACCACCACAATCAAGTAACTATTGCAATAAAACAAGTCAAGTGAATTTTTTGGTTTCCAAGTTCATATATAAGTTATGCTTATACTATACTGGGTTCTATTAAATGTTCAGTAATAGCATAACATCTAAAAAAAAAAAACGTGTATCTTATTTAAAGATACTTTATTGCTAAAAAATGCTAACAATCATCTGGACCTTCAATGAATTGTAATCACTGATCACACATCACCATAACAAATATAATAATAATAATAAAATTTGAAATATTGAAAGAATCAGTAAAATGTGACACAGAGACATGAAGTAAACAAATGCTGTTAGAAAAATGCCACCGATAGACTTGTTTGACATAGAGTTGCCACAAATCTTCAATTTGTAAAAAAAAAAAAAAAAAAAAATGCAGTGTCTGCAAAACGTAATAAAGCAAAGCAACAATAGAACAAGGTAAGCCCATATAGCTTTCTGGCTCAGAGCATGATCCCAGGGTCCCAGGATCAAGTCCCACATAGGGCTCCCTGTGGGGAGTCTGCTTCTCCTTCTGCCTGTGTCTCTGCCCCCCCCCCCGTGTCTTTCATGAATAAATAAATAAAATATTTTTAAAAATAATTTCATTTATATAAAACTCTAAAAAATAACCCATAATGACAGAAAACAGATCAGCAGATGCCAGAGGGCTGGGGTAAAAGGATGGTATGGCAGGGAGGGGTAGGGAAGAGAGATTGCAGAAGAGGCCCAAGGAAACTTTTGGGAGTGACAGATATGTTCATTATCTTTGTGTATATATACATCAAACCTTATCAAATTGTAATTGCATCATAAGGAATAAAATACTCAGTAATAAATTTAACCAATAAGGTAGAAGACCTGTACTCTGAAAACTGTAAGATATTGATCGAAGAAATTTAAGATGATACAAATTAGTGGAAAGATATACCATGTTCATAGATTGGCATAATTAATATTGATAAAATGTCCATGCTACCCAAAGTAATCTACATATTCAATGCCTCTATCAAAATACCAATAGCATTTTTCATAGAACTAGCACAAATAATCCTATAATTTTTATAGAACCACAAAAGACTGTGGATGCCAAAGCAATCTTGAGAAGGAAGAACAAAACTGGAGGTACCATAATCCCAGGGTTTTTTTTTTTTTTTTTTAAGATTTTATTTATTTATTCATGAAAGACACACAGAGCCAAGTTTTAAACTATACTACAAAGCAATGATAATCAAAAGAGTATGGCACTGGCACAAAAATAAATACAGAGAATACCAGGACAGAATAAGAAATAAACCCACACTTGTAAGGTCAATCAATTTATGACAGGAGACAGGAATATACAATGGAGAAAAAATAGCCTTTTCAATAATTGGTGTTGGGAAAACTTGACCACTACATGCAAAAGAATGAAAATGAACCAATTTCTTACACCATATACCAAAAAAACAACACCCAAAAATGGATTAAAGATCTAAGTGCGAGACCTGAAACCATAAAACTCCTAAAAGAAAACAGGCAGTAAACTCTTGGACATTGGTCTTAACACTATTTTTTTTAGATGTGTCTCCTCAGGGAAGGGCATCAAGAGCAAAAATAAACTACTGGGACTATATTAAATGAAAAGCTTTTGTACAGTGAAGGAAACAACAAAACAAAAAGGCAACATACTAAATGGGAGAAGATACTTCCAAATGATATATCTGGTAAAGGGTAAATATCAAAAACAATAAAGAACTCATATAACTCAACACACCAATAAAACAAATAATTCAGTAAAAAAATGGGCAGAGGACATGAATAAACATATTCCAAAGAAGATGTACAGATGGCCAACAAACACATGAAAAGATAGTCAACATCACTAAATCAAAACCACAATGAGATAGCATCATCTTACACCAGTCAGAATGCTTATTATGAAAAAGATAGGAAATAATAAATTTAGCAAGGATGTGAGGAGAAGAGAACCCTCATGCACTGTTGGGGCAAATGAAAATTGGTGCAGCCACTGTAGAAAACAGTATGGGGGTTCCTCAAAAAAATTAAAAATAGAAATACCTTATGATTTGGTAATTCTGCTTTTAAGGGGTACTTATCCAAAGAAAAAAATACTAATTTGCAAAGATATATACACCCCTATGTTTACTGTAGCATTATTTACGATCGTGTATGTATGGAAGCAACCTAAGTGTCCATCAATAGGTGAGTAAAGATGTGAAATACACACACACACACACACACACACACACACACACTGGAGTATTAGCCATAAAAAAGAACGGGATCTTGACATTTGTGACAACATGGATGGACCCAGAGAGTATTATGCTAAGTAAGATAACTCAGAGAAAAACAAATACCATACATAAAAAAATGTAATAAATAGATAAATCCATATGATTTCACTTACATGTGGAATCTAGAAAACAAATGAATAAAACAAAAAGCAAAAGCAGACCCATAAGTACAGAGATACTTGCCAAAGCAAAAGGAGGTAAGAGGATAGACAAAAGATATGGGCTTCCAATTATGGAATGTATAGGTCATGAGGATAAAAACTACAGAACAGAGAATACAGTCAATGGTATTGTAATAGTGTTGTATGGTTACAGACAATAACTACACTTGTAGTTAGCATAGCACAGCATATAAGAGTAGTCCAGAATCACTATGGTGTACACTTGAAACTAAGGTAACCTTGTGTGTCATCTATGCTTCAATAAAAAAAAAGTCAGTGTGATGAAAAGTATAACATAAGGAATATACTCAATAACACTGTAATCACTTTGTATGGTGACAGATGGTAACTACATGCATCATGGTAAACATTCTGTAATGCATATACATGTTGAATCACTATGTTGTATGCTTGAAACTAATATATGTCAACTATACTTCAATTAAAGATAAATTTTAAAAAAGATAATGAACATAAACTTACCAACTTGTATACTTTAAGTATGTGCAGTTTATGTCAGCCATATTTCACTAAAGTCATTATTTTAAAAATATCATTATTTTCCATCTTTGAAATGACATGTTTCCAGTCATTTAATTAAATGGAGCTCTAGTTCCTAAGCAAAATTTCTCAGCTCATCCCTGAAATAATTTATATTTTAGCTTGTTTAGAATAAAAATTTTTAAATGCCATGTAGTTTTCTCCAACTGGGTGAATTAAAAGGATCTAGACCTAGAAAGATACTAGGGGACCCCTAGGTGGCTCAGCAGTTGAGTGTCTGCCTCCGGTTTGGGGCGTGATCCTGGGGTCCCGGGATCAATTCCCACGTTGGGCTCCCTGTATGGAGCCTGCTTCTCCTTCTGCCTGTGTCTCTGCCTCAATCTGTGTGTCTCTCATGAATAAATAAATACAATCTTTAAAAAAAGAAAGATAATATTTTTGGCTAGATGGGAATCTGAGATATTATTCAACTATATCCATTTCATTAGGGACACTGGTTCCAAATATTTCACTTTGTTTCTTTTTTGCTCAACTCTGTTTCCTTGGTTGTGCATGCAGTTGGGACAGGGAACTTTCCATGCATTTCATATGTATATATACATACACTATTTTATCGTCAATAAAAGGTCTGTACTCCCTTACAAACATTTCTAAGAGCTCACGATTCTGACCAAAATGTTATAAGGTCTGGAACGAGAGGTATGTGCCCTTCAGAAACTTTGAATGTATTTAACTTCATCTGAAAATTGCTCAGCTAACTATTAAACATAACGTAAGCTTTCAAAGTCTAACAATGTCTATACTCATATTTTCTTTCTCATTTGTAGAAATCAAAAATTCCTCTACACTCATAATTTGTAAAGCCTCTCTTACTGTCCCAAGTAATGTAACAAATATTTGTTTAAGGGCAGCCTGGGTGGCTCAGCGGTTCAGTGCTGCCTTCAGCTCAGGGCGTGATCCTGGAGTTCCGGGATCGAGTCCCACATCCTGGCTCCCTGCATGGAGCCTCTTCTCCCTCTGCCTGTGTCTCTGCCTCTGTGTGTGTGTGTGTGTGTGTGTGTGTGTCATGAATAAATAAAATCTTTTAAAAAAATATCTGTTTAAAATACCTCAATAAGAATGCCTGGGTGGCTCAATGGGTTGAATGTCTGCCTTTGGCCCAGATCATGATCTCTGGGTCCTGGGATGGAGCCCCGAATTCAGCTTCCTGCTCAGCAGTGAGTCTGCCTCTCTCACTCTCTCCCTCTACCCCTCCCCAATGCTTGCTCTCTCTCTCTCTCAAGTAAATAAATAAAATCTTTTTAAAAAAATAAGATAAAAAAAGGTAAAATACCTCAATAATCTTCCCCACGTACCACCTTATTTGCCCCTGACACTTGATAATAAAAGTATAATTGTGATTACTTCACAGTAGGACACTAAGTGATTTTTAATTTTTTTGTTGTTGTTTTTACATATTTTTGATAATGAAAATGTAGTAATTTGGTTTTTTTTTGGTTTTTTTTAATTTTTTTTAAATTTTTATTTATTTATGATAGTCACACAGAGAGAGAGAGAGAGGCAGAGACACAGGCAGAGGGAGAAGCAGGCTCCATGCACCGGGAGCCCGACATGTGATTCGATCCCGGGTCTCCAGGATCGCGCCCTGGGCCAAAGGCAGGCGCCAAACCGCTGCGCCACCCAGGGATCGCAAAAATGTAGTAATTTGTAATAAAGTTATTAAGAATCATTCTTATGTTCATATGGATGGATGCTATTTGCAATACTGCTCACTTTTTAAAAAAACATTTTATTTATTTGAGAGAGAGAGCGCGTGCACATGCAAGTGCACATGAGTAGAGGGGAGGGGCAGAGGAAGAAGCAGCAGACTCCCTGATGAAGGGGGAGCCTGACATGGGACTTGATCCCAGGACCCTGGGATCATGACCTAAGCTGAAGGCAGATGCTTAACTGATTGAGCCACCCAGGTGCCCTTCATTCACTTTACTTTTAATGACAGAATAAAGATTGGAAAGAAGATCTTAGGCAGGGGAATAACTATGGCCTCTGAATTTTTGTACTTTGTAATTTTATAAAGATTTGAGTTAAAAAAAAAAAAGTCTTCTAAAAGGGATGTTTCTCATCTGTTGTATAAACATATAATGCTACCTAAATCCAATTTCCAGGCTCAGTCCATGACCTTTCCCCAATGGGCTCCAGCCCTCAGCCCACTGATGTTACCTCAGCTCCCACACCTTCCTGGCTAGTATAGCTTGCATAATCTTCAGCTCCAGTTACTCTTAACTTTCCGCCACCTCTCTTCAAATACCAATAGCTAGAACGATACTTGGCCTGTGATGAACACTCAGTACCGCTCCTCGAGCCTAGCTCACCCCTGCCAGGTCTTATCAGCCTGTACCCTGCAGCTTCTATATCTGGGGAAAGATGAGTAGTGCAGAGCTACAGCCAGTACAACCAGCGATGTGCCCAAGCCTTAAGAAGGAGGAGGAGATAGACGTTAATATGGGAGAAAGGGAATTGGCAAAAAAAATCCCCAAGGAGAGCTTGTCACTATTTTGTATTCTCTTTGAAACGTGAAGAGAGACTCATTGATGGATCCTTTTAATTAATTTCTCTACAAGAACAGTATCAAGTAAGCCCATATATAAGAAGATCAGAAGAGGGCAGCCTGAGTGGCTCAGTGGTTTAGCGCCTGCCTTCGGCCCAGGGCATGATCCCGGAGTCCCAGGATCGAGTTCCACATCAGGCTCCCTGCATGGAGCCTGCCTCTCCCTCTGCCTGTACTTCTGCTTCTCTCTGTCTCTCGTGAATAAATAAATAAAATCTTTTTAAAAAAAGATCAAAAACAAAGATCAGAGATATATCTATCTCATAACTCTTACCTTGAAGGGAACATGCAGTCATTTTCTCGGTATAGTCTGTTCTTAATGATCTGATAGTGGGTCCCTAGTTTCCGTCTGACTACCTCTGCCATCATCTTCCTGGAGATACCTCCTCGGAAAGGAGTCAGATCCTCTTCTATGACCCTGGGAAAGAAAGTGAATCGTCAAGGAAAGCAGGTCAAGAAAGCAGTACCATTCCACCTACTACCTATCTGTGGGTTTAGATTTAGTATTAGAAAACACTGTACTGGGATCCCTGGGTGGCGCAGCGGTTTGGCGCCTGCCTTTGGCCCGGGGCGCGATCCTGGGGACCCGGGATCGAATCCCACATCGGGCTCCCGGTGCATGGAGCCTGCTTCTCCCTCGGCCTGTGTCTCTGCCTCTCTCTCTCTCTCTGTCTGTGACTATCATAAATAAATAAAAATTGAAAAAAAAAAAAAAAAAGAAAACACTGTACCCCAGGGAAAGAATAGAGGGCAGGAATGAGCAACATTTCCCCCAGAAGCACATAGGTAATCTAAACCAAAACAATAAAGCCACAAAGAGGAAAAAGCAAGTCAATTTCTCTTCTTCCTCTCTCCATCTGGATTGTCTGCCCTCTGATTGATGCAATTTCTCCTTTGATACTCACACAACACACCCATGTGCTCCTAGTCACCGCAGTCCCACTGATCTCCTCTTCTCTCAATTCCACAGAAGGTATGATTTATGACTTACAGTATGACACTGTCTGATGCCCTTGGTCTCAGACTGACACCCCTATTCTGGTCTGTCTGGCCCCCACTCACGTCACATACAACCTGACAGTAATCACCAGAAATTATACTATTTTGTATCCCTTTTAAAGTTCAGTGCACAGTTTTCAGTAAGTGTCATAAGCATTAGATGAATTTTTTGAGGAATCCTAGAATGACACATGAGGAACTCAAGGGCCCAGCTATTTAGCTGATGAGGAATCTAAGACCCAGAGAAGTTAAGTGACTTGCCACATGGATAATCAATGGGAGATCTGCAACTAAACCCCAAGACTTTTTTTTTTTTTTAAGATTTTATTTATTTATTCTTGAGAGACAGAGAGAGAGAGAGGCAGAGACACAGGCAGAGGGAGGAGCAGGCTCCATGCAGGGAGCCCGATGCAGGACTCAATCCCAGGACCCCAGGATCACGCCCTGAGCTGAAGGCGGTGCTAAACCGCTGAGCCACCCGGGGCTGCCCCCAAGACTGCTTTCAAAGTCATCTCTCTACCACACTACCCTCTCAGCCATAACTCGCATACTTAAAAAATAACCAATAGGAAATTTATGATTGGGTCCATCTATAAATAGGCTCCTCCCTCTGACAATATTTACTGAGTACTTACTGAGGGCCAGCACCACCGATGCAACACTGATTAAAAGACCTAGGCCTTGACCTCAAGAAGCTTTCAGTCCGGTGTGGAACACCGACAAAGATGCGCAGCTTCATTCCTAGCAGTGAGCAGCCTTGCTGAGTCTACCTGGGCCCCTCCTATCCTACGGAAACCCACCACAGGAACTGTGCCTTTTATCAAGGCATGCTTGGCTCTCCCATCACTGTGACCCAGGTCTCTTGGGAGAATTTAAAGGAATTCTTATGACAAGCACTCAACTCTCAAAAGACACTCACCCATGGTAGCAGCTGCAGTTTTGACTTGAACATGGTTCGTAATTCTCCAAAGACCTGTTAATTTGCTCAATGAACACTTTCCACCTTGAACCTTCAAGAAGCAAACGAGAGTTAACAGAATATCCTGAGCATTCTCCTTTGCTAGCAGCAGGAGGCATGCAGAGAGCCAAGAGAAGGCCAAAACCTGCAGACACCGAATCTAACTATTCCACTGATGGGAACGAAACGCCGGGAAGGATGCTTTCTGTGACTCGCCAGCTCTTGGGTCAAGTCGGCTTCTCTACTGAGCTATTGGGTGTCCAACAAGTGGGGAAATGTCCCAGCCTGGCGTTCAGAGCACTGGGAATAAACCGGTGACATGCATTCTCCCCTTCTCCTAATCAAAGCGACCCCTATAAAGGGATCAATGAAAAGCCAGAGACGCCCCCACCCAGATCCCTCAGGACGGGTTGGTCCCCGGGGTCCCTGCAGTACAAGCAGCGCCGCCCGGACGCGGTCGCTCACGCTCCAAGGCGCCCGGTGCCCTCGGCCCAGCCCTGCGCCCAGCGGCCGCAGCATCAGCCGGCCGCACCGGGGACCGGGGGGAGGGCCGGCGCCTCCGGACCGCACCGGACCCGGAGCCCACCTGACTCCTTCTGGCGGCCCGGCACTGGGGGCAGGAACAGCAGCAGCAGCCACAGCCCGAGCCGCGGGCGCGCCCCCCGCTCCATCGCCCGCACGCCACTGCCGAGGCCCCGCGGCCGCGCCGGCGGAAAGGCAGCCCCGCACAAAGATGGCCCGGGCGGGGGGCGGGGAGACACGTCACGTGGGCGGGGGCCGCCCCGCACAAAGATGGCGCCGCACAAGGAGAGGACCGTGGGTGCCGCACCACGTGGGCGGAGGGCCGCCCCGCACAAAGATGGCGGTGGGCGCCCCAGCTGGTGGGTGGAGGACCGCCCCGCACGCGGATGACCAGGTGGGCGGAGGGCCGTCCCGCAGGGAGATGACCAGGTGGGCGGAGGGCCGCCCCGAGGGAGATGACCAGGTGGGCGGAGAGCCGTCCCGCACGGAGAAGACCAGGTGGGCGGAGGGCCGCACGGAATGCAGATGACCAGGTGGGCGGAGGGCAGCCCCGCATGCAGATGACCAGGTGGGCGAGGGCCGCCCTGCACGCAGATGACCAGGTGGGAGGAGGGCCGTCCCGCACGGAGAAGACCAGGTGGGCGGAGGGCCGCCCGCACACGGATGGCCGCGCACCTCTGCGCCTCCCCGCCCCCAGCCCCGGCCGGCGGCCCGATTTCTCCGCAAGGGCGGCCCTGGGACGTCCCCCGAGTGCTGGGCTGGCGGCGCGCCTCTAGTCCCGCTTGTTTGGAGCCGAACTGTAGTGAGCAGCTTCACGTCGCCAGGTGTAGTGAAATGTTCAAACTCCATCTCTCTCTCTCATACAAAGTCCAGGAGAGAATGAATAAAAGGCATCCCCTGGGAAAATATGTCTAATAATGGTAATTCCTTACATTCTGTGGCATATTTAAAGCACCTTATTTTCTGCAGCCTGAAAACTGACGATCAAAACGGATGTTTCTTGCCCACAACTTCACAGTTAGTGGTACAACGTAGGCTAGCAAGTTCTTTGCATGACATTAAACTGCTTCTTATAGTATAGATTTGTTGAATACCTGAATGATTACAACACTGTTAGAACCCAAGGGGTGAAAAATAGCCTAGCACAAATCTCTTTGTAATAGGAATTTATAACAACTGGGGTGACTTAGACATGGGAAAAATCGGTAACATTATACTGGACAGTACAGGTTTATAACTATACATGGGTATATATAGTAATCATACAAGTATTTATTCAATGTAAATTTACTCAATTTACTAAAATGTGCAAGGTAACATCCTAGGCTCTGTAGAAATACACGAAAGTACAAGATGAGATATGTGCCGGGTTTAAAACTAGCGGGAAGACAAATATACTTCCCCAGAAATTATTTACAGCATAAGGCAATATGTAATTGCTATTGGTTTCAGTGGAAAGATCAATATGAGATGGAAATTTGGAAAAGGGGTGTGAGGGGTATATTGAAATGAAAATAAAATATTGCAGTTAAGGAATATTGTGTTGGAGACACTAAAAACAGGGAAGCCACAATTTGCAGAAGGTGGGGGTAGAAAAGATTGATGGTCGTGGAGGTTTAGGATGTACACTGAGGAATGATGAAAGATACAATAATGTTGATTAGTTAGGAATGGGTTATATCACTTACTTTGGGTGAGTAGGCAAGAAGAGAGCATGGATCTCCAACACTATATTATACAAGACTTCTTCAGGAATCCAAATGAAAATTTGAAATTCATTTCTTGTACTTCCAGAAGGTATGCAGTACTTCAAAATGAATGGTTCATTGAAGGCACATAACTAACACAGTGTGTTACATAGCTGAACACCGAGTAAGCTTTGCTTCAGAGTTAGTCTAAAATGAATATAGTGGAGAATAATTTTTAGAACTTTAATAAAGAAGTCTTTATTTTCTGTTATTTCAGCTTTCTGTAACCAGAAGAAAAAGGAAATCACCTTGTGTTATGTCTTTGAAATAAGAATAAGTCAGTATTTTCTACAACTTTACATTGTTTATCTATGTGGAAGAAGACATAGAAGAGATTGGGAGATAAATGGGCCCCGTATAAAGGAGGAATGAGCTGCATGGAACAATAATTGTTTCATTTCCTTAACAGATGAGGTGGTTTATTCCAGTGGTTCCCATATGTAAGTTAACTGCCAGAATCCTGAAGCTATTAAAATCACAGATTTCTGGGTCCTACGCCATCCCCTAATTTAAAATGCAAAATTCTCCACATATAAGCTCTTCCTTTGTCTTCAGATTCATTTCATGCCACATTCTGCTTTGCTCACCACAACCTAGCTATACAGCTTTGTGTTCTCAAACATGCCAAGCTCTTGCCCACCTTATAATCTCTGCATTAAGTTTTGTCTTCTATCTCAACTGCTTTTCCCTCCCATCTTTGCCTCTCTGGTTCCTCCCCAACATTCAGGTTTCTGCTGAGATGCCATTCCCTCCCTCAAAATAGAACCTTCCTTATTTTCTACCTTAGCCTGTTTGTCTCCATAGTTCTTATAATGTGTAATTATTTCATTAAATGCTTCCTGTTAGAATATAAGCTCCAGGAGGTCAGGGACCTATCTGTCTTGTTCACTAAGTACCTGGTACAGTCAGCTCTAAACAAATAACTGCTGAATGAACGAAGGATGGTGGTGAGCCAACAGAAAAATGGCAAAGGTGTTTCAATGTAGCAAGCTAGGAAGCAGAGCAAATAGGAAAATAAATGTACAAAGTTACAGAAATATGTAATGATCTGGGCTTTCTGTATTTGGGTTTGTATTCATTAATGAAAATTCTCTCTCTGCCTCTCTGTGACTATCATAAATAAATAAAAATTAAAAAAAATAAAAAAAAATTCTCTAGCACATAAGGACACTAAGAATATTTGGAATATTACTAAGCTTAGTAGTTTTGATATTGGTCCTTCTGGCTCTAAATTCTGCTCTGCCACTTATTAGCTGGGTTATTTTCAACAAGTTATTTAACCTCTCTTAAAACTTGTTTCCTCTATAAAATAGGAAAAATGGGCAGCCCAGGTGGCTCAGTGGTTTAGCGCCGCCTTCAGCCCAGGGCCTGATCCTGGAGACCCGGGATCGAGTCCCACGTCGGGCTCCCTGCCTGGAGCCTGCTTCTCCCTCTGCCTGTATCTCTGCCTCTCTCTCTCTCTCTCCTGTGTATTCTCATGAATAAATAAATAAAATAAAAATCCTTAAAAAAAAAAAAGCCATTCCTCCACGAGCAACCTCTTCATTCTTGAAGCCTCGGCTTCAACACCCAAGCTCACTGTGAAGTCTTCCTCGGTATCGCCACCACTACCATCCCCGCAGAATTTATTACTCTGAATAAATTACGATGAATTGCACGCTACCATCTGGACCTGGGGGATACTTTTGTTGCATCTGCTCTATCGCAATCACTGTGTTCTCCTGGTGCCCCGTGTCCGGTAGCCTGAGCAAGCTGTGGCATCCTCCCAACTCCGCACCCATCCAGTCCTTCACCTACAATAGCGCACGACTGGATGCTGAAGCATGACCTCACGACTTGGGGAGTCCTTTTACCTGGCAGGAAGGCGACCTCCGGTGACATCTCCCAACCTCCCCCATCTGTAAAACTGAGGTGACATTTTGTACTTGGTTGTTAAGGGGCGTCCAGGGGACAGCCCAGGTCCCCCAAAGTGGAGCCAGCGCATCGCAGGGGCCCAGGGAGAAAACACGCAGGCCAGCGCCGCCGGGGCAGGCGCGGCCCACTGCGCAGGCGCACGCAGGAGGGGGTGGGGTGCCCGCTCCCGGGACCCAGCGCGGAGTTCCGGACGCCGGCTGGGCACCCGGGCGGCCGCCAGTCGCGGAGCTGACGTCATCTCCGTGCGCTGCCACGTCTGCTGAGCTCCGCGGTAATGGAGGCCGGGGATGAGTGCTGACCCGGCCGGGTTCTGCCTCTAACTTTAGCTCTGGCTCTGACTCTGGTAGTGACCTGGGGCCGGGGCGCGGGCTGGCAGCCCGAAGCCTGCACCTCCTGTCGCCTTCCCGGGCGGGGACGGCCTGCGGACGAGCAGCCGGTTTGGAGCGCGTCAACGCGGGGAGGGAGTGCTCTCGCCTGGGGTCCAGCCTGTGCCGCCGCCGCCGCCGCCGCCTCCCCGGGATCCCGCCCCGCCGGCCGGGCCTCCTCCATGCGTGAGTATGACCGAGCCTCCGCGCCGCGGGGTCGTCTCGGCCTGCTGCGGCTCCCCGGTTTGCGCAGGAAGAAGCGCTTTGTCGTGGTTCCCCTTGTAAGGGCCAGTCTGTGGAAGTGTGTGGTCCCTTGTCAGCTGCCCCCCACCCCCACCCCCATCCTCTCACCTCTTCTATCCCAGTTTCACACTTTTCTTTCCCTCGTTAATGGAGCGCGGACCAGCAGTCCTGACGCCCAACGGTTTGGCTGTTTCGTCTCCTCTGGCGTTTCTTAGTCCACAGCCAGAAGCTGTTAGGAATACGGAACACCGGATCGGTCTGCAGGAACATTTGAAAACCAGGGCTTTTCCATTTTTCAGGTTTTTTTCCCCCCAGTATTACTTAGGAAGCAGATTTGGGGGCGTATATATAAACAGACCCCCCCCCTTTTTTTTTTCCCGGTGAGGGTCTTTGTTCCTTGTCTTTTAATCCTACCGTGTAAGTGATTTTTGAATGATTTTATACCAGTTTTTTCTGCAGTGTGCATCCACCATAGCCTCTTCTGATATTTGCACTGACATATGGAGTTGCCATTTGAACAGTTTGCTTTTTTTTTTTTTTAAGATTTTTTTTAAAGATTTTATTTATTTATTAGGGATACACAGAGAGAGAGAGAGAGAGAGAGAGAGAGAGGCAGAGACACAGGCAGAGGGAGAAGCAGGCTCTGTGCAGGGAGTCTGATGTGGGACTCGACCCCGGGTCTCCAGGATCATGCTCTGGGCCGAAGCTGGCACTAAACCGCTGAGCCACCCGGGCTGCCCCCAAACAGTTTACTTTTAAAGAGCTAATAGGCCAACTGCTGTACTTTCTTCCATCTTGTCAGTCCTTGCGGCAACCTCTGTAGGTCAAGAAACACTTTTGACTAAACAAACTCAGAGGTTAAATGCTTGAGCTACAGTCTCATAATATGTAGCAGATCCAATCCCCTGAACCCAGATCCCTTGATCACGAAACCCGACATTTTGGACAGTGCTGCTTTTCTTGTATTTCCAGTGGTTTACTGTAAAGTATTACATATGAATTGAAAATGTGTATGTTAGACATTTCTTGTTAACTTTTACCTGAGTGTCATATCATTCATACGACAGGTCAACTCAGGAAAGACACAAACTGTGACTTACCTAAGGCTGAACAAAGCTTAGATCAGAACTTAGGCTTCTGACCCATTAAAGTCTGAATAGTCCTTTCTTTATTTTTTATTTATTTATTTTTTTAAGATTTTATTTATCTATTCATGAGAGAGACACACACACACAGAGGCAGAGACACAGGCAGAGGGAGAAGCAGGCTCCATGCAGGGAGCTCCTGGGTCTCCAGGATCAGGCCCTGGGCTGATGGCAGCACTAAACCACTGAGCCCTCCGGGCTGCCCAAGTCCTTTCTTTAGAATAAAGTAGGTAATAGACACTGGGGGAGCATTTATTTGAATATCTGGTTTTACAAGGCCTGCTCACTCAGTTTTTCTGTTGTTTTGTTACATTGCTTAGTTTAAAAATAGTAAACTGATATTTAAATGTCTTTTCTTTTGTTCAGTTGAAACAGGTTGACAGCCATTAACCTAGGTTGCAGCTACAGGTGGCGCTGGAAGCAGACTGGTTCCCGGACATGCCCGGTGGAAGGAGGGGCCCTAGTCGGCAGCAGCTAAGCCGTTCAGCTTTACCTTCTTTACAGACTTTGGTTGGTGGGGGCTGCGGCAATGGAACAGGCCTGAGAAACAGGTAAAGGAGAAATAAGACTATACATAATTTGTAATATACTATGATCAGTATGACTAACATAGCAGTCATCATGCTATTCAGATACTTGCTTATCAGGGTTATTTCTTGGCAGTGAGGTGGGAATCCTGCCCTGAAGATTGAAAGCTCAGTATTTCAGCATATTTTGGAGTGGAAAGCTGTGATATAGAGCCCACAAAGTGAAAGCAGTCCAGTTCTCACCTATGGCTGATAATCGAAATTCTAATCATCTAATCATCATTAATAGCTTGTTAGCTATTAAAAAAAGGGAGAAGTGAATTAAAGTACAAGAGGAGGGGATCCCTGGGTGGCTCAGCGGTTTAGTGCTTGCCTTTGGCCCAGGGTGTGATCCTGGAGTTCTGGGATCGAGTCCCACATCAGGCTTCCTGCATGGAGCCTGCTTCTCCCTCTGCCTGTTCTCTGCCTCTCTCTCTCTCTCTCTCTCTCTGTGTGTGTGTGTGTCTCTCATGAATAAATAAATAAAATCTTTAAAAAAGAATAAAGTACAAGAGGAGTGTTGTCGTTTAACTCTTTACTAGCGTTCTTTTTTTTTTTTTTTTTTTTTTAGCAGAGGAGGACAAATTAAAACTGATAGTTAACATGAAATTCTAAAATTATAAGTCGGGATCCCTGGGTGACACAGCGGTTTAGTGCCTGCCTTTGGCCCAGGGCCCGATCCTGGAGACCCGGGATCGAGTCCCACGTCGGGCTCCCGGTGCATGGAGCCTGCTTCTCCCTCTGCCTGTGTCTCTGCCTCTCTCTCTCTCTCTCTGTGTGACTATCATAAATAAATAAAAATTTAAAAAAAATAATAAAAAATAAAATAAAAAATAAAATTATAAGTCATATTCTATTAAGAGTCTTAAAAATTATTTTGTTCAAAAAATTGTTTGAAATGAATAAACTCGATTGTAACCCAAACATTGTAAGACTTGTATATAAAAATAAAGAATTTGGTCTTTTTAGTGGAAATTTATCTTTGTTCCTAATTTTTAAAGTTAGGATGAATTATTTCTAATCTGATCTAGGATAACTCATTTCATGAGGAGTTTCAGTCATGTAGCAGTGGAAAGAGGTGACTTTTACTTTATATCAAGTGTTTGAACAAGATAATTTTTGTCGCTTATTTTCTGCTTCCTCTCTGAATAGTTTTCTCTTGCTTGGATTCTAGTTTTCACTACTAGTAGTAATCAGTACTGTTGCCTTTTCAGGCTTTCCTGATGTTACTTGTGCACTTCTCTCTTCCTGGCCTGCCCTCCCTCTTTCTTTCTGACTTTCCAAAGTTCTACTCAGTCCTCAAAATCAGTTCTGATCTTGTTTCAGTGGGGCTCTCCCTGAAATTCCAGTTTGAAGGGATTTTCTAGTCTCTGATTCTTCTTATACTAATTTTCAATCCAAATTTTATATTTATATATGTATACAGAGCACTTATAATTTATTCTAGACTATTATTTTTTATTGTTTTTTGGATTTCTTGATGTTAAAAACAGTGATACACTGCTCTGTAGTAAGATGTTGAAAATAAATGAAATAGTAAACTGCAGTACTTTTTGAAAGTTTAAATTTTCCAAAGTTTCTACAATAACTTGTATTAGTTTACATTTTTAAAAATAAGAAAAAAGAATAAGTGAAAATGCTTTTGAAGAAAGGTACTATAAAACATAGATTTTGAGGTAAAGGATGTTTTGTATTTAAGTACATGCCTTAATTTTACCAATATATACTATCAATTTAGTGATTTAGTTGTTTACAATTGCAATGGAAAATTGTAGCTGTGCCTAGCTTGGATTGTAGCTAGCTAAAAAATTTTAATTCTCTGTATTAACTCTGGTAGTTGTTTGTTCATTTTCTTCTACTTTGGTTTTGTGGATTCCCCTAAGTAATTCGTTCTCAGACTGCCCTGATAGAATCCCTCCTCACAGTTTTGGGGACTGTTTGAGGAGGAAGAGTTAGGCAGGCCTAGTAGTCCAGGCTTCAGGTTTCCCAGTCCTCTCTTAATCAGACTAACTCCTTCTCCTGTGTGTTTCAATATCAAGATACTGGAGCAGTCCGGTGGTTCAGCGGTTCAGCGCCACCTTTAGCCTAGGGCACAAGCCTGGAGACCTGGGATCGAGTCCCACGTCGGGCTCCCTGGATGGAGCCTGCTTCTCTCTCTGCCTGTGACTGCCTCTCTCTCTCTCTGTCTCTTATGAATAAATAAATAAATATCAAAATACCATGTAAAATGTCCTTTGGGGGAGGGAAAATGAAGTGTTCTGCTAGTTAAAAAAGCATTGAAAATCACATTTCTAGATGGTTCTTCCTTGGTTTAGTGAATATAGGAATTAAATGTGGACTAAAAAAAAAAAAAAATAACTGTGGACTAAAATCCTCCTTCAGGTATGCAGATAGAATACTCGAAAGACCTAGGAACATTTGAAAAATACCTGTGCTCTTGAAAGAATGTAGCTATGATCATATGTTCTTTTTTCTGCCTTTTTTTTAAAAAAATATTTTATTTATTTATTCATGAGAGACACACACAGAGAGGCAGAGACACAGGCAGAGGGAGAAGCAGGCTCCATGCAGGGAACCTGATGTGGGACTTGATCCTGGGTCTCCAGGATCACATCCTCAGCCGAAGGCGGCGCTAAACCGCTGAGCCACCGGGTTGCCCTTTTTTCTGCCTTCTTTGTAGCTCTTCTATCCTGGCTCTCAGGGTTCCAGTCATGGTCACCTTGATCTACTTCTCCACTCCACAGTATTCAAACACATTTGAATGAAATGAAAGATCATAGTTGTTCATGGCTTTAAAAATTACTAAAACTATTATTGAGTGGTTATTTTGTGACACTTTTATCTAAAGAGGTTAACTCTTTAACCATCTATAGATGGTTCTATATTTGTTTTTTGATGGGAAAGAAAAAGCCTAAAATAGGTTATTATATAACACCTAGGAAGAGTTGTAAGAAATATGGATAAAACTAGTGGTAAATGGCCTAGAAAATAATTTTAGGAAGGATGTATACAAAGAAAGATGAGGAAAACTCACTTTTGGAGTGTTTGTAGAGTACTAAGGAGAGAAATTGATAATTTCTTAAGCGTGATATAATTTAGATGATATGTTTGATTCTGTAAGACATAGGTCAGCTGGAGGAGAGAGCATTTGCCAATGTTTGTAGCATGATTGGTGAAGGTCAGCTTGGGAATGTCAGAGCTAGTTTGATGACACAATCAAGATTGAAATCCATAGTTTCATGTCCTCTTTTTTTTTTCCCTCTGGGGAGCAGGGATTTATTCATAGGGTAAAGTATTTACTTGATTGCCTTCTAAAGAAGGAGGATATGCTGTGAGTTTCTGAGTTTCCCAGAGATCGTTTAGTTGAGGGAGAATTTTATTTGAGAAGGACTAAGAGTGATTTTTTTTTTCTTTGTTTTGGCTTTGCATATACTTTGTTAATAATATGACCTGAGCATGTCCAAATGATCACTGCTTTCTCCATCCCTCCTAATTCTTTTTTATTCTTTTGGATCTTTCTTGCTTTATCCCTATGCTTAGCCAAAACCTTGGTAAAAACGTTGGGTGCTGAGCCTCTAATGAACCTTCCTGGTAGACAGCATTTCACATGTGTTTTCACAGGTAGTTGCTGAAGGATTTAAGTGAGTCCTATATGACTCCACTGATAAGGACTCTTGGAATTTTGTGCCTGGTTTCCTCTGGACTTTGCCCCATGTACCTATTTCCTCTGCTAATTTTGATTTGTATCCTTTTGCTGTAATGAACACAACTATATGCCAAGTTCTGTGAATCTTCCTAATGAACCCTCAAGCCTGGGCATGATCCTGGGGACCTGTAGCACAGTTTGAAAGAATATTCTATGTTAACATTGGAAAGAATTCTTTTTTAAAAAATGTATTCATGAGAGACACGGAGAGAGAGGCAGAGACATAGGCAGAGAGAGAAGCAGGCTCCTCGCAGGGAGCCCGATGCGGGACTCCATTCTGGGACCTGGGATCCCGCCCTGGGCTGAAGGCAGACCTCAACTGCTGAGCCACCCAGGTGTCCCTGAAAAGAATTCTTTAAAGAGAATATATTCCAACTCCTGTATTTTAAGTGAAGAAACTGAGGCTCAAGGATATAAAGTTACTTTCTCAAAGACTTCAGCTGGTCTATCTAGACTAGGACTATCCCACATTGTGTCTCAAATATATTTGTGCCATTTTGCCTTTTTTGCATCTATTTTTATATCCTGTGAGAGAAATAATGTTTTCGTTTTTCCTAAATAATATGTCTAACTAATTTTCTGAGATATATAGACCAAGACTGTTTATTTTAACTTTTTTTTTTTTTTTGGTTTTAAGAACTTTGATCTTATCTCCTATTAAGCCTTCAAATTAGAAGAAAGCTTTCCTTTTTCCCTCAGATACTCTGCATCACTTTGACCTTTGTTCCCTTTTTTTTTGGCTTGAAGTATAATAGCCAAAATCTTGTGTAAAATCTCACAAATACATATGTTCTGCACTTTGTTTTGAATATTTCTTGAACCTCAGCATTTATTTGTTAACAGCAGAAGCATGTTGGTCTGCTTTACTTGGGAAAAATTCTGTAAGAATCTTTTTAACCTTTAAATAGTAACAAATAATTTAGCATGCTTTCTCCCTTCATTATTTTTGATGGAAAAGGAATAAGAATTTTTAACTTGTTCTAGAGTAAAGGCTCCTAACCTTATAACTTTTCTTCAGAATTTTGTATTTCCTTATCTCATGACTAACTGGGGAGAGAGAATAGATTGACTATTGGCATTAATCGCCTACATTCAGGTCCACCGACTTGTACAACTCCACAGAGCACCTTTCACATTGTATTCTATATGAATGAAAGCTCCTGGAGTTGTGCAGTGGCCGATGTGTTAATAATAATGTGTTAATGATTGGTTTATAATTGAACAGGTGAGGTGTGAGACCTACTGGTACTTCACAACCTACTCCGTGGTAAGCTTGTTGTATTCGATTAGTATTTGGAAATGAGGGGAAGTAGTTTTTACAGTTTTTCCCACCCTCTCCCAACCTATTCCTGTTCTTCCCTTCTAGCTCTTTTCAGATTCTACCATGGTATTCTTTTTTTCTTTTTTTTTTTTTTTAAAGTAGGCTCCATGGGGCTTGAACTCAACCTCCGAGATCAAACGTAAGCTGAGATCGAGAGTCGGATGCTCAACTGACTGAGCCACCCAGGTGCCCCTCTGCCATGATATTCTTAACTGGTCAGAATGAGCAGAGTTCATATTCCCATGAGTCACTTGAAGTACTATAAATGTCACATACTAATGTTATAATTCTATATTTGGAAATCTTAGAGGGGAAGGTAACAGTATTATTGTTCCTCCTCTTGAATCTTCTTTGGAAATATCCGAAACAAGCTTCTTTTCCTTGTTCTGAAATAATAGTAGACCCTTAGATATCTGTAACTATTCCCAGCTATGTAAACAATGGGAGAGCTTATTCCCTACCCACCTCCGTCTTAGCATTTTCGATAGCCCATCTATTTATGATTTATAAAAAAGCCTGGAAGTTTAAAATAAATAAATAAATAAATAAATAAATAAATAAATAAATAAATAAGCCTGGAAGAAAGAAAGAACAGCCAGAAGAGGGGGAGTAAAATATCTATATTTTAATTTGTATATTAAGAGATCTCTCTTTTGTGACCACATTAGTCTGCTGCCTTCTCAACATGAAGGTATATATGTGACTTGAACTAGGAAAAGTACAGTCTCTGTCCTTAAGATTATGATCTGATAGACAAAACATAAAAGTATATAAGAAATTATGTAATAGTAATGAAAAGTACAATAGTAAAGGCATAATTTAGGTATAATGGTGGTACAGGAGTGAGATGAATTGGTTTAGATTGACTGAGTCATTAAGCTTCATGGAGGATATGCTCAATAATTTAAAAAGTCTTGAAGGATTTTGTCAGTAAATGTGTAGGTGAGGGGTTAAGGACGGTGGTTTTGAGTGGTATTGCTGGTGAAAAGAATATACAAAAGAATAGCAAATAGCATATTTGCTATTTTGAAATTTTTTTGCTATAGAATAGCAAGTCTATAGGTTGCATGTGGAGGAGTGTCAAGAGATTGGGCTAATCTGTTAAGTAGAGAGCTGCATAGGACATACTAAAAATTTCTGGATGTTATCTTGTTGGCAGCAGAGAGCCATTAAAGGGTTTTAGGCAAGACGGTAGCACTGTCAGTTTCACTTAGATCTATGAGAAGGTAGGTTGGAGAATTTGATGAAGTTAATTTTAGGGAGATTACTTCAATAGTTTAAGTGAAACATGGTAATTGAACTAAGGCAATGGGTTTAGACCGGAGGGTGCAGTGGAAAAAGTTTTACAAAGTGGAATATTTAAGATTTAGAGAGTGACTGGATATGGGGAGTCAGGAAAGTTCTAATATAACTCCCAGGTTTCTAATTTAAGCAGTTACTGAGTGGGCCACGAACCAGGGTCAGGATTGTAGGAGGAAGAACATAGCAAAGTCCAGTACACAACTTGATAACATAGATCTGAAATTCAGCAGTGAACTCTACGGAGAGAAATTTTAGTTTTCAACATGTTAAAGATAATGGAACCTGTGGCCACATTTTTGGGCACTAAGAGAATGTGTGTAGAGGGAGAAGACAAGAACAGGAGATTCTAGGGTAGAGTCCTGAGGGAAGGCCAGCAGTTAAGCAGTAAGTGGAGAAGGAAGGAAGCAGGGGGCCCTTTATGCTGTTTACGATTGAAAGGTACCACGATTTGAATTAATTGTGGTTTTCTCTTTCAGAAATGGTAGTGCTATTGGCCTTCCGGTCCCACCTATCACAGCCTTAATCACCCCAGGTCCTGTTCGTCATTGCCAAATTCCTGATTTGCCTGTAGATGGAAGCCTGCTCTTTGAATTTCTCTTTTTCATCTACCTGCTGGTTGCTCTCTTTATTCAATACATCAATATCTATAAAACAGTGTGGTGGTATCCTTATAATCATCCTGCGTCTTGTACTTCACTGGTAAGTCTTAATAGCGTTTTAATTTCATTATGTTACTTAACCAAGAAACTAGCTGGAAAGCCTATGTGTACAAATTATACTTTTCTTAGTAATTTTTCTTGTAAAAAAATGTTTTCTGTTAAACCACAGATTACTTTCAGAACTGTAATCTCATAAGATTATTAAAATATAAGTATCTGGAAAGTTAAAATACAAATGAAAATGCAGAAAACATTTAAGTAACTTATTATAATAATATCAAGAGTCTTGATGTTTAGCTTTCTTTGCACTATTTGTTGGACTTAAGGTGCCAATATGACTAAATTCCAGGAAATTTACCCTTTTTGTTTTTTAAAATTTTATTTATTTGTTTGATAGAGAACTAGTGAGCATGAGAGAGAACAGATGGGGGGAGGCTCTCTGCTGAGCAGGGAGCCTGATGTGGGACTCAGTCCCAGGATCCTGAGATCATGACCTGAGCTTAAGGCAGATGCTTAACTGTCTGAGCCACCCAGGCACCCTGGAAGTTTACCCTTTTAATGACTACCTAATGATGGTTGCTTCTGTAACAAATAAACCCCAAATTGTGTAATACTTCACACACATAATAGTCTGAGGCAGTTGTTTGATTTGCAGGAGTAGCACTTCCATGTGGTCAGTCAGTGGACTCAGACTGATGCAGACTCTGCTGTCTTCCCGTATGTGGTCTCCAAGTTGACTGTGGGTCACTTCTTTCAGCTGGAAAGGGGAAAGGCATAGAGAAGGATAAAGGAGAGGTTCTTAGTGGCCAGGCTCACATCATATTCCCGTATGTCCACTCCTAACTGCAAGGAGACTGGAAACTATGATCCTTTCATAGGATTTGTTACCGTGAATAAAACTGGGCCATTAAAAAATAAAATCGAGACAAGAACTACCTGTCTTTGCTGAAGTTCCTCAAAATATATTGTAGGTCTCTTCTACCCTCTTTCCATTTATTTAGGAGAGGTTAGATAATCTTGACGCAGAGAATGTTCCCTATAGATGGGTATGTAAAATAATGAGTAAGGCTACTCCGGTTACTTGATAGGTAAATGGTTGGCAGTGGCAGATTCGGATGGAGATAACACTATAGGATAAAGAAGACTGTTGTGCTAGATAGTTTATGTATGTGTTTGGGGGCTTATCAATGATTAGAAAACTTCTTGGCCTGGTGAACATAGGAATCAAATATGGAGGGAGTTGGGCGGGGGGACAGGGTGACTGGGTGATGAGCACTAAGGGGGGCACTTGATAGGATGAGCACTGGGTGTTATACTATATGTTGGCAAATCGAACTCCAATAAAAAAAATATACAAAAAAAAAGGAATCAAATGTGGACCAAAATGTTCAAAATAATATGGAAACGGAATAAACAGTTTTTTAAAAATGATCTTATCACTTGGTTGTTCCTGGAATTAAGTATTAAGAATTTTCTTTCCATATTGATGATATACCTACTTAATACCAAGTAAAGAGAATTTCAGTTTAAGAATTACAATGATTTGGCACAGCTCTTTTTCAGTTTAAGAATTAAACTGAATTTCAGTTTAAGAATTACAATGATTTGGCACAGCTCTTTTTCTTGAGCTTACCTATTCTATCAAGAGTGTACTTTTTGGTTTAATAAACTTTCTCACTTGAAAAACAATAATAAACTTTCTCACTTGAGTTCCTTTAAAAAAAAAAAAGAAGAAGAAGAACTGAGGTGATTCGGTGCCATATTGTGTGCTTTTTTTTTTTATAATCTTTTTTCCTGGATTATGAATTTATGAGTTTAGGACCTGTATTTCATCCTTCTTTGGTCATGGTATTGTAAAATGAAGAAGTTGGATTAGATGACTTTTAAGGCTTCTTCCAGCTGTGTAGCTCTATATGTAAGTTTCTTATTATCTTAACAAAGGCATTGGCAAACATTCATTAAAGGATTTACTATTCTTTGCAAGTATTATCTCATTTACTCCTAAAAACAGGTAGATACTACTGTTTGGTTCCAATATTATAAATGAGAAATAGGAGACCTAGAAATTCCAAAACTGGCTCAAAATCGCATAGTGATGAAGTGAGTACTCTCACTGTTATTTCTACTTCCTATATTTAGTCTATATTTACTCTATAATACTTGTTGGGTAGTTCATTATTCAGTTTTCACTTTGACATTCCATGGAAACTTCTCAGTTGTTGAATTTTCAGGCTAATCAAAGAGCTCTTCTCTCAGTCAACTATTTCTGACAGTTCTTTTAAAAGTCCCCTACAAATGCTGCCTTGCAACAAAGGGAGCCAGTGCTCCTGTTATAATCAGAAAGCTGCTGCTAGAGCTGCTGAGTCCAGAATTATGCTTCCTTTGCTCTGACTCATACCATCAAAAATGGGTGCCTTTTACCCTACCTTGCTCCCTACTTCACTCAGTTCTGAATTCAGGTTTTATGTAATGCTTACGGTTGGCAGAAACTAAGTCAAATCTAGAACTTCAGTTGCAAGAAAGTCTGGAAATGTAGTTTTTAGTTTTCCGGTCTGTGCAATAGAGGAAGTCACACTTGAAGCAGGTTATCCTGTGGACTGGGTCACTTATCTGCCACATATGGTCTTAGCTCACACAAACCTTAGTGTTTAATTGTGAAACTAAGAGTAACATCTGTGGAATAGCAAATAAGAATTTAGCCCATCAGTCTGAAAGGGGCCTGAATCAGTGAGCTTTTCAAAGGTGAATGGGCTGCCAGATACCTAGTTCCTGTCATTGAAGGTGACATAGGAGATGGCTACCTGCTTGCGATGTCGTAGAAGGGACTTAAATCTCAACTAGTGGTCTGTCTCTTTTAAGTCTTCTACTATGTGTGTCTGTCTCAGAAATTTTTCAGATTTATATATTAGGTTTTTCTTTTCCCATTTCAAGATCTTAATAATTATCAAAAAGAAAATATGGACCCCTGAATATGTAAAGTATCATTGTAGCCATCAAGCAATTAGCTGAATGAGTCTTAACCCTCAGAAACATAAAAGCTGAAAGTAGTGTAGCAAATTATTCAGAATAGTCAGGAGTGTAGGGTGATTAATTAGATATTCTGGTTTATAGAGTAAATCATAAGCAGATTACCAGTTTTTAGTGATTTAGAATGTAACAAAATGTATTTAACCATAAGATACATGAGGCACTGAAATCTTTTGATACAAAAATGTCTTAGATAGACTGGTGATACGTAACTAAGGCCCTAAAAGGTTAGGTAGGGGATCTAGTGAATTCACTTGCATTATTTTGGAGGAGTGGGGTGAACAAGGAGTCTCAAAGCTGAGTGGGGATAAATATTGTTCAAAAGGAAATGATCTGAGGTAAGCCATTCTAACATTCTGGCTACTTGGCCTTTAAAATGTATCCCAAATCTGGCCACTCCATTGCCCTTGCTACTGACCCTGTTCAATCTGTTCAGTCCGTCATCATCTCTTACCTGCATTAAAAGCAGTAATTCCTAACTGATCTTGCCCTGCTACAGTATGTTTTCCACCCAGCAGTCATTGTGATTGTTTTAAAATAGAAACTGGCATCCTTTGCATGAAACACTTCCATGACTTTGCATTAGTAAAAATATATATATATATAAACTAAATCTTTTGTTGCTCATTACCTCATCCCAGCCCTCTTGGTGATGTTCAGACACACCAGGCATATATTTTCCTGCCCTGGGCCTTTGTGATTCATTTTGCCTCTACCTGGGGCTCTCTGCTCTCAGATCTTGTCATAAGTGGTACTTTGTTGTCATTCAGCTCTCAGCCCAAATGTCACAGTCTCAGAAGTGTCCTCCATAACCAGCAGTTTAAATTGGCTCTGCAACTCCCTTCCCAGTTATTTATCACTATTTTATTTCTTGACAGCGGTTATAACAAGCTAAAATGCTTTTGCTTGTTTGCTTGTCGTTGGCCTTACACTCACATTTATTAAAGTATGGCTTTAGCTGCTGTAATAGAATGGCTAAAACAGAGTAGAACCTTATTTCCTTATTAAGTGATACGCCAGCATGGAAACTCTGTGTTTCCATTGCTCTACTACTCCTAACATGATTCTTCCAAACCATGGTCTAAGATATAGCTGCCCCAACTACTTACTGTCAGCACATCTGGCCAGCAGGAAGGAGGAAAGGAGAAAGATAGCTCCTTCCTTTAAGGGCATGGCTTGAACGTTGTATATATCATCTCCCCTCACATGTCTTAGCTACAAGTAGTTTTTGCAAGGGAGGCAAGGAAATGAACCTTTGTTAAGAAGGAGTCAGTGTCCAGTTAAATTCAACAATGATGGCAGAAGAAACAACCAGTAATCCTTGCCATCCCCTTTTCCTCTCACACCACAGTAAAAAATAAGATCCAGGAGAGCAGGAAGCCTGTCTGTCATTCTTCATCACTGTATCCTCAGTATCAAGAAGAAGATTGTGGCATACATTGTGGGTGTCCAGTACATACTTATTGATGAATTGAGAAATTCAGCTTTTGATTCTGAAAGAATGACACTGGAAACTTAACAGACCTTTTGACCATCAAAATGAAAATAATCCCAATTATGTTTGTTGCTGATGGTTTTTCATTGTACTTGTTATTTATATAGGCTTAGAACTAGAAGGAACCATACAGCATCTAGGTAATACTATCATTTCTTAGGAAGAAAAGGGCAAATATAAGACATGTTTTTAAATCAAGTTAAGAAAGTAATTGACATGTCAGCCAGTTAGGTTAATAGATGCCCAATTAGATTAACATAGCTTGCATAGAAAGACCAAAAATAAGAACTCCTGAACAGTGGGAGTTCCATCTGATCCATTGAATTTGACGCTCATTATAAATGTTGCATTTAAATAAATTATTCTTTTTTAAATGTAATTTTATTTGTTAGAGAGAGAAAGAGAGAGCGCATGAGCAGGGAGGGGGGCAGAGGGAGAAACAGACTCCTCACTGAGCAGGGAGCCCGATGCAGTTCCATCCTAGGACTTCAGGATCATGACCTGAGCTGAAGGCAGATGCTTAACTGACTGAGCCACCTAGGAACCCCTTAAATAAATTGTTCTTGCCATAATTGTGCAGGTTATCACTTTTTACCCCAAAGCTACAGTCTTTTCCTTTCAATACAGTAAACTTTCAAAAAAAGGAGAGGAGTACATTCCAGATAGTTTAAAATTGTGTATGAAAAGTTAAAGCGATTTTTCATGAAAGGGGAAGTAGAATTAGGTAGAAGTAGAAAGTAATCTCTCTACGACCTCAAATTATTGTGGTCAGTACATGTAAGGTGATGTAAGGAGGATCTTTTGAGGGCCAGACCTCTTGATGTAGTAGTTCTAGCTGAATACACATATTTCTTTCTGATGCAGTGATTTGTTTCTCTTACAGAATTTTCATCTCATTGATTACCACCTGGCAGCATTCATCACAGTGATGCTTGCAAGGAGGCTGGTATGGGCCCTCATCTCAGAGGTAACAGCTCATTCACTATTTTTTATCACTTGGAGCTGGAGTGAGTTAGTAGTAGAATGGATTCAAGCTGAATATGTGAAGTACGCAAATATAATTTGAAAACAATTACAAATTAAATTTTTTCTACTTCCGTGTGAGTTGTGCTGGTTCTTTTCTTTCTTTCTTTTTTTTTTTTAAGATTTTATTTATTTATTTGAAAGAGCACGAGCAGGGGGCAGGAGCACAAGGAGACTCCACGTTGAGCGGGGAGCTCTACTCTGGCAATCCCAGGACCCTGAGACCATGACCTGAGCCCAAGGCAGCTGCTTAATCAACTGAGTCACCCACGTGCCCCATGTGTTAGATTTTTTTAAAAAGATTTTCCCACAATGTACTTAAAATTCATTGTGCTAGAATTCAAGAGAACTGTTAGAAATTTCATTTAATAGGAGCTTATTTCTAGCTTCCAAGTTCTGTATAATTTTTCTAATTTTAGGGGATCCCTGGGTGGCGCAGCAGTTTGGCGCCTGCCTTTGACCCAGGGCGCGATCCTGGAGACCCGGGATCGAGTCCCACGTCGGGCTCCCGGTGCATGGAGCCTGCTTCTCCTTCTGCCTATGTCTCTGCCCCTCTCTCTCTCTCTCTCTCTCACTCTCTCTCTCTCTGTGTGTGGCTATCATAAATAAATAAAAATTAAAAAAATTTTTTTCTAATTTTAATAAAGTAAAAATAGAATGAATTTTAAGTAACTATTGATATGAAGAGTTACATATAAATGAACAGTTGTATCTAAAACTGTTTAAGGTAATATTTACTTGAAATTTATACCATTTGTGGGGTTGCTAGCAAGTCATTTGTTTGAGTTTATTAAAAGTTGGAATTTTAAAACGACAACATCCAAATTTGCATAAAACTAATCTCGAAGATTAGAATCTTAGTGGGCAGTAAGGGAAGACTTGAAATGTTAATATGATCTTTTAAAAATTTAATGTTGTTGATAGAATTGTCCATTGGTAAGATTCTTTATTTGTAAACTCCATTGGAGGAGGTAAATGTGTTCTTTGACAATTTTATTATCTTACGCCCTATAAATGATAAAAACAAAAAAAAAATGTTAACTTAGCTGAAGTGGCTAATAATTTTAATCTAGGATCTTATAATTCAGTGTATAATTTTAAATTAATAATTACTGTAATCACAGATAACTGAGAGTCAACTTTTTTCCTTCTAAGACCTACATTGAAAGTTTTCGTGTCTGTAAGCCCTGATTTTCAGGAACCTTATTTCTTGTAAGCACAGAGTAATTGCAAACATTAAGTCATTACTTAAAAGCCATTTGAAGTTAACTGAAAAACACTGGTGGTAGGATTACCTGTTTTTCACAAAGGGAAAGCCTATCTAAAATCTTTTCTCCTAGGTTCGTTATTTAGGTCTGAAAATAGATGCTCAGAGGAACTCAGTGAGGAATTTTATGTTTTTACCTGTGAAAACAGGCAGGATTTTGTTTCATCTCTTCAATTACTTAGAAATGATACGTGTGTGTGTGTGTGTGTGTATGTCAAATTAGTATATCCAGCTAATGTGTAAATCCTTCACAACTGAGGTTTCTACCTTGGAGCTCCAAGTGCTATAACTTGATGTATTCCATTGTTTTCCTCTGCTTATGGCTTAATAGTAGCTTAACAAGTTTTGTCTGACCTTACGTAGTATATTAGCTGTTTTTTAAAGAAACCTGTAATTCTTACCAAGAACAAAATACTTAAGCTAAGTTTAAATAGATTTTTGGTCAAAGACTTATATCTGTGCCTTGAAGTCCATGAGAAAGCATTAAAGAATGTTTAAATAATTATGGGATCTCTACATAAGGGAATAACATGCAGCCATTACAAAAAATGAAAATGTACTGACCAGTAAGATATTAAGTAAAAAAAAAAAGTATATAATGGTTTAAAAGAAGGTGGGTAGAAGGAACAAAATACATTTGCTTTTAGATGAATAAATTTATCTCTAGGTATATTCACAATATTTTGGTGAATATATTACCCACTCAGAAATTAAAAATAGGAGCTGTATAGTGATTCTCTTCCTAAAAAAGCTAAATAGGTGGTAAGACCTATCATAAGTCATCTTTCGTTCCCTCAATTAAAATGTTTTGCTTTGGGAGGCAGGGGAGAGCTTATATATCACAGAAAGGATTCCTATGTGAGAATGGCCAATCATTTTTAAAGAGAGGCTAGAGGTAATTAATTCAGAAAGCTAAATAGTATTCTGTGCGGAATGCCTCCAACTAGGTAAGACTGTTCACCTCCAGGCCAGTTCTACCTCTTGACTTGCTCCACAAGACCAAAAAATTATTCAGCTAGTCTTCTTCTACCCACCTGAGGTAACTCCCTTTTTAAAAAAACTTTTAGGGCAGCCCGGGTGGCTCAGCAGTTTAGCGCCGCCTTCAGCCCAGGGCCTGATCCTGGAGACCAGGGATCGAGTCCCACATCGGGCTCCTGCATGGAGCCTGCTTCTCCCTCTGCCTGTATCTCTGCCTCTCTCTCTCCATCTCTGTGTCTCGAATGAATAAATAAATAAAAATCTTTAAAAAAAATAAAAAACTTTTAAATAGGAAGGTAGTACATTTTATTGGAAAAAAATTGGAATACACTAAAATAAAAAGAAAAAAAATTTAATTACAGTCTCATTATTGAAAGGACCGTATGCTGGTATATAAATTTTTATTTACATATATACTGTACTTCTCAGTTAACATATTAGGAATATTTTTCTACTCCTTACGTAGCTCATTTTTGCTTCTTCTTTAATCTCAGCTAAAATATCCCTTCCTCAGAAAGGCTTCCCTAGGTTGGGTTCTTTTTATTTGCTTTCCCTAACAGCCTTTTCCTGTAGCACTTACCACAATTGTAAAAATAATTATTTGTGTAAATATAAGTTTAGTATTTATCTTTCTTGGGCAGCCTCATAAAGACAGAGTTCTAACTTGTCTTGATTATTACTGTATCCCTAGGACCTGATACGGTATCTGTCATACATAGCATAGTAATTAGGAGCTTGGGCTCTGGAATAAGACAGAAATGATAAATACATTCAGGTTCTGCTATCTGGTGACATTGGGCAGAAGCCCAGCCTTCTTAATTTTGAAAATGGAGGCAATAGAGTAATCCTAGCAGTTTAAATGCCTTCCTTAGGCTTTGACATGTAAGGTACATAGTCGTGAGACCATGTATCAGGGGAGTGATACGCATTTTTGCCCTCCTGTTACTGAGAACGGTTAGTTTGAACCTTCTCTATGGTTTGAGGCTTAGGGTATTAATTCAACTGCTTTTTGCATTTATAAGGAACCATAGCGCATATATGTTACAGATGCTGCGTTGTATATTGGGAAAACTAAGAAATGGATAGATGAAGATGAAGGACCTGAAAAGCTCCTTACCCCCTCCCGTTACTCTCGACCCCACATAATTTTTTCCCCTTTGTATTTGGACACCGCTGCTTTGAGGTTGTAGCATTCTGCCGTTTTCCCCTGCATTTTGCTCCTTCTCTTCCTAGTTCATTCCGAAAGAGAATAACATTGCAGAGCTTCACATTTAGACAAGTACGCTTTCTTACTATATTTAATCTGTTTTTAAAATGTGTGGTTAAGGGAAAATATTTGAATAGCTGTGATATAAAGAAGCGGAAGTGATTGTCCATTATTTCCATGTTTGCAAAAGTCAGAAAAGGAGCTTTTATTTATATAAGGATTTTTAAGAGAAGATCTGATTATTTTTTGAAGCTTCAGTAATTCATTAAACATTAATTGGGCAAATAGATTGGGGGGAGGATTCCAAGGAAAATGGAAACAATGTTGCTACTATTGAGGCTATTACTGTTTAGTCTGAAGTCAGATAAATTAATGGTTCACTATCTTTACCACCTGGTGCATTATTAAAATATAGGTGCCCTGACTTAGAGTTTTGTTCCCTATATCTGGTAAGGACAGGCAGTAGGAATTTGCAAGTTCAGTAAGCAGCCCGAGTAATTCTGATGAATGTGGTTCACGGACCATACTTTGAGAAGCCCCAATGTGTAAAAAAATTAGACAATGTCCTAAGAACTTAAGTGAGGTCTGTATGAGACACCGTGGGAATGCAAGGAGGAACCAATGAATTGCCTGGAGAAGTCTGAATCTTTAAAAATGAGTAAGATAAGATGAAATGGGGCAGTTTTCCTTCTTTCCTCCCCCGTTGGGGCAGATTTCTACTAAATCTACTGATTCCTTGAGTCACATTGCTTTTGAATACAGCAGTTTCTAAAGTGTATTCCTTTTGGTGCTTCCAAACTTTCAGGCCACTAAGGCGGGTGCAGCATCTATGATTCACTACATGGTTCTGATATCAGCTCGCTTGGTGCTACTCACTTTATGTGGATGGGTACTTTGTTGGACCCTCGTCAATCTCTTCCGAAGCCATTCAGTCCTCAATCTACTTTTCCTTGGCTACCCGTGAGTACTCAAGTTTTACCATTTTATTAGTAAGTTTTTAAGGAAATTATTTGGGTCAAGCAAACAATAGTATAAAAGTGAGGAAGATGAAATTCTTCAAATATAAACCAAAAGCTCAGAAAATATGAAAAACCCATGGGTAGGGTAACCATATAATTATTTTTTATACTACGATACAATTGGGACAGTAGACATGAACCAGGACTGTCCCAAGAAACTTGAGAGGTATGGCCATTCTACCAATGGAGAGCATTTAATTGGTGCTCTTTATCAAATAAAGCATGCAAATACTGCCTATGTTGGCACAAATGATGGGTAATTAGTTCAATGAACTGGCTCACCAGTCTTAACTCTTGGTCAGATTACTTTGATCTTTGGGTTCACGTAACAGGAATAAGCCCTGTGCGCTTAAGTCCTTTTTTTTTGACCAGCATTTTATGATGGAAATTATTTTATTTTATTATTTTTTTTTATGATGGAAATTTTAAACATGAGATTGAAAGAATTTTTCAGCACACACCTGTGTTACCCCACCTAGATTCCATCCATTAATATTTTACTATAATTGCACAGCACATAACTGTCCAACTAGTCCTCTGTCCATCCATCAGTCCATCTTATTTTTGGTACATTTCAAAGTTAAATTGCAGACCTCAACTTCCTCCAAAATATGTCAGCAGGGATCCCTGGGTGGCACAGCGGTTTGGCGCCTGCCTTTGGCCCAGGGCGCGATCCTGGAGACCCGGGATCAAATCCCACATCGGGCTCCCGGTGCATGGAGCCTGCTTCTCCCTCTGCCTATGTCTCTGCCTCTCTCTCTTTCTCTCTCTGTGACTATCATAAATAAATAAAAATTAAAAAAAAAAAACAATATGTCAGCATATGCATATCAATTACTAGAATTTGATATTTGTTTACAGTTTTTCTTTTGAGGTAAGATTCATGCATAAAATCAAATTCATAAATCTGGTGCGTATTTGCTGAGTCTCGATAAATGTATATACCTGTAAGTCAAACCTCTATCCCAGTGTACAACATGACTGTTATCCCAGAGGTCTATTATCCCAGAGGTTCCTTCATGCCTCTTTCCAATCAAACCCATCCTCCACTCCCCAGAGATAATCACTATCCTGATTTTTCCCACCATAGATTAGTTTGCCTGTTCTAGCATTTCATATAAATAGAACCCTACAGTATATACACTTTAGTTGTAAGGCTTCTCTCACACAGTGTGAGAATTCAGAATAGTCAGGAGCCTAGGGATCAAATATTCCAGTTTATAGAATAAATCATAAGCAGATAACCAGTTTTCAGTGATTCAGAATGTAACAAAATTTACTTAATAAGATATATGAGGCACTGAAGTCTTCTGATACAAAAATGTCTTAGATAGACTAATGATACATGAATAAGACCCTCAAAGGTCAGGTGATCTAGGGAATTCGCTTGCCTTATTTTGAAGGAATGGGGTGAACAAGGAGTCTCAAAACTAAGTGGGGATAAAATTGTTGCTTTTGAGAATCTTCCATGTGTCAGTAATGTTTCATTGTATGAATATATTAAAACTTATTTATTCTGTTGAATACCTGGGTTTCCAGTTTTGGGCTATTACTAAAAATAAAACGGTTAGGCACTTTCTTATATGTCTTTTTTGTAAGAAATCTTTTCATTCTCTTGAAAGAAATACTTAGGAGAGGCCTTACTAAGCCATAGGGTAGAAGGAATATGTTCAGTTTTATAAAAATCTACCAGACTTTTTCGCAAAGAAGTTGTATCATTTTATCCTCTCATCAATTCTGTAAGCATTCTGGTTGCTCCACATTTTTATCAGCATTTGATGTTTTCTGTTTTTTAAATTTTAGCCGTGCTGATAAGTGAATAGTTGTATCTTGTTACTGGCTTTTAAACTATTCTGCATAGTTTAACTTGTATACCTTGGGCTAATACTTTCTTCATTGGATATTAGTGGATAGCTACCATTTATTAAGCAACAAGTTCTGTGCCAGGTGCTGGGCTAGGTGTTTATAAGCATCACCTCATGAAATCATCACCATAACCCAGGAGGCTGTGTATTTAGTCTGACATAACAGATCCAAAGTAACAGATCCAAAGTACTTTTATCCAAAGTACAAAGTATGTCCAAAGACATAACTGAGAAGTTTATTCCTCTCTTCTGTACAGTATGTGTATAAATTGTCTTGGATAGCTGTGGCAGCTAGATCCGTGGTGTTGGGACCCAGGCTCCTGCTGTCTTTCTTGTTCCACCCTCTCTAGCAGGATAGATTATAAGGGAGGTTGGAAATTTGTGTTTAGTAGAACAGCTGTATCTCAACTAAAAATTCTTTTGCAGTGGAAGAACAGGAGAATGGTGGCTATTGGCAGACAATTAGCAGGCTTTGCCACAGGTAAAGACAGATAAAGAGACTAAAAAACTTTCTTATGGTCAGTTAGTGAGAAAGACTCAGGTCTTTTTGATTCTAGAGCTCTTATCAGCACCATTACTCTAATTAGTAGTTCTCAAAATGTGGTTCCCAGAACAGCGGCATCAGCATCACCTGGAAATTTTTTAGAAATAGAAATTCTCAGAATCTACCTCAAATCTACCGAAACAAAAACTCCAGAAGGTAGAACCCAGCAATTTGTCTTTTAACAGGCTCTCCAGATGATTCTTGCTAGCTCAGGTTTGAGATTCATTGCTTTAGATAACCATTTATTTATTTTATTTTTTTTAATTTTTATTTATTTATGATAGTCACAGAGAGAGAAAAGAGAGAGAGAGAGAGGCAGAGACATAGGCAGAGGGAGAAGCAGGCTCCATGCACCGGGAGCATGACGTGGGATTTGATACCGGGTCTCCAGGATCGCGCCCTGGGCCAAAGGCAGGCGCCAAACCGCTGCACCGCCGAGGGATCCCCTAGATAACCATTTAGAGTGCTGAAATGTAAGCACGGATTTAAATGGGTAGTTACATAGCATAAAATCAAGGTCTAATCAGAGATTATATGGGCAGAGATGGCAGGAAGAGTCTATTGGTTGTGCTACAATAGTTCTAATTATACTACTATTTGTTTTTCCAATTATACTGTTTAAGGCAGTCATCAACCTAGTTCATTAGTATTACCCTTTTTCCTACAAGATTAACTCTATATTATAAACATCATTTTTCATGATTCATATTTCTTATAAGGTGTATATATTTTACATCAGTTTCTGTATTTCTAGATTAATATTTTAACTGCTTTGATTTCAAATGATGTCATTATTCTGTTTCTCAGCAACAGCTGGTTGAATCAGTTAGGTTTAACTGTATTTGATTTGAAGGGCTAATTATGGATACATCAAGGAATATTTTGGCCAGCTTTAAAAGGATTACCATATCAAAATGGCTAGTAAACTTTTCCATTTCGATTTAGGAATATAAAGAAACTTATTTTTGAAGGCTCTCCACACTCTTGTAAAACAATGAAATAAACATATAATTTAAACAGATTTTATGTTTAAATATATTTGCCTTCACTTTTTAAAAGTCTAATAACTTAAATTTTAAAAAGTGTGAGAAATTTAACATATTAGACAATGACAATAACTACATTTTTATTTTCTTGTTTGTTCATAGGTTAAAAAAGGGATTCTTTTCTGCTTTTTTTTTTTTTTTTTTTAATTTGATTCTCAGCTAGCTTCTCAGTTTGGGGTAGTTTTTTTTTGTTTTGCTTTTTTTTTTTTTAAAGTTCTTTTTTTTTTTTATTTTTTTTATTTATGATAGTCACAGAGAGAGAGAGAGAGAGGCAGAGACACAGGCAGAGGGAGAAGCAGGCTCCATGTACCGGGAGCCCGACGTGGGATTCGATCCCGGGTCTCCAGGATCGCGCCCTGGCCAAAGGCAGGCGCCAAACTGCTGCGCCACCCAGGGATCCCTAGTTTGGGGTAGTTTAGTCCAGTGACTAATGGTTGTTGCTCTTAGGTTTATCTTGAATCTATCTACTGCTCTCTGTAACCTCTGCTATTATGTTCTAAACCTCTGTCTGGTTTTCTGGCGATCCATTCTTGCCCTCCTTTCCATTTTCCATTGTAACTGTAATGATTTTCAAAATGGAAGTTGGATCATGTTACTAACCGTCTTTAAAATTCTTTAATGAATCGTTTCCTTTACCCTCTTCATCTTACAGAGCCCTCCAAAGTCTAAGCCTTCGATACTATACTGCCTTTCTAGTTTCTCTCATTGTACCCTATATCAGTTGTCCATTGCCATATAATGCTGTAATAAACAACTGCAAAACCATGGTAGCATACCACAGTATGTACTTACTTGCATGCATTGGATTCAGTCGGAAGTCAGGAAGCTCTCCTGGTCTTAGCTGGGTTCAGTCACACTTGTGGGATTGACTGACTATCAGTTTAAGTAACTAGGACAAGTCAGCTCTGCTCTACGTGTCTCTCATGCTCTAGCAGGCTAGGCATGGACACATGAAATTGATCGAATGGCATGAGAGCAAGCCCCAGTGTGCAAGCCCATTTCAAGCTTCTGATCACATCATGTTTCATGGTGGGCCAACAGGTCCATGGGCCAGAACAGGTCACATTGTTGAACCCATTGTGGGGATAAGGCAAGGTCACTTCATACACAGAGCGAGGGCTGTGCAGTAAGACTACAGGAAGAGTTAAGAAATGGGGCCATTATTGCAACCTGCCACACACCCTAGCCTCTTGTCTCACCTCTACATGTGTAGTTTTTGTTTCAGCAACAGTGACAGGTTTCTCTGGCCTTCACAGTTTTGCACGTGTGTGAACTCTGCCTGTTGCCTCTGCATTTACTCCCTCCCACACTACTACTCCATGGTACATTCACAGTGGGTCCCAGAGCTGCTACCCATTCTCTTACTTTATAACAAGCTCATTCTTTCTCCCTCTATAGAAAACTGTGAACAGGTGAATTTGTTAATATTTGTCTAAAATATATTACTAAATAGGATATCTTTGTATTTGCTATTTTTCTTTAAATTTTTTTAAAGATTATTTATTTATTTATTCATAGAGACACACAGAGAGAGAGGCAGAGACACAGGCAGAGGGAGAAGCAGGCACCATGCAGAGAGCCTGACGTGGGACTTGATCCAGGGTCTCCAGGATCACACCCTAGGCTGCAGGCGGCGCTAAACCGCTGCGCCACCGGGGCTGCCTGTATTTGCTATTTTTCATACCTGAATTTATGCCTGCAAAATGACCGTTTTATTTACAATATGTAAGTCACAATGTGGACATTGCTTATGAGGACTGGGGAAAAGTATTTTGAAAAGCTTTAAGGAACCGAGGTTGAAATAACTATCAGAAGTTATGAAAAGTCTCAAAAATATTCAGTCCTTTAACCAAGTTATTCTACTTATAGAAATTTATTTAAGGTACTTCTAGAATTGTTTTCATTAATATATCAAATATTTGCTTAGTACCGACTAGGTTTCAGCCACTATTCTAGACATCAAGGATATAGCAGTGAATTAAGCAGACCCAAATCTCTGGCACACTGAACCTGCAATGTAGTAAGGGGAAGATAGACCAAAAAACAACCAAAAAACCCCACCCAAATAAAAAACCTGATAGACATGTAAAATATATGAAGTGGTAAGATCTGTGAAGAAAAATAACTAGGCAGGGGGAAGGGAACTAGGAGTGCCTGTAGAATTGAGGTGGGTGATGTAGTGGGGAGGCAGAGGAACCCCTCATTAAGAAGGGGAAATTTGAGGTGAAGGGCATGCCATTTGAAAATTACCAGATGACACAAAGATCATGTAGGAAAGTGCTTTATCCATGCATTCATATGGTAATGCAAAGTAAGAAACCGCTGGTTTCCAACAAGAAACAGGTAAATTATGGTACATCTGTATGAGACTACTAGTATTTTAAAAAAATTGTTGTAGAAAAAATATTTAATGACGTGAAAAAATGCTCAAAATAGGTACCCATACATAAACACACACTCAAAGATACAAAACAGTTTATACTCTATGAGGCCAAATGTATACAAGTATGAAGTCTGTGCACCCAGTTGTAAAAATTCTAAAAGCGATTGTTTTTACATGTTTTCTGTTTTGTCACTGTGATTTTGTATAGTCTTCTGTTATTCTACGGTGAACATGTATTGCCTTTGTGAGAAGAAATTAAAGAACTTCCCCAATAATGAATTTACCGTCAGCAGAGTCCCTGTTTATATTATGTTCATTCTGGTGAATGACTATTTTACTAATATAGTTACCAGATTTGATCTATGGTGACGTCTGTGGTCTCATTATCACGTTTACTGTTTTCTGCAGGTTTGGCGTTTATGTTCCTCTCTGCTGTTTTCACCAAGATAGTAGAGCTCATCTTCTTCTCACAGACTATAACTATATGGTTCAGCAGCAGGCTGTAGAAGAAAGTGCCTCAACTGTGGGTGGCTTGGCCAAATCCAAAGACTTTCTCTCCCTATTGCTGGAGTCTCTAAAAGAACAGTTTAATAATGCCACGCCCATCCCCACCCACAGCTGCCCCCTATCTCCAGACCTTATTCGCAATGAAGTTGAATGTCTGAAAGCAGATTTCAACCACAGAATCAAGGAAGTTCTCTTCAACTCCCTCTTCAGTGCCTACTATGTTGCATTTCTCCCCCTGTGTTTTGTGAAGGTAAGTGGTTACTTTTATGTGCTTCCTGGATTTGTGTGTGAATGACATAAACTGGGTATTTCTTATTTAATCCCCCTTTTTTCTGTCTCCCCTTTGGCAGCCTGGATGGTGGAGTTCGGCTGCATCCGGAGTGCACTAATACCGCTCCTGGTTGGCGGATAGGTATTTCCATATATGTGATGCACCCGTGGTGGTCCCTCTTTTTTTCTTTTTTAAAGTTTTTTTTTTTTTTTTTAATTTTTTTTCCAGTTTCCGGGGAAAATAAAATTTGTGTTTATGATAGAATCAGTATGTAGTAGCTTAAGAGGATTGAGGTTTTAATAAAATTCAGCCTACCGTGGTTGGTCTTAACATGGTTAATCAGGAGTTTCCTTGAATTTAATCTAACCTTTATCTAAATTTCAATTTACTTCAGTAGAAGAGAGAAGTGGTCTGGATGTCACTTGGGCCCAAAATCTTTTGGGACATTTTAGTGCCCTTTCTTCACCTATTGAGAAGCACATCTGCAGCCGGAGTGGTCATTTACAGAGGGCACTCACCTCTTCTAGAAAGGAAGCACTTAAAATATAATTGCCTCTCCCTCCCAACCTAATTCATACAGCCAGAAAGTCAGGTTGAAGGATTTTGGAGGACTCTGCTCTTGAACTTTCTGCACGGACAGCAGGACAACCCATGCATGTGTGACTCAGTGTGGCATTTGTCTGCAGGGCGTATGTACACGCACCCACCCCTACCTTCTTGCTTAACAGTGCATGGATCATTTCTCTCTCTTCTGATTTCTTCCAGAGTACCCAGTACTATGACATGCGCTGGTCATGTGAGCACCTCATTATGGTGTGGATCAATGCTTTTGTCATGCTCACCACACAACTGCTGCCGTCCAAGTACTGTGATTTGCTACATAAATCAGCTGCTCACCTGGGCAAGTGGCAGAAGCTCGAACATGGGTCCTACAGCAATGCTCCACAGCACATGTGAGTAGCCTAAAGGGTAAAACCATATAACACCTTTCTACATGCTGCTGATCATGTTTATTTGCTTTGTATGTCATTCTTGTTCTTGGCTTTGAACATTAATTTTTTGTTTTTTGTCTACATGGATGCTTGTCATCACTCTAAACTGAACACAGGGGACATTAACTCATTCCCACCACCATCCCCAGTCCCTCCTTAAATGCCTCCTACCTTTCAGCTGCCCGGTTACCCTGGAGTGTATAATTTGTTTCCCAGGCTGTAATAGTGGAGTTTTCTTTCAGTCTTAACCCTTTGCCCAGATTGACAGAGTCATGATATATTTTTAATTCTCTTTGGAAGATTGTAAAATTCATCTTTTCTTCATTGCCACAGCTTAATGGTTGCTAGCTAATCATCTCACACTCAGGCAGCTAAAATTTGCTTCTCTCATCTTTCCTTTCTAATAAATGTAAATTTGTTCTAGTAATTTTCTTTGCTTGCATTTTTTATTATTTTTCCTAAACTTGCTAATGAATGTTTCCCTGCTTTTTCCATATTTAATGAAAACTGTCCCTAATTGAGTTCTCTGTGAGTATTCCTCTCATTATGTCCCCTTATCAGTCATTTCTGTGCATGGTCCCTATGATCCAAAGTGGTTAACTTTAGAACCCTTTTGTTCTCTCACTTCTGAGCCCTTTGCCATACCTTCCTCTCAGACCTGGACCATCTTCATCTTCCTCCCTTTTACAATTGGAACATTTCACAAATTTCATCACCTAGAAATTCTTTCCTAATGAAGTGGGACAGATTGAGGGGACTTTCCCCTTCCCCTCTCCCCCTCAGAGTCATCCCTTCAATTATCTGCCTTGATGTCTGATACAGATTAGCACAGGCCTTCAAGCCCAGGAACTGAAAGAGATTGGGCCAGGCTGAAAAGAAACCCGACTGTGGGCAAAGGACAAATTTCAATAAAAATTGAAAATACAATCCACAGTACTAGTACTGTACATCTTCAGGCTCCTGATGGCACATGGCCATGAGGTGTATCATCACTTTAATGCTGGTAAGTGTGAGCAAGGCCGACGGAACATTTTCTGAACTGGGAAAGCTTTAGGGTGCTAGACCTTTTTTTTTTGTTTTAATATATCTAAAATGTTATCCCAGTTCTTACCCTAGGAAACTAACCTTTCCAAAATCAGGAAGAGATGAATTAACTTAGATTTTTTTTTAAAAAGCTTAACCTGAAGATCCCCATCCCCACCCCAACTCCATCACATTGGTGCTGGAAACAATGAAGCTTCTTCCATAACTTCTTTTTGCTAAAGAAACTTCTATAAAAATAAACCAAGAAAGCGGTAAAAAGAAAAGTATGTGTGTCAGTACCTTGTGTGTCTCTGTGTTCTGTATAGCTTCACGTATGTATGAGGCATTTGAAGTATGTGACAAATAGACTGATTTTCTATACCTTTGGGGGATGTAATTCTGCGGTAAACGTCATGCTAATTTGACAGCGTGTTCATTTCTCCACTATTCTTACTACTATTGCATTTTCTCTTCTTGTTTGTTCTCTCTAGCATTTTCATCAATATTTTTGCTCATTTGGGATTGAGGTGGCAGTCCACTTGCTTGCACTCGATTTTCTGGCTCATAGATGCCTTACACATTAATTTCCTAAGCCTCATAGGTCCTTTGACACTGAGTTAACTGTATCACTTTGCAACCTCTCTACTATAGCAATGAAGTTATAAGAACAGATCCTTCCTAACTTTCCAGTTTGACTATGCAATTACTATATTCTCAGAATTCAGGCAGATGAAGCTTTGAATACTTAATTCCTTCCATAGAAATGTAATTGGCCTTGCCAGACACTGTCTTATCTGTAATTGCCAATATGCTAACGTTGCATTTTTTTCTCCCTTAGTTGGTCAGAAAATACAATATGGCCTCAAGGGGTGCTGGTGCGACACAGCAGATGCTTATATAGAGCCATGGGGCCTTACAACGTGGCAGTGCCTTCAGACGTATCCCATGCCCGCTTTTATGCAAGTACCACTTATTTCTTTTCAAACATAAACTTAGTGGTAAGTGTTAGGAGGCCACTATGTGTGTAAGCACCTCGCACAGTGTGTAGCTCATACTAGGAAATTAATACATGGAATTATTACTACTACTATAATGCCCCTTGTCTTTTGGAAATGTATTCTGAAAGACAGTTTGAAGATCAAATACCATTATTCCAGCTTCAACAGTTTAAAGTCGTATCAGAATTGCATCTAGTATTATCTGAAACAAGTAGACAGTTATTTAAGACTTCCCTTTTTAATCTTACAATTTTTATTTTTAATAGTTTAGTGGTATCCTTGTTATATTGTGTCTGTGTATCCTTAAGTCTTATTTAATATAATAATAATGGTTTTGTTTTGTTGGGTTTGAGTTTTTGTTTTATTTTGGCGGCTGGTTTTTTTTTTTTGTTTTTGTTTGGGGTTTTTGTGGGGTGGGTAGTATTTGTCATAGCACCTCTTTAAACAACCTTGACTTCCCTTCTGAAAGTAATACAAATGCCATGATGTCTGGCCATTTACCTTTTCCTGGATTAAGAGAAAAAAGGCTTAAAAAATTTAAAGGAAGAAGCAATAGATGTCCACTAAACTCGGTTTCTATCCCATTTGAATTTATGCCTTGGATTGTGTCCTATTTGATCTTTCAGTTTCTGGAAATTCTGACTCTAGGAGGCAGAAGTATTTATTTCTAGCTAGAAAGGCTAGCTGATCAGTGTCAGTGGGAGAAAGAAGGTGCATTCAGGGGACTGTTCATAGTACAGTGCATTGCCTTTGTCTAAAAAAGAATTGGAGATCTTTTTTGAGATACTTTTTTTTTAAGATTTATTTATTTATTTATTCATGACAGACACCCACACACAGAGAGAGAGAGAGAGAGGCAGAGAGACAGGAAGAGGGAGAAGCAGGCTCCAGGCAGGGAGCCCGACACGGGACTTGATCCCGGGTCTCCAGGATCACAGCCCGGGCTGAAGGTGGCACTAAACCGCTGTGCCACCAGGGCTGCCCTTTTTTGAAATACTTAAATCTCATTCTCACTCATTCCCAGTTCCTTGTGAGGGTATATGGACTTTTCTGTTCTGCAGATATTTGCTGCTAAGGGCCTTTCAGTTAAATACTGGGAACTTACAAGGCTGGATACTTGTAAATACTATCAGGGGAGGGTGTGAGGCAGGGGCAGAGTGGGGGCTGGGAGGACCATGGGCCAGGTACAATGTTGAATGAGGAAACTACCAGCAACTCCTTCTAGACTCCTTTGGAATTGCCTTAAGGCAGAGGAGTAGACTTAAGTCACAACTTGTAAGCATTTGGTTTCTAAGTGGTATATTTAATTCAATCAGCTGTATTCCATAGGCCATTAATGGCTTCTGTTGACCTTTGCAGTCCCCTTGAAACTCGTAATAAGCAGATATTCTACTGGAGTTTTCTGTTTGAAAAATAAGTATTTTTCTTGCTGGTGTATTAGAGAGCTGGAGAATCAGGTGAAATCCAAAGAATAAGGATTAGGGAAGTTAGCTTATTACTGATTTTGTATGACCAAACCGGTAAATCAGTGCTTCTCAAAGTGTTCTTTGGGCCACTTGCATATAAATCACTGGCTCACTCTTTAAAGTGATTCAGAGACCTTACGCCAGACTTCTAAATCAGAACATCCAAAGGATTCCAGGAATTTGCAGCATTTACATATTTGGAAATGATTCTTAGGCACATTGAAATTTGAGAACACTCATTTAAAATGTGCCAGTTGGGACACCTGGGTGGCTCAGGGGTTGAGCGTGTGACTCTGGCTCAGGGTGTAATCCCAGGGTCCTGGGATTGAGTCCTTTATCAGGATCCCGGCAGGGAGCCTGCTTCTCCTCCCTTTGCCTATGTCTCTTTGTGTGTCTCTCATGAATAAACAAATAAAAATCTTAAAAAAAATTTTTTTAATTGGGATGGGATCCCTGGGTGGTGCAGCGGTTTAGTGCCTGCCTTTGGCCCAGGGTGTGATCCTGGAGACCCGGGATCGAATCCCACATCGGGCTCCCTGCATGGAGCCTGCTTCTCCCTCTGCCTGTGTCTCTGCCTCTCTGTGTGTGTGTGTGTGTGTGACTATCATAAATAAATTTTTTAAAAAATTTTAAAAAAAAAATTTTTTTTAATTGGCTTATAAAAAAATAAATGTGCCGACTACCTATAGCTGTTACAAGTTAAAACTCATCCTAACCTTTCTACTCATTCAGTTTATAGCTTACTGGCACATTTAATTTTAATTGTTATATTTGCCACAGAAACTCCCATTGCTTGAGTCCTTTTGGAATATTAATTCTGAGCCTTTCTTTTTTTTTTTTTTTTTAGTCCATAGAACTTTATTCATTAGTAGCTAGAAAGAATGCCACTCAAGGCAGCTCACTATCCATTTATGGTGTAAGAAGCTTTAGTTAAAGAAAACACACTCAGAGTGGCTTAAAATAATTAATTGTATTATCTCACAAACAGGGAAATCAGAGGAAAGGCAGTTGATTTAGAGTTTGAGGATATCACCAAGGACCCAGGGTCATCCCATTTCTCTGTTCTGTCAGACTCAGTGTGCAATGCATTCTCTAAAAGGAAGCAATTGACTTTAGCAGTTCCAAGCTGTGTATCCAGATATAAAAACATCCAGGGGAGAAAGAGAGAACAGGTCTTAAGAGTCCGGCATCTCTTTCTTAGAAAAGAGGGAACTTTTCTCCCAAAAAATCTCTGGTACTGGATATTTTCCACTTGCACCTCCAGACCTACCTGCCATCTTCTAGAGCTTGCCTTATGTGCAAGGAGGGTAATCTCTCTGATGGCATCAATGGGCTCCTTTGCCCATTTGTTGCCAGGTGATGTGACCAACAGGAATCATTGGCAAGAAACAGAAGGATGGAGGAGAGTGAAGTCAAGTTATTAAACTTCCTAGCTTCATTTCTGCTGGGTGAATGCTGTGCCAGTTTTATACATGATATTACTGGATATCATATGCTATAACCCAGGGTAAACATTTTCTTCCTCCCAAAGAAGGAACCGAAGAACCTGGCTGACTAGAAGAACCTGGCTGACTACCTTTCAGAGGTGTTAGGATGATGTGACTTTATTCTCAGATTTGAAGTTCAGGTCTAAATTAGTTTATTTAGATCTGATATACTACCATTGCCACAGTTTGCAACCAATGACCTCTATCTTTCTATTCATAATATGTTTTTATTAGTAAACCAGAATTTAGCCATTTAAAGTGAAGAGTTTGGTGGGAGTGAAAACAGTGAGCAGCCATGTTTTTAGCCAAACTCTAATTCTGACTGATTTATCCTTCCTTCCTAATTGTCCTGTGTACTCTACTTCTCAATATCCAGGAAAAAAAAAAAAAAAAAAACAGCAGAAATACATGGTGTAGAGGATTTGAGTCATGATGATGATGGATAAACAGTTTAAGGGAACATTAAGAAATTATTGTTTTGATATTTCAGTTTGTAATCCTTCCCGCGCCCCTGTCTCCAGCCTTGTCTAGTGTGTTTATGTCTTAGACCAGCCTGTAAACTAACAATGATTTTTGCTTTTTTTAAATGGTTCATTTTACACACTGTAAGTACCTACCTATATAATGTCTTCACTTTTTTGCCTCTTGACTTGCAAAGTCTAAGATATTTTCCATTCAATTCTTTGTCCAGCTCCTGTCGAGGATTAGTGTACTTTTTGATCATCTCAAATAAGATATATACCCAAGATATAATTTAAGAAAATGTTTAGAGGCAGTTCTTTTGGGTATAATGCTCTTTCGTGTCTCAGGGCATTGAAATAAAATTTATTTCATTATTCCTTGAACAAAGAGGAAACAGTTTGGGTCTCTACAGCAAGAAATAGCCTGATTGATGTTCAGTAAGCAGATCCACGTGTTACTGATATAGGAACCTATAAATATGAAATTATTTTAGGAGAAAAATGTGAGAATAACTACTTCGCTTTTCTGTGAAATAATGTTTTGCTTTTTAACTTCCTTACAGTTCCTATTTCATCGCCCGTTAAGGCTGTTAAATCTGCTTATCCTTATTGAAGGCAGCGTCGTCTTCTACCAGCTTTATTCCTTGCTGCGGTCGGAGAAGTGGAACCACACGCTTTCCATGGCTCTCATCCTCTTCTGCAACTACTATGTTTTATTTAAACTTCTTCGGGACAGAATAGTATTAGGCAGGGCATACTCCTACCCACTCAACAGTTACGAACTCAAGGCAAACTAAGCTGCCTCTCAACAATGAGGGAGAACTCAGATAAAAATATTTTCATACGTTCTATTTTTTTCTTGCGATTTTTATAAATATTTAAGATATTTTATATTTTGTATACTATTATGTTTTGAAAGGTGGGAAGGGTAAGGGATATTAAATGTATCCACAAACAAGGTGATGTGATCTTTCATGTGTTAGTACATTTGAATAATACACAGGACGAGAGGTGTTCCTCTCCAGTAAAGAGATTGATCTGTTTGTATGGCTGTGGAACAACTCATTCATTTATGAACACCTCTCATATATCACTTGATACCGTACCTTTAGTGTGTCTGCTTTCCTTCCAGTCCCTTATTATCTTTAGTCCTCATTGGCCTTCCTGCTACAAAAAGGGAGATCAGTGGAGTTGCCTGACAGTTGCCATTCTCTTTCTTTTTGGCTGCCTAATAGTACTGGAATACATGGGGCACAGAGTGGGTTATAGTTCTGGGTGGGAGTCTTTGTTGCGTATTGGTAGCAAGCATTTCTGTGTAATGGGAATGCAGCATTTTGTTCTGCCCAATGACATTTAAAAATAAGAATCAGCAGCTATCCTGAAACTCAGAGGATATAGCTGTCATTTTCCCCATTCTTTCACTTCTTTTGCCTCTTAAGATTTTTCTTTAGTTATTAGATGTTTGAAATAATACTTTGTAAGACAATGTCTTTAGAGTGCTTGCACTCACGAAGGAGGAGGTGTATGGCTGGACCAGTGGGAGAAGATGAGTGCAAATGCCATGTGGGCTGGAGTATGGGGAGGTTGAAGATCCCGATTGATTAAAAGAATGGGCAAGTCTTGGATACAGTTTGGGCAGCAGCCCACCTACAGCGGCATGTTCGGAGTTACAAGCAGAAGTGAAATAGAAGTTACCTCTTTGTCCTCTGATACTTTGTGCCTAAAATGTGTGTGTTTTTAATTTCAAATTCCAGAACCTCTATGTCTGTGAGCATTACTAACCATTTTAGTCCATGTCTGTGTTCTTGAGAGGTGATCTTAGTCCATTGATGTGACTGGTCATCTAAATTTCTGAGGCCTTGAGAGCCTGAAATATATTCTCATCTGTTTTCTGTGCTTGGTTTGGCTTTTTTACACTGTGAACTTTTTGATGAAACACAATATGACTTATGAAGTAAAAAGACCAATCGTAATTCATAAACTGGCTCTGAAAACAGTTCTTGCAGAAGAGTTCCCAGTAGGTTTTCAACAAGGGCAGCATGATGAGGGGTAGGTGTGTGTATATATATAGCTACCCAGGGTAACTGCTATGTTTAAATTAATCATGGTTTCCTTAAGTATTTTGATATGTATACTTTTTTTTTTTTTTTAAGTTCTATTATTCAGCAATCGAGCTAAGTCTGTTCAGCTATTCAGCAAATACATGTTGACCACCAGGCACTATGTTAGGCACTGGGGATATAGATAGCAGTGAATAAGAGATACAAAGGCCCTACCCTCTATAGAACTTGCAATTTGGGGGTTGCAATATGTGCTGTAAATAAATTTATATCTAATGTCTCCTGGTAGTAATAATAAATGTAAAGAGGAGAAAATTGGGGCAAGAGATAGAAAGTACTGAGTAGCATTGCTAGGAGGCATCTTTGAGAAGATAATTTCTGAGCAAAGAGCAGAGCAATGAAGCAGTACTGAGCCATATAAATAGTTCTGGGGAGCATTCAGTAGTAGCAAGGGCAGTGGCCTACACTGGGAAAAATTTAGGTATATTGGAAAAATAGCAAGGTAACCACAGTGTATTTCGTTGTTTTTGTAAATGGTTCAGCCTAAATACGGTGGTTCTTGGAGTGAAGGGGCGGCAGGAAAGTTGCCATTTCGGTATTCTTTCCTGAGGATCTTAAAGATAGGCTTTCTTTTGTCCTAACAAACATTTTGATGATGGGATTGACAGTTAAAAGCAAAATGGGTGGTCTTAGCGCAAACGTGTCTCATCAAAATGGCTCTGAGTTGGTTCTGCCTCTGAAACACAGCCCTGATAACTGATTAGAGATAACAGACTACTTTTGTAAACTAATCCCCCCACCCCATCTGGTTTGACCTGTCTTTGCCATATCCTAAACTAGCACAGGAGGACCAGATGCCAGGCTAGCTAAAAAAAAGGAAGTATACAAAATAAAAATTAGTTTTGGCTATAAGAATTGCAAAGTGCCTTCCTCTCTTTCCAGATATGACAGCTGGATGACAGATATTTCCCTCAGGGAGATAGCTTTCAGTTCAACATGCTCCTATACACTTCAGCTGCCCTTTTTTGGTGCCACATTCAGATGGGGAAGAGAAAAATTACTAGTTACCTATGTATCCTATTACTTATGCATCATGTGAGAGAAATGACATCTTTGCTCAGTGATAGGAGATGCATACTCAGTAAAGGGTGGCCTTTTGGTGATTGTTTATTTACTGGGATATTAAGTGGTGTGTGGAAAATGGTTTGGCAAAGATTAATTGGGTGAACTTTGGATACAAAGAAAGGAAGGTGTTTGGTCAGTTTGGGTGGCTTAAGGTAGGTAAGTAGAGGAAAGTAGTTGACAGGGATGGGCATGATGGGAATGTTCCCCAATATCCTGTGTACTCTGGCTCTATGTTCTATTCCATAAGCTGCTTTCCCTAATGTATCAATCACCACCACCACCACCCCTCCCCCATTTCTCTTTACTGAGCAATTATTATGTACTGGACACTGCTGGGTGCCAGAGATAGTGATGTTTAGAGTTGATTAATAGAAGGCCGGTAAGTAAATCAATAATTGTAACACAAAGGTGTTCAGAAAGGAAGTATACATACAAGATACAGAGGTGATAGAGGAAAGAGTTATCAATTTTGCTTGGAAGCTGCAGCAGTGTCGGAGGACTTCACTGCAGCAGTAACACAAGCATTTTAAAGGAGGACTGGAAGTTTACCACATAAATGAGGGAGATGGTTCATGCAGTGCAAAAACCCAAGGCATGGACTTGCACTAGTTCTTAACTACTTCAATGATGCTAGAGAAGTAGGCAAAGAATAGGTTATAGGAGGACTTGAATTCCACATTAAAGGGGTTTAAACTTTTATTATAGGTCACAGGTTCTTAAAGGTGTGATCCCCAGACACGACATCAGATCTACTAAGTCAGAATCTTGAGAGTAAAACCCAAAACTGTGCCCCTTTCACAAGTACTTCAGGTAATTCTTAAGCGGACAGAAGTCTAGGAACTGAAGACTGCTAGTGAAAGATTTTAAATTTAGGACTTATGACCCAGAGAATTCTCAAATCAAGAGTTCTCAAAATATAACCTCTGATTCTGCAGCAGCAGCATCACCTAACTGGGAACTTGTAAGAAATGGAAAGTTTAAAGCTCCACCCCCCCACCCCCCAACCAAGTCACAAACTCTGGATAGAGCCCAGATGTCTGTTTTAACACACTCAAGGTGAATTTGATGAGATCCACTGTCCTATCCTAGACAACTTTGGCAGCAATATGTGCAATCTGTTTGGAGAACAGACAGATGTCAACGAGACAGTAGGGAAATTAGCCAACCATTTAAAAGGTCCATGTATGAGAAGGTGAGAGGGTGTGGGGTGGGGTGTCACCACTCTGGGTGATGGGAAAAGTGGAATGAAAAGAGAAGTAAGGACAATTCTGGTGAATAACATTTAAGAGCAGAGGAAGAGGAAGCTTTCAAATGAATAAGACTAAGGAAATGGACTTCTAAGAGATGAGGTGAACTAGTGTTTCAAGGAAGAAATGATCAGCAGATCAAAGAAGGAAGTCAAGACAGAACTATTGAATTTTGTTACTAGATCATTGGTGATTGTATAAGAGAAATTTTAATGGAGCAATGGGGGCAGCGGGCAGCAGCTGGTCCAGAGTAGCAAATGAAGAAGCAGTGAATTAGAAAGTGTTCTTGGGAGCCCCTGGGAAGGAGGAATAGCAATTTCTGTGAGCTAGAAGGGAGGCTTGATACATACATACACGGCTTAGGAGAAGTGCTGGTGGGGGAGTGGGGGTGGAAGAAAGATCTGCCAGCAGAAGTTTGTGAAGTAAGAGGCAGTTTGGTGGCATCAATTTTAGGAAAGGGCTTAGAATAGTGGAATAGCTTTTGTGAGTTTTGGGAATGAAGGTATGGCTGAGGTGATAAACCATACATTTCCAAAGGTGCTCCTGCCACGGTTTTACGATTTTTCTCTGGTCTAACTCAACAGGTAAGTAAAAGGGTGGAGACAGGTGGTAAGAGACCTGGTCCTAGTTTGGAGGTTCACCAAGCAGGTTTGGCTGAAGTGGTCAAGGGAGTTAGTGGTGCCGGTGGGAATAGTTGAGATGCTGTACCTTGATGTCTGGAAAGGCTAGGGAAGGAAGAATGAAGTCCGGTGGGGGTACTGTCGGAAAGGTAGAGGTAGGCCGGGCATTAATAATCCTGAACAGGCAGAAGGAATAAAGGAGCAAGGATAGAAGTTCTCAGAATGGAATATAGGAGTTTAGGATCACAGAGTTCTGGGTTGTGAAACAGCATAATGTGTAACCCTGAAGGCAAATGGCCAAACTGAAGAGAGGTTAAAGCTGTAAGCAACTATGCCAAGAGTGTGGAGGGGGTTTTCCTTAGCATCACTGAAATCATCCAGAACAATGGTGGAAACCGGAAGCTCAGTGCCAAAGACCTGGAGACAGTGAGACACTGACTACATCATGGCGACAAAGAATGGGAACAGTTGAAGTAGCTGGATTCCGTGAGTTTGGGTAATGAGAGATTTTTGTAGGAGTTGGGAAGAAGCAGTGGTGTGGAAACAGAAGCTGGAAACGAGAACATCATCTCAGCAATTTGTAGTCTGTGTAACAAGGGAGAAATGTAGGAACAGGAGTGCCCTCAGGGGAGCGTCACCTTTTATGGAAGCCCAGGAATGTGGAAGCAACATTCAGGGAAGACCCCAGGGCTGTGAGGAGAGAAGACTCCAGAGGAACTGTAGGAGTGAGGGCAGCTGTGTGCTGCCAGCTGGGGGGCAGTGGGCACAGATACAGGAAAGAGAAACAGCTGAGCGGGAGATCTGGGAGTACGGAGGAGGATAAGGCATTTGGGGCAGTAACTACGGATGATGGGAGCAGGCCGGGGTGGCATAAAGTTCTAAATAGAATGTTGTTGCCAAAATGCTAGTACTTTTATCCCCTTGGCAATGGTGTTTCTCACTGCAACTATCACCAGATTGTGAGCCTCCATCGCATGACTGTTTTCCTGAGGACCTGTGATTTAGACCCATTGAGTGCCCCTCTCCCCCGTTTTTTGTGATAATATATGCCAGGATTCTGCTTCTTTTCCCCCAGAACATCATTAACATAATCATTCAAATGCAAGAGTAGTCCCCTTCGATTGACTGATTCAAATAAGAAAAAAACTGAGTTCACATCGGTTCAGATGGATCCACATAACTCCAAAAGCTGTGGACTTTTGGGGAGCAATAGCTTTTTTTCTTAGTTTTCATGACAATATCCATTGATTTATAGTGGGTATCTTAGGTAACATGTATGATTGTAACAGTAAGAGAAGTTGCAAATATTTGACAATTATTAAGAGGTAAAATAACAAAAACAAGAAAAATTTACTGAAGCAAATCATCAGGACTTTGTGAGACCAAACCTGGAAGTAAAAACTAACATCGAACTAGAACAACGAGACTGATGCATATAATCTACTTTTCCTACTACTGATTCTGGTGACCCCAGGTCCTCCTCTAGTTCATAGTGCCATCATAAGCATTATCCTTTATATCATTTATTAGAATACATTTTTAAAGCGTAACAATGTTTTAATTACACTTAAATGTCTCTATGGATAGGTTTAATATTTATACTTCTTCAATCAATAGAAAAAATTTGATTATATCTTTGGAAACATATTTGTCGAGCTCAACAAACAAGCTGAAACCATGTGGATTTCTAACAGACTCCTTTGAAAAAGTGCTTTACCTTGCAGAATTATAAGCCAGGAATTACTATGGCATTAAGTTATTGCAAAGCGTCGTGATGCATCCAGTAGAACACATGGCTGCATAGTTCACGGATTTCTTAGACTTAGCTACATCCTCCTTCATCCTCACAGAGACGTGATTTTGCACTGCTCATGACCCTCAAGGCTGCTAAATGACTTACGGTGCGCCAGCCCATCCGTGGTGGCCCCCAGTTTTACACTCTCTGGACCAACACTGATCTCAGGCAGTCGTCCTTCTTCCATCTCCTATGCCTCTCCCTGCTTGGAAAGGTGCCCGCTCCTTCTTCTGGCCTGACTGCTAAAGAAGGTATTGACAAAGGAGGACACATTCTTTGTCATTCTACATTTTTAGCTGACCTTCTGCTGGAAGTGCCTAAAATTATACTCCTGAAAACATTTAGCCCCAAGATTCATTTTTGTCATCAGATAGGACAAGCCATTGTAGAATGTGGTCCTACTCAATCCTGGTGGGAACTGGACCTGTCCTGAACCTCTCTCGCTCCAATTCTAGACCAGTGAGTCTTATGTTCCCCACTACCTCTTCAGGCAGCAACACGAGACCTGTGTAGACAAATGACTGTACCACCCAATTTTGGTCAAATGTGATTAGCATGCGGTGAACATGCGACATGAAAGTAACATCTTATCTTGGACCTATGACTTCATCATCAACAGGAGTTAACCTATTTTGTGATGATGGACATCTCTAAAGCCCCCTCTCCAGGAGCCTGGAATGCTGACATGAAGTGGCTCATTAGCAGAGATCCAGCAGGACTTCACAACCAAACCAATTAAGACCACACATAACTTTAGAACTATTTGTTCTTAATTACCACTCTCACATTTTTTAAACAACCAAAGCAAAATTCTCAATGCCCGAGTGTCTCCCTAGTACCTTCTATTGGATTTGCCATTGTGTTTAATTAAAGCCAATAGGTAACTTGAACACTATTAACAATCCTATTAAAAGATGGTAGTTGCTACATTTTTCCCTTTCAACTTTCATTTGGTAATGGTTCTAAATCTTGCTCCCATTTGTTTATGGACCGTTTCACTTGTTACCACTTTTTTCACTTGCTCCCTTTTTTCATTAGACTCTTCAGGGATTTAAGAGTTCTAAGGTACCCAGTGCAATACTACTAAGCTCTTGATAAATATTGTTGAAGATGATGATGCTTACATTTTTAATTTCCCCAGAATCCAGAATTTTGGCCAATATTTTGAATTTTAGGGCTTTAAATTAGGCTGTCTTAGTGGGGTTCTTGGTGAGGTCTCTCCACATTCCATCTGAAGCAAAAAATAAAAACCAGATTCCCTCTATCTGGTCCATTTTGCCCCTCTCCCCCCAAAAAGGAAAAAAAATAGTTGGCCTGAGAGGGCCATTTTGCCAATAAATATAGGTTATTATCATAAGCAACCACTAAAACTGAAAGAAAACAGTAGGAGATGCATGCATTTCATTTCCAATTCACCATTTAAAATCAACCACGCATTTTGAGGAATGGTAACTGATTTGAAGAAGCACTTTGAGAATCTGATTTTGCAGCCCTTTGTAGGGCACCATGCAGATAGATCCTCCTAAAACCACCAGCCCTTGTTCTGTCCCTCCTCTGGATGGAAGCAGGCAATTTGATTTCCATCCAGCCATTCTCAGAGGGGTCACTTTTCAGTGAATGACCAAACAGGTAATCTCGGGGCATTTGAGGGAACAATTTCAGGGGAAAAAAAAATGTGAGTTCTCTCTGCCATGAAATGGAATTTCCTCAGCGTCAGGTTAGCCCAGCCCACAGGAAGTTTATGAATGTGTTTGTGACAGTTGACAGTCTGGGCTATAGCGAAGAAGTCCACATTTAGGCCGCAGGGCACTAATCAAGAAGGTGAGTCAGCTTCCACAGCCTTCCGGATTGACTGGCTAGGAGAGCTCAGAGTAGAGAGTATCTCCAGACAGTTGTCATTGTGTCTCTTGATGGCATCCGCATACCCAAACTCCTGAAGATGACGCTATGAACAAGAGATGACAGAGTCGAAGGAGCAGGGCAGCCTTTGAAGAATCTGCCTGGGCGCCTCAAGCGGAACTCCCTCTATGAACTTCATGGCTTCTCACTCTATCCCCATATAAAATATATCCTCTAAGTGTTACAAACAAAAATTCAAAATGATCATAAAATAGTTTAAATATTTCGTTACTCGGTTCAGAGCTCTGATGGTGAAGCAAAGTCCAGTTCCTTTCTTCCCTCACATTCTAACTGGAACGTGGTCTTTATCAAAGTGTAGACACCATAGTGCACTGCGATGGGAGAAAGCCTATCTGCCCACATTTTCTGATAAGGCAGGAATGTACTTTCCAAGTCTCCTGAACATGGCCTTTCTCATCTGTCACCACTATATTTCTTCACCTTGTTTGCCAAGGAGGAAAAATGCCCTGCCCTAGGACGTTTTTTTTATGGGTTGACTTCTCATTGGCTGCTGGTCCAGGGTCTCACTCACCTAATGAGAATGGAAGACACTGAACTGCCTCTTCACTGTTCCTCTTGCTCACACACCTCAGTGCCCCCTGAAAGGAGAACTCATTAGCTGGCCTACCAGTTACCCTTGCCACAGACACTGGCTTAAAAGGCATAGCACTAGATTTCAAAACTAAGGCTTATCAGGGAAGAAGGGAGAGAGGAATATGTATCTGTTGCAGGATATCGGCTTTTAATTTCTTCCCAGATGAGGTAACTTCAGTTCGGCCTTGGTTGTGAGGTCTGCTGAGAGGTACTGCTAGTCCCTAGAGAAATTTCTGCAATGACAGCTTGTGAACAGTTGAGCCGGACTTGAGCCTGAGAAGATGTGAATAGAGCTAGAAACAGGTCTCTCTTAATTTGTTCCTACATAATAAGATTGTTGTCTTAGAAGGTTTGAAACTATTGATACCCTAATGGGTTTTGCTTTGAGAAGGGCTCTTGGGAAGCCCTTTTGGGGGGAGCACCAAAAATCTGCCAGCAGGTTATATTAGTTTTCCTTCCTCTCACCAGCTGAAAAAAGAAAGAGCCATTGGAAGTTCTAAATAACTGATATAAAATCAGATTGGTTTATTGCTTCTGCTTGCATATAGACAGGAGAAAGGCAAGTGGGAGGGCCTGGGGTGGGTGGTGGATGAGGGGTATCAGGGGGGAGAAAGGTGCCTCAAATCTGCTCTGAGTAATGGAAGGAGAGGGAGAAAGGGAGGCACCCGCAGGCTAAAATGAAATACATTTTCTGCGGGCAGCTCTCACCGAGTGGTAGTGATGGCCACCCTGCTAGGGCTCCCTCCTTATCCTCTCCCGTACTCCCAGCCTAGCGTGGGAGGACTGGGAAGCTGAGCCAGAAGTGTTTTCTACTACTGTCCCATCGATTGGAACACATTAGTGCAGTTCTTTAAACACATCGTGTGGTCCTACCTATGCATGGGGTTTTCCTCTATGATGATATCCTGCTCACGGACTCTGATTTGGAAAGCACACAGATCACTACTCCATACCTAAGTGAAAAGTCAGCACATTGCACTGAGGTAACCCTCAACTCAGCCCTCACCCTGCCCAGCTACTGGATTTATAAATCAGAGGTGAGGATAATGGTAGAGTCCCAAATTAACAAAAGCCACAGCCAGTACGAATTTGCTCTCGTGTATCGATTCTGATTTTCTACACTGACATATGGAACCATCTCCAACAGGTAGGTCTGCAGAGATTCCAGGGAAAGAGCATGGGTAACCTCACCCACTTGGGTCTCTAAGTGTACATTAGCTTGCACCTCTACACATGTGTAGAGTGTACACATCTACAAAGTTTATCAGAAAACTGATCTAAAAGAAAACATGCTTTAAGGAGCATTAAAAAGCGTGAAGTAAAGAGGAGGCCTTCAAACCTCAACAGCAACATTTTCCAACACAGGCAAAGGATTTTTCTTTCTTTCAAAAGACACATTATTTTAGCCAACTCTCAACGATAATAGATAATGACAATGGGAGAAATGCAACTCACAATCCCAAACTCAATGGAAGCAAGCACTCCTTCTTCCCTTACCTGACCTTTTCCCACCTGCCGTTATGGATTTATGTAAATTTCATCCCTGGGTCCTTCCCTTGACCTCTCTTCTGGCAAATGGACTAATTAATAAATGGTCAGAAAGCTGGAGAAAGAAAAGAGGCCAAAATAAGCCCAAACTTGGATAACCTATTCCTGGAATAATGGCCACGCTGGCCTTGAAATAACTTCCAGATGATGAATCATGCCACGTTTTTCCAGACACCAGCAGGTGAACTAATGTCATTCTATTTGCCTCCCACTTCTTCCATCCAGAATCACTGATCTCCGCTGGGGCTGGTAAAAACAGCTGGTTGAGGTCTCTAGTCTTTGGCCATTCTTAGGGATGGTCATTTTATTCCTAAGTGTAACCCCTTCTGGTGTGACCCATGTGTTTTCCGCCAAATCCCCACAAAGAAGGCCAGGGGAAACTGTCTGGGTGGGACTTCTGATAGGGGACAGGAGAACCTTGGGATCTGTCACTGTGGATGAAGGGGGAGGGTGGTCCATAATGGGGAAAGGAGGACTGAATAAGATTAGGCTCTGAGGTCTTCCTGGCCTTGACCTGTGGAAAGGTTTAGAACCCCCGGACGGTCGCTCTATTTTTGAAGAAAGAAGGTTGTCTCCGGATGGCTCTGTCTCTGATGTGCGCTTTCTGCATTGCACTGTTGCATCCTGGGTGGAGAGCAGGTTAGCCAAGACTGGTTCTGGAGGAAGGGTGGGTCCCTCACACATGTGGGATGTAGTGGTATCCATTGGCAAGGACTCAATGGCTCCTGTATCTTGCTTTGGCTTCTCTTCTTTTGGGCTTTCCAAGGAGAGAGAATCCTCTCTGGCAGATCTCTGAGAGGTCCCACCAGTTGAGCTGGGTTCCTCTTGGCTCCTCTCCAGAGGCTGCCCTCCACTGTCCCCTGAGCTCTGAGAGGGCAGGGGCTGTGGGATCTGTGTGTATTGAATCTTGGGTGGGATGACTGGGACTGCCCTAGCCTGGCACATTTTGACCATGAAGGAGGTTCTCACAGCTGACACGCTCACAGGAGCTGAGTTACGGCGGCCTGTCAGGGCATGAACAACAATGTCCAGGTCCTGAGGGTCCTGGGAGCACACGCTCCACGGGTCTACTTTACAGTGAGATGAGGTCATCCATGTGACTTTTGTGTCTCCTGGCTCAGAGAGCTGCGTTCCAGGTGAACCGAATGAGGCCACATTGTCAAACCGGAAGAGGTCAGTGATGGGAACAGCGGAGTCCAAGTTGAGAGAAGAAGGCCTGTTTTTCCCTTTCGGAGGCCCACACTCAGTGCTCTGCAGCTGTAACTTTGGAGGACGCTCTCCAGGTGAGGAGCTGTCTTGCACACGAGGTGAACTCTCCTTGCTGCCGTCTGGCCCAGGAACCCCACCTCGCTCAAGCTGAGGGCTGCTCTGCTCATGGTGTGTCCCCGGGTCCTCTCCTTCTGCTAGGCCGACAGGGATGATTTCAGCTGTTTGGGGCTGCAAACCACCCGGTCCCTTCTGGCTGGGAACAGCCTCTGTCCCTTTTGGGCCAGAGAACTCTCTGAAGGACCTCAGGGTTTTCTCGTCCCATCCAGTAATCTCTCTCCTGGGTGCCAGGGGCTGCAGAGGGTCGCAATTCCTCTCTGCTTCGAGGTTGGCACAGCTGCTGGAGGATGGAGCCTCAAGAGTCCACTGGCTCCTACCCGTGGTGGTTTTGCCATCTAGAGAATGGCTCTGACGGAGGCCGGGCCTGTGGGGGAGCCTCTTCTCCAGTCGGCGGCCCTGGGCACCCTGCACCTGGGCCTCCTGCACATCCTTCAGGGTGGGAGAGTGAAGGGGGCTCGTTACCCACTGGGGCTCCTCCCACGGCTCCACCATCTCCAGGCCATGCTGGCCGATGTCGGTCACAGCTTCGTCTTCGTCACAGTCTGAGGGCTCCTGCGCCGAGTGGGCCACCTCCCCGTCTCCTGGTGGGGAGCTCTCCGCCTCTCCTGTTGCGCTCCCCAAACCAGAGCCTTTTCCCTCAGGATCCGGAGCAGCATTCTTTGAATTTCGCTTTTCCCTTTGTCCTCGAGGGGCCTCCTGCCCCGGACACCGGCGAGGGGCCCCCGGGCTGCCCCCGGGCTTCGGCAGGTCTGTGCACGCCTGTGTCCTCGAGCTCCTGGACGGGTCTGCTCCCTCGGGGCCGCCCCTTGGCGGCTGGATTCGAGGCGCCTCCTCCAGAGGAGTTGGAGGGGGGGCAGCAGGCGGGAGAAGCGGAGACAGCTCCCCCGGGCCTTCCCGGTCCACCTGTGCTGGTGGAGAGGCTGCCCCAAGAGGAAGTATTTCCAGAGGAGCCAGGCCGGTGGGGTCCGGCCGCCCGCCCTTCTCGGGCTCGGGCCTCGGGAGGATGCTCGCGCTCGGGCTCGCGCTCGGGCTCGCGCTCGGGCTCTCCGGCTTTTCCCTATTGGCTGCCGAGGAGGCCCCCTGTGCGCTCTGATTGGTCGGCTCCCTAGTCCCCGCCTCCGCGGGGGTGGGGCCTGCGGGGGGACCGCAGGCTAAGCTCGCAGCGGGCTCCGGGGAAGCCGAAGGCCCCGGGCCGGACCCCACGGTGGGCTGGGCGGCGCTGAGCTTCAGAGCAGGTGGTGGCAGTGACGAGAGCTCCTCCTCGGATTCAATGATCTTCAGCTCCTGTTGAATCTCGGGCCAGATCAGGGCATTGGCCAGGTCATCTTCATCCTGAAAGACATCAAGAAACGGATTATTTTAGAGCCCAGGGCTCGGGGCACGATTTCCCAGTGACAGTGAAGGGACTGGCGCGGTGGCAGGTGCACTGTCCCAGCAAATAAAGGACACGGCATTATTAGCAACCGTGGATGTTTATTTATTATTCATTCATTTTTTAGAAATATTTTATTTATTTATTCATAGAGACACACAGAGAGAGGCAGAGGGAGAAGCAGGCTCCATGCAGGGAGCCCGATGGGGGACCCGATCCCAGGTCCTCAGGATCACGCCCTGGGCTGAAGGCAGGCGCTCAACCGCTGAGCCACCTGGGCTGCCCTTAGTGCTTACCACGTGCCACAACACATTTTAACTGCATTTTCTTGTTTAATTGTCCCAACAACTCTAAGGCATAAGGACTCCTGTCACGACTCCCATTTTAGAGGTGAGACCTATGTTCAAACAGATTAAACAATTTGCCTAGGTCTCCCACAGCAGCAGGCCTGGGACTGCGATCCAGGTATGTCTACACCAGAACAGAAACGCTTAATCCCCGTGCACTGTTGATTTATAAAACAAACCGACCCCTGGTCTCATTTAACCTCAGGTTTACCAGATGGCACACAAGAATGAGCTTCTCCTAGTGGAATCTAAATGCTAACTCATACCCTGACATCTGCTTTCCAAATAAACAAATCCAGCTTCTCTTATTACCAAAGAAATACATATATTTCATGTGGAAAAAACACCCAAACACGTGTTAAAGGAGAATATAAAAACAGCAAATTCTTATAATCGTAGTACCCGCAGATAACGGCTGCTGGCCTAGAAGGGTGTCTCCTCCTCTATCCTGTTTGCTGCCCCTTATCTCTCCTCAAGTATAGTTTCTCTTTGTCTGACTCCTCCCTTCCCCTACACAAAGCCCCAAAGTGCAGACAGGAAAGGGATTGGAGGGAGGCCCAGTCAGGGCCAGGGAAACACATTTCAGTGGCCTTCATTTCTTGTCTCAAGGCCTATCTGTCCCAAGGAGCAGTTCCAGGAGGCAGATCCATCCTGTGGGGGGTTCAGGCCTTTATGAGAAATCTGACCTGCTGCCAACTTGACATCACTTCCCACTTGGCTCTGATCACATGTTTCATATTACAATTAACTTGACGCTTTTCCCAATGGACTACGAGCTCCTTAAGGTCAGGAATTATGTCCATTCCTCTTTGATTCCTCAAGGCCAATGGTGCCAAGTACACTGTGAGTAGTTGCTCATTAAGAGTTTTTATTTTGTGTTATTTCTATTTGAGATATTTCCTTCAGAGGATTCTCTAGGAGTAGAACTCCTTGGTCAAAAGGCAGGGATGTTTTTGAGATCTGATTCTGCTGTTTCGCACTTACTTGTATCTATCTCTATTGCACCTTTAGGGCAGAGGGAGCCTTTTATCTGTCTCTTTACTCTCCTCAGCAGCTACACTAATAGACCTCTTACTAAGAAATCAATAAATTTGAAAAATAAATAATCACATAAACTCCCCTTCCTCTCCCCCACCATCTCAGTAAGTGGACCATAGTGCATCTTTCTGCTTAGATCAGAAATCCATGAGGTGTCTTGTCTCTTCCTTCTTCCTTACTCACATCACTTCACCAAGTGCTGTTCATTCTAGCTTCTTTTTCATGTGACAAATATTATTTTATTATTATTTATTATTTTAGACACTGCTATTTCATTTCATTTCATTTCATTTCATTTCATTTCATTTCATTTCATTTCATTTCAGTAGGCTCCACGCCCAATGTGGGAATTGAGTGAATTCATGACGCTAAGATTGAGAGTCACATGCCCTACCAACTGAGCCAGCCAGGAATTCCACCCCCCCCGACCCCAAATATGGAACACTCACAAATTTGTGTGTCATCCTTGCACAGGGGTCATGCTAATCTTCTCTGTATCATTCCAATTTTAGTATATGTGCTGCCAAAGCAAGCACCATTCTAGCTTCCAAACAGCTCTTGAAGCCTTCCATTTCTATCCTTGTGGCCCCCACCCTTGTCCAAGACACTATTTTTTCTCACCTGGCCTGTCACATACTACCCTTCTAACTGGCCTCCCTGACACCTCTCCTGCCTTTTCCAAGCCATTCTCACAAAATAGTGATCTTTAAAGTATAAAATTCTAGGAGCACCTGAGTGGCACTATTTATACTTGATCCCCCCAGAATTCAATCCCTGTAGCAACCTCTGTCTCCTTCACCTTCTACAATTGCAAATACATCTCTCAAGAACCTTTTCCCAGCCTTCGTGAGGCCTTTACAGCACTCCCACACTGCCCTAACTCCCAGCACCTGGTCCTTCTGGAAACCAAATCTATAGAAACAAGCTAAAAGGCAAAGAGCTTCCTTTTCCCCTTTGGCACACACCTCCAGATCACAGAGCTGCCTTCCAAACGCAGGACTCCTCCCTGGACGTCCCTGACAACCTCCTTGCACCTTCATTATATTCAAGGACATCTCATAAAACTTTGGAAAAACTTCACCTCTAAAAAGTATAAGATGTGAGGCACCTGAGTGGCTCAGTCGGTTAAGCATCTAACTTCTGCTCAGGTCACGATCTCAGGGTCCTGGGATCAAGCCCCGCAGTGGGCCCTGTGCTCATTAGGGAGTCTGCTTGATTCTCTCTTTCCTTCTCCTTCTACCTGTCCCGCCACTTGTGTGCGCTCTCTCTTGCTCTCTCTCTCTCCCAAATAAATAAAAAAATCTTTTTTAAAAAAGCTACAAGAGGTGTGGTAAGTTCTGGCATCATGTTTTAACTTCTCCAGAAGCCATTGGAAAAAGGCATGAATCCTGGAAATCTTTGAAAAGATTTCACAAACATACACAGACAACTGTCCATCCAGGATGTCTGGAAGGAAAGCTGGACCCCATAACGGTCATCAGAGTTGGGACTGGGATATGACAAACAGCTTTTGTGCTACTTCTGGGATTGAATGTCATTATATTTCAAGGACATGTCACTCATTTATGGTGACTTCAGATCAGAAATATTTAGAGTTGAGTCTGTCTTAGGGAATCTGAGCTGGAAGATGCCTTCCCATCACCACAGGCCCTCTGAAAAGTCTGCTGAAAAAAAAAAAAAAATCCCAGACCTGGTTAGAACGTTGTCTCCTAAAGTTCCTTGGGCAGAAACTGGATCTTAAAATAAACACCCTCTCTCCGCCCCCAATCCTTGTTTTCAGTTATACCATGAACCCTTGGGACAAAGAGGATTCTACTGGCTGGGCCAGGCAGTGGGTCCATCTTACCATCTCATGGAGAAACACCGCTTCGGCTCTGGCCCTGGGGCTCTCCTGCAGAGTGCTGGGCTCCACCTGGCCAGCCTCTCCACCCTCCTCCTCCTCCTCCTCCTCCTCCTCTGCCTTCTCCAGGTCAAGCCTCTTCTCTAATTCACTTGAATGTTGAGAGCCCAGGGAAGTTTCTGAGGTCTTCTTTTCCTCCAGTTGGGAGCCTGGCTCCAGGGAGGGGCCCTTGTTGCATTCCACTGTCCTCACTGCTTCTGGTCCTTGCTTGGCATCCTCGAGAGCCACCTTCTTAGGTAGAGAAGCTGCAATGAGGATGAGAGGTACTTGTTGAAGACTTCGTTTGCAGAGAGGCCATTCCCAGCACAGTCTCTGTCCTGGACCAGCCCCGCTTCACACGTATGGAGGGAGCACTCACAGCCCCATCCTTTCCTCCTAGCCGTGCCCTGCCTTTATATCCCAGGGTCCCCGACTGTCAGAGATGGGAGAGGTCTTGAAGATCTTCTAGTCCAAGCGCTTGCGACCAGACACCATTTGCTCTTCCCCTCCCCAGGAGACATTTGTGTGCAGAGGAGGTGGCTATTGGCATTTAATGAGAAGAGGCCAAGGATGCTGCTAAATATTCTACAAAGCATAAAATAGCACCCCCCCTCCTAACAAAACTGCCCAGCCCACAATGTCAATAGTGCCAAGCTGAGAAAACCTGTTCTAATCCAATCTTTCACTTGACATATAAGTAAATTCAGATCCTGAGAAGTCAAGCTGTTGCCTAGGGCATAGAAATCTGTTATTTACGCCAAGTTACAAAGATGTATTATATTATGATTGACAGCTTCCTGTGTGACTCTCCCCAGAGGTTATCTACACATCAGTTTGGATGTACCTGAAGTGATTACGCCCTGGTCTTAGGTCTACCAAGGCAGCGGAGAGGGAGGCAGACCCCAAGGTCAATCTCTACTACCTCCATGAAGAAGGTCCTATCTCATTGTACAACACTGTTGTCACGGGGAAGAATAAAGACCAAACCTCTAGGACACTAACTGATTACATAGTTTCCTCAAAGGCCTCACTTGCTCCTCTAGCCCTCACTCTGCTCCACCTGGCCCAGCCCAGCACAGAGCATTCTTCAGACAGGGCTTGTTTTGACACCACTGAGTTTTTACTCATCTTCTGCTCTCGTCCTGAAGAGAATGGGAGGAGAAAAGGACAATGACTTATTGCACATTGTCTGCGAGCCAGACTGTGAACGGGCATTTTATGGACCTTCTCCCATTCAGACTTTACCTCAGCCTTGGAGAGAGCGACCACCCCTGGCTCAGAGAGATATCAACCATGTTCCACTGTCACGCGGCCCCAAAGTGCTGAAGCTAGGGTTCAGATGGGCCCAGGTGCGGTCCAAAACCTACACACCTCCTGCAACATTCAGCTGCCTCTCAGCCCAGCATGCCTTCCCCATCTTTTCTTTTTTTTAAAATATTTTATTTATTTATTCATGAGCGACAGAGAGAGAGAGAGAGAGAGAGAGAGGCAGAGACACAGGCAGAGGGAGAAGCAGGCTCCACGCAGGGAGCCCGATATGGGACTTGATCCCCATCTCCAGGCTCATGCCCTGGGCTGAAGGCAGCACTAAACTGCTGAGCCACCCAGGCTGCCCAACTTCCCCATCTTTTCTGCATGGAGAAAGCCCAGCCATTCATGAAGGCCCAGACAAATGTCACCTCCTCTGGGAAGCCATCCTGGAATCCTCCTGAAAGGACTGCCTCTCCTTGATGCCCTTGCAATCCTTTCTAAATACCTCTTTCATTATGTTTCAGGGACCGAAGCCCTCCCTCATTCCAAAAGCCCAAGGAGGGGGGCACCTGGGAGGCATAGTCAGTTAAATGACCAGCTCATGTGATCTCCGGATCATGAGATTGAGTTCCACATTGGGCTTTGTGCTGAATGCAGAGTCTGCTTGACATTCTCTCTCCTTCTCCTTCTGCCCCTCCCCCTTATGCTCTTTCTCTTAAAAAAAAAAAAAAAAAAAAAAGCCCAAGTTGGGTCTTATGCTACTTCTACAGGCTGACCTTGTGCTACCGTTCAGTATGGTTTTAGTTTCTCTTCCTAGTTCATGAGCTTGCTGGGTGAAGAGATCGTGTTTTAACAATATCTGTAGCTCTACAGCTGATTGCAAACATGGGAAGGAGCATGGTGGAGTGTTTTAAAGCATGGGTTTTAAAATCTGTATTAAAATCCTGGTTCTTCCACTTCCTTGCTATGAGTCATTCGGCAAGTTAGTGCATTTCCTCTCTAAGCAAATGGGGCTAATAGTAACTACCTATCCCTCACAGTGTTGTTGTGTGGAGAATGGAGATAACACGTGTAGAACACTTATGACAGTGCCTGATACCATAACGGTTGTTTCAAAAAAGTTAGCTAATATTAATGACGAAAATATTCTTTAAAAAAAAGATTGTATTTATTTATTTGACAGAGAGAGAACACAAGCAAGGGGAGCAGCAGGCAGAGGGAGAGGGAGAAGGAGGCTCCCTGCTCAGCAGGGATGGGGGCTCAATTCCAGGACCCTGGGATCATGACCTGAACTGAAGGCAAACATTTACCCAACTGAGCCACCAGGTGCTCCTAATGAAAATATTCTTAAACCACAATGAGCATTTGTTGGTTTGTCTGTCTGTTTTCCTTTCCTTTGAGGTTCTCCCTACTTCCATTTTATGTGGGTCACAGTTGGCTGTTGACCACAGAACCCCTTCCAACTCCAGAGATGGTTCAGAGACTCAGGCTTAGCCAGTCTTAGAACCCTCAGTGCCAGGCAACCACGACTGGTCCAAGGCTGGGCATGAGCCCCAAGCAGGCCAATCAGAGTCTTCCCTGCATTTGATATATAATCATTGGGAGCAAGATACCCTTTCTCATTGCTAGGGTTGCTATCCACATTCTCTGCAGATATGAGGGATGGATGGACGGAGAGGGGTTGAGTCAAGACGAGTTGAATTCTTTGAGCTTTTCCTCCTGCCTTCTCACTATATGAGTGACTAAAATAACAGGCAACCTTACTGAGTACCTACTATGTATTACTCACTGTTCTGAGAGCTTCACTAATTTAGTATTCACAACAAACTTTTGAAGAAGATATAAGTAGGAACATCGTTCCCATTTTATGGCTTAAGTTGAGGCACACAGCTGCTAAAGATGGGACAGTAGGGGATCCCTGGGTGGCTCAGCGGTTTGGCACCTGCCTTCGGCCCAGGGCGTGATCCTGGGGTCCTGGGATCGGGTCCCACATCAGGCTTCCTGCATGGAGCCTGCTTCTCCCTCTGCCTGGGTCTCTGCCTCTCTCTCTCTCTCTCTCTCTCTCTCTGTCTCTCATGAATAAATAAGTAAAGTCTTTTAAAAAATAAATAATAAGATAAATAAATAGAGATGGGACAGTGGAATGGGTGAGACTGGACTCGGTCTCAGGCAATCTGGCTCCAGAGCCCACAGTCTTCACCACTTCACTACAATGTCTTGCAAACTCTGTTTAAACAAGTTTAAGTCTGTTTTTTTAATCCCTTGCAATGAAAAGAAACCCTCCCGGGGTGTCTGGGTGTCTCAGTCCGTGAAGCATCTGCCTTCGGTTCAGGTCACGATCCCAGAGCCCTGGGATCAAGCCCTGTATCGGGCTCCCTGATCAGTGGGGAGTCTGCTGCTCTCTTGCCCCTCCCCCCACTAGTGCTTTTTCTCTTTCTCTCACTCTCTCTCTCAAATAAATAGAATCTTGAAAGAAAGAAAGAAAGAAAGAAAGAAAGAAAGAAAGAAAGAAAGAAAGAAAAAGAAAGAAAAAGGAAGGAAGCAAGGAAGGAAGAGAAAGAAGCCTTCCCTCCCGGGCTTCACCTGCAGAAGTCTCGGCTCCCAGTGGCTTGTCGTCTTCAGGCCAACCTCCACTCTCTGACCCCTGGAATGAAAACTCTTCCAGGCTGGAGAGCGACTGGAGCTCCTTCGGGGGTGTTCTGCATGGGGTGCTGTTGGTGCTGATGACAGCTGACACTCGCAGCGGCACGGACACGGCAAAGGGCTCAGAGATGTTCAGGGCTTTGCGCTGGTGCCGAGGAGAGGGCTCCATCTGGAAGAGACTGCTGGCGAAGACAGATTTGCTGGGGCTGTCGCTGGACGTGTAGAACATACCCAGCATCTTGGGGGCTGTCTGCTCGCTCTCGGGGTCCTCGATGGGCCGGAACACCTTGAGCTGCTCGGGCGGGGGCCGGGCCTGAGCGCCCTGCAGTTGGCTTCGGTCACCGCTCATGTCGAAGCCCCCCTCTGCCCCCGCTGGCGTCCCCTCCTGGCCCCACTCGCCCTCCTGCTTGCTGAGATCGCATGAGCTGCCGGGGTTGGTCGAATGCAATTTTGTCGCTGGAATGAAGAATCCACCGGTGGTGACCGTTCGATTAAAATTTCCTTTGTTTTCTTTCCCTAGTGAAAGAGCAAACAAACACGGGGTCAGCAGCCGGGACGTGCACACACGCACTCACACGCACCCCCACACCCCACTACACAGCCTCCGGGAAGGGAGGTGCACAGCACTGCCGAGGCAGAGCATTCTGATGAGAGCGGGGCCCTTCTTGGAAAGACAGGCAGACAGCACGTGGTTGAGGCGAGAGCAAGCACAGAATGCGGGCACGAGGCCCTGGGAGGACCACCTGCGGCTGCGTCGCATGCGGCTGCGTCGCATGCACCTGTTCTAAACTCTGCAGGTAGAGCGGTTTCCAGAAGGTGGCCACTGCTAAGGTCGCCAGAGCAGTCCTCCACCACCCGGTGACCGTAGATCACGAAAAAATAAAACAGACAGCTGGGAGATGGCGGCACGACGTTTGCTCAAAATGAAGGAGAAGACAAAAAAGGGCAAAATAACAGAATTTTGTTTTACTTTAAAACTTTAAAAATGTATTGTTCTAAGCCTCCTCTGGCAGATGGACTCCAACAGGGGTTTGATTTCCCAGCAAGGAAACAAATGCTGTTCTCAGCGAGACCTTCCTCCCTTTTCCCAGGCTTCTTCCTGCTGCTTCAGGGGATGAGAAACTAGAAATGTAAATTAACTAAAAGTTAGAAAGCCCAATTGTGAGGAGCAATTTCCCAACTGGCTTAAAAGTGAAAGCAAAGAAAAGAAAAATCTGTATGGGAAATAAAGAGGCTGCGAGATAACACATGAGTCGCCTGGGATGGGGACAGTAACTCCCCACGAGGTCCTAAGGGCCCCGCTGCACGGTCTAGGCAGCATGGGGTTTACGGTTCTCACAACCGCTTACGTAGGACAAGTGTCATGACCTTTAACATGCGAGGAAACCAAGTCCCTGGGAGGCCGACAAGCTGCCCGGTGCCCATCGATGTGAGGGCCTCGATCTCAAAATCCTAAATTCTGTAGAACTGCCTCAAGAGGCTCTGGAACCAAAGCGAATGGCTGAATATGAAGGTGAGGAAAATGCTAGAAGCATCCAGCCAGCTCAAAAAGAGTTCCCTGAGTATTTTACAATTATTTTTAAAAGGTTGTTCTACAGGTTTTCGGCATTGTTTCAGGATGCCTCCCTTATCAGAGGGCAAAATATTTTGTATTAAAGGAGCTGGAGGGGATCCCTGGGTGGCTCAGTGGTTTAACGCCTGGCTTTGGCCCAAGGTGTGATCCTGGAGACCCAGGATTGAGTCCCACGTCGGGCTCCCTGCATGGAGCCTGCTTCTCCCTCTTCCTATGTCTCTGCCTCTGTTTCTCTGTGTGTGTGTCTCTCATGAATAAATAAATAAAATTTAAAAAATAATAAAGGAGCTGGAATGTCATGGGATAAACGTGGGGAGTTTAAACAGTCTGCTGCCAGGGAAGCCCTGTGCCTCACGACTCGAAGCAGTGCCCGTTGGCTGCTTAACAAAAACAGAAGCGAGAGGGACAGGCAAGTCAGCCCTTAAGACCAACATGGTGTCGCTTTGTCGACGTGTCACCTCGCGGGCAGCACTACACACAGCCACCCCGCCACAGGGATGACCAGCTGCATGCCAGGCTGGTGCCCATTGCCGTCCACTGGTAAATGAATGAATCACTCAACAACTCGAAATCATGAGCCAACAGGTACGAGGGAGCTAATGCCTATGGGAGCGTGCAAATTCAAGACTTCTCTATCGAGGCACTGAACTGTGAGGTAAAAACCAATGTTGGGCTCTTCTTTACACCCAAGGGGGAAGCCTCACCTGCCCTGGTTCACAGGAATTGCCCTTTCACCTGGTTCAGGTTTGCCATCTCCCGCTGCGGTTAGAGGAAGGCGGGAGGAGGAGGATGGCCCTTTAGGCCAAGGCCTGTGGTGTGACATGGGGCAGCGGCAGAGGGGGAGCTATGTGAAGCCACTGGGCTCGGGCAGGGTCAGGGGAGATTTGGGACCAGGCCACGTGCTTGACTGTGACGAGACCAGCAGGCAGGTAGCTTGTGAAGGCAGGTCTGGTACGGGAGCTCCTGTCTCCCAGTGACAACCCCCAGTTCTGGAAGCAGCTGTGAGAGCTCACCTTCCACAGGCACTGAGCACAGCGAGTCCATGCTTTTAGCTGGTCGGATGGTAGCCTTTTCCACTAAAGACAAAAAGAGAAAAATAGCCCTGATGAGTGCATGTTGAGAGGAAGTGATCAGGACAGAAGCCAGGCTGCAAGGACACAAGAGAACTTTCTTCAGGAAAGTTTTTCAAGTATTTATCATTTTCCCCTTTGGAAGACGTTCCCCCATTCCACCCTGGATGCTCTTATTTTCATCATGGGACTGAGCTTATAAAAACAGGGCATTTGCAGATCAAGGTTTTTGGGGACACTTGACAGGTAAAGGTAAGCTACAATTTTGTCCAATGGCTGTTGGCCAATGAGAGGCGCTGAACCAAATCGTCCCGGGGGAACCAAATCCTCCAGGAGGCTCCAAGCAACCCCTCCTGCCGTCTGGCAGGCTGGAAGGCAGGATTCGTGACTACAGCCACGTCAGACAGCACGCAGAATTTGGTGCAGCAGGTGAGGGGGACCCAAGGGACCGTGCAGCTCTGCCCCTGAGGGCTGCAGGCTGGTTGCTCCTCCAAATGACCTCACCGTGGAGCAGATCCAAACCAAGCCTTTCCTGAGCACCCACTATGTGCCTGGTGTCCTCTGTGCATCTCGGTAAACCACCCAGGCAGATCTGGGGACGAGTGTGACTTCACCAAGTAAACACAGATTCCAGGCACTGGACTCAGCCCTTCGAAATGCCGTTTCTTCTCAGGTTGCTGAGCTGGCTGGAAGGTAGCTCCTCCCAGGCAGCTTGCCAGGAGGGGCAAGAGGACAGCCTGGGAGCCGAGTGGGAGCCCCAGGGCTCGTGGCTGTCCGGTCACTCTGGCTTCGAATCCCAACCCTGCCACTCTGGGCGGCGTGACCTCAGACACACAGCTGACCTTCCCGAAACTTCAGTTTCCTCATGCGGGAAATGAGGAAAAATAGAGTTGTTGTGTCAGTCAGGTGGCACTAACCCAGGGCAGAGGAAATGCTCAGCAAGGAGGAACCCTTGCTGGTCTTGCTCTTCAGGATGGCCCAGGGCTCAGCAGCCGGGGGGACTCAGGAGATGGCCTGCAGGGAGCCCTCGGAGTTGGCCCTACCCCAAACTGAGCTGGGCATCCCTTTTTTAAATCTCCCCCGTTTTCTTCCTCGCCCCAAGCCCTGCTGCTCTGGGAGTCTCTGAATTAGCCCTTTGGCCCCCCTGGCTCGGGGCTTCTCTCTGCCTGCACCCAACCCTGGAGAGCCAGCTGCCTCCGCCTCCGTGCTTCTACTTGTACTCGAGACTTATATTCTAGAACTCCTGTCCTTCGAGATCTGCTACTTCCACAAGCTTCCAAACTGACTTTTCATCCTACAGCTGCCTGGCCAGTGCCCCTTCATTTGGAGACAAGCTTCCGCCTTGGTATTCCAGAGGCTGCACTTCTGGACTTCTCTCAATTTCACGTGTCACCCTTGAGTGGCGCCAGTGACCCGATGACACAAAGTGTCACAGAGGATGGGCAGCAGTTCTCTCTGCACGGCCACCAGTGTTCACCTTCCACGCTGGACCCCTCCCCACCCCCCTTTTTTTAAGATTTTATTTATTTATTCATGAGAGACACACACAGAGAGGCAGAGACACAGGCAGAGGGAGAAGCAGGCTCCATGCAGGGAGCCCGATGTGGGACTCGATCCCAGGACCCTGGGATCAGGTCCTGAGCTGAAAGCAGATGCACAACCACTGAGCCACCCAGGCATCCTAGACCCACCTTCTGATGATATGGCCTCTTGTGGTCCTCAGTGGCCGCAGCAGCTGCTTTGGGGAATAGTCCCAAGGATTCCCTGGCTCCGTTTCTGGATGGTGACTAAGCGCTCAGGGCTCCTTGGCCCATGACTATATTCAGATTATAATTTTCTGTCTGAGACCTTGTCCTGACCTCATGGAGGCTCATCTACCAGTTTTCTGGCAGCTTTGGGTCCTCAAGCCCCCTCTCTTGGATTATCCCTATGGCTTTGGGTCTTCCCTGCTTAAAAGTGTTCACTTGGAGACCTCCCTGGACTCCCCCTGTTGGATAATACATAAATTCCAGTACGTTAGTGTCCAGGACACCGCAAAGTTTATGCATCTCCATTTGGTCAATACCCCAGTTTTTCAGGGCACCTGGGTGGCTCAGTGGTTAGGAATCTGCCTTTGGCTCAGGTCGTGATCCCTGGGTCCTGGGATCGAGTCCTGCATTGGGCTCCACTGAGGAGCCTGCTTCTCCCTCCATCTATCTCTGTGCCCCTCTCTCTGTGTCTCTTATGAGTGAATAAATAAAAAAAATACCCCAGTTTTTCTTCTCCTTTATTTCTTATTTCTGTTCAGCTTTCTAAATATGGGTGAAGACCCTTTCATCTCCCCCCTCCAAAAAAGTCCCCAGTGCTCTACATGGTGAATCAATTTTGAAAATTCCCTTAGTTACGGAGTTTAGAAAAGATTGTTAAAATTATTTACATATGTTAATCTACCGACTTTTTTCACATGCATATTTCAACAAATAGTGAGTTCATGTATCACTTACAGAGACCATGTTGGTAGATGCGACCAGAAGCTGCCCGCACCCCCGGTCTTCAGTTTTGAGGGTCTGAGCAACATTCATTCCTCTGGTGAAGAGTGGGCACTTCGGCAGTAGGCAGGGTCAGAGAGCCACTGGTACTGGCACTCATGGGTCCTGCATTTCAACCCTGCATCCCCTCAGAGTTCAGCCATTCCAGGATCTGTCTCTGATTAGTTTGTTCACGAGGTCTTAGACCCATGGCTTCTTCCAATCCTGGCTGCGTTTCAGAATCACCTGGGCAATTTTCTAAAAATGGCCAATACTCTGGTTCCCCCACAGACCTCCTAGGGCAGATCTGCTATGGGAGTGAACCCCTGGGGTGCAGTTGGGCTGGGACCCCCTGGCCAGGGACATCCTGTGCATTCTGTGAGTTGACTACCATTTGAGCCAGCACCTTGGACTTCTTCCTTTTGAAAACCACATGGAGGGAGGGGGTGTCGGGAGGGGGTGGAAATCTTCCTAAGGCAAGATCAAAGCGAATCACTGATTTCATTTTTTGCTGTTTGTTTTGCTCTATTGTTTTTGACTTTTTGTTACTTGGTAAACTTCTTGCATTGTATCACCGATTCTGTAACCGGAATTCTCTTTGATGTACTTCAGCAAATCTCTTTATTATTAGATCAGGAGTTTCTTGCCAAGAACTCCTCCCCTCAAATTCTCCTTTGCGAATCCTAATTTCTGATGTGTATCTGATCTACGATAATTGTGGCCACCTGCCCTCTTCGCCTGAGATATCTTTCCATTTGGAAAGGCATATTCCTCATATGGCGAATGTTGTAGATGCCTACCCAGAATCAGCTTCTCTTCCTCCTTCTCACAAAGCCCTTGTACTTCTTGGGTGCATCTCACTGTAATCCCATTCCCCCTGCCAGTGATTGGTTTAGGAAGCCAGGCCTAAGCCAGTCAGCGCAGGGCACTCCCTTGGCCCTAGGGGTTGATCCATATGACTCAGTGAAGGCAACAGAGATGGTAGTGGGGTGGGGGGTGTTTCTAATGGGAGCTGCTGGGAAAGAAGAGTCCCTGCTCTTAGGAGCACGCTACCAAAAATGATGTTCTTTCTCCTTCTGGACATAGTGATAGAGGGAAAGCCTCTAAGTACTATAGCCATTTCGTCACAGCAAAGAAACCAGTCTGGGGATGAAGCTGACCCACAGGGGAGGCCTTAGCTGAGGAAAAGAGGGGAATGGAGACAGAGCCACTGTGTTAAACCCTGAAACCTTCCCTACATCTGGTGTCCAGTTACAGAGCCCGGTGAGTTCCCTCACTGCATAAGCCAATTGAGTTGGATGTTCTATTATTTCCAGGCCTGAATCATTGTAACCACTATACCCGGTGACATCCCTCATTACCCCAGTAGGCAAATTGTGAAGACTTCTAACATCTGTACTTGGCGTACAGTTATCACTGGGCTCAAGGAAAGTCCTTAAAAATATTTTCTCTTATTTTTCCTATAAGCATTTATTTTCCTCCAAAAAATCTTTATCGTTAAAAACTTCAGGGGCACCCAGGTGGCACAGTGGGTTAAGCGTCCGACTCTTAGTTTCAGTTTAGGTCATGATCTCTGAGTCCTGGGATCAAGCTCCACATCAGGCTCTGCACTCACTGTGGAGTCTGCTAAAGTTTCTCTCTCCCTTTGTCCCTCATCACCTCCCTTGCCCCGCCCCTGTGTACTCTCTCTCTAAAATAAATAAATAAATCTTTAAAAAAAAAAAAAGGCACTTTGGGGGCACCTGGGTGGCTCAGTTGGTTGAACCTCTGACTCTTGGTTTCCACTCAGGTCATGGTCTTGAGGTGATCCTGCCCCACACTGGGCTCCCCGCTCAGCATGAGTCTGCTTGAGATCCTCTTCCTCATCCTCTCCTTCTCCCTCTCCCCCAATCTCTCTCTCAAATAAATAAAATCTTCAAAAAAAATGACAGCACCTTCAAACATTCACAAAATTTGAAGATCTCTAAACTTACCACTCAGGTTTACCTTCACCATTTATTTCCTTTCTCTCCTTTTGCATCTGTATGCACCTGTTCACTTAAATTTTGCTGAATCATATGAAAGTCAGTTTCAGTATTTTGACACTTCATCTTTAAATACTTCAACTTTAGCATATGCCTCCTAAGAACCATCAGCACTCTATGAAAATTTACGATTCCTTAATATCATCTAGTAACTACCAACTAATAACTTATCTGTCCCCAAAATTATCATTTGTAGCCCCATCTTCCCCCCAAAGGTTCCAATCAAGTTTTGCTCATTGCATTTGTACTGTTTACCTTTTACAACTTGTTTCCATAAGTATTGCCCCCCATCATTTTTTTAAAAATCAGACTTTCAAAGGTCACTGTGGCAAATTTCTTTGTACTTCCCTTTAGGACAGTATTCAGCTGGATTGGTTATATTCCCCATTGTACTGTGACCCCCTCAGTTCCTTCCTGCACCAATTCCCATTGATTATTCAGTTATCATTCTCACAAGGCAACACTCCTATTTAAAAATTAGATATAACCCGGGCATGAGTCATGGGACATGAGAAGGGACAGATCTTACTTATAATGCAGTTCAATTGATCGATGTAGAAGGAATGATGGAAACAGAAAATGACCATTTGGTAAACACCACAGTAATAACTGTTATAATTATAGTAATAACCTTTGGGGCACCCGGGTGGCTCAGCCGGTTAAGCGTCTGTCTTTGGCTTGGGTCATAATCCCACAACCACACCCTGCCCCACATGTCTGTCTCCCTGCTCAGAGAGGAGTCTGCGTCTCCCTCTCTCTTTGCTGCTCTCCCTGCTTGTGCTCTCTCAATAAATAAATAAATAAATAAATAAATAAATAAATAAAAATCTTTAAAAAAAATTGACAGTAATAACGTTTGCAGGCAAGAACCATTGATGGGGTGGCTCAGAGGGTTGAGCATCTGCCTTCAGCTCAGGTCATGAGGTCGTGGTCCTGGGATGGATCCCCATGTCAGGCTCCCAGCTTAGCGGGGAGCCTGCTTCTCCCTCTCTCTCTCCCCCTGCTTGTGCTCTCTCTGTCTCTGTCTCTCTTTCTCTCAAATGAATAAATTAAAAATCTTAAAAAAATGCCACTGATGGATGCTAAAATTCAGGGATAAAAGTATAATTAGAAACAGGATATTTTCATAGTCTCAATATATTTCCCACAATATACTCATTAATCAGAAAGGGAAAAAAATGTAACTTTACATGGACAAAAGCTTGTAGACAGCACATTAACCAAGTGATCAAAGTTAACATCACCAGCAATAAAATATTGACACCATGTGCCTCCTGATAGGACACGCTAAGATGGCACAACACTCATAACCTCAATCGAATCATGAAAAACCTTTAGACAAACCCAGGCTGAAGTATATATAGTCTACAAAATAAATGGCCATACTCTTCCAGAGTGTCATGGTCAGAAACACTGAGAAAATGTCCTAGACTGGAGGAGATTCAGGAGGCAGGGAAACTGAACGCAATATGCATTCCTGGACCAGAAAAAGGATATCAGTTGGACAATTGGTCAATTATGAATAAGGTCTGTAAATTATTTAATAGTATTGTATTGATGTTAATTTTTTGGCTTGGCTCACTGTATTACGGTTACCGTCAAAAGCAGCTGCGTGAAGGTAAAAGGGTTCTCTGTATACTAGTTCTGCAACTTTTTTTTGTAAATCTAAAATTTTTTTTTTTTTAAAGACTCCTTAGTTAATCTTTAAGTTTATGTTTCAGGTCTAGTGAGTTTGACATGATCAAACCAAAGACCTAAGAAACAGAGCTAGGAAAAAAACACAAATATAGATATAGATAGATATAGATATAGATATAGATATAGATATATAGATCTCCTTTTATATATATGATAAATAAATACGCATAAAATAGAACATCTATATTGGCTCTGTCCCTGGTTTAGGAGTACAGGGTGATAAGAGCGTCTTTAGCTCTAATGAGGCCACTCTGGGTGGGTTCCTGGATGGGGGCTGCTCCCCAGAAAGACCAAGCCATGATTGGAAGCTTGGAATTTTCAGCCCCGTGCCCTATACTCTTGAGGGGAGAAGGGCTGAAAATGGACTTAGTGAGTGATTATGCCTGTGGGATAATCTTCCATAAGTTCCTAATAGTATGGGGTTCAGAGAGTCCCCAGATAGGTGAACACGTCTACACCAGGAGGGTGGGTTCTTCCCTATGTGGGAGGTAGATTGAACTGAGTTTTTCTAATACAATATATATCTCGTAAAACATAACTGCTAGTGATTCTTACCTGAGAGCCTCTGTCCTCTCACAAATACACTCCCATTTCTACTCAGCTTTGATTTGGAGTCTGATCCAGAACGTCCCAGGTTAAATATTGATTTCCACTTCTTCGATTTACTGGAGAGCTTTCTTCTAAAAGAGCCAAGCCATAATAAAGGGTTAGTTTGGTAACTGGTCATTTCCCTGGGATCTTTAAATTGAGAATGCATGCCCTAATCATGCTCTTGGTTACAAATGGCTCTGACATTTCAGGAAATTCCTCTCTAAAATTCAGGGCAGCCCAGGTGGCTCAGGGGTTTAGCGCCACCTTCAGCCCAGGGTGTGATCCTGGAGACCCAGGATCGACGCGGGCTCCCTGCATGGAGCCTGCTTCTCCCTCTGCCTGTCTCTCTCTCTCTCTCTCCTCTCTGTATCTCTCATGAATAAATAAATAAAATCTTTAAAAATTAATAAAATAAAGCATCTCTTTAAAAATAAAGTAAAATAAAATTCAGTTTGAGCCTGAGTCTGGCCCTGTCTGGGGATGTCTTGGATGACAGGGCAGGCTTTCATATTACCCAGGGGAAGGAGCAAACGTGTGCTAATGAAGGCAGGTGTGAGGGCAGACAGAAGCAGGGATGGCTGGGAGACTTGGAGGTCACAAGTGAGCACACACAGTTCTGGGAATTCTGGTAGGAATTCTGGTAAGCACCGCAGTCCGAGGTTTTCAAAGACACTTATTTTTGGCAGGAGTAAACACTAAAGACCAAAGAGCTCAGTGCTGTTATGCCCCCTGCACTTTGGCCATACTGCTAGGTCACCCACAGGTGAGGACAGGGCTAGCAGAGACTTCCATGGGCTGAATAGGGGGCAGACGAGAAAGTGACCTGGAAAGGAGTCCAGCCTGGGAGAGCCGGAAGCCACTGGGTGTGGTCAAAGATCACTGCAGAGAAAGCAGAGGGCTGACCAGTGCGTCCGTCCGTCCGTGGTTTCCTTCTCATTTCCCTGATGTCTCCCACCAGGCTGCCTCAGTAGGAGGCAAGGAAAGGAGAGTGCTAGACTGGGTGCGGGGAGCCTGGTGCCACCAGAGGTCACCATAGAGGCCTTGCCCTGCTCTGGCTCCTGCAGCTTCAGACTTCATAAAGCACTCAATGAAACCCTACAACCTGTGGCTTCCACAAAGGACCTTTTCTCCACAGGGTTCTCACAGAACATCCAGATCGCAAGCCCGACATGTTTTTATAATCAATCAGAGCTAGATCTGCAGTGCTTAGTGGTTTCTTTTGAATTGGGCCTAGTTTTTTTTTTTTTTTTTTTTTCCAAGTACTTGGCCTGGGAGGTTACTTTATAGGGTGGCATGCCTTGGGGTATGGTGTGCCCCATCTGTGGTTAAGGCACAGAGAAAATGCACTTGATGGTCCTCCTGAGGTACTCTTCTTTCTGATCCCTGGGTGGAAGTCTCATTCTCCAGGGATTTAGGGAGCAAAGTAATGGGGTTCAGTCTAATAAGAGCATGATCCACATACTCCAGGTAATGGAGGGGTTACTCGCCAGGTGAGTTCTAGGCATGCCATCCCCATGATGCACATGCACTGTGACAGGCACCCCTACTGTTGTGTAATGTGGAGCCCCTTTTTCCCTCCCTGGATGGAAACAGCCCCACCATCTTGGGGGTCATGCTGACAAGAAGTCCAAGGTGTCTATTTTCAAACCTCTTTGAGGTTGACAGTCTCCAATGAAAATTTTGCCTTTCAGCCCCTCCACCTACTGTCTGCCTAGAGTTTAGGGGTCCTGCTTCAATCACTGCCTACTTTTTACAGGGGTGTGAAGGTGAGAAGGGAAGAAGGATGTGTGGAGACCAGGGTTACAACAGAGGAAGCAATGAAGAAAGTATCCTATGAATAAAATTGATGTTCAGGTTGGTTTTGGAGGGGAAGGAGGGCTCTGACAGGTATGGAAGGAAGAAGGGAAGCCAGGCATACGTGTCCCCAAGTGCTGCATGCCCAGAGCTCTCTGGCGTGGCACTACCTGTCAGCTTATCCTCCATTCATCTCTATGGCTTTTATAATGTCACTTGGAGGTGGAAGATGGTGGGAGGGGGTCAAGTTTTTGATCTTAGCAGATGTCCTTCTGAGAATGTCAAGACTGTTTTGTCTAAACTAAGGAGTAAGGGATTTTAGTCATGACTCTTGACCCCTATGAGCCCCACCCCCATCATTAGGGATCTCTGGGGGGAGAGTTGGTCTTCATGACTTGAGAGCAGTGAGGGAAGACATCAATCCCGGTGATAGAGAGTTGTGAGGCAGCTCCCCTTCTCTTCTGGAATGTTCCCTCACATCTCGACCCAGCCTGTCCCCACAACCTGTGCTGCCATTGTTGGTTCTGAGACTATATAACTACATACTCTGTCCGCCTCCACCCAAACGTTCCCCAGAATTTAAGAGAATGCTGCTTACTTGTTGTCTGGTAACTCAAGAACAGTGTGGAAGAGGGTGCCCATGGGAGGGACAATTTCAGGCAAGCTATTCTCCCTCCTTTCCTTCCGAGCAGGATGGTTAGTAGCCAGACTCCGGGCCTGAGCTTCCTCCAGGCTCACCAGCTTCATGGGCAAGGAGAGGGCTGGCAAGGTCAGGCTCTTCATGATGGGCGGGTTTTCTATACAAAAAAGAAAAGAGCTCAGTGGTGGAAGGAGGCCTGTGCATCTAGTGTAGCCAGATTCCCCACCCACAGTGCCTCCATTCCAGACCCTCTGGCTTCTGGGGGTTGGGGGCCGAGGCTGCACATAAGGAACTGACAACTCCATGGCCAGACAGCCAGCAGGCACACAGGGCTTCAGGAGAGGTAGCCTGTACTTCTTGTACTTTTCAGAGAGGGACCATTCGTTCATTCATTCATTCATAGGACAAACATTTACTGAGCATTTACTTCCTAGTACTTTGGCCAGGGAGGAATGTATGTCCAGCCATAGACATGGCCTCGCTCAGCTAGAACAAGGCAGGAGACTGTTCCTGCTCTCTGCAGCCACAGCACACACACTCCAAGGCAATTTAATGTGGGAGCCTATACTTTCCCTGATCACTAATGTTTATATCTCTGCACTGAAAAGACATTTTATAACCTGTACTATTCCTTAAAACACAGATGGCTTTTTACTCACGACTCAGTGGTATTAAGTGTATGCAAGCTAATCTTTTCTTCCTATGGTTTTATTTTTGTTTGTTTTTTGTTTTTGTTTTTATTTTTTATTTTAAGAAATGGAAGTGATGATGAGAGACCAATGGTGTCCAGGGTCATCTCCTTTCTTAAGTTATTGGTTCTCAACTTGAGGCAATTTTGCAGCCCAATGCCGCTTCCCCAGGGACATCTGACAATGTCTGGAGCACTTCTGGTTGTCATAAGCATGTGTGGGAGCACTCCCGGCATCTAGTGGGTAGAGGCCAAGGATGCTGCTAACCATCCTACAGTGCACAGCACAGCCCCCCAACAAGAACTACCCAGCACTAGCACATGGGGTGCACTGATGGTGGGCCCTTCTCTGGGACCCTCATGGTGTACCTGTGCCAGAGGAGCAAGAAGCCCCACGCCATTGTCCAACCTCCTTACCAGTGGGCTGTGAGCACTGAAGGGGGCTATCTAGTGTGGAAAAATAAGAAAGGAAAAAAACCCCAATGACACATACAAACAAAAAACCAAAAACCCCCCAAAAAACAAAAAAGAACTATGCAGCACAAAATGTCAGCAGTGCCAAGATTGAGAAAACTTGATCTAAGTAAACGAAGAGGACGTCTAAGTTGGCCTCTGAGTGGTCTTTGGCAACCTTGCCAGCTTCCTGTAATACCTTCAGAAGGTGTAAAGAGACTCAAAGATAACTTGGACCAACCGAGAGTCAGCAACCATTTTGGGTATTGGACTCACCTAATTTTCAGAGAGCACCCTGATGGCACTATTTCGCTTTGCAGAGCGTGTGACCCTCTCTGGGAGGAGGAAAATAAAACCACTGAAAAAGGGCCTTGAAGGAAACAGAGACGGTACTGAACACTGGGTTCTTCCAGGCAGGACAGCATGACGGTCATTCCTCAGGACTGCAATGAACTAAATGAACTAAATCCGCAATCCTAAAAACTTCTCAGTAGCTTCTAACTTGAACCCAGTTTTTCAACTTAATCCCAAGGAGGTTAAAATATTTAAATTTTCTATACTCTTACTATTTGCATTTTGATTATTTGTGATTTGTTAACTATTTATTTACTTAAACAATTCAATCACTCTGGGAACAACTGGATCAATGCAAGAACCTACACTGCAGGGTCAAGAGACCTCCCAGCTGGTTTAGCACCCACCTCTCCCCCTACTTTCAGGCTGCAGGGTCCTAGAGGCCTGCTCATTGTCTCTGCTTAGATGTTTAACAAGCATCCCTAACTTCACATTTCATAACAGAGCTTGGGGTTGTTGCTCCTTCCTCTAAACTGGTACCCTTCCCATTTTCGTTAAGTTAGTAAATGGCACCATGCGCCACCCAGCTGTAAGCAGAAACCTGGAGTACTTTTTTTCATTCATTCCTTTCTTTGGCATGCCACCCATTCCCACATCTAGCCTAATAAGCAAGTCATATAACATTTTTTTAAAGATTTTATTTATTTATTCATGAGAGAGTCAGAGACACAGGCAGAGGGAGAGGCAGGCTCCCTGCGGGGAGCCCAATGCTGTTCTTGATCTTAGGATCCCGGGATCCACCCCGAACCAAAGGCAGACTGCTCAACCTCTGAGCCACCCAGGCATCCCAAGTCCTACAACTCTTACCTCCAAAATGCATCCTGAATCCAGCCACCTTCCTCATGTCCACTGCTAACATGCTAGTCCAGCCCACCAGGACGGCCCACCTGACTTCTGCCATTGCTCCTTAACTGGTCTTCCTGCTTCTAGACTTGCTGCCTTTCCATCTCTCCTTCACACAGCAGTCAGAACGTCCAGGCCCTACACTCCCTGCTCAAAATCCTCAAATACTTTCCCATGGCACAGAGAACAAACCAAACTCCTAGCTTGACCTACAAGGACTCTCCATCTGTTTTCCCTCTCCTCTTTGCCCACTGACCCAGTGCTCTACAAAAATATATGGTAAGAATTTTTGACTGTATATTCCCATTATAAATTATACACATATACCACTGTGTTAGTGTCATATATAACAGAAAACATACAAAATCATAGAAATGACAAAATATACAATAGAAAGAAATGAAGAAGAAATCCTAATAGTGTCTTCCAACACCCATAGTTCAGTATTCTGGTCTTTGGTGCCCATAGGGTAGGGCACTCCACCATGGACGCCCCATTGGCTCTAGCCACACTGGCCTACTTTCTGTACCACTCTGAGCCCCTTGCCACTTCAGAGCTTTTATAATCTCTGTTCTTACTGTTTGGAACATTCTTCCCCCAGATCCTCATGAGGTTGTTTCCTTTTGTCATAAGGTCTCAGTTCAAAGATCACTTCCTCAGAGACCATGGCCACTCGGTACCAAAATAACACCCCCAAATCATTGACCATTACATCAACCTGCTGTATTTTATTCATGGTATTTACTGTCTTTAAAGTGATCATGTATTTATTTGTAACCTTGTATATTGTCTGTCTTCTCAACTAGACTAGAGTTTTCTGCAGGGCAGGATCTTTGCCATTTTGGGCACTGATGTGTCCACAGTGTGCAGAGTAGTGCCTGGCACCTAGAAGGTGCTCAATGCATATTTACGTTTTAATGAATCTTGGGTACATCACAATCTCTTGGACCTCGTTGCTCTCATTTATTAAACAAAGGTATTGGATTCTATGACTTCTAAAATCTTTCCAATTTGAAATAGAACCTGGGCAGCCCCGGTGGCGCAGCGGTTTAGCGCCACCTGCAGCCCGGGGTGTGATCCTGGGGACCCAGGATCGAGTCCCACATCGGGTTTCCTGCATGGAGCCTGCTTCTCCCTCTGCCTGTGTCTCTGCCTCTCTCTTCGCTCTCTCTGAATGAATAAATAAATAAATATTTAAAAAAATGAAATAGAACCCTATTTCCAGGGGACCTAGGTGGCTCAGTAGACTGAGCATCTGCCTTCGGCTCAGGTCACTATCCCAGGGTCCTGGGATGGAGCTTTGCATCAGGCTCCCTGCTCAGCAGGGAACATGCTTCCTCCTCTTCCTCTCCTTCTACACGTGCTTGCTCTCTCTCCCTCTCTCCCTCTCTGTCAAATAAATAAAATCTTAAAAAAAAAAAAACCACCCTATTTACAAATCTAAAATTCATCCAGAGAGTATGGCTTCTTCCATCTTGTGTAAAAACTATGTTATCTTACCAGAGTCAAAATGAATTCATAACAAGAACACTTAAATGAAATGCATTGAATAATAAGTATTAGAGAAACTCAAGAGTTAAAGGCTCAAGAATAAACTGGATTTCAATATACAGTACAAAAGATGATTAAGGCATGGTCGCAAGGAGAACAGGCATTTCCAGGTTGGAATCAGGAACAGCTTTAACACTAACAGTAACAGATAGGATTTGCTATTTAGAAGAACATTTCCCAGAAGCCCTAATTCTCCACAATGGTTTATTGGTCTATTTTCCTATTTTTTCTCTTCAGAGAGGCAGCATAGAGTTAAGGAAAGAGCAATGGGCTGAAAAATTAGGTTCAACATTCAGTCTCAAAGTTACCTGTTGTATGGCTTTGGGCAGGTACTAAGCTTTTCCCATGCTCTGCTTCTTCATATATAAGATAAGGTCAATAACACTTTCTGGTTGTTGTGATAAGTCAATGAGATGATGTACAGAGACCACCTGCAATCGTTCCTGGCATAGAGTAAGTCCCCAGTAATTTACTGGTTGATTCAAAAGGATGAATAAATGCATATTCTCTCCTACCTTCAAAAAGGCTTTATATAGCTTATGATAAAAGATACATCTATAGGGAAGCCTGGGTGGCTCAGTCGGTTAAGCATCTGCCTTCAGCTCAGGTCATGATCCCAGGATCTGGGATCAAGCCTCCATATCGGGCTCCCTGCTCAGTCAGAGGTCTGCTTCTCCCTCTGCCCCTTTCCCATTTGTGTTTTTTCTCTATGTCTCAAAGAAATAAATAAAATCTTCAAAAAATATATCTATACTGGGAGAATTAAAATAAAAATAAAAGAAACATTAGCCACTCCTAAGTATACAACCAAGAGAATCAAAAACATGTGTTCACACAAGAACTTGGATTCACAGCAGATTATTCATAATAACCAAAAAGTGGAAACAACCCAAATGGCCATCAACTGAAGAATGGATAAACAGAGTGTAGTATATGCATACAACAGAATATGTATATTATTTATGCATAAAAAGGGAGGAAACATGTAACAATATGGGTGAGCCTCAGAGAACATGTGCTAAGTGAAAGAAGTCAGTCACAAAAGGCCACATGTTGTATGATTCCATTTATATAAAATGTCCAGAAGAGGCAAATCCCTAGAAATAGAAAGTAGCTTCGTGGTTGCCAGGGTCTCGGGGGAGGGCAAAATGTGCAGAGACTGCTTCATGTGTATGGGGTTTCTTTCTGGAGTGATGCAATGTTCTGAAATTAGATGGTGGTGATGGTTGCACAATTCTGTGAATACACTAAAAGCCACTGAATTGTATACTTTAAAATGATTAAAATGGTTAATTTTATGCTATGTGAATTTTATTTCAATAAAAATTTTTTTTCAAAGAAAGGTTACAAGCCGCATAGAGGACAGGAATTATGCCAGGAATCAAAATTTGATGTTAACTACAATTGATTATTCTGATGGTTATACTTGTTTTTTCCAAACACATTAGCTAAACTTGAAAAAAAATGCTTTAATCAGCTAACACAAATATTTTGCAGATAGGATTCTCATATACCACTGGTTCTCCAAGTGTGGACCCCAACCAGCAGCAGCAATATTGCCTGAAAATTCATTAGAAATGCAAATTCTCTCGTCTTACAGCCATACCACCCTAAGCGCGCCCAATCTCTTCTGATCTCGGAAGCTAAGCAGAGTTGGGCCTGGTTAGTACTTGAATGGGAGAAATACAGATTCTTAGCAGCATTCCAGACCCCCCGAATCAGAAGTTCTGGGGATTAGGTCCAGTAATCTGTATTTGAACAGCCCTCTGGGTGATTGTGACCTATGCTAATGATGGAAAATTCACACAAGTGGTAGTTACAAGGCTTCTTGATCAACTAGATTTTTTATTTTTACAAATTAAGCTCACAGGAATTCAAGCAACATAAACCAACTCATGCCTAGGGTTCATTGTATCCTTATGAAAGCTATAGGAAATCGTATTCTCGCATCTCATCACATCCAGCCTACGATCGCTAGATCTTTCTCAAGAACATGGCTACAGAGGGTTTCAGTGCTAACTAGTCTTTGCATAGGCATGCCCACAAACCCACACTCATTTTTGTATGCCTAGTGCCTGCTGGGCGGTAGAACAAAGTAAGCACTCAAGAAATGCTTGTGAAGAGAATGCATTCCGAGCATACATGTGCATATGACCATGCTGCGTCTTAACTCATTCACGTAAAACTCCCAGACGTAGGCAAAAGGGTCTTCCAAAATACCATAATGAAAGGAAAGGTGAAATCTAATAGTTAAAAGGGAGGAATGTTATCTGTAGATAATAACCTGGAGAGTTTGATGGCTTACCACAACCAACAGATTATTCCAGCGCAGAACTCTGTGTTCAAGGGATAGGCCATGTATGAAACTGATCAGAAACATGCTACAGCCACCCACGAACACGTCTTGCTGCACACAGATCAATGTACATATATGCACGACCCCAGACACTGACACCCAAAGAAGTCAGCACACACGCACAGCCAACACTCAGAACTAGAACCAAGCCCGTCTTAACTTATTCTTGAGCCCCATGACTAAGTCAAGGAAGAAGGATGGCCTCGTAGGGAGTATGCCAGAAGAAGCCATTACCATTGTTCTCCAAAGACCCAGGTGTGCCATTGTTAAAGATTTGATCCACATGATTCAATATGAACTCAATCACCACCTGCTGGACCCGAACTGCAAGGAAAGCTGCGTCTCCATTGCAACCAGTGGCTTCGATTTCTTTGGACCTAAATCATGGATGAAACACACTTAGTGAGTGAGTCTGGCCCACAACAGAAAGCAGTAAGGGGAAGCCAATGTGCCTTCTGCACAAGCCCCATTTCCTAAATGTATACAGTTTGTTAATCTCTAGAATATTTTTTAACTAAGACCTATTAAAAGGACTCTCTGAAGGCTGTGAAGCCCAACACACTGAACAAATTTAAAAACAATTACCAGGTATCATACATTGCTAGACTAGAAACATTGTATTTGTAAATATCCAGGAACTGATTTTTCCCCCCCACAGGATCTCTCCCCCCCCCCCCAATTGTTCTGTGGGTCAGGTCATCATTTATGAAGTCATATGAAGCAGTGATCCCACCAAGATCAACAAAAGCCAGTAAATCAGACAAGAAAGGCCTTTTCAAAAAATTATGACCTACAGACCCAAAACTTCAGCCATATGCTAGTTGTAGCCAGAAAACGCCTGTGGAACACAGAGTTTCCAGGTTAACAAAGAGCTCGTGCTAAAACTCCCCCCCCAAAACAAAACAAAACAAAAAAACACAAAAAACAAACAAACAAAAAACCACAAAGAGCTCATGCTATTAAAATTATCTTAATTTATGTGTGACAAGTGACCACTTAGCTATAGGTTTGTCTTCAAGAGGCTTCCGTTTTGAAGAATCCAATCTTTGTTTCAGTTGGGGGGCTGCTCTGAGCCCATGGGGATGGTGAGACGGTGAGCACGTGGTGGTTACCTGAGCAGGTTTGGCGCCCACACCAGGGCCAGGTTCCTGGCATGCATGTTGGTCTTGCTGCTGAAGGAGGCGATGTGGGCCAGGTGTCGAATCAGGTATTCCAAGGTCCTGTAATGGTTCATTTTTTTTTTTTTAAAAACAAAGAAACTTCAGCGCCTGTGTAAAGCCTGACATCTGGAGATAATTTCTGAGTTTGGATTTAAGAGATTCTAAATATTTCTATCTCATGAATTTTGGAGGGATATCAGGAAGGTATCAAGATTGATGGAAATAATCTTCTTGGCCCTAGGCATGCTGGCCCAGGATGGAGAAGGGGTATGGTTTTGTCAGAAGTCAGCTGAGGCCCTTGGAGAGCCAGAGACAGCTCCCCAGGCCTCCCTTTACCCAGGCCACCATTGCCGGCACACGATCTTGAAACTGGCTCTTATCTCTCTGCTCTTTCAGTTATTCTTCCAGCTAGGGGTAACTTGGTCCCTTGTTAGTTAGAGAGCTCATCTCATGGATGAATGGCATCTGTTACTGTAGCCAGTTCTTTTTCATACCGTAACAAAATTTGCCCCCTTGTAAAAGAGGCTTAGAGAACTGGGAAAGGTGGAAAGATAAGGGGCTAACCTGTAAGAACAAAATGGAAGGATAGGATGATGTGAGGGATGGCACTGATGAGCAAACAGAGAGATCAGTCAACCACAAGCTCAAGGGCTACAGCCAAACCCTCCTTAAAAAATCAACCTGGATTCCAGAGATATGTTTATGCTATGAATCTGGGTAAGAACCTAGGATATCATAGCCAGTGATGCTGGCTTGTGTGACCAGAATGACTTCCTGTGAGACTCTGAGGGGTGCCCCTTCCTGCCAATGTCTCTGGGCAGGCACCAACTCACTCTGATAAAAGTCGACCAGTTCACCCACCTCAAAATGCCACAGGAAAGTCACTATCCACTGAACTTGTTCCCTTTTATGATACTAGCCTGCATCTTTGGTGTTCAACCACCTTGAGAGGCTGTGGACTTCTTTTACCAAGGGTTCTTACCTATAATGGGATGGGGGAAGCTCCTGGATAACATTTTGGATTCGGGCCAGTTGGCCTTCTTCCGGGCAATGTGACACTGCTTCCTGTGGAGAAGAACATGAAGCAGCCCAGTGAGTGCTTCAGAAGGTGGACACCCACCTGTGTCTCCTGGTTTTATTTAGGTTTCGGGTACCCCAGCCTTCCAACCAGGCCTAGAGGTCATCCTGCCCAGAGGCATGCTTTCCTAGTAAACACAAACAACCAAACCTGAGTGTTCATGATGTTCAAGCGTCTAACGGTTGAGTGCACACGGGGACATGTGGATTGCTTGGGTCTCTGTGTGTCCTCAGAAGGTTATTGGGTATCTGGTAAAGGTGGAGAATCTTGGGTGTATGGTGTGGCAGGGAGAGTGACAGAGATTCCCACTGGGACATAAACAGACAGAGATGGAGATGACAGCATGGCTCCATGTTTACTTAGCCAGCTGTCTTCTTAGGTGCAAATAGCTTCTCCCCACCTGGCCTGACACTGTTCCATGACCTCAGTACTCAGTAGCTCATCTGCTGTCGTAGGTGATGATATGAGGAAGCCGGGAAGATGAGCCTTCTCAGCAGGATAAGAACTTTGTCCCTGAGACCTGATGGTCTCACCTGGACTTGTTCTCTAGTTATTTCCTACATGGGTATTTGTTCTCCCGAGATGGAAACTGAAGGGACCCCAAGAAAAAAGCTGGGCTTTTTTTCTCTGCTCCTTTTCCTGCTTCTGTTCTTGCTAGGACCTACACCTCTCACCTTACACAGGCCTTACAGAACAGATAACATATGTCCTCCTTGCAAAGGAAGAAAAGTTAATGATCTCTTTGGAGTCTTCCAGCACAACAGATGACACCTAAGGATGTCATCCTGACGGTGGGGTTGTCAGGATCTGTTTCCAACACCACTGACTCATCAAAATCCCCGGCTCCAGGGCATAAGTGACTTATGGAGAACACCTAAACACTCGTCTATGTTCCTGGGTTACTGACACAACACATGCACACCACCGTCCTCAATAAAGACCCCAGGCTCCAAGTAAAGATGAGACTCATTCTTCTTTCCTTTCTGAGTCTTCCGGAAAATTCTCTGTCCATATCTACTCTCTGTCTTTGATACATTCTACTCTCACTTCTTCTCAGCTTGTATTTGATTTCCATCCTGCGAGAAGCCAAGAACCCTTGTGGCTGGGCCTGTGGGACTCTGCTCTGGGTCCTTGGACTCAGCCAGCCTGTATCACTCCCCTCTGCCCAGCACCTTCAAGGGCAGGCAAGGGCATCAGCAAAGGCAGTGTGATCACAGGCTTGCCCAGAACTTCTGCACAATGCAGATATCCCCAGACAGGTGCCCCTGTGCCCTGTCCTGAGAAGCTGTCCTGCCCGGGCCCGGGCTCCAGGGCCCCTTCCAGTGCAGGGCCTGAGTGCTCAAAACTTAGCCGTACCTAAGCGCTCGGTCAATGATCATCACCTTTCTTTTTTCACTGAGGTATACTTTACATACATTAAAAATCTACCAATCTTGGGCAGCCCGCGTGGCTCAGCGGTTTAGCGCTGCCTTCGGCCTGGGGCGTGATCCTGGAGACCTGGGATCGAGTCCCATGTCGGGCTCCCTGCATGGAGCCTGCTTCTCCCTCGGCCTATGTCTCTGCCTCTCTCTCTCTCTCTCTCTCTCTCTCTCTCTGTGTCTCTCATGAATAAATAAATAAAATCTTAAAAAAAAAAAGCCAACAACTACCAATCTTAAGCTAGAGCCCCATGAATTCTTTCACATGCACATACCTGGGTAACCCCACCAAGGTCAAGATGCGCTTTAAAGACAGCGCTTGAGCTCATGTCAATCCTTACGGCCCTGAATTCACAGGCATGTGTGACTTACACAGCCTTGTATTTCCTGCCAGTGCTAGAAACTTGCTCCACATTTGTATATAAGGAAAAGTAAAATCAGGAAATACAGTCCTTAATTTGATAAATACCGCCCCTTGCAATACAACCAGAAACAGGATCCTAAGTGTCGTATAGTTTTCTTATATCGCTTACTTCTGCTCAGGCTTCAGCTGCCATTTTTTGCTTGTGTGTGAAGGCTGCAGCTCATACTCTCAATAATGAGTATTTTCAAGCATAGAAAAGTAGAAGGAAATTTATTGGGCACTTTCTGTTATGCGAGGCCCTATTCTAGGGCCTATTCTAGGCCACACCTGCTGTGTCTGCTCTGTTCTAACTTAGAGAAGCCCTAAGCGCTGCCCCAGCCTGGCCTTCTCAGCCCCCTTGCCTGTCTCCACTGTTTCCCACAGCCCTCCCACCATCACTGCTGCTGCATCACATACTCATTTATTCCATCCATTGCTTATTGCCAGTCTCCCACGCTAGACGTAAGCTCTGCAAGAGCAGGATGTGATGAGTCCTAGTGCCTAGCGCAGGGCCTGGCACCCAGGAGGCACTCCGTCTAAGGGGGACGTCATGCCAGGGCTTTGTCCATCAATTTTCTTTTTCCTTTCCTTTTCTCCCTTCTCATCTCCCCTTTCAATTTAATTGCAGCAAGACATACACAGACATCAGCTGTTTTAAAAGGCTGTCAAAACTCTCCACATGGGAGCACTTGAGATTTTGCTTCCTAAGCACTGGTGGGAGAAAGGAGGAACCAGGAGGGTGACAGTCGCGGGCGTCCCAATCCTCCCGTGGGAGTGCAAGCCTGAGAATTGAGCCAGCATAAGCATGATCTCTGTCGAAATCCTCCATTTTCGAGATATGGAGGAGGTGGTGGAGGGTGGGAACAAGAATGGGACCTGGAGCAGGAACCCTTACACCTGCGGTCTTCCTGAGGGCCTCAGGAGGGGAGCCAGGGGAAAGAAGCTCTGAGGAAAGAGAGGCCGTGGAATGCGGTGTAGACCCTCCCACATTCTATCCTGCAAAGAGGGAAGGGTGGGAAGCCTCTCTTCCTCTCAGCAAACTTTTTCTAAAAATGTATCTGGGGAATAAAGGTGCAGGTCAATTTAATAGCCCTCATGGAAAGTTTCTTTGATATTTTAGGAAGCTGTTAGTCATCTCTGTTCTGCGAGGCTGGGCGGGCCCTCCCCCTAATGCCTGCGGGTCCCATTTGGGATTCTTGTTTATTTCATTGTTCACAGCCTCTCCCCATCCTCTTCAGAAGCCCTCTGGATCCTGTAGTTTCTCCTAGAGGGGTCCAGTCCTACAAACCTATTCTTCGTTCCGTGTTCTCCCATTAGGTTGGCTGAACCCAGCACCAGGGAATTGGGGAAGGGGAGTTGAAACTTTGCCTACCCCCGTTTTTTGCCAGAGAGAGAATTTCACTCAACTTTTGCCAAGCTCATCTGGCTAACAGTTAAATTTTAAAAGACCGAGGATGAATCTGTGACTACTTGCTCTCTTCCAATCAGTATCAATAACACTGGCTTCCTTGCCCTTTGTGGACTTGGTCCAAGATTGGACTCTCGCTCCTTCTGGTGGGTCCCTTGCTCTTGCTTTATCTGTTTACCTGAATTCTACTGTCGCCCTTATAGTTCAGGTCCTGCTGCCTGGGCAGCTCTGTCACCAGGGTGGATAACCAACCCATGCCTCTCCTTTCCAACTGCACCCCAGCTACAACTACAGTAAATTATTTTAAGTTATTAGACTAAAAAGTAATTCATGCACACAATTTAAAGAATGAAAGCAACCAAAGGAACACCCAGAAGAAAGTCTTCCTGCCTACTGCAGACCTTCAGAGGTGGTCTCCAGAGGTAACTACCTCTGTGTGTCCTTCCAGACAGTCCTTACACCTTTATGTCTTTGTCCCACAAGCCTGATTATGAAAGAGAATTTTGGCTATCTCCATTTGACCTCAAACTTTCAACTGATTAAGTTCTTCTTTCCAGCTTATCTGTTCCCCCAGGCAAAAGACCCTGTGGGCAAAGCATCCCTGAGGGAATCAAAGCTATCCCTCAAGCCCGAAGGACTGTTCTTGAGCCAGCAAGACCCCGTGACTGACCCCAAGACAAAGACCTGTTTGACCTTCACTACCCACCTGCACGTACCCACCCACCTTTTCCCTACATTTTCCTTATATAAACCTGCAAAGTATTTTTGGGTCTTTGGAGACAGTCTTGGAGATGCTAGTCCGCGGTCCCCCTGGTGTTGGCCTCCCTGAAATGAATTGCTTCCTTGTTTTGCCACCAGTCGCTTCTCTGCCTTTGCATTTTGCCAGGGTAGGCACCCCCTGTGCCCCAGCTAGAATTAACGTGATCTTGTCCACCTGCAGTTTCCCGTTATCCTGGTTTGCCTGAGATTAAGGGTTCCCTGGGACATAGGACTTTCAGTGTTAAAACTGGGAAAGTCCTAGGCAAACCAGAGGCAGCTGGTCACTGCCCACTTCCACCCCCTACCCCCCACCCCCTCGCCCAGGGGCAGCTCTCTTGAGCTCCCAGCCAGTCCGCTTTTGCCTCCTGCCACACACTCGTCACCCACCTCAAGTGACAGTTTAAATGATGTGTGTGGGTTCACAAACCTGTCAGCAAAGGCTTACTAGGTAAACAGTCCCAACATTTTCCAGTAGCTGGAGAGCAGAGAAAGGAAAACAAGAATGAGCAAAATGAACAGTTTCTGCCCTCAGGAAGCTGGCAGTTGAATGAGGGAGACTGATCCACTAAGAAGTTAGTTCAACATAAATGTAATACAAAATTAAACACCCCTCTAGACTGCCTTCTCTAAAAGTCCCAAATCAGCAACTTTTCTTTTGGGTATAATGATTCCAGCTGAATCAATCTGACCAAAGTTGAATTATTCCTAAAATGAACTTTCTTTTTCTTACTTGATAAAAATAAAAGGTAATATAGTAGGTTGAACAACTGCTCCCAAAGATATCAGGTCCTAATCTCTGGAACCTGTAGGTGTTACTTTATTTGGGAAAGAAGTCTTTGCAGATGGAATTCAATTAAAGATTTTTAGTTGAGATGATCCTGATTAATCCGATGGGCCCTAAATGCAATCACAACTATCCTTGTAAGAGGGAGGCAGAAGGAAATCTGACACAGGATAGAAGAGGAGAGGACAATGCCATCACGGAAGCAGAGGTGGGAGTGATGTGGCCACAAGCCATGAGTGCTGGCAGCCACCAGAAGCTGGAAGAAGTGAGGAACACCTCCCCCCACCCTCCCTCCCGAGAGTCTCTGGAAGGAGCACCGCCCTGCTCACACCTTGATTTCAGGTCAGGGAAATTGATTTCAGACTTCTGGGCTCTTGAACTGAGAAAGAACAAATTTCTGTTGTTTAAGCCACTAAGTTCGTGCTGACTTGTTACAGCAGCTACAGGAAACTAATATGTGTACTTAAAATTAAAATATGAAGTATGAAGGAATTAAAAATCACTTGCTAGCCTACCATCCAGACATTATTATTAACCTATTCATGTGTGAAGCATAAAAGAAGCAATCTGCCCGACTTCCCAGCACCAAATATGAACGCTGGCATCACTTCCTATTCAGTTGCACATATTGCTTTCTTCCATTTAATTTTACATTGTGGCCAATAAATATCCTTCAGAAATGTGACTTTTCATGGCTATCCAGGATCAAAAATAATATATTTATCATAATTTATTTAACCTATTCCTTACCTTATTGTTAGACACACAATCCCCAAATTTTGGTATTATACTACTGCAATAAAGTATTTAGGAGTCAGTTATGTGTGTATACATCTTATTATTATCTTAGAATGTAGTCCTAAAAATAGAGTTACTGTATTTAAAACATATGAGCACTTTAGGATACTCAATAGTATTTCTAATGAGTTTCTGAGGTGTCCAGTCAATTCACATTTATTTATTTAATAAATTAATTAATTATTATTATTCAATTAATATTTCTCTAATTCTATTTTTCCATTGAGATAGTATTCTACTTTAGCTGTGCCAGTGGGTTTAAATAAATCATTTTAAGAATGTGTGACAATGTTAACAGTTATTTCCACATTCCTGAAGAAGTTTTGCTTATATTATCTTAATTTGTTATTGTGATCAAAGAAATCAATTAAATGATAAAATTTTCAACATCATTGATGTCACTAGATCCTACCTATGTAGAAGTCAGTTGCACAGCAAAAAATTTTTATTTTATTTTATTTTTTTAGTGTCAATACCTTGTTAGATTCCTGGAAATTTGATGACAAATGGAAAATAATGTTGCTTTGGTATTACCATGTTGCTGTGGGAGAACAGAATGATTAGCAATGTTAGGGAACAAAAGTGGGAAGTGATAAATATGGGTTTTGTTCTGAGCCTATAAGCACGATTTAAGAAAAAACTGTATTTTTGAAGTTTCCAGACAAGAATTCTTATCTACTTCCAACTATCATAAAATGAAATATAGTTAAAATAAATTAGACTCATTCTGTTCTTTAACATGATGATATTCTACTCTATCATATTCTAAGATGTACTATTATACTGATCAGAGGATTAAAACTATGCAGAAAAAGACAATAAAGTCTTATGCACAAATTAAAACAAAAATAAGATATATTTTTAGTTAACTCAGATTGGCAGATAATTTAACAAATACCCAGTATTAGTGAGGCTGCAGAAAAAATACTGTTCTTATCTCTCTGGAGAACAGTTTGGTAATACATAACAAAATTTTAAATAAGAGCTTTTTACTCAGTGAATCTAAATCTATTTTTTCCCTAAAAATATAAACAGAGAAATGGACAAAGATACAAAAAATATTTATTATCATATTATTTTTTTAAAAGCAAAGTGTTGAGAAACAAAAAGTCTAAATGCCCATCAGTAGGAAACTGGCTTCAGAAATTCATTACACATATGATAAACTTCTCTGTAAAAATAGGGTTTCTCTATTTGTGAGCACAGAAAGATGGTTGTACTGTTGAGTTAATGTACCAAAGCAGCGATACAGTATTGAAAAGGGCAAGTAGGCAGAAAGAAAGAGACAGATTGAGAGAGCTTGAGAGACAGCAAGAGATCTGTAATGATGTCTCCTGAAATGTCATCAGCAGATATGCCTGGGGTGTTGGATTTCCAGGGATTTATACTTTCTCCCTTATGCTTTTTTGTATTGCTTACATTTTTGCAATAAAATTCTATTTCAATTTGGGAAAACAAAACACAACAAAAACACTATGCAAGCAATAAAAGAGTGAAAGAAGTACCCAAACGTTACTTTGGTAGTTATTTTTGGTGTTTAAGAGAGGAGACAAAAGGTTCCTTTCTACTTTCCTCTATTTTCCAAACTTTTACCAAATATGATTACCTCTAAAATGATGAAATAATCACATATGGTGATGGTGATTATAATCTGGCAGATTCACATGAGACCCATGACTTTTCCTCCTGGTTCCTGGCAAAGACTCCTCTGTGGTTTCAATGGTTAGAGGCTGCCATTATTTTTGACTTCCACTCAGAGAGGAGGGGGCATTTGTCTTCAGCCTTAGATCTTGAGGTCCCCTTAGATCTCTTAAGGTCCACAAACCCTGACACTTCACATCACCTGGTATATGTTGGCTTCTCCAGTAGCACCTCTAGACCCAAGTTTTTTGTGTTTGGGCCTAAATTTTTTTCATTAAAAAAATTAACGTACTTTTAGTAGATGAGATTTTGAAAGTTAAAGTCTAAATAAGCAGGGAAAACAATAATCTCATCATTGAAATAAATGGCTATTAATTCTTGGAACATCTTTCCCTTTAATTACATTTTAATATACAGTTAGGCATCTGATCTTTTCCAGTTAAGATTATGAGTGTTTCCCTCTATTATTGGAAACTCTTAAATATATTTTAATGGTCCAAATATATGTTTGAAATATATATTTCAAAATGTATCCATTTATTCCTATATCACTTGGAATTGAAGAACTTTTTATATGCTCAAAATAAGTTTATTACAGGAGTTATGAGAAAGATTGCTTTCCATGTTAGAGTTTAGATCTGGTCCTTACCAATAATTGCAACTCCTCCATAATCTTAATTTCAAATATCCCCTTTGACCATCCCACTGTAACAGTCTATTGACCTCTTTGGAATGAATGATCCACCGATAGTACTTTTTCACTGTTACTCACTGCCTTACAGTCTCACTTCCCTTCTTATTCAGACGAAATTCCATGGTCAACTCTTAATCACTCTCTTGCATACACCCTCAAGTTTCTCACCCCCCCTTTTTTTAGCTGAGCCTCAATCTTGGTTAAACCCATTTCTCCTCCTACTCTACACCTTCACCCCAGCAGCCAAATGTTCGAGTCTGATATTTAATGCTATCTCTACAGACATTCTGTAAGAATTTATTTTTTCTACTTTTTCTACAGATGCCCCTATTTGGTAACCACAGAGCTGCCAGTAAGGTGTCCTGCCCATCCACTCTTCACCAACCCAACTCATGGGCCCAGCCTACACTTTCTTTTGGATGCATTTCCTGGATTCTTTTCTCTTTTCAGCTTTCTTTTTTTAATTTTTTAATTTTTTTTCTTTTCAGCTTTCTGATCTCTCCCTTGACTTGGGTTTGTCCTCTCTCCCACCTCTACTTGCCCACCTCATTCCCCAACCTCCAAAAGAAATACAGAAGGAGAAGCTTGATAAAAATAAACTAGCAGTAGATGTATATCTGGAGTCTCACATTCCTGTCCGGCTGTGTGACATCGGTCCAGTCATTTCACATCTCTCGTTCTTAGTTTCCCCTCTACAGTGAGGCACATTTGGTTAAGTAAACACAGGGATCATTCTAATTCAGCTCTTGAAACAAATAAACATGATTCTGAAACTCTAAAAAAGGAAAAATGTAGCCAATGGACCCACTACCTTACCTTCCTCACTATGGCATCTTACTTCCATTACCTGGCTAAGATAATGTCAACCATCTGGTGAGTTTTATTATTGTTATTTCAGTGCTGAAACTCTCCTTGGCCAGTCCATGAGTCCCACCCAGTAACCATAATGGAAATCCAAACACTCACCGTGAATTTCTCATAGAGCTCATAAGTCAGGAGAGGGTTGGGCAGCTCCCTAAAGTAGAGCTTGCAGAGTGAGCCCACACAGTGAATGTCCTGGAGGTACACTTCCCTTGTCAGATCTGGACATTGATCTGAGCCAAACTCTTGCCTGAAACAACACAGACAGAGACATAACAATCCCAGGAGCATGTGTTCCATGTCAGCAGCTGCTTGGCTGCTAAGGGGTAAAAAGACCCTAAACTGCTGATCTGACTCTATTTTTGACCTTGATCAAAATGACCTTCTATTCTTCGCATAGGGAAAGCAGGGGAAGACTTCCACTTCAGGTCTGGATCTTCCCTGTAAAAGCTGCCTTCATTAGAAAAACATAATGCCCATGTACAAATGGATTTCTCAGGCCATTATGTCTCAGTTTCAGTTATGAACAGTAGGGGAAATATGAAAACAGTTTGCCAGAAAAGCCTGTTGAGATTTCAGTTCTCCAAAATATTGTTCTAAATGAACTTCTCTATCTTGGAGGAGAGACCAAAATCAGGGTGAGTCAGATTGTTATCATTCATCTCCATATACTCACGTCAACAAACTTGTTTTATCTGGAGACTCAAACCCTTCTAAGCTGCCTGATACTGACTCTCACGGGATAGATGAGAGTATAAGTATCTTGTGAACAATGTACAGGGGGGTGTTTCGGAACAACATCAGATTCCAGGCCTTGTTTCTAATTAAAAAAGGATTTCTTTACTAAGGTGATGTGAATAGACTGCCTCAAATAATATATGCTTCCAAGTTAAAAAATCTGTTTAAAAAATGACAAATTTGAGCTTCCATACAGAGGAGAAGTTAGGTTTCTCGAGAGGATTCATTTGGTGGCCAATTGGTGGCAAACTCAACAGGGACTCTCAGAGCCAGCACTTCAAAACAGCTTGCTGCCCCTTTTCCTGTCACCTGGTTCAGATGTCTAACAAAGGGTGGGGAAATCCCAGATGCTGTTGGAACCTGAAAGGAGAGGGGTGGGGCTCCAAAAAGAAAACCCTGTATCGGCCTTATAAATTCATGGGTGTGTGTTTGTTTTGTTTTTTAAAAGAGAGCAGAGGAGCAGAACAAGAATAATTCATTGATTTAGCCAGAATATCCCTGTTGAGGCTAAGGTTGGTCCTTTAATGAAAAAGAATTGGCTATTGCCCAAGTGTTCTCCCACCATACCAGCTACGGTGCAGCAAATTTCAGAGCTAAGAGTAAAACATTAAAAAGTATTTGTTGTTGAAACTCTAAAAAATATCACGCGAGTAAATTCGTGAAATTATGTAAGCACATAGATCTGTTAAAATCTACGATTGCAACAAACCAATTAGTTTTTAACAGCCACCAGTTCTCCAGGAGTAAAAAGGATGTCTTATTCCTTTGGTATAATGTCATTACAATTGTGAAATGAGGGGGAGGGGCAGAAAATCAAATCAGAGGAAGAAGAAGATGAATTAACTATACCAACTATTAAATTTAATGGATTAATCTGGTAACATGAATGTTTTTATTGTTTTATTTATTTATTTTTATTTATCATTTATTATTTTTAAATTTTTAATTGATTATTTCTTTGTTTTTGTTGTTTTAAAAGTCTACACTTATAACTAAATGTATAATAAATACACACAAATAACACCTGATAAAACATTCTATATGTACTATATATCTACTTCTTTTATTGTGTATATATATATATATATATATATATATATATGTAATACATATAAAACATGCACATACATATCTGTGTTTTGTGTGAAGGCTATTGTACTCTTAATTCAATGTGATAGATATTTCTTCCAAAAAGCTCTAGGATATATTTTAGAATTGTTTAGGATAAACCTATAGAATTGGAAATAGTTCAACTATCCCTAATTTTCCAGATCTCGGCCTCAACGAGAGAAATGCACAATCATGCAGATTTTTGATTTCCCGACCAACTGAAAAACCAAATGTTGAGTGTGTGCCAACAGAAAAACTAATATCGTCTTCAAGTTCTGAACACCGTGTAACCAGGATCTAACTGAGCTCTGGGTAGGCAAGTGAATGATAACAAATGATGTTATCCTAACTTGCGATTTAAATCATTTGAGTTCAACCGAATCCACCTAAGAAGGATAAACCTGGCACAAGACAAAAAAGCAGATTAAAAACCCTCTCAGGAGCTTTTGTTGGAAAGAATTACATCAGACTAGAGGATTTCCTGATTAGATTAAGAACAGCTCGACATCTGAAAACATCACACTTGATCTTCTGCTCTGCTACCCTTCCCACAACTGCTTTGGGTTTTTGGTACTCCCAACCTTGGCAGACAGAGGTATGGACAGAAGAAGGATCATGGGAGAATTCTTTGGGGAGCTATTATCTTCTAGCTTACCTTAGCCTTTGTATATTTGAGGTGACTCCCGAAAGCCGATAAATTCCATCCACGATGCCGTGAGTCTCTATAAATTCCGCACAGCTCTTCAATACGTATGGAACTATGTAAAGAAAAAAAATAAAGTATTAGATAGAAGTCTAATTGTCCTTTAAAGATATCCTTTTAAAAATCCAGGTAACTTCAAGGAGAAGCAAGTATGGAATGCGTACGAGTTGCAAGTGGAAACAATTACTTTTAAAAGGTAGACGATCTGGGATCCCTGGGTGGCGCAGCGGTTTGGTGCCTGCCTTTGGTCCAGGGCGTGATCCTGGAGACCCGGGATCGAATCCCACATCGGGCTCCCGGTGCATGGAGCCTGCTTCTCCCTCTGCCTGTGTCTCTGCCTCTCTCTCTCTCTCTCTCTCTCTCTCTCTCTCTCTGTGACTATCATAAATAAATAAAAATTAAAAAAATTTAAAAAAAAAATCATGAGGTTTTGTTAGAGTTTAGAAAAGTCATGTGTTTTAAGAGTTGGTTGAGTTTTCTTAAAGAATTTGAAAAATATGCAAACACTTAGATTTTGAAACCAGCAGTGACCTTGGAAATCCCACAACTCAATCTCCTCATTTCACTGGTTCTGCAAGTGTGGTCTTCTGACTGGCAGCATCAGCATCTGCAGCGAACTTGTTGGGTGTGCAAATTCCCAGGCCCCACTCCAGACCCACTGAAGCAGAAATTCTGGAGGTGGGGCCCAGCAATCTGTGTTTTAAAAACCTTCCAGGTGGCTGTTGCACCATACAATTGCCTATTGTACACATGAAGAAACCAAGTGTGCAGATAAATTTACTTACCTCACTCAAGATTATTTGTTGCTTATGAAAAGTAATTAACACATGGGAAAATGCTTATAAGTAGGTACAAGAAAAACAAGGCACAAATTCAAATATACATTGTGAAGGAAAAGAGACTGAAAATGTCTACCAGGATGCTAAAGGTGATTAAAAGGTCAAAGAGTTTTAAAATTTTTTTAATTTTTATTTTATTTAATTTTTTAAGATTTTGTTTATTTATTCATGAGAGACACAGAGAGAGAGGCAGAGACATAGGCAGAGGGAGAAGCAGGCTCCCTACAAGGAGCCCAACGCGGGGGGGACCCAGGGATCACACCCTGAGCCAAAGGCAGATGCTCAACAGCTGAGCCACCCAGGCGTCCCTAAAGGGCTTTTTTTAGAAGGTGAGAACCATCCTCCGCCAAGATCACTAAAGGGGTCCAACCAGTCATTGATTGACCAGACTACATAAAAGGGACCAATATGGCCTTTTGAATTCCTGCCACTCCAGAAGCTCAATGCCCAAGTAGAAAAGTCTGGATATGCTAGCCTCTCCTCAAGACTGACCCTGATTGGCCCAGCCAGCTGAGTGACACAGAATGGCAGCTACAGGCCTTTTGGGATGGCATGGAGAAAGCAGCAAGTCACTTGCCACTTTGGTCCCTGGAGTGATCCACCTGAGGTCCCTTCACGAGAGTGCTGTGGATAGTAGTTTTTTTTATGGAGCTGCCCAAGCCTCGGGCACTGAAATCTTCAGTTGTGGAGGGGGTGGGGTGTAGGAACTCCATGAACAAGTGCTTGGGTTAGCACTGTGCTCCCTCCCCCCAAAATATATCCAATCCATTAATGACTTGGGTTTAGAGTAACACCAATCCATTAACACTTAATGTATACAATCATGCCTGCACACAATTGCAAGTTGGGCTGGATTTTTACATAAATAGACACCAGGTACTCAGACTCAACACTCTTCCTGGAGTCCCTATTACAATATTTTCTAAACATTTCCCACCATTTCTTTCAACCACTAACTATAATTTTGGATGCTCAGTAAAATTTGTCCTACTTAAAGTATTCCATCCATCTTTCAAAGGCCGTGCACCCCCAGGACCATTCCTCTCCAGGACACATCCATGGACAGATCCATTTTGCCCTGATCTTTCATGACTGGAAATGGGGAAGGACTTCTTAGTTATCCCAGGTGGGAAGAGGGCCGGGAATGGACTCGGGACTGGAAATATTGAGACCAGCGACTAACAAGGTGGAACCACTCACTATGAGTGAATACAGGGTGGGAGCAGAGTGTGGTGGAGAAGGGGCTGTGAGGGTGGGAAGGGGTCCAGGGCCCCTGCCTGGCTTTCACCAGAAGAGCTATCCTTTGATCAGTCTTATGAAATAGTGTTCTTCATGAGATTTTTGTCTCTCACCCCATGCCTCTAAGTAATAAATAAATAAATAAATAAATAAATAAATAAATAAATAAATAAGGAGGCAAAGAGAGTTCCAGTGGTTAAAAAAATTGTTTTGGGTTTTTTTTTTTTTTTTTGTCTTTGTTTTCTTTAACCCCTATCATGCACAATAATGGCCCAACTCTTTCCCTACCGCACCAAGCTGTTGTTTTTGGAACCTGCCTGCCACATTTGGTCTATGATTGAGAACACAGGTTTAGATATCAAACTGCCTTCATAACTTCAGGCAAAATACATATGTAATAATTCTGTTTTTCAGTTTCTACATCTATAAAATGAGGATAATAGTGATATTAACCTCATATTTTTTTTAACCTCATATTTTTGGATTGAATTAATACCTGTAAACATTTAGCACAGATCCTGATATATACTAAGCATTCTAAAATGACAGTTATTATTTCTACTTGAAGCCTATTTTGATATAAGTTCATAATTTGTGAGATGTAATCTTAGTGAAAATAATCTGCCTCCTCTCATCCAATGGGTGATTAGGGTAGAGCGAATCAACCTCTTACGAGTTGACACTCATCTCTACTATTTGGAATGGCTTTTGTGTCCTTCTTTGGTTACATTTTATTTTATTTTATTTTTTTAGATTTTATTTATTTGACACACACACACACATACACACACAGATATAGCAAGAGAGAGCACGAATGGGGAAGAGAGGGAGAAGCAGGCTCCCATAGAGCAGGGAGCCCAACATGGGGCTCAATCCCAGGACCCTGGGATCATGACTTGAGATAAAGGCAGACGCTTAACTGACTGAGCCACCCAGGTGCCCCTGGTTAAATATTTCTGTTTGAAGATAATTTTGTTTGTCTAAAGTCTCTTTTCTATGTATTGAGGTATGTCTTCATAACACAAAGGCAGCAGGATTCAACAGTGTACAGATTTTGAGTTAGAGTCCCAGGGCTATGGTTGGCCTTGGTGTGTTCCACAGCGTGTGCTCGTACAGAGGTGTATGGCTATCGTGCCAGGCAGGGCGCAAGTGGACTCAAGAGCTCTGAGCATTCCCAAGAAGGACTCACAACAAAAGCCCTGGACTTGAAAGGCTTTTATAAAACACTCTACATAAGGGGTGGTGCAGGGTCACCCACCCATCCTATCCCATTCTCAGGTAGGGCGCTCCCAGCACCATAGCTCTTAGCTGTAACTCCTCAGGTCTGTTTGGTTTAAAGGTGGAGAAAACACATTCCCGGATGGGGCCTCTGCCGTAAATTTATTCTGGCTTTGATACAGAGGCCCTAGAACCTTTTGTCCACAGCTCTGTTTAAACAAGAGGCAATATTAAAACAACTCACGGGAGGAGGCCATGGTCCTAGTCCCTGAGGAGTGTTAGCTTTCCTGGATTCTGGTCGTAGGCTGAGTTGGAAGATGTAGGGATTCTCCATCAAACTCAGCAAATGGGAAAGGATCCACTTAAACTCTGTAATCATCCAGTTCTAGAGCCAGAGCAGTGGTTTTCCGACTGTGGCCCTCAGGTCAGGTATTCAAGCAGCAGCTGCCTCCAGGAAATTCTGAGGCGTGCTGAGGTTGAAGAACCATTAGACAAGACATGGGCGTCTCCTACTTTAATGTGACACAAATTGCTGGGATCTTGTTAACATGTGCGTTCTAACAGGGGAGGAGTGTCAAGAATTTGCATTTTTAAGAAATTCCCAAATGATAGGAACACTGCCCTCCTGCTTCCCACACTCAGGGTAGCAAGGGTCTAATGGTAATACTGGTGCATGAGTGATGCTGCTCGGGCTACTAGGAGTTTAGTCTCAAAGTCTCAGATTTCTTTAGACTGTTATACCTGAGGTCCAATCAAACTGGGGACAACCTAGGATTCTGGGCAGGGTAGAAATTTGACACAAAACAGCTAAACAGTGATAGATGGAAAGAAAGCTTTCACTGTCAACTCGGGCATGGGTGATGTTAGAGGTCAGTCACAGAGCTGGTTCTGCAGATTTATCATGGACTCAAAGCACCTGAAGTCCCCTCCTACAGAGGTACACACCGTTGCTGATTGTGATATAATGTTCTAAGTTCTTTGAACTGTTGTGCTGAAGGTTCTCAATGACCCTTTTTTGTTTTATTTTTCCTGGATCGACAATCTTGAATGTTAAATTTTAATCTTGAGCACAAAATAAATCTTGAAGTATTCTGATGGAAAAGAAATACTCTGCCTTGGATTTATGCTTTCCAGTTGACACATTTTAAAGTCCTGTGGCTCGTTTGATCCAAACTGGTGCAACTAAAAGACATTTTATTACTTATAAAATAATGTGGGGGCACTTCTTCCCTCAATTCCTCACCTCTCCAAGGGTTTAGTGTAATCATTTCTCTGTTGATTCATTTCTCTGAGTCCCCCCAAAAGTAATGTCTGCTAAACTGCCCCACTTCCCTTTGTAGCCAGGACCTGATCAGATCTGGACATAGAGATTGGAACAAGCACAGTTTTACTTGGTTACTTATGTGGTTGTGGCAGCCATGTGATTTCATAGTGCAAATTGCATTTGGGTTTTAGGAAAACATGATCCTCTTTCCTCCCTGTTCTGGATTTTTGTTAAGGTCTTCTACTAATCAGATATCATCCCTCTCTGAGTCCTGCATTCCTAATCTTTAAAGTGAAGTCTAGAGGCACCTTGGTGGCTCAGTAGGTTAAGCGGCTGCCTTTGGCTCAGGTCATGATCTTGGGGTCCTGGGATGGAGCCTCAGGTCATTGGGCTCCCTGCTCAGTGGGGAGTCTGCTGCTTCTCCCTCTGCCCCTCCCTCCCCTTGCTCTGCTTTCTCTCTCTCTCTCAAATAAATTTAAAAAAAAATTTTTTTTTTTTAAATAGGGGCCCCTGGGTAGCTCAGTGGTTAAGCATCTGCCTTCCGCTCAGGTCATGATCCTGGCATCCTGGGATTGAGTCCCACACTGGACCCTTGCAGGGACCTGCTTCTCCCTCTGCCTGTGTCTCTGCCCCTCTCTGTGTGTCTCTCACGAATGAATAAATAAAATCTTAAAAATAAATTAAAAAATAAAGTCTAATGTTGTATACACACAATGAAATCCTACTCAGCCATAATAAAGAATAATATAGCTAGCATATGGGCGAGACACCAGACTATAAAAGAGTACATGCTGTACACTTCCGTTTATGTTAGAAAATGCCACTAATTTATAGTAGGAGAAAGCAGGGGAGAGGCAGGAGGTAGGAATTGGGAAGTGGTCAGGGAAATTTTCTGGAATGAAGGATATATTAATCATCTTGACTGAGGTGGGGCCACGGGTGAGTGAAGAATTGATGCTTGCAGGAGGAAGGTCAGAGAGTAAGGGAGATAAGCCCCTGCACAGAGAAAAAAGTCTCTGAGAATGTGCCACTGTGCATAGGGCAGAGAGTAAGGTCTTTTTTTTTTTTTTTTTTTTTTTTTTTATTCATGGGAGACACAGAGAGAGAGGCAGAGACACAGGCAGAGGGAGAAGTAGGCTCCCTGCAGGGAGCACGACTGGATCCTAGGACCCCAGGATCATGACCTGAGCCAAAGGCAGCCGCTCAACCACTGAGCCACCCAGGTGCCCCGAGAGTGAGGTCTTTAAGCAGCACTGCTATGCTCTGACTGAGGTGGCCCTATGGCACTTTTTTCTTGAGATGGAATAAAGATTTCAATTACTTTTCCATTATTCCTGGCTGTCAGCTGAGAACTTCCCAGCTCCCCTCCACCCCCGGTGAATCTAAGAGCTGTCACAGTGGCTCCTGGAAACTTCTCTCTGCTAGCTCCTACTCTTTATTTCTGTTCCACTCTTTCTGTCCTGCATCTCCAGCTTTTTTGTCCCAGGCTCCCCTCAACCCTCTTTGAGTCTCAGCTTGCCTTGAGGTCACTGTCCTCCGCGATTTCCCCTCTGGTTCTTCTTCCTCCTCTTATTGTAACTTCTTTCTACTCTCTTCCTCCTGGCCTAGTGTGGAGTTAAAGAAAAGTTTGAAAATGTGTGGTATTGATTTTTTTTAATTTTTTTAAAAATATTTTATTTATTTGAGAGAGAGAGAGAGAAAGAGAGCACAGGGGCAGGAGGGACAGAAGGACAGAACCTCAAGCAGACTCTGTCCTGACTACAGAACTGACCAGGGCTTGATCTCATGACCCTGAGACCGCAACCTGAGCCAAAACAAAGAGTAGGATGTTCAACGAACTGAACCACTCCGGCACACCTGCATGGTATTGATTTTAAAAAGTATAATGTTCCCTGTTCTTTAAAAAGGCAAATTAACTGCTTTTTAATTTTCTAAGGAAAAATAATTAAAAATATTCAGGCTTTGGCATGTTTCCCTAGGAAGAAAGTTTTTTTTTTAATTTGAATCCTTAAAAAATTCAGATATAATTCAAATGCTGTGAAATTCACCCTTTCAAAGCATATAGTTAAGTGGTTTTGAGTATATTACAGAGTTAAGCAACCATCATATTTCAGAACATTTTCATTACCTCAATTCCAGGATATTTCCATATATGTAAGCTTACTTCATTGCAACAATTTTTGTAATAGCACAAGATTGTCCATCAATAGAAGGCCGCTTTATAAATATAGAACATCCATATAATGAAATACTATATAGTTATTAAAAGGAATGAGAAAACTTTCATGTACAGATACAGAGTGGTCTCCAAGGTATATTGTCAAGCAAAAAGAACAAGATGGAGACAAGCATGACAGTATGCTAGCATCTGTTTTTTAAAAGGAGAGAATAGAAGAATAGACATGCAATTCATTTGTATATGCATTAAATATTTATGCATGGACACATAAGGAAGTCATTAGTTTAGCCGCCTACAGGACAAGGAATGAGGGGGTGGGCTAGGGCTGTAAGAGGGAGACTTTGCATCATATATTCTTTTATACTTTTAAATTTTGCACTGTAAGAAAAGATTTTCATGAAAAATGAAATTTAACAACAACAAAAAATGAAATTTAACAAATATTTACTGCAAGCCTGATCTTATCCAGCACTGAGTTGTGAGCTCCTTGGGGGCACTGAAGACAATATTGTGTCTCATTCACCCAGAAAGCATTGAAAACACAGGTACCTAGGGCACCTCGGTGGCTCAGTGGTTGAGCATCTGCCTTCAGCTCAGGTCATGATCCCAGCATCCTGGGATCGAGTCCCACATCAGGCTCCCCACAGGGAGCCTGCTTCTCCCTCTGCCTATGTCTCTGCCGCTCTCTCTCTTTCTGTGTCTTTCATAAATAAATAAATAAAAAATCTTAAAAAAAAAAAACCACACACAAAAAACCCCACAGGCACTCAAGATATTTTGCTGAATAGGTGATTGGTCATTTTTCTCCAGATGGGGTTTTCCATGCTCCATGGATATCTAGATTCCATACTCATTGTGTATCAGGCATTGCATTAGAAGTTAAAAAAAAAAAAAACAGCATTCTCCATTCTATAATCATAGCCAATTGATGAAATAGGTGGAATTCTCACCTAACAATGTGACACTTGATTCTGATTGGTTAGGTAAACTGCCCAACATCACGCAGCTAGTAAATGTCAGAGTTGAGCTCCAAAGCCAGGTGTGACTGACTCCAAAGTCCATGTTTTTTTCATAGTATTACAGTGTGTGTGTGTGGGGGGGAGGGGATGCTGGAAAAGCCTTGCCACCATGAGTTGGTGGCCAAGTATGGAGATAGTATTTGAGAAGAGCTGATCAGTTATTGCCCTTTATCACCCAAATGTCTGAAAATCTACCACTGCAGGGCTTAGGCATTTAGTACCTCGTGGTTAATATCTATTTCAAAATTCTTCTTGGGATCCCTGGGTGGCGCAGCGGTTTAGCACCTGCCTTTGGCCCAGGGCGCGATCCTGGAGACCCGGGATCGAATCCCACATCAGGCTCCTGGTACATGGAGCCTGCTTCTCCCTCTGCCTGTGTCTCTGCCTCTCTCTCTCTCTCTCTCTCTCTCTCATAAATAAATAAAATATTAAAAAAAATTCTTCTTGAAAAAGTTCCAAAGGCAATATATGTTGATTTTTAAAAAATGAAAAACACTTCCGATTTTAAGCTATACTATAAAGCTATAGTAACCAAAACAGTATGGTGCTGGCATAGAAACAGATGAATAGATCAATGGAACAAAATCAAGAATAAACCCAAGTATATACAATCAACTAATATTTGACAAGGGAGCCAAGGACACTTAAAAGAGAAAAGACAGTTTCTTCAATAAATGGTGCTGGTAAAATCATATATTTACCTGTGAAAGAATGAAACCAGACTCATATCTTACACTACTTACAAAAATTAACTTGAAATGAATAAAGTTTAAATATAAGATCTGAAACTCTTAGAAGAAAACATAGGGAAAAAGCTCCTTGACATGGGTCTTGGCAATGAGTTTTTGGAGATGATACATAAAGCACAAACAACATAAATAAAAAACAAACAAGTAGAACTACATAAAGCTAAAAAGCGTCTGCACTGTAGGAGCACCTGGGTGGCTCAGTGAGTTAAATATCTGCCTTTAGCTCAGGTCATGATCCCAGGGTCCTAGGATCAAGCCCCGTATTGGGCTGAGGAATTGAGCGCGGAGCAGGGAGCCTCCTTCTCCCTCTCTCTCTGCCACTCCACCATCCCACATGTGCGCTCTCTCTAATAAACAAATAAAATATTTTTTTAAAAAAGCTTCTGCACAGCAAAAGCAATAATCAACAAGTGAAAAGACAACTTAGAGAATGGGAAAAAATATTTGCAAAGCATATATCTGATTGGGGTTAATATCCAAAGTATGCAAAGAACTCAATAACTCAAAAGAAAAAACAAAACAAAAACAAAAATAAACTAAAAAACAAAACACCAAAAAATTCATTTAAAAAAATGGGAAGAAGACCTAAAAAGACATTTCTCCAAAGAAGCTATATAAAAGGTCAACAGCCATATGAAAAGATATGCAATATCACTAATCATTAGGGAAATGCAAATCAAAACCACGATGAGGTATCACCTCATGCCTGTTAGAATGGCCATCGTGAAAAAGAGAAGAGATAAATTCTAGTGTGAATGCAGAGAAAAAAGAAACTTGTGAACTGTTGATGGGATTGTAAATTGGTATAGCCTCTATGGAAAACAGTATGGAGGGTGAAAAAAAAAATAGAACTACCATATGATCCAGCCAGTCCACTTCTGGGAATATTTCCAAGAGAAAGGAAAATACTAACTCAAAAAGATATCTGCACCTGCCTGTTCAGAGTAGCACTATTTACAATAGCCAAGACATGAAGACAATCCAAGTGTCCATCAATGACTTGTACACACACACACACACACACACACACGGGAATATTACTCAGCCATAAGAAAGAAGGAAATCCTGCCATTGGCAACAACACAGGTAGACCCAGAGAGCATGATGCTAAGTGAAATAAGTTAGACAGAGGACACAGAGGACAGTATTTACTGTATGATCCATTTACCCGTGGAAACTTAAAAACAAAACAAAACTCACAGAGAAAGAGATCAGAATTGAAGTTAACAGAGGTAGGAGGTAGGGGGAGAAGAACTATAAGATAGGTAGTCAAAAGACTTCCAGTTACAAGACAAATAACTACGAGGCATATAACCTTCAGCATGATGACCCTCGTTAACACAGCTGTAGGACATTGTAGGAAAGTTGGTAAGAGAGGAAATTCTGAGAGTTCTCATCACAGAGGAAAAAAATCTTTCTTTCTCTGCTTTCTCTTTTTATCCTAGCTACAGGAGATGATGGATGCTAACTAAATGCTGTTACAATTTCACAATACATGTAAGCCAAACCGTTATTCTGTATACTTTAAACTCACACAGTGATGCCAATTATATCTCAATAAAACTAGAAAAAAATGTGTAAAGAATAAAAAAAAAAATCCTGGTAGTATAAACAAGCAAGAAACAAATATGAAGACTACACAGTGATGGTCTCTCTTTTATATGACCCTTCCCCAAATCTTAAATGATAAAAATAAATAATACACACTAAAATGTTAATAGTAGTTACCTTTGGTTGCTAGAAACCAATTTTTGCTTTGCTATATTTTAAATTTTGCTTTTCTGAATTTTCTGTAATGAAGATCTGGAACAAATAAATTTTTTTTTTTTTAAGAAAGACACAGGTTGGGCAGCCCCGGTGGCGCAGCGGTTTAGCGCCGCCTGAAGCCCGGGGTGTGATCCTGGAGACCCGGGATCGAGTCCCACGTCGGGCTCCCTGCGTGCAGCCTGCTTCTCTGATGCCTGTGTCTCTGCCTCTCTTTCGCTCTCTCTGAATAAATAAATAAATAAATCTTAAAAAAAAAAAAAGGAAAGAAAGAAAGAAAGACACAGGTTTTTGGAAAACAAGATTCATTAAAGAAGCCAGAGGGCCTTCTGAAGTCAGTGAGGCAATTTCTAGATGTTGAAATGACCCCACTGAGATAATCACTCCTTGTTAAATAGAAGTATTTGCCTAACCTGCTGGCCTGGTGTGGCCAAGGACCAGGTCTGTTCCACAGTTGGGCCCATGATGGCGGACTGCATCTTGGGGTCCCCTCCCCTTCCCACGTTCACCATCTCAGATACCAAGTCAAGTCAGCTGTTTCTTGAGGAAATGGGAAGTCCGGATCCTCCCTCTGGTGCATACACTGACTCGCCCCAGCTGCCATCAATGCACCCCCTCCTTCCCAGTGGCAAGGATTCTCCTTAGTATAGAGAAGCCTGTCTAGCCCAAAGGACACAAAGGTTGAGTAAGACTTTTGTCCTCAGAAAGACAAGAAAGGAATGGAAATGACTGTGCACCTACTTTGTGCGGATCCCTGAGCTCTACACTTCCATCCATTATCTGTACCCGACGCACAAGCACCGTATGAGGAAGGTATTTATTATCCCTGCTTTATAAATGAGGAAGCTAAAGCTCAGAGGTATTAGGGAACTTGGCCAGTATAAAAATATCAAGCCGGCTATGTCAAGGGCTCTAGAGAAGCCCAAAAAATGTGACCAAAGTCCTCCTAAAGAGACTACGCGTGGTGCAAGAGGTCAGGCAGGGCTTTGAGGTGTTGAACAAAAAGAGGAGGTTGTGGGCATTTATAGGTGCTCACGGTACAGAGGGACCACACTAGAGGATGCTGGGACAGGACCCTCGCCCCAAAGGGCTCACATGTTGTGACGTAAGTGGATAAAGAAGGACCAATCTAGGCTATGCGGTACAAACTGTCCACACTGGTTTGAGGGGTGATGGGAGATGCTATGACGTGATCTGACGCAACATGATGTTATGTATCTAATATATACCACTACACACACAGGACGCTTCCTTAAATGCCTGGCATATAACAAGCACTTAATAAATGCCTCCCACCTTCCCACCTGGTATAAACAAGGTGGGAAAGCAAGAAACGATGTGGTGAATTCCAGGAATGCTGACTAGACCAGTCTGGCGGAGAAGCGTTCAGGTAAACTGGGGGAGTTTTTAATGACAGCCCAGGAAGATTTTGTTCTGTCTTGATCTTCACTGCCAGACAAATCTTTCTAAAACACTAACTTGATGATAAAGCTAGCCTACTCTGGAACATTCGGTGGCTCCCTGTTGCCAATAGGGTGATGTCCAAGCCTGGCAGCCCTGGGACCAGACTCTCAGCTGCCTCATCAGGGCTTACCCTCAAATTCTTCCTGGCAAGGGAACAGTCCTTTGAGAAAGTTGGGCAGGGAGAGGAGATACTGTGAGGGAAAAGACCTACCCCAAGCCTGCTGCTCCAAAAAGAAAAAAAATGAAGGTTAAATGTAGAGGACCTCTGATACTTTGCTGAGAATGAAAGAGAAGGGGAGAAGGCTCACTGTTTTCTAGCTCATTCCTGAAATTTCTCTAAGAAAGGAAAGTGCCTTTCTGACTCACAGGTAATAGGCTGGGGGGCCCCTGAGTGGCTCAGCGGTTGAGCATCTGCCTTCATGACCCCAGGTCATGATCCCAGAGTCCTAGGATCGAGTCCCAGAGTCCCACGTCTGGCTCCCTGCATGGAGCCTGCTTCTCCCTCTGCCTGTGTCTCTGCCTCTCTCTGTGTGTCTCATGAATAAATTAAAAAAAAAAAAAGAAAGAAAGAAAGGCTGGTTGAGGACAGTTAAATATCTAGTGGGCAAGTGGAAACAGCCTTGGAGGGGGTGGCCAGCGGGGTAGAGGACGGAGGCCGCTGTGGCCCCGAGGAAGGATGGTGCTGAGGAGAGAAAAGGGGGGGGACGGGATGGGGTTGCTCACAGGGACAGCAAACCTCCCAGGAGCTCCTCGGCGGCTGGGGCTTAGCAGGCCCGGGTCACCCTGTACACGGGAACAGCACAGAAGGCTGTGGCTGTCCTGTGGCTGGCAATGGAGGCCTCTGGGCTCTGTGTCATTTGTAGACCTTTTTCTTTTCTTTTTTTTAAAGATTTTATTTATTCATGAGATACCCAGAGAGAGAGGCAGAGACAGAAGCAGGCTCCCTGCGGGGAGGCCGACGTGGGACTGGATCCCAGGGCCCCAGGATCACAACCTGAGCAGAAGGCAGACGCTCAACCACTGAGCCACCAGGTGTCCCAGACTTTTTATATGCTCATCCTTCTTACTGTCTGACTTTGTTCTCAGGGTACCCGTGGGGCAGGCATCACTCACTCCACGGGGCTGACCTTCCAGTCACGCCCCAGCATACACCCAGGCTCAGCTTGTGAGCATCCATTTCCTTTTCATTGCCAATAAATCACTTAAATCCTCAATTTAACTGCATGAAGACCACAGCCAGCTTTGGTCACCTGTTCAAGGTTTTATTTCCTGGACCAGCAGCCCCTCCCTTTCTTGCCTTTCTTGCCTCTCGGGATGCTGCGGGTAGAGGCTCGGCCTTGATAACACAGACTGACCGCATCTGCCTCCAGGAAGAGTCCCAGGAGGGGAGTTGAGCAGGGATGGGAGCTGAGCAGGTTAACTAGAGATAAACAGGGAAAATAAACCTGCTTCTTGAATAGTATGCTTCACTAACACCAATCATCTTAAGAATGAGGACAATGTCACTCACTTTTTTTCTCAGCTGAGTGTGTCTGGGCCACTTTTTTTTTTTTTTGCATGCCTAGTGGATGGTCATGGGAGGCACTGATCAAATGCTCTGTGGGGTGTCATGCTTAATGATCATTATTTCATTTAACTCCCACAACTCTGAGGTGTCGGCATTCCTATTCCTATTTCATAGTTGGGCAGCGAAGGTGCAGTGGAGTTGGATGATTTGTCCATGGTCCCACAGTTAGCGGCGAAGCTGGGACGCAATTACAAGCCTCTTCGAGTCCAAAGACCATGCACTTTACAGGACACTTTACAAGCATAACCTCCAAGCTAGGGAAACTGAGGCACAGCCCAGGCATGGGGAAGACTAGAGAGCAGCAGGAAGCGGAGGTGATTTCCTATCCAAGAGCAACTGATGATGGACAAGGATGTAAAACAATGAGGTAAAGAAAGCTGAGTTTTCGCCCTGACCCCAGGTACCAGATTTGCAGAATTCTGAGGAGAGCAACTGTTCCCCTTTTGAATTTTCCCACGGGTACTAGGTGCTGCGTACTTAGCAGTTAAAGCCACACGAATCAGCTGTATGGCTTCCAGGAAAAAGAAAAAAAGCCACTCCCAGCCTCAGACCTTCATCTGTCCCAGGAGCAAGTTTTGGATCTAGATGACTGCTAATGTTCCCCCCAGGTTGGACACCCTGCGACACATGAACTTCCTGGTGGAAGCTGGGCTAGAGACCTAGAAGGTGGACTTGACTCCTACTGGAGGCTTGTATCTAGGTCTTCAGGGCAGACCGTTAGTTTGTGTAAGTTTTGTGTTGGCTTCTTACTTGTGTGAATGACTCCTGACCTTGCCCTTCCCGTATGAATGGAAATTTGTGTTAAATAAATATAAACTTCAATCTCCGAAGGTTTACATGTATCTCCTTTGGTATAACTGGACTCCCATGAGCTCAGTGATATTTTTGTTATTAGATGCCAGAGTCCCCCCAAGGACTCAGCTTTAAATGGTGGGTGGGAGTCCATCTGAAGATTCCTACCCCCACCCCACTCCCAGCCCCACCTGAGGTGACCCTGCCCTGAGGGTGAGAAATACCTTCTCTTGCTTATTGTACCTTCTGGTTTCCCGGGAGGCTCAGCTTCCTAATGGTTTCCAGACCTATGGCACCATGGGTTCTTTTCATTTCTGTGTTTTTCTAAAATCAAATTTGCTGATGAAAGATGAGGAGCATTTAGAAAAAAACAACTTCATCGCCGGTCCTCTAGGTCCATGTGAAGAACAGCCAGGTAGTGCTTATCAGCTCCTCGCTGTACCCCCTGTCCCAGCATCCTTTCATTTCCTGCCCAATATTCCCGAACTGCAGGCAGCCATTGTTTCCAGAACAGCTCTGCTTGGAAGCCTGGGTTCCTCGGCCTCCCAGCGCTTCCTGTTGTTACAAGGCCTCTCTTTCCTGCTGAAAACAAGGGCACTTCCCTGCAGTATGTAACCCTTTTGGGGCAACTAATTTCTTACATGCGCTTGTTCTGTGCTTGCAAATACTAGGTGCTCAGTAAACTTATTCCATTTAACTGTTAAAAATTTATTATTATACCAATACTGCACATATAAAGATATAGATGAGCAAAAGAAAAAAAATCACCAAATCTCACCCATTCTCTTAGCACTTAAAATCTCTACGGCAAAAAAAAAAAAAAAAAAAAAAAAAAAATCTCTACGGCGTTCAAACTCTAAGTCTCTACATCAGGCATCTACATACACAGAACTTACCATAGGACCTCGGCTTGAAGACATGCTCATTCCCAATGGGTGGAGACAGGCAGGGAGGCCTGCCTGGAAACCAGCCTCTGGACGGTCTCAGACACTAGCCTGCAAAAGCCCTTGGCAGCTTAAGGAAAGTATAAGAGATTCCCCTGCAAAGTCTCAAGACTACTCTTACAGAAAGAGAGAGCTCTTTAAGAATTTTGTTAAAAGAATTCGGGAGGAGCTCCCGGGGCAGTTGAACATGAAGGGATTGGGGAGGTGGCAGAGGGATGACATTGTTGGGGTTTTTAGGAATCAGAGTCTACTCAAGCCATCCCACCGCCAGCTGCCAGAAAGAGATTTTGAAAATGCAGATCTGATTGTGTTTCTCCTTTGCAAAGACCAAGGTCCACAGCAGGGCTAGCTGGGTCTCTCTGGTCCCTCCCCCAGCACTTTCTCTAGTCCCATCAAAGTTCCCCAAAGACCACTGCTCATACCTTTGCCTTCTCCTTCCTCCTACTGAAATACATCATCCCACAACTCTCCTGTAATCTCAAATGGAAAAAATTGCCCCAAATTGGACACAAATCTCTGCTGTATTGCCTAGAACCCTGGACATGACCCTATGATGCAAATCAAGGTATCCTGATTTCTGGAGTTTCTGTTTTGTGGTCCCAAGGAACACAGTTGAGGCATAGGATGTAGAATATTTCAGAGACTAAAACGTTCCCCTTCTCCAACTTTTTCTATGAATCAGGAGGATCCCAACAAAAGATATGCTCCTGCAGAGAGACTTCACCTTCACTTCGTAGGTAATGTATTATCCTTCACATAAAATCAGGCAAAAATTAGGAGCTACCTGTGGTTTATTAAAACAGCAAGGCATGCTGATATTCAAGCTTTTTATCTTAAGTCTCTGCTGCTCAAAAATGACCTCCTATTCTCTGAACATCTTCTATAAGGAACCAGCATTCCTTCAGAGAGGATACTGCAATGACCAGAACGTGCTCACTCCTCTCCCCACTCAGAACGGTTATACCCCTGTCTGTACAAGTGATCTTCAGCGGGTATACCTAGGATTAAGGCTCTGTAACGAAGATGGCACAAACGACTACTGTCAGATTTCTAGATACCTTTTGAGAGGAGGAGGCCATCATAATATATAAAGGATGCAGACAACTAGTGAAGAAAATGCTAGTTTACCGCTTAGATACCTTCATTTCTAGAGTTCGAGGAGCTAGATATCAAACAGATCTCTTTTGCTTTAAATTTCTAACTTTTGTTCTGCTTTTTCCTTAATGGCTTCAGAACTGGAATTTTCTGCAGTTTGCTATTTGCAATAGAAAATGTAAGTGCTGGATCTGATCCAAGGGGAGCCCAGGGACAGGCAGCTTTTCAACGCTAAGGGTTTCTCGGGTACTTGGAGGGGGCCAGAGAGGGAGTCAAGGAGGCCTCTGGGGCACTCTGGGCACCAGAAGGCGGCAGCTCAGCCAGGGTGTAAGCCTAGAAGAGGCTCCAAAGGGAGACTAAGTCTCTACTCACATTTGCATACAAGGAAGCCACTGTAAAGCTTCCGTCAAGGAAACAATGGCAAGAAATTGCTATTTTAAAAGACGAATCAGGATCAATCATAGGGAGGAAGAGAATCAAGAGGTGGAGAGAACTTCTGGGAAAAATCCAGGCACTGAGAGACTCACCTCCAGGTCACTTCCTCTGGGAAGCCACCTCTGATCCCAAAAGGAGGGAGTACTTATTACACAGTTTTAGAGTAGCTGATGTCCACTTGATACTTAATTGAGTGGTTCTGTTTTTGTGTTTTTAAACAACTGCTTTTTATCTATTCTGTAAACTCTGTGAAGAGCCATTCCATCTTACTCAACTTACAAGACCCTGCTCATGATCTCATCTGACAGTCCAGGAATTGACCCATTCCCGAGGAGCACCTGGAAGAGGGCAGTGAGCACTGCTGGAATAACAAGTGGAAGGAAAGGTTGGCCCACGGGTGCAGGCGTCAACTGGATGTCATGGGGAACATGGCACGATGCTAAAGACCAAAGTAGAGGCAAAGTGCACCTCTGTCTCAGGTGCTTTTTTTCTTCCCAGCTCCGTATTTATTTTCTCCTTTCTGGCCACCCCATCCCCACCCCCGAGCATTTACTCCGTACTTCCACTCTCCACCTCTCAGGCACCCAGCATCCTGGAATTTGGAATGTCAGAGTCGCAAGGGACTGTACAATCTTCTTGTTGAACCTCCTTGATTTGGTGCCAGGTAAGCAAGGCTCAAGAAAGTCTGGAGACCTATTCAAGGTCACTCAGCTCTAGAGTGGTAGAGAGATCTAGAATTGGAGAGAGCCTGAGGAAAGGGGGCAGGAGTACTGAAAAGTGAGTAGGATTTCCTCTTTTCAGTTTTGAGGATTAGGGTTTAAATACCTGGTAGGCCTCTCTCTGGCCTGGACTAACACTTTACTGCCAGAAGCAATTTATGATATTTAAGCTTAGGCACACCCTTCTCAGTCAAACCAAATTAAGTGTGTCTCTGGAATCCCCACACGTAAAATGCTGTGCCAAACTCTGGGGATTCAAAGAAGTATCTTATACTTATGAGACCCTGCCCATGACCTCAGCTTAGAGTCTAGTTAGTTCAATTACATGCAGTTAAATTGTGGGTGGAACAAAAATGTCAGGAAGAGCCCTTTCAGCTGTCAGGCAGGAGTCGGTCCGGTTTAATGATATCTTTCTGGAGAGAGGAAAGGGAGTCAGCTGCCAGAGGCTGTCTCTCCTCTTCTTCAAATGTGCTCTATCTTCTTAAAAAGTGAGTAGCTGATCCTCAGCAAGAAGGAGGGGTTTATTTATTGTTTTAAAGACCGATTCCTGGTTAAAGAGGATGTAGGCTTGCATTGAATTGTCTCTAAGTTCCCTGAAGAGAGATGGGAGTAGGAGGCTGTCAAGGCCCTCTCAGAGCAGCCTGTGGCTGGAGTGTGGGTGTGGGAGGGTAGCCTCAGGGCAGGGGCTCTGGTGGGAACACAGAGGAAGGCAGGCCTGAGCTCGTCGGGGAGACTCTGGGGACTCACTGAGAAGATCAGCTCTACATGGAGGACAGAGCAGCTCTGGTGCCACAGGACCCAGGCGATGGGACCAGCTCTCAATCCATGGGATCCAAGAGAGGCAGTGTGCACCTGGGTGACCACGTGAAAGGGGTGGGCAAAGGCTGACGGAGCCCTTCATGACTTAGTCTCAAGCACAGGCTTCATCTTGGTCATGTCCCAACATTTTGGGTTGGAATCATTCACTTAGCTTACGTAATAGCCATCTCTCACTTATCTGGGAAGAGGGACAGATCAAGGAAGAGAAAGGAGTCCCTGCCCTAATCCTCTCCATTATTCAAGCTATGCCCATGTCCCACCCTCTCCATGAAGGTTTCCCAGATTCATCTGTCAATTAAGTATTTTTTTGGCACCCACTCCATGCTTGGGTGGTATGTGCTAGTGTCAAGGACAGGATAGGAGGCAACACAAGAGGCCCCATCTACAGGGATTTGAGTCTAGTGGGAAAGAATTCATTGAAATGAATCTCCTTTACTGTTCCTGGTTAAGGGGATAAGTTCTGAAGCCACTCTACTGGGGTTCAAGTCCTCCCACTGCACCTTTCTACCAGTGAGACATGGGCATGTTTCCTAGAAGTCGATGCCATAATCCTGGTGTCCTTGGCTGGTTCTAGTTTATGCTTATTGTTCTGTATGATTACAAATAGTAATCCCTTTCACTTAAAAATGTTTCCCAATTTGGGTAAAAAAATTATATGGTTACCTCACTTTTTTTTTTTAAGGGGGGAAAGGGCAGAAGGAGAGAGAGAGAATCTTAAGTAGGCGCCACAGCCAGCACATAGCCCCATGTGGGGCTCGATATCACAATCCTGAGATCATGACCTGAGCCAGAATCCAGAGTCGGATGCCTAACTGACCAAGCCACCCAGACATCCTTGGTTACCTTATTTTTAATGCTCCATTTCCTTATTTATAAACTGAAATCAATAATAAAATCTACCTCCTAGGGTAGTTGTGAGGTTTAAATAAAATCATCTGCAAAGTGCTTGAAACGACATCTCAGTAAGCTCCCAATAAATATTAACAATTGCCATTGTTGCTTTCATTGTGATTACTGTCCCTTTGGACTTCGGTCCTCTAGGGTGAGTGGGACCTTCTCCAAGACTCCTCCCTGAATTCCCTGCACCCAGCACTGTGCCCTGCACAGAGATTCTGACTCAAAATCTACTCAAAGGCGCCAGGCCACAGGCCTTAGCCACAGCAGAGTGAACCTGCCGAATAGCAAGTTGGTGGTTTGTCCAGAGAGGCTGCTTCCCATCTGGTCTCAGACAGAAGTACAAGAACATGGCAGATGTTGTCCTAATTCCCTTTCCGAGTAGGGCTGCCAGAGAAACTGCAGAACACCCAGTTAAATCTGAATTTCAGATAAACAACAGATAACTCTTAGTGTAAGTACGTCTCCAATATTGCATGAGACCTATATTAAAAACACGATTTATTGTTTACCTGAAATTCAAATTCAGTTGAGTGTGTTGTATTTTTATTTGCTAACTATGGTAACCTTATAGCTGAGTCCATCTCCCACTTTTGGCTGCTGCCCGCCCCGCAGCAGTGTTCCCATCAAGCCTCACAGTCACAGAGCCACTGCCACCATCTCCTATGTGACTATTAGCCAACGCTGGGCCAATCTGAGACACCACTCACAGGTGAGCTCACTCCCACAGGAGGAGGACCTGAGAAAGGAGTGGGAGGCAGCAGGCGAGGATGTACTGGGGAGCCACAATTCACACTGGTCAAAGGACTCTGGATGTCCGCAAGTGCCCATGGGCTCTCCTCCCTGTAAAGGAAAGCTATTTCCCCAGCTGGTCTCTGGGAGAAAGGGGACAGCAAGGATAAAGGCGGTTTTGATATCTAATCAGGGTTTCTCTTCCTATGTCTTCTAAGCTGTCTCTGCATGTTCCTACCTCCTGGGGGCCCTTCTTCTGGGTTCCCAAGCATATTTTTGATTGCATGAACGTGTGGGTGGGTGGGGGTATCTTGGCAGCATTCTTTCAGAAAAGGAGGGAACAAGAAACCAGGGTATCTCTGAGTTTAGGAAGTATAGATGTTTGGAGTATCATCTCCCCCTCTCCTCCTTTCCCCTAAAATCTTTACTGTGTGCCAGGGGCTGGGTTAAGTATCTCATATGTATTACTTCATTCAATCCATACCAGCAAGGCAAATGTAAGTCTCGTCATTTTACAGGTGAGAAATCAGAGGCTAAGAGTTTACTCCCTTGCTGAACACCACTCGGTTTGCAAGTGGTAGAGCCAGGATCTAAGCTGAGTCTCTCCGACTCCAAATCCCACTCTTGAACCTCCTACTCTGCTCCTCTTTCAGAATTCACCCGAGTACCTACTCGGTGCTCAATGAGCAACACTATTTGCTGAATGAGTGCACGACTGAATATTTAAATCAATGTATCTAGCCCTGAGGAACCACAGTTGCCTCTATAGACTCCCGAGACGACGCTCAGCAGAGCGATTTGTCATGATGTATTTAACATATTTTTGATTTTGGAAACTCATCAAAGTATAATTTGTGATCAAATATTTCATGGCTGTTAATACCATTGCAATCTTTTGTGTATTTGTTTTTAAATGAAAATATTTTGGTTATAGGTCCTGGGTTCCATGGATTTTGACACTGCTAGTTATATTTTACATTTATTATAGTGTTTTGGGGGAACATATTCCCTGTGTAATTCAGGATTCAGCTGGCTTTTGGGGAAATCATCCTTGTGGGATACTCAAATCATAGCCTCTGGCTGGTCCCTGCCTTTTAAAGAACTTTACTAAAACATGCTCTGACCTTCAATTTTATGTGAACCAGCAGTAACCAATGGTCTCTGCAAAGCTCTGAGTATTCCATTGAGAAATTTATTTTTTCTTTTGATCTTGATGTACATTTGGTATTAATTTTTTTCTTGGTGTGTTTCCATTTACACATGAATGACCTCAGTCTGTTTTTAGCAGAGCACTGCTAGAGTTGGATGAGGATGCAGGGCTTATTAACAGAAAAGTCCTTGAAGCTGCTGGCCTAGGATAGAATTGCTTTTTCAAAGCACATACATTTATAGCACACGTTCTGTTACACGCACACACACACTGGGTCATAGGACATCAGGCTGTGAAACACAGAGGGACCTTACTTTGAGGAATATAACAATGAATATGAAAAAGTAAAATAATCACTATCTTAAGAAAAAAGCGGTGGGGACCTGGTTGGGTACAAGCTGTGATATGCAGTCTGGAATGGTTTAGATCAACATTCCAGGAGTGCCCAGAACTCCTAAGTCTGTGTCAGAAAGTGAGAAGACATCTGGAAGACCCCTGAGAGGTAGCAGGAATGTCTTGCACACAGATTTCTGGTGGTTATATAATATCAGCGATGGGTTTTTTAATCAAGATATGTGCTTGGACAAACATAAGAATACTTAAGAGAGGAACAGGGAGGAATAATAAATATGGAATTGTCTCAGATATTCTTGGCCATATGGTCAACAAAATTAAACTGCTCCAGAAAGTCACATAAACTCCTCCTGGAGACTGTGGCCTTGGCCATGTGTAGAAACAATATCCACATCCACACTGAGAACTAGGCTGAGTACCTCAAATCCATGGGTTTCAATCTGATCCTCTAATGTAAGAATTATCATTCTCATTTCCAGAGGAGACAAGTGAATCTCAAAGAAAGGGGTCCCCTGTCACATCGCACAGCTAGAGTGGCCTAGGTGCTGTCCACCTCACTTAAGCGCTGCTCTTCAGCTGCTGATAGGGCTAACTGGTGCCAATTTTTTCTTTTCTTTTTTTGTCTTAATTTTATTTATTTATTCATGAGAGACAGAGAGAGAGAGAGAGAGAGAGAGAGAGAGGCAGAGACACAGACAGAAGGAGAAGCAGGCTCCATGCAGGGAACCTGACACCTGACGTGGGACTCAATCCCGGGTCTCCAGGATCACGCCCTGGGCTGAAGGTGGCGCTAAACCGCTGAGCCACCCAGGCTGCCCATGGTGTCAATTTTCATAGACATTAGAGCTACTCCTATATCTACTTAGTCACTAAATCCTACTGGAATTATATACGGCATTTGGGAGATACCTCTGGAGACCTTTGTGGATCTACCAATTTGGGGATGCCACTAGAGTATTTAACTTATATGATAAAGTGAGAAGAGAACGAATTACCTTAGGAGATGGCTACTGGGGACAGCTAAGCTCTTTTGCTGGCTGACTTATTAATTTCTCTATGCCAGATCCTCAGTGTATGCCATAAATGTGTGGCTCAGCAAAATTAGAAATGACTGCATGACGAGTATCTCACTGTGGTTTTAATTTGCATTTCTCCAGTGGCTAATGATGATGAACATCTTTTCATGTGTTTATCCATCTGTATATCCTCTTCAGTAAAATGCCTGCTCATGTCTTTGGCCCATTTTCTAATTGGATTGTTTGTTGTTGGTGATTTTGGTTTTGGGAGGGTTTTTTTTACTGCTAAAGTTTGAAAGTCCTTTGTCAAATGTGGTTTGCAAATTTTTTCTCCTCTTCTGTAGCTTATTTACCTTGTAACCAGAGTCTTTTGCTGAGCGAAAGTTTTAAATTTTGATGAGGTCTAGTTAATCAATTTTTCCTTTTACGGATCATGTTTTTGTTGTCATGTCTAAGGACTCTTTCCTAGTCCCAGGTCCCACAGATTTTATTTATTTTCTAGAAGTTTTACAGTTTTGCATTTTACATTTAAGTCCATGATCCATTTTGAGTTAACTTTTTAAAAATTAATTAATTTGTTTATTGATTTGAGGGGGGCAGGGGCAGAGGGAAAGGGAGAAAGTCTTTTTTTTTTTTTGAAAGGGAGAAAGTCTTAAGCAGACTCTGTGCTGAGTGCAGAGGCCATGAGGGGCTCAACCTCATGACCTTGAGATCACGAGCTAAGCTGAAACCAAGAGTTGGACATTTAATTGACTGTGCCACCCAGGAGCCCCTTGAGTTAACTTTTGTTTTTTTTTTTTTTTTTTTTTTTAAAGATTTTATTTATTTATTCATGATAGTCACAGAGAGAGAGAGAGAGGCAGAGACACAGGCAGAGGGAGAAGCAGGCTCCATGCACTGGGAGCCCGATGTGGGATTCGATCCCGGGTCTCCAGGATCACGCCCCGGGCCAAAGGCAGGCGCCAAACCGCTGCGCCACCCAGGGATCCCTTGAGTTAACTTTTGTATAAAGTTTGGGTCTAGGTTCATTTTTTGGCCTGTGGATATCTAGTTGCTCCAGTACCATTTTTTTTTTAAAGGTTATCCTGTCTAAAGGATTGTTGCATTGCTTTTGCACCTTGGTCAAAAATCAGTTGGGGTGTACTTGCCTGGGGCTACTACTGGGTTTTCTATTCTGTCCCGTTGCTCTATGTGTCCACCCCTCTGCCAATGCTACACTGCCTTCACATTGTAGCTATGTGTTAGGCTTTAATATTGGGTAGAGTGATTCTTCCCATTTTCTTCTTCTTTTTCAAGTTTGTTCTAGCTATTTTAAGGCCTGTGCCTTTCCATCTAAGCTTTAATATAAGCTTGCCTAGATCTACAAAAAACCTTGTGGGGATTTTGAGAACTGCATTAAGCCTGTAGGACAATGTAGTGGGAAATTCTCATCTTTCCTATGTTGAGTTTATAAGATCTTTTTGATTTGTTCCTTCTCCATTCCTGTAACTACCACCCAAAGGAGAATGGATGTCATTAGCTCATGTCACAATTACTTGACCAACCTTGTAACTCAACTTTGAATCGTGGTCTTCTGCTGTGCCCATTCATCTTGCATATTGCTGCCAAAATAATGAACCCCAAACCCTCTTCCACAAAGTTTTTGTTTGGGAGTTTCAAATGGCTTTCTACTCTAGACCCAAACCCAAGTCTACCCTCTTCTGCAAACTCTCCAAACTTCCACTTTTCATTCATTCTTGACATACTCACGTAATTCATGACTGTACCTTTTCCTATTCCTATAACTTAGCCAAGAATTCCTTCCACACTGCCAGACTAATCTGTTTCCATTTTTTCCTGCCAACTCAGGCTTACTCTATGCAAGAAACATTCCCTAAATAACCTGGTCATCTTGCATATATGTTCGTATATAGTACCCTGGCTAGTGTCAGATCAATAAAAATAATCTGACATCCACAGCAGATCATTTTTAATACCACCTTCCTTTTATAATGAAATTATTTTTAATAATTAGCATATAATAAGTAGTAGTATAATAATAGTTATTATTTCATTTTGTTCTTTAGTTTTAAATCAATCTACTTAACAAGGAAAAATAAAATTATATATATATTTAAGATTTTATTTATTTATTTGACAGAGGGAGAGCGAGAGCCAGAGAGCACATATTGGGGGGTGGAGAACAACAGAGGGAGCGAGAGAAGCAGACTCCCTGCTGAGCAGGGAGCCCAATGTGGGGCATGATCCTGGGACTCTGGGATCATGACCTGAGCTAAAGGCAGACACTTAACCGGCTGAGCCACCCAGATGCTCCATAAAATTGTATCTTAAAGATAATAAAATTCAGTAAAATATTTCATGTATGAACTAAAATTTGGATTTATAAAAAAAAATTATACCTTGCAGTTTATACTGTTTCACTCTTGAGAGTCTTAACCACAAATAAAAAACTCCAGTGGTCATATAATGACTTATGTTCTGTTTCTCCCTGTTTGTAAGCATTGTGCTATGATTATGTCATATCCATTGTAAAATCCAAGGATATGTAGCACCACAGGGGTTGAAGACACAAACTGTACCTGAAATGAGTTCAAACTATTCAAGCCAGTATGAATGGTTGTTAAATTGAGTACCAATAGTTGAGTCCACATGGGTTGGGATGGCTGTATAGATGGGAGGTTACTAAGTCAACATCCAGGTAGAATACAATGTTTATGAAAGGGTAAGTAGGGGATCTCTGGGTGGCTCAGTGGTTTAGTGCCTGGCTTTGGCCCAGGGCTTGATCCTGGGACCCTGGGATCAAGTCCCACATTGGACTCCCTGAATGGAGCCTGCTTCTCCCTCTGCCTGTGGCTCTGCCTCTCTCTCTCTCTCTCTCTGCCTCTCATTAATAAATGAGTAAAATCTTAAAAAAAATAGAAAGGATAAGTAATAAAAATGTACTAACACACTAAATATATTTGCATATACGTTATTCCAACTCACAGTCCCTCAAAATGCTAAAATGAGTTACCCTGGGATCCAGCAATTCCACTTCTAGGTATATACACCCAAAAGAAATGAACTCATACATCTTCACAAAAGCCTGTACATAAATGTGCATAGTAGCATTATTCATAATAGCCAAAAAGAAGAAACAACCCAAATGTCTATTAGCCATTGAATAAATAAATAAACTCTCTGCACCCATACAATGGAATATTATTCAGCAACAAAAAGGAAAGAAGTACTGATGCATGCTATGACATGGACGGACCTTGAAAACATCTTGTGAAGTGCAAGAAGCCGGAAACAAGAAGCCATATGTTGTATAATTTCACTCACATTAAGTGTGCAGAAGAATGGCAAATCTGTAAAGATAGCAAATTGGTGGTTGCCTAGCATGGGAGGAATAAGTAGAGAGGTGAGGGAATGGGGAGTGACAGCTAGTGGGCACAGAGTTTCTTTTTAGGGTGATGAAAATGTTCTAAAATTCATTATGGTGATGATGTTTGCCCAACTCTGAATATACTACAGACCATCAAGTTGTCTTTAATGGGTGAATTGTATGATGTGTCAATTCTATCCCAACACAACTTTTTCTTAAAAAACAACAATAAACATAGGAATTGTTTAGAACTAAGATCAACAAAAGACTTTTGTGGTAAAGGATATTTTATCATTGTCATTGTTAGAACTACCAGGACATGGTGATTAAGAAAAGCAATCCTGGGCAGCCTGGGTGGCTCAGCGGTTTAGCGCCACCTTCAGCCCAGGGCCTGATCCTGGAGACCCGGGATAGAGTCCTGTGTCGGGCTTCCTGCGTAGGGCCTGCTTCTCCCTCTGCCTGTGTCTCTGCCTCTCTTTCTCTCTGTCTCTCATGAATAAATAAATAAAATCTTAAAAAAAATCTTTAAAATAAATAAAATTGCTTTAAGAAAAGCAATCCCACTCTTAGTTGGTTTTATTGTCATTAACTTCTCTGCAGATGGCCTCATTTGGGGCACACAGGGTGGACCTCTCCCACCACTGCACCTTGTTGATATGCTCAATGTATAGCTACACCAGGGCCCACCTGGTGATTGGCTGATATAAATTGCTTATGTAAAGAAAAAAGTGTAATTTGGGACTTACATTTTAAATTAAAAAACTGAGGTAACACTCTTGTTTTTTGGGGGGATTGAGAGCCACTAAAAATGAAATAAAACCTTTTATATAGTTAAGCGAGTCTTCTGTAGACTTTTTACTCAGAAATCACTGTTTTTAAATGCAATTAACACAAGAGTCTAGATTCCCTGTACACTTGACCAACACAGAGCACTCTATACTGATGAGTATGACTGATTCCCCCAAAGCAGTAAGAGCCCCTATTCCCACAGTGGTGGAGACACTGTCCTTGAGGTTACCTCCCCCTTTAGTCAGGGCCCAACACCCCTGCTCTTCAGAGTCCAGATCTCCTCTGTAGTATAGCTGCCATGTACCTCCCTTCTCCTGACTGAGCCCCAAATCCCTGTAGGAGCCTATGTGTTCTCTGCCCTCCATGTACTTCTGTATCCCTCTTCCCCCACCACACCCCACCTCACAGTGCCACCAGCTCCATCTAAGGATGACATGTTTCCCCAGAGGCCCCCAGGCCCCACCTATCTTCCCACTACATTACCTGGTTGGAAGGAGTTCTTGTCTCCACTTTCAATGAGGGTCAGGGTTAGAGTTCCTGGAAACCTAACTTGCCTCCTGGCAATGTCACAAGTGGTAGTCCATTCCTATAGTACTACAAGTGCTATTTTTTCAAAGATTATTTATTTATTCATGAGAGACACACACACACACACAGAGAGAGAGAGAGAGGGGCAGAGACAGAGGCAGAGGGAGAAGCAGACTCCCTGAAGGGAGCCCGACGTGGGACTCGACCCCAGGTCCCCAGGATCACGCCCTGGGCCAAAGGTGGCCCTAAACTGCTGAGCCACCCGGGCTGCCCCAAGTACTATTTTTAAAGGAATTTTATGCACATTATTTTCTGTGATACTTGTAATTTTAAGAAACTGAACATTTTCTAGATATTATCTCGATTTTTAAAAAAGATGTATTTATTTGTTTTAGAGAGAAAGAAAGAGAGTATAAGTGGGAGGAGCAACAGAGGGAGAGGGAAAATCTCAAGCAGACCCCCACAGAGTGTGGAACCTGATGCGGGGCTGGATCTCATGACCCTGAGACCATGACCTGAGCTGAAATGAAGAGTCAGATGCCTAACTGACTGAGTCACTCACAGGTGCCCCTATTTTCTCAATTTTGATAATAAAACAGAGGCTCAGAGGGGTTAGGTAACTTGCCTGAAGTCACACAGCCAATAAATGAAAGAACTATGATCGAGGCCTATGGTTTCTGCTTCCTATTCCAGTTCAGTATTACATAGAGAAGTAAACCACAATGAAATTATAGCCTGCATAGACCTTTATTGGTTGGTTGGTCTTGGAACCTAACCACCGCTTTAGACTTTCTTTTCCATGGGAAAATGCATTTTGAATTTCAAGTGATCAATGTACAAGTGTTTCTCTGGAGCATAACTCATTTTTAATTTGGGGGCTGTCTCTATCATCTCTCCACCAAAAGTTTTATTTTTATTGATTCTATTATTATACCGATTAAGACCCAAAGGATTGAAGAGGCTTAGGAGTCAGGCCTGGGTCTACCACTGACTAGTTGTGACCTCAAGCAAATAATTTAACCTTTTGTTTTTGTTTTTGTTTTTGTTTCATTTAACCTTTTAAATTTCAGTTTCCGGGGATCCCTGGGTGGCGCAGCGGTTTAGCGCCTGCCTTTGGCCCAGGGCGCGATCCTGGAGACCCGGGATCGAATCCCACATCGGGCTCCCGGTGCATGGAGCCCGTTTCTCCCTCTGCCTATGTCTCTGCCTCTCTCTCTCTCTGTGTGACTATCATAAATAAATAAAAAAAAATTAAAAAAAATAAATAAATAAATTTCAGTTTCCTTCTCCATAAAAGAGGGGCAACATTATATATAAGAATTAAGTGAATAAGGAAGGCATATCAAGTGCTCAGTGCAATGCTTGGCACAAAGTCTATCCACAGTAGACATGCAGTGTTGTTTTTACAGAGGAGCCAGGTTGATTACAACCCAGAATATACCCTCTTGGCCAGGGATGGCCCTTGTTTATCCTCTTGTACGAGTGAAATTATTAATAGCACCCCTTCCACTCTTAGGGTGCTTCAACATGGATGGTAACTGATAAATTACCTCCCTGCAGATGGCTGACTGGCAGGGCCCAGAAATCATGACTTTAGGGGACTGCACAGCCCTAAGGCTGGAGCTCCCAATCATAGAAAAATGTGGCCTTTGTCAAGAATGTACCGCCATGGAGCTGAGAGCTACCATTTGGTTGTTTCCAGAAGTTGAGTCCGGGTTCTGCTGAGGGTCTGAAACGAGGAAGAGAGCTTGCAGGGATTAAGGGAATCCAGCCAAAGGAATCAACAGCCATGCAAGTGTCTGGTCAGCCAGGAGCTCTGCCAAGGAATTAGGCCACAAGGGCAGGGCGGGGGCTGGAGAGGGGGCCAGTATGACAAACCACATAGGAGGTGAGGGTGAGCTAGGAGACAAGGGACACCAGCAAGGGAGGCCAGCAAAGTGACAGAAGGGTGATGGGATTCACTGTGTGTGGGATGGGATGCTGGGCATCAGTCCCCCACAATACCTGTCTCCACCCTTCCTCGTCTTTAAAGGGGTTGAGGCACATATGGGTGGCCCCCTCCATGATTCCACGTACGTGCCAGGGTTAATCAGTGACTCTGAGATGACTGCTGGTGATAACAAAGACCAAACATAATGTGGGCAGGGTCACTCAAACCTCCTGAGACAAATGTTTCCTCCACCTTCCTGTGTCAATTTTCCACGTGGAAGAAACAGAACTGACAGCTAGTTGCAATTTTACCTGAGTACTTCTCATAAATGAGGTGTAATGATTGAAAGCCCTTTCAAAAAATTAGTTAGCAAAAAGAAATAATAGGGTAGGAGTCAGAACATGGTTCTATCCTGGTTCTGCTTCCTTCTGATTCTGAATTTTGAGCTAAATGACCTCACCACCCTGAGCTCATTTTTCTCAACTGTCAATGACAAACAGTTGTGAAAACAGAAAACATGGGTATGCAAACATTACAAAGGCCGTGGAGTGCTAACAAATATACAAATATATATAAGCTGGACATTATACAGCTAGATAAAATATATGGCTCCAATATAATAATAAAGTAGCAGTGTTTTTAAAAAGATTTTATTTATTTATTCATGAGAGACACACAGAGAGAGGCAGAGACATAGGCAGGGGGAGAAATAGGCTCCCTGTAGGTAGCCCGATATGGGACTCAGTCCCAGGACCCCGGGGATCACAAACTGAGCCAAAGGCAGATGCTCAACCACTGAGCCACCCAGGCACCCCTTAAGTAGCAAGTATTTTATAAAACAAACATTTATCATTGGTATTACAAAAAAGCCCAGCAGTGCCTGGCTGGCTCTTGATCTCAAGGTTGTCTGTTCAAGCCCCACATCGGGATATAATTTTTAAAAAATTATAAAATAAAGAAAAAAGACAAACACTCAGAAAAATAACATCATATTTTTAAAAGAAAACCGCAGCTGGGGCACCTGGGTGGCTCGGTCAGTTAAGCACCTGACTCTTAATCTGGCTCAGGTCTTGATCTCAGGATTGTGAGTTCAAGCCACTGATGTGGGGGCTTGAACCCAGTGTGGGGCCTACTTAAAAAAAATGTAGCTGGGGTGAATGTAATAAACAACTTCTAGTATATTAGAATCACAACAATTTCAAACACTAAAGAAACGCTCCTTTTCCATGCTCCTTGCGTGTGTCAGTGGGAGTTGCTAGTCTCACCTCCCTCTGGAAACATACAACAGTTGGAAAAAATAAATATCCTCCCAAAAGGTTGGGATAGATACAGGGATGATAGGCCCATGTTGGAATATTAATATTCATGGAAACCCAGAGTCCCCATCTGAAGAAGGAAGGACAATCTTTTCTTTCTAATGAACACTCCTGGTCTGAACCAGAATGCTGAGTTGGACTCTTTAGACCAGTATTTCCAACAGATGGAACAAACGGCACCTTTGATCAAGGCAGCGTAGTGTTATAGAAAAAAGTGTGGGCTCTGGAATCTGGCAAGCCTGGGCTCCCTTCCAGGCCAGCCCTTCTTGCGACTCTGCCACTTTACACCAGGTCTTTATTCTCTCTTGAGCCTCGGTGCTCTCAGTTGGAGAATGAAGATGGAGGTTGCGGAAGAATTAAATCACACCCGCCACATTGTCACTATGAAAGCACCTCGACCTCTGCCTTGCACTGCCAAGAAGTCAGGGGCCAAGACCATGGCAGTGGCTGCAGCTAGTCAGTATGCATGAGCTAGACCTGGCGGAGACAAGGCTGCCAAGAAAGTTAACCCAACCCAGGCCTCATGCATGGGAGCGAAGGGTCTGCAACTTGGGTGTGGGTTTGATCCCTGTGCATTCTGCTCCAGTTAGACCACATTTGGAGCTCCAGGTGCAGCTCCAGAAGAGGGAAGAGGAAGCCAGAGGGCCTGAACACTATCTCATTTGGGAGATTTGTTGAAGAAGCCAGGGTGTTTAACCTGGAAAAGAGAAGTCTTAGGGCACAGTTAAAACTCTTCTCAAATAGTTGAAGGGTTTCATGTGGACATAGGTGAAGACTTCTTTGGGGCTCCAGAAAGCAAATCAAGACCCAGAGATAGAAATGACAGAAGCACTATTTGACTCCATGGCAGAAAAGACTCTCCATCACCAGGAGCTCTTCCCCTAAGGGAATGTCAAGGCAGGCAACTCCTTGGGTCCAGGATTCCTGCACTGGGCTGGACTGGGCTTAGCTGCCCTGTGAGGTCCCTCCTCAGTCAACAGAGGCCCTGTTTTGACACAGCCCTGTTTTCAAAAATCTGTTATAATTTTCTGTTCGTCTTTTATATTATTAAATCAAATTTTATAAATCTCAAGTTCTTCAAAATGGTTCTTCAAGGTGATTCTCCTGAGACTTATTCAGAGCCAGAGGGAATAGTGACTATGTTTTATCATTACATCAGAATGCTTTTGATGATTGTCATCCCAGTCTAGAATTAATGCTTCGTTACTAAAGTTCCCAGGCACTATATATGTACCTTCCCTGACTCCTCCTCCCACCGTCAAAATCCAGTCTGAAATCTAAGGGTCTTATTTATTAGTGCTCTGCCCAAAAGCTAAAGTATTTTTTTAATTGAAAGACCAAAAAGGTTGGGGCACCTGGGTGGCTCAGTGGTTGAGCGTCTGCCTTTGGCTCAGGTCATGATCTTGAGGTCGTGGGATCAAGTCCGTCATGGAGCTCCCTGCTTCTCCCTCTGCCTAGGTCTCTGCCTCTCTCTGTGTGTCTCTTATGAATAAATAAATTTTTAAAAATCTAAAAAAAAGTTTTAAAAGGTCAGTACCGCTTTCCTGAACCCCCTTCATTGTTTTTCTTTTCTTGCAAGTTATTCTAAAGTTTGTAATGAATTTGTGTAAAAATACCAGAGACACACATAGAAAGAAACAAGCAAAGGGCTGATTTTGATCCTCTTTTGCCTCTGAAGAAAGCCGTATATGTTGCATTATTTATCTCGTCTCAAGCATGGAACACCAGAGAAATGTGATTCAGTGCTCAAACAAATGTTCAATTATTCAGCATGAGGACCCTGGGGCTAAAGGAGTTTTGGGGACTCTAAGGTCCTAGCCAAGCACCCCTTGAACTCATTAGACCAGGGGCAAGACCATGAGAAGTGGACATTTGAAACATGTCAGCAGTTTCAGAGGAGCACCCAATGACATTTTTAATCTGAAAAATTATAAACAACCTCACTCCCACCAGCAGCCCTGCCACCTCCTGAGGAATGTGCAGTGTGGCAGATCTGAAGGAGCTATTGATAAGCAGAGCAGCTTTCAAGTGCCCTGGTGAGGAGAGAGTTTGACAGCGAAGATTATGTCTGATGCTTTCAAAGGCACACACTTTATAAATACATTGCACACATAGAGCATAGGTCTGTTGCCACACATGGCATGTATACACCACAGCCTATTTAAAAGCATTTCAAAGCCCACTTGGTAATGGCTTCTCCTAAGTGCTGTGGGATGAAGGATAAAGAGATAAAGGAGGCACAGCCTCTCCCCACAGGACCGTGGAATGCCCTATCTGATGGACACTTCCAGCCCACCTCCATCTTCCTCATTTGACAGATGAAGAAACTGGGATTCCAAGAAGAGAGGTGACTTGCTTGAAGGTTGTCAGAAAGTCAGAGCCTAGGGTTCTGGATTCTAAAACTGGAGTTTACTATGCGATGGTAGAAAGAAAATACCCACGCTGTAAAGCACAAAAACAATTCTAAAAAAAAAAATAGGCAAAGCCACTGGGGGCCAGGAGCCCTGGTTTTTATCCCAGTAAAAGAAGAAAAGAAGGCACACTGTGTCCCATTTTTTTGGCCACTGTAAAAAAAAAAAAAAAAAAAAAAAAAAAAACCACGGGGCCCTCACACTGGGTCACAGAACAGTCATGCCTTGGACGCGGAATGCAAGATGGCTGGTCAGGCCTATGAATGAGCTGCTGGCCCCAGCCCCTTGCAGAGCGTAGAGCCGGCCACGCCACGCTGCCTCTCTTGTGCAGCCCCAGGTTCTCCGTCATTGCTGTTTGATCCATTAAGTACATGAAGAGTCAAGAGGGAAGCTACAGAAACCTCATCTCCTACATTTCCCCAGCGTGTAGCTCCTCTTGCCTCTCAGCCTGGATTGCTCCTCTCCAGAAGGCTCGGCCTACAGGGCTAACTGGGGTGATTAGATGAGCCCCAACAATCAGTCAATTCAATGGAAAGATCTACCACAGCGGTAGGTTTGAGGAAGCAACTGGCCCAGGGGCTGAAGATAGTGGAAGAGCCGCCTCACTCAGACACAGCCCCATTCTCTCCTCCATGTGACCTCATCAGTGCCTCTGTTTGTTTACCCAGACAGGGTCTTCATTTACCCGTTTCTCGGCACAGCGAAGACCCACACAATGAGGCTTGGCTAACACTGCGGTGGGGACGCTGCGGATGCGGGCTCTCCATGTGCCCAGGGTTTAGTCACAGAACAGTCCGTCCTTTCACTGGCCACTGTGGAATGAGCGCGAGCTCTGTGAGCGGGCACGCAGGGCATCCTCTGTCTGAGGGCCAAGTCCCGCTTCCAAGTTCCCCACTGTAACCTTGGAGACGCTGCATGGGGTGGGAAGGCCCTGTGAGGGGCCTTTGTTTGTCCCTGGAGACTCTCTAGAAGGAGGGTGTGGGTAGCTGGGTTCTGGGCCTAGCAAAGAAGGAGGGAAAAGAACTGGAAATAGGGAGCAGAACTGCAGGCCCACAAACAAAGAGCCCAGGCCGGGACAGATCCACCTTAATAAGCTCTCCGGGTTTTCTAGCACCCTTCAACACCTCTTGAATGTTTCCTTTCAGCTGCTCCCACTCATGCAGGCCGCAACGGTTTTTGCCCAGGAGGACCTGAGCCCGTGGTGCTGATGTGACATGTGCACGTCCGTGTGCATGACTGTGCAATGGCACCATCAGGCAACACTAGGTGACTGGATATGGGCAGTGTTGATGTGTGGTGGAGATAAGCCGTAGGGAAAGATGGGCTTGGTGACCAGACGCCACCATGACCAAAAAGGCAGTGAAATGACAGGATCCTCCAGAGTCTCTAGCTCAGGGTAGACTCTGCATGCTGGACTCACTTCTAGCCTCAGACAGACTTCCTTGCCATAGGATTTCTAGGCTCCTTCCAAGGTATGTGAGGTGGCTATATGATCATCTCATGAAGTCCCATCATGGGTGATCTAATTATCCAATGGATATTTCTTAGAAAAATAATAATGATTATTATTTTTCCAGTAGCTATCACTTAAAGCATCTATGAGGGGCACCTGGTGGCTCAGTCCATTAAGCGTCCAACTTTTGATCTCAGCTCAGGTCTTGACCTCAGGGTTGTGAATTCAAGGCCTGTGTTGGGCTCCATGCTTTAAAAAAAGCCATCTAAGGGGCAGCCCCGGTGGCTCAGCAGTTTAGCACCACCTTCAGCCCAGGGCGTTATCCTGGAGACCCGGGATCGTGTCCCACGTCGGGCTCCCTGCGTGGAGCCTGCTTCTCCCTCTGCCTGTGTCTCTGCCTCTCTCACTCTGTCTCTCATAAATAAATAAAATCTTTTTTACAAAAGAGAGAAAGTAGTAAACAAACATTGCATTCAATTTTTTTAATGTTTATAATTTCTTAGTTGCCATATAACATGTATTCAATTTTGAGTATCATTTTCCTTGCCAGGGGCACAAGTCATCGTTCTGCTGATTATACCTGACAGGAAGCACACTATGGCTGAAGTGTGACGTGGCTGACAAGGACACTGGACTATCGCAGGCTGCATGACCAGAAGTATAGTGTCTAGAAAGAGGAAGGAGGGATCCCTGGGTGGCGCAGCGGTTTAGCACCTGCCTTCGGCCCAGGGCGCGATGCTGGAGACCTGGGATCGAATCCCGCATCGGGCTCCCTGCATGGAGCCTGCTTCTCCCTCTGCCTGTGTCTCTGCCTCTCTCTCTCTCTCTGTGACTATCATGAATAAATAAATGAAATCTTCAAAAAGAAAAAGAAAGAAAGAAAGAGGAAGGAGAACACCACTCTGCACTCCTTAGTCGACACCTGGAACAATATATTCCATTCTTGGAAACGCAGTTCTTTTTTTTTTTTTAAGATTTTATTTATTTATTTATTCATGAGAGACAGACCGAGAGTGAGGGAGGCAGAAGCAGAGGGAGAGGCAGACTCCTGAGGAGCAGGGAGCCTGACGCAGGTCCGCGGATCACAATCTGAGCCAAAGGCCGACGCTTAGCCGACTGAGCCATCCAGGTGCCCAGAAACACAGTTTAAAAGGGGCCTAGGCAAACTGAACCACATTCAGAAGAGTCTGATCTTGAAAGCAAGTGGACTTAAACAACGTCCTTTGCAGAAAAGCTGAGAAGCAGAGGTTATTTGGCTTGGAGAAGAGTTGGAGTTAGTGGTGACATTGTGGGAGCTGGGGTTTGTGGGGAGAAGAAGGGAGATAGTGGGTATTTTCAAAGTTTGAAATGCCATCTAAAGGAAGAATGCAGTTCTCCAGTGTAATGTGAATGAATAGCTCTCTACACTTATAAAACTAGCATAAGGACGTTGCATCATCAACAGAAAGAAAAGCTTTCCAATTCGTGGAAACTGTTCATGGATGGAAGTCTGCTTTGTGAGGTAATGAGTTTCCCGTCACTGGGAGTGATCTACATAGAGACAGGACTTGAGTGTTCATGGGAGAGAGGGAAGTCAAGTATGAGGTCTCCATGACCTTAAAAGTCCCTTCCAACCCCCCCCATTCTGTAGTTCTTCCTTCTAATATCCCATTTGCATATAACCTGTTATGCTTGGTAAACTTTACTTTTTCCCTTCATTGGAATCAATTGTACCTTAGAATAGTTCAATACAGTTAATTATTGACGGTTTTATGAGATTTCCTTGAAGAAAATTTCAAAGACACTTGATCTTTCTGATCAGCCAAACATTTGGTCCTAGATTTTCTAATATGGGATATTTATGCAAACCTCTTGTCCATCAAGGAGGAAAATTTATTTTTATGAACACATTATTCTAAATTTTCCTACCTAGTGACCAAATACTGTCATTATTTCCTCTTTCAAATGAACACTAGCAAGCTGAATTCCTCTGGTTTCTCCTACCCCTGAATGATGAGTCTACTTGCATTAGCAATAGTACTGTGTATGCATTCAATTCAGTTCATTAATTCACTTATTCAATAAATATTTATGGAGCGTCCAATATTGTTCTAGGCACTGCGGAAACGGCAGCAAATAACACAAACAACATTCTCTGCTCCTGTGGAGCTGCCTTTTAGTGGAGGAGACAGTAAGCAAGATAAGAAAGCAAATATATACAAGATAAACAAAATATATACTAGATGGGGGAAAGAAAGAGGGTGTTTCCATTTAAATAGGGTGGTCAATTCTCTCTACATTTTATTTAAATGATGGGAATCCCACTAAGAAGGTAACAGTTAAATTTAAAGTCTCAAAGGAAGTCAGTGAACAAAATAAGTTCTCTATCAGAAGAACGTTCCAGGCAGAGGGGGTATCAAGGGCAAATGCAAAACCTCACTCAAAGGTGCAAAACCAGCTGAGTGTTTCTCATCATGCACAACAAAAAGAAGTAAAATCTGGATCTGTGCACATAGGATCTTAAGGGAAAAAGAACATCAAAACAAGAAGTGGTCAACTGCCACCTGCCAAATCGCATAGATCAGATCATCGCACATTTTCTCCTTAGTTATACTGGACCAGCCATTGCCCCCAAACACACCTTGCAGGGTCCCACCTCCAGGCCTATGACTGGCCACAGAGGCCAGAACGTACTACCCATACTTCTACGTTGGATTGATTTTTTTAAAAAAAAGATTTGATTGATTGATTGGAGTGTGCAGCAAGCTCAAGCTGGGGAAAGGGCAGAGAGAGAGAGGGAAGGAGGGAAGGAGAAAGTCTCAAGCCAGCTTCAGAGTCAAGGGCAGAGCCCACCTGGGGCTTGATCCCCGGACCCTGAGATCATGACCTGAGATGACATCTGGTCAGACACTCAAACGACTGAGCCAGGCTCCCCTGCATTAGATCTCACGCCACCTTCCAGCCCAGTCCAAACGTGTCCTCCTCGTGGGGCTCTTCCTGACTACCCAGCGCCCATTCGACTGAATTCAAACACTAGCACGCCTACCTCTCAACCTACTGAGTCAGAACTCGCATCTTCACAAGACCCACAGGCGACCCAGGGACACACTAAACTTTAAGGAGCCCTAGGCCCCTCATCTTCCCATGTGGCTTCACACTGTAAAAGCCTGGGAGCTTTTAAAAACCACCAATGCTTAGTTCCACCTACAGAGGATCTGATGTAATCAGTATGGCATGAGTGCTGGCTCTTGAGAGTTTTGAAAACTTTCTGGGTGATTCTCAGATGGAGCAAAGTTTGAGAATCACTGCTTGCTTCTCTTTCATTTCTAATTCCTCTCTCTACTGTCTTCCTGTAACTGGCAAACAGCCTGCCCTCAGGTCTGGTCACTTTTTTCTAGAGTTGGATTCTTAGGTCAGAACCAGGAGAAGAGGTTTCCCTCCACCTTTGTCTCCTGACTCCAGGGCCCTGGGCTTGGCCTCCCCAAGTCCTTAATAGGTATGGAGACTGGAAGTAGGAAGGAGTCAGTAGGGCAGTGGGAGAAAAAGTGGACCCCCACCCAGCAGTGTGGCCCTATTGTACGCGCCTTGGGTGAGACTCATAAATACCTTCTCTGTAAAGGGGGCACAACAGTATCTCTCCAGTGTGCCTCGTGGAGTCACAGGGGCTTGGGGAAGACCAACAGAAGTTATCTGTGAAAGTATTTATGAGTTTATGAGAGAACTATGCACTTCCTGTCCAGTAGTCTTAGGATACTCATTTCAAATTTAAAAATCTGCCTTTCCCCTGTTTCTCAAATCTAAGCAAGAATTTTAAGTGATATTTTATCTTAGCATCCAAAAGGGATGACCATGCCTGTGTAGTATCTGTACTGGTGCGGATCGGTGATTCAAATTATACTTCGTGGGGTGCCTGGGTGGCTCAGTGGGTTAAGTGTCTACCTTCAGTTCATGTCATGATCCTGAGGTCCTGCAATCAAGCCCTGTGTTGGGCTTCCTGCTCAGCAGAGAGCCTGCTTGTCCTTCTGCCTCTCCCACTCTCACTGTTGGTGCTGTCTCTTTATCAAATAATTAAATAAAACCTTTAAAAAAAAAAACCAGAAAACAAGTTATATTTCACTGCACCATTGGTTATCAAAAGGAATGATCCTGTGACTTGTGGATATGTCGATTAGTACCAAATATCTTGTGAGTATTCAATAAATATTAACCAGTGAGGCCTAACTTAAGATGGAACCATGGTAAGATCACTTACCACTACCATGTTAAGATCACCATGCCACTACCGAAGTAAGGAGTGCTACTTCTGTCTTACCCACATGAGCTAATGTTCACCTTTTAAGGAAAGCATAGCACCTTCATTTAGCCATTCTGCTGACTGCAAACTGAAAAGACCAAGAGAACCTGGCTTATTCAAAATAGATTTGTTTTACCGAAAGGAATAGTTCCCTAAGAGTCATGGTGAAAGCTAAATGCTAGACGTTAAAACTAGATACAACTGTTCTACCTTTATCCAGAGCAAGTGCAAGATGGTGAGTGAGCATAGAAAGGCCCCTCTGCCCAAACATATTTTTCCCACATCTCTCTTTGGAAATTCTTTAAGGTTCTCATTGTGGGAGTTTCTTTGAATGGATGCAAGCGCCCCTGGGGAGGGGAAGGTCCTAGCACTCTGGTGCGAACCTGATGCTGAATAGAGCAATGGCACTCAGGATTTCTGGATTTTCTAAATCAAATTTTTTCACAATTTCTTTTAATTTCTTTTTGAAAGATGTTATTTATTTATTCATGAGAGACACAGAGAGAGAGAGAGGCAGAGACCCAGGCAGAGGGAGAAGCAGGCTCCATGAAGGGATCCTGGGTCTCCAGGATCACGTCCTGGGTGGAGGACGGTGCTAAACCGCTGAGCCACCCAGGCTACACATATTTTTTTTTTTATTTGTTTATGATAGTCACAGAGAGAGAGAGAGAGAGAGGCAGAGACAAAGGCAGAGGGAGAAGCAGGCTCCATGCACTGGGAGCCCGACGTGGGATTCGATCCCGGGTCTCCAGGATCGCGCCCCGGGCCAAAGGCAGGCGCCAAACCGCTGCGCCACCCAGGGATCCCCCCTTTTTTTTTTTTTTAAAGTATCTCCACACCCAACATGGGGCTCAAACTCATGACCTTGAGATCAAGAGTTGCATACTCTACTGACTGAATGGGCCAGATGGCCCTGTAATTTAGTTTTAAAAGATTTTGGGGGACTCACAGGGGATTACTCCTTTTTTTATTTTTCTGAGAGAGGACATCAACTAACAACTAAACTATCATCATTTCATAATAGAATGGACAGTTCAAAATAAAATCATGAAGAACATAATCTCAAGGTAAAGTACTCCTTTTTTTTTCCAAAGGGAGAGGGAGAATTTTTTTTTTTTTTTTTTTTTTTTTTTTTTAGATTTTATTTATTTATGTTAGAGAGAGGGAGAGAGCATGAACAGGGGTAGTGGCCGAGGAGAGAAAGAATCTCAAGCCGACTCAGCACTGAGCATGGAGCCTGACGTCCGTCTCTATCTCACTACTCCAAGATCATGACCTGAGCCACCCAGGAGCCTCAGCACTATCCTTTTCAGGACAGGGCAGTTGTAATCTTAAAACTGTGACGATTCTGTACCAACAAATATGTTACATGATCCCTCCCCCTTTTTCCATGGCTCTCCATTTGCCAGCGACCCTCCTAGACAGTAGGAGGATGAGAAGTGAACTGAGAATGCTTAGTGTCCTGGAGATGGGAGGGGACTAACGAAGATGGTTTGTTCTAAGAAGGGGGAAAGAGGGAAGAGAGGAGTGCTCGATGGCAGTCATCTGACCTAGGATTACGTCCAGCTGGACAGCAGAACCTACCATGTCGGCCCTGAAGGGAACGCAGGAGCCCCACTTTTTAACCTAAAGAAAGCAAGCGCACAGTGGCAGAGGGCCCCTGGGGCCTAACTTTTCTGTTTCATTCATGAGTGTGCCCTGTTTGTCTCCCTGGGGATCCACCCGCCCATTCCCTGCAGGAAGGAGCAAGGACGAAGGAGGGAGAAACGTGGGAACAGTCTCAACAACCGGAAGCATAAGCTAGAATGTAACTGAGATGCAAGGAAGGGAGAAGAAAGGGAACGGAGAATTTTCATAAGGAAACGAATCCCTCCCTTTGAAAGTAAGGATATGAGCCACAAGAGTGATGCAGCCGTTTTCTGGTCAAGATGAGCTCATCTTGGGAGCCCCGATGGCCCAGCGGTTTGGTGCCGCCTTCAGCCCGGGGTATGATCCTGGGGTCCCGGGATCGAGTCCCACATCGCGCTCCCTGCATGGAGCCTGCTTCTCCCTCCGCCTGTGTCTCTGCCTCTCTCTCTGGGTCTCTCATGAATAAATAAATAAAATCTTAAAAAAAAAAAAAAAATGAGCTCATCTGGCCTGAGAACCCGAAGGCCCAGGCTCTGCCCAGGGCGGCGCAGGCGGCCAAGCCAAGCTCGCAGCAGGAGGCAAAGAGGCCCCTTCCTAAAGTCTGGACGCATCCTCCCTTCTCCGGCCATCAATCCCATCGATCCGGTTTCCCTTCCTCCTGGATGAGGTCACCCCCCCCCCCGCCCCGCGTGGGCTGGGCGCGGGCTGGGCGGGCCCCTTGGCGGCGGGGGCGAGGATGCCGCGCTGCCCCGCCCTGCGCGGGGGCTCCCCCAGCCGCCGAGGGGGCGCCGCGGGGCTCCGGGGGCTCGGGCCCAGCTTCCCGGACGCGGCGGGGGCGCGGGGTGCAGATGGGGACCCGACCCCGGGGGCGGAGCGGCCCGGGAGGAAGCCAGCGTCCCCGTTCCCTTGGGGAGGGATGGGAGGGAGCGGGCCTTGACCCCACGGGAGCCCAAGTCGGGGACCCCCGGGAAGGGGAGCCCACGGTGTGGACCCCCGGGCCGGGTGTGGGGGCGGGGCCTTGACCCCACGGCAGCCCAGGTCGCCCCGCTTCCCGGGGGGGGGGGAAGAGCCCACGGGGGACCCCCGGGCCGGGTGGGGGGCGGGGCCTTGACCCCACCGCAGCCCAGGTCGCCCCGCCTCCCGGGGGGGGGAAGAGCCCACGGGGGACCCCCGGGCCGGGTGGGGGGCGGGGCCTTGACCTCACCGCAGCCCAGGTCGCCCCGCCTCCCAGGAGGGGGAGCCCACGGGGGGGACCCCCGGGCCGGGTGTGGGGGGTGTGGGGTGCTGGGCCTTGACCTCACGGACGCCCAGGTCGTCCCGCCTCCCGGGGGGGAAGAGCCGACGGGGGACCCCCGGGCCGGGTGTCGCGGGACGCGGTCGCCCGCGCGGAGCCAGGCGCAGGGTCCGACCCAGACCCGGGTCAGCACCGGGCCCGGAGCCCCCAGGCCTGTGCGGGGCGCACGGGGAGGGCCCCCCAGGCCCGCCGCCCCTCCGTCCCCACCGGCCGCTTCTCCGTCTGACGTTCCTTTGTTTTCCGCGTGGGCCTCGCAGCGCTACGGCGGGAGGAGGACGGAGGGCGCCGGGGCTATCGGGGAAACCAGCGGGGCTGCGGGGCCGGGAGCGGCGGGAGCCCCGGGGTGGCTCGGGGCGCGCAGGGGAGCCCCTCGGGACCAGCCCTCGGGAAGCACCCGGGCGAGGAGGAGAAAAGGAGCCTCGAGGGTAACGGAGTGAAGGACTCGACCCCGCGGCAGCACAAGCTCAGAAACAAAATCTTGGCTCTGCCGAAAGATGGAAGGTGGTGCAAGGCTGCCTCTGAGTTAGGCACTTAAAATGCACGATCTTTGTTCTCCTCTATCTTTATAAGATAAACGCTATTTATTCCATTCCAGAGACAAGGGAAAAGTCAGAAAGTTAAAGGTTCGCTCTCAGGTCCTCGCTCACTGAACAGCCCCCCCCCCCCCCCAGCCCCTTTGCAGAGGTCTGCTTGTATTATGAATCAATCACCACTACTTCCCTTTCATTCTTACCTAGTTTGAGTTCCTTCACTACCAAACAGAAAGTCCTAATAATACACCTTTTACCCAGTCATTTACTTCTGGGAAATTTTTTAAAGATTTATTTATTAATTTTAGGGATTGAGCAGGGAGGAGGGGCAGAAGGAGAGAGTCTTCAAGCGAAGTCCCTGTTGAACTGGGAACCCAAGGCTTGATCCTAAGACCCTGAGATCATGACCTGAGCTGAAACCAAGAGTCAGAGGCTTAACCCGGTGAGCTACCCAGGCACCCCTCCGGGGATCTATTCTAAAGAAATACAACATAAGAGGCATATGCCTCAAAATACTCCACTGTGGTCTTCTTGTTAAACGTAGGGTTTGATAACTAGAATAAAGACCAAAGGTATAATGTTAAGCGAGAGCAAGATACACACACACACACACACACACACAACATAATCACAACCATATGGAAAATATACATAGAAAAAAACCAGAAATAAATTACATCTTTTTTCCTAAAATGTTTATATATTTTCCAACTTCTCTACGATATGGATAAATATGTATTATTAGTAAATGTATTATTGTATTATTATTATGTATTATCATGTATCATTTAATTAAAATATTAATTTCAGAAACTTTCCATAATCTCTCTCTCTCTCTCTCACACACACACACACACACACATATAAAACATGAAATCACTAATGAGCAGGAAGTTACTAGGCTTGGGTGAAAGAAGATAAAATGTACTTGAGTGATTTTTCCACCAATTGAAAGATTTTCCATAATTTAAAAGATGTGGAAGCTAGAGGGTATGGGACAATTTTTATACATCTATGATATTAATGAAAGGGAAGACCATGTCTCATTGGGCCAAAGGAGAGGCAAATATCTGAACTTTATAATACACAGAAAGGAAATGATGAGATCTAGCTGATTCCTGATTGACAAGGACATACTGATTCATGGGGAGAAGGGACCACGTTGGAATGGAACTCTTAATGGCAAAGGAAAGAATATATTCATAAACATGATTACTTAGGAAAGGAGGTAAAGCAGTAAAAGGTAAGGTAATGTCGTCATGAAAGTTTATTTTACAGCAAATGTATTTATCAAGAGAATACTTTCTAATCATGAAGATTAGATATGCAAAAACACAAACAATATGTTTATGTTTGGCCTGAGATTATTGATACCAGTAGAGTATTTTGTATCTCAACCCAAGCGGATGATAATTATGCTCATTTGGGGTTAGAAAATGCCTAACAATGAAATGGCCCCTTATTTGGAGCTCATAACTTTTCTATGAGGAGGGAAGGGGAGAAAATCAAGAAAGCCACATGTCTACATGCTGTGTGTTCCTGGAGATCCTTATGCAGCAGCAGGAAAATACAAACTAATTCATAAAAGCAGGTTTCTTTGGTTTGACAACTTCCAGTCTTGTGTAAGGACCTGGTAGAATGAAGAATACAGCAGTATCCCTCAAATAATCTAACACTAGATAATGGTATGAAAATCACCGATGGAGCATAAACTGTGTTGAGAACCTATGTTATGGTAGAAAGCAAAATTCCTATTCTGGGATTGAAATCTAGGATTCTCCGGGTGGTTAACAAACCACATACAAAAAGTTCCCTGTTGGGGGCAGCCCCGGTGGCTCGGCGGTTTAGCGCCGCCTTCAGCCCAGGGCGTGATCCTGGAGACCCGGGATCAAGTCCCACATCGGGCTCCCTGCATGGAGCCTGCCTCTCCCTCTGCCTGTGTCTCTGCTTCTCTCTCCTCTCTGAGTATTCTCATGAATAAATAAACAAAATCTTAAAAAAAAAAAAAAGTTGCTTAAGGATGTCTTGGGTATTTCTAATTCCCCTCCCTTGACTCTTCCCGACAAGGGAGATGCCTTACTGATGTCACCTCTGTTGCTGATCTCACTTTTTCTCCCCCAACCATTGAAAGCTGTGCACTCTATACAGGGAATGAGGTGGAAAGACGTATTAGATTCAGGGCCTTGTGGATAACATCTCCCCAACACTATCACCCTCCAGTCTTCCCAATTTCATCACTCTGTTCTCCAATCACTCAAGTAGGTTACAGGGGGGCAGGAGGAACCACTTTTTTTAAAATTAAAGGTTACTAGAGCCAGGAGATAGGATGTTTCAGCACTAAGACAAGGTTAGGATTTCTAGAAATACTTAGCAGTTAAATGAAGAGATAAAGAGCACAATGTGTTGTTTGGATATAACTTTGTGTCCATGCCTAGATGGAAGGCGGGAGCCCATCCTGCTTGGTATCCTGTAACTCATGGAATGCAGTGAAATGTTATCTTTTTAAAATTTCTTATGCTATAGTGTGCAGTGAATTCTTAATACCTCATGTCAAAATCAAAGAAGGTAGCAAAGAAATCATGTAATTTGAAAATTTTAATAGAGGAACGGAAAGCATTTTGGTTTACTGCCTAAAACAGCAAACACCGAATATATAGCATTTGGATGACAGTTGGGTCACAAAATAAAGAATTTTCTGACCCTGCTCTAAAATACCAAAAAAAAAAAAAAAAAAAAAAAAAACCCCAAAAAACCCCAAAAAACCCAAACCCCACAACCCTCTAGAGGGTGTTTTATAAAAATATGTGATGAAATCCAGAAGGTGCTTTTATCTCATAACACCCATACCAGAAAGATTAATCTCTGTGGTCAGTGTCTTGTTCTGGTTGGGGATGCGTTTGAGCCCAGCTTTGGAATCTTCTCTAGTTAGAACATCTGTTCCACAGTTGTTAATGTTTGTTTGGTATTGCCCAGAAGAAGACAGCAGAAGGGAAGAATTTTTAACAATGAGTCCCAAGATAGACTAGATCAGCAGCATTGTTTATTTTGAAAAGGCTTTTTTTTTTTGTTTTTTTTGAGTAATGTGACCTGTATGTAAAAAAAAAAAGGAGGGAGCAGGTCAATGGACCAAGAGATGGATGTCCATCCAATACTGGAATGCAGTTCAGCTTGTTTTCACCACTTCTCAAATTTTCTTCCCAGAAATATTTGTTCATTGAGTTATTACTACATTCCACACTAGGCTTAGTTTTTTTTTTAAGATTTTTAGACAGAAATTTGAATGTTCAATTTAAAAGAATCATAAGTGAGAGATTGATTCTATAGTATTCAATTAAGAGTAGGCAAGAATAAATAAAATCTAGTTGTTTTAGGAAATCTAAATAAAATATGTAAATAATCTATATCATTTGGTAATTTGCTCCCTTAGCCAAGAAAAGAAGGAACTATTATTTCTTGAGCTCAGTGAAACCAGATTACATTAGTTGATCAGGAAGTAAAATATCTTTTTATTTTTCTAAATAATGTGAGGTTCAAGATAAATCAAGCAGGCCTGCATTGCAGAGTGAAGAACTTACATTTAAGGCAAAATTCAAATTATTAGATGACATTTTTTTTAATTAGACTGTAACTTCTCTGTCATTACTATCTTTAAATTATACAACATCATTCGAGACTTCCAGTGGAGATCATTTATAAAGATGCTGAGTTTTACCCAGTAAAAAACTACTGAGACCTAGCATTTGAAAACTTTGTAGAAACAGCTGGGTTTAGTTTCAGAGCTCCAAAATCAAATTGAAAGAGGGAAAGATCCTAATCCCTCAAACCATCTGTTCAAAGAACAGTGAAAAAAATGACGACAGTTTTCAGTTTGGGGAACAATGACCTCCTTAAGTGAGATCTGAAAGTCCCTTTCCTACTCAACATTTCAGCTGATCCTCACAACATCCCTGTGAGTGTATAAGGTAAATATTTTTACCCTCTTAGTGCAGGTAACGAAACTGAGGCTGCTCACTCCCGCCACACAAAACATCATTAGCAAAAGCTAGTCTTCCACCTAGGTTGGCCACTTCAAAAATTCTAAAGCTACTCTTCTGTACCACCTTCCAATTCCATTCTTCCTTCAGATCTCTCTTCCTTTCTTCTTTCCTTTTGTTTCTTCTTTCTTCCCCTTCCTCCCACATTAACGGAGATTCCTCTCTAATGCCAGAAATTATTCTACGTCGCTAGTGTTCACATAAGAAACTATACCCACTATGGCAAGAAGGCTAAGAATTATTCATAAAAATCTAGAGAAGAGGCATGAATGCCAGCCCTGTGTCTCTGCCTTCTTTCTTTTTTTTTTTTTTTTTAAGATTTTATTTATTTATTTGGGGGGTAGTTGAAAAGAAGAGCAAGGGGAGGGGTGAGAGAGGCAGACTCTCTGCTGAGCAGGGAGCCAGACACGGGGCTTGATTCCAGTACCCCAGTATCAGGACCTGAGCTGAAGTCAGACACTCAACCGACTGAGCTACCCAGGCCCCCCCTCTCTGCCTTATTTCTATACTCTTCCCATTGAAAACGGAAACTTCGCTATCCTAGAAAACAGAAAACAGCACATTACATACGGGTGCTGAACATTTTTTGCCAACGAACTGAATTTGCGTGGGTGTTCTGCAGGCCCTTTGTGAAATGTCATCAAACCAAACAAAACACACAGGACACCTGGACTGTCCAGAGGAAAGGTTCCAGGGCAGACCTCAGGGTAACAGGATCTCAGAAAGGAGGTATTAGTGAGGTCAGGAGTGGGCACATGAGATCAATGGTTGGCTGGGTGGGTGACCCTCAGACAAAAAAGAAAAAGGAGTTTTGCTGATTTGCAGATTTAAGCAGCAGTGGTTTTCAAACTTATTTTTTTATTTTTATTTTTTTCAAACTTATTTTTTTAAAACATAAAGTGTTTTGTTCAGATACATTTTACCCCAAAGCATAAAACAAATAGGACTGAAGAAAGCAAAAATGCTCTGCTTAAGCAGGGTGGGGGATCCCAGAGCCCTCACTCTAGGCCTCTGTGATGGTCCCTTCTATGGGAAAAGCATAGCACAAATTTAAGCTTGCTGATTGATTGATTGATTGATTGATTGGGGAGTTTGGGGGGGGGTGGTGGCAGGCTTCATGTCCAGTGCAGAGCCTGGCGCGAGGGTCAATCCCATAACCCTGAAATCATGACCCTAGCCCAAATCAAGAGTTGGATGCTTAATGACCTAAGCCACCTGGGTGCCCCACAAATCTAAGTTCATTTGTATTTAAATACCCCTCAAAATATGTAAGCAAGCCCAATTTTTTAGGATTAAAGTATAGGCTCCCAAGCAAGTATTTGAGGAAGAAATCCCAAACTCAAGCCCAGTCCAATCCTGGTGGGTTTCAGAGAAAAGGGGCAGCTGGTCAGGGATGCTTCTTTTTCCAGGAAACCTGATTACTTATCTTCAAAGCTGAAAATCTACCTGAAGCAGGATAGGAGGCATGAAAATAGATGGTTTGGCTTCCTAGGGAACTTGTTGGGGGTTACTGGATTGTTGGGGGCTGCAGTAAGTTTATCCAGTTCTAAAATAACAGTTTTGTTTAGAGAAAGTTATTCTCAAACACATATCCCTCAGTCCTGCCCTGGGAAATTATACTTTTTTATTCCTTTAGCAATTCACTATGTTCGAAGTATACTATTTTGGTGTTCATTTTCTTGTCAGATCCCCACCCCATGAAGCAAGCTGGACAAGTATTATTATTCCCATCCTACAGATGAGGAAGCTAAGGCTCAGAAAGATGAAGGGACTCCCAACAAGCTCACATGACAAATACGTAGGTCTTCTGATTCCTAATTCAGACCTTTTTTTTTTTTAATTTTTATTTATTTATGATAGTCACACAGAGAGAGCAAGAGAGGCAGAGACACAGGCAGAGGGAGAAGCAGGCTCCATGCACCGGGAGCCCGACGTGGGATTCGATCCCGGGTCTCCAGGATCACGCCCTGGGCCAAAGGCAGGCGTTAAACCGCTGTGCCACCCAGGGATCCCCCTAATTCAGAGCTTTAAGCATACCTGGTATCTACACAAATCTTGTGTCCTACTACGCACAAAGTAAAGGCCACAGATTTGGTGTTACCAGTTCTGAGTCCTTGGGGATCATCAGTGCCCTCTTTACACAGCAGATGTAATAATAACCTGTCATCTCACTCACAGGATTATGAAGGACAAATGAGACAATTTGGTAAAAGCACTTGGTAAATGCACCATCTAAGGGTTAGTTACCCCTCCCCTAACCCCTGCCATCTTGGCAGTTTCCCTGTCCTTCTATTAACTTAGGACTTCACTTTTACAAACTCAAAAATATTTGTCTCATAGCCTCTGATGGCATCATGCAAGTCTCTTGCAAAATTCAGCAGGTGGCCAGAGCAGTCAGCTAGCCATACTTTTGCACAACCTCAAACCAAAGTTCTCTCTCCCTATGTTGGAGATTCAAGGATGTGCTGCCAAAAGCTCCCAGAGTGCTTTACCCTGAGCCCCAAGCAGTGACCGTAGGACTGAGTCCAGCTGATGTGTTTAGGGGGGCCTCGCGGGGTGTGTGCATGGGGGAAGCTGGTCCATCACAGTCATCACAGACCAGGCTCTTTGTCTTCTCCTTGGCAGAATCGAACCTGAATTTGGCAAGTCCATCTGAGAGTGATCCATTCTCTGCAACCAAGTTCTGTCGGGATGACTCTGTGGTATCTAATGGCAATTTCATCTTTTTTTTTTAAATAGGAATTCACAATTGCGTCTAGCCTCTGTATAGGTGGGGGCCTCTGTCAGGAGGGCAAGTTGCAGTTGATAAAAGTTGTTGATAAAAGCAAAATCAGAGTAAAGAAAGTTGGAATAATTTAGGGAATATGTACGCTTTTACAAAATGAAAATGCCTTATTGTTTTTCCAAAGTATAAACATTATACATATACATTATTTAAAAAACCCCAAAGCATTAAAAAAAAAAAAAAAAAACAGCAACGTGGCAAAGTATGCAAAAGACAGAAAAAGCTGTATTGTTAATGTTTTGAGTATATCCCCCCAGACTTTTTCTTATAAAAATAGTGGCTCACAGTTTAGCGCCGCCTTCAACCCAGGGTGTGATCCTGGAGACCTGGGATCGAGTCCCACATAGGGCTCCCTGCATGGAGCCTGCTTCTCCCTCTGCCCGTGTCTCTGCCTCTCTCTCTCTATATAAATATATCTCATGTATAAATAAATAAATAAATAAATAAATAAATAAATAAATAAATAAAAATAGTTACCGAAATAGAATTATACTGTATATCTATTTTGGGAGCTTTTTCACTTAGATATTGTTGGACATCTTTCTATGCCAGTAAATATATATCATCCTTTTAACCAGCCTTATAATAAAGGATATTTTTCTCAGGCTGTGAGGTAGTCTTATGAACCCTCCTTCTCTGTTAAAGGCAGTATCATCTGGGCCTCTTCTCCTCTTTCAGGGATTCCTGATGCTGGGTGGTTCTGAGAAATGCACTGACCCGTTATTTCTGGCTAACACCAACTGGCAGCCAAAAAACACCACTGGCCAGCTGCACTTTCTCAGGCAAATTACTGTACTGTCCAGGGCCTTGGGCTTCTCTGTGTGTTAAACAAGAAGTTTGGATAACAATTTTCTGCGATTCTGTCAGCTCTGAAGTGACACATTAGCTTCTAGTTCATTTATCTCTGTGTTTGCCTTGGCACGGGATGATCCCAGCACACTGAATGAAAGGGGAGCCCTAGCTGTGCACCTGCACGACATACTTAAAGACCCCGAGGATGGGGGTCTTGAAGCTGGCAGGGCTGGGGAGGGACCAGGGTGGAGGGGCGGTTATGTCAGGGAAACAACTCTCCTGGTTTCCTTCCAACATGGAAGTGGGTGATGTCTACAAGAAGGCATGAAATTCACAGCATTGCAGTAAACACAGCCTCTGGGGCCTGTTAGTCCTTTCTGAGCACAAGTGTCTAAACTGCCAGATAACTGTGGTATTCATAAATACCGGAATTCATTTCCCATTTTAAAAGCTCTTTGGTCTATATTTCTTTTTTTAAAGATTTTTATTTCTTTATTTGAGGGAGAATGCATGAGTGGGGGGAGGGGGAAGGAGAGAGGGAGCAGCAGACTCCCCACAGAGCAGGGAGCCCGATGCAGGCCTCAATCCCAGGACCCTGGGGTCATGACCTGAGCCAAAGGCAAACTCTAACTGATTGAGCCACCTAGGTACCCTAGCCTGTATTTTCTTATCTAAGTCTCATTTCTGTCTTTTGGATGAGGAAATTGAGATTCAGAGAGTGTGATTTGCTGAAGTCCAGTGGACAATTATTTGCAGAATGAAGATCCCACCCCACACTCAACCAGTGGATTCCTCCTCCACCTCCACAGTCTCCACATTGGGTACATAGTCACATAACAGATGCATGCCTCTGTGTAAGATACTCACGAAGACACACTCCTCCGTACCCACTCCACCACCACTAGGACCCAGGACAGCAAGCATTGCCCTTCCCTGGCTCCATCTACTCTTTTAACACATAATTATGAGCATTATGCTAGGCACCAGTGGTAAAGTGGTGAACCAAGAGACATGGATCCCCATCTCACAGAGTTGACTCAGGGTCATGGGGAGTCTAGAATGAGGCAGGGATAGGGTGGATGTGAGGATGGTATATACAGTGTGATAAGAGCAGCACTGGACGGTACAGGGTAGGATGGAACACATAGGACAGGCACCCCACTCTTCCTCAGAGGGGTCAGGGAAGGCATCCTGGAGGATCCACTCCATGACCCAAATGATGGAGTTAGCAAGACCCTTGGTAGCACTAAAGAGAGATAGGAGGTAGGCTGACTATTCTATACCAAGAGAGGAGCATATACAAACACTTGAGGGCATGAGGAGCACGGTACTTTTGAGAAACTATGAGAAGTATCGTGTGGCCAGGGGTAATGCTCGGGTGGGATGCTGGTGTTTATTAAGGCTACAGAGAAGGCAGGTCTCTGAGTATGACAGCTGGTCAACCTTATTGGTGTTTATGGAGCTGATGTTTGTCTTGAGGGCACTGGGAAGTCATTCAAGGATGTAGGGAGTGATAGTGGCGACAGGCTCTTAGCAGACATTCTCTTTATCAATCCTACTAGAAGATATACTCTGTCTATAATTTTTGCCAAATTATGGATGCTCAACTTCGGGATACGTTTCCTTTTTAGGCTGCCACCTGTTTCATTGTTGTTCACCCACTTCTGGGGTCTCTGCGGCCTGTGCTAGGATGGCTCAGATGACCAGAGCTCTGTGTTCAAGATGCCATGGATATGGGGCATGGGGCCAAAGAGCTTCTAACTATTCCCTATCTTCAGCCTCAGCCTTAACCCAGGGCCTGGACTCCAGCTGACAGATATGGATTGACCAGCCAACATCCCTAAGGAATATTGGAACGCAAGTTTAAAGCATAACTAGAAGTATGTGGACTAAGCAAATTCAACCCTCATTATAAGCAAAGGGAAGCAGTATTAATATTCAATAAGTTATAGATAATAACAATTATCAATGAGATGATGCATGACTCCTACAACATATTCAATAAATACTAAATCAATTGATCAGTATTTAGATCATAAGAGAAATCTTATAGGAACATGTAAAAAAGGGAAAGAAACAGTTAAATACATCAAGATATTTTATAAGAAGTATGTATATCATGCACAGAGTATCTAGAGAAAGATTTCCAAGAAAATTAACACTAGTTACTTCTGGGATGAGGAACAGGGAGGATGAGGGCAGGGAAGGGAGGGAGATCTGTTTACTATGCCTTTCAGAGTCTTTTACATTCGGAAACACAGAAATATGATACATGATTTAAGAAATAAAATTAACCTTAAAAACCCATCCATTCAGCAGAACCCCATGCAGTGATTAAAAAGAGTGAGATTGAGCTATAATTACAAAAATGGATAGTTCTCCAAGATCTACTGTTATTTAAAGCTGCATATTTCAAAACATATATATGTTGTCACTTTGTGGGACAGAAAACAAACTCATTCGATGTGTACATTTTTTTAGCACATACAGAGAAAGTTCTCTGTGCCGTTCAATTCAATAACCATTGGCCACATGTGGCTAGGTACATTTAAATAAATTAAAATGTAAAGTTCAGTTCCTCAGTAGGGCTAGCCACATTCAGGTGCTAACAGCCGCGTGTGGCTAGTAGTTGCCAAATTGGACGGTGCAGACAGAGCACGCTTCCCTCAGAAAGTTCTGCTGTACAGAACTGGTCCAGTTGATCCGGCCCAGACTGACACATGGGACTACAGGGATGTGAGAAGAGACCTTGTGCTTTATAAATCTCCATGTTGTCTTTCTTTCTTTCCTTCTTTCTTTCTTTCTTTCTTTCTTTCTTTTTCTTTCTTTCTTTCTTTCTTTCTTTCTTTTCTTTCTTTCTTTCTTTCTTTTCTTTCTTTCTCTCTCTCTCTTCTTTCTTCTTTCTCTCTCTCTCTCTCTCTCTCTTCCTTTCTTTCTTTCTTTCTTTCTTTCTTTTACAATTACTTTTATAATTTTACAAGAGAAGAGGATGGCTTGCACCTGTGGCAGGTGTTTATTCCTCATTAAAATCACATCCTGTATTTTTTTCATGACTCCACCAATTCCAATTAGGGGTCAAGGGATGGCACAGCATTGCCAGGGAGCTATTCTCGAGGGAGGAAAGGCGACAACTGCTGTCCCGAATCGGAGCAAATGCACCTCCGGGAGGAGCACCTCAGGGCGGTGGCTGACCATCCAGCTAGTCTTGCTTCCTTCTGCTCCTCTGCTTTTCAGTCACAAGGGACAGGATCAGTTTGAGCGTCTGCCAGAGGGAAAAGCAGAGGCTGAAGTATTTTTAGTTCTTGGAGCTGTGGAATCTGGCAGAGGTCAGGCGGGCACTGGCCAGGGAGGCCCACCTCCAAGGGACCCCGAGGTCTCCTTGGAGATGGAGAGCTAGCAGAGTGGGGAGGACCCTGCTCTGAGATGGGGATGGCCATCCAATAGTGGAGTAGGAGCGCGCTGGGCCAAGCTCAAAATGCCGCCTGGGAGTAGAACTGACAAGAATGATGGATGTGATAACTGCTCCATGGTTTCTTAAACTGGAGGAATGACAAAGGTGAAGAGAAACTTGGAAGGAAAAGACGTGGGATGGAGGAGAAGTCTGGCCAGGAGGTAGGTGGGAAGGAACGTTATAAAATTTTTCAACTCAAATAAAACTTGGATTTGAAATATTAAACATCGCTCTGGTTATCATCCACCAGACAGAGAAAAGCAAAATTTCCCAAGATTATAAATAGATGGAATAAACTGAAACTCTGGGTTATAACTGCCTGGGGCATTTCATTTTTCCTCCACCTGGAGGAAGTTTATTCCTAGACCAGGGTCCAATGTTTTTCTTACTAGCAACAGGAGAAACAGCAAAAAGGACACAGAAGCTTTAAGGGTGGCTCAAGAGTCTTCCTTTATCAAACTGGAATTTAAACTGGTACATTTGTGTTCATCGCTCTTTTTTTTTCCTTTGGAAGATGTATAATGGTCATTTAATAATCCATTTGCTCTTATAAACCTATCCAAGCAGGTGGGTGGCTCATGCTTCACCCTTGTTCTCTTTGTTCTTCTTTTGAGAATGTTGATCCTGCCATATTGTTTTACACCCAATGCCTTTGCTTAGCTTCTCCCCTCTGTCTGGAATATCTTCCTTGCAGGAAGAGACCTCTCAGATTCCACTCATCTTAGAAGATCCAGCTTCTCTGAGTCAGAATTAATGTCATTCATCTCCCATTGTGGTTTGTGTGAGAATCAGTTGAGAATGCACCCATCTCCTGCATGAGACTTGAGCTCCCACAGGGACAGACAATGCACGTTCATTCCTGTGTCCCAGCTAACCCAGAGCCTGGTTTATGGTAAGTGCTTAACATGCTGATGTCCATCTCTTTCTCCCCTCCCATCATCACCTCCCCTCCCATTCCCTTCATTCACTTTATTAATATCTATTAAGCCAATGTACTGTGGGGAAAACAGATTGTGGTGGGTTGAGTAATGGCACTTCAAAGAAGTCCACATCCTTATTCTGGAACCTGTGAATGTTGCCTCATATGTCTAGAAGGATTTTTGCAGATGTGATCAAGCTAAGGATCTCAGAACTAGGAGACTATCTTGAATTATCTGATGTAATCACAGGGTCTTTACAAGAAAGAGACCTTCTGATTTCTTAATCAGAAGATATGATGAGGGGCCGTGAACCAAGGAAGGAGGACAGCCTCTAGAAGCTGGAAAAGGCAAGAAAATGGATTCTCCCTGAGAGCCTCCAGAAAGGAACCAGTCCTGCAGACATCTAACACACAAGGAAATAGGGAACGACCCCAGTCTTCAAGGAGCAGATTTTTTGTTTGTTTGTTTTTGTTTGTTTGTTTGTTTGTTTGGGTTTTTTCTGCAAATTTTCTATCTACACAGGGAGGAGACAACTTAGGAAACTATGACAGGTGGCAGTAGAAGTAGAGAAGTAAAGGTCGGGATCCCTGGGTGGCGCAGCGGTTTGGCGCCTGCCTTTGGCCCAGGGCGCGATCCTGGAGACCCGGGATCGAATCCCACATCGGGCTCCCGGTGCATGGAGCCTGCTTCTCCCTCTGCCTGTGTCTCTGCCTCTCTCTCTCTCACTGTGTGCCTATCATAAATAAATAAAAAAAAAAAAAAAAAAAAAGAGAAGTAAAGGTCTACACTTCCCCACCCTGTTCACCTTCCTAGATATGCTTCTGTGTACAAGCTTCCATCTTCAAATAAAGCACTGAGACGTGAATACAGACTCCATATTTGATTCAACCCATGAAGAGTGTAGTATGGATCCCTATGCTCTACAGCATAAGACTCTGTCCATACAGACTAAGATCGAGTCAGATCTATTGCATTCAGTCAACTGTCAAAATGCATTTGTGAAGCAAAGAAATAGGCAGATGTGAAATAACCTATGGGCCAGCTAAAACTCAGGCCTCACGATGTTCCATCACTGATGAAAACAGGCTCATTTTCCAGGTGTACAGCCCTCCTGAAATACAAATGGAAACTAGAAGACTGGATGGCTGTCCCTATGATTATAGCCTTTTACCATTAACTCTCCTTTTTTTTCCTTTCGATTTTGTTTTTAGGTTATTTTTTCTGATTACGAAAGAAATGTAAAATTTAGAAAGTTCGCCACAGTCCCACCCCTGAAATATTTATCAACAAATAAAAGTCTTAAGACTAGCATTTTTATGCATCCAACCAAAGAAGATAAATAATCGGATGTATATTAAAATTTTTTTTTTAAAGAGGAAGACCCTAAGGATATACGGCAGCCTCGGAATAGTATGTGTTCTCAGCTCCCTTAACTTCCATATCTGTAGCATTACTCAGGAACCACATTCTGAGTAATGAGGCTGAAACAGGGTAAGATTTCCAATCACCAAGGAAATAATAACCAGAGTCAACACTTAACGGAAGGTTTGCTTAATTTTAGGCAGTACACTAGTTCATTTAGTCCTCATAACCTTGAGCAATAATATCATATAATCCCTACTTCACAGATGAGGAAACAGAGAGATCTGGTAAGCTTGTCCAGGGTCACAAAGCTAGTTTGTGGGAGAGCTGAAATTTGAACCAAGGCAGATTATCAGCGAAAAAAGCCACATGCTAACCAACCACCTTGTCACACTGCTTCTCAGAGAAGTTCATTGATATCACTAATCTGCACCTAGTAAAGCAGGAAAGCAAACAGAAGTTTTAAAATAAGGATTAATACAAAAAGGCTTTACGAATGAAGACATCCCATTCCCATTAAAATTTTAAAAGATTTTTTTCCAATTCAAATAGTAAAAATACATGTTTACTGTTGAAAATTTGAGCAATGTATAAAGTATAATGAAGAAAAATAAAAATCATGTGGTTTCATTCAGCTGCTTCTTTCTGTGGGCTCAGGCAACGTTTCTGAAAGCGAGATCTGTAGACCAAAGATATCAGAAGCACCTGGAGTTCATCTTTAAACATGTGGATTCTGAGACCCCATCTGAGACCTACAAAAGCAGAACCTCTGAGGGACCGACCTCAGATGCTGCTATGCAGTGGCACTTGACAGCTCGCAGCCCCATAAACGATAGAACTCATTCAGTGAAGCCCCATGCTCTCCGGAGACCCGGATGCTACAGGACCTCGGCAAATGCCTACTGGAAATTCTTATTAGATGAACATTTGGTTTCAGAAATACTCCTGAAATGGAATTTAAGGAGTATTTCTAATACTCCTTATAGTGTACTCACAGTGAGCTAAATTTAATTAATATTTTTTGACTTTTGAAATTCAATTTTAAAAGTAAAAATTGCAGTTTTAGTCATTCTTACGCCCAGTAGAGTTTGAGTATCACTGCCCAAAGCTGAGAAAGAGAGGTCTAGAATCCTTTGAGACCCAGAATTCGAAACCCATGCCTCCCACCCCCCACCCTCCAAGGCCTACCCACTCCCCCCTTGCCTTTCTGAAACCAAATCGTCATTAGGGGCAGTAGAGGAAGGGGAAAACCATGTCCCATTTGAAAGTCAGACTTGGGGGGAGAAAAAACAGGTTACTCCATAAGTATATTTTCCTGACCTTCTGCTACAGGCTCTGTGCCCAGGGTCCAAACACCCCCGAAGGGTCCCCAAGCAGCGTTTGCATCCTCAATTCTGATTCCCATTTGGGAGCCCCGCCTCTAGCTTTGCTTTTCCATCAGGCAAAATGGCTCCTCTCCATTAACATCAGGCCCATGTTCTAGCTATTAGCCAAACAAAAGATTTTCCAAATATGGACCCAAAAAACCATGTGCACTTTAAAGGCCACAATAAGCTTAAATAGCTAAAACATATTTAAAAAAAAAGAAAGCCAACAATTGACGCCAAAAGCGTGAGTCCTTAAGGAGCAGAACAGCAAGACAAAAGCCAGAAAGAGGAACAAAAATATGCATTGTAGGGGAGGGGCAAGCAGGGAGGTATAGATTTATATGGAAGAGCTGACATCATTGTTTCCCAATAATACTCTGCATGCAGGAAACAGATGGGAAAGAAGTGGTGGAAGGGCCTACTTATGGTAACAGGCCATGCTCTCTGTTTAGAAGCCTGCCATTTGGAACCTAAAAGTTTTACTTTGAAAAACTGGGATGAGAACTCCATTGCCAGAAGTTTTATTAAAGCCTGGCTAACTCCTGCTGAACTTAGCACCTTGGCGACGCATGGTAAAATGGAGCTGTGCGTATCAGACCCGGATTGACTGCCAGCTGACCCGTTTGAGTCCAGAGGACAGGGAACTGTGGGATGGGAATTGCTGTGGGACAGTCCCACTTTCAAGCCCTGGTTCTTCTACTTCCCAGCTGGGTGACGTTAGGCAAGCTACTTAACCTCTCTGAGTCAGTCTTCATCTAAAACACGGGCGACAAAACAGAACTTTCCACACCATGGGGCGAGGCCGCGGTTGCACATTGATGCCCTCCTGCTAGATTTAATCAAGACGCATAATTAGAATGGTCAGCTAACATCATGAAAAAGAGTTTTCTCTTTTAACAGACTCCCTCACTGAACCAGTTGCCACTCTTGTTATGATCAGCTACCCTGCTTCCTCCTGAGGGTCGCTTCAGATCTCCTGCCCCTGAAGACAGCTTCTGTCTCCCCAACCATGGCCCCCCACGCCCCAAGCCTGGCCACCCTAAGTCTCAACTCCCTTTCCCAGAGCTTAATGTCTCCTCCCTCAGGGTGCCAGAAGTCATGACCAATACAAGTCTCAGGCAAAACCATGTCATTTCCTGTCTGTAGACACCAAGCATCCCATCTCCCCTCTATCATTTTTATTGATTTCCCCCCTGACAAACAACCCACTCCAATGGCTCTCTTTCACTCAGTCGCCTCGCATGTAGACATCCTCTGGAGCCCTCATTTCGTTCTCTGTGCTTCTATTAGCTACCTTCCCCTCCGGCGACCCCACGAGGCTGAGAGCAACTTGAGAGCATCTTTACAAATCCAAGAGTGTCTTGCACAGTTCAGCCCCCTTAAATACTTGTTGCATTGAATTGAAAACCCCATATGAGATGGTTTCTGAATAAAAACATGAAAAAAAGCCAGGGAAAGAAATATGCATAATTACACAAATTAGCTCAGATGCCTGTCACGAAAGCTATAGATTTATTTATAGTTTGCCAGATTCCTACTTTATATATCAAACGTGGTGTCTGTAACAGTAAGGGATGGTATATATTGCTGGGTGGGGGGTGACATTCATCCCTCTCTCCCTGGGGGAGGTGGGGAGGGGGCCCCAAAGGCATTCTGGGGCAGCATCAGGCCATGGGCGTGGTACCAGGGCCTGGTATGCATCAGCCAAGCTTGAACTAGAACAAAGAGTGCCTGAGACTCTATCCCAGAAACTCAGTTGGTTCTGGGGCCCCGCCAAGAATGTGGTTCATACCAAGGAGTAACTGGTGAGGCACTAGGAAAAGGCAGTGTTTCTGGGGCATCCTGTGCGAAGTCTGGGTCAGCTTCTATCTTGGAGGAGCCATAAGCCCCCCTGGGGAACCTTAAACAATCTTGGATCCCTAATGCTGCAGCCCATCAGCAGCGTCTCCGGTCCTGAGCTTCCTAGAAGGGCTCTAGCACCGACTTCCCGAGGAGGAAACAGGGTCAATCAATCAAGTGCTCTGTGTTGGCCACAGGGCTCACCCTGAGAGGCCCCGTGCACTTCCAAATCTGCGAGAGCTGCTGAGTGCGTCGGCCTCCAGCAGAGCCCGCCGCTGACCTGCCAGTTAGAAAATAGAATAATGAGGGGAATGGAGATCAAACTGGGTGGCTCTTGACGCTAAGGCAAAGGGCGTTCCACAGGGAAAGGAGGATTGTGGCTGCAGTGGGCAGGGAGGGGACTGGAAGGAAAAGGTGGGGACTGGTTGGTCTTGAAAGCTGGTAGGTCTAGAATAGATGTGTGTGCAAAGCACCTTGCAGAGGGTAAAGTGCCATGCAGATGTCCAGATGTAATGGCTGTAGATGTCCATAATAATATTATTAATATTAATGATGTTATGGCTGGGGGAAGAGCTAAGCAAAGAGAGAAAAAGCTATTTTTTTTTTTGTAGGGTTATGGGTTTTGTTTTGACAAAAGTGTATGTAAATGTCAAATTATAAAATGTGCTATTCTGGGGCACTGTGTTTGTGCCTAGAATGGTGGCCTTGGGAATCAGGTAGATCTGGATTTAAATCCTGACTTTTGGGCACCTGGGTGGCTCAGTGGTTAAGCATCTGCCTCTGGCTCAGGTTGCGATCCCTGATCCCAGGGTCCTGGGAACGAGTCCCACATTGGGCTCCCTGCAAGGAGCCTGCTTCTCCTCTGCCTATGTCTCTGCCTCTCTCTGTGTGTTTCTCGTGAATAAATAAATAAAATATTAAAAAAATAAATAAAAATAAGTCCTGCCTTTCCTATCTCTATAATCGTTGTAAGATAATTATCCTCTTTCATCTAGTTTCTTCCTCTATAAAATGGGGATTTAAAAAAACCCTGATTCTTAAAGATGTCAAAAAATATTATGTTGTATGTATAAAGTGATGGGCACAGTGTAAGCAATCAATGCATGCAGTACCTCTACTAACAAAAATAACAAGCAGGTCTGATTTGCGGCTTGGCCTTCTTTTCTCGGTCCCTTCTCTCTTTCCAAGAGGACTTCTTTTCCTCCTTCATCCTTTAGCCATCTAGCAAGCATCATGTCCTCATCTTTCTCCATCAAAAGTTACTCTCAGAAAAAATCCTAATACCAGTATCTGCTCTTCTCTGAATTGCAGTGAGCATCTTTCCTCTGGGTGCTCTTTATTTTAAGCCTTACCTAAAACTGCATCCTGGGGGGAGGGTTAAAAGGACAGGCCCTAGACTCTTGAAGCTTTCTCAGGCTGTGGCCCCACCTCAATAAAGACTGGAGGCCAGCCTTTTGAGGGAGGAACATCAAGACCAATTAAACTCAAGCGTGGCATTGGTACCACGCTTCGAAATAGCTCAGAAAATTGGGTGGGATATGCACCCATAAGCAAAAAGAAAAGTCATTTGAAGGGAGGGATGAGTGGGAAAAAGCTACAACTCAAGGCAAGTCATGAGTGAAAAACAAAACCATAAAAAAAAAACAAGTAGCTCCAAGTTCCCGGGCCCCAAGACCGGTGTGAAGGAACCACAGAGAGGACGGTGGAGTTCTGAGACCCAGAGGCCAGTGGGGGTGGACAGCTCAGCTTGATCAGTCTGTTCTGGAGGAAATGAGCACCAGGTCGCCCCAATTAGAAGGGTCTGTTATTACTTCGTTCCAAAAATATTTAGTTCCAACATCTAATGGAAAAAGAGCAAAGTGGGGGGGGGGGCATGCATTTCTTATCCTCAGATTAAGTCCTGGACCTTTCAGCCCACCTGCTCCTCCCATCCCACTGCTGCCCAGCCACTCGCACAGCCACCAAATCCCGGCGAGGTGATTCCCGGGAACAAACACTCCCCAGCAAGTGTTCCAGAGCAGCCTAGGTCAATCAGCTTCTGGAATTCAGAAATTGTTCTCCCCTCCTCCCCACTCCCACAGAAAAGTTTTCCAGCTAGCCTACAGATGCCTGCTGGATGGGGGGTGGGGTGGGGTGGGGTGGGGTAAAGAGGATGCAGCAAAAGCTACAGCTCCCATGACACTGGAGAGCTTCTCCAGTCTATGGAAAAATGTCTTCCTGCTTTCATCGTGTTTCCCTCTGCCCCAGCATTAGGCCAGGCCTGCTCCCGCCTCCTCCAGCAGATGGTTCACTTGACTCCAGGGAATGTCTGGGGTGACAGGTCCGCAGTGCCAACGCCTGAGCCTCCTGAGGCTGGAAGGCATCTGGGTGGCCTCGAGCGGGGGTGGGCAGGGGAAGTGGAAGGGCGAGGCCACGCCTGCGGTCAAGGGGCTGTTGCCATAGGTCTGGACAGGGGCAGGAGGGAGGGGTGCGGGGAGATGAAGTAGCTGTTTCTATTCTGTGTGGGTTTTTGGCCACATCCAGACTATACAGAGTAAGATTCAGGCAGGCTTTGTGTTATCAGTCGGTTAAACCTTAAGGTTTAAGGCCTTAATTCTCCTCTTTTGGTTCTTTCTGTTCAATTCTGGGACCCAGCGATGGGGATGCCCCTCTAAACCCAAGCCGATGAGGTTGCTGTCCTGTCCACACAAGCTCTGGTTCCTGGATCTGATTTCTCTTTCAGTTCCCTTTGGGTTTAGGAGTAGCTGGGGCTCTTTCCCAGATCTTTCTGAGGGCCCTTTTGACTCAAATTGACATTTTGCTCTTGCACTCCCGGGTGGCTCTGGGAAATCCCTGCATAAATGGCTTCTTCATTCAGTGGGGCAATCAATCTGCTTCCCATCCCCCTTCACGACTGATTAACCCATCCGACCATATCATTTACTTATTTCACTGTAGCCCTCGCTCATTCAGTCATGGATGGTAGGTGGTTATACTAGGGCAAGTCTAGGGTTTTATAATAATAATAGCTACATTTGTGGCTTTCCATATGCATGTCCTCTGCCAAGTGCTTTGCCTGTATGAACTCATTTATCTTCCTGTCAGTCTTATTACTGCCATTTCACAGATGAGGAAACTGAGGCTCAGAAGAGGTAAGTCACTTACACCAGGGTTGGGAACAGGCAAAGCTGGCATTCAATGCCAGACAGTAAGCTTCCAGAACTCTCAATGGGAGTCCCCAGCAGGGGCACCCGACTTGGGAGGTCAGGGAAGGTTTCCAGAAGCAGCTGAGACCTAAAGAATGAAGAATGAGGTAGGGAGGGTGTGATAAGGATGTGCCAGGCAAGATGCTGGGGAGGAAAAAAAAGGAAGCCAAAGAGAGTATCCGCCCTGGTTCTCCAGGCAGTGTTAACTCCTGCTTTGGACAGAAAAATACTCACCTTCCTTGCTGAGACTTTGTTCCTATTTCTGTTTATCTTATCTGTTTAATTGTAGATAGTAGCGTTTACATGTTCTCTTCAGTTATGACAGCTAGTTTCAAAGCTTTGTTGAGGCCTCGGTTTCTGAAAGTTTGTTCACATCCCTTAGACTATACATTTCTCGAGTCTGGGGTGCATGTTTCTTTCTCTCCCACTGTACCTCAATACTTACTTGTTATTAAAAAAAAACCAATAAACAAACTGAGAGAATGACTTAGCCTCAGAAATTATACTTTTAATTTCTACCTTTCTACCTTTCAATCTGATAAGAACTAGAAAAAAATCTTCAGTAATAAAATGTCTTTTCAGACATTCAGAGGATGCATTGTGAATCATTAAGTTTCCTTATCCAGGGGGAAAATGTTCTGTAAAACCCTACAGTGCAAGTGGTGGTTCCCAAATCTGCCTACATATCGGAATCATCTAGGAAGCTTTTAGAACATACCCATGCCTGCCTGGGCACCAAGAGATTCTGATTTAATTGTTTAATTGAGATGGGATCTGGGCAGCACCTTGCATCACCCCCCCCCCTTTTTTTAAAGCTCCTCAGGTGATTCTAACATGCCACCATCATGGCAAACCCCTGGGTCAGACAATATCCCCTTTTCTCAGGGATCAAATAAAACGACAGATTGTTTGGAAGGGTGAGAAAGTCCTCTCAGCCTTCGTTGTGAAGAAAGATGACACAAATGGAGGCAGGAGACAGCTTTTCCCACAACATTCTCTTACTGGTCCCTTGATTCCTGGCCCCAGCATTTCCAAACCCTGTGGGAAGACCCTGGGCACTTGGTTGAGAATGGAGGGGTTTAAAAAAATGCTTATGGATGCACTCTGGCCTCACAGGGCTTCACCTGCAGCCTTCCAAGCGCAGGTGACAAAACGATGGGATTTTCATTACCTAGCTGCAAGCAATGACCTTCGTATTCAGTGGTCAAAAAGAAGACCACAGAACCGTACTATTTTCCGCATATCAGCAAGGAAGAGATGCTCTTTTCCCTCTACTCCAGGCAGGAAGATAAAGTTATCTGGTTCCCGGGAGAGATTGAGGGTTGGGGTGGCAGTCATGGTCCTGGCCAAGTTGGCCAGGAGCAACTTTGTGCCATTCTTGAGTGTTCTTACCGGGTTGGAGGCAAGTGGTCAAGGAAGCAAAAAAGGCGGAAACTGGCCCTTCATGTCAGGCCTGTGTAAAGCTGGAGATGATCAACAGCAGGATCTGAACTTGGCATCTGCGTGGATGCCACAGAAACTGTATACGTGTGTGTGTGTGCTCACACCTGTGCATGCATACATTTCTGTGAGAAACGGTTTCTGGTTTTCATCAGCTTCCTAAAGATTAAGGATGGTACTTGGCCCTGAGCAGCTCCTGCTCTGAGCTGGACACATATTTGTCCCCCACACACCCCTGTCCTGGCAGATTTATCCAGCTGAAGGTAGCAGGGCTGGCCATAGCAAATTACCGAAGTGGACGGCATTCACTCTTTACAAGAGGCCTCAGGGGTGTAGCTTCCCCATTTTCAGATGGCCTGAGCACAGCTAATGGTCACCAGCTTTGTCTTCCTCCCCAGCTTGGGGCTTTCCCTCCCTGTCTGAGCAAAAGGGCTCTCTTGGCTTCCCTATATCTCTGTCTTCTTCTGCCCTTGTGCTCCCAGACCCGAACCCATTTTTCTCTGTCTCTGCAGGATCATCACTTTACCCTTGATTCCAAAGTTCAGTAGTCACCGTGTCAGTCTTGTGGGCCCTCCCCAGGCTTCTGGTTTCTAGTTACTATGCTGACTTGTCACCATCAGGACTCTGGGTTGAACTTCCAAGGTGATGGGCAAAGGGGCAGTGCCCAGGTCAGCCTTTCCCCCCCGGGGAGCAGAGTTCCAGGCCTTGTCTACTAACCAATACATGTATCAGAAAGTCAGTGAGGAAAACACATAGTTTTAGAGAAAAACATTAGCACTTAGCTTACTGATGCTACACTACAGGAAAAATAAGATGCAACTATATAACTAGTTATAGATGCGGCAAAAAAATCCTAATTACTCTCATTTATATAAGCTGTTTATTATGCATGCCCAATTCTCATGTGGCACAAGAATGGTGTCTAGATCATTAAGTGGGTCAGTTTCCTTTTGTTTCAAAGCTAAACTGTATTCAGGTATGTCAGACTTGAAAGCTTGCCGATCCTGTGACAGGGCTGTCTGCTTTCAATTTAGGAAAAAAAAAAAAATCATTAGAGGAGAATGTTGGCCTAGATGAGGAAGCTAGGGAGGGGAGAGGAGCCTTGTAGGTCAGGTCCCTCCGCATCCTCCATGATTTACTGTATGAACTTGGGCAGGTCAATTTACCTGCCTGGGCTTCCTTGGCTTCCCTGCGCCCTTTCCGCCCCCTCACTCCAACACCAAGTCTGGGAGCACCAGGTACTGGTTTTCAATTTTTTTTTATCTTTAAGCAGGAGGCCCCTTCCTTTTTTTTTTCCCCAAATAAAACCTGTATAGAGGGATCCCTGGGTGGCACAGCGGTTTGGCGCCTGCCTTTGGCCCAGGGTGCGATCCTAGAGAACCAGGATCGAATCCCACGTCGGGCTCCCGGTGCATGGAGCCTGCTTCTCCCTCTGCCTATGTCTCTGCCTCTCTCTCTCTCTCTCTCTGTGACTATAATAAATAATAAATAAAAATTAAAAAAAAACCTGTATAGAAACCCAAAATATAAAGCAGGTGAAAGAAGAGCTGCCGAAAGCTGCCTTTGGGGTGTCTTCACCAAATGCTGGGATTCCTCGCTCATACTATGATTCTTACATTGCAAGAATGGGGCAGGACTGGCAAGCAACCCCATGCAACTCTCACGCTTGAAGGGGAGCCCAGGATAACACCCACTTGGTGGACGGGGGCATCCCAGGAGCATTTGTAGTGAACCTGGACTTAAACCTGGAATTCCTCACAGAAGCAGGTGGAGGGAAGCATGTCATGCTGAACTTCTGAGGGTAGTGGGTAAGATGCACACTCGGAGTTCTAACACCTTCAAAAAAGTTCAGGCCGCTTTCATTTCAAATTGCCCTCTCCCAGGTTATTGGAGGGGATGAAAGGAGTTGACTGTTATGCCTTGGTTTCAAAAGAGGCAGTTTTGAAAACTGTGGTCCCCCAAGCTCTAAGATACTAAGCCATTTGTCCTAATGACACAGCAGACGCTGAAGTCTGGAATACCGCAGGAATATCACACCACTGCAAATTACTAGGTGGTGCTGAGTCTTTAAAAAACAAAGCAAAACACAGAATTGAAACAAAACCATTGCACTGTTTTTTGAGATGCATGCTTGATATGAGCTAATCAAATGGTTTTTGAGAGGGTTTTCCTGGAGGCAGAATTATCCTGCACAGTTAAACAATCCTCCAGTTTCCTCCTTTGTTATAGCTATGGGTAAATACAAGGCCTATATAGTGGACTATTTTCTCTCTCACTTATGTTCCTGAAGACAAGGCCTTTTTGTCACGGGTATGCTCAAGACCAGTCAACCTTACAAAAGGAGTCATTTTCTGCTCAATTTCCCCAACTTTCCTATGATGAAAAACGTGTAACTTCAAATGCTGTTATTGTATTCCAGATTGTTTTCTTTCCCTCTCCCCCAACAAATGTTTAAATTGTCTCTACTCTGCGGGATCACCCCCTGCCCGGCTTTTTTTTTTTTTTTTTTTTTTTTTTCTTTTTCTTTTTCCTGAATCCAATCTGACCTTGCAAGCAGAGAGAGGTGGCTCTCCTCTTCTTTTCCACACCCTAAACTATTTTAAAATCCAGGCCCTCTGACCTTTTTACAACACTCTTCTTGTCTGACACACCAAATGCTAATCCGAGAGCCGAGAGGGGGTAAAGGGTCTTGGGGGGGGGGGGTTGGGGAGGGGAGGGAGGGAGGGAGGTTACCATATATCTGGCATCAGTTCAGAAATTCAGAAAATGTTTGTGCAACCACTCCCCCGGCCAGGATCCACCGCACCCCCTGCCTTCCAGCACATTAATAAAAAAAGATGTGAGCGGATGAAACCGGAGAGCCCAGGAAGGACACCCAAGGCGGTCAGATCGTGCGCCCGGGCGGCGGGGGTGGGGGGAGCCCACCGGCCACCACCATCCCACACGTCCAGCCCGCATCCCTCCCCTCCCGACTTCCAAACTTGGAGATGAGGACCTCGGGCGCTTCCAGCCCCAGCCCGCGGAGTGGCCGGTGGGAGCAGGAGCAGCACCGCCCCTAACGGCTGGTGCGGACCTGCGGAGGGGCCGCCGCCACCTCTGCGCGCCGGGGTGGCCGCGCCGGGCACCTCCGCGATCCCGCGAGTCCTTTAAAAAGAAAGGAAAAAACATGCACGGAGCCCCCAGGCCTGGCAGGCACGAACTTGCGAAGTGCGCCTAACACGCCCCAGAGGGGTCCGCGTCTCCCTCGAACAAAAAGCAAAGCCGGGTTCGGAGGGTGGGGAGGGCGGGGAGGGCGGGGGGCGCGCGAGGCCCGGAGGCACCTCACCATCCTGTCCTGAGCTCTCCAGGTGCTCGGTCAGGTCACAGCCAAAGGCTCCGGCGGCGGCTCCCTTTCGTTTCAGCTTCTGCTTGGCACCCTTGTTCTTCATGAGTTAGTCCCGCCGAGCCTGGCCTCCGGCTCCCCTCCCGAGGGCTCGGCGCCGCGCCCAGGCCGGTGTCCGGGGTCGGGGGCGCGGGGCTCCTCCAGGGCCGCGCTGCGGGGGGCGGGGCGGGGCGGGGCGGGGCGGGGGCGCACCTGGCCGCCGGCAGCCGGGGGCGCGGGGCGCGGGGCGCGGGCGCGGGCGGGGGCGCGGGCGGGCGGGGCGGGGCGGGCCGGGGTCTCCTCCGCGCGGCTCCCGGGCGGCGGCCGCGCCCTCAGACGGCTCGGGGCGCGCGCGGAGCCAGCATCCCGGCCCCTCGGCCGCCCGCCCTCGCGCCGTCCCTTTTTTCCTGTCTTACAAACCCGAGGATCATCCAGCTCAGGAAACGCTGGAAGGAAGTCAGCCGGGGAGGGGGCGGGGGTGGAAAGTTTTGGCAGCTCGGCGCGGCGCGTGTACGGGGCCGGAGGAAGTAGGTGGGTGGTGAGGAGTCCGGGGCGGGGGCGGGGGCGGGGGCGGGGGCGGGGGGGCCCGGCCCGGAGCTCCGGCCCCCGAGCCCTCCGCGCCGCCCGGGAGGAAGCCGCCGCGCCCCCGGGGCCCGCAGCCCGGCCGCCGCTTCCTGCCCCCCGGCACCCCCCCCCGACCCGGCCCCGACCCGCACCCCGACCCGCACCCCGACCCCGACCCCGACCCCGACCCCGACCCGCACCGCGGGAGGCGGCGCCCGGCCTCCTGGACCCAGGCTGCCAGGTGGGCCCCCGCCGCCCCGCCCGGGCTGCCCCCTCCACGCCCCCTCCACGCCCCCTCCACGCCCCGCGCTTCGGTGCCCCCGCCGCCCGCACCCACACCTGCCGGCGGAGACAAAGGCGGGGCCCCCGCCCCCGCGACCTGCCGGCCAGCGGGCTTCCGCCTGCCCTGCGCCCAGGTGCCCCCACCCAGGTAGTCCCCCCCACTACCAGCGGCCTCTCCTGCGCCCAGGTGCCCCCACCCAGGTAGCCCCCCGCTCCCAGCGGCCTCCCCTGCGCCCAGGTGCCCCCACCCAGGTAGCCCCCTGCCATTCCCAGCGGCCTCCCCTGCGCCCAGGTGCCCCCCGCCCAGGTGCCCCCCACCCAGGTAGTCCCCCCCACTCCCAGCGGCCTCCCCTGCGTCCAGGTGCCCCCACCCAGGTAGCCCCCCCCACTCCCAGCGGCCTCTCCTGAACCCAGGTGCCCCCCACCCAGGTAGTCCCCCTGCTCCCAGCGGCCTCTCCTGCGCCCAGGTGCCCCCACCCAGGTAGCCCCCCACTCCCAGCGGCCTCTCCTGAACCCAGGTGCCCCCCACCCAGGTAGTCCCCCCGCTCCCAGCAGCCTCTCCTGAGCCCAGGTGCCCCCACCCAGGTAGCCCCCCACTCCCAGCGGCCTCTCCTGCGCCCAGGTGCCCCCACCCAGGTAGCCCCCCACTCCCAGCAGCCTCTCCTGCGCCCAGGTGCCCCCCACCCAGGTAGTCCCCCCCACTCCCAGCGGCCTCTCCTGAGCCCAGGTGCCCCCCACCCAGGTAGTCCCCCCCACTCCCAGCAGCCTCTCCTGAGCCCAGGTGCCCCCCACTCAGGTAGCCTCCCCCCACTCCCAGCGGCCTCTCCTGAGCCCAGGTGCCCCCACCCAGGTAGTCCCCCTCTAATCCCAGCGGCCTCCCCTGCGCCCAGGTGCCCCCACCCAGGTAGCCCCCCACTCCCAGCAGCCTCCCCTGCACCCAGGTGCCCCTCACCCAGGTAGTCCCCCCACAACGCCCCCATTCCCAGCGGCTTCCCCTGCGCCCAGGTGCCCCCCCACCCAGGTAGCACCCCACAACCACCCCCCCCCTCCCAGCAGCCTCTCCTGCGGCCAGGTGCCCCCCACCCAGGTAATCACCCCATAACCCCCCCACTCCCCGCAGCCTCTCCTGCACCCAGGTGCCCCCCACCCAGGTAGCCCCCCCACTCCCAGCGGCCTCCCCTGCGCCTAGGTGCCCCCCACCCAGGTAGCCCCCCACTCCCAGCGGCCTCCCCTGTGCCCAGGTGCCCCCCACCCAGGTAGCTCTCCCCCTGCGAAGTTAAGGGAACACTGGGGGGTGCCGCCTTCTAGCCACTGCCCGGGAAATCAGATTTCTGATTAGGGATTCACACACACACACACACACACACACACACACACTATTGCAAGTTTGCTAAATGGAAGTGACCGGCCGGGCATCCAAGACTTAAGGTGACTGATATTCTACGTGGAGAAAGGAGGCTCCCAGCCCGTCTCATAATTTGTCTCAAGTTTTCAGGAGGGCACGATTTTTTTTTTCTTCTCCAGTTAGATCCGAAATTCCTTGACTTCTGTGTACTCAGCACACACAGTAAGCACTCGAATTCTTGTGATTTAACCATTTGGAGATTAGATTAAACTTCCTGCATAAATTCAAATCCATATATAGACGTGAAGGGTGGGGACCTCCAAGCAGCTCAGATCGCTGACTGAAGCTTTAAGGACAGTATTTTAGTTACTGAATCCCTTTCCAGTCACTTACTTAACTCCCCACGTATCAGGGGGACAGTGCACTTTGACCCTTAGCCTTCTGTCCTTGTCAGAGGTCACAAGGGACAGCCTGCCTCCTGAAGCTGGGCCGCAGATGTGTTTGGTTTGGCACCCACCGTGCTTTAACGTTTTTAAAGATTGATTTCCGACGTTAAAGGGTTAAGAGATTTCACTTCCGAGATCTGAGTTTCTAGCTTCTATTGCAAAAATGGAAGGTCTGGTCACACGGAAGGTGCAGTCCCACGTGGCAAGGACTGCCCAGCTGTGACAGCCCCCTTTCAGGTTTGCAGCCCCCACTGCCCGTCTTTCCCCGCCTTTGCACCTGCCTGGCTTCTGGAGCCACTTGAGTTCCCACCCCAAGCTCTGTGCAGGGTGTCTGCTTCCATTTTCCATCTGTCTCTCAGTGACACTAGCATTGCCCCGGTCATCTTGGCTAGACATCTTCAACTAACCACTGACTCATTTCTTTCCTTCCACCCCCCCTCCAGGCTAGTCCTGCCTGGACCGATGAGTGCTTCAAAATGCCTCCCTTCTGGGTTTCTTCTTTTCCACGCCCATTCAGCAAGGATTATTCACTCCTCAGTTATTAGAATAAGTCATAGTGGGATTCGCTGAGTCCGACCTCTGCCCGCTTCATCCATCCTATGTACCAAATTAGGCTTGATGAGCCCTCCTGAAATATGGTTGTTATATGCCTGTTTTGTTCAAAACCTGTCAATGGTTCCCTGTTCCCTAGTGCCAGAAGGGCAATTTCTAAGCATTTTGTAGGATTCTTAGAGAATATTTGGTAGGGGATTCAGTGTGATGGCTTGTTCCTCCCTTTATTTATAGAGAAGCATTTCCATATGAGACTGTAATTATTACCATTAACATTTGTTAAGGCGTTTACTCTAGCGAAGACTTTCGTATTCATTTATTTCATCTGCCACACAGCGGATTTCATCAGTTGGGCAACAAAGGGGAGAGGCCAAAGGGGTGCTTTTTTCCTGGGTCCGGGCCCCCAGGGCACAAAATATGGATAAATTATCTAGTCCTTGAATTACCTCTTTAAATCTTTAAAAACATTCTTTTAGCTTTTCATTTTGAAGTAATTTCAGCTTATAAAAAACTTGCAAAGAATAGTCAAAGAATTGTCATCTACCCTTCATCCTGCTTTCCCAAGTATTAATATCTGCTATAATCAGAGCACAGTTATTAAAATTAGGAAGTGTATATTGATACAGCCCTTATTCAAATATCAATTAATTTTCAATTACATGCAATTTTCGTTAAATATAATCTTCCTCACAATAAAGCCCACCAGTAATTTATAAATCTCATACACTTGGCCGTGTAGCATTAGCCATGTACCAGATCCCCTTAATCACCAAATGCAGAAGTGTAGGTTGTCACAAAACAGAGCTGCCTAGGTGAACCAGGAAAACTAGTGACCCTGACACAGCCCTAAGATTCTTCTGTGCTTTACTGGGGATTCCCAGGGGGACTCTGCAATCCTAGAAGCTTCATCCTAGAACAGCCTGAGACCTTTTGGTCCTTGCTTCCTGGTAAGTCGTGGTAAGTTGGGTTCAAGGTGTTTAGAGTTCAGACTTGAGGTAATACTGAGCACTGGGCAAGGCATCCATTATGCCTGGGCTGATATCAAATATTCGATATATGTTCACGGTGGGGTTTTTGTCTTTATTTGATAGCTCTCAATTACCTACACTTTATGGTTGGAAGAACTCACAATTTATCAAGCCAGATAATGAAGCTACATAGTGACGGCGAGCCCCAGAAAGCTGGAAAACTTTCCCCTTCCCCATTTGTCCCTGTCCCCTTTCATTGCTGAGTATGCCCTGTGACAGATGCCAAACTTGAATCTGGCCCTTGTTCTAGACACTCTATTTTTCTTTCTCTTTCCTTTCTCTGCTTATCTCTTCCTCTCCTTTTTTTCTCCTTGCTTATCCTAAGATGTGCAGCTTTGTCTGGATCTGTTGAAGAAAATCAGATTTAGGTTTCAAAGGGTTTATCTGTTGAGCTTGGGATTTCCTAGAAAGCAAGATTATATGGAGCTTGCATAAGAATGTTAATAGGAGGACGAGCTGTTTGATAATAATATAAATGATCCCTTCAGCAGATTATCATAGGACAAAAAGCACTTCACTTATGTGGAGCTTCCATCATAGAGTTTTGTTGTTGCCTATGATTTAGCTGGTCTGTGACTAAGACTAATGCCTATCAAAGTGTGCCATCTGCTTCCTTCGCTCACCAGTGATGGTAGTAATCTCTGCTATAAATAAATGAGATACAGAAGACAGAAGGTGGGTATTGGGTGATTTTAGCGTAACCTGTGAGCTAGCCTTTTATTTTACTTGGCCATAAAGCTAGAACTGGCAATCGGCAGCTTTATTTTATTTTTTAAAAATGTATTTATTTATTTATTTATTTATTTATTTGAGAGTGAGGAAGGGATAGAGACAGAGCATGAGCACGAGCTGGGGTAGGGGCAAAGGGACAGGGTGAGAAATCCTCAAGCAGACTTCCTGCGGAGCCTGATGAGGACCCACGGCTAGATCCCAGGACCCTGAGATCATGACCTGAGCTGACATTGAGAGTTGGACACTTAACCGACTGAGCCACCAAGGTGCCCCAGCAATCAGCAGTTTTAGAGTATTCTGAATTCTTTGTTCTGCAATAGAGAATGCCAGCTCATTCCTCCTGCTGGGTACATTTTCTCTTCTTTTCCTCTTCCCTGTTCCCAGCTTAAAAATGCTGGTCTTATCGCCAGTTATTACGTTTTATGAGCTGAATTGTGCCTCCCTTGCCAAATTCATATATGAAAGCCCTAACTCCAGCACTTCAGAATTTGACTGTATTTGGAGAAAAGGCCTTTAAAGAAGTAATCAGTTAAAATGAGGCTTTTAGATCCTAATCTGAAAGTAGGATCCTAATCCAATCTGACTAGTGTCCTTGTGAGAAAGGGAGATGAAGACAGAGACACTGGGGATGTGAACCACAGAGAAAAGACCATGGGAGACACCGTGAGAGGATGGCCATCTACAAGGATAGGAGAGAAGCTTCAGGAGAAACCAAACCTGTAACACCTTGGTCTTGGACTTCCAGCCTCCAAAACTGTGAAAAATAAACGTCCGCTGTTTAAGCTCCCCCAGTCTATGGTATTCTGTCATGGCAGCTCTAGCAGACTAGTTGAGAGGGTGAGGCTCCTATGAGAGAGGCCTTGTGCTCACCCTTTGGCCAGTGCCCTAAGGGTCTGAAGCTAGTAAAAGATGAGGATGGCCAGAGCAAAAGGACTTCTAGAAAGTTATATATCCCAACTTCCATTACTGCATTTCTCTGTGCCGTGAGTTCCCAGTTCCCAGATATATGTCACAAATTGTTGCTTCGAAGTGTTCAAAAGAGGTGAATAAGCATCTGTAGTAGGGTTGGAGGAGGTCCACATTACCAATCTGAAATCAAACAGAAAAGAGTGAAAGAAAGATCCACCTGATGGGAGAGAAGGAACAAGAGCCAGAATCAGTCTTTCAGTCCTAGAGGCAGGGATAGCCTGCTAGCAGTACTTCCAGAAACATGCCAGCTGAGCAAGATAGGCTTGCTCTAGCACTTCTATGCCCAGGAAAGTCAGTTTTGCTTCTAAGTGAGCTTCCAAGAGCAAGCCATTGCAGTGATAAGAACAGAGAAGGAGGCCTTAAATGGTCTTACTCCCAGCTCAAAAGTTGAAGAGCAGACATAGTTATAATAACCCATGATATTTTCTCTTTCTCTGAAGCATTGTATATTTTAGTTCCCTTTCAGTTCCTAGAATTGCAAAACTGCATTACTCAGGGGGAGAAAAAAAGCATTGGGAAACCCTGCTCTGTAGCCATAGCTGAGAATGCAGTTCAGTGGCTTCACCACCAACTAGGCATTTTTGGGATAGAAAGGGCAGAAAGTAAGGAAATAGTGCAAAAGAAAAAGATTCAGTTATAAAAAATGAAGTCTTACCAAAATTGCATCGATCAGTACGCCTATCTACTAATTAAGAACCTCAGGTTTTTATTTAAAAGAGTAAATGTAGGAAAGTAGAGTCTAAGATGACTCCAAGTTTATAAAATTGGGGGCAGGTGGGGTGCCTGGGTAACTCAGTCCATTGAGTAAACGACTCTTGGGGTCATGATCTCGAGGTTGTGAGATCAAGCCCCCCATTGGGCTCCATGTTCAGTGAGGAGTCTGCCTGGAATCCTGTCTCTAGCTCTGCCCTTCCCCCAGTTTGCAAGCTCTCTAAACAAACAAACAAACAAATAAATAAAATCTTTTTTAAAAATTGGGAACTGGTAGTGTAAAAAAATTTTTTTTGTAGAAAGAAAAAACTTCTCTATATGACAAGGGCCCTACTGTAACTGAACTAATGTGAGTTCACTCCATGGTGAGTCACAGTTGGAAACTACACCAGGGCCGCCTGGCTGGCTCTGTGGGTTAAGCATCAGACTCTGGATTTCAGCTCAGGTCATGATCTCAGGGTCCTGGGATTGCCCCTTGTGGGCTCCGTGACCGATGTGAAGCTGCTTAAGATTCTTTCTGTCTCTCCATCTGGCCTTTCCCCCACCTTGCTCGTGTGTGTGCATGCACTCTCTCTCTCTCTCTCTCCCTAAAAATAAGAAAAAGAAAGAGCCTTAAAAAGGGGCTACCCCAGGTGAGTTGTCACACAAAGGAAACTTTATTTGCAAGACATAAGGAGATCATGGAGAATAACATCCAAAGCCTTGACTCCCCAGCAAGGGTGAACAGATTCCTTTTATTTAGGGTTAGGATGAATAGTTAGATGAGGTAGCCTCATCATCAGATGCGGAAGTGGGCATAAGGTGGTGCATGTGCCTTAAGGAGTCAAGCCTATACATAAATTGTATGTTATGTAAACGATGCTTGGGCTCCTCCTTGGGTGGAGATTTTACTATTATAAGGAGGTAACAGCAATTGTCCGACACTCTATGGGTCACTCAGTCCATTTGAGCGGGTGTGAGGTGGGGTGGGGGGTTATATTCATACTGGTCTGGGTAGTCTGGGCCAGCAGGAGCTCTTTGTCTGAGCAGTCTTTACCGCTTGAGGAATAGTTTCGGTTTCCATCACAGGATGTTATGCCCATTGGGTCTTTTGCCTGAGTTAAAAGATAAACTGGACAGAATTGCTTAAGAAGAAATATGGGTCAATGGTCAGTGAGTACAAGCAGGTAAGCAGTAAAGGTTAGGTCTTGGAGTCCAGCTGGTGACACTCTCAGAACTTTTAGGAGGAAATGCCCTTTGTATGAAATGCAGGACTGGGTAGGAGTGAGGAGGTTAGGACTAGAAATTAGAGGAGACATCTGCACACTCTGTTTGAAATTGAGAACTAAGTCTTTTCCTACCAGTATTATAGTTATACTCCAGTTTCTTTGCATTGAATGTCATTCAAAAACAGGAGGTTGGGAAATCTTTTGTGTTCTGCGGTGTTTTGAAAACTGTAATGACATTTGACCCGTGGTGCACAACGCGGCAGTAAATGAGTCTTTAGTATTTCAGAAAGGATGAGCAAACCGGGCAGCACAAGACTGCCTTGTCCTGCTCCAGCAGGGGCACGGGACACTGCCAAACAGCAGCAGGAAGCATCCTTCCTCGTCTCCTGTGGAGAGACTTCACAAGGCCAGGGGGACAGCCAAGTGCCGTGGGCTGAATCACTAGCACAGACATTCGAGTCTGCCCAGGGCCTGGCCTCAACCTCGGTCTGAATGTGGATCATTGGCTGGAGGCCTGGGTCTGGCGGCCCAGAGGGAAGGATGTGAGAGGCTGTTCCTGTAAGCAGCAGCCCCCACCAGCCTGCCCGGCTCTGTCCTGAGGGTCTAACCGTAGTAGGATCTGGGGTCCCTCTCAGCAGCGGGGTTTGGGATCACTTCTCTCACTCCATACTACTCCTGTGTCTCTGGAGCCTGAAAGCTAAACAGAGACTTGGATGGAAAAGCCTGGACTCCTCCTAGAATTCGGGAGTTCCTCTGGATGGGGGATGACTTGACTACTTGACTGACTTCAGTTATGTTGGTGTTTATTTGTTTTGTTTTGTTGCCTCTCATTCTGCATCTGCTTCCTAATTTTGCTCTGTTCCGCACCCCTTTGGGTGGGTTGCCTCCTTGGCTCAGAGAAAGGCGGTAAAAGGAGCAGAGACCCACTTCAGAGTCCAGCTGTCCCCCCGCAGGGTCTCTGAATACTGGAGCTGGTGATGTTCTTAGGTGGGTGGGGATCTGTCCCCGCCCCGTTCATTGTGTTCCAGAGTTTCCTGTGCATTGCCTGTAACCCTCTACCAATCTGCCAGGCGCCTTTTAACACAAAAGGGAGGAGATGGGGGAAGGGAGTGCTGAGGAAAAACATCCCTATAAATAGCCCTCTTGAACAAAATTGTTTTCCCAACACACAGTTGTTGTGAAGCCTTGATGCCCCTTAATCTACCTCCTCACACTCCTCCCAGTCCTTTCCAACCTTCCTCCACAGGCCTGGTGGTGCTCCTCCATTCTCTCTGGGGGGGAGGTGTTGTGGAGGCACATCATGCAAGCCTCTGCCACCCACAGCTGCTCACCAGCTCTGGGCACATGGGCTGTGGGTTCAGGCTGACGTGGATTCCAGGCTTGCTTCTGCCATTTATTCACCCCATGGCCTTGGTTGGACAAATCACTCTGAGGTTCAGTTGCCCCATTTGTTAAATGGAGGTGATGAGAGCTACGTGGTAGGGGTGTTGGGAGGATTAAATTAGATAAGGAAACAGCCTACCGCTTTGCCTGGGCCTAGGGCAGTGCTCACACATAAAGAGTGATGATGATTCTCTTACTGAGCGGTTTTTCCATTTCCTTCACCATTATCCAACTTCTTGGGGTCTTTTCCTATTTCCTATTACAAGGATGTTCCATGTAAAACATATTTATAAGACTTTTTAAAATTTTACTTTTTTTAAATTAATTTATCTTTCCTAGTTCCAACATGATTTGAGAAGATTTACACTTAAGTGTTGGAAAAGTGGAAAAATTCTCAGAGTTTTCTTGTTAAAGAGCTTCTCTAACACGGAAGGTATATTGCAGTTTGTGGGCTATTGGGGAAGCAGTTCCGATTGTAGCTCACACTTATTAAGTAACAAAAATTCAAACAATTGAATTTTAAAGATCTAACTGTCTGCCCCCGATTTAGCACCGCCTTTAGCCCAGGGCCTGATCCTGGAGTCTCGGATGTCCCACGGGCTCTCCCGCATGGAGCCTGCTCCTCCCTCTGCCTGTGTCTCTGCCTCTCTCTCTGTGTGTCTCTCATAAATAAATAAATAAAATCTTAAAATAAATAAAATAAAATAAAATAAAATAAAATAAAATATGATTCCTGAATCGGACAGCCTCCCATCTTGCAAATAGAAAGGAACTCCACCAAGCTGCCAAAAAGGAAAGGTTTTTAAAGGTAGAGAGGGAGCAGAAAAAAAGGAAGTTATTAGCAAAGAATCCATTGTTTTAGGCAAGGTTGCTCTCCTAAGGGGAATTGAAGGGGTCTCTCAGTACATTTCCTAGTGCTGACCAGGAAATTCTCAGGCTAACTGGTTAAAGGTTGCATTCCTGGGGAGCTGAAACTGCAGTTACTTTGGGTATTAAGTCTTGGTTTACTGACCTGGGGACTTAACATAAGTAGCACCATTATGGCCCTGTGGTTTTCTTTTTAATGATTCCTCCTTTTTGATCAGGCTCTCAGCTTAGCTGAAATGTGATCAAAATTTAAGGCATTAACACCACTCTCAGCTACTGCTCCAGTGTTCTCCCAGCTTTTGTTGGTTTTTTTGTGTGTGCACTATTCACAGGTCATGACATTTTTGCTTCATCTCCGTGATATTCATAGGTTATGACTTCAAGCTCTCAATTTTTAAGTCCAGCATCCTCTCCATTCCTTTTCTGATGTTCCAGGAGATCATTTGCTTGGATGTTAGCAGCTGTGAACACGCATTTAAAGCTTTTAAGAGAATACAATGCGCCGGGGAGATTATTACGATAACTGAAAGCAGGATAATTCCCTATGTCTGGGTACATTTTGAAGCCATGGTCTCCGAGACCCAAGCCAATCAGAATCAAAGAAGTAAAACAAAGACCCTGCAGAGTCTCCTTTTCAAGGGCAGTGACTTGCTCAGTGACCTTATGGAATTGTGTTTTAACTTCCCCAGAAGTGTTAATGCAGCTGCAACAGGTGGTACTGGTCGTAGCACAGACACCTCCTTGCTCAGCTCAAAGATAATCAGGTGCTACCCGATATCAAGCACAACTTTGGCCAGAACAATCTAAGGATCTTTGCGGCTGTTGGCTTAGCAATGGATCCTGCAATATCTTTATGTGTTGAGGAGAAGTTCCTGATCATATTCTTATTTATGTTTACTCCTTATCAGGGAAGGAAGGCAGGTCGTTTTTTGTTTTTTTTTAAGAATTTATTTATTTATTCATGAGAGACACAGAGAGAGGCGGAGACATAGGCAGAGGGAGAAGCAGGCTCCCTGCGGGGAGCCGGATGCGGAACTCCATCCCAGGACCCAGGATCATGACCTGAGCCAAAGGCAGATGCTCAACCACTGAGCCACCCAGGTGCCCTAGGTCTTTTTTTTTTTTTTTTTAACAGGACAATGTGATTCCAGGGGAGTGCACCAAGGAGATGTCTTAGTTTGCTTGTGAAAAGTTAGGGGCACAATGGAGGAGTCATTGTTTACCTCTGGACCAGCAACCTAGCATTTGTAGGCCCGAGGGGAATGATAACCACCAAGGATGCAGATAAAACCCTGCCAGGGCACAAACCCCCTTCACTAAGGTGGCATTGTTGGTGGACAGATAGAAGTTTTTGATAAACCCAGCAGTCTGAAAGGCAAAGCTTACCCCCTTTAGCAAGAGCCTGGAAAGTACAGATGATGACGTTATCTTTCCAGGCCAGGGTCAGAGTAAAGGAAAGAAGGGGAAGGAAGGGTTTCATGTTTAGTTAGAACGAAGTCGATTCAGCATCTTGGGCAGAAGCAGTCTATGTTGAGGTCAGCTACTTCTCTTCTGAGTCAATTTGATTTGGAGGTTTTCAACTCGCGTATAGTAGCAGATGTCAGGCGGAGGCTTCTTAGCTGTGCGGTGTATGTTCAAGATGTAAGGCCCTGAAGTTTGGCTGCCATGTGTTAGTGAAGAGGACCTAATATAGACCCTTCCAAGCAGATTCCAGGGCTGTCTTTTTTTTTTTTTTTTTTCAGGGCCGTCTTTGAGAGTTTCTAACTTCCAGTTCTGTGGTATAAGCTGAAGGTTATTGAAAGTTTGTATTTCTAGTGTGCTTGTCAGATCCCTTCCATGAATTCCACTGACAAAACACATTTGAAAAGCATCAGAATAAAATAATACCTGTGAATGACATGGGACTTAGTTAAAAGTGGCCATGGCTAAAGGTCTGATAGGAGTTCATGATGATAAAATTGACAAGGAAATTTGGTTATTTCTATGACACACTTGAAGTTAGTAACATATTAGGAAATATCAGATTTCTGGGGGTTTCATAAATTTCTAGAACACTTATTTTAATGACATATGCCTACACAAATATAATCAAAGGTTTAGCATCACTTATTTGGCAATGTTTCCCATGTGATTTAACATACTGCATAAGCCTATTTACCTTACTCTCATTTATGATGAAAATAAAACCTTGAAATGTTCTAGGGGCCCCCTGGATCTCCTCAGTTAGATTGTGGTCAAAAGACTTCATTTTACAATTTGATTTTTGGAAGTATGTCAAAAATAGCAAAAGATTTGAATGTTTGATTAAATAGGATCACAGACCATTATGAAATAGTACCTAACTATCCATTTAATCTAAGTGACAATAAAAGATTTTAAAGGCGGGATCCCTGGGTGGCGCAGCGGTTTAGCGCCTGCCTTTGGCCCAGGGCGCGATCCTGGAGACCCGGGATCGAATCCCACGTCGGGCTCCCGGTGCATGGAGCCTGCTTCTCCCTCTGCCTGTGTCTCTGCCTCTCTCTCTCTCTCTGTGACTATCATAAATAAATAAAAATTAAAAAAAAAAAAAAAAAGATTTTAAAGGCATATACAGAAGGTTATATATTTGTGAACAAAGTTTAACTCTTTTAATATTAAGACATACTTTTCTTAAGTAATCAAAGACCCAATAAACATAAGAAATTATTTTGGCAAAACACAGAATCCTTCTTTTCTAAGCAGATAATCTTACAGGTAAAGAAAAACTTCTGTTTACAATTTCTTCTTAAGGGTAAGCAGACCAGTGGTTCAAGAAAACTTTGTCCTTTTACCAAAAAGAAAACTACATTTTAATTTTGCAAAATATCATTTTTGATATTAAAACTCATTTACTTAATTGAGTTTAATCTTAGCCAATACTGACCATACCTAAAATTTCTTTCCAAAGATGTCTTTTTCATAAGTCTTCTACAAATTTCTTTTTACATCCAGATTTGGTCCTAAGTTTTCCCTATTTATTTATTTATTTATTATTATTTATTTTTTTTTTTAGTTTTCCCTCTTTAAACAACTAGCCTCACTTTTGGACAAAATGACTTTCTTTCCCCTCAACAAAAATGCATTTCCATTTCTCATACCTTCTTTTACTGAAAACACACATTCTACTTTTCTTGCACAAAGATGTTTCTCTTATTTCTTTTTTTTAAATTTTTGTTTCTCTTATTTCTAATAGCTTTAATCACGTATATTAATTAGAATTCTTAACCCTTGGAGCTAAATTCTAGTGGAAGCTAAGAAGTAAGAAATAATGAACTGTTACACTAGTATTCTTTAGATAAATTTATGAATACATTTTGTAATTTGTAGAAACAAGTTTCTTCTTTGTATAATCTCTGAATAAAGCACAAAACATGTTTATTAACAGATCCAGATTTAATTTCTCTGTGATAAGGAAACCAAAAGAAAATAAACCAATGTTCAATAATTAATATTTCACTGGCACCTGGGTGGCTCAGTCAATTGAGCGTCTGCCTTGAGCTCAGGTCATGATCCTGATCCCAGGGTCCTGGGATTGAGCCTCACATCAGGCTCCGGGCTCAGCAGAGAGTCTGCTTCTCCCTCTGCCTCTCCCTCCTTCGTCCCCACTGCTTGTGCTTGTTCTCTTGCTCTCTCTCTTTCTCTCCCAAATAAATAAGTAAAATCTTTAAAAAAAAATTAATGTTTCACTCTATTGCCTTCTTTGGAAATGGTTTTGATGTGTAATGAACTTAACTCATCCCTTAACATAACTTTTAGATTTCAAGTTACCAAAAAGATTTTGGGGAAGCTATTTAGAGAGTTTATCTAAAACCTTTTAATCTTATTTGCATCTATTTAATTTACTTGTTCTTATGTTTAGGTTACTTACAAAAACTTTATGACCCATTAGACAAACCATTACTTAAGTTATTTTTTTCTGGCAAATTTTGTGACATAAATAATATGAACTTAATTGACTTTCAGTAAATCCAGGCAGAATAAAAGTTTTATATTTAATGCTGATAACTCTAAAGTCATATCTATTGTACTCAAACTAATAACCTTAAATTTGCCTTAATATGGAATATTTTTCAGGTCATGTGAACCTGAAAAACATTTGAATTAGTTTAGATCTTTCTGCAATTTTTATTTTATTTTTATTTTTTTAAAGATTTTGTTTATTCATGAGAGACACACAGAGAGAGGCAGAGACACAGGCAGAGAGAGAAGCAGGCTCCATGCAGGGAGCCCGATGCAGGACTCGATCTGGTGACTCCAGGATCACGCCCTGAGCCAAAGGCAGACGCCCAACCACTGAGCCACCCAGGTGTCCCATTTCTGCAATTTTTAGAATGCACAAAGCTACATGTACTTGCCTTCAAACCAACTACATAGGGCTGTTTTATAAATTAATTTTATCAATACCACCCAGAGGTAGAAAAATACCTCACATTTATAACATATATACATCGTAACACATACACACTCACATACACACACACAGACCTCATAGTTATTAATACTTGTGGAGATCTTTAAGATCTGTATTTGTCCCTGGAGTTAATGTTAAGGAGGCTGTAGCAGAGTTCAGACACAAGAGCCCTTTTAGCAGTTTGTATTTTTAAAAGATCTCTTTTCCGGGAGTCTGGGTGGCTTAGTCAGTCAGGTGTCTGCCTTGGGCTCAGGTCATGATTCCAGGATCCTGGGATGGAGGCCCATGTCAGGCTCCTTGTTCAGTGGGGAGTCTGCTTCTCCCCCTGCTGCGCCCTCTGCCTGTGTGCTTTCTCTCTCTGTCAAATGAATAAGTAAAGAGGAAAGAATACAAGTTTCTCCAGGAAGGTTTTTGGTTTCCTAAAGCCAATAATTTACAAGATGTTTGAGATAAATAGGGGAAATTTGAGGATAGGTGGATTTTGAATTGCCTTTATGATCGTGTAAAGTGAATTCAGTCCGAGGACAATTTAGGATGAGTATCCAAATAAAGGAGGAAAAAAAAAAAAATGGAAAGCATTAAGAATTACATCAGTCTAAAAAAAAAAAGAAGAATTACATCAGTCTTATAGCTTTTTACATTTGGTACCTCTTAGGTCTTTTAAATTTTTCTGTCAGCTTTTTGCAGCAAAACTTTCAATAAAGCTATTTTGGAATTTTGAAACCTTCTGGAAGCTTCTGCTTACTGATTAAAACGGGTATTTCATACTGTCTTCTTTGAGAACCCTTGCTTTTAAGTGCCTTTCTTAATTGTTCCTATCTTTTTTCCTTTTTTTTTTTTTTTTTTTTTAAGATTTTGTTTATTTGAGAGAGAGCAAGAGAGTGAGAGCACAAGCAGGGGGAGCTGCAAGCAGAGGGAGAGGGAGAAGCAGGCTCCCTGCTGTGCAGAGAGCCCAATGCAGGACTTGATCCCAGGACCCTGAGATCACCAACTGAGCCAGCCAGACACTCCTTAAATATTCTTATCCAATTGGAACATTCTCCATAATGGCCACTGTAATTTTAGGTTGCTTTTAGTAGGATTTTGCCATTTTACCGGATAATCTGCAACTTCTGGACTATATATAGTTCTTGGACAAAAAATAAGCAGGTGTGCTGGAAAGTGGCAGGCTCAGTGCTTTGGATTTAAAGGACCCCATTTCTTTTACCTAGACTTTGGATTTCTCAGAGCCAAACTGAAACCCAACAGAGGGACAAGCTGTGGTTTGGGAATTGTGGGATGATCTCTAGAGTACCTCATTGCATGAGGTTTTCTTGAAGTTGGTGCGTCAACCACGTCTGTTAAGTTAACAACAATTCAAACAAGTAAAATGTAAAGATCTAACTGGCTTTATTAAATGATTCCTGAATCGGGCAACCTCCCATCTCGCAAAAAGAAAGGAGCTCCACCAAGCTGCCAGAAAGGAAAGGTTTTTAAAGGTAGAGAGGGAGCAGAAAAAAGCAAATTATTAGCAAAGAATACATTATTTTAGGCAAGGTTGCCCTCCTAAGGGGAATGGATACAATACATTTCCTGGTGCTAAGAAGTTCCCGGGCTCACTGGTTAAAGGTTGCATTTCTGGGCGGGGGCGGTGAAGTTGCAGTTGGGTTAAGCATTAAGGCCTGGTTTACTGGCTCCATTGTGGCCCTGTGAGGTTTTTCTTTAATACACTTGTTCTTGCATCTCTGGTGTCCCCAGACTTGTTTCTGTTTCTATCTTGGGAACACCGTATGCAAAAATTAGTTTGAGGACATGAGTTGTAATAGGTTACAGATATAAGGTAACCTCAGTATATAGTAACCCTAATATTGTGAACATTTGGAAATTGGATAATATATTTCTGTTGCTTTTTTATTATACCTTTTAGATATATATTTACAAAGTCGTGGGGGTTGTTGTTGGTGGGGAAATGAGAGCAGTTTGTAATAAAAATCACATTTGAAAAATCTTACCTCTATTTCAGGGAACATTCTGCTTTTTTCAATCCTCAATACACAAGTAGTTAATTCTCCATACTGACCCCAAAAGAAGCTAGTAGAATGTACACAGATCTCATTTGCTTGTGCACTTTTTCAAAGTAACATGTGTCTATGTGTGGGTGTATGTGTGTCTATCCATTTTATATTGATTTGATTCATGGGAAGTCCTCTCTGATTTCATGGGACCTGATTATTTACAGCAGTCATAGGTGTCTGCTCTAATTCTAGGTATTTAGCAGAGTTTCTTCAATTGGATATCTACTTAGGGGTGTTTAAAAAATTTTTTTAAAGCTATTTATTTATTTATTTATTCATGACAGCAGAGAGAGAGAGAGAGAGAGAGAGAGAGAGAGAGGCAGAGACACAGGCAGAGAGAGAAGCAGGCTTCATGCAGGGAGCCCGATGCGGGACATGATCCCGGGTCAGGGGTGTTTTCAAACCCTTCAGATTAACACCCACATGCTTAGATTTACTTTTAAAAATGATGCTCCCTAAATCCCCACATTTCCCAGACAATCTTGACTTCAAACATTCTGTCCCAATGTCAAATCAAATGCTGAACAAGGGGCCTTAATTTTTGCTTTAGAAAATATGGTCACTGTTCTGAGTTGAATAGTGTCCCCTCAAAAATCGTATGTTGAGGGGTACCTGGTTGGCTCAGTCAGTTAAGCGTCTGCCTTCAGCTCAGTTCAGAATCCCTGGGGTCCTGGGATCAAGCCCCAAGCCAGGCTCCCTGCTTGGCAGTGAGCCTGCTTCTCCCTCTCCCTCTGCCACTCCCCCCTTGCTCGTTCTCTCTCTCTCAACTAAATAAATAAAATATTTTTAACAAATCATATGTTGGGCTTCTAACTTCTAGTACCTCAAAATGTAAACTGTGTTTGGAAATAGGGTGGTTGTGAGGTAACTAAGTTAAGATGTGACAGACTGGAGGCAGATGGGTCTCTGATCCAGTATGACTGGTGTCTCCTGTATAAAAGGTGGAAATTTGGTCACAGACGTGCACACAGGGAGAATGCCATGTGAGGACAAAAGGCAGCAATTGGAACGAGGCTTCTACAAGCCAAGGAATGCCAAGGATTGCCAGGGAACCACCAGAAACTAGGGGAGAGGCATAGAACAAATTCTGCCTCACATCCCTTCAAAAGAACCAACCCTGCCATCACCTTGATCTTGACGTCTAGACTCCAGGACTGCGAGATAATAAATTTCTGTTGTTTAACCCACCTAGTTTGTGGTACTTTGTCATGGCCGCCCTAGCAGACTAACGTAGCCCACATAGTTAATGAGCAGAGCTAGCCTCCAAGACCCACATTGAAACCTTTTACTCTAATGGCCAAGTTGGTCTAAGTAACCTCAGAAGATGTCTTTTGGTGGAGCCCCCAGAAGGTGTTTGAATCTCTAGCTGGAATTGATATATTAAGTGATGAATGCTCATTGCAAAGAAGGTCAAGGAGAATAGTTACAAAAAGAGCCAGGATTCATCTGATTGTAAAGGACGGTGAGATATAGAAGGCTGTGAGGGGCCTCCTTGCCATGTATTTTGATGTTTTGAAGAACTGTTCTTGGGACACCAGAGAAAGGAAGCTGTGTGGTCCCACTGTAATAGCCCTGCAACCTCCTTGAGTCAGCCTCTCTGGCTCTGGCCCCTTGTTCCTCCAACCCCATCCACACCTATGCAAGCAACTCATTGTGGGAGTTATCTCCCTCCTACATCCCATGACCTGAAGGCTGAAATTTTTAAGAGAATCAATAGTCTGACGATCTACTAAACTCAGCCTTTTTTCATTTATTCAATTAGTCAAATTTACTGAGTGTCCTCTCTATGCCAGACACAGAGTTTGGTGCTGAGGACACAAAGTTGGAAAGACACCATCCATGCAATGCTCACTCTAATGGCAGGAGGCATACTGGCAACAGCCAAATCATGAGATAAATGGCATGATGGGAGCATGGAAATGGGAGTGCCTGATTCCTGGCAAAGTTGGAGTGGGCACCTTAGATGAGGTGACCATGGTAGAGATCTGAAGTGTGACTACTTGTTCCTACAGATAAAAGGGGTGAGGATTTACAGGACAGCAAGGATAGTCATTCTAGAAACTTAGAGGTGAGTGAACCCAGACCTTGTTCAGGGAATAGAAAGCAAATCAATGTGGTTGGGTGTGAGAGAGATTGGTGGCATATCTAGCTTATGCTAGCTCAGAGTTGATCCTGTAAGGGGTAGCCACTGGAGAATTTTGAGCAGGGCAGTGTCAGCCAAGGCTGGCAATGATGTGGAGGTCAAGGGAGGAACCGAAGGAGGTGGTAAAACTAACAGGGAAAGGGACTCTTATCCCTCTTTGGCTTCTTTCCTTTCATCCTAGAGAGGAATGGAGGTATATCCTAGTTAGTGCTTACCTGCTGGAGTTAAACTACTGGGAGTCAAATCCTGGCCTCATCATTTGCTTTAGTCCCCAATTAATTCATATTGAAGCCTAAATATTAAACCGGATGATCTAGTAAGGGAATTTAATTTGCCTGCATTAATACTGTATTTTGGCCGGAAAACAAGTCAGTAGATTTTAGAAACCGTGGAGCTATAAATTCAGCCTCTATTTCTAGAAATTATTTGTAAGACCATCACCGCAAAGTTAACTTGTATACTTTTTTTTTAACTTGTATATTTCTTAAACTGTATGTAATATCTTGGCTTTATAGGAATTTGGTTTGAGTTATTAAAATGCCCAGAAGGGGCATCACAGTAATTGTTGACATTTGAAATGTGGGTTTGCCACCTAGTGGGCATCTTTGAGTGTGTATGCATTATATACACACATCCAGCATATAGACACAAACAAAGAGTTTCCATCCCTGGTTCTTCGTCTTACTCCCCTCACCCCAACACTTACAGCCAAACAGTATTTTGGACACATTACTGTTTGTAAAAGTGTCTGAGTTTATATCTGTCAGGGTATGGGAATGTTTTATGATGTGTGTGCTTATACACACAGTCAAGAATGATAGCATCCCTTGGAGAGTTCTTTCAAGCTACACCCACTCTTCCACATCTCATTTTCTTGCTCCAACTTGAGAATTACTGATCCAGAAAAGAGGCAGAAAGTTATAACATCACCATAAAGTCATAGCGCCTGCTCCATAGTAGATACTCAGTACACATGGGCTTCCTTCCTCTTCTTCCCCACTCTCTCCCATAAAAGCTCAATTCCAAATTACACTTTGATGGTAAAATGTGCGTTTGGTGTGTGAAGTGTTACTACGTGTGACGCATGTCATTGTCTACCCAAATAGAAAAATGAGTAAGACCCAGCTCCTATCTTTAAGAGGCCTGCAGGAGAGAAACTTACAGCTTTATAACTAAATTCTAGTAGAACAGGTCTCAAATGTTTGTTCAGGGAAGATCTTTTGGAAGTTAGCATTTGATTTTCTTTTAGGAACAACAGTACAATAATGTTAGTTTCCCCAGACTCAGAAGAAAGACCCTTGTGATAAGATGTGAATTGGATATAGGGGAAGCTTGATTTACATTTGAATGGGTAGATATTTAGAAGATACAGACCCACAAAGGAAAGGAAGAGAAGTGGTGAGTAAAGGAGCCCAGGAGCAGCTACCATATGGTGTGAGATACTGAGAGAGGGTCAGAGAAAGAAGATTTTAAGAGTTTTTGTTATGTATTATGAGTGGAACCCTCTTTTGATGTTTTCATGACAGTGCTGTAAAGATTTAAATTGCTTTACTGTTATTTTTGGATGCGGGTTTGTGTTTCTTTGGAAAATACCACCAGGTGGAGACAGGCTGTGAAGTGGCTTAGCTTTATCTGGAAAACATAAATGGTTGGACCATAAAACTTTAAATATACATTATATTTTCCTCATGTGCCTCAAACCTAAAATTAAACAAAACTAAAATGATAACATTGTATAAGGAATATTTATTGTACTAATAGTAATAACATGCACTTGGTTAAAAAATTCAAAAGGTAGAGAATGGTATTAAATGGAAAAAAGATAAAAGTTTCCTGTTTCATTTCCCAAACCTCTTCTTCACATCCATGTCTTATCATCTTCCAGAGTTTGTTTTTAATTCTTTTGGTAGTGTTATAATTGTGAACTCTATGCTGATTACACTTTCTTGATTTATTTACTTTATTCAGTGTCTGTTAACCCCATGTTGTGAATGAGAAATATACCTCATTGAGACTCTCCATTGCTTTCTCCCTTCATGTGCTTTCTTAATTATATTTCCCATTTTCTGTAATCATTATAATTTTTTTAAGTTGACTGTATGCCCAAAGTGGGGCTTGAACTCATGACTCTGAGATCAAGAGTTGCATGCCCTACCAACTGAGCCAGCCAGGTGCTCCTACTCTTGTAAACTTAAATACCATGCTTAACCTTTGAATTCTTGTTCTATCAGTATAGATAGTAGCTCTTGATCCACTACCGGGTAGTATGAGAAAAATAACACTCTCAAATTAGTCTTCACCTCTTCTTGTCCCCTCACTGCTACCCTATGCCCCTACCTACCACCTAATTTCTCTCTTCTCTACCTTTACACAATATTAGGGCTTATAGCATTTGCATTTTTCCTTAGTATCATTAATTTTTCTGCATTTTATCTATTGATTGATTCTAAGAATTGAGATCAATGAATTAGTTTATGATGTATAGTTTATGCTTATGCAAATATTATTTCTTACAGAATAGAGTCATTTGCTCAGAAGATAAACTACTTCCATATCTCTAAACCTGAGCTATTCAAAGGAGGATGAAACAAGGCCAAGTGGATTCTTCTTTCCTATACTGCATAACTTGTTCAAATCGTATCACATAGTTTGCCTCACATCTCGTGCTGTAGTTTTTTTTTTAATTTATTTTGTTTTACTTAGAGTCTGCAACTGACTTTCCTTTTCCTTTTCTTAAACTTTTTTAAAAAAGATTTTATTTATTTATTCATGAGAGACACAGAGAGAGAGGCAGAGACATAGGCAGAGGGAGAAGCAGGTTCCCTGCAGGGAGCCCGATGTGGGACTCAATCCCAGGATCCTGGGATCCACCCTGAACCAAAGGCAGACGCTCAACCTCTGAGCCACGCAGGCACACTTTGACTTTCTTTTTAAATTTTAAATTATAGACCACATCTTCTTTATCCAAATTCATCTGTCGATGGACACTGAGGCTCCTTCCACAGTTTGGCTATTGTGGACATTGCTGCTATAAACATTGGGGTGCAGGTGTCCTGGCGTTTCACTGTATCTGCATCTTTGAGGTGTATACACACACACACACACAATGGAATATTACTCAGACATCAGAAACGATGAATACCCACTATTTGCTTTGAATGTATGGAACTGGAGGGTATTATGCTGAGTGAAGTAAGTCAATTGGAGAAGGACAATCATCATATAGTTTCACTCATATGGGGAATATAAAAAATAGAGAAAGGGATTATAGGGGAAAGGAGGGAAAATTAGTGGGAAAAATTAGAGAGGGTGACAAAACATGAGAGACTCCTAACTCTGGGAAACGAACAAGGGGTAATGGAAGAGGAGGTGGGCGGGGGGGGGTGGGGGTGACTGGGTGATGGGTACTGAGGAGGGTACTTGATGGGATGAGCACTGGGTGTTATACTATATGTTGGCAAATCGAACTTCAATAAAAAAGTATATTAAAAAAATCTAAAATATTTTTAAGGGACGCCTGGGTGGCTCAGTGGTTGAGTGTCTGCCTTTGGCTCAGGTCATGATCCTGGCGTCCTGGGATCAAGTCCCACATCAGGCTCCCCTCAAGAAGCCTGCTTCTTCTACCTGTGTCTCTGCCTCTCTCTCTCTCCCTGTCTCTCATGAATAAATAAATAAAATATTTAAATATATATTTTAAGATGTTAATTCTTTTTAGATATGCTTTTCTCATTAACATTGCTAAGAATGTCCAGATTTTAATTATGCTTTTTATTTTGTTTGTGAAGAGATAATAAATGTACATGCTACATAATTTAAAAGGAAATAATAGATATATAGCGAAAAGTTAGTCTTCCTTTCACACTTGTCCCTCAGCCATTCAGTTCTTTCCAGAAGTAACTACTCTGTTAGTTTTTATATATTATCTTTGAGATATTTTATGCATTTGCAAGCATACAAGTATATTTGGTCCTATTGATGGCAATTAATTTCTGATTTGGTTATAATAAATGATACTTTATTGAATATCTTTTTTTTTTTAATTTATGATAGGCACACAGAGAGAGAGAGAGGCAGAGACACAGGCAGAGGGAGAGAGGCAGGCTCCATGCACCGGGAGCCCGACGTGGGACTCCATCCCGGATCTCCAGGATCACGCCCTGGGCCAAAGGCAGGCGCTAAACCGCAGCGCCACCCAGGGATCCCTATTGAATATCTTTATAGACACACATGCTTGAATATCTGTAGAATAAATCTCATGGAAGAATAGTTAGGTTAGAGCAATGTGCATTTCTTAAAGGTCTGATAATACTACCAAATTGTCCTCAATGGAAGTCATACTAATTTACGCTCTTACTAGCTAGTAAAAGATTGCTTGTCATCCTGAGCTCACACCAATGCAATTATTAGAAGTCTATGCCACTAATTCTCTCAGTGTAGTTTTAATTGGCATTTGAATTTCATTTATTTTATTAGGAAGAATGAGCATGTTTTCATAAAATAAAGATGCCTTTACATATCCTTACTTACAAATTGTTACTTCATTTAAAAACATTTAAAAAAGATTTTATTTACTTATTAATAGAGACATAGAGAGAGAGGCAGAGACACAGGCAGAGGGAGAAGCAGGCTCAATCCTGGGACTCCAGGATCATACTCTGGGCTGCAGGCGGCGCTAAACTGCTGCGCTACCAGGGCTGCCCACAAGTTGTTACTTCATCTATTTTTCTCATTTTACTATTACTTTGTTGAACTTTCTCATTGACTTGTGAAAGTTTTTTACATTAAGGAATTTAAACTATTATCTGTAATATTACTAATATTTTCCCCAAATTTGACTTTTGACTTTTTTATGCTTTTGCCATGCAATTAAAAAAATTTTTTTTAAATGTATACATATATTCTTTTGTAATTTATTTATTTTTTGAAAGTATTTATTCATGAGACACAAAGAGAGGCAGAGACATAGACATTATTTAGTTCTCTTTTTTAAAAAATATTTTTTTATTCATGTGAGAGATACAGAAAGAGAGGCAGAGACACAAGCAGAGGGAGAAGCAGGCTCCCTGAGGGGAGCCTGATGTGGGACTCGATCCCAGGACCCCAGAGTCAGGACCTGAGCCAAAGGCAGATGCTCAACCACTGATCGACTCAGGTGTCCTTGCATACAAGTCTTTTTCAGACATATTCATTGCAAAATTTTCCCCCTAGTCTGGAGCCTGCTTTTCCATTTTTTCTTTTTTTAATTTCTTTTCTCTTTTTTTTTAATATTTTATTTATTTATTCATGAGAGACACACAGAGAGGCAGAGACATAGGCAGAGGGAGAAGCAGGCTCCCTGTAAGGAGCCTAATGTGGAACTCGATCCCAGATCCTGGGATCACACCCAGAGCCGAAGGCAGACGCTCAGCCTCTGAGCCACCCAGGCATCCCACATTTATTTTTTCTTGATTAAAAAAATACTTTTTCATCATGATAAGTGTACTCTTTAATCCCCATCCCTTATATCCCCCATCCCCTCACCCACCTCCCCTCTGGTAACCATCAATTTGTTTTCTCTAGTTAAGAGTCTGTTTCTTGGTTTGTTTCTCTCTTTTCCCTTTGCTTGTTTGTTTTGTTTCTTAAATTCCCCGTCTTTCTCTAACTTATTTTGCTTAGCATAATACTCTCTAGCTCCAACCATGTTGTTGCAAATGGCAAAATTTCATTCTTTCTTATGGTAGAAAAAAAAAATATATATATATCTCACATCCTCTTTATCCATTCCTCTATCAGTGGACATTTGGGCTGCTTCCATAGTTTGGCCATTGTGAATAATGCTGCAATAAACATAAGGGTGCATATATCCCTTTGGTGTTTTTGTATTTTGGGGGTAAATACCCAGTACTGTAATTACTGGGTTGTAGGACAGTTCTATTTTCAATTTTTTGAGAAGCCTCCATACTGTTTTCCACAGTGGCTACACCAGTTTGCATTCCCACCAACAGTGTATGAAAGTTCCTTTTTCTCTACATCCTTACCAATACTTGCTATTTCTTGAATTTTTTATTTTAGCCATTCTGATAAGTAGCTGGAGTGCTTCATCAACAGCTATGTGCTCGAGTTCCAGGTGCAGGGGCTGCTGGCTGACAAGACGAGGAGAGATGCTGAGAGCCAGCAGACGCAGTCCCACATCTCCCCTGTGAGCACCAGTGGGGCCTGGGCAGGTGAAAGGGCCTCAGCAATCCTGTGTGAGGTGTGAGGTGATATCTCATTGTGGTTTTGATTTGCATCTTCCCGATGATGAGTGATGCTGAACGTCTTTTCATGTGTCTGTTGGCCAGCTGTATATCTTCTTTGGAGAGATGTCTATTCATATCTTCTGCCCATTTTTTAATAGGATTGTTTTTTGGGTGTTGAGTTGTATAAGTTCTTTGTATATTTTGGATACTAACCCTTTATTGGACATGTCATTTGCAAATATCTTCTCCCATCCTGTAGGCTCCCTTTTAGTTTTGCTGATTAATTCCTTCACTATGTAGAAGCTTTTAATTTTGTTGTAGTTCCAAAGTCTATTTTTGCTTCTGGTTCTCTTGCCTCAGGAGACATAGCTAGAAAAAAGTTGCTATAGCCAGTGACAGAGAGATTACTGCCTGTGCTCTCTTCAAGGACTTTTGTGGTTTCAAGTCTCACATTTAAGTCTTTAATCCATTTTGGATTTATTTTTGCATATGGTGACAAAAGTGGTTCAGTTTCATTCTTTTGCATATAGCTGACCAGTTTTCCCAACACTATTTGTTGAAGAGACTGTCTTCTTCCTATTGTATGTTTGTTTTTCCTTTGTTGAAAAGTAATTGATTATATAATTTTGGGCTTATTTCTAGGTTTTTTTGTTCTATCCCATTAACCTGTGTGTCTATTTTTATACCAGTACCATACTATTTTAATTACTACTTTGCAATATAACTAATATAACTTGAAATCTAGAATTGTGATACTTCAGTTTTGTTTTTCTTTTTCCAGATCGCTTTGGCTACTCAAGGTCTTTTTTAGTTCCATACAAATTTTAGGATTATTTATTCTACTCTTTTTTTAAAAAGTAATCTCTACAGGCAATGTGGGGCTTAAACTCACAACCCTGAGATCAAGAGTCACTTGCTCTACAAACTGAGCCAGCCAGGCATCCCTTCTATTTACTAGAATAAACAATCCTGTTTATTTGTGAAGAATGGTTTTCTTATTTTGATAGGAATTGCATTACATTTGTAGATTGCGAGGATCCCTGGGTGGCTCAGCAGTTTAGCGCCTGCCTTCGGCCCAGGGCATGATCCTGGAGTCCCGGGATCCAGTCTCTGTGTCTCTCGTGAATAAATAAATAAAACCTTTAAAAAAAATTGTAGATTGCTTTGGGTAGTATAGACTTTCCTTTTTTTTAGATTTTATTTATTTATTCATGAGACAGAGAGAGAGAGAGAGAGAGAGAGAGAGACAGGCAGAGGGAGAAGCAGGCTCCATGCAGGGAACCCGATGTGGGACTCGATCCCCATACTCCAGGATCAGGCCTTGAGCCAAAGGCAGATGGGCTCAACCGCTGAGCCACCCAGGGGTCCTGGTAGTATAGATATTTAATTTTTAATTTTTAATTAATTAGTTAATTTATTTTTTTAATAAATTTTAAACATTTTAATAATATTTGTTCTTCCAATATATGAACATGGAATGTCTTGCCATTTCTTTGTTTCATCTTTAATTTCTTTCATCAGTGTTTTATAGTTTTCAGAGTACAGGTCTTTCCCCTCTTTGGTTAAGTTTATTCCTAGGTATCTTATTGCTTTTGGTGTAATTATAAACGGGATTGTTTTCTTAATTTGATTTTTGCTGCTGTTTCATTAGTAGTGTATAGGAATGCAACCGATTTCTGTACTTTGATTTTGTACCCTGTGACTTTACTGAGTTCATTTATCAGTTCTAGTAGTTTTTTGATGGAGGCTTTAGGGTTTTCTATATATAGTATCATGTCATCTGCAAATCATGAGAGTTTTGCTTCTTCCTTCCAATTTAGATGCCTTTTATTTCTTTATGTTTTATAATTGCTGTGGATAGGACTTTCAGTACTATGTTGAATAAATGTGGTTAGAGTGGACATCCCTGTTTTGTTACTGACCATAGAGGAAAAGCTCTCTGTTGCTCCCCATTGAGTATGATTTTGGCTGTGGTTTTTTTCATACAAAGGTTTTATTATGTTGCAGTATGTTCCCTCTAGACCTACTTTGCAGAGGGTTTTATCATGAATGGATGTTGTAGTCTGTCAAATGCTGTTTCTGTACCTCTTGAAATGATATGTTTTTTAATCCTTTCTCTTATTGATGTGATGTATCATGTTGATTGTTCTGTGGATGTTGAACCACACTTGCATCCCGGGAATAGATCCCGCTTTATCATGATTTATGATTTTTTAAAAATGTGTTGTTGGATTTGGTTTGCTAGTATTTTGTTGAAGATTTTTGTATGTATATTCATGAGAGATATTGGCCTGTAATTCACATCTTTTGTGGTGTCTTTTATCTGGTTTTAGTGCTTCTTCATTTTCTAAATATAGTGTTCTTTGAAGAGCAGTTTTAATATTTGAAGTCCAGTTTAAACGATCTTCTGCTACGTTTTCTTTTAGACATTTTATAGATTTAGGTTTTACATTTAGGTCTGTCATTCATTTTGCGGTGATTTTTGTACACGTTAAGGTGAGGTTTTTGTTTTTTGAAGGAATATCTCATTGTTCAAGCACTATTTATTGAAAAGATTATCCTTTCTTTACTTGATTGCATTTGTGCCTTTGTCAAAAGCCATATTTACATGACTTTTTACATCTTATTTTTAGAATTAAAAAAAAACATTTTTTTAAATTAAGTAAACTATACCACCAACGTGGGGCTTGAAATCATGACCCTGAGATCAAGAGTCACATACTCTACTCACTGAGCCAGCCAGGTGCTCCTATTTTTGGAATCTTGATTATATTCCACTAACCTGTTCATTTTTATGCTTATGTTACACTGTTTTAATTACAATTTATTGATAGTAATTCTCAAAATCATATAATATTCTTTTCCAAAGTCATTTTTAGGAATTGTAGTTCCTTTGCATTTCATTATGATTTTCAGCTTGTCAATTTCTGAGGAAAAGAAAACTTGTTGGGATTTTTTTTATTAGAAATGTATTCAACACAGAGATCAGTTTGGGAAGAGCTGATAACTTGACAATATTGAGTCTTTGGTTCCACGAACAAGGCTTGCAACTCTATTCATTTAGGTCTCTTGAATTTCTCTCAACAATGCTTTGTCATTTTCAGTTTAAGACCTTTCACATCTTTTGTCACATTTATCCTTAAGTCTTTCATATTTTTTTTTAAATTTTATTTATTTATGATAGTCATCACACACAGAGAGAGAGAGAGAGAGAGGGAGAGAGGCAGAGACAGAGGCAGAGGGAGAAGCAGGCTCCATGCACCGGGAGCCCGACGTGGGACTCGATCCCGAGTCTCCAGGATCGCGCCCTGGGCCAAAGGCAGGCGCCAAACCACTGCGCCACCCAGGGATCCCAAGTCTTTCATATTTTTTGATGCTATCTTAAAATTTCAATTTCCAATTATTCATTACCAATAGATAGAAATTCAACTCATTTTTGTATATTGATGTTGTATCTTGTACCTCTCTAAACTCATTAGTTTTTGTAGCATTTTTTAATATATTGCATTGTAACTTCTACAGAGACAATCATGTTATTTATGAAAAAGACAGTTTTTCTTCCTTCTTTCCAATCTGGACTCCTTTCATTTCTTTTTTAGAAATATGATTTCATCTGGTTTTTCTTTTTAGTTTGCTAAGATATTGAATTACATTGGTTGATTTTTGAGCGGTTGAATCTCTCTTGGAATGAATCCCACTTGGTCATTATGTAGTATCCTTTCTATATATTGTTGAAGTTGTTGAAATTATGTTTAGAGTTTCTGTATCTAAACATATACATAATGTTGAATAGAAGTGGTGACAAAAAGGATCCCCAGGTGGCACAGCAGTTTAGCACCTGCCTTTGCGATCCTGGAGACCCGGGATCGAATCCCACGTCAGGCTCCTGGTGCATGGAGCCTGCTTCTCCCTCTGCCTGTGTCTCTGCCTCTCTCTCTCTCTCTCTCTCTCTCTGTGTGACTATCATAAATAAATAAAAATTAAAAAAAATTAGAAGTGGTGACAAAAGATACCCTCCTATATTGTTCCTGATCTTAGTGGGAAAGTATTCAGTCTTTCACCACAGAATATGATGTTGAAGTTCCCTCATATTCCTAGCTTGACAAAAATTTTTATTAGGAATAAATATTAGATTTTGTCAAATGCAGTGTTTGCATCTATTGAAATGATTATATGGTTTTTCTCCTTTGGTTTGCTAATATGGTGAATTACTGTTTGATTTTTGAACATTAAACTTTTAATTCTGCATTTTGAGGATTAGCCCACCCCACTTGGTCATGTTGTGTTATCCTTTTTTACACCATTGAATTCAATGTGCTAGAGTTTTGTTTAGATTTTTTTGCTTCTATATACATGAGAAATATTAGTCTATAGTTTTGTTTCTTGTAATATCTTTGTCTGGGTTTGAAGTTAGGGTAATGCTGGCCTCATAGAATGAGTTGAGAAGTACTCCCTCTTCATTTTTTTGGGTGAATTTTGTGTAGAATCAGTATTATTTCTTCCTACTATGGAATTAGTACCAGAACACTTCTGGTTCTCATTTCTATAGAAAGTAGTGTTACTGCTTCTAGCTACATGGGCCTGGGATGTTCTGTGTGGGAAGGTTTTTACATACAGTTTCAGCTTCTTTAACAGACATAGGGCTTTTTAGGTTATCTATTTCTTCTTGTGTGAGCTGTGGTAATTTGTGTCTTTCAAGGAGTTTGCCCATGTTATCTGTGTTGTGAAATTTATTGGCATAAAGTTATTATTACTCATAGTAATCTATTTTTATCTTTTCTTCTTGTTTTTTTGGGGGGAGGGTCAGGTGGGTAATATGTTGTAGTTGTAACAAAGTTTGAAGGAGGCACATGTCACCAAACAGTGTGAATACTCAATCATCACACTTGTGAATTCTTAAAAGACCCAATTTTATCCTTTAAGCCTGTAGAATATGTAGTGATGTCAACTGCATATTTCTGATATTGATAATTTGTCTTTTTTCTTTTTTTTCTGATTAGTGCAGTTATAAAGCTTAATCCATTTTTATTGATTTTCTGGAAGACCCAGGCTTTGCTTTATTTGATTCTCTCTATTGTTTTCTTCTTTTCTAGTTCATTGGTTCCTGCTTTGGTCTTTATTATTTCCTTTACTCTGCTTTTTGTTTGATTTGCTCTTTCTTTTCTAGTTTTGTAAGACAGAAGCTGAGGTCCTGATTTGAGACTTTTCTTTTTTCCTAATATAGACATTTAGTGCTGTAAGTTTCCTTAAGTACTGCATTAATGGCATTTACAAATTCTGATATGCTGTTTTCATTTTCATTTAGTTCAAAATACTTTTAAATTTCTCTTTTGATTTCTTTTTCCATCATCCAGTTATACTGAAGGGTGTTGTTTAGTTTCCAAATACTTGGGGATTTTCCACGGATCTTCAAGTTATTGATTTCTTTCTTTTTAAGATTTTATTCATTTATTCATGAGAGACACACAGAGAGGCAGAGACACAGGCAAGAGGGAGAAGCAGGCTCCATGCAAGGAGCCCGATGTGGGACTCAAACCCGGGAACCCGGGATCATGTCCTGAGCCAAAGGCAAGACGCTCAATCACTGAGCCACCCAGGCATCCCAAGTTATTGATTTCTAATTTAATTTTTTCTGTGGTCAGAGAACAGAGGTTGTATGACTTAAATCCTATTGAATTTTATTGAGTCTATGACCCAAAATAGTTCTCTGTGTACTTGGAAGATGTGTATTCTGGTATTGTTGGGTGTTCTATAAATGTCAATCAAGTCAGGTAATTAATACCATTATTCAAATTTTCTAATCCATACTGATTTTCTGCATACATGGTCTAGCAATTATTGAGAGAAGTGTTAAAATCTCTGACTATAATTGTGGATTCATCTATTTCTTTGTGCAGTTCTATCAGTTTTAACTTCATGTATTTTGAAGCACTGTTATTAGATTCATAATGTTTAAGGTTGTTATTTCCATTTGATAAATTGACCCCTTTATCCTTAAAATGATAAAACTACCTTCTTAATCTCTGGTTATATTCTTTGGTCTGAAATTTACTTTGTTTGATCTGAAAGTAGATAATCTCATTTTCCTTTGGCTAGTATTAGCATAGTTTCTCTCTTTCCATTCTTGGGATCTTGTTTTTATTTTATAGTAGGTAGGTCTGGAGCCGTGCTCATAGTAAGGCTGCTTCTCCACTACTGAGGCAAGATCTTCCTGAACACTGTAGCCAGTGCCTTTGAATTATGGGTTTTTCCAGTCTGGCTAATTGAAATAGATACTGGTCCTAGCCCAATGTGAGCAAGAACCATTCCCTCCAATCCTTACAGATGGTTCTTACTCGGGCCTAGAACAATTTCCTTAGATTTATGTATGGGTCATAAATACCTGCGGGAGAACACTGTAGATCTTTCCAGTACCCTGTCTCTGTGCAACTGTCCTCTTTCTGTTTTTCTGTCCTGTGAACTCTAGCTGCTTTGGTCGCTGGACTCTCTGGTCTGTTTTCCCAACTCAGGGAGTCTTCCAGTCTCTGTCCCAGCTTTCTCTTCCTTCTGCCATGCTTGGAAACTCTCGAAGTAGCAAACTGGGGCAGTTATAGGACTCCCCTTGCTACTTCCTGTCTCTCAAAGATCCTTTACTGCTTCATACAGAGTATCTTGAAAACTGTTGTTTTAGATATTATGTCTGATTTTTTCTTTTGTTTTGCTTTAGGTAAATTGGGTGGGGTGGTATATCTTGTCCTCGTTAGTTCATCTTGGCCAAAAAGGGAGGTCAAGTTATTGCTTTTTTCCTCTTCGAGATTGGATCCTTTTTCTTTTTCTTTCAGTTTTTTGGGCGTGAAATGGCAAGGCTTAGAAAAGTTGTAAAAATTATTCAAGGAACACCTGTATACACTTCATCTAGATTCATCAGCTGTTAGCATTTTGCCGCATTTATGCATGCTTATTTTCTCTCTTTTTAATTTTTTTTAAAGATTTTATTTATTTATTCATGAGAAACACACAGAGGCAGAGACACAGGCAGAGAGAGAAGCAGGCCCCACGCAGGGAGCCCCATGTGGGACTCAATCCCAAGACTCCAGGATCACGCCCTGAGCCAAAGGCAGATGCTTAACAGCTGAGTCACCCAGGTGTCCCATTCTCTCTCTCTCTTGCTCTCTCACACACATACTTTAACTGAACTATTTGAGAGAAATTGCAGACGTCATGATAGTTACTCATTAAATAATTCTTAAGAATAAAGTCACTTTCCTATATAACCATAATACAATGATCAAATTCAAGAAACAGTATAGTAGAAGCAGAAATTGTCTTTAAAAAATAATTAATTTATTTTGAGAGAGTGTGAGAAGGGGGAGGGGCAGAGGGAGAGAGAGAACCTCAAGCGACTCCACCCTGAGCATGGAGCCTGATGCAGGGCTCAATCTCATGACCCTGAGATCATGACCTGAGCCAAAATCAAGGGTTGGACACTTAACCAACTGAGCCATCTAGGCACCCCCAGAAATTGCCTTTTAACGGTTGGGCTCAGGAAAAAAAATAATAAAAAAAATAAAGGCTGGGTTCAGAACTGGCACTCCTTCCCTTCCATTCTACTCCATTTGTCAAAGCAGTCATAGGCCAGCTCATATTTAAAAAGAAGGGAAATATGTACCCATTTCTCAGCCAGAGGAGTGTCAAAGAATTCCAGGCTGTTTTTAATCTACCACACTGTACATATCCATTTCCTATTGTCTCAGTAATATACTTTGTAGCCACTTTTCTTCAATCCAGAAATTCAGATATCAAATATCTTTAGTCTCCTTTAATCTGGAACAGTTTTTATTTTTCTTTGTCTTTTATGACATTGAAATTTCCAGGTGGGGAGGCCAGTTGTTTTGTAGAATGTCTCTTAATTTGGGCTTATCTGACAGTTTCCTCATGATTAAATTCCAATTCTGTATTTTTGGCAGGAATATAATAAAGGTGATGTCATCGCCTTAGAACCCCATCTTGTGTGTGATGCCAACTTGTACTACTGGTGGACTTTTGAGTACTCGATTAAAGTGATATCTGCCAGATTTTTCCAATGTCCTGGTGCTCTATCTCCATCATAATTGGTAAGTAATCTCCAGGGACATCCTTTATTTTTTTCTTTGCCTTTAAAGTTAAAAAAAAAAAAGAGTTCTTTATCCTATGTTAGAGAATCCTTTAATCTATTGTGTATCAGTTCTGTTGACTTTACTTATGCTTGGCGATTTTGTTGTTGTTGTTAACTTGCATTTGTGTGAATCCTATGGGACTGTCATAAGGATGCATCCTCCAGGTGGGTGTCTATTGCTTCTGCTTAGAGCAAGGAGACTTGGCAACTCTTCAAGCGCTCAGGTTTCGTTTTGCTTTCAATCCCAGATTAATGTGGGTAGAAACTCTCCATGCACCCTCAGCAAAACCCCAGATCTCCTGCTTAGAGCTCAGTGACCTGACCCCAGTGCTGGTTCTTCTCATGGTTTGTCCCTTGTGGGTTAGGGCAATTCTCGGAGAACCTCTTACATTCCTGTAGAAGGCAGGGTGCCCTGGAGAATCTGGCCTGCTATCCCGCCCGCCTAAGCAGAGCTCACTACGAGGTTCCACTTAAACCTTTAGTGATAAATAGGTTTTTGTCTTGATTTTCTGTTATGATATCTTTGAAAAAGTTAGGATTTCTCCCAACTTATTCAGTTAATATTCTCTCAATCGTCCTGTGACATGGGAAAGGCAGGTAATTGGGACATCATGTATCCGGGGAAGCTGCAAGGTGTCCAGGTGATGTAAGGTACGTCTAACTAACCTCCAAAGCCTCAGTTTCCTCTTCTGCGAAACCAGAACTAACCATCTCTGAACTAACCGAGGATGCTTTGTGAGCGTTTACGGGGGATGAATGTGCGAAGCTCAGCCCCGAGCTCAGTAGGATTAGCACAAGGGTTTACGGTCTCCGCAGAGACGAGCTGCCCGGCCCTCCCTCGCCCCCCTAGGTCTCCCCCATCAACCCCGGGGCCGGTAGGGCTGGGGGCGGAGCGCACCGGGCAGGGAGTCGGGCGGCCCCGCCCACGAGGCCCCGGGAAGGCGGGGGGCGGAGCGCTACGCGGGCAGAGCCGGGCGGCCCCGCCCCGCCCCCAAGGCCTCGGCCCCGCCCCCAGACCCCGCCCAGGCCCCGCCCCCAAGGCCCGGGGAAGGCGGGGGGCAGAGCGCACGGGGGCGGAGAGCCGGACGGTCCCGCCCCCAGGCCCCGGCCCCGCCCCCAAGGCCTCGGCCCCGCCCCAGGCCCCGCCCCGAGGTCCCGCCACGGCCCCGCCCCCGAGGCCTAGTCCCCGCCCCCAAGGCAGAGGCCCCGCCCCCGCCTCCGCCCGGAGCCCCGCCCCCGAAGCCCCGGGAAGGCGGGGGGCGGAGCGCCAGGGGAGCAGAGCCGGGAGGCCCCGCCCCCGGGCCCCGGCCCCGCCCCCAAGGCCTCGGCCCCGCCCCCGCCCCAGGCCCCGCCCCCGAGGCCCCGGGAAGGCGGGGGGCGGAGCGCCACGCGAGCAGAGCCGGGCGGCCCCGCCCCAGGCCCGCCCCGCCCCCAGGCCCGCCCGCCCCAGGCTCGGCCCGCCCCGCCCCAGGCCCCGCCCCCGAGGCCCGGTGAGGGCGGGGGCGGAGCCGCGCTCGGGCCCCTCCTCCCGGGCGGCCGCGGCGGGCCCGGGCCCGGGTCTCGGCCTCAGCTGCTGCGGGAGGTGCTCGCGGCGCCGGGACCTGCGGTGAGTGCGCCGCGCGGGGCCGGCCGGCGCCTGGCGGGGCGGGGGAGCCGGGGGGCGCCGCCGTGGGTCTCCGCCGTGGGGCGCCCCGGGGTGGCTGCGGCGCGGGGCCGGGCGGCGGGGCGGGAGCGGGGGCCTGCGGAGGCCGAGGCGGGCGGGGGAGCCGGCGGGAACGAGCCCCTTCCTCCTAGGAGCCCGGGCGCGCGGGGCTCCTCCTGGGAAACCGACCCGCCGGTCGCAGCCCGGGGCCTGCTGCGGCCGCCGACTCACCTGGGCTCCAGGGACCTGGGAGACACCTGCCCGGAGTCGGCCTTCCGTTAGGCGAGGGCTGACTCCAGTTCGCAGAGTCCGGCAGGACGGGGACGGGGACGGGGACGGGGACCGGACCCTGGGATTGCGGGCCTTCGGGGAGCGGCGGCCAACAGGGCGGGTGCGGTGGGTGCAGGGTGCCCCGGGGTGGGAGAGCGAGGAGGCGGCGGAGGCGCCCAGGCGCCGGGAGAGCCCTGCAGCCCGGGGTGATGAGAGCGAGGAGCAAGGAGATAGTAATTTGAGGATTGAGGACAGGTGTGTGTGTGTGGATTCCTACATTTTTAAAGAAGAGATTTTATTTATTTATTCATGAGAGACACAAAGAGAGGCAGAGACCCAGGCAGAGGGAGAAGCAGGCTCCCTGCAGGGAGCCCGACGCGGGCCTCGATCCTGGGTCTCCAGGGTCAGGCCCTGGCCTGAAGGCAGAGGCTCAACCCCTGAGCCACCCAGGCACCTTTAATTTCTGAATTTTTTAAGAAAGGGAGATAACATGTTGGGGATGCAAGAAAGGGAATGTCTGATAGGAATGAGTATTATTCTGGGTCCTGGCGAAGATAATGGGCTTGAAAAGAGGGGTGGAGGGCTATTCTAGGCCGGAGGGCTGGGCAGGAGTGCCTGGACTGTGTCTCTCTAGGAGAGCAGATAATGCTTGGTTGGACCACAGTTTATCTTTTTGGAATTTTATCTTCTAGAGCAAGGTTGGCCTTTAAACCCCACGAAATTGCAGGATTTTTCAGGTTCCTGTCATGTGTGCCTTGATCAAATTAGAAACATCTGTTGGAGAGAAGCACTGAATTGTTTGAACCACATAATCTTGTTGGGGAGGGGGAATAAAACTAGCTCTGTTGCGGTATTTTATGTGACACTTGATAGAATATGGATTTAGTATCTATTTTAAACTGAGCTAATAATAATGGGTGCTTTTTCCAGAGATTCATACAAATAATTTGAGAGCTAACCATCTCTCAGAGATCTTTATTCAGAGTGGGAACATCAGAAGCAAGTCAGTGGAGGTTTTAGTCTCTTTTTTTTTTAAGCCATCAAGGGACAGTGGTGGTTTCTCAAACATACCTAGGTTCCTGTTGAAAATATGAATTTCCTGACATCACCTCAGACCTTAGGAATAAAAATCTCTGGAGTAGAACCTAGGAATAGGAATTTCGAACAGGAAAAAAAAAGGAATTTCGAACAGAGAGACTGCAGTATTCTCTGGCATTGAAAATTATTGACAGGCTTTGAGAATTTTTTTGGTTTGTTTTTGTTTTTTGCTTTTTTTAAAACTTGGGCTTGTTGGGACCTCTTTAGAACAGATCTCCTTAAAAGCTATATGAATGAATTGTTGCCAAACTAATGTAACTGAAAATTTATAATCCTGTCTATTGTGTCATCTTTAAATTTTAATATATTTTGAAGGAAATCTATGTAGTCACTTTATAAAAAAAAAAACCAGTGTTGTTGTTTCTGTCACAATCCCTCCCCCCCCCTTTACAACAACTAGAACATATGGGAAAAAAACAATTTCTCTAATTCTGTAATTAATAACCACCAGTGATTTTTTTCTGGCATTTTATATATAAAAGACATGCATGCCATACATATAGAGAAAAATAAGAATTGTACACATACGTTTTTATATTGTTTTTTTTCCCCGCTTTGCTATCATGAGCACTTTCTCGTGTAGTTAAGTTTTTTAACACCTTTTTAATAAAAACATGTGTTCCAGCACATGGAGGTATTGTAATTAATTAAATCAGCTCCGTATTGTTAACATTCTGATTCTTTGCGATTTTTGGCTATTTTTGTAATGTTGGTTTGAATATTTTGGTCTGCCTTTCTGATTATTTCCTTAGAATGAATTATTGAATGATGGAATAAAAAATTAATCAACTGGATTTTAATAGTCTCATTTTCACATCTTTTTTAAGATTTTATTTTTAAGTAATCTCTACACCAGCGTGGGGTTCAAACTCACAACCCTGAGATCAAGAGTCACGTGCTCTACTGGCTGAGCCAGCCAGGCACCCCTCACATATCTTCTTACCGCTTGTCCTCACTGGAAGGAAAACGAACATTGCTGAAGGATCTCTTGCATTCTCGTCCCATTCTCTCATTTCAGTGGTTCTTAAATTTTAATGGGTAGAAGAATCATCCGGGAGCTAGTTAAAAATTCATTTTCCCAAGTCCCAGGCCCAGCTGTTCTGAGCTATAAGCTCTGGAGTAGGGCCCAGGAATCTGTAGTTTTAACAGATTTCCCCAGTGAATTTGCTGGAGGCGTTCTTGGAACATTAAACATGCTTTTTAAAAAAATGGCAAAACAGATTCAGAAATTTTGGTTACTTGCCCAAAGCCATTCATACATCTGGTAGCGAGATTTGAACTCAGCTCTTTGTGACTTCAGAGCCTTTGTTTTTCCCATTTCCTTAGGCCTTCTCGAGCCTTCTCATTGGTGTGCCCCTAAGGACTGCAGAAAGGGAACTCTGGCTGACCCCCTGCAGGGCTCTCTGGGATGTGTCACAGGTACACCATGAATCCCCATTAAAATCCCCATCAGAAATTCTTCTGAATTCTGTGATGCTGCGTAACATACTTCACAAACCAATTTCAGTCCTTTGCTAGCTAAGCATATTTCATGTTTCCTGACCTTTCTGTGGCAACTCTTGCTGTAAAATGGATAACGTAGGACCATCCGGCAGCTCTTGCCTGGAGTCAGGGACACTGCTCCAGAGTGCCCTGAGGCTTCAGGGTGGAAGGGACCATCCAAGCAGCAGTTCCTTTCGGAATTAGGAGAGAGAAGCACTGCTTTTGTGTTTTTTGTTTGTTTGTTTTGTGGAAATTTATTTCCTCCAGATAAATTCTCCCCTATGACAAGGTATAGAATAACATATATGAATGATGAGAAATCCTAAATTTAGTTTATCCTGTAAAACAAGAAAATGGTTCACCCTCATTAAGCTTTTGAATATTCAATGACAGAGGAGCAGAAGGTGGTGGGCATGAGGGAGAGCAAGTGCCATCTATTCGAGATGGGGCTCTTTCCCCTTAGAAAAGTGTTGGATTTAGTAAACCAAAGGGAGCTGGTGTGAGAGTGAGCCTTTTTCAGGTTTTAAATGTTCCCCAAATGGAATTTCCCCTGGTCTTTATTAATGTTTGTTTTTCCTTCTCTTTCCCCTCTGTCTCATCAGTTTGGTAGTTGCCTGGGATGATGCTGATGAGTTCTTGAGTATTTCAACTGGTATATTCTAGGTAGTCATTGGTTATTTATCAAATTCAGCACCTGCTATGTGTCAGGTGAGCTTGAGGTCCAGGAATATAAAAAACAGTGATTCTCTTTGAGAATTAAGTTACTCTGACTGCCCTATGTTGACCTCGGTTATACTCAGTGTTCTACTTTAAAAATTTTAACTTTTAATCTTTTTTAAAGATTTTATTTATTTATTCCTGAGAGACACAGAGAGAGGCAGAGACATAGGCAGAGGGAGAAAAGCAGGCTTCCCACGGGGAGCCCAATGGGGGACTTGATCTCAGGACTCTGGGATCACAACCTGAGCCAAAGGCAGACGCCCAACCACTGGGCCACCCCAGGTGTCCCTTAACTTTTAATTTTTAACTAAGTTTAGACTTAGAGAAAGTCTGCAAAAATGGTACAGAGAAATCACTCAACTTCCCCTAATACTAGACAGTTATATAACCATGGTTCAATTATCAATACTATTAACTAAACTCCAGATTTTATTTGAATTTCGTCAATTTTCCTGCTAATAATTTTTTGTTGTTCTTGTATTGTATCCAGAATCTACATTGCATTTAATTATTTCTCCTTAGTCTCTTCCATCTGAGATAGTTCCTCAGTTTTACCTTGTCCTTCATTATTTTGACCCATTTGAAGAGTGCTCATTAGTTATTTTAAGGAGTTTAAAATGTCACTGATTTAAAAAAAAATGTCACTGATTGATGAGGTTGGTAGGTCTTATCACTGGTGATACTAAACCTAATCACTTAGGGTAGTATCTACTATGTTTCCCCACTATAAAATTATTATCTTTCTCTTTACAACTAATAATTATCTTGGAGGCGCTATTTTGAGACTTATACAAACTCTGTTTATCCTCAAATTTTCACCTACTGATTTTAATACCCATCGACGGATCTTGTCTGCAACAATTCTTAGAGTGATGTTTGCCTAATGGTGATTTTTTTCCATCTCCTGCTTCCTTTTTAATTGAAAGTTTCCTGTAAAAAAAAGCTGTCCTCTTCCTCCCATTTATTTATTTGATCACTTGTGTCTGTATGGACTCATGGATATTCATTTTATTCTGTGGGTTAAAATACAATGCCTTCATTATTTTCTGGCTCAAATGCTTCCAATTTTGGCCATTCAGAGCTCAGTCTCTGAGTTTAAATGACTTGTACTTGTAAGTGGCTGTCATTGCAGTCCCACCCTTACCCCCCAACCAGGGAACCATTGCTTCTTTAGGGTCTGAGCAGTGATCACTCAAAGCCATGGTAAAGGAGCTATCATTAGGAGATGAATACTAGAGCCCCAAAGAAGGTAGGACAACCTGTGTGCAAACACTTAGCTCTCAGGAACTCTGCAGGAGTAAAGGAGTAGCAAACCATCAGCCTTTCCCCTTTGCTGCTCTAGAGGTAGGATCATGTGCCTGGGGCCACATCATACCCACTCTGAGATGCCTTGTGCTTCCAGGACTTCCAGATGGGTTTGGAAACCAGATGGGTTTGGAACGCTGCTTTGGCACTCTTAGCAGCTGAATGAAGACCACACCCTTTTTTCTTGGTACATAAATGTTTAGTAAATATTTATGAAGTGACACCTGGTATCCTCCCTTCATTTCCCATGGTGCAAAAATGTGTATGTGTAGAAATTCTTGAAAAATGATACTTAGCATTCATGTTTTACCTTTTGTTAAGACTTATTATCCCTGCTAGATTTTTTCTTTCATTATTATGGGAAACTTCAAGCATACACAAAAGTAGAGAGAAAAGAAAATGAACCCTTGAGTACTTATCACCTAGTATCAATACATCTCAATATTTTACCAATCTTATTTCATCTATTTCTCCATTTATTAGGGAGGGGTTGGCATATTTTAAAACAAAGCAGTCATTAAAATCTAAGAAAGGATTGAAATAAACCCTTAAGTGCAAGGACTCTGCCTTAACTTCCTTTGTATTCCTAGTACCTGGTACCATGCCTGAAAATAGCAGATGCTCAGAAAAGACTGGTTGAATTGAAAGGAGGAACAAAACTTACAAAAACTATTATTTTGAACTATAGGGGGCAGACTTATAGAAAATAAGTCTTGCCCTAAAATAGCTTCTTTTACATTATCTGAATTTATTATTTGTGATCAGAATTTTCCTGTCACTGTTTTGATTGCAAAAGAAAACTCTTTCCTTTTTAAAAAAAATTTTTGAGAGACACAGTGAGAGCATAAGCAGGGTGAAGGGCAGAGGGAGAAGCAGATTCCCTGCTGAGCAGGGAGCCTGATGCAGGGGCTCAATCCCAGGACTCCACTCTGAGATCATGACCTGAGCCAAAGACAGACGCTTAACCAACTGAGCATCCAGGCCCCTCCCCCTCCTTTTAAAATTGTATTTGGAAAAAACTTTTCAAGGTTAGGTTCAAGGTCTCTCAATTACTTATATGTTATTATTTTTCTTTGTTTTTCTTATACGTTATAAATACATCCAATCTGGTGACATTTTCCCAAACATTAATCAAAGGTTACCTGCCTTAGAAAGAACTTTCTTTTGAAAATCATAATTTTTTTAAAAGATTTTATTTATATATTCATGACATACACACAGAGAGAGAGAGGCAGAGACACAGGCAGAGGAAGAAGCAGGCTCCATGCAGGGAGCCTGACATGGGACTCGAACCCAGGACTCCAGGATCCCACCTGGGCTGAAGGTGGTGCTAAACCGCTGGGCCACTGGGGCTGCCCCTGAAAATCATAATTTTTTAAACTGTGGAAATAATATAAACCCATTAAAAGAAAAATAGGAAATAACAGAGAAATGGAAAATAAAAATTACCTGTATGTTAATATGTAATTCCAAAGGTAGCATTATCATGGTTAGCACTCTGATAACATTTGAGCATGAATCACGTTGGTAAATAGACTTAGTGATCCGTGTGCTCCTGGGAATGTACCAGCTGTGTTTGGGTGCACCTCTCCATAAATTCTTACAGCAACATTTTAAGCTAAATGTGTATGTATGTATATATACATATATATAATATATATTTATGTTTAATAGCTTGATAAACATGTTGGGAGGGATTGCCTTCAGTCACTGGCAGATGAGCAGGCTGGGCAGGAGATCTCTTTTTTTTTTTTTTTTTTTAAGGAGATCCCTTTTGAAAGACAGTTGGATCTGTGTTATATAGACCCTTCACACCTCCCATGTTTACTCCCAGGAACCAACCAGACCTCACGCTTCCGTCATGCTGGTGGCTCCCTATACAGTCGGTTTTGAAGATGGCACTAAGGCTTAGAAGAAAGGAGAAGTGATTATTTTTTAACTAGATCCACATTTCAGGAAGTGGACTTAGCAATGAAGGGCTAATTATTAGGTAATCATTAAGAATGGCTCCTTGCCTTTATAATAAATTTCTTATCTTTGGACAAATGCCGTGGGGTGCAGCAATATTGCTTAGCAATATTAGTCTATGATTATTCCCAGCTTGCTATTGGTTGGGTAGGTTTTATTTATTTATTTTTTAAATATTTTTATTTATTTAGTTATGAGAGACAGAGAGAGAGTCAGAGACACAGGCAGAGGGAGAAGCAGGCTCCATGCAGGGAGCCCGACCTGAGACTCGATCCCAGGTCCCCAGGATCACGCCCTGGACTGAAAGGTGGCACTAAACCGCTGAGCCACCTGGGCTGCCCTGGTTGGGTAGGTTTTAAATCTCTCTAAGCCACTCTTCCTCCCTGTGTAGAAGGACAGGGTGCTTGACTTGTGTGCCCTCTGGTCCTTTGTGCTTCTAACACTGTAGTACCTCTGTGGTCAGAAGTCTCCTCAGCCAGGTGAGTCTCCCTGGTAGGGGGCTATTCCTCCATAAGCAGCTCTAAGGAAAACAATGGGCTCAGTCTAAATTTTCCAAGAATGAGATGGATGTGTTGAATCACTGTATTGTACACCTGAAACTAACATTACACTGTGTGTTAACTGGGATTTAAATAAAAAAAACAACAAACAAACAAAAAACCTTAAAAACACTATTGTGGATTCAAGCAGGTAAGCCTCTGCCCTTAAGTCCCCAAGAAGTTGTCTGATTAGCCCCAGGAACCTGCAGACTTCCTGGAGGGAGGAGATCAGATGCAGGAAGCCATGTGGAAAGGGAGGAGGACTGTAGAAGAGGGATAGAAGGCTGCCAAGGGGAACTCTGCATATTTCAGGGGTTTGTGTTGGGTGCACCCAGGTAGCTAGGTGAGGAAAGAGATTGGAATGCCCATGTGAAGTTAGCTAGTGGCAGAAGCAGCCTTTGGGCCTGGCCTTGTGGGCTCAGACCCCAGCTCCAGCCTTACTAGTTGTATGGTTGAGGGCAAGTTCCTTACTCTCTCTACACTCATTTTTCTCCTCTATGAAATGGAGAGACTAATGATTTTGACCTTGCAAGGTTGGGAATGCGAAGTAGGTAAATTAATAGAAGTGATTTAACCCCAGTGCATGCCACTGAGTAAATGCACAAATAAATCAACTCTTCTTATTAGCTGTTATTACGGCCTTCAGCATCAATTCCTTGTGATACTCTCACAAGACCCTAATCACAGGCCATCCTGTTTAATTGCTTCCTGAGTCAAATCTTCTCTTTTGTGTCTTGACCCAGGAACCTAACCTCCGTTTATAACATTGAACCTAGAGAGAAATGCTTTCTATGTAGCCCTTGAACTTAGCCTAGAGCTAAATTTTGGGAACACTACCCATCAGTGAAGTAGGGGACTATCTTGAGAGGTGCTAAGATTGTCTTGTTCTGTTTTTTTCTGAATTACCACATCCTATGTCTAATTAAAAACAAACAAACAAACACAGGGTGCCTGGTTGGCTCAGTTGGTTAAGCGACTGCCTTAGGGTCAGGTCATGATCCCAGGGTCCTGGGGTGGAGCCCCATGTCACTGCTCAGCAGGGAGCCTGCTTGTTCCTCTCCCTCTGCCGGACCCCTGCTCTTGTGTGCACGCATGTGCTTTCTCTCTCAAATAAGTAAATCTTCTAAAAAATTTTAAAAACCAGTTTAACAACTTTGTTTTCATTATGAAAGGACAGAAGGAGATGATAGAAAAGTAAAAAAATAAAAGAGAAAACAGTACCCTTGGCTAATCCCATACTCCTCATACAGTTATTGTCTGCTTTTAGGCTATATTTCTTTCTAGAGTTTTCTTCTTTCTGTAGTTTTAGTGGTTATCATATAGACATCAGAGTTTATTTCTGTTTTTTTTTTTTTTAAGATTTTATTTATTTATTCATAGACACACAGAAAGAGAAAGAGAGGCAGAGACCCAGGCAGAGGGAGAAGCAGGCCCCATCCAGAGCCCGACGCGGGACTCGATCCAGGGTCTCCAGGATCACGCCCTGGGCTGCAGGCGGCGCTAAACCGCTGCGCCACCGGGGCTGCCCTCTGTTTTCTTTTTTGTTAAGATTTAATCATACCTGTTTTTGTGTCATTACTTGGCACAGAAAATATTTTGGTCTCCATTCCATCCATTTAACTGAGGATACCTGCCTTAGAGAACTGTCTTAAAAAAAAAAAAACAAAAAACTGTCTTTTGAAAATCATCATTTTTTTTTAAGCTGTAGAAGTAATATGCAGATGATTGCCGCCCTGGCATTTTCTGCACCCTTGTGATAACATGCTTAGAATTTGAGGAGAGAGGTGGTTTCAGCAGTGCAGGGAGGATGTGGGGGGGGATTGCTGGCTGTCCCCAGGGGGGCCTTGCCAAGTAGCCCTCATCACATTCGTGCATTCACTACGGTCCAGGGTGGGCCCAAAACTGGATTTTTGTCAGTAACTAAGGGCATAGCCACCTCTCAGAGGTGAACTCCTACTATCTCACCATGTGCTTGTACAGTATGAAACCAGAATGGCAACTCCTCAACTGACGGTGAGAAATGGTACGATAGAGAGGTGCTTGTGGCAGCCGCCTGGGTGCCCACCTGTTGCTCATCTTTAGAGTTACTTAATGTGAATAAGAGAACAACAATATCAGTGATGGTCAGCACGTAGTCGGTGCTCACTATGCACCAGGAGGTGGGCTAACACTCTGTTTTAATATATCAGGTCATTCAGTCCCGCAGTAACCTCTCCAGGGAGGTGTTGTTTTTATCCCCATTTTACAGGTAAGGAGACTGAGGCTCGGTTAAGTGACAGGCTTGGGGTGTCATGGCTGATACGGTTTCTGTCTAAATCCAAACCCCTGATGTCAAACACTGTGCTGTGGCTCTCCCTGTTAGCCTTCTAGATGGCTGACCTCCTGTGTCGGCGTCCTCTTACGTTTCCTGCCCTCACCCCCCACCTGTCGGGATGTGCGCTGTGTCAGTGCCTCCTTGTGAATGTAACATTTACAGCTGAAACATCCTTGACTTTTATTGCCTGTTGTCGAGGAACAAGTGTTTCTAGCTGTCACAGAGAAGAGCTTTTGCCTTTTTCCTTATTTTTCTCTTTGGGTCAAAAATACAATATTTCACATGTTGTTAACCTTCTCTTAAAGTTGTGCTAGGAAAGGGCCACTAAAGAAAAAATGGGGGGGCATATTTGGGGCTGCATCCAACTCAGAACTGAGGAGGCATTCACAGCCTCTTCTTTACCTTCACCTCCTGTACAACATCTGGAAGCACCTTTTCTTCTTGGGTGACCGCCTGGGTGGTAACCCGGAGAGAACTCCAGCGAGGCACAGATGGGTGGAGCCCCCTGCTCCTGAAATCTCTGATTTTCTGACCTCAAAGTCCTTGTTGGAGAAGCCCCATTGCTGTCAGCCAAGATCCCCTGGGGATAGGTTTTCAGTCTGCGCTGATGGGAATCACTCAGGATAGGATTTCCACGTGAAACAACGTGTCTTGGTGATTGCCTTTCAGAGACTGATGGAGCAGAGCTACTGAGCAGAAGCAGGCATCCTTAGTTGTCGCCAGGTTTGCCTTTGGATTGGAGAAGTTGCACTTGAGGCTTCCTGCCTGCGGTGAAGTGGAGGGATACGTGCTGCTCACGGAATAACAGCCATGGGCTTCCTGGTGACCTTCCACCTTTCCTACAAAGTCCGATTACTGTTGCTTTTTCTCTTATGCCTGACAGTGGTTGGGTGGGCCACCAGCAACTACTTTGTGGGTGCTATTCAAGAGATCCCTAAAGCACAGGATTTCATGGCTAATTTCAACAAGGTCCTCGTTTGGGGGAAGGAGAAAACTATGACTAATGAAGAATCCAGGAAAGAAGCAGACCTGGACAGCTGCCCTTCTGTGTCTCCGTATCTCAGTAAGGTGTTTTCTTGTTTTTTTTTTTTTAACAAGTGCCGTGTCAACTTTTTAGTTAAATATAACATATGTGCAGAAAAACACAAATCAGAAGTGTACGACTTGATAAAGTCTCACAAAATGAACATACCCGTGTCATCAGTATGTAAATTAAGAAATGGAATCTTTCTGGAACCCCAGAAATTCTCATGCTTCTTTCAGGCATGACCCTTACTTCGGGATTCTAACACTTAGGTGTTAGGTTTTTCCTGTTTTTAAACTTTATGTAATTAGAAACATACACCATGAGCTCTCTTGTGTCTGGTTTCCGTTGTTCAGCATTATGTTTGGGAGACGTATCTATACTGCTGACGTGCAGGCCGTCTTCCATTCTATGAACATACCCAGTTTTATTACCAGCCGTGGGAGCCTCAGAAGCACACATCAGTAGGGATGTATTTCGCTCACAAGTCTGCCGGATGGACTGGGGGTCCATGGATCTAGTCTGGTGGCTCTGTTCCATGTTGCGTCCCATCCTCCTCCTGCGACCAGTGAGCTAGTGGGCCTGGCTGTTATCCTTCTCCTGGCATCCACAGAGCACAAGTGGAGAAATCCGCTCATGTCACATCTGTTCCTATTCCCTTGGCCCAAAGTATGAAGTCAAGGGACAAGACTGAGTAGGTTTTTCAATGTTGTCTTTAGTGTTTATTTCTTAAATATGTTGCATGCTCTGATTCCCCTTTGATGTCTTGCCTTTCAATTTAATTTAGCAGTGAATTGGGGCTCCTGGGTGGCTCAGTGGTTGAGCGTCTGCCTTCGGCTCCAGTCGTGATCCCGCTCCAAGGATCGAGTCCACATCGAGCTCCTGCCTCTGCCCATGTCTCTGCCCCTTTCTCTGTGTCTCTCATGAATAAATAAAGTCTTTAAAAAAAAAAGGGCCCCTAAAAAGTTAAGGCGATGAGAAAGTGAGCAAGGGGACCCACTTGTATCAGACCTGTTGCACGGGGCTCTTTCAGGGGCCAAGAATAGAGGCTTAGGCTAATTCAGATGGGAGGTTTGTTAAGGGGCTACGTGGGAAGCCGTCTCTACAGCCACGCCGTCATCTCGTCCCGTGGCTTGGCTAGCTTACCCCTCACACAACTCATTTTACAGACTTTGCTTATAGGGCGTTGGTGCTCTAAGTTGTGGCTCTAAGTCTCACACCTTCAGAAAAGGCTCCTCCTTGTAGGCCAGTTCGTCTCCAGCTGGCTGGAAGCAGTTATTTGGCCTTGGTGCTGTTGGCCAGAGTCTTTCAGCCACTTCGTGGAATCTGGAGCCTGGTCCAAGCAGCCGTGGCCAGGGCTGGTCCCCCGGAGCAAGGCGTGGAGACCATACGTCGGAAGGGCCTGTGATTGCCTTGCTCGGGAGGGGATGGCACAACGTGCAAGCATCTTGAGATGTCACAGCCCGAGTAGTGTATGTGGAGTCTAAAAAACAACGTGTGGCCGAGTTCTCTAACCAGAACACCGCCTCCTCTCTTCCCAGTCAGTATTCCCTGTTCATTCAGAATGGGCAGGAGGGCCTCTAGCCTAATCTATAAAGCCTTGCACGGGGTCGGTCACCATGCACGGCCTTGGGTTTCATCCAGCCAGGCTGTTCCAGACTCGCTGAGTAGGTGCTGCGGTGGGGGATGTCTGCAGCCGTGCACAACGGGAGAATTAGGATGTTGCTCATACGTGTTACTGCTGGGTGAGACGTGAGGCCGGTTGCTATTTCCTTTCGTGGTTTTTACCTTCAGGAGCTAGGATAGGGTCTCAGGAGCTCAGGGAAAGAGTGGGAACATGGCCTTGCCCATGAACTTGATTCCGTGGAATGCTCCTAATTTTTTTTTTCTTAAGATTTTATTTATTTATTTGAAAGAGAGAGAGAGAGAGAGAGAGAGAGAAAGCGAAAGCATGAGCAGGGGGAGGCAGAGGGAGAAGGAGAAGCTGAGCAGGGAGCCCGATGCAGGGCTCGATTCCAGGACCCTGAGATCCTGACCTGAGCTGAAGGCAGACACTTAACTCACTGAGCCACCAGGTGCCCCAGAACGCTTCTGATTTTTAAGAGACTTTACCCTCCTTTGGAATTTTGAGAAGGAAAAGAGGATGGAGCAATTTGAAGCTACTTAGTCTAGCCCTGACCTCTGCTTTTTACCAGGGCCACGGGACAGAATGCCTCTCCTCCTCACAGATGAATCACGGACCCAGGGTTGGTTCTCCAGCCACAGGGGAATGCTCTTATGTGTCATCTACTTGCCTTTGCCTGGGTCACATGACTCTGGTTACAGTTCATGACCGAACAAGGCCTCAAAAGTAATAACACTAAAACCCAAAACTCCCAAACTCCTAAAACCCGTCACAGTGTACTGGGTAGTGTTCCCAGTGCTTTATGTGGGTGCTCATGTACCCTGTCAGCCCCCGATGAGACAGCTACTGTTACTTTCCGTGTCCTATTTCTACCGTAGGGGGCCAGAACAAGCTCATCTTCAAACCAGATCTCACCCTGGAAGAAGTGGCGGCGAAAAATCCCCAAGTGCACAGAGGTCGCTATCACCCTGAGGAATGTAAGGCTTTGCAGCGGGTTGCCATCCTCATTCCTCACCGGAACAGAGAGAGACACCTGATGTACCTGCTAGAGCACCTTCACCCCTTCTTGCAGAGGCAGCAGCTGGACTATGGCATCTACATCATCCATCAGGTGAGGCTGGGCCTCTGCCCGCCTGGTCCTCCTCTCTCTGGGATGTGAGGGGGGGACATGGCCACTTGTGTGTCCTGGGTAAAGGGAGCATCAGACTCATCAAAGAAAACGGCTCCTGCCTCATTGATCCATGAAAGGAATAAAGGAAATTCTTGCCTCCGAGTGTGGGATAATCAGACTAAGTGTGCCCCTTAAATCAACCTCTGGAGGAAGTCTGTTTAGTTTTGTTTTTGTTTTCTGTGTCTAAGCCCTTCCGTGATAGCCTGTGACCACCCAGAGATTTTCCCCAGAGATTCACCGTATATTCCCTCCCGCCTTTGCTGTACATGACACAATGAGATGTTGGAATAATTGTTTTTCATTATTGAGCGTGGCTGTTCGGTGGGGATCTGGGCAGAGGATGCGACAGGTTACTGCGTTAACAGCTCTGGAGTTCTAGGACTGTCTCCGTCTTTCTGCTTATAACTTTTATTATGTAAAACAGATTATATTTAATTTTCCCTTTCTCGACTCCCTTATTTGGCTTCCAGAAGCATGATTCAGTAGGAACACAGTGGTGTGAAGCTTAGGCTGTTTTTGAAGGATTTAGCTCCAAGTAGAGAGGCTGATGAAGATGACTGTATTTGGTATTAATGTTTACTGAGAGAAAGATAAGGCATCAGCTTAAATATCCATGTCTCGCTTTCCCACATTGTCCCAGACCACCCAAATAATTCCCCCTCAAGTCCTTACAAGTGCCAACAATGCAAGCAAAATCATTCACTACATACTTAATACCGTGCTTAATACTACATGCTTTTATAACTGGTAGTATTTGTTTTAGGAAAACTTCGGACAAATCAGAGGATGCAGTTCTGCAGTGTATACTTTAAAATAAATGGGAGCTCGTGAAATCAATGTGCATATATAGTATGCCCATTTTTTAGGATTTGAAACAAAATTTTACTATTACTGGCTTATAATTTTTTGTAAAGGTTTTATCAACTTATTTTTTTGAGAGAGACACAGCGCATGCCGGTGGGGGTAGGTGCAGAACTGAAGGGAAAGAATCTCCAGCAGACTGCCAGCTGAGCATGGAGCCCGACCTGGGGCTCGATCTCAGGACCCTGAGATCACGACTTGCACCAAAACCAAGAGTTAGATGTTTAACTGACGGAGCCCCCCAGACACCCCTATAATTCTTTTTCTTTTCTCTTTTTTAAAAGATTTTATTAATTTTTTCATGAGAGACACAGAGGCAGGGACATAGGCAGAGGGAGAAGCAGGCTCCCCGGGGAGCCCGATGCGGGACTCGATCCTAGGACCTCGGGATCACAACCTGAACTGAAGGCAGCCGTTCAACCGCTGAGCCACCCAGGTGTCCTTATTTTTCTTTTTAAATGTTATTTAAGAATGGTGACAATTGGTAATCCCTCTGCCTATGTCTTTGCCTCTCTCTGTATGTCTCATGAATAAATAAAATCTTTAAAAACGAAAAAAAAATGGTGCTAATCATTCTCAGTTCTTACTCAGGACAGCGGCCCCCAATGTACAGTGTATTTATTTGAGACTAGAAAAATATGTCTGCTTGGTATTAGTCTTTTCAGGAAAATACTGTGGTAACTTTTGAGAACTACCTGTATTTTCTTTATGATAAACTGTTTTTTTTTGATAAACTGTTTATTAAACGGGAATTTATTCTTAAGGATTATGATCCAAACAGCTATGAAAAAATTCTGTAAAATTTTTCTGATGCTATAGCTTTATTCATATTACTGTTTGAATTGTGTTCTCTTCTTAGCCAAGTGATGAATCCCTTCTATAAGGGGACTATGAGGATTACCTTCTTTTTTTTTTTTAAGATTTTATTTATTTGAGAGAGAGGGTGAGTGCAAGTGGTGGGAGGGCAGGGAATGGGAGCAGAGAGAGAGGGGTAAGCAGGCTCGATGTGGGGCCTGGTCCTACAACCCTGAGATCATGCGCTGAGCCAAAATCAAGAGTCCCACGCTCAACTGACTGAGCGACCCAGGTGCCCCAAGGATCACCTTCTGCCATTAAGGATTAAAACAGGATTCTCTTGCAGTGATTCCGAGAAACTTCTAGGTAGCTCAGGAACATTAGCAATAACCTCTGTTTATGGGTCCAGGTTTCTTGGTCTTCTCTGGTAAACAGTGTCTCTTGGAACTTAGTGTAAATTTGTTACATATGGTAAGATTGGGATCAGCTGGAAGTCAGACAGTAAAGCAGTGATACTAATTGGTGTGGAGGGTGTATAAAAAAGGTTTATAGCTGTACTTGGGACAGAGAAATGGGTGTGATCGGCAGTAGCCGGCCCAGAATCAGGCGTTGGCACACACTTTGCACGTGTGCCTTCCAGAAGGCCCAGTGACTTTGGAGTTTCAGCCCTTCTCTTCTGCTCTTCCCAGAGAGGACCCTTATGCTTTTTTTTTTTTTTTTTAAGATTTTATTTATTTATTCATGAGAGACAGAGAAAGAGATAGAGGCAGAGACACAGGCAGAGGGAGAAGTAGGCTCCATGTGGGTAGCCCGATATGGGACTCGATCCTGGGTCTCCAGGATCACACCCTGGGCTGAAGGTGGGTGCTAAACCTCTGAGCCACCCAGGCATCCCCACTCATGCTTTTAAAGAAATTTTTAGAGTTATTTTTTAAAAGATTTATTTATTTATTAGAGAGAGAGAGAGAGAACACGGAAAGGGAGAAGCAGACTCCCCACTGAGCAGGAAGCCTGTTGCAAGGTTCGATCCCAGGACCCAGAGATTATGACCTGAGCCAAAGGCAGCAGCTTAAGTGACTGAGCCACCCAGGTGCTCTGAGTTATTTTTATTTGTGTTTTTTTTTTTTTGTTATTTTTATTTGTAATTTAAAAGTATGATCTTTTAAAAAAATTGTGATGTATACTTAAAATTTAGTATCTTATTATTTTTATTTTTTTTAAATCAAACCATTTTATTGCAGGGCTTCAGGGGCAAGGTCGATGGGCTGGGAGGACAAGGAGATCTGATGCCTTGCCAGGATCTCCCCAGGTTCACAGTCATAAAAGTGCATCATAACTATTGTTAAGTTTTCGGTTCAGTAGTGTGAAGTACATTCACATTGTCGTATAACCAGTCTCTAGAAATTTCTCAGCTTGCAAAACTGAAACTCTATAGCCATTAAGCCACAGCTCTAGCTCTCCATTTCAAGGCATGTTTGTAACGTTTGGAATACAAGTCTATATGAAAACACACAAAAACCCAAATGGTCTTTTATTGTTCCTGCGTCTTCTCTGTCAGACCTTCGTGTACCAAGTATATTCTTGGGCTTTGGGAAGAATAATTCCAGCTCCTGCCTCTGAGCTGAAGAGGGGCACCCACCATGAGAAATCTTATCTCTGCAACTTTTCAAGTTTTAATTTCTCTATCTATAGGCTGGAACTAAGAAGTTTAATCGAGCCAAACTCTTGAATGTGGGCTATCTAGAAGCTCTCAAGGATGAAAATTGGGACTGCTTTATATTCCACGATGTGGACCTGGTGCCCGAGAACGACTTGAACCTCTATAAGTGTGAGGAGCAGCCCAAGCATCTGGTGGTTGGCAGGAACAGCACCGGGTACAGGTGGGTGCTAAGGCGGCTCTGCTCATGGCTTGCTTAGGCTGAGAAGCTCGCCCTGTTGTCATCAAGGCTGTAGCGGGGCATGGTGACCAGACTGTCGCAGAAAAATGAAGAAAAGGAAGAATGATCCATGACACATCACTTAAGTTCAAAACAGGAATGATAGCAGTCTTGGCAGAGGATGAAAGACAAAAGGGAAGGAACAGGAAGGGTAAAGTGATTCAAGCATTGCGAATGACAGCCAGCCCCACCCACGTGCCCCTAGGGTGCCCCTTACTTTTGCCAGTAAGTCCACGCTGAGTAGAACACTTCCAAGGCACTGGCCTGAATCCCAGAGTCTGGGCTGTTCCAGTTGTGTAGGTCTCTCCCTTTGGACGGTAAGGGATTCCCAAGAGTAACACTGCAGGTGATTTTTGCCCTCGGTACTGACTTCAAACCCAATCCCTGTGTAAACTGTGGAATATAAGCAGATACCTAGAATAAGCTACAATGGGTGAGCGTACAAGGTCTCTAAGAAACACCTGCCCAGGGGTGTAAAGCTCTTCCCTGGGGCACGTGGCTCCTTCATCTTGTGCCACAATGGGAGCTTCGCAGCAGAGTTCCAAGACGTGGAAGCAAGAGAGAGCATGGCATGCTTTCGAGGGGAAATGCAGGTAGTTCATTAGTGCTCAGGAAGGAGTGTCTGGAATGGTGGAGGGAGGAGAGGCAAGAGATGACGGCAGGGAGGGGCCAGACCATGCACCTCATTCAGTCGGCTAAGGGATTCGGATTTGCTAGGGAAGGGACTGAGGGGCGTCTGGTGCCCCAATATAGCTGAAGGGTGCTAGGAGAAGCTCAGTGCTGCTGGCCTTTGGTGTGCTGGGCAGAGCAAGACGGAAGGGGAGAAGCTGAGACTGGAGATGCCGCGCTCCTGAGTTGGGGTGAGGTGGGCCCCGGGGGACAGGGGAGGGGTCTGGAAGGGAACCATCCTTTGGGGAATTTTATCATAATCCTTACCTGAAGGTCTTGCTTTCTGGTCTCCTTGAGCCACCTCTGCATGGAAGAAAGCAGCGTGTCATGTCAGGGTACCTTGGTGTTTTTGGAAACACGTCACTGTCTACGTAAAATTAATGTGATATCCCCATGTCCAACAGAGAATACCTGTACTTTGGACCCTTCCATAGATAACTCTCAGTTCTTTGTGAACACCTGTGATGAGAAATTATAACCACGCAGGATTGGTTTTATTGCTGTTTGTTTTTTGGAGTGCAGATACATGTTGTTTAAGGCCTTTTGGGGAGGGGAGATTCTAGATTTTTCTTTTTTTAATTCAGCTGGATCACAAGGAACTGAGTTCTTGGGCTTTCCTGCTGGAAATTAATTTTAAGTAAAACTTCAGTGCCGCAATCAGGAATTTCATCAGATGCTGCTCACTCTAAAAACAGCCCCTGTATGGATCTTAATGTTTTGATTTGCTATTGTCACTGGCCAGACGTTTCTTTTGTAATTAGATATCAGAAAGCCTTTGTCTTCTTTCAGTAACTGGCAGGGTTTTCTTAATATGAATCAGATGACTGAATGTGTCTCTTCTTTTGATCTGGATGTAAGGAGCTCTGAGCCAAATCCATGGCCTTCTTTTATTAAAGCTGAAAAGAGTCTTTCTTGTAGATCAGAGATCTAATATATTTCCTATTTTAATCTTTTTAAAAATCCTCTATTCTAAGTTTTCCTCTGGTTCTGGTTGTTTGTCATTTATATCTTTCTACTTTATTGTATGTGTCTGTGTAAACATACATCTTTTGTGTCCCAAGTAATGTAGGAGTTGCCCTCATCCCTGTCCCCTGCTTCGTACCTTTGCTACTTTGGGCAAAATCCCTCTAATCGTGCGCAGGAGGGCAGGTGGGGTTGCAGGCACCTAAGGGTCTGCTCCCTGCTGGCAATGATGTCTCACTGTGTCACAGAGCTTGAAATGCACATGCTTTACTCCTTGTTACTGCAGCCCCATGGATGTGTTGAAGTGCTGGAAAAGTCTTCACACACATGCAGAGGGAAGAACTTCAAGTAACCTGCCCCAACTGTCTCAGACTCTGATGAGGCCCGAAATAAGTCTTATTTGTCTCACTGACTGGATCAGTGATGAAGCCCTGGACCAGCCCGTGGCAAGTTTTACTGCCAAGAGTTCTTTTGGCACCTAACTACTTTCCGTAAGGACATTCCTGGCCACTGGATACTATAAGGGTCTTACAGCCCTTTAAAAATAAATAAAACTGTTCCAGGGCCAATTAACTGGTTATGCTTTTCCCAGTGAGAAGAAAAACCAAAAGCAGAGATCAACAAACACGTAGACATTTGCCATCTAAGAAGCAGCTGAGAAACTGAGAGCTCCTCAACACTTTTTCCTGGCTGGTGTCCTTCTGCACCTCCCACTGCGGCCACACTGCTCTCCAGGTGATCCCGGACAGCCCCATTGCCTCTCTCTTCACCTTTCCTCGTGGAGTTCTGGCCACCAGGGGTTCCCCCAGGTTCCTACCTATCTGAATCCTCCCAGGCCCACCTGCCCCTGATGCATGGCATTTCCTTCCTCAAACCCTGATGATGTTCCCATCTTGTGTTAGACTTTCTCTGGTTCTGTGTCCAGCTCGCTGTCTTGCACTCAGGCGGACGGCGGTTCCCTGAGATCCCTGAGATCACGGCCAAATCGGTAATGCCGGTTCTCTCCTGCTGACCCATTGCTGTGCGTGGCAGGTTGCGCCTGGGCCGTGGTGCCACTCAGCGTCCTGATGATGAAGCTGCCGGTCTGCAGGGCCTCAGGAAGGCCTTCCCAGTCAGAGCCCAGCAGCACGACAACAAGTCACAGCAGCAGGTGTCTTGTCCAGTGACAGCTCCTTCCGAGCACTTCATTCCTTTTATTTCTTTTAAGTCGTCATACCATTTTTCTAGAATTTTCGGTTGAGGGGTTGCAAGTAAATCTGTTTCCATTGTGGGTTAAACAGGGCCTCCCCATGTATACTCAGGACAGAGAAACGAACAGCTGAACTACATACAGATTGGCCTTTGGGAATCCACCTATTAGATACATGTTTGTTGGTCTTTCCATCTGGTTTCTCGTATCTAGAAAAGCAGAAATATTTAATTGCTCCTGGAACAATTTTCTTTTTCTTTTCTTTTCTTTTCTTTTCTTTTCTTTTCTTTTCTTTTCTTTTCCTTTCCTTTCCTTTCCTTTCCTTTCCTTTCCTTTCCTTTCCTTTCCTTTCCTTTCCTTTCCTTTCCTTTCCTTTCCTTTCCTTTCCTTTCCTTTCCTTCCTTCCTTTTTTTTTTTTTTAAGAGTTTATCTATTTGAGAGAAAGCACACAAGCAGGGGGAGGGAGAGGGACAAGCAGACTCCCTGCTGAGTAGACCCCCTGGATGGGGGTGGGAGGCTCAGTCCCAAGACCCTGAGATCATGACCCGAGCTGAAGACAGCCCCAGCCCCTTAGCCATTTAACCGACTGAGCCACCCAGGGGCGCTGGTCTTGGAGCACGTTGAACTGAGGTTAAAGTTAGAAATCTTCCATATGTTTTACCTTTTTATTCAGTAACATCCAAGTTATAAAGCTGCCTTCAGTTGCATTTCTGAATCGTTACAGAGTTATATTCAAGGGTTGTCTTTATTTCTCTTTTTTGCTAATTTGTCTGCCAATAATCCATTAGAGTCCTAAATGACTGGGACTCCGACGTGCCTTGATCTCTTCCCCTTCCCCCTTTTCTTCTCGGCATCCGCACAGCTCCACCCTCTGCAACCTCTCACCTACTCCGGTGTCTTCAGGAGACTGCTTCTACGTCATCAACCACCACCTCTTGACATCTTAGTTCCCAAGCCATGTCTGTGGCCACTCTTCTCTTTTGAACTCGGATCCAATATCCTTTTGCCCACGAGCAAAAGCACTAGGGGTATCTCAAATGCAGCTTACCCAAAACACACTTTATTGTCTTCCTCTTATTGTTCTGTGTACTCTGTTTTCGTTGAAAGACTATCCTCTGTCTTGTTGCCCAAGCCAGAAACCTCAAGATTGCTGAGGTGTGTTGGCTTCTTCGGGACACAGACTCAGAGATGGAACTTTACGTGCACAGAGGTGGAGTTTGCACACGAAGTGTGTGCAGGAGCTCTCTCGTCTCTCCCCGCACCCGGTCAAAACAAGTTAAAGTAAAAATCCAGTGTATTCATCAGGGCATTCATTTGTGCTGAACCAGCCTCAGGATCCTTCCTGACCCAGTGCCCTTGGCAGCCGTCACTGCTCACTGGATTGGCACATGATATGAAATCTGTCCTTCAGATCTGATGTTTCAGCACACGTTTATAGGTTCCTCTGTAGACCTCTGCACACAAACATTCACAACAGGTGCGTAGCCCTTTGCTTAGTGAGCAGATGTGAGCACTTTTCCAGACAGAGGAAAGAAGGGCCGACAGAGAGGACCCGGAACATTGGGAGGCGGAGGTCAAGCAGGAGTGGACGGATGAAAGTGCGTGGTCCTCAGTGTTCCTAGAATGCCGGCCCTGAAATGAGGGACATCCGAAGAGTGTGTGGAGAACCGAAATGGCCTTGTGCTGATGGTACCTTTTCTCTCCTCTCTTTTGCTCCAGGTTACGTTACAGCGGATATTTTGGGGGTGTCACTGCCCTCAGCAGAGAGCAATTTTTCAAGGTGAATGGATTCTCTAACAACTACTGGGGATGGGGAGGCGAAGACGATGACCTCAGACTCAGGTGAACAACAGGGACAGGTCCCCTTCACGGGGCTCTGCTATCACTGGTGGCTCTAGAAACCTGTGTTTATGGATAGTTCCTATAGATGCCAGTCCAGCAGGTCATGAGGCCACAGATCAGGCTTAGGTAGGGGTGGGGGTGGGAGCAGGGCAGCCCAAATTGCTATTTGCCATTGACAGTTCAGAAATGATGGAGGGTCCTTTGTTTCTGGCTCATGGATGTTAAGGGACCAGAAGTGTTGATGGAGCTTTCTCTACTTGCTGGAGGGTATCACTTACCGAGACAGGGGCCCAAACTGCAAAACTGCTATTTAAGGAAAGGGGCCAGAGAGTCTGTTGTGAGCCTGTGCTTTTTCTCAGACCCAAGGGAATCCTGGCAGAGTTTTCAGTTTCCAGAGCAGAGAGTGTCAACAGCCTGTGAGGAGTGGCACCCCCAGGATCAGGCCAAGGTGTCCTTTCGTGCTTATGCCTTAGCTAGCCCCACACACTGGGAGCCAGGCCAGACCCTGGGCTTCTGGCATCACCCTTAGATTTTCTTGGATTGCTTTCTGCTCTGGGGGGCTCAAAGGGAACATGTCTGGCCTCTACTCAGCTCACCATCCCCCTGCGCCCAAAGCTTGGGTTTTGTGACCAGATAGTTATGGGTATCCCTAGCTCCCCAAAGCAAGTGTGCAAGAGCCTGGGCCTAGTCATCTTCAGACTTTTAATAACAAGACCTTTGGGGCTATGAGGAGACTCCCTTTCCTCCTACTGTTACCTCTTCGAAAGGACATTTCCTAGCGAGGGTTCTGAATGAATAGATCCATGACTACCAGAAATTCTCCATCGCTTTTTTAGGAGCCAGGGCTCCATGTTGGTCTTGTTCCCATGTCTAGGCTGGGAGTCTCTGGAATGTTTCTGCCAAGATAGAATGGATTCCCCCCACCAAAGGCTCCGTAGGAATAGTCCGTAGTGATGGGCAACAGCACTTTATGGCCTAGCCCATCAGCAGCCTGTGTGGCCTTGGCTTATGAGGTAGACAGAGGGTACGTGATAGACTTCAGGGCAAGAGTAGCAAGGACTAGAGATAAACAGTATCCGTTATCTTCCCCAAATCCATTTCACTGAGGGGGTGATTAATAGAATTTTCACATATCATATAACTTCACTTCTTGATCCTCCCTCAGCTGCAAGTAGAGGGAAGACCCCAGTTTTGCTTTCATTTGAGAAAAACATCATAACCTCCACAGTGGTTCTTGACCAATGCTATGACTAAACCACTGACTTGAACATAAAAACTGGCTATGATTTATTTACTAAACATTAACGTAATCACCTGGGCAACAGGCACCACCTTTATTTGCACTTCTATATTGCATTACTATTTACAAAGCGTGTGGACTGTTTCACTCGGATCCTTCCAAATCAACTCTGTAACACTACTGCCGTTTTACAAAGAAGAAATCGAGTCCTGGAATGATGAACTGACTTGCCAAGATTGTAAATAACAAAGTCTACATTTATATCTGGATTTGTGGGCTTTTAAGCGTGGGACCTTAATCGGTCATTACTTTCTTTGTTGAAAAAAAGGAAACACGAAGTAATTGGGCACCTGAAGAGCCTTGATTCTCCCATGCGTCATGATGTTTTGAAATACTCAGAACGAGTACTTTCTCAGGTGTTTTGGAAAATGACAAACTATAAATCGGCACATCTCCTTTGTACCCCAGTAATGTTCAATGTGGTTCTTTTATGGACTTACTGCCTGAGGCCCAATATTATTATAAGAAGATTCTTTTTTTTAATATTTTAATAATCAGACTCTGTGACTATGCATAAGTGTAAATTTTTGCAAATTATTATTATTATTTTTAAAAGCCTGGTGGTAGATAAGTAGGATAAAACATTTCTGTTATTCTTCTAGGGTTGAGCTTCATAGAATGAAAATAATCCGGCCAATGCCTGAAGTGGGTAAATACACAATGATTTTCCATACCAGAGACCGAGGCAATGAGGTGAATATAGAACGGTGAGTCTTGGATTCACATGCCTGGCAGGAGGCACCTACGTATCTCTTGTCGAAGGACTGCTGAATTTGATCAGATGAGACAGTTTATTTTGCTCAGAACTTTTTGTTTTTTGGTCATTTTCAAACAAACACAAAAGTAGAGGGAATGGGATATTGAACCCTCACATACCACGTGCCTAGCTTCAACAGTTACTAACTCTGTCCTCTCTTTTTTCCCCTCACTTTTTTCTTCTCCTCTAGTAGATTTTTGGAAGCAAATCAGATATCACAGCATTTTTATGTGTAGGTTTGCTTACATATAAGAAGTCTTAAAGAAAGAACCACTACACCATTATCATACCTAAAACAAAATAAACAAAACTTGCTTAATATCATCAAATATCCAGTTGTGTTTGGATTTCCCTAATTATCAAATACACACACACACACACACACACACACACAAGTGTGCAAGAGCCTGGGGCTGGTATCTTCAGACTTCTAATAACAAGGCCTTTTGGGCTATTATATATATATATATATTTCCCTCCCCTTAATAGTTGATTTATTCAGATCAGAGGATCTAGACAGTGTCTACACATTGCATTTGGATATTTGGATGAGCTCTCTGAAATCTCTTAATCTGCAGATTACCTTACCTCTCCCCTACTTATTTTTTTCCCCGTATGTTGTATTTGTTGAACAAACCAGTTCATTTGTCTGATGGAATTTCCTACCTTGTGGGTTTTGTGCCTTCTGGTGGAATAACTTCATATGTGCCTTGACCTCTGCATTCCCTTGTAAACTGGGGGTTAGACCCTGGATGCTTGGACGGATTCCAGTACTATCTGGGGACAAGAACACCTTACCGATGGTGCCACGTAGCTCCTCTTGTATCACAACGGGAAGACGTGATGTCTGGTCAGGTCTTGGTGATGCCAGCATTGATCTGTGGGTTTAGGCGTTGTCAGCCCCATCCAGGTCCCCCATCAGTCTTTCACCGATGATTTTAGCAGCCATTGGTGCTCATTTAATGAATTTATTAGTCAATTAGGGATCGCAAAATTCTTTTTTTTTTAAAGATTTTATTTATTTATTCATGAGAGACACAGAGAGAGAGGCAAAGACACAGGCAGAGGGAGAAGCAGGCTCCATGCAGGGAGCCCGACGTGGGACTCGATCCCGGGACCCCAGGATCAGGCCCTGGGCAGAAGGTGGCGCTACACCGCTGAGCCACCCGGGCTGCCCGGGATCGCAAAATTCTGGTACTGTCAGGCCTTCTGCATTTATTAGACAGGTTTTTCTGTAAGGAAGGACTTGCCTCTTCAGCTATTTGAGTAGCCAAGGTATGGTTGTCAGAGTAAAAAGCCAGAATAAAGGGAAAGATTCAGTAGTGACTTTTCATTTTCAAAATGGTGAGTTGCTGCCTCCCCGCATCCTTCCACCTGCAGTTCATACTCTTTTCAGTGCTCAGTTGTCCCATCTTTGGCAGGTGGCATCTTCTTCAAGCTGATCCCGAGCCCTTGGACATAACTGCACTAGTTTTGAGAGCTCGCCTCTCTGGGCTCCTGCGCGGTGCGCTGTGCTAGGCTCGTCCTGTACTTCTCTTGCCCCGGGAATTGGCCCTTTCACCAAAGAATCTGGGCTGATAAGCCAGTTCTTTGGGGGGCAGTGGTTGCAGAATCTACAATCCTTTATTCTGATTTTTTCTTCTAGACTTTAAAACCTTATTAAAACTCCTTTATTCCTTTTGTTGGACCCTACATTTTAAAACAATATTAAAATATTATAGGGCTTTGTTAGAGTTTATATTTTAAAACAATATTAAAAGGCTTTTAGCCCTTTTGTTAGAATCTGTGACTTTAACAAAATTTGTTTTCTTTTTTTTTAAAGACTATTTATTTATTCATGAGAGACACAAAGAGAGAGGCAGACACACAGGCAGAGGGAGAAGCAGGCTCCCTGCAGGGAGCCCGATGTGGGACTCGATCCCGGGACCTGGGATCACACCCTGAGCCAAAGGCAGGTGCTCAACCGCTGAGCCACCCAGGTGTCCCACAACTTCTGTTTTCCATGTGTCTTTCCAGTCTTTGTCCATCGGGGTACACTTTTCTCTTTAAATTAAAAAATAATAAAAATAATTATGGAATAGATACAAAAGAATGCTTATAAATTGTATGAAAAGCCTGAAGGTTCTTGGTACCACGGGCAGTGGTAGTGTCCCCATCCGATTTGTGTTTCTGACCCGTGTACCCCTCCCCTACCCCAAGAGGTCATGCTTTCCTGAATTGTGATAATGACAGTTATTTCTGCTGCTTCTTTGTTGTTGTTTTCCCATAGGTGTGTATCCCTGTACAGAAGAAGATGGCTTATTAGCTTTATATGTTTTCCAATTTTCTCTGAGTGAAATCATACTGTATTGATTTTCTCTTACCTTATTTAGTTCAGCATTGTGTTTCTGATCCCCGTCCACATTGACACTGTAACCGAAATACATTGCTTTTCACCCCAAGTTCCTAGAGACCGACTTACTTACTTACTTACTTACTTACTTACTTATTTATTTATTTATTTATTTAGTTTTTCCTAGAGACCAATTTAATTCACCACCTGTTCCACATCCCCACATCCCGGGGCCCCAGCCCTGTAATTGCTGCTGCTTCTTGAAACGCATCCTGCTACTTCAATGTGTCTCTGCGTCTTGCACAGGGTGGCATCTCTGCCTGCGTGTCCTTTCCCTCACCTTTTTCCTCTTCTGAGCCTCAGTCATGTTTACTTTCTCTGAGCCCTCCCCGCGCAGACTCCCTCATGAAGTCAGGTGCTGCTTTATTCATCATCCTCTACGTAGATTCTAACTTTGAGACTCTTAGGAAATAGAGGTACCCGCCCCTGCCTATGGACGGCAACCCGGGAGGATTCCTAGATCCACCCGAAGCTTAGCCGAGGACCTGTTAGCAGTAGATGGCACGCGTCACATTGTATGAGTGTTGCCTGTGCATCCTTCTGTCCTGTAGACTGGATGCATTGACCCTTTTCATCATTGGTCCCCGGCTCTTAACATAGGGTCTGACACTCAACCACATGGCTATTAGTGGTGTCCGTTACTTTAGATTGGGAAAATTAACTTTTTGTAGTAGGAAACCCAGCAGGTGCAATAATTTACAAGGGTGCTTTTGTCAAATTCGGGGACAAGGCAAAAAGCAGTGGTAAAATATGTTATATTCTAGCATTACCATTTACGTTGTTCTTTTTATCTTTAGGATGAAGCTCTTACATCAGGTGTCACGAGTCTGGAGAACGGATGGGTTGACCAGCTGTATCTATAAATTACTCTCTGTGGATTATAATCCTTTGTATACCAACATCACAGTGGATTTCTGGTCTGGCGCATGACCCTGGATCTTCTGGTGACATTTCGGAAGAACTGATTATTTTACCGCAATAACTTTGGACTAGAGACTTTCCCTTGTAGTACACATTAAGAACTGGTTGCAGCTAATTATGGATCTGGATTTCTCCTTTTTGTATTTTCTTAGCAGAGCCCCAAGTAATACAGAATGTAAAACAGTTGTAGGAAGACCACTTTCTTGGTCGTGTTCTGCTCCTGAGGGTTGTTATTAAAGACTGTGGTACACATACTCGAGGGGCTGAGTATGAAAGGACTACTCCAGGGATAACATGAAGGCTACGTGAAAAACGTGGATTGAAGGAGATTTTTTTTTTTTTTTTTTTTGGATTGAAGGAGATTTAAGTTTGAAGTGACACACGATGCGATAAGACAGCCCATGGGAAATAGAACTGCTCAGTGTCCCAGAGAACTGCGGTTGTTCTCGTCTGAGGGAGAACGGTACGAAGAAGTCTGTTACTTGTTTGTCCTGCACGGTCATCTGTGAAGAGGTGGGTCCCGGGTGAGAAGAAGGCCACGGAGGAGAGAAGAAAGGTGAAGAATCAGGATGCAGTGAACTTGGACAAACCTGGCCGCAGGGAGGCCCGTGTGGGCTGCGACCGCCGCTGCTGCTCTGTGGCCCGTGTCACCTGCCCAGACGTGCCTTCCAGCAACAGCCCACAGGGAACACGTTATCCTCTAGTTTTTGATGTATTTTTGTAAAATGATTTTCTACACGCAGGATCTGCATCAGCAGTTTACAAATGACCTATTAGCTAGTAATAGATCGAAAGTACCTCTGTAGTAAAATGTGAAAAAGCATGCGGTGCTCCTTGTTTTTTTACTGATGTTTGAGGCCTATTGATGTGTTCATTTCAGGACCCATGATCCTCAAGGGTTTAGAAACAAACAAATTGGACTGAGCCCCCTCACACCCTCTCCTCTTTATCCTTCCATTCCTTTCTCCTGTTCTTCCTGTGTGCAGTCCCTTTCTCTAACCAGCTCTGGGCCCGTGGCAGGTGCCTCTGCATCTCATTTCCCAGGCCACATCATGTTTTTGATCTGTTTATCCTCTTGTGCCCCACTCCTTTCCACCACCAGTCCTGGGTGCAACAGGGTTGGACCCAGGGCACACCTGGTCACCAACAGGATAGCAAGGGGTAGAAGCCTGGGTTTGGAAGCCTTTGATTTGGGAGGAAGATGGGGCCATGGCCAGAGTTGGGCAGTGTCAGTCGTCTGGGGGAGAAGGGGCCAGTACTGCTGACCTTCTTGGGGTTCGGGCAGGGATGTGGGTGGATAATCTAAGGAAGGTAGTAGGAGAAGGATACTGGAATACAGAAATATTCAGAGATGGATACTTGGATAACGAAATTATATTTTGTTTGTATGGGTGACTGGACACATAAATAATGTAGATGTGGATGTTCTTAAGGAAGATTTGTGGTACTGTGCCCTGGGATCTCTCAATCCATCGTTACTATATGACACTTTTATTTTTTTATTATATGACACTTTTAATTGTTAAACTTTAACATGAATGAATGCCAGCCAATGATTGTAAATAATGTTCTTCCCAAAAGGGAGAAGGAGGGGAAGGCGGGCTTGGGGCTCCCAAGAAAGGCAGTAGTCACCTCCCAAGTGGGCAAGGAGAATTTGAAAGGAAAATACATTTTGTAGATGGAACAGGTTTACCTAGGACTGGCCTGGTTTACCTTTAACTCCGTAGGGACAATTAAAAGCTGTGGGTTTTTCTTTTTTTTCCTTTGGCAAGGAAGTAACAATGGTTTTCCATTTTCCCCCTCGCTCTTCTCTCTCTTTTCTGCAGCACCTTGAGCATTCTGCTTCAAATTCTCTTAATTATAATCTTGTACAGACTGAACTATTGTGATTGGCGACGGCCCATGCCAGAGGTCCCCAGTTTGGAGCTGTGGGTCCCTGGTCATGGTTGGGAGGGTAAAGGAAGAGAAACTGTGTGCAAGGAATTTGAGGATCCATATTTGAGAGTTCAGTTTCTTGTTAAATGGAAACAAAATACAGCTAACCATGTGGAAATTCCCCACGCTTTTTGAGCTATGAACAGGCATCTGCATTTTGGGGGCAAATGTTAGAAACCACTGCACCATGCCTATTACTGTGCTTCAGTTCATTCTTTCCACTAAGGTAACGTACAAGTCATATAAATGACTCATCGTGAAACTTCTCAGGGTGGAAGAGAATTTTTTAGGACCTTTGCTTATTGCTGTCGTCCTGCTTCCTTTCACTGATGGGCAGAGGGGTTTGGCCTCAAAGGAGCCAAGTTTCCCCAATTCCTGCCCTATATGTTTTCATTGTCAACTGCTACAAAGAGGCTGAGCTTTCTGAGCTTTGTAGATACGCTTCTAGTAATTGCTAAGGATTATATGAGCACGGTTTATTTGGACATCATAAGTACGTGAACGGTGTGCTATCTTAAATGCTTTTTTTTTTTTTTAAAGATTTTATTTATTTATTCATGAGAGACACAGAGAGAGAGGCAGAGACATAGGCATAGGGAGAAGCAGGTTTCTTATGATGAGCCTGATGTGGGACTTGATCCCAGGACCCCGGGATCATGACCTGAGCAGAAGGCAGACGCTCAACCACTGAGCCACCAGGTGCCCCCCTTAAATGCTTTATTGATTTTATCTCACCTTGCCACTCAATTTTAGAGTGCTTTATGGTTTGTGATATTATTACACACAATTTATTGGTCTGGTTGACTCTTGAGATAAGTAGAGTAGATAAGGAAGTAGAGGTTCTGAGCAGGTCAAGGACTTGCCTGTATCACAGCTAGTAGTTGGCAAAGTCAGGTCTTCTGACTTCAAGACCATTACAACATATTGCCATCACCTTGGCTTCTCTAATTTTTAAATTTTTTTGAGGGGGCTGGTTCTTTTCCTTTCAGGTAGTTTGCCTGAATTTAGATCTCTGTCCTAGCTCCTAGAGAAGTTTGGTATCTTCTGGGATCTTAAAAGTATGTTCCATTCTCATCTGGTCTTAGAACTTTTTTCCAGACTCCCTCCCTGGTTTTTCCGCCTTTAGCCCTTTCACTTCCACTCAAGCCCCTATTAGACAGGTTTCCCCGAGTGGCCCCAAATGCTCCGTGGATGGACTCCCTGGAGAGATGAAAGATCTTTTCTGCTAGACTCAAAATGTCCACTTTCTCCAAGTTATATACATATATACAGTTCTTGTCAAAGGCGTTAACACATACTACAAGATGGAGCATATTTAGATGCATTTTAGAAATACTTTTTTTTGCTAATCACATTCCATATTTTAAGCCGATCCCTTAGTACCTTAGATATTTAAGCTGTTGCCACCTTCACAGGTGTTAAGTACTCTGAAGACCACCTTACACCTGCTGAGAGGGTCCAATAGGTCTCAGAGGTATTCACAAAGGAGTGATGAGATGTCCCACCCCAGGGAACAGGACTGTACAGGCAAAGGCCCTGTTGTTCCATGGATGACTGTTGAAAACTCAAAATTGGACCTTGTATATATGTGTATGTGTGTGTGTGCACATATGTGTAAATTTGGGCCTTGGAAGAGAGGTTGGTGAAGCATGGGTCATAACAATAACTGAATGCTTTCTCTGTATTAGCCAAGTTACCTGTGTATGTATGTATCTTTTTTTTTTTTAATTTAAACTTTCCAATAGCCCTGTAGGTATGTATGTACAGCAAAGAAAAAACAGATTCAAGTAACTTACTGAAGTTGGTAAGAGGAGGAGATAAGTCTTGAACCCAAGTCTCTCTCCCGTACCTTGTGTCCCCCCGCCCTGAATATCACATTGTCGGATGATGAGATTTCTCTGGGAGGCCAGCCAGAGCAGAGATCTCATTTGTAGTGAGGACTCTAGAAATATACACAGAACATGAGACATATCCATTAAAATGTCTTATCTTGATGACCCTAGTACATTCTTCTATGGCGTAGGAGTTGTGAAAAGCTATTACTCAGCTATTGTTTGAGGCCCAGTAAATTTGGACCAGTGTATTTGGTCATGAAGCTTATTGTAATAAATTGAACAATGTGACCTTAGTTGGGATGTTTCCAAGGATTCTGGGCCAAGCAGAGTTCTTCAGACTTAAGAATATAACTTCTTATTGGTGTCTCTTAGCCTGTTAACCATTCTGATGCACTTGACATCATATCTTACTGGACCCTCCCAGTCCTCTGTGAGGATAGTCTTGTTTTCCTGAAGCGGGTTCCAAGAGGCTAAATAAATTGCCAAAGACATGCAGAGCTGGGATTTAGAGCCAGATATTTGGCTCTAAACCAACCAACAAATACACCAAGAGAGGAAATAGGGATGGACAGTTATTTGGAGAGAGCTATGCCCTTCAAAGACTCCTAGGAACACATCTCTAGTTAAGTAAGTTGGGATTATGACTCCTAGTGAGGGAGAAAACACCATAGGGAACCATGAAGTGCCTTAGGAAAAGGGAGTTGGAACCTATTACAGCATTTGGGTTTTGGTTGGGTCATTAAGGGGAGGGCCTAAGCAAACGGTGTGCTCTACCTTGGACATTTGTCAGAAAGGGGGGACAATTGTGTGTATACATTTTTTTCATAGAATAGAGACTAGCAAGAGAATGGAGCTGTAATTAGTAACCTTGTGGCAATCACTTATTTTAGTCAAAGGAGGGTATGTTTGGTATTTTGCAGGTGGCACCGTGACCTTGTATTTGTGCTTGGACAAAACTGGGAAGTGGACTTGTACTTTGCCTCATTTTGTGTGACCTTATCTGAGGTTCTGAGGTGGGGATTGTGTGAGATTACATCCGGTAGGATTGTTTACATCTACAGGCCTAGGTGTGAGTGCAGCCTAGTTTCCGAATGTCAGGGCTGCTCTTGTTTTCTTTTTCCGCAGGAACTCAGAGTAGAAGCCACTAGAAAGTAGGACATGATGGCACCCTTTCTCTTTAACCCCAAGATTTGGCTATTTGTCAAAGGTTGTGTGTGTGTGTGTGTGTGTGTGTGTGTGTGTGTGTATTGAGAGTTGAGAGTTGGCTGTGGGCAGGATTGCTTGGAGGAGGGTTCTGGGAATTGCATTTATCAGAAATGTTGCCTTTTTCCAAGATGTTTGTGCATCTCATCAGACGAGCCACTCAAGCCTTCTAAAAATGTCACACATGAAAGCAAACTCCGTAGCATACAACTAGCCTTTGCTGGGTTTCTTTTTTGATTCAGCCTCAGGCATAGAAGGTGATAAGGATCTGAGTGTGGTGAAGCAGAAAACACAAAGGAAAGGAAATATTAGATATAGGAGGAGAAAGACCCTGGTTCACTCGATAGAGATAAGAAAGTAGCTGAGTTTCCAGTTCCTCAGCCACAGCCCGCCTGTCACGGAGGGGTGGGGGTGGGTGGGGGGTTGAGAGGAGATTGGATTTTCAAACTCACAGGACCAGTGAGTTTCTCTTCTTTATCAGTAGCCGGGAAGCACCTCATCTACGGCTTAGAATTGGAGCAATGTCTGTGTATTCGAACTCATGTAGGAGAAGAAGTCCTAGAGCTTACAAACCTGAACAGTATGTTGTTTTTTTTAATTAAAAAATAATTTGGAAAAAAAATAATTTGGAAAAAAAATTTGGTGGGGGAAGATTTTTTTTTATTATTATTTGATAGAAAGAGCACAAACAGTGGGAGCAGCAGGCAGAGGGAGAGGGAGAAGCAGGCCCCCCCAGGGAGCAGGGCTCCCGACGCGGGGCTCCATCCCAGGACCCTGAGATCACGACCTGAGCAGAAGGCGGATGTTTAACCGACTGAGCCACGCAGGTGCCCCTCTTTCTAGAAAAGATTTATATATTTATTTTGGGGGGTGAGGAGGAAGAGGGAGAGAGAGCATCCCAAGCAGCCCCCCATCCCTCTGCTAAGCCCAAAGCCCAAAGGGACCGGCCCCCCGTTGAGCGCAGGCCAGGCTGATTCCAAGGCCTCCCACCCCCATCCCCATGGGAGCTGAAACCAGGAGCCGGTCACCTAATGACCGAGCCACCCAGGTGCCCCTGAGCAGCAGGCCTTCTGCTGTGTACACAGCCCGCCAGGAGCCTGAGGGGCAACCTGGGAGGAATCAGCCAACCAAGAGAGTGTGATGAGCCATCTGGCATTGCAACCAAGTAAAACCTGCCCCAGAGTCAGCCTGCCCCCTTTCTGGTGTTGGGTAGTAATTGTTCTTTGTGCACCTGACAAGCAGGCCCATGGGCTGTTGGAGAAGTGGCAATTTCTCAAGATGGTTTTGTCTGGGTGGGTCTTGAGCCCAGCAACCTCGCCAGCTCCCCGGAGCCAGCCATTCCTGCACTCCTTCCACAACCTGGTCTGCTGGGGCTGGATGTGGCTTTGGTGAGGCTGGACCTGGACCTCACCCTGAACGGTGGTTTGAGTCCCGCTGTGAGCCCCACTTTCAGTCCCAGAGGCCAGAAGGAAAAAGGGGAAGGCTGGGCTTCCATGGAAAGTGGAGATGGATGGAAGTAGGACCTGCGTGGAGTGGAAATTGCCCTGAGGTTAAACTCAAGACCGCCGGGGCAGAAGGCACAGGAGTGGTGAACGGCAGGCCTGGGCTTGTCTCGGCTGAAAGCTGTTCACCCCAAGGGTCGGTGACCTAGACATAGTGGGTACTTGGGTTTGGGACCTTATTTGGGTTTCAGAGGAATAAAACCTGTGAAATTTGCACCTTCTCTCCAGGTAAGGCTGAGGTCCCAGATAGGAAGATAGCTGCAGAGGGGGCAAGGGGCACTAACTGCCTGTTCTCTTTCTAGTTACTACTTGGTAAAGAAGGCAGGAGGTAAGATTTAGAGAGCAGCAGGGGGGCCATCTGGCCCCACGATAACCCTTTCCTGCTCCCACTGCTGCCTTGAATTCCACTAACCAGAGATCAGTTTTCAATTATCCATGAAAAATCCACAGAGAAGATTAAGAGAGTGGAAACTAGTTGCCACTCACCCGTTAGTATGAATTAGTCTGCACAAAGCCTTTCCCTTAACCTAGCTGAGATCAAATCACAAGGAGAATGGACTCGTGTGGGTAGATTTGTGGAGCACTCAGGAAACCGGGGCGATGGGGGGTGGAGTCAGGAGAAGACTTGGGGGCAGAATTTGCTCAGCCAGCAGAGCCCTTGAGGCACTGGAAAATCTGGTTAGCAGTGGAAGAAAAAGGTGTCAGAACACATGGGAGAGGCATTTCAAAGCTTTGTCCAGAGTAAGCTCCTTCCTCTCTTTCTCTCTTCTAGAAGACCTTGGAGAGAACCTTCTCCATTAAGTGCAGGTGTCATTTATCCTGACACCCCACACGCTCTCCTGGGGACAAAGTGGGGCAACGGAGGGGCAAGCTGGTTAAGTGTCAGGACAGGAGCCTTTGGCCCCCTATTCTGGGATTTAGGGACGGGCTGTGCTGCCCCAGCTTTACCAGCAGGTGCATGGCAGGGGTGCGCCCGCACCCCACTCCTCCCTTGTGCCTCCCTACACCCGGGCTCAGCCTAACTCCCCAGAACCTGGTCAGGGTGTGGGATCGGGGCACTCCTTGTGACTGAGTTGGCTGTGAGTAGGACCCTGAAGAAAACATACATTTCCTTCACAAGGGGACATAGTTCAGTGGTTGGAAGTTCCAGAGGCTTCCACTGCAGGAGGAAAAGGGCTGAGGAGCTGTAGCTCCATCACCACTACTGGGCTACATGCAGGAGTGAAAAGTAAAAGTAAATTTAGAAGTTCCAACCATTTAGCCATACAGCAGGGTTACAGGGCATCCAGCAGGAAGCCTCACCCGGTTGCATTTCCCCCTCCTAAACTTTCATTCTAATGAGCCCAAAAGGCTCTTCTGTTAAAACACTCATTTTGATACTCTTGTATGTGACCAATTATGCCATCGGTAAAAACAAAAGAGAGTGAACATATTGAAAGCCCTCTTTATTTGTAAGACCAGACAAATACTGAATTATAAGAATTTCTTTCAGGACCACAGATGGAAACATAGTTCAGAAGAGAAATATTTCGACAGTAACAGAAATCACCATAGATCACGTCGCTTCTCTCCAGCTTGCTGGTCCCCTGTTGGAAAGGTGTTTCAAGTGGAGACCGCTAACTATATGACAGGCCCGACTCTGTCCCCAGAAGTCCACATCTAGTTCATGGGACAACACACATGTCACCCTGCCGTGTCCGAGACGAAGTTTCAACCACCAGTAACTCAAGGTCAGACATCGTCCTGGAGAACAACGGGGTCCTCGAGTGGCTTTAAGGGGTCACTTGTGTCTGTGTGATGGGAGCCACCCTAGAGCAAAGGCCAAAGATTTTTCTCAGCAACTTTTTCCTTAGTTTTCTCACCTGGGCAAGATGGAGATAAATGAAACCCTTTGCACGTCTCTTGGAAAGCAGGGTACAGTGCATGCAAGTTTGCTGTCCAAGTGCAGACTTGGGGTGTCAGGCGCTCGCAGTGATAACAGGGTTCTGGTGGATGGCTCCATGCCCCCGTGTTAAAAATAAGCAGAGCTGGAGGTAGTTACTGACTTTCTCAGGTCTTTCCTACTGTCTATAAGAATGTTGCAGAAGCCTCGACGAGGCTGAGAACACTAGTGAGAATTTGGAGAGGCTGAGCGCCCAGGGGAGCCAGACCCAGTGAGGAGGCCGCCTGGGCACAGGGGTGGGCCTGCAGGAGGGCGGTGGGTGGTCACGCCGTGCTCTTAATATTCAATTCTGCTCCAGTAGAACATGGTACCCAGGAGAACCCAAAACTAGAAAACAAAGGGGGAAAAATAAGGAATTATTTTAGAAACATCACATACTTGGGGGAAAAAAGGATGTTGGGTTCACTCGGGCTTAGATGATGCCGAAGTTTTAAGAGTCGCCTTAAGAAGCCTCATGGGGCAGAGGTCACCATCCTGCCACTCAGGGATCACATCCCATTCCTCACTTTCCTGCCCCAATCTGCCCTAGAATTAATTACCTGGCTGCTGGAGTTGCGCCTCCCAGTCTGCGCTAAGCCAGCCCCATGGGGAAGTTCTTTCTTCTTCCCATCAGGGCTAATGACCTTCCAGGGTGTTCCTAATTCTTGTATGGGCCACTTGGAGGTACAGGTTTCTTGCTTTCTAGTGCCGAACCTCTCCTCCCACAGGACTCCCTCTTTTCCCCAAAATGCTCATGACCTAGAAGAGCAGCTCCTGAAGAATGCCATGGAACTCAAGGTATTTGACTCAGGCAAGGGGTTAGAGTATCTGGGTTCTGTGGCACCTCTGCCACCCGCTCCCTGCATCTGGAGAGTCATGATGGTATTATTCTTCACCTACCCCAGAGTTAGATGCTGGAATGAGAAAGAAATACCATTACCACTAACGTCTGGTGTTTTTTGACAATTTTCTATACAACAGGCACTGTTCTGGGGCTACCCATATAACAACCCTGAATGCTTCCTGAACCCTATGAACACACCAAGGCACAGAGAAGGTAAGGAGCTTGTATCCACGGAGACTGGCTGCCTACCCAACTGTTGTGGGGATTTCATGCTAAAAGGATTGGATACGTTGCCTTGCCCAGAGCAGGTCTTCAATACATGGAGTTCCTTTTGCTTCCCTCTTTGGAATTTCAGAGAGACTTGCTAAATTCAGAGTCTGTTTGATGCTTGTGGAAATGTCCAGGGTTTCCACTGGTCTGGAGTTCTAAGATCCATAGGGGCCTTTCAACATTATCCCACAGTTCCTGCCAGCATGGCACTAATAGAAACTTCACTGTTACCATTTTCCATTCATTTGACAAACTGTCAGACACTTGCTAGGTGTTCTGCTAGGGCCCCAGGGGTACAGAGGGCAGCTGGCTCCCAGTGGTGGAGCGACAGTGACAGGACAGGTGTGTGCAGGGTGTTGTGGGAGTTCCTGAGGGCAGGTGAGGGACCGCAGAAGACCTCTCAAGGGAGTTCATTTTCCCTTCCTTCCTGCCTCACTCAGCTTCTCACCCCAAACCCAGCATTCCCTAAAGTGTCGTGGGCATACACCTAAGGGACCCTTGCAGGTGTCCACGATGTTAAGACCATTTGCATAATAATATTGAGACTCTATTTGCCCTTTTTACTGTTTTCCACATTTGTGCTGATGGTGCAAAGACAGTGGAAGGTAAAACAGCTGGCGTCTTGGCAGGATTCAAGGCAGAGGCACTAAACTGTGTTAGTAGTTAGTGTACTCACTGCTATGTACTTGCAGTCCAAAAAAAAAAGAGTAGGTTAAAAGATTTAGAGTTTTAGAATTTTGGGGTTGTTTTTGATGAAGCAGTAAGAATTACCCATTTTATTAAATGTTTACCTTTGAATATACATGGTTTTTATTATTTTTATTTTTATTTTTTTTAAAGATTTTATTTATTTATTCATAGAGACAGAGAGATACACACACACACAGGCAGAGGGAGAAGCAGGCACCATGCAGGAGCCCGACGTGGGACTCGATCCCGGGTCCCCAGAATCACACCCTGGGCTGCAGGCAGCGCTAAACCACTGCACCACCGGGGCTGCCCCTATACACGGTTTTTAAAAAAAGATTTATTTATTGGGGCACCTGGGTGGCTCAGTCAGTTAAGTGTCTGCCTTTGGCTCAGGTCATGATCCTGAGGTCCTGGGTTCCAGCCCCATGTTGGGCTCCTTGCTCAGTGGGAAGACAGCTTCTCCCTCTCCCTCTGCTCCTCTCCCCAGCTCGTGCACATGCTGTCTCTCTGTCATTCTTTCTCTCAAATAAATAAATAAAATATTTTAAAAAGAGATTATTAGAGACAGAGAGCGTACGCTCATGTGCATGCGGGGTAGGGGGTGCAGACGGAAAGACAGAGAGAATATCAAGCAGACTCCCCCCAGCAGAGCAGGGGGGTAAAGGGGGAGGTTGCAGGGGAGAGGGCAGGGGGAGCCCAGCATGGAACTCGATCTCATGACCCTAAAATCATGACCTGAGCCGCAATCAGGAGTCAAACACCTAACCCACTGTGCCACCCAGGTGCCCCTGAATATACATCTTTTTCATATTCTTGCAACAGAAAATATGCGTAAAGCAGTTGCATACTGAAATCTGATGGTTGGCTTAAGGAGAGGCAGTTGTATGACTGTTTAAGTTGTGTAGTGAACTAGCCATTTTATCATGAAACACGATTTTTGAATAAATAAATAAAATCTTAAAAAAAAACGATTTTTACTTGAAAAAAAAAAAGACTAACAGATACGCTATGGTTATTCAGATTGGGTGTCTGGCTGGCATTTTCTCAAAAATTTACAAAGCGAGCATGTCACTTCGAGGAAAACAACTGACAATATCTGTTGCCAGTGATAAATTTGGGCGCACAGGCAAAAATCAGGCAACGTGTGTTTCTGCCATGATGGGCTGAGAGCATCCCCGTGATTGAGGTCCTTTCCAATGTGGCAATAGCAACAGATGTGATTTCCTGGTAGGGCGTAAAGAATTCAGTCCACATTTGGAAGATCACATAACACAGTGAACCAATATTTTCCCAAATGACCAATGCATGATGTTATAGAATCATGAATGGGTAAAAAGATTTATGCAAACTGCAAGACAAGCCAAGGTGAATATATTTTAATAGAATAGATTCTGAAAAGCTTGTTGTCATAGTTTTAGATTCCACATTTTAAGAAACTACTAGTTGTCAAGTTTTGTATAGTGCCAAAGGAGAATGATCACAATTATCTTTAGATAAGGCTATCCAAACATTCCTGGTTTTCTTCCAACTACCTATCAGTGTGGGGATGGATTTTTTCAAATCCTTCAACCTAAGCAACGTACTACAACAGATTAAGTGAAGAAGCAAATATGAGGACCAGCTGTCTTCTATTAAAATCAGATACATCTATTAAAATCAGAAGATACCCTTAAAAACGTAAAACAATGCTACTTTTCTCACTTTTTTTTTCAAAATGTTTTAGAAAATAGTCACTTTTTTCTACACAAATATATTGTTAATGGTAACATGTAATTAGTTTATTATCGTTATTTTAAATGAATTAGTATTTTTTAAAATTCTGGGTTAATTTCCAATAGGGTAAATACAAATAGATATAGCCCCCATAAATAAATAAAAGCTTGTTGGAGTCCTCAATAATTCTTGAGAGTATAAAGGGGTTCTTAAACCAAAAGTTTAGAACTGCTTCCCGAATGTAATTGCTTTTAATCCTGACAGCAAATTTAGAATCATAAGGGAAAAAAAGTTTTTTTTTTTAAATGCCTAGGTCCTGCCCCTGGATCCATTGAATCAGAATCTCAGAGGTTGGGGCCCATCCAGGCATGTTTTCTTTGCTCCAAGCTTCCTCAGGAAGTGGTATCTAACCACTTAGATATCCTTGGTATCTAACCATAATGAATTGAGGAATTAATGAGATCTGGAGAGCTGGAACAGCAGCAAGTGCTCCCCCATCGAGGAGTGGATCTGCACCCCTTCCCCTCCAGCGGATACAAATGCTCCACCTGCCAGTGGGATCCAGCGTCCTTGGTCGGTGCCAGCAGCTTCCTGACTAAGCCCTCAGGTCTGAGGTTTTGTTTCCAGACTGTCTAGTGTGGTTGGGCTAACCAGGGGCGAGCTAACCAGCTCTCTCCTTTTCATGTGCAGGGAGATACTCACAGTCCAGCAGAGAATGGCAAATCCAAACCAGGCGACCCCCCAGGCGTGTCGGTTCATAGGTCCAGAGATCAGTTCATAGCAGCCCTGGGGGAGTCGGTGATCCCACACGGGGGTGAGAGGAACCAGAGAAAAAGATGTTAAGAGATGGGTAGAAAGCACATTTCTATCTGGATCGATACTGTTCCAAAGTCCAGTTTCACATACTATTTCCACATCCCTGTGGACTGCCACACGCTAACGGGGCTTTGCTGAGAGACTAGAAATAATGCTGTCCAACAACTACTCTGTATCACAGTATTTTGTGTCTTTATCACTCAGTCTAACAAAGGTGCTGCTATTTTAGGCTAACATTTTTTCATATTGAATAGGTGGGCAAAAAAAAAAAGTATTCTTTTTTTTAAATTGTAGTATAAAGTACAATATAAAGTATTCCTAATAAAATCTGAGTATTTTTCTCTCCCTAAAGATTTTTTTTGGTGTTTTTTTTTGTTTGTTTGTTTTGTTTTTTGTTTTTTGTTTTTTGTTTTTTTTAAGGGCAGATTTACTTTTTTATTTGTCCGTTCTTAAGGAAAAGTGCTTCTGGTCCATGAATCTCAGAGGGTTTGTTTTTTTAACCACTAAAGGAAGCCCTGTTTCACACGTCCTAAATTCTCATTTGCTATCATATTTCAACATATCTTTACTGGATTCTAGTGAGATCTTGAGAAGCCACAGTGTGCATGCAAGTGATTCATTTTTTATTTTATTTTTATTTTATTTATTTATTTTTTAAATATACTTCTCCTGTATATTTTTTTTTTTTTTATGATAGTCACAGAGAGAGAGAGAGAGAGGCAGAGACACAGGCAGAGGGAGAAGCAGGCTCCATGCACCGGGAGCCTGATGTGGGATTCGATCCCGGGTCTCCAGGATCGCGCCCTGGGCCAAAGGCAGGCGCCAAACCGCTGCGCCACCCAGGGATCCCTTATTTTATTTTTTTAAAAGATTTTTTATTTATTCATGAGAGACACAGGGACACAGGCAGAGGGAGAAGCAGGCTCCCCACAAGGAGCCTGCTGTGGGACTTGATCCCAGGACCCCGGGATCATGACCTGAATCCAAGGCAGAGGCTCAACCACTGAGCCACACAGGCATCCCTGATTCATTTTTTTATTAATCAAATTATTCATTCATGCATGCCATAATCCTGTGAGTTTTTATATGTGGCACACTCTGTTCCAGTCGCCATGCAGAGTGCTGGAGAAACACACGCACGTGGGGTTAGAGCTGCCCTCTGAGTGACCTGAGCTGAAGCCTGGGAGAAGTCTAGGAAATGCAGCAGCCGGTGGTTCTGTGGACCACTGAGGTCCAGAGGGAAATGTCCTTAAAAGGCTGACCTGGACGGTTAGGCCTGCCCAGTGGCTGCAGGTGACCACTTAGGGTTCCATCTTTTCTGACCCAGCTCAGGCCCTTGTTAACCCACTTACAAACCCTGCCTTTGCTAAGCCTTTATTTCTCCCTCATGTACTCTCCTCTGTCTATGTTATAGGCATCTCCATTCATCTACGTGCTCAAGTAAGAAATTTTCAAATTATCTTTAACTGTTCTTCTCTTATCCAACACCAAATACTTAGGCAAAACCTTTTGGATCTACTTTAAAATATCTCAAATCCAGGGGTGCCTGGGTGGCTTCTTGGCTGAGCATCTGCCTTCAGCTCAGGTCATGATCTTGGGGTCCTGGGATCGAGTCCCATATCGGGTTCCCCACAGGGAGTCTGCTTCTCCCTCTGCCTGTGTCTCTGCCTCTCTCTGTGTCTCTCATGAATAAACAAATAAATCTTAAAAAATATATATATAAATAAATAAATCTTGAAATATATATAAATAATAATATTAATAATAAATATAATAATATATATTAAATCCAAACACTTATTACTTCCTGCTCACCTTGGTCCACTGTGGTCTCCTTCCAGGATTACTACAACAGCCTCTTACCTGGTCTCCTTGGGTCCTGAGTCCACTGTTGGCATCCTATTTATTTATACAGTGTCAGAGGGATGCTTGTCAAACATAAATTGGATCACTTCAAATCCCTGCTCAAAAGAAATGGCTTTCTGCCACTCTTACAATGAAATTCTGAGTTCTCACGCTGGCCTACGGGGCCCTCTCAGATGCGGCTCTGCCTCCCTCTCTGACCCCCGCTTCCTCTACCAAAGGCTGCTTCCCTATGAAGCTAATGAGCTTAAGCTTCAGGGCTGCTTACTCACAAGCCCATTTCAAGGCCCTGTACCTAATTTTGTATACATATTTTTCATTGTTTTTCCTAAGAGTGATCTTTCCCTACTGATTGAAGCCCTACAAAATCTAAAGTATCCTTGCCGTCTTCTTTCTTTTTTTAAAAAATTATTTATTTGAAAGAGAGAGAGCACGAGCACAAGCTGGGGAGAGAGGCAGAGGGAGAGGGAGAAGCAGACCCCCGCTGAGCAGGGAGCCCCACACGGGCTCAATCCCAGGACCCCGAGATCATGACCTGAGCTGAACACAGACACTTAACTGACCGAGCCACCCAGGTGCCCCATCTACTCTTCACTCATTCTGACCTTGCCATGCTGACGTCCTTTAATGTTCTATAAAAAGCTAAGAACGCTCCCCTTTGGGGCCTTTGCACTTGCTGCTTCCTTTGCTCAGAACTCTGTTCTCCGATCTTTAAGGGAGCATATCATTTCCTCACTTAATTCAGAACTCTGCAAATATTATCCCCACAAAGCCTTCCCTTAGCCTTATAGAAAACACCACTCTTTCCCCTGGTCTTTCCCAGTATGCTTTCTCTGCTTTACTTCTTGCTCGTGGCATTTATCACCACCTGGAGTTTGTCATGTATTTGTTTGGTAGCTTGTTTGGTCTCTCTCTCCTCTGCTACAGCACAAGTCGTGGGCAGGGATCTTATTGTGCTCATTGCTGAATCTCTGGAACCCAGCACAAGTGCTCGGTACAAAGTAGGCACCTAATAAACACTGATAGAATGGATGGAGCAGGATATGAAGTCATGATTACAACAGTATCATTTGTGACACAGTAGCTCACAAACACTCCTCTATCCAACACTCACTGATCCTCCTGCCAATCCTGGGAGGTGAGGTGGTTGTTTGTCTTAATATGTATAAGAACCCACTTATGTCAGGTGCCAGACCCTGGGCTGGGGGCTCAGCGGTGACCAGACAAACATGGGTATTGTTCTCATGGAAATCACAGACAAAACCCCAGTTTTTTCACCTCTTCTAATTTAGTTCCTTATCATGATGCTTTTATTTTTTTATTTTTAATTAATTAATTAATTAATATTAATTAATTTGCTTTTTAAAAAATCATTGTAACAGTCCATCCCTTGATCTCCTTAGTTCTGTGATAATGTTCTTGAGGTACCATAATCAGAATTTGCACATAGCATTTCTGCGGCAGATGGACCATGAGTAAGAATACAAATATCTGCCTCTGACATGCTATGTGAAATTCTGGTTAGTTTTTTCCCCCCACACTTATGATGATATCCCTGATTTTGTTAGCCTTCATTTGTGCAACGTAGATTTCGAAAAGCTACAACATGGATAGGAAAGAGTCATTCCCCTCTTCAATCACCCACCCACCCACCCAACATTTCTCAGTGTCTGCTCTGAGCCAGGCAGGAGGTGTGAAGTACTGAAGATCCAGAATTGAGTAATGCATGGTCCTCAAGGAGACTCAGAAAAAATAGACTTGGGAGCAAATACTTACACAATGGCTCAAGGTGTCAACTGCCATAAAGTATATGAAGGTGGCATATTTTCCTTGGGGGAAAAAGGTCTGCTATAGGAGGATTACCAGGACCTAGAACTCAGAAAGAGCAGTGGTGTGTGGGAATCTGGGGGCCAGGAGAGGGAGAAGTGGAAAGGACTAGTAGATAAGAGATCATGTTGAGGGGGAAGAATGAGAGATTGAGACAATGGTAGCATGGGGAGCTGGAGACAGAGAGGAATTTCAAGCACAGGACTTGACAGGGGAGTAGGGTTGCATGATGGTAAGTTTGTAGTTGTGGTGTATTTGGTGGGTAGAGGAGGTAAAAATGTTTAGGATAGGCGAGGCCAAGGAACCCTACGGGAGGAGGTGGGAAGGGTTATCAAAACTCATGTGGAGGTCCCTCGCTACTAGAACATTACATGTCTGGGACACCTGGGTCACTCAGTGATTGAGTGTCTGCTTTTGGCTCAGGGCGTGATCCTGGGGTCCTGGGCTCCGGTCCCATATCGGGCTCCTTGCATGGCGCCTGCTTCCCCTGTCTCTGCCTCTCTGTGTGTCTCTCACGAATAAATGAATAAAATCTTCAAAAAAAAAAAAAAAAGAAAAAGAACATTGCATGTCCTAGGGAGATACACTGACTATCTGACTATCTGAGAGCAAATTGTCCCTTTCACAGAGATGATACGGTTTATATGCAATCCAATCCAATCAAGACACGTTTGTGTGGGCCCGTGCCAAGGTTGAAATACTGAAAGCATTTATTACTCCTGAGAGTGGTCATTATATTGCATATTGTGATTATAAGGAATGAATTTAATTTTTAGAGCAGCTTGAATGTAACTGATTAAAATGACACCAAAACAATGTTGCTGAAAAGCTAAATAAGGATTGTTCTGAAGGACTCTGCAAAATAATCTGTATCACTCCCATGTCCTCTTCTGGATTAATGCAACCAATCCGAGTCCAGGTACCCTTCCAGATATGGCACGATGATCAGCTCTTCAGTGTCTTTCATTCTGAAAGTGCACTGTGTACTATGTGCTATCAGACTAAGGAGTCTGACATTTCTCAATATTTAATGAATTGGCACACAACCAGCTTTCCTCAAAGCAGAAACTTGCAGAGCAGCGTAAGCATTTCAGAGGCTGACTACAAGTATATGAGAATTCTCATCAGGCTTTTTGGGAATATTTCCAAGTTTTTTCTTGGCTTACAATCTGGGCTCCAGAGCCAGACTGCTTGAATTTGAATCCTGATGCAACTATTTACTAGCTGAGTGACCTTGGGCAAGGTACTTCTTATAACTCAGTTCTTCATCCATAAAATAATCATCCTGGCACCTACCTTTGAACATTAAATGAGTTAATATATGGATGGCACTTGGATTAGTATCTGGCTTTAGTAAGTACTCAATAAATGTTAGTTTTCATGATCATTCTATCTTTCTCATCAGGCTGGAAACACTTTCTCAGAAACCATCTGTATGTAAAGTGCCTCTACCCAAATCATCAACTTAATATTTTATTAAAACTATCTTATATTGCCACTGAATAATGAAAGTGGTTATATAATTACTGCATTTGCCATCAGCAATCGCCATTGCCTTGGCACTAGCAAAACATTGTTTTTGTATACACCTCTTCTGATTTACATGTTGCAAAAATAGAACAAATCTGTGTTTAACGGCAATAGTTTTTGAAATGCCAATTCTATTGTACAAATAGTTTGCATTTAAACAAAGTCGGACTTCACTGTTGCAATTCTCATGTTCTGTTAGTTTTATTAAAATGTAGATTCTCCTTGATCAGCCTGAGATTAGCATTCACATTTTACTCACAGGGAAGGGAATAGTTGACACGGAGGTTTAGGAAAAAGGATGTGGAATCTACTACCTATAGTTAATAGGTATAATAGACTAGATTGCCTATAGTATTTCCCTCATATAGAGCAGAAATCCTGCTGGCAGGTCTTGGGCAGAGAGGACTCACCTGCTTGTGATAGTAACCAGGCACTCCTAGCTTGCAGGCTTCCAGGTTGAGAGGTTCTTGAAGATTATTCATCACACAGCACTGACGAGGCCATGGGTAGTCGGCATCGTTGTTCTCAGTCCGGAAGGCAGACGTATATTTCTGCCAGTCTGATGGACCGTTTACCCCACAGCAGTGGTCCTGTCAGCAGAGGAGAGATACAAAATTCTCTTCCATGCTCCTTGCTAGAGCCATCAACGTAGCAACTGAGATTTCATGGAGAAAGAAGATATGGAAAGTGTACCTTATCTTACGTTTACTAAAATTCCCCAAACAAGGGCTGAGAGTATTGATAACCTTTTAGAGCTTACAAAGTGCTCCAACATTTGTTACTTTACTAGCCACTAATGAGCTCTTTAGCCTCTGATGAGTTCAACTCCCTACTATGCTTCATTTGCCTTCACTGTAAAACATGGCCTTGTTTCCTTCACGCAGTCCGTGGTCCTCGGAGTTCCTCTGAGGATTAAATTAGCTAATGTGCCTGACCTTTCTAGTACCGTGTCTGCCCATGGTAAACCCTTAATTATTATTAATACTAATATCTTGATACAACAATGTGAGGGAGGTATGATTATTCTCATAGGACACATAAGCAAACTGAGAATCAGAAAATTACAATTTTTAGTGACAAAGAAGTGATGAGTAATTCTTGTTTTACATTTCTGCACTTTTAACATTTTCTAGAGTACTCATGTATTACTTTTATAATGGGAGAAAATACACTGGGAAAAAAAAAAAAACCAAAACCTGGTGGCAAACAGCTATGCCTCTACATAGGAGAGGAAGATCAAGGAACACATACCTAATATCCTTACACTCTGGATAGAGTTGAGGTTAGGGAATAAAACATACTTCATATCACGTTCCTTCCTTTGTAGAAATTCTGCTAAAATGTTTCAGAGGAAGAAATTAAAACTACAGGCCCCTCTCCACTTTCAGAATAAATTACTTTCAAACAAACTTGATGATAAATCAGCTGGCTTTAAGGCATATCCTACTTTGCCACTGGATTATGGAAAATATCTTGCAAAGGAAAATAATTATCCTGTATTTGACCTGAGCCTTTTGGGGGGAAATGGTCAAGTTCAGACTGGGGTTTTAAAAGTTGGTAAGGAGGTTTTTCAAATGTGTGGGGATTTGCATTTTCATTTGAAGAGCTTAGTACTTGCTAACAGAGTGGAAAAAGTACGTGACCTATAGTCAGAAGAATGATAGAAAGTAAAACAGTGACCAATGATTGGGAGGTCCTACTGGGGTAAAAAGAATGATTGGAATGAGAATATTCAGGTAAATGAAGGAAGTGACAGAGGATAGAGGGTAAGGAGACATCAAAAACGGGTCAGAGGCTATAAGAGAGTTTGCTGATGATGTACTGTGAGCCAGTGGAGGGGGAGGGGAGGCAGGGGTCAGTGTGAGAGTTGGGTCAGATTAGGAGGGATAGAAATTTGTATACATAAGGCAGTATAGGGGCAGTAGTGGATATTCTGAAAGACTTGGATTTTTGATGACATTTAAGGTACACTTGCATATAAGGGATAATGGCCAGTTAGACAAAAGTGGGCTATCAAGTCAAGTCATAGCCCATGGTCCTTGGCAGGACTAGCCCATAGGTTCTAAATAAGCAAAATAGGCAATAATTGCCATTTGCGTTCACTGTGGTGTGGAGGAAGCAAACATTTTCTTTCAATGTAAGTGATGCTTGAGTTCCAAGAGGGAGGGTGTGTGATTTATCTAAATTTCTTAACAACGTCATTATCCCTAAATGGAAGTTAATCAACGTCATCACTCAAAAATAAAATATAGACTTAGGAGTCCCACTGAGTGATGTGCACACAAGAGGAATAGATAAGATAAATAAATGAACTGGCCTATGTCCAATCTCTTTTTCTTTCTTTCCTTTCTTTTCTTTCTTTCTTTCTTTCTTTCTTTCTTTCTTTCTTTCTTTCTTTCTTTCTTTCTTTCTTTCTTTCTTTCTTTCTTTCTTTTTTTAGAGAGAGCCTATGTGAGCAGGAGGAGAGAGGCAAAGGGAGAGGGAGAAGAAGAGAGAGGATCTTAAGTAGGCTCCACGCCTAGCCCGACACAAGGCTTGATCTCATGACCTTGAGATCATGACCTGAGCTGAAATCACAAGTCAGATGCTTAACCCACTGAGCCACCCAGACAGGTGCCCCAGTCCAATCTCTTTTTAAAGGAAACCACCCTAGAGGTGGTGGTCCTCACTCTTTGTATTTACTCCCAACCATACCTTCCCTCTGGATACTGGTCTAGGTATAGAATGCTATGACCCCAAGACTGCAGGCATTACCTGGAGCATGAGTCTGTCCCAGGTCTTGGTGACTCCATTATTTTTCCATTGGTCATCATTGTTTGGAGGGCTACTGTTTTGGTACCTCTCCAGCATCTGCTTCAGGAAGAGGTTGGGTGTGAACTATGGTGGGAAGAGACAACAAAAGGAGAGTTAGCACACTCTCCCCAAGGAAGCCAAGTGATTTGCTCAGCCTGTTGCTAGGGGCACTGAACATTGTCTCCTGGAGCAAAACTTCTCAGAGGCACCAAAAGGGACGGGGTGGGTGTGAGGGTGCTCTGGATGGCTGAAGTCCCCATGAAGGAAGAAGGACACCTCCGCCCTCCCTCCCATCATCTTCAAAGAAATCCCAGTGAGACCAAGGTGGACAGGCATTTTAGGCTTAGGCTAGGAAATGGAGAAAAGGAGAGAAAGCAGGATGCTGAATTGAGAGGAAGTCTTAGATGTGGTGGATGACATCATCCTATTGCAGGGTCAGTGGCCACAGTGCAGTGGGAAGAGCACAGCAGTGTATGCTTGGGCCCGGAGCGTCGCTCTGCCTGGATTCAGCATTCTTTTCTTTTCTTTTCTTTTCTTTCTTTTCTTTTCTTTTCTTTTCTTTTCTTTTCTTTCTTTCTTTTCTTTTCTTTTCTTTTCTTTTTTTCTTTTCTTTTCTTCTTTTCTCTCTTTTCTTTTCTTTCTTTTCTTTTCTTCTTTCTTTCTTTCTTTCTTTCTTTCTTTCTTTCTTTCTTCTCTTTTATTAAGAGATTTTATTTATTTATTCATGAGAGACACAGAGAGAGGCAGAGACACAGGCAGAGGGAGAAGCAGGCTCCCTGTGGGAAGCCCGATGCGGGATTCAATCCCAGGACCCCAGGCTCATGCCCTGAGCCAGAGGCAGACGCTCAACCGCTGAGCCACCCAGGTGTCCCTCAGGGCTCTTTTCTTTCACTTACCAACTGTGTAACCTCAGACAAGTTACCTCACCTTTCTAAGCATCATTTCTTTACCTGTAAAGTGACCATAGTGATAATACCTATTTCATAGAGTTATTATGAGGATTAAGTAAAGTTATATATGATATTAATGCACATATTAGAGTGGCTGTACAGACTGAGGGCCTAATACATGTCAGCTATTACGTTGTTATAATGATAATGATGACTTACATGATCATTTTTGCTCTGTGCTTTTTGCAATTGTACTCACAAAGTCTCGTTGTGTGGCTGCTGTGATACAAGACGCCACTTCAAAGCCATATACTATAAACATCAGAATGAAATACTGGAAGGGAAACAAATGGGAAAAAAAGAATTACATTTATCTCCAAAAAAGAGAATTTAAAAAAGATAATTGTTATAGTCTTTCAGCATATTCATCTAAGTATAGCCATCTAGTCATTAATGAAATTATTCAACAAACACTCATTGATCAGCTGTTTGGAGCAGGACTTGGTGCTAGGTGCTAATCAGCCCAATTCCCTCCTTATGCCCAGAGAACAAACGACTACTGAATACAGAGCTTTCTCAGTCCTGTATCCTACATTTCTGTTTTGAATGAGAAAAACAAATCAAGAGAATGAACTGATGTGTGTATGTGTGTTTGTTCAATGGCTGGCAAGAGAGTCTTGGTGGATCAGACACTATAGAGAGCTCCATAAATTCCTTCTCACTGAGGGAAATTTTCTTTATAGTTTACTGAAAATTTAGAATTACAGAGGCCAGAAAAAAATAAACCAGATCGTGTTTAATATCCATTGTCCCTCCTGATAAGGGTCCAGTCTCACTAGAGTGGAGTGGATCCTGGTACACTGCCTTTCACCAGCACTCTTCTCTCAGGCCCCAGCCTTCCAGGTACGGGTCAGGCGAGTGGAACAGACCTCACTGTGTTGCTGCTGCTGCTGTGTGTGTGTGTGTGTGTGTGTGTGTGTGTGTCCACACTCACACATGGGCACACACGCTTTTGCATGGTGCCTCCCCACCATACTGCTTCTATTTATGACTGAAAGATATCTGAACGTCAAGTTGCCTCTGAATCTGGGATGAGGACTATTTGTGAGGGTCTGTCTTTGCTTTTCTGGACCCTGCATGTTCACTTTTGTTCCCTGGATTCTTCTAGGGGGGCGTTGCAGTCAGTGTCCATGGGGGAGGGCAAGGAAACCTGTTCTCTCTCCAGGGCAGGGATGGCCCCCTGAGCAGGACCCTCTCCTGCCCTAACTACTCAGCTACTACTCAGAGAAAGGCTTCGGCTAGGGAGTTAGCAGCAGGAGCATCTCCAGAGGCCTCATAACACTTGCTGCCTTGTTTTTTGTTAAGAGCTTTGCTGGTTGGGGGTACCTGCCTGACTCAGTCGGTAGAGCGTGTGGCTCTTGATCTTGGGGTTGTGAGTTCGAGGCTCATGTTGGCTGTAGAAATTACTTAGAAATAAAATCCTTAAAAGAAAAAAAGAGCTTTTTTAATACTCTCATGATTATATTTTGCACATTTAAATGAACAGACAAATGGATTATTTTCCTCCTTGAGGAGGACATTATTTATACTGTCACCATAATATTCATTTCTTTAAGTTGACAAATCTAATTATCCATCCTGATTTTGTCCTTTTATCTATCCACTTGTATCCATGGGAACATGAGAATTTCTCTTAAAAAGGGAAAAAATTGAAAATATAGATTTTTCCCATTTGGTAGCCTGTCATTCTTTTTGCCTCTTCTATGCTCTTTTTAAAGGAAACATTTTACATTGCTTTCAACACTCTTACCTAAAAGTGTGAGAAATATCACAGCTTTATTCCTTTGTAAAAAAGTTGAAAGGATTTTGTTCAACAAAGTATTTTGTTGAACTTTCTAGCAGACATAAATATATAAAAATACATTAAACATAAATACATCAAATCTTTTGATAGCTGAAATGTTATAGAAAAAAAAGCTTAGTGCATGGGTTTTTAGTATCTATATGACACTTATGACAACTTTTTCACACTGAAAAAAAGGGCTTTGATGGCTCCTCTTCAAGGGGCTGGGAAACCCCTTAAGGACACTCCAGAAAGGAGGCGCTGAGGATGCAGGGTTTTTCCCCACCAGCCCCTGGGCAGCTGCCCTGCTCCTTCTCTTTGCAGGACACGGTGAAGAATGTTCCCTCCTGGCTTTGTCAGGTATACATGGCTGCCCTAGGTGAGACCAGGATGCAGGTAAAACTTGTCTCTGGGGATACCTGCCCCTCCTCTCCCTTTCCCTGCATTCTTTACCCACCTGAACAAGTAAGTGGGTGCTTTTGTCCCAGAACAAACTCATGCTAAAGCAATCAGAGAATGTAAATGTTCTGCATTCCCTGGGTGTCAGGGCAAAGTTTAGATCACAGGAAAAGTAAACCAACAAGCACTTTAAGTTGCTGGGCTTGATCTATAAAGATGTAACTCAAGTCCTGCAGCACTTGGGTAGGAGAGTTATTTCAGGGTGGGGGGTGGGGGGTTTCCATCACAGTGTGAGGAAAAAACCACTGTTCTGAGCATGGGGGCCAAGAATCGAAGTCTAGACCCAATTCCAAGGGTTCTTAGCTTTGCTGGTAGCAAATTTGCTTCCATCTATGAAGCCGGGACATGACCTTGCTGTCTGTGGCTTAGGGCTGAAGCCTCTGCGGCTGCGTAGTGTTAGAGGCTCCCCAGGCAGGTGGGGCCAATGCTGTGCTCTATAGTGCTGCGTGTCAAGGTTTTCTAGGGTCCCTGAAGAGTAGAGTGAATACAAAATATGGGAAACGCAGGTCATTATACAAAATCATCAGCCTTGAGCTCAAAAATGTCTGAAAATGCTCATGCTGTCTCTTAAAAATGCACACATATTTTGCATTTTACATCCAAAGATATGAATGACTGATTGGTATTAAAATAATACTTTAAACTCCTTATTGTCAAGAGAAAAAAGCCTAATGATCATGTTCTCACGCTGTCTCTCCTTTGACCTATGTAGCTTCTGGCTGTACCTGCTGGATGCATGCAGATACCAGGTGGAGAAGCACAGATCTGAAAAATTCTCAACAGGATCACCCCCATGTTTCTCCTCTGTGGGTTCTCTGTACTGGAATCTTCTGGACTTGCAATGGTGGAGGGCATCCTTACCCCCACATGGACAAGCTTCACTGCAGGAGAGTCTTTTGCGCCTTCTCACCCCCACCTGGCTCTCTCTGTTCCCACCTACCCCACTGTAAGCCAAATCACTGCGCTCAGGGAAGAAGAAACAGTCCACCAAAATTGGTCCAGGAGCAACTGTAGAGAGTTTTAAGGTCTCACCGCCAAAAGGATTTTCCTGCTGGACTTCATGATGCCTACAATGCCTAGAACAGACAGGCAAAAGAGGCAGATGCCCACAAACATGCCGATCCAGGCCGCCCCGTAGATGTCATCGTTGTCGGTGGCTTCAAGCAGCGGGTACAGGCTGTGCTGGTCGGATACAAAGAAGATGCACTCTGCCATCAGGGCGATGCCGCACATCTGGGGGCAGAGGGCGTTTGTCAGGCTGGGGGGCAGGAGAGAAGCATCGGGAGAAGGATGCAGAAGGGTGGGAAGGGGGTTATGAGAGAGACTAATTCCGTCCCTGCAGAGGCTCAAAGTGATGGACTTAAACTCATCACCAGGACATCAAACAGCTCATACCATCCTATTAATACATTGCATGCTTCCTCCCACAAGTCACTCCCTTATTGCTGTTTGGGAAAAGACCCAGGCAATTTCAGACCATCTAGAGTCCTTGGGGGCATGAAGCACAAGCAACATCTTGTGGGGAGATCACCTCCCACTCTCCCACTGCCTTTCACCCAAATTCCTGGATTATAGTATTTAACCCATTCTTGGTCATGCTCATTGGTGCCAGAGAGGCATTGAGTATTAGAGCTGGAAGGAACCTTGGTGGTTATCTTTCTCACCCCTTGCATTTTATAGACCAGGGACGTTGGCCTTGAAAGCCGATGACTTGTCCAGAGTCACATGGACTTGGAGGCAGGCTGGGCCCAGAGCCAGCGATCCTGGCTCTCAAGTGCTCTGTCAGCATGCCACACCCACACAGTGTGGCCTCTGAGCCACTCTCACATCCTGGTATTGCCTTCTGTGTGATAAGGACAAGTAAATGCAAACATTTATCCCCAACAGGCTTAATAGAACAGTTCCACGGAAATCAAACTGAGGTGAAGTAGGAAAGAAACACCACAGCCTGTGTGTGGTGGGAATGTTTGGACACTGACCACGGTTGACCTGGCTTCTTTCAGATTTTTGTGTCTTAAGGTTGGGAGGGAAAGATCCATTCTTTTTTAAAATCATGGTCTTTCAACATATTGCACAGTTCCACATGATAGTTTATATAATCAAGTTCTAGCTAACATATTTTACTATCACATTCCCTGAAAAAAGAAAAGAGAGAGGAAGCCAGTAATTATATCATTATTTTCCTTTAAACTTTCAAAAGTGAGAGTTTAAAGGAAAAATAAATAATAATCCAAATAATAAAAAATAATCCCCAAACCATGATTTCAGAAAGAACTTCCTGAAAAATACTTGTTACTTACACCAACAATCACATTTCCAAAAATCAGCAGGCCCTGGAAGCAACGAACAGTGGAGTCATCTTTGGCCATCTTCAGGATTTCCCACAAGCTGAAGACACAATGGAGAACATTACAACTGAATCGGACCAGGTGACAAATGCCGCTCCAAGTTCCCGGATATGCCTACCTCACACCTATCACGTATCACCTTCTTGTGTTCCGAAGCATCCAAACCAAAGTCAGGCAATCATTTAGCAAGGGAGGGAATTTGGTTACTAAGCTCTCGAATCACTGGCATTTTTTTTAAAGCCTTTATTTATTTATTCATGAGAGACACAGAGAGGCAGAGACACAGGCAGAGGGAGAAGCAGGCTCCTTGCAGGGAGATGGATGCAGGACTTGATTCCAGGACCCCAGGATCACGACCTGAGCTGAAGGCAGATGCTCAGTCAATGGCCACCCAGGTGGATTTGAGATACTTTAAAGTAGACCCAAAAGGTTTTGCTTAAGTATTTGGTGTTGGATAAGAGAAGAACAATTAAAGATAACTTGAAAATATTATTATTATTTAAATTATTATTTGAAAATGGTAAATCCTTGGGATCCCTGGGTGGCGCAGTGGTTTAGCTGCCTGCCTTTGGCCCAGGGCGCGATCCTGGAGACCCGGGATCGAATCCCACGTCAGGCTCCCGGTGCATGGAGCCTGCTTCTCCTTCTGCCTGTGTCTCTGCCTCTCTCCCTCTCTCTCTGTGTGACTATCATAAATAATAAATAAAAATTAAAAAAAAAGAAAATGGTAAATCCATGGCAGAGATGGTAGTTGGTGCCCATATCGATTACAGGCAGCTGTTAAAAATCATTATTATCAGAATATTCTGTTACCTTCAAAAATAGCTGGCAATTTTAAAAGTACCCTGTTTATCCAAAGGATACAAAAATAGATATTCGAAGGAGCACATGCACCCTGATGTTTATGGCAGCATTATCAACAATAGCCAAACTATGGAAAGAACCAAGTGTCCATTGATTGATGAATGGATAAAGAAGATGTCACACACACACACACACACACACACACACTGGAATATCACTCAGCCATCAAAAAGAATGAAATCTTGCCATTTGCAATGACTTTGATGGAACTAGAGCATATTACGCTAAGCGAAATAAGTCAATTCCACTCACATGTGGAATTTAAGGAACAAAACAGATGAACATAGGAGAAGGGAAGGAAAAATAAAGTGAGATAAAAACAGGAAGAGGCAAACCATAGGAGATTCTTAGGTATAGAGAACAAACTGAGGGTTGCTGGAGGGGAGGTGGGCGGGGGACTGGGCTGGGTGGGGGATGGGCATTAAGGAGGGCATGTGTCATGACGGGCACTGGGTGTTATATGATGAGTGGGATGAGGCACTGAATTCTATTCCTGAAACCAATACTACACTATATGCTAACTAACTTGAATTTAAAGAAAAGCTTGGAATAAATAAGTAAGTAAAAATCAAAAGTACCCTATTGCACAAGGTGTGGGGTGGGAAAAGAGGCGTTGACATAAAGTTCCTTCCATGTGCCACTCAACTAGGACACATCTAACTCTCATAACCTGATTAGGTAGAAAAAGAAAAAGGGTGAGGAGCCTCATTCTGCAGATGAGGAAACTAAAGCTTTAATTTAGGTAATTAAGGTCCCTGGGGCCACGCTATCAGTAAGTGGAAGAGCTAGGCTGGAGGCGTTGGCCAGTGTGGCTGGAGCTCCAGGCCATCCCCCCAGCCCACCCTGGCTCCCAGAAATTATTCACGAGGTTTAGTGCTTTGTATGGCATTAAAACTCAGTAGGCCTCTCCCTCCCTGAGGATTCTCTGGAAGGAACACGGAGGTAAGTGTTTTGGGTCAATTACTTTAGCTTTTATATTTCAAATGCCTTCAGAAATGCCATCCAGGGGGCTCCTGGGTGGCTCACATGGTTGAGCATCTACCTTCCATTCAGGTCAAGATCTCCGGGTCCTGGGATGGAGCTTTGGGTAGGGCTCCCTGCTCAGTGGGGAGCCTGCCTCTGCCTCTCCCTCGGCCTCTGCCTCTGCTTGTGTTCTGTCTCTCTCTGTCTCAAATGAGTAAATAAATCCTTAAAAAAAAAAAAAAAGAAAGAAAGAAAAGCCATCCACATCTCTTACTGTGTTACTGATTTGAGTAACGAATCACTGCCTGCACTCAGGCTCTAAGTCAAAATGTATTAAATGATACAACCTGAGTTTTGAGGTGTACAAAGATAAATAAGGGAGATTGCTGTGTTCTAGGATTTTATGCTCTAGCAGGGAAGCTGAGATAGTTCCTAAATAGTTTTAATACATCCCGTAAGACCCTAAGTGCTGTGTGGGAGTTCTGAGTATGGAAATGGAAGCCCTCCAGAGTGTGTATGGTTTGGGTGAGGAGACTAGAGGTGTAGGGCGGGTGTGGGAGGAAGGTGGGGTGGCTGACATTCCAGGGAAAGGAAGAAGTCAGGGAGCGGAGACCTAGAAGAGCAAGGTGACCCTGAGGTAGCAATGGAGGCAGTGTGGCTGCAGTGCCCGTTGGTACAGGGCATCAATGGGAGGCAAGCCTTCTACGTGACTCAGACCTTGCTCAAATTGAACTTCATTATTCTACTCTACCGTAAGCATTAATGACCTTCCAAGTAATCTCAACTTCTCTATTTTCCCTTGCTCGTTCAGCTGGGTAGCTATGGGATTGAAGGAGTCATAAGCCATGAGTGTCTGGGGCCCAGAATTGAGGGCATCCGTGGGTCATCCATCAACGTTTGCTGACTGAATAGAAGAAAGCGGGCCACTGGGATAAGATCTTTGTGTGTAGTTTCTGCTTGGAAGTGGCATTCATTCTTCCCTGCAATTGTTCCGGTGACTGTTACCTGCCAGACTGAGTGGAGCCAGGGTGCCCCGAAGGAGTTAACGCACAGGCGCCACCAAGGGAGATCTTTACTCGTGTGACCAGACCAGTCACAATGTAAAGTTCCTTACTGGTATGCACAGACATTGCTCCCGACCCGCTGAGTGATGATCTAGAGACAAAAATAAATAGACGGGGAAAGTTCAGACAACACAAGTATAGAGAGTCAGGGGCAAAAGTCTGGAGAAGCCAAGGGCAGCACCATTTCGACCAGTCCGGGCTAGGCACCCATTTGTTGCGTAGCAGCCTATTTGGGTTGATTAGCTGGGCTTAAAGAACAGAAAGAGGGCAACGTGTCCTTGCAAGGAATTTCAAGTGTGATTGCAGCAACATGATTCAAGAAAAAATGATTGTAGGTCGAATCAAAGGGGAAAAAGGACTACAGACAAGAGGAAGAGTATAGGCAGGCCACCACGCTGGGCTTTCAGGGCGTTGCTGAAGGGACCTGAACGTGGGATTGGGCCTGGGTGATTCGTTAGGCCCCATAACCCACTTTTCCAAAGACGACCTGCCACAGCAAGTTCTATAAAGGGGGAAGAGACAAATGGGTACTCTGTGGGAGGACTGCGTGTCAGGATCAGGATGGGACCCAGACAAGAGTGGGAGAAAAGAAGGAGGAGGTCGATGAGGGGTGGCTTTGAGCAAAAAGAAGAGAAGAGTGAACTGAGCCGGGCAGTGGTAGGAAGTGCTGGGGAGGCAGCCTGACTGTGGGGGAACCCCTGGAGGGCCGGGATGTAGCGATGGGCAAGGCCACGAGCCTTCTCTCCCCTTGCCCCGTGCATTCTCCTCTCCGTCAGGCCTCTGGGGTCAGTGGCACACAATAACCGAGGAAGTCACTCCCATCCTCCAAAATAACAAAACCATGATGAGAGCTGTCATGGAATGAGCACTTTGGGTGTCCTCAGCGCACAGTAGGCACCTCATGCTCATCTCTCAACAGAGCCAAGAGGTGTTGTTTTGTTTGTTTGGGCGTTTGTTCACTTATTTTATTTTATTTATTTATTTTAATTTTTAATTTTTATTTATTTTTGTTTGTTCACTTTTTTAACCAAAATCTGTACTAATTTCTTACGGCTGCTGTAACAAGTTACTACAAACTCAATGGCTTAAAGCAACACAAATGTAACCTCCGAGGTGGAGGTCAGACGTGTGAAATGAGTCTCACTGGGATAAAATCAACCTGTCCGCAGAGCGGCCCTCCTGGAGCATCTAGGGGAGAATCTGTTTTCTTGTCATTTCCCAGATGAAGAGAGGGAGGCTTGAGAGATTGCTTACTTTTACTCAAGGCCACTCTGCCAGAAAATGCAAAGGCTTAGATTCAGGGGCGCCCGGGTGGCTCAGTCAGGGAAGGGTCTGCCTTCCACTCAGGTCATGGTCCCGGGTCCTGGGATGGAGCTCCGTCTGGGGCTCCCTGCTCAGCGGGGAGTCTGCTCCTCTCTTTCCCTCTGACCCTCCTCCCTCTTCCTCTCTATTTATTTATAAATAAATAAATACTCTTGAAAAAAATAAAAAGCTGAGATTCAAACCCAACTCTGCCTGGCTTTGGATATTTCACTTAAACGCTATACAGTTTCTGAAGTCCTGTCACAGAGCTAATATAAAAGTGACCCCTGGCTCACTTCTGTGATGACCCCCAAGCAGAGCCACACAGGTCCCCCGTGTGGCTCAGATGCCTTTGCCAAGGTCAGAATCACGGGGCCTCTCTTCACTCACCTCTCCAGCTTCCTGTGTCTCCGTAGCTCCTGTCTCCTTAGCTCCTTGACATTGCACGCATATTTGCACATTTTCCTCAAACCCAGGGCTGCACCCACATGTTTTTCCAGAAAACTTGTTCAGATATATCCCAACCCTGCAGTTTTTTTCACCCACCTCTTAGGACCGAAATTCTTGGAAGGAAAAGGTGCAAATGTGCAGGTTAATGTGAGCTGACATTTCATAGCATCTCTTTGGTTGCTTGTGTTTTAGACTAGGTTGGTGTCTAGAGGACCCAAAACATTTGTTGCATCTGCCACACAGCCACAAATGTCCAGTGAGATGGTAGTTAGGGAGCCACGGGTAGGCTTCTCAGGGCTCACGGTGTAGCCTGGTGGCTGTAGTCTGTGAGCACACCCTGGACTTGGGGTCAGAATGCCAAGGTTCAAACCCCAGGCTTGTCCATCCTTTCTGTGGACCCCTGGACAGTGCTACTCAATGTCTACTTCCTCATTTATAAAATGGGTAAAACGCAATGTGTTTGATGGGGTCTTTGTGATTGCTGAGATAAAAGACGGGGAAGTGGCTGGCAAAAACTTTTTGCTTATAAACATGAGAAATTGTGATTGATAACCAGTGGCAGACATAGGAAGAGCAGGAAATTGGGCTATGGCTTTGCTTTATGCACTAGTGACTCCTGGGGCCTTGCCAGGAGGTTGGAAGGTGACTGGTCCCACTGCCAATGTCTTCTAGGTTGAGGTGAAGCAGTCTCTCTACCTTCCCTCTATCTCCTGCCTAGGATCCACTCTGCTGTAGGGATCTATAGGCCTTACACATGTGTGCTTCTTCTTATTTTCCATGGAAGGATTCAGGGGTGAGGGGTGGGGTGGGGTAATAATCTCTTTGGAACCAGAAAAAAAGCTACCCCGTTGTGCTTGGGGTATGTGGCCAGAGTCAGGTATCAAGCAGCACATCTGGATGGGAGGGACCCTTTCTGCATTCCATCAGCATTCCTGAACTGTCAACACCCGGATACTGGGCTTCATCGCTCTGGCTTTGGCTAGCTCCAGGGCCTCTGCTCCAGACTGAGGTGATGTAGAGTGGGCACTCGTTATTCTCCTCTGTGCCCAGGCCGCTTTCCTCCTGACGCAGAATTTACTTAGGGAGGATTCTGCTCCCCTTCTGCATTCTTTTCTCCTGGTATCAACATACAAGGGGGCCCCTGCACTTTTCTGCATGAGTCTCCAAAGCAGGAGAAGGCCCTGAGACTGCATTTTATTTATCTTTCTAGGTCCAAGGTGGCACAGTGCTTGACACATAGTTGGCACTCAATAAATTATTTTGCTAAATAAAAGGCAGATAAAGTAGATTTTAGCTTGGGTTAGAGAATACAGTAAAGTGGGAAGAGCAGGGGCTTTGGACAGACCTGAGTTTGAATCTCTGCTCTGCAGCTTACCGGTTTTGTGAGCTCAGGTCATTTCTTAATCTTACTGAGCTTTATCTCTAAACAGGTATCATAATCACTAACTCAAAAGGTTACTGTGAAAATTCAGTGAGAATATAGGTGAATATTAATACAATATTATTACCCAACCAATATTAATTTTATTTTTGCCTTCAATTTCTTGAAGCAGATAGACCAAGCCAACAGACTTGAATGGTGAAAGCACCGAAAACTAGTGATTTTATTTTGCTTTAAAACACAGAGCCGCATTTCAAAGAACATATGATTTTAATACGTGATGTGAATATATAAAACCAGATCAAAGTTTGGCTGAAGCAAGAGTGGAGAGTTTTCCCTCATCAGTTCTGAATTTCCAAGCCACATGGTGAGCCCCCACGTGGCTAGGAACCACTCTTCTAGAACTAACAGGAATGAAAGATGTAGGAAAAGTACTGAGTTCAAAGGCAGTTGCCCAGGGAGTTAGAAGACACTCAAGAGTGAAGTTGGGAAACCCTGGTCAAGAGGTAATGTTGATATTACCTAGTCTCTGTGTCAAAGAGACCTGTGTTGGGTGGAAAACTTCTAGGAAAGTTTCCTGGAAAAGAGGCAACTTCCATAATAGACAGAGAAGGGGTCTGGGAAGGGGTTCCTGGCACACTTGGAGCAAAGGCAATGTGATTTCTATGAAAGGAAATGGTCAGGCCTGGCTAAGCCTTCAGAATTCTTTGAAGGCTCTGAACACCTGTGCACCAGGGCAGACTAATGAACTTATTAAGTAAAAACAAGAAAAACTTAGACAAATTTTCACACTGATAGCTGTTAAAAAAAAAAAAAGACATTATGAATTTATGGCCCTTACCGGAGAAGACAGGCATGGAGAGAGAACCAAAAGGAGGCCCAGATGGCACCATTCTACATACAGAATAAAAACTGTGGTGTTCCCTAGGGCTTTGCCTAGGATGTGGTGCCCAGTTGTTTGATCAAATACCAGTCTAGATATTGCTGTGAAGAGAGTCTTACAGACATGATTGACATTTAAATCACGATATTAAATCAATAGGCTTTGAATAAAGCAGATTACTTTCCGCAACAGGAATGGGCCTCTTCTAATCAGTTGAGGGCCTTCAGGGCAAAGACAGATTTCCCAAGCAATTCTACCTCAAAACTGCAGATTTCAGACTCAAGACTGCTTCATCAGCTTCTTTCCTGGATTTTTGGTTGCTCTACAGATTTGGGGCTTGTGAGCTCCTACCCACGTGAGCTATTTCCTTAAAACAAATATCTCTTTATTTGGCTGAAGATGTAGAGGCTTTGTAGTCAGTCCTCTTGTTGAGCAAATGAGGAAACTGAGGCTCCCAGAGGGGAAGTGACTTGTTCAAGATCACAGATGTGTTTGTAGAGTCAAGATTCAAGTCCAGATCTCCTGACTCTTAACAGCCTTTTATTTATTTATTTATTTATTTATTTATTTATTTATTTTTATTTTTTTTAATTTTTATTTATTTATGATAGTCACACAGAGAGAGAGAGAGAGGCAGAGACACAGGCAGAGAGAGAAGCAGGCTCCATGCACCGGGAGCCCGACGTGGGATTCGATCCCGGGTCTCCAGGATCGCGCCCTGGGCCAAAGGCAGGCTCCAAACCGCTGCGCCACCCAGGGATCCCTATTTATTTATTTTTAAGATTTTATTTATTTATTCATAAGAGACACACAGAGAGAGGCAGAGACACAGGCAGAGGGAGAAGCAGGCTCTGTGAAGGGAGCATGATATGGGACTTGATCCCAGGACCCTGGGATCATGACCTGAGCCAAAGGCAGACGCTCAACCACTGAGCCACCCAGACATCCCTTAACAGCCCTTTAGCGAGTTTGTCACTAATCATTCTTCTTTTTAAGATAGGTAGGCACCACCTCCCTTTATGCCTCTTTAAAGTTGAGAGAAAGCCCCAATGCCCTGCCCTGTTCTTTTCCCTTACAGGTTAAGCCATGAAGGGAGTCTCATAAACAAAGCTGGCAAGGATAGAGCCTTCTGCCTTTGCCCTCCATTCAAAGTCTTCCTCACTCATTGCCCTAATTTCTAAAATCCCACAAGACAATCACTCGTTTGCTCCTGATCAGAATGCACATCCATATAAAAGAGGCACATTGAGTCTTATGAGCCATCAGTGTCAATGCCTCAATGTGAATAATTTTATCAGATCCCTTATATTTCCAAAGGGAGAAGAAAAACACACGAGAGAGAAAGAGACCCAAGGAGTATAGAACCTCAATGGACTACCCTAACTCATGATCTGGGGTCTTGGGTCTGTCTTCCGTGGATAGAGACTGAGTCTTGGCAATATGATGTGTCTTCCCATCCTACCTTCTGCCCTTTTAGCCTCCAGTATGTATCAGCTATTTCAAATATGGGGTCTATGGAAACTTTCGTGTGTTATTCCAACGTACCACTTCCCCCATAGGTGTTAGACTTGCTTTTTAACTTGGCAGGGATAGAAAACAAGCAAATGGGGTGAGGTGAATTTTAAAAGGTGAGATTGGTAGAGGGCTGTTAAGAGAGCCAATTAGTGGCTGTCCACTTCAGAAATGTTATCACCCTTGACTGAAAGTATGCAGCTTGCCCGAAAGTGTTTTCCACATTCAAGAATAGCCTCTGTGAGCCCCACCCTGTGGAAAACTGCCCAGTGGCCTGGCACCATGATGATATACTCCAATTGCTCAACATCCCAGGAACTCCTTTGCTCTGAGGAGGGCAAACATTTTAAAAGGCTAGGTTTTATTTTTTTTTCCTTGTGCCCTCATTCCATTTGTTTTCTTATAAAAATTACTCATATCCGTAGTGTTGATGTTTCCAGACACATTGAATGGGTCTAAAAACCATTGCTCACTAAACAAACCCTTTCAAAGCAGAAGAAAAAGAAGTGAGTCTCTCCCATCAAGCATGAGCTCATTTTTTCAAGTTCATTACCTCTTTTCCTCACCCAAGTTTGTTGGGCCAGAGCACACGCAAACCACACCTCAAACTCTAGCTCATGCTAGAGAAATTTGGATTAACAAAGGAAAAAAAGAGAGAGAGAGAAATAGGAGAGGAAGAAACAAGAAACACACTGTGCTGTTCCCTTAGCCCCGACCTTGAAACCCAGAACAAAGGCAGACAGTTGTTCGACTTGGAGGGGAGAAGAAAGGTGGGTGTGGGGATTTTAGATCAGAGCCATTGCTGGTCTGCTTATATTTAGGGAAGGGATGAGTCCCTGGGAAAGGTGACAAGCAGTGCTTGTTCCCATGGCCATGACACCCAGGGCTCACAGCATCCATTGGTTTTTCTCCCTTTCAAGCTCTAAACCTGCTCTCAGTAATATGGTAACTAGTAGCCACATGTAGCTATTTTCATTCAAACTAGTTCAATTACATAAGATTTAAAATTCAAAATAAAATAAAATAAAATTCAATCCTTGATGGGATGAGCACTGGGTTATGCTACACATTGGCAAACTGAACTCCAATAAAATAATAAAAAATAAAATTCAATCCTTTGGTTGCAATAGCCCCATTTAAAGTGCTCAATAGCACTTGCAGTTGGTGGTTATTGTATAGAACATTTCCATCATCACAGAGAGTCCTGTTGGATGGCACTGCTCTGGACTCTTGATGTTTGCCAGCTGACCTCAGAGTCATTCACCCACCTTAAGTCAGGACTAAGAAGCAGTGGCTCATTCTCAGGCAAGTGAGGACCTCAGGGGCGGGCAATGCCAGCTGGATGCCCGGCCCCAAGGCAGGAATGCTATGGAGACTCCTTGGGGAGGTAAGATTAGGGCGCCTCTTTATGAATTCAGCCTTTGCCCCAGTTAGGGAACATCAGGGGTGTGGGCAGCCTGCAGGGACTCATCGGTGTTTGCTCTTGGTAAGAATGTAAGCAGGAGAGGTCAACAAGAGACTCTGAGATTTCATTTGTTTTTCTCGACTAAATGGTGTGTAAATTCCCTTTTGGATTTACAAGTCTATGATTCTTTCCAGGTAGTTAAAAAAGAAATTGGTGATTTGGTTTTTCAGCCTATTGTAGCAGAAAGCAAAAAAGGCTGTTACAGCAGAAAGCAAAATGAGGAAAAAAAAAAAAAGCAAAATGAGAAAATTTCTTCCTCATTAAGGAGAACTAATCAAAAGGAAAACTGTTTCTTTACAAGATTTGAAAATATGTGTGTGTGTGTGTGTGTGTGTGTGTGTATAAGATCTAAATGAATTCTTTCTTCTTCTGGTTAGCCAACTGTATTCAGGGAAGAAATGATTGGTCAACATTGTCTTTAATTTAAAAAAGGACATTGAAATTAAAGAAATTCCAAATGTGTTCAAAATCTTTGAAACTAGTTATAAGTGGAGTTTTAAACCTATAAACATAAACTAATACTAGCATTATTGGAAACTCAATTCGTATTACATGTAGAAATGTTGTTACAATGAAAAATATATTTAGGATCTGTGGACCCTGTAGATCAACTAATTGGTGAAGAGTAAAAATAAATTATGTAAAAATAACATTACATAGATAAAGCTAATTTGTTGACTTATTTCAACTGCCACATTTCTTAAACAGAGTTTGCAGAGAAGAAACCATGAGTAAATTGCCTCACATATTCCATTACAAGTAGGCAGGATCAAATGATTTCAGACAAGATGACCAGGGAACTTTCTACTACATTATTAAGAAAGAACATGACCCATTTCCTTAAATTTTCTTTTTGCTTCTCTGACTTCACAAGGAAATTGGGGTCCACGGGGGTCTGTCTGAAACTTTAATCAGGAGACATAGGTTTTCCCAGGGTTCTTGGATTTTCTTGGTCGTTCGGTCAGGAAATTGGAGGGTAAAATTAGGATGGGTGAATAACACTCTCAGATCCTTCATTTCAGTTCTGAGAACTGGACAATTTCAAAAGGTTTGAGAAGGCAATTTGTACATTTAAAGTAAAAGAGAACAAAATCGTCATAATAGTCTAAGTTACAAAAAATGATGGATCTCTTCACGAGGAAATTATCTTCTTCCCCTCGCCCTTTCAGGCCCCAGCTCACCTCCCAGGAAAGCAACCCAACCATTGAGAGTGCAGTTGGCTTCCCTGCAGAGTGAGATCCGACTACTCACCTGCTTCTCCTCCTCCTCCTCCTCTTCCTCCTCCTCCTCCTTGGGCTGTCCTGGCCCTCTCTGCACGCTGCTCTGGCCTGAGGTGCTTTTCTACCCAGCACCAATTCTCTGAACCTCCTGGACCAGGGAGGAATGGTCTGTGATTGGGAGGAGGCATCTCACATGAGCTGAACCTGATGCCGCCTGAGCTTGCCTCACTGAGGCCGGAAGTAACAGGAAGTTTCCCGACTGGAGATTTCTGCTACTTTGGAATGTGTGATTCTGACAGATGGCAGCACCTTGACAGGCCTTAGCTCATCATCACTCCTCTGGATTTCTCCTAGGTCTGGGCTTTTGTTTTTGTTTTGATTTGATTTTTTTAAAAAAAATTTTATGATTTGATCCTTATTTTTGCTTTTGTGCCCTTAAAGGCCTATCTATTGTCCTGATTGCTCAGAGTCATGCTGGTACATGTCTGTCTGTCCAGGGTCACGTCTAGTTTCGGTTTTCATAACTTGCATATGCTACATTTAGGGGGGAGAGCAATTGCCCAATTAATACACCATAGGTGGTCCAAAGACCAATGAGAGTAATACTGCCCCTCCCTCTTCTCCCCTCCCCACCTCTGCCCTCCCCTCTCTTCCCCTCCTTTTGTCTTCCCTTCTCTTCCTTCCCTCCCCTTCCCTTCCCATCCACTGGAGCCACCACTTCATACCCAGCACCAACATTTCTGTTAATGTCTGCGTAACATATCATGGTTTATGCGCACAGTAGTTTATTTAGCCTACAGTTCGGGATGGGTGATGGCAGCAATATTAGAATTTGTTGAGTGCTTTCATCAACAGATGCAGGCATTTTCTTGGGTCTGGATCATCTCTGTAACAGGTTAGGTTCTTTAGGAAGCAGACCCCGAGACAAAGTTTAGTGTGCAGTATATTTATTAGGGAATGGCCCTGTGATTAATACCCTTGGAAGGGAGAGGAAAGAAATAGGATTGGGCAGAGAGAGAAGACAAGTGGCCATGCAGGTGGGACTGTCTCGGGCAACCCCCTCCCTCCAGCCGGGAAGCTCCAGGAGATGTTGGCCTGCCACGGTTGTTCTGCATGGGGCCCCTCTGTGATCAGTCCTTAAATAGAGGTCACCCTGGGAAGGTGGCTTTCAGGGTGAGGCTAGCCCTGAAGGGGGCTGACACTGGAGGCTGGGGTTGTCAGCACTCCCAGCAGCTGGGCAGCACACACCCCCTTGTTCGGGGGGGACCTGCATGGGGCATCGGTGCGTTCATCACACGCCTTATTCCTCCTCAGTCCTCCAGGGCCCACTTAGATATGGCTTGATAATTCACACAATGGAGTTCTATTGAGACTGTGAAAAATGATGCCATAGAAAAAATTTTAATGATGTGGAAATATATTCACTCACTTATTCAACAAATAGTTATTGAGAACTTCTGATGTGCCAGGCACTCTTCTAAGTGCTAACAATAAAAAGAGCAGGTTATAAATAGCTTGTACAGTTTAACCTTTGTATATGAGTGTATATATATTTGCACACATATGAATACACATTCATATATATATGACTTAAAGAGTTAAGGATGTAAAGTAAATATCAACAGATTTATATCTGGATGATATAATATGGATGGATTTTCTTTTTTTTTCATAGTTTCTATGTCTGCAAAGGATCTCTATTACATTTATATAGAGAGAAACATAAATTATTAAAAGCATACTCTTTTGGAAATCTTTGTGATAAAGCAGCAAGGAAGCAAACAAGGACATATGTTCCCATTCATATTATGTTCTATTACTAGGATTATGTGGGGGAGAAAATAAGCATGAATCTTTTCAAAATAAATAATGTGAACACAAAAGCCCATAACAAGAAAAGAGTAGCTAGGAAAGGAAGATTAATTTTCAGACAATAATTGCCACTCCTCCGCCCTCAGTACCTCTCAGAAATCTGGAAGTAAAAAGGTGTATGCATGTCTCTCTCTGCCTGGCCGTTCACTTCACCATCACCTTCCAATGCTTCTTCCTTCTCTGTGGTCATTCCAAGGTGAGCTAACAAACCTGGTGACTGACGCGACGTCTCCTGAGCTGCAAGATGTTGGTCCTACACGCTCCCTCAGACTTTCCAACCCTCATGGGGTCTCTCTTTCATCTTTGGGACAAGGAACTTCTCTTCACAGTCACTACATTCCCTAAATGGACCCCTCACTTCAAATTCACTATGTTATGGGGGCAGGGAGGGAGTCGCAGTGTAAACTGGATGGGAAAGCAATGGGCTTTCTGGAAGTTCTGAGTTACTTCATGGCTTTTGCTCTACGCACCAGTTTTAGGAAGAAAGTTTTCTTAAACCATGATTTTGTCTGCCATACTTTCAGTTCTTCTAAAAGGCCCAGGCACTGTAAGATTTACCCTTCACAGTGGGCCTGTGAAGTGTATACTATTATGACTCCCCATTTTACAGATGAGGGAAGCGGGGGATTGAGAAGATTAACTTGCCCATGGTGACAGAGCTATTTAGGGGTGACAACTCCCATTGGTCTGTCCTCAGGGACTGAACTCTTTCTTAACTATAGGCTATCCTGTTTGAGGGTAGACAATTGGTGTAACCTTGAAAATGATATTAACATCTTAATTAATGTGATTTTTTTCTATTAACTGGTTAATGAGGTTAATAGAGAGTAGAATAATGTTCGTGGGATAGGTAAGAAGCCAGTGTCTATGAAACTGGCTCACAAGTCAGTCAGCCCAAGCACCGAGGCTCCCTGTGGTGTGGAGCCAGTCACCAATCAGAGCTCAGCTTCTGTTTTAGAAATGACCAAGCCAAACCTGAAGACTATGTGCCCAAGGTGCCCAGGTCCCACCAGTTCTCTGGTGCCTCTTTAAGACTGCTTTTTCTCCAGCAGGTCTTGACTCCCTTTGCAAATTCTACTGAAATACATAAATTTAGGGTTTTTGGCCTTTGATGGGTCAACTGCCTTACGCAGCTGTCCTCTTGCTCAACATTAATTGACATTCGCCTATTCTCTTCAGCTCCTGTAGATGATAAATGCTTAACTTGGTTCATATTTTAGATTATGGCCACCACAAGATAACGTCTTCTTCTTCTTCTTTTTTTTTTTTAAAGATTTTATTTACTTATTCATGAGAGACACAGAGAGAGAGGTGGAGACACAGACACAGGGAGAAGCAGACTTCCCGACAAGATGACTTCTTGAAGCAAACTCAGCCCTCTCCCAGGAAAGGGACATGCCATTATTAATAACTTTTATAATTGGAGGGGACATTGGCCCATTTCAATAAGCAGTTATGGTTATTATATTGAGTAAATATATTCCAATAAAATAACCAGTTAGCCCAATTTTTCATCCAATGAAGAAATGTCTCTGTAACATCTTGATATTCAGTTAAAGGGGCAAGTCTGTGAAACTGGTTGTGTTTACTGCAGAGACATTTATTGAGGATGTTGTACACAATCATCCAAGTTGGGTCTAAGATATCTCAGTATCTGGAATGATTATATCTTTCCTAATGAACTAGTTTGTTTTTAACTATTTTAAAACTACTTTTAACTGTTATTAGTTATAAGTCTTTAATCAGTTTTGCCTCCGTTCTTATTCTCCCATTGAAACTGCTTGTCAAGTTACAGACAACCTCTATTTTGCTAAATCCGGTAGACACTTCTTTTCATTTTACTTAGCCAATCAGCAGCAACTAGTATAGCTGATGACTCCATTCTTCTCCTACTACTCTCCTCTTCTGGCTTCCATAATACCATATAGCTGTTAGGCTTCCCCTAATTCTCTGCTTGCTCCTTCTCAGTCCCCATTGATGTCTCCTCTTGGGCCTGACCAGTTGCATTAGAAGACTCAAGAATAGGATCCAGCTCTCAATTCTGAGTCTGGCTCTGAAACCACACCACCATCAGGAGTCAGCTCCTCCCTCCTTGCCTTTCACTCATTCCCACCATTTCCTTTTTTGAAGGTTCAACAGGATAAAGCAACATTATCTAGATTTAAGGAAAATAATAAGAATTCTAGGTCTTTGTCTTCTTATAAGTACAATTGTGTTTCTCTGCTTTTCTCTTGGAACTTGGCCACCAGCTCTTAAAGAACAGTGAATTAGGTTGTGGCCTCTCTCAATTTGATATTAGTAAGCATATACACTTCTGATTTTTAAAAGTTTTTGTTTATTTTATTAGATATTGGGGGTAGAAAATTCTGTGATGCAGTTTAAAGCTACACGCTTAATCAGAAGGGTCCTAAGAATGTTTAAGAACATAAATCAGACTTTCTGGTTCCCCCCCCTGAAAACAGCTCAGTGGCTTCCTTTTGTGTTCAAGAGTAGGATCCAAGCTCCCCACTGTAGCTTATAAGTCACTCATGTATTCGCCAACTTCATTGGGTACTACTTTCATCCTATCTGTGGTCCAAACACATGGCTTTCACACTTGCCATTCTTTTGAGCAAAAATCCATTGGCCCTAGTGGTTCTGGGCTGCCTCCTCATCATTCTTCAGGTGCAGCTCTGCTCTCACTTCCTCTGAGAAGCCTTTCTTGATGGCCCTTCCTAAAGTAGCCTGCCTGTCCGCTCCACTCTAGTCCCATGCTCTCTTTTATTATTTATTTATTTTTTTCCTCGCTCTCTTTTAAACATGTTTTATTTCCTTCGTAAAAATAGGCTGCTATTATCTTATTTGTTGTTTTTCTTCCTCTGCCTTTGCTGCCTTACTGAAACTAGAATAGTTTAAAATGAATGAATGGGCAGCTCCGGTGCCTTAGTGGTTTAGCGCCGACTTCAGCCCAGGGCCTGATCCTGGAGACCCGGGATCGAGTCCACATCAGGCTCCCTGCATGGAGCCTGCTTCTCCCTCTGCCTGTGTCTCTGCCTCTCTCTCTCTCTGTCTCTCTCTTTGTGCCTCTCATGAATAAATAAATAAAATCTTTAAAAAATTAAAAAAAAATGAATGAATGAGTTTCTGAATTGGGAGGTTTAGGGTGAATTAGATCTATTTGTCCTGGGCAGGCGGGGGGTAGGGAGCCCATTGCATTAAATAATGCTTGAGAAGAGCTAAAAGTATCTGACCGAAGTGCCAGTTTTATGAAGGGATCTGCATTTCTTTCTGTATTGCCCTAAATTATTCTCTGCTTTTAAAATATTCATTATTCTATTCTGATAATAAAATGAATGCACACCCATTGCAGAAAATAAAAAACACTTTTCTTCCTTATCCAGTGATAAATAAAATATATATTGTGGTGCAGAATCATTCATTCAGGAACTACTTGAGGTATTATTATGCGTCAGGCACAGTTCTAGCAGGCATTAAACAGATGAAATCCCTACCCTTATGGCAGTTTTGATCTTCTTTGCATTGCCCCCAACATAATTGGGATCATAACTTATTTAGTCTTCTAAACCCGTTATTTTCACTTACAAAATGGTGCAGACATTTCCCTATGTGATAATTCTACAACATATTTTTAATGTATATATTATATCCTACCATATGAATGCTGTTATATATTTAACTATATCCCAAAGGATATAGATTCAGATTTTCAATTTTTCAGTATTATAAAATAATGTGAATATTCTTATACATACATTTTTAAACACATTTCATTATTTCCTTAGTGTAAATTCCTAGAATTAGAATTTCTGACTAAAGGGCATGTTTGTTTTAAAGTGTTTGGATTCAAAAAGCAAAACAAAACAAAACAAAATAAAGTGTTTGGATTCAGGGCACCTGGAGGGTTCAGTGGTTGAGCGTCTGCCTTTGGCTCAGGGCATGATCCCAGGGTCCTGGGATCGAGTGTCCCATCGAGCTCCCCACAGGGAGCCTGCTTCTCTCTCTGCCTGTGTCTCTGCCTCTCTCTGTGTCTCTCATGAATGAATAAATAAAATCTTTTTTTTTTTAATAAAGCATTTGGATTCATGTGATCCAATTGAATTCCAAAGAGGTTGTAAAAGGTATATTCCCCACAACAGTGTAAAAAAGGACCCACTTAACTGCACTTTTAGCTAGGTTAGGTGCCATCTTTAAAACATTCTTTGTCTAAAAAATACTTAATTGGTATCTAATTTTTGTTTGATTTCTATTTCTTTGGCTATAAATAAATGTCCCATTCATGTTCTTGGCCTTTTTTGATTGGTTTTAAAAATTGATTTGTGGAACTTGTCATATATTTAGGGTATTGACCTGCCATGTTCACTGCAACCATTACTCTTGCTTAATCATTTACATTTTGCTAACTTTGATACTTTTAAAATATTTCATGTCAATTATACAAATATTTTCCTTAATGATTTTCACCTTTGGCATTATGCTTAAAAGAGGCTCTCCAACTTAAGATTTGTATTTTCCTATTTTATTTCTTTCAGTCTGTCTCTTTCTCTACTTAACTCTTTGTAGGTATATGTATACAGTTATGTATGTATATGTGTGCTATATGACATGGGGTAGATCCAGCTATACTCGTCCAAATAATTAAACAGTAAGTACAGCAACATTAATTGGGTGCATAGAATCTCATTGTATAGATATGTCATAATTTATTTGATCAGTCTGTGGCTGGACATTTTTGAGGTTGGAAAAGTTATCCCCACTTTTTTCTCAATATAAAAATTTGACACAAATCTCCCTTATAAATTCTCCAGGCTTAGTGTCATTTCTGGATGTGTAATTTGACTATACGAGTGATTTCATTTTGGAGCAGGTTGGGTGATGACAAGGTGTGGCTCTAGTAGTAGATGACTAAAATGGAGTGTAAAGGTCATTAGAAAGGAGGAGTCCTTTGTTACTCATACATAGCTCACTCTTCCCCCTGGTATCTGCCCACACTGCGTTTGGAGCCTCTGAGGCTCTGCCTGGAAGAGCATCTTCTCCCTCTACTGAGCCACCTTTGTGAGTTTGGAGGTGGAACTTCTGCCCTGGTTTATCTGTCCCGTTTGCTTTCTGTTTTCAGAAATCACAAAAATCTCTGGTTTCTCTCTCTCCTGCTTTGAGTATCAAAATGGATTTACTTAAAAAAAAAAAGATTTTATTTCTTCATGAGAGACACAGAGACACAGGCAGAGGGAGAAGCAGACTCCTTGTGGGGAGCCTGATGCAGGACTCGGTCCCTAGGACCCCGGGACCATGACCTGAGCCAAAGGCAGTCGCTCAACCACTGAGCCACCTAGATGCCCCAAAATGGATTGACTTCTTTTTGTAAATCTTTCCTGTTAGTTTTTTTTTTCCTGTTAGTTTAATGGAGTTTGAGAAAAACCACTTTTTTCTTTTTTAAAACAACATTACAACACAGAATTAGGCAGACAACTCTGCCTACAGGAATCCTCTCTGTTCATAACCACAGGCCACACTACTACTTTCTTTCTCTGATGCCGGTGTACTGCAAATTCTGCTAATGCTACGGAGGAAAAAATAGCCTTTTGAGAGCCTAATAGGGCACTGGCACACTAGTATTGCTTGCCACACATAAAAAGCACAATTTTCTCTGAGTTTTAGCCTTATGTTATTCCCAGACAACTGCCATGATGATTCAAGCACAGAAACACAGATGCCTGGCATCTGTGTAGTAGTGTTCTAGTTTTTCCACAGTTGGCCATACCTCTGTGCACAAAAATATAGCTAGACATATGAGCACAAAAACATGAACACAACTGTACTTATATCCTCATGTATATATATTCACATTGATTACATAAGGGGGAAAGAAGGTAAGTGGAGGAGAGTAACACAGAATAGTAGTCAAGAAATAATATGAGGCTTTATTGTGGAGATCATTTCACCGTAGACACATATATCTATAATCATCACATTGGACACCTTACACAATGTTATATGTCAACTATATCTCAATAAAGCAGGACACACACATGTGCATATGTGGTAAATAATAGGAAGCTAATTGAAAAAAATAAAGCATTTGCAAGAGACCGAAGAGACAAGGGAATTTGTAAAAAAATGGAAGAAATAGGATCATTCTCCTGTAAAGCTCAGGTATTCCTGTTTCCAATGTTTCTGAGTTTCTCCTTCACTCCTCTGTTGTAAGGTGGACTTAAAAATATTAATGTCCACGTTTATTCTTTTTTAAATAATAGCTTTATTGATATATAATTCATATACCATAAGATTCACCCTTTTGAAGCATATAATTCAATGGTTTTTGGAACACAGTCGTGCACGATCACTACTATCTAATTCCAGCACATTTTCATCACCCCCCAAAGAAACCTCATGTTCATTGCATTCACTCCCCATTACCCGCCCTCCTCTGCCTCTGACATCCACGAATCAACTTCCTATCTCTATGGATTTGCCTATGCTTGACATTTCACATACAAACATGGATAACGTATGGCCTTTGTATCTGGCTTCTTTCACTTGCCAGAATGTTTTCAAGGTTCATCCATGTCATAATCATGGATCAGCACTTCATTCCTTTTTAGAAGTGATATTCCACTGTATACATACATCACATTTTCTTCACTTTGAGTTTTTAAAAAAATTGTGATAAAAAGCACATCACATAAGATCAATGATCATAACCATTTTTAAACTTACAGTTCAGTGGTATTAAGTACATTCACACTGTTGTGCAGCAGGCCTCTGGAACTTTTCTTCTTGCAAAACAGAAACTTGATGCCTGCTAAACAACTTCCTATTTTCCCTACCCCAGTCCGCTAGCCATCATTTTACTTTGTTTCTATGAACTTGTCTGCTTTAGATACCTTATATAAGTGGAATTGTACAATATTTGTCATATTGTGAATGGCTTATTTCACTTAGCATCATGCCCTCAGGGGTGACCTATACTGTAGCATGTGATGGAACTTCCTCCCTTTATAAGACTGAATACTATTCCTTTGTATGTATTTATGATATTTTGCTTATCCATTCATCTGTCGATTAATCACATTTCAAAAATCCATTCATCACTTGCTGGGCATCTTCGCTGTCTCCACTTTTTGGTTATTATGCATGCTGTTGGGAACACGTGTGTATGGGTTTTTGTCAGGTCATTTATTTTCAGTTGTTTTGGGTATATACGTACGTGTGGAACTGATGAGTCATATAAGACAACATTTAACTTTTTGAAGAATTGCCATGCTGTTTTCCAAAGTGGCTGCGCCATTTTATGTTCCCACCAACAGTGTGTAGTGTTCTAGTTTTTCCACATCCTTGTCAACACTTGTTATTGTCTTCTTGATTACAGCCATTCTAGTGGGTGTGAAGTGGTAGCTCACCTTGGTTTTGATTTCCATTTCCCTAATGATGAATGATGTTACTATTTATTCTTTAAGTGGAAGAGGGGAGGGGAAAATGGCCTAGTTCCTTTACTTTCTGTTACTGTGATATGGCGTGGTGGGGAATGTAGTGAGGGAGGATCATTAGGATTGCTCAGGTAAAACAGAATATTAATGCTGTTGATAATAATAGCACTAAAATAGTAAGAGCTAACAGTAACAGGCACTATTCTGAGTGCTTTTACATGTTATCTCATTTAACACTTGGAACACTCACACCTCCATCTCTCTGTTTTTAAAAAAAGATTTATTTATTCATGAGAGAGAGAGAGATAGAGAGAGGCAGAAGGAGAAGCAGGCTCCCTAAGTCCCAATGTGGGGCTCCATCCCAGAACCCCAGGATCATGACCTAAGCCAAAGGCAGACACTTAACCGACTGAGCCACCCAGGTCCTCTCACACCTCATATGTATAGGAATATCTCCTTCTTCAGAAGAATCCTTGGAGGATTCCTTCAAAGGGGATCCTATCTTTTGATCTCTGGTTGTTCTGACATTTTTCTTCCACGTGGCCATCTGTGTCCTCTCTCAGCCCTACTCCGAAAAGGCCTTCCCTGAGACTCCACTTTTCTTCCTAGCTGACAGCTCATTCCACCTAGATTCTCACCGTTAGTGTTTACTCCGGACCTGGGATTACTTCTTACCACTTAAGGACTAAGAAGTGAATATATTTTTAGCTGACTGATCTTCTCCACTAGACAGCTCTTTTAGCAGAGAGCCCGAGTAACAGAAAGTGAGACCTGATCTACTGTGTTATTCCTTCTTCTTTCAGTCCTGTGTGTTCATACAGAATTATGGGGCCATACCAAGCTCATCCCCTTTGGTCCACTGCCTCACTGCAAAAGTTCAAAATGACAGTTGTGAAATGTATCACAGAAAGCCAATGAGAAGGGCTGAAATGACTGGAGTGGGCTGGCCTGAAGTGTCCTGCTTTGAGAAGTGTGTTACAGCTGTCTGGTTGTTAGGGCTGGAAGCCAGTGAACTAAATTTAATACTTAATTTCAGACGTTACTGATAACATCCAAGTTTTTGAACACTAATAACTTATGGGTTGTTTTGTTCAACTGACTGATTAATTATAACCTTAGTCACGTCATCCAACTTTTCTTGTAAGTTCTTTAGCTTTCACCTGGTTTTGCTAGCGCACAATCAACAGACAAGCTGCTTATCTGAGTGGATGACATTTAGTGAGTTTGAGCCCATGCACATTTTGTGGACAACTGAGCTCTGAAGTTATCTATCAGCAGCAGATTTTTTTGGTATAATTATTAGAAATGAAATTCAGGTATAAAAAAATTGGATTTGTGCTTGACAGTTCAAACAGAAACTTAATTCATTGTAATGCAACCACATAATCACACCGAGACACCAGTATAAAGAATCAAATCTGCTTTAATGTTCAAACAAATATTAAACAACAGGTTCAGCTTACAAAAATAGTATTAGATGATCATCTCAGTTATGATTGCTGGGCAGATACTCTCATATCAGACAGATCATGTTAAGGCTTTTTACTTTTAAATACCAGTTACACTGGTTACACATTCCATACAATGTGGATACTCTTCAGGGGATAAAGGTAATGAGGAAATGTGATTCTCCTCTCCCACAGGTGTGTACATAGTAATATAACATGTTTGAATTCTGTTGTAGGTTAAAAATCAGAGGAGAGCTGTTCTGAGGATTAGATTAAATCCCATCTACTAAGGGCAAAATATAACAGGCAGGGTCAAAGAGGAAAATAGTAAAAATATATCGGAGGTATTAAGAGATGAGAAAAAAGAGATTACAACAACCACTTTCCATTGAGAGAGGTAAAAAAAGGCTGTTAAAATTATTTTCCACATATTTTGATTGAAAATTTTATAAACAGCTTGGAGACATGATAGCGTTGTATGCTTTATAAGAGCTATGTATAAATTGCTCATATTAATTTCTTGATCCTCCTTGGGATCTGAGAACCAGTTATTGTGCAGTGCTTTGGAGGAATGAGTACGAAATACCAATACATGGGTAAGTATAACATGTATATATTTTGTATGATTAGTCAGAGGTGTCCATAACTACTATGTAATTTTTGAAGTAGATCTCCTATAGAATTTTACTGAAAAGTTAAGAACACATTTAGGCAAAGTCACTACCAATGACCATTCAAAAATCATTTTTCACAGTAAGAGACAGAACATAGTGTTGATACTGAGAGTTGTAAACAATGTTGAGGAGAAATTCACTCTCTGTAGGTTTCACTTTTGTCTCTGTTTTCTATCATTGCCTGTACCTGAGGAGAATGAAAAAGAATTTTTTTTCCACTTGCAATTTTGGTCAACTTGGAATTTCCATATCTTGTGAAGTTAAAATATACAGAAATTTAAAATACAAAAGTCCTTGTACTGACCTAGTACAAATAATTTAGACTTTGATAAGTCAAAAATACCTGTTGTAATTTCAGGGGAACCATTTAAAACATATTTTAAAAGATTTGCTTATTTATTTGAGACAGAGAGAGGTAGAGAGAGCAGGGTGGAAGGGCAGGAGATAAAGTGTCAAGCAGAGTCCAAGCTGAGTGCAGAGCCCCATGCAGGGCTCAATCTCGTAACCCTGAGATCACGACCTGAGCCAACACCAAGAGTCAGATGCTTAACCAACTGCGTCAGCCAGGTGTCCCCATTAAAAAATATTAAAAGGAATTATTAGAGCAGTGACTCTATTCTGTATGATACTGTAATTATAGATACATTTCATATATATTTGCCAAAACCTATAGAATTAACAACACAAAGAGAGAATCCTAATGTAAACCATGGACTTTAGTTAATACTAATAATATATCAGTATTAGCTCATCACTGTAAGAAATGTACCATGCCAACTCAAGGTGTCAATCATAGGGGATTCTAGGGGTGGACAATGGGGAAAGGAGAGGGAATAAATGGGAACTCAAGGTACTTTCTGTTTAATTCTTCTGCAAACCTAAAAACTACTCTAAAAATATAGTCTATCAATTTTTGAACTCACCCTAATGGGAAACCAACAAAAAAATTTCAGAATGTATAACTTCTAAACTAATAGAAAAATGGAGTCATAAAAGAAGGCAAAAAGTAGAGGAAAAGAAATGGAAGAAGTAGAACAAATAGCATATGCTTGGACAATAGATGTAAACCCAATTATATCTTTAATAACATCAAATATAAATGGGGCTAAAATTAAAAGCTTGTCAGGTTTGAATAATGATAAAAACTTATATGCTATTTATAAGAAAGACATCTAAAAGACAAAGTAAAGTTAAAAGGATATCATATCATTTAAAAGTTGACTAAAATAAATCTGATACAGCTATAACAATAACTGAACAGAGTTGTCAGAGTTCACGATATATCCCTTAATGATAACAAGCTCAAGTAACCAGAAAGTTATAATAATTCTAATTCACACATACCTAATAATATAGCCTTAACTACATATACACAGCATACATTAACAGAACTAAAGGAGATAGGCAATCTCACAATCATATCAGCAGACTTGAACAACGTATTTAGCAAACTTGATCTAATGGACATATTCAGAACATTTTCTAATAATTGCAGAATAAAGTTTTTCAACCCTAATTAACTCATTCACGGTTAACAACGTGTTGTATTATAAAGCAAATCAACACATTTCAAAAATTTTAAATCTTGTTTTATGAGTAAAGTGCAATTGACTTAGAAATCATTAACCAAAAGGCAATTAGAAAATCCAGTATTTGATAGTTTATATAAATAATATCCCTAAGCCCTTGAGTTGAAGAAGAAACATAATGAAAATTGGAAACTATTTTGAACTAAAGAAGTGGAAGTACCAAATACTTAAACTTATGTGATAAAACCTTAAATGCATGTGTTTTATACAAAAAAGTAAGAGCTGCTTCTATATGCAAGAAGAAGCACTTACAAAATGAATTCTGCAAATAACACCTATACACTATGAACAAAAATCAATTGATGTGATTTACCACCTTCATAAAATGAAGCATAAAAATCACATGATTGTCTTAATAGATCCAGAAAAAGCATTTGACAAAATTTAACACCCTCTCATGATTAAAAATTCTCAAAACAGTAAGAAATAGAAGGAAGTCACCTCAACATAATAAAGGCCATCTATGAAAAGCTCACAGCTAACATCATACTCAGTGGTGAAAACCTGAAAGCTATTCCTCTAAGTTCAGGGACAAGAAAACAGACCCTCTCTTGCCATTTGAACATAGTACTGGAAGTCCTAGCCAGAGCAATGAGGCAAGGAAAAGAAATAAAAGGCATCTAAATCAAAAAGGAAGAAGTAAAATCATCGTTTCCACTTAAAATGAATTGCATTTTCTAGTTTTTTTGTAAGAGAAATATTTTAGACCATAGTCTGAATATTGTGAATGGTATGTTGTGTAGATTGACTTCTGTCATTATTTCTCTAATGAATGTTGAAATAGGAAAAAAAATTCTAAAATTCTTATAGAACCACAAAAGACCTTGAATAGCCAAATCAAGCTGGAGAAAGAACAGAGACGGAGGCATCACACTTCTTTATTCCAAAATACATTACCAAGGCACAGTAATAAAAACGATATGGTACCAGAATAAAGACAGATATATAGAACAGAATATAGAGCCCAAAAATAAATCCATACATACACAGTCAACTGATCTTCAACAGGATGCCAAAGCTACACAGAAGGAAAGGAAACTCTTTTCAACAAATGGTGCTGAGAAAACTTTTTATATACAAAAGAATGAAACTGGATCCTTAATAAAAATAATCAAAATGGAATAAAGACTTAAACATAAGACTTAAAACTGTAAAATTCCTAGAAAATAATGTAGAGGGAAAGCTTCATGACATTGGTCTTGGCAATTATTTCATGGATGTGACATACAAAGCATATGCAACAAGAAAAATGAGACTACCCCAAACTAAAAGTCTTCCACACAGCAAAAGAAACAACACAGTGAACAGGAAACTTACAAAATGGGAGAGAATATTTGCAAACCATATATTTGATAGAGGATTAATTCCAAAATATGTTTTGTAACACTGACAACTCAAAAGTAAAAAAAAAAAAAAAAAAAACAACCTAATTTAAAAATGGGCTAACTTAAAAAAGGGCTTGAATACACATTCTTCAAAGCAGGCATACAAATGACCAACAGTATATGTATATGAAAAAATATTCAATGTCACTAATCATCAGGGAAATGCAAATCAAAAACCACAACAAGACATCATCCAACACCAGCTGGGATAACTATTACTAAAGCAACAAAGACAATAAATGTAGGTAAGGATGTGGAGAAATTAGAACTTTTGCACACTGTTGGTGGGAATGCAAAAAGAATGTAGCCACTATGGAAAAAAATATGGAGAATCCTCAACAAATTAAAAATAGAACCAGAAATTCTAATAATTCTAATAATTGCAGAATAAAGTTTTTCAACCCTAATTAACTCATTCATGGTTAACAATGTGTTGTATCATTGTTAAATTCCACTTCTGGGTTGCTCTATTTATTCAAAAGAATTGAAATCAGGATCTTGAAGAGATATGTTCACTGCAGTATGATTCATAGTAGTCAAGATGTGGAAACAAAATGTCAATCAAGAGATAAATGGATAAAGACAATGTGGTATATCCACATAATGAAATACTATTCAGTTTCAAAAAAGAACAAAGTTCTGCAATATGTGACAATATGGATGAATAAAGACATTATGCTAAGTAAAATAACCCAGTCACAGAAAGACAAATACTGCATACTACTTACATGAAGTATTTAAAGTACAGATTCATAAAATCAAAGAGTGGTGGTTGCCAGGGGTTAGGAAAAGGAGGAAATGGGAGTTGCTAATTAATGGACATAAAGTCTCAGTTAAGCAAGATCAATAAACTCTAGAGATCTACTATACAACATTGTACCTATATTCAATATAATGTATGATTCACTTAATAACTTGTTAAGAGAACAGATTTAATGTTAAATGTTCTTACCACAATAAAACTTTAAAAATAAATGGAAGAGACAGTGAACAGATGCCAACTCCAAGATGATCCAATGTTGATATTATTAGATAAGCATTTTAAGGCTGTTACTATAGCTGCATTCAATGAAGTAAAGGAAAATATACTGGAAATCAAAGAAAATATAAAATATACCAGAAGATAAATAGCAAATAAAGAAAAGGACCAAACAGAAATTTTAGGACTGAAAAATAAAAAATTCACTGGATGGGCTTAATAGGGAATATAGATGACAGAAGAAAGAGTCATTGAACTTGAAAATAGAGCCAAGAAGTTCTTTGACCTGGAGAACAAGAAAACTTGAAAGAAATGAAGAGAACTTTGGAGAATCTGTGGGATAATATCAAAAGGTCTATCATAAGGTTAATTTGAGTATTGAAAAGAGGGAGAGAGAGAGAGAACAGGACAGGAAAATGTCTGGAGAAACTGTGGCAGACAACTTCCAAAATTTGGTAAAAGATCTAAATTTATAAGATTTAAGCAGTTCAGCTACCCCCCCCCCCATCATAAATTCCAATGAACATCACTGGTAAAACCTCTGGAAACTAAAGAAAATGAGATTATGAAGGCAATTAGAGAAAAATGGCACATTACATATAGGTAACAACAACTTGGATGACTGTGGGTTTCTCATCCAAAAGTATAAAGGCCAGGAAGTAGTGAAACCACATTTTTAAGAGCTGGACAAGTCAGAATTCTATATCCAGCAAAAATGTTCTACAAGAAAGATAAGTCATAGATTACCAGGTAAAAGAAAACGATAAGAGTATTCTTTACCAGTAGTGCTGCAGTACAAAAAATGCTGGAAGAAAATTTTCAAGTTGAAAGGAAATAATTTCAGAGAGAAACATGGAAATTCACAAATGAAAGAAGAATATTAGAAATAGAAATTATCTGGATAAATGCAAAGATTACTTTTTTTCTCTTGAGTTCCTTAGAACACATATGATTATTTAAAGCCAAAATTATAAATTTATTATAAAAAAATAAAGCCAAAATTATGGGATGCCTGGTGGCTCAGTGGTTGAGCATCTGCTTTTGGCTCAGGTTGTGACCCTGGGGTCCTGGGATCCTGTGACCCAGGTCTCTGCAGGGAGCCTGCTTCTCCCTCTACCTATGTCTCTGCCTCCCTCTGTGTCTCTTGTGAATAAATGAAATATTTAAAAAATAAAAATAAAGCCAAAATTATTGTCTTGTGAGGGTTTTCACTTATGTAGGAAAGTGATAGACAAATTTAACATAAAAGAATAGATGGGACTAGAGGACTCTATATGATTATAAAGCTTCCTTTTCATGTGTAGTGACATAGTATCAATTTTATACTGTGAAAGGTTAGGGGTATATATTGCAATCCCCAGAGCAAGCACTAATAAATAAGAGGTATAGCCAACAGCCAATACACAAATTAAAGAAGGATAGTAAAATTATTCAAATAATCCAAGAGAAGGCAATAAAAGTGGAATGGAAGAATAAAAGAGACAAAAGGAAAACAAAGTAATAAAATGAGAGCTCTAAATTCAACCATATTGATATTTAGGTTAAATACTAAAGACCTAAACCAGGGGTTGGCAGACTTTTTCTGAAAAGAGCTGAATAGTATATTTGAGGCATTGCAGGACACAAACTATCTGCTGCTCCTGCTGCTGAATCTTCCTCCTCCTTCCCCTCTTCTTGTACTTTTCTTCTCCTTCTTCCTCTCCTTTCTCTTCCTCCTTCTCATTCTCTTCCTCTGTCCCCTTCAACCACTTTTAAAAGGGCAAAATTTTTCTAACCTTGTGGGCCATTTAAAACCAGGTGGTCCATAGTTTGCCTACTCTTGTTCTAAATGGTTCACTTAAAAAGCAGAGCTTATCAGAAAGGATAAGAAAGACCCAATTCTGTGGTATCTACATGAGGCACAATTTAAATATAAAGCATAGATGGGTTGAAGAAAAGTAGTTGAAAAAATATATACCAACTAAACTGTAAGATATGAAGGTCGGACTGGCTATATAAATATCAGAGAAAATAGACATCAAGGTAAAGAATATTACCAAAGAGAAAGATGGTCATTCATAATGATAGAAGAGTCACTTAATCAGAAAGACATAATAATCATAAATGCACATATATCTTACTGTTTTCAGAAAATTTCCTGGCCTTAGCACAGGAAAAGAGAACCCAAAAGGAACTCTGCAGACCTTTGAGTTAAGAAGATGGAGCTGAGATCCTGGGGAAACCAAGACAGTTAGAGTTCACAAACCAGAGATGGGAGAATGGCACAGAAAGTGCTCTGGAGATCTGCAGAAGGTCCCTGTCAAGTAAGGTATCCCCTGCATAGACCAGTGCATGTGTGTAAGAAAACTACCAGAGGCCATGGAAAGAACCAAGCGAGGAATAGTGCCTATTACCACCAGTCAAACTGGAAAACCTCATGATTCATGGGCTGAATACTCAAAGAGTCTTGCCTCAGGAGTAGGAAATAATTAGCCCTAGACTGAAAACTCTTCTGTTCCTCTAAAAAAATCTTAAAAGCAAAATCTGAAAAGATCAAGCTGTTTCCAAGTAAATTAGCTGGGCCCCAAAATAAAGTCCAAGAATATTTTACAAAAAAAAAAAAAAAAATCCAGCACCCACCAAAGCAAAATTCATAATATCTTATATGAATTAAAAATTGTCAGGCATATACCTACAACTAATACAATGTTATGTGTAAATTATATCTCAATAAAAAAACTACCAGGCATATAAAGAGGCAGGAAAATTAAAACTGTTATTATAACTATATTCTCTATGTGCAAAAAGTAAAGAAGAGATATCATCACTCTGAAAAGACACAAACTAAACTCCTAGGGGTGTAGCTACAGAATTATAATATATGCAGTGAGAAATATACAGACACTTCATTATTAATGCCACTTTAGACATTGTAGAAGGCAAGATTACTAAAGTTGAAGACACAGTGATAGAAAGTATCCAAAATGAGATAAAGAGAGGAAAAATATTTTAATACAGAGAATCAAGTGAGCTGTGAGACAATTTCAAGTGGCCCATTATACGTGTATTTGGAGTTCTTAGAGGAGGAGGCTGGGACAGAAACATCTTTGAAGGAATAGTGGCTGACAAATGTCCAAATAGGATGAAAACCATGAGCCCACAGTTCTTAGAAGTTCAAAGCACCACAGCACAAGAAACATAAAGAAAACTAGAACAATGCTACTGTAAATGAGAGTATGAATTGATCAAAAATACTTTTTTTTAAAAGATTTTATTTATTTATTCATGAGAGAGCAGAGAGAGAGAGAGAGAGAGAGGCAGAGACACAGGCAGAGGGAGAAGCAGGCTCCATCCTGGGACTCCAGGATCATGCCCTGGGCTGAAGGCAGGCATTTTAACTGCTGAGCCACCCAGGTGTCCCTGATCAAAAATACTTTGACAAACTTTCGGACAGCAATCTTTTAAAGCTGACCTTATGTAAATACTCTCTGACTTAGCAATTCCATTTCTAGGTATGAACCCCATAGAATCGCATGTACATATGCACCAAGAGGTAAGGACACAAATGTTCATTTCAGCATTGTTCATAACAACCAAAAGTCTAACTCAGAGTAGAGAATACAGAAATGAAAAGGAATGAATATGCACAAAATGAATGAATCTCATAAACATACTGTTGATCTAAGCAAGCCAGCCCCCAAATAATACATAATATTGATTTTATTTATATAAAAATCTAAAAAAGCCAAACTAATCCAGAAGTCAGAATGGCAGGTTATTTTGTGGAAGAGAAGGGTAGTGATTGGAAACAGGCACCATGTGTGATTCTGAGGAGCTGGTAAAGTTCTATCTCTTGCCTGATGGGTAGTTTCATGGGTCTATTCAATTAGTGCTAATTAGTCAAGTTGTACAGTTTTGATCTGTGTAATTTTCTGTATGTATGCTCAAAAAGTTTTGTAAATGGAAATAGACATATTTAACTACATTACCAGAATAAGGGAGAAAAATCATGCAATCATCTCAATAGATATAGAAAAATAAGCTGATAAAGTTAATGATACATGATGAAATGACGTCAGAAAAGACTAGATGAGAACTTCCTTAATATGATTAATAGTATCTATAGAAGAGTACAAACATCATACTTAATGGTTAAATAGGGAAAAAAAATTTTTTTAAGATCAAGAGCAAGCAAAGTGAACCACTGTAGCTATTAATTCTTACATTAATGTAAGATCCCTAATATTGGAGATCCCTAATTAGTGTACTATTATCAGTCAGTATCCCAACAGAAAATAAATGGCACATTCAAAATAGAAGAATTCAATGAAGGTTCATTCAGAAAGGGTTTATTTAAAAGAATTGGGCATAAGAGACTCACAGAAGATAATGCAATAATCCAAAGCCAGCAAAAGTGGAGCTAACTTCTAAATCATGAAGGTCAAGACGGAGGGGGACATTACTGGAATTCAGAAACAAAGAGTTAAGCAAAAAGACATCTTGAGAGGAACAGTGCTCACAGACAACTCTAGACCGATCAAAGGGAAAGAGCCAGGGAAGTAAACAGGATCTCACTCTCTTTCCTCCTCCTAATCTTCCTCCAGGGTTTCCCATTGGCTTAACCCAACCAGAAGTCAGAAGGAATGAGAGCCTGTTGATCTAGTCCATATGGATTAGCTACTTTGTAGGGCAGAAAAGAGAAAAAGGTGGATCTGAAGAGGCACACAGAAGATGCATAATAAATGCAATAAGACAAGGGTGAAAACAGGGTAAGGACTGGAAAGCTCAAATAAAACTGTCACTATTTGCAAATGATAGGATTGTATATGTAGAAACACCCAAAAACCCAATTTACAAATACATGTTTAGAATTAATAAGTTGAATTTAGTAAGGTTGCTGGATATAAGATCAACAACAACAAAAAAATTAGATTTATTTCTATATGCCAGGAATTAGAACCTGAAATTTTAAAAACTTCTATTTACAATAGCATCACAATTATAAAATACCCATGAATAAGTGTATCAGAAATATGTAAAACCTTTGTGCAAATGATAACTGTACTGAGAGAAATTAAAGACCTAAATAAATGCAGAGGATAAAGGATTGGAAATACTCATTGTTTCAAGCCATCCTTTCTTCCCAAATTGATCTACAGATTCAGTGCTATCCTAATAAAAATCCCACCAGGGTGCGCTTCTGATTGTGTGTATATAGGTCTGTGACTTGACAAATAACTCTATATTGATACGGGAATGCACAGGCCTAAGAATAAGCAAGATACTTTAAAAGAAAAATAAGATGTGAGGACTTGCTCTGATTGATATTAAGGTTTATTTTAAGGTATACTAACATAAGACAGTCTCATATGGAGCAAGGATAGACAAATATTCCATCAGAATCAAATAAAAAGCAGTGTGGGAGAAAAACCATGAGACACTCAACTCTAGGAAACAAGCTGAGGGTTGCTAGAGGGGAGGTAGATGGGGGATGGGGTAATTGGGTGATGGGCATTAAGGAGGGGACGTGATGTGACAAGCATGATGTGACAAGCACTGGATGTTATATGCAATGGATAAGTTATTGAACACTATATCTGAAACTAAGTATGTACTATATATATATTGACTAACTGATTTAAAATTAAAAAAGATTAACAACAACAAAAAAAAGCAAGGTGGGAGGTATGGTCTTTTCAATAAAAGGTGCTTGTTAATTGGATGTCTGCTTAGGAAAAGAAATGAAACTTGATCCCATATCCCACCCTACACAAAATCAATTCCGAAGTGACTGGACAGTAATGCCAAAGGCAAAATAAACTAAGTTTAACTCTGCCCCCCACCTCCACCCCTGTCCCCACCAAAAAAAAAAAAAAAAAAAGAAAAAAGAAAAATCCACAAACTTCTATGAGATAATATAAGGGGTTATGGTCAGGAGTTTAGACTAATGAGACTTCTAAAAGAGGACAGAGGACACCAGAAGTACTAATCATAAATTTAAAAGGTTATTAAATGTTACTGTATCAGAAATAATAATTTCTGTTCATCAAAAGACACTTCTAAGAGATAAAAAGGGAAGGCAGAGAGCAGAAGAAACCTGCAAGCAACACAACAAAGGGCTCATAACCTTCTAGAACATGTGTAAAATCATGACAAATGAGTAAGAAAAGGACAAAAAATCCCATAGAAAAATAAGTATTTCCCAATGGCCACTACACAAATGAGAAGGTATGCAGCTGCCTTAGTAAAAGCAGATTGAAGCTGCAGAGATTACCAGTCATCCATCAGTATGGCTAATGCTAAAAAGACATTAGCATTCAACACTTTAAAAATGCTCACTTCGTGATAACCCATGGAGTTGTACTTGTTTTGTTTTGTATGCATGTACATGTGCTGTATTTTATAATAAACAGAATTAAAACTTGTTCTCTTTCTCCTATGACATACCTGGCCCAGCATAAAACTGAGGGGGTCTTCTGGCTTTTCAAAGACTAAGTTTTCAGTGATCTGCTGAGAGAGAGCATAAGGCATCACATTATGGTTCTGAACTAAAGTTATATGGTCAGTTCTAGCTGAAGTCATCTCTTGCACTAACCTAGCACCGCAGCCTTTTAAAGAAATTCATGGACCTCTACAAAGTGACAAATTGCTTTCTTACTATTGATAGATTAGGCAAAAGATATAGAGCAGGGTTAATGAATAAAATCATTCATCTCTGTTTTATATGAGGAACCCGAGATTCACTGAAGTTAATTAACTTTCTTCAAATCACAAAGATGAGAATTGGCAAAGTTAGGCTGGAGCTCTGGGTTAACAGGTTGCATAATCTGTGCTCTCACCTCAATACTCTACTTCTTTAAACTTTAACTTTTCTAGTTTAAATGTGTTTTTTTTTTCCAGTTTAAATGTTTTGAGGTGGGCCATTCTCATTTTACACCTTTCTAACCACAAAGTTACTACTTGTACATACACATGCATTGCTGGGTAATAATATTAACATAAAAATAAACATGTCAGGCAAACAAAACCCACCAAACAACAAAGAGGTCATAAATGTAATCACTTCTTATAATTCTATATTGAGCACGGAAATAGCATACTTTCAAGGAGGTTCCAGCCCCATATCCTGTGGTCAATAATATTTGTAATTTCAAGAATTAAAAGCAACTTTTAACTACTTCTTTTTCTCCCTAAAGAATACAGGCTTTTAGGTGGTCAGAGTGGTCATCTTTTGAAAGTATTATATTGCTGCCTGAAAAAACTTTTTTTCCTCTCCTTTTCAATTGACAATATTTTGTCCTTCCCTCCCAGTCTGGCTCAAGCTTTAACCCTTGGCCAAGTTTTTCCCTATCAGTTATCCTGTCTGATCCCTAATCCCTCTGAAGGGCTTCATATCACACTAAGTAGCATTTCTTGGTGTTTGCTTTTTAAATTTTATTTATTTATTTGAAAGAGAGAGAGAGATTGAACGCATGAGTGGGGAGAGGAACAGAGGGAGAGGGAGAAGCAGGCTCTCCACTGTGCAGGAGGCCCTACACAGGGCTGGATCCTGAGATCATGACCTGAGCTGAAGGCAGACCCTAAACCGACTGAGTTCCCCCAAGCCCCGCCCCCTTTCTTTGGTGTTTATCATTTGCTACTTTTGGTTAATATCTCTCAGTGCACTTACTTCTTAGTGAGATTATAATGCTTTTATAACAAAGGCCCATTCTTGTACCTCTAAAAGCCAGGTCCAAGTTTGTTTTTTTAACATTGTAATTACTGTAAAACTCACTCTTAAAGAATGAGGTTGAGAGGTTTACCTGGAATATCTGCAGAATGTGGTGCTTCTCCATGTATCGTAGTGAAACTTGATAGGGATCTTCATATACAATAGGAGGGAACTGCCTCCTGTAAGTTTGATTGTATCCAAAAGATTTCCTTCCTCCTTGGTATTCTGAAATCTCATCCTGAAATAGAAATATTCCCCCCAGAGTCTTTTTAATTAATAAAAAGCCCCAGGAAGTTTTGTCGTAATTGTTGCCCTTATCAGTGGCACCTGGTGTTGATGGGACCTGAACACCATGAGTTGGAGGAAAGACACACTATCATGACAAATCTGACTGATCCTCCTGGCAATGTAATGCACCTTGAGTCCCGGGAGATACCTTATGCATCTCTAATCTACTTCAAATACTTTTCTCTTCACAGGGATCTCCAAAAGACTCCAGATTCCTCTCCTTTGCTAGAAGCCCAGAGAGGGGAAATGACTTAGGAAAGCAACAGAACCAGGACTTGAACCCTGAATCCTGGCTCATTCGTCCCTCCTGAATGGCTTTCCTGTAACAGAGAGGGCAACACATCTCCCACCCTTCTCCTGCCTTTCCTGAATCTCCTGACTTCCTGACTAAACTATAACGTGTTGGTTTATTCCTCATCTTTGATCCAACATGTGCCTTCTCCCCGCCCCCATACTACCAAACAGGCCCTTGGCTTGGCCTCCAGTGTCCCTGGTGGTCATCAAATGCCCCTTTAACCTACAGGCTTGGTTTCTGCGGCTTCAGTTTTTTCTCGACTTATATAGTCCAACTTGGATGAGATACAGGGGAATCCTTGGGAGTAGAATTGGTCTTTTGCTTGCAAATTATTGGTGAATCTGGCATCACAGGCATCCAATCCTTTCAGACCGGTTACACTTTCAGTGTCAGATTCAGCTGAAGTCCAGGAATTGTCTCGGTCTATTTCTTCCGTCTCAAATTTGCAGGGTTCTACTCTGGGTTCAGGCTCTTTGTATTCCTTACTGTAACCCAGTTGTCTAAATATTTTGTCATCATACGGGCCGGGTGCTCCATAGTCAGCCAGGTAGTCTTCTTTGTGATTCTCTCCATCCATTAAGGGGTCAGCCTGGTCATTGCCGTCATCCTTGTCAGCTGCAAGGTGCTCAGCACTATGGGCTTGCTCAGCTGCTTGCTCTTCAACTAGCTCAGGGGCTTCCTCATCCACGTCTGGGTAGGTCTTTATAAGCGTTCTGGGGTCACCTTGGGTAGACTGGTCTATGACCAGTCTTTTCAGAAGTTCTTCGCTCAACCAGTCCAGACAATCTGCTGCCAATCTGTTCAGAAGTTCTTCGGTCATCCTGGCTGGACGTTCTGTGGCCAACCTGTTCGGGGGCTCCTTGCTCAGGTGCAACAGGGCTTCTGCCGACGACCTGCTCAGAAGTTCTCTGGCTGGTCTGGGTAGACGGTCCGTGGTTAATCTGCTTGTAGGCTCTTCGTTCAGTCTGGCTGGACCTCCTGCTGTCGGTCTGCCCGGAAGCTCGTCCCTCGGCCTGGCTGGACCGTCTGTGTTCCATCTGTCCATCAGTTCTTTGTTCCAGCGGAAGAAACATCTGGCTGTTAGTCTCTTGAGCACCCCCAGGGCCGGTCTGGCTGGACGTGGTGCCATGCATCTGTCCGTGCGCTCTTCGGTCACCCTGATCAGATGCCTGGCGCCCAGGGGGTTCGGACACCCTGCGGTCAGTCTGTCCAGACATTCCCTGCGCAGTCTGCTCAGCCGTTCTGGGGTCAGTCTGCTCATCTACCTCTTCTTCATCCTGGTCCCGCCAGGTGTCTTGCTGGCCATCTGTGCGGCTGTCATCTGGGGACTTGGCTGTGCTCTCGGGACCCAAGGATTCTGCGGGAGGTTCTTCCATGATCCGCACTCTGCACCCCCGCCCCCCCCGCTGGCGGGTCTAGGAGGCCGGAAGTCGCGGGGCGGGGCTGGTCTCCTAGGTGACGTCGCGCCCACGGGCTTTGTTCCGCCCCCAGGGCGCCTGCTCTTCCGGTGCGCGTGCGCAGAGGCGGCTTGCGCCCCGCACGCGGGAAGAGCGCGCTTCCGGTGAGCGAAAGGTGATGGCCGCGTGCGTCGAGGCCCCGCGCGCTGGGACCCGGTGCCGCAGAGCCGACCCCCCGCGGGTCGAGGTTCCCCGCGGGTGCGTGAAACGGGGTCGCCCAGGGAGCTAGCGGCGGAGGCCGCCGGCCAATCAGGTCCCCGCCTCGGGCCTGCAGCGCTGCTAGCTCCCCCCCACCCCCGATGTAGCAGGTGGGCCAGCCCTGTGGATTGTTCTGGTTTTTTCTCCTTTTTCTTTTTCTTTTTTTTTTTTTTAACTTTATTTATTCATGAGAGACGCAGAAAGAGAGGCAGAGAGAGAAGCAGGCTCCGCGCAGGAGCCCAACGCGGGACTGGATCCCGGGTCTCCAGGGTCACGCCCTGGGCCGAAGGCGGCGCTAACCGCTGAGTCACCCGGGCTGCCCCCCCTTTTCCTTTTTTTTTTTTTTTTTTTAAGAAGCCATTTAAAAAAATCCTGCCTGTAGCAGCAGTGCCCATGGTGTTTTCAGGGGCCCCAGGAAGAGCTAAGTCCTCCTAACGCACCTGTCAGCGAGACCGCGGTCAGGTGGCGCCTTCCTCGCCATCAGCTTGTGGGCTGGGGAGATGCGCTCCCCCGCCGCGTGCTCACCACCTCGCAGCCCTGCGCGCCCACTGCCGCGGGACCACCCCGCTCTGGCTCCAGGGACAGGTGAGCAGCTGATTGCTCCCCTTTGGGGGAAGAGCTGGCTTGGCTCTTGGGAACTTGGGGCTGTGCAAGCCCTAAGGTGTGTGTGTGTCTGTTTTGTTTTCTGTTCTCTCCTCCCTCCCTGTTTTACCCGAATTACGCATCCATGGCTGGAAGTCTACAGGGAAGGTCGGAGATCCTGGTGAGAATGAGTCTTTCAAGCACTCCATGTAATGGACTTAGAGCAGAATGGAGGAAGGTTAGGGTTAGGACCTAGGGTCCCAGGAAAAAAAAAAAAAAGTATAAGAAAGGTGGGGAAGATGGGAAAAGGAATATCTAACACGTGGGAAATTTGAAACCTGATGGTGGCCGCTGTGGTCTGGCTTTTGAGATGTGACCGCCCCTTTCTGAAAGAAGCTTTAGGAACCCACTTGAGGCCTGCATGCCCCTTCCTTTCAAGAGGAGGGCAGTTCAGAGGTGGTGATTGATGAGACATTTGTCTGACCCTTCAAAGCCTGGAGTCTCTGAGGCAAGCCAACCGTTGGTAATAGAATACCAGATACGCCTTTTTTTTTTTTTTTTTTTTAAGATTTTATTTATTTATTCATGAGCGAGGCAGAGACACAGGCAGAGGGAGAAGCAGGCTCCATGCAGGGAGCCCAAGGTGGGACTCGATCCCGGGTCTCCAGGATCAGGCCCTGGGCCGAAGACGGTGCTAAACCACTGAGCCACCAGGGCTGCCCCGGATTCGCCTTTAATTGCATTCAATAATTAGAGGTAACACTTAAGATCCAAACACAGATAGCTAAAAAAGCAAAACAAAACAAAACAAAACCCCACAGCTGTGATCAAGAGAGGAGAGGGAGAGAGTGATGCCATACTTAGGAGCCAAAAGGAGAACCTAGGTACACCGAAGTAAAATCAGTTCTGTAACAGTTCCCAGAACATAGTAGGTGCTCAAGATGCGTTTGCTGAGTATAAACGTATGAAGCATCTGCCTCAGTTATTTATCTAAGAATGTGTAGAGCAAATAGACTTTGCCTTTGTAGTAAAATAGGGTTGATGGGCTATGGTTTACAATTTCAAAGGAGCAGTAGTTTTGTAGAATTTTTCTATTTATGAATTTGAATTCCATGGCTGTAGAAAAGTAAGAAAAACAAACATAAAAAAATCAAATAAAATTGCCCAAACACCTTTATTAATATTTAAATGTATATTCTCCTAGAATTTCCCCCACTCACATCTATATGTCTAATAGCTATAGTTATGTGTGTATTTGACAAAAGAGAATCAAACTGCGTTTGTTCGGTAAACTGCATTTTTTCATTTAATACCGTGGTATAAATTTCTTCTTTGTCAATAAATGTAATCTAAATTAAAGGACACTGGCTTTTGGAGTTAGACCAAATTTGTTCTGATTCTGTACCTGTCACTCACTGGCTTGGGCAAATCTCATTATTTCTCTGAACCTCAATTTTCTCATCTTCAGATGAAAATGGGAATAGTATAATAGCTTTCAGAGTCCTTGTGACAAATGAGATAATATATATGATTAGTTCATATGTGCTTTATAAAGAGTAGCTATTTTAAAATTCATATGTAATCTATTATATGAATTTATTTTGTTGCTTTTAACAGTGCTGCATTGACCATCATCGTACAGACATTTTACAAGCTTGTCATGTTTTTCTCCTAAAGATGAATTTTTAGTTGTAGAATTGCTTAGCTAAGAAAGTGTGCTCATTCTGGTCCTTGGAAAGTACTGTATTTTAAAATGCCTTTCAGAAAAGTTGAGCCATTCTATGGCTCCACTGGTCCTATATGAGAGTGCTATTTCCCTATACCAACACCATTTCTGAATATATTTTTATTTTTGTCTGGCTAAGTGAAAGTATCTTTTAAAATTTGTGTTCTTTTTATATGTTTAATGGCTGTTTGTTTTTGGTAAATGTCCTTGTCATGCCTTTGTCCTTTCCTTGCTGATTTGTGAGAGCTTTAATATATATTAAAAATCTTATTTTTTTATTATATAAATTGCAAATAAAGTTTCCTGGCTTATTTGCTGTGTAGAAGTTTTATTTTTTTTATTTTATTTTTTTAACAAATGTGTTTTGAAACAAGCCACGCGCTATTTTCAAACTAATTTTTTTTTTTAAATTTTTTATGGTCACACACAAAGAGAGAGAGAAGCAGGCTCCATGCACCAGGAGCCCGATGCAGGATTTGATCCCGGGTCTCCAGGACCGCACCCTGGGCCGAAAGCAGGCGCCAAACCACTGCGCCACCCAGGGATCCCGAAGTTTTATTTTTTAATTTTTATGAAGTTATATTCATTTTTTTCTGTGTGTGTGTGTTTTTAAAGATTTTGTTTATTTGACAGCACAGGCAGTGGGGAAGCAGGGAGCCCAATGTGGGCCTCTGTCCTGAGCTGAGGGCAGGTGCTTAGCTGACTGAGCCATCCAGGTGCCCCTGTAGTTTTTATCTTTGGGTCATGTTTACAAAGACCTTCCTTATCTCTTCAGATTGCATAAATGTACCCTACCTGTATTTCCTTTTAGTACTTTTCAGTATGTGTGTATCCTCCCCCCTTTTTTTAAGTAGAGTTAAGTGCTCAAAACTTAAGTGTGAAGCTTGATGAATTTTTAGGTGTATCCATCCACACATACACCACCCAGATCGAGAGATAGACTGTTCCCAGTGCTCTAGCAGGTTTCCCCATGCCCCTACCCAGTGAATACCCTTCTCAAAGTTAAGTGCTGTTCTGATCTGTTTTTCACTATCTTAGTTTTTCTGGCTTTTGAACATCATACGGTATAACTCTTGTTCTGGCCTCTTATATAGTTATGAGACTCAGCCTTATTCGTACATGTAGTAGTAGATATTATTCATGGTTGCTGAGCATTATTCCGTTGTATGATTATACCATAAACTGTTGATCAATTCTGATGTTATTGACATTGTTTATAGCTTGAAACTATGAAGAACTTCTTGTGTGTGTGTCTTTTGGAGGACATAAGTGCTTATTTCTCTGGAATATACTAGACTGTAGGTTCCTAAGTCATAAGATAGATTTCTATTTGGCTTTAGTAAATACTGCTAGATACTTTCCCAAAATGGTGGTACCGATTTACACTCTCACTAGCAATGCATAAATGAGTTCAGTTTGCTTTGCATTTTTGCCTTTTACTGTTGGCTGTTCTAGTTTGTTGCTTCTTATTGGAGGTTTCATTTATATTACCCTTATGACTAATCCTGTTGAGCCCTTTTACAGATATTTACTGGCATTTGGATATCCTTTTTTACAAAGTGCCTAGTCACATCTTTTTTTTTTTTTAAGATTGTATTTATTTATTTATGAGAGACACAGAGAGGTAGAGACAAAGGCAGAGGGAGAAGCTGGCTCCCCGCAAGGAGCCCAATGTGGGACTCGATCCCGGATCCCGGGATCACGCCCTGAGCTGAAGGCAGACGCTCAACTACTGAGCCACCCAGGTGTCCCTTGCCCAGTTTTATATCAGATTGTTTGTCTTACTGATTTGTAGGACTTTTTTTTTCTAGATTTTATTTATTCGAGAGAGAGAACAAGAGAGAGGATGTGAGCAAGGGGGAGGGGCAGAGGGAAAGGGAGAAGCAGACTCCCACTGATCAGGAAGTCTGATGTGGGACTTGATCTCAGGACCCTGGGATCATGAAGACAGACTTTTAACTGGCTGAGCCACCCAGGTGCCCTGTAGGACTTCTTTACATAGCATGCTTGTATGTATGTGTTTGTATGTACGTGTGTATTTTTTAAACACTAAAGCGTTAAGCTTTCTTTTTTATTTATATATATTTTTTATTGGAGTTCGATTTGCCAACATATAGCATAACACCCATAACACCACTCATCCCGTCTGTATTTTATTTTGGTAGATGGTTTGTGATAGAAATCTAACTTCACCTTATTTGTAAAAGGTTAACTAGATATTGCAGTGCCTTTTTAAAAACAAAAAAAAAACAAAAAACAAAAACAAAAACAAAAAAACCTCATACACATTAAGCAGTCACTCCTCATTATCTCGCCCCCATAGTCCCTTGAAACCACAAATCTGCTGTTTCATGAATTTGCCTCTTGTGGATATTTTAAATAAATAGAATCATATAAATATGGTATTTGGTGACTGGGCTTTGAATTACTTAGCACGTGTTTTTTCAGGTTCATCTATATTAGCTGGATGTGGCGAGTCGGGGCCAGCCTGGGTGCAGGGCCAGGGTGCTCTGCTCGGCCGCTCTGCGGGCTGACCCTCCGCACCCCCGTGCAGCCCCCAGCAGCATCCACGCCCTTCCAGGCTGGGGCAGGTCCGGGAAGGGCCTCGGAGATGGAGTCGGCTCTTGAGGCAAGCTTCTCTCCAGCGGGGCGGTGGGAAGATTGATGGGGAGTACATCGAGATCCGGTTATGGAACACTGCAGGACAAGAGCGACTTAGAGCATGGTACAGCACTATTACAGAAATGCACAGGCTGTTGTCTTCGTGTATGATATGACCACGTGGCTCGTTCTTATAGCCTGCCGTCTTGGCTAGAAGAATGCAAACAACATTCGCCAGCCAGTGACATACCACAATTCTCGTTGGAAAGAAATGTGACTTGAGAAGTGCCATTCAAGGACCTTCAGACTTGGCACAAAAATTTGCTGACACACACAGTATGCCTTTGAAACCTCTGCGAAAAACCCCAATGGTAATGACCATGTGGAAGCTGTATTTATGAGCCAAGGTCATAAACTTAAGAGCCACAAACCACTGATGCTTAGTCAACCCCCTGATAATGGAATTATTCTGAAACCTGAACCAAACCTTGCAATGACATGCTGGTGCAAAGTAACAGTCTTTATTATACTCTCTAATTTTGACTAAAGAAATACTTTCGAAATATGACAGTGATAAGTCATAAGGTTTAATCTCAAATATAATGGGTCATCCCGACATTTTACTATTTATCATTGTCATGCTAATTTTTGTATCTTGTATCTACTTACTTGAGTTTGTCATTGTGACAACACAGGGCAAAAGTTGGCTTTCACGTGAGGTTGAAAATGAAGCAAAGGTAGGATGAATCAGAACCATCTTCCCGTTGAGAGCCCAGTGAAGGAGGCTTCAAATGAGAGCATGATGGTATTTTAGGAGTAAATGACCGTTCAATCATGTGTTCCTGGGATAGAAAAAAAATAAAAGGGTTTAGGACATATTGGCAAGGTATGTCCTTTGAATGGGAAACATTCTCAATAGGACAAAACTGGTATTTGCCTCTCCCTAAAGTTCTTTCTTTGTATTATTGATGTATTTAATTGCATTATTATTGGTACATTTTAGAGCCAAGACAATTTTTAGTTCTAGTGGGAGGAGAAGGCATAGAATGTTTTCTGGTTCTCAGTGCATAAAGAATGACTTCCAGTGATTCAACATGCTTGATATTTCTTTTTTTTTTAATGCTTGATATTTCTAATCAATATATCAATCAGATCTACAGAAGTTGGGATGCCTGGGTGGCTCAGCGGTTGAGCGTCTACCTTCGCCTCAGTCCGTGATCCTGGAGACGTGGGATTGAGTCCCACATCAGGCTCCCTGCATGGAGCCTGCTTCTCCCTCTGCCTATGTCTCTGCCTCTCCCTGTGTGTGTCTCTCATGAATAAATGAATGGAATCTTAAAAAAAAATCTACAGAAGTCATTATTTTTAGAAAAAATAACAAGTTTTATTTAGTAAGTTTTCTTACTAAATTCTATTAAAATATGCAAAATAGGTCTGACTTTAAATGAAGTGACATAATAAGGTGCTTTATATTTTATTTGGTATCTTTAATGAAAAACCAATTGAAAGTATTGGAAGAGTTGTAATTGGGGTGAAAATAGGTAAATGTGATTCCTGGCTACCACAGGAGATATATTAAAAAATTTTATATATTTATAAAAAATATAAATTTTTATATTTCTGTAACTTCAAGCTGTGTATCTGGAATAGTATCTCTTGCTCTCCCCCCCACAGTCAGTCAATTCAATGACTGAAGGTTGAATTAACAAATCTACTTCTATTTGGATTGTAGCTCTGAAGGCATACCTCTAATTGCTAGGAGTCTACATATATTTCTGTAATAGTATTGTGTTGCAACACACCAGTTTTTAAAATCTTTAAATTTTATGGTCACAACAAGCTATTCCCCCTCAGAATGAAAAATAAATAAGATATTGAGAAATACCTGTCTCTCTTAGTAATGTAAAGAATAGTACAAGAAGTTTCTTACCTGAAAAACATTTATTTTGAGTTTTAGACTTTGCACATAGAAAATAGTAAGCTTGCATACAAAGCTATTACACGAATGGAATGTAAGCCATGAACTCTAAGTGATGTGTGCACATTGACTAATTCTGATAGATTGCTGCCCTTGATAATTTTAGAGGTAATTAAGCCAAGAGATGGTTATACTTACAATATTTTCAGAATGTAGGAAATCAAATGTGTAATCTAATCTAGTTTAAGATTTTTATTTAATATTATGGCGGTCCTAACTGAATAATTATAAAAACAAGATAATGCTATTAAATGAACTAACTGAAAGAAATAATTATTCAGTTTTAAATATTAGAGCTTAAGGAAAAACAAGTTGGCTTTATCTGTGTTTAGGGAGATTAATCCATTTTTCTTAATGCTAAAATTAAAAATGGTTTTAATTTAAATTGTTGATTTGTTAACTATTTTTATAGTAAAAACAATGACAACTGTGCTAATTGTGGTGGGTGTAACAGTTTTTTAAAGAAGGGAATCTGTTTATTGCTTTTAAAACATTTTCTAAAGTATGGGAAGAAAGTTTACAAACTTTCTCAGCACATTTACGTTTTTAAGTGCTGTTAATGGTTAAAAATATTTTTTAACTTTATTTCTTTTTATAAGAACTTAATATAAGTATCTGTTACAGTTCTGTAAAAGAACTTATTTTTTCACTTAAATATTTATTAATTTTAAAATATTTATATCGTTTGTAATGATTTACTGTTTTGATTTTTTCTACATGTTTTTATTTTTTAAAAAAGCATATTTATCAGTTGAATGGGGTAGAGGTTTTAGATCTTTTCCAAAATATTTATAGAACACTTCATTGTTGAGAAATCACTTCCAGCATGGTGGCTATAAAACAAATAATTCTAAGTTTTTAAAGCACAAGTCACACATTTTGTAACTCCTGTGTGAATTTATTTTAACTATGACATTTAATTGAAAACATCAGATATGTTTTGGAAAAGTCTTAATTTGAGAACAACTGAAGGAAGCTAATCCAGAATCTATACGTAGTTAGCTGTTAGTGATGATGCTTCATTGATGGTATATTGCTAATATATTTCCTCATGAAATCTAAAGTTAAATAATTTCATTGTGGAATAGAGTCACTGTAACATTTCCATTATGAAGTTCAATAAACCAGCTTTGCCATAAAAAAGTCTCATCTATATTATAGCATGCTTGAATAATATTCCACTATAATGTATATAACATGTTTATCCATTCTTCTGTTGATGGACATTTGTGTTGTTTTCACCTTTGGCTATTGTGAATATGTACACTTATCCAGGTATTTGAGTACTCATTTTTTAAGTTTTGGGGATATATATGTAGTAATGAATTACTGAATCGAGGCATTTCTGTGCTTAACTTTTAAGGCACTACTAGACTGTTTTGCCCAGCAACTACACCATCTTATATTATCATCAGTGATGTATGAGGGTTTCAAATTCTCTATGTTCTTACCAATACTTGCTGTCTTCCATATTTGGTCTATACTAAATGTGAAGTGGTATCTTCTCATGGTTTTGATGCCTTAAGGACTAAGGGTATTGAGCATCTTTTTCTTTGTTTGTTGGACACTTTTATATTTCTTTGAAGAAATATCTATTCAAGGCATTTGCCCATTTTCAAATTGAGTAATTTGTCTTTTGGAGATCGTCAGAATTCTTTATACATTTGGATGCTAAACCATTATCAGATATATGATTTGTAAATATAATCTCCCATGCTATCTTTACTTTGATAGTGTCCTTTGATGCACAGAGTTTTAAATTTTGATGAACTCCAGTTTATCTGTTCTGTTTCTTTTGTTGTTTGTGCTTCTGGTGTCTCATTTAAGAAACCATTATTTGGGCAGCCCTGGTGGCACAGCGGTTTATAGCCGCCTGCAGCCCAGGGAGTGATCCTGGAGACCTCGGATCGAGTCCCACGTCAGGCTCCCTGCATGGAGCCTGCTTCTCCCTCTGCCTGTGTCTCTATCCCTCTCTCTCTCTGTCTCTCATGAACAAATAAATAAAATCTTAAAAAAAAACATTATCTAATCCAAGGTTGTGAAGATTTAGACCTTTGTTTCATTCAGAGAGTTTTATAGCCTTAGCTATTATATTTATGTGTTTGATATATTTTAAATTAATTCTTGTATGTGGTATGAGGTAGGTCCAACTGCAGTTCTTTGCATGGGGATATTCAATTGTCTCAATACCATTTGCTGAAAATTCTTTCTTTTTTCCCTATCCAGTTGGCCATTACCATTAGTTTGCTAGAGTTGCCATTTCAAAATACCACAGTCTGGGTGACTTAAAACAACAGGCGTTAATTTTCTTACCTTTCTAGAGGCCAGAAGTCTAAGATCAAGGTTTTATCAGGTTTGGGTTCTTTATTTCTCTCTCTCTTTGGAGTAAGGGAATGCATTGTAAATGAAATTGTTTCTTAATTTTGTTTTTTTCTATTGTTCATTGGTAGTATATAGAAATGCAGCTCATTTTTGTGAGTTAATCTATTCTGCAACTTTGCTAAACTCCCTATTTCTAATAGTTTTTTTTTTCTGGATTTTATTTTTAAAGATTTTATTTAATTATTCATAAAAGAGAGTCAGAGGCACAGACAGAGGGAAATTCTGACTCCTCACAGGAATCCTGATGTGGGACTTGATCCCCAGACCAGGATCATGCCCTGAGCCAAAGGCCAGATGCTCAACCACTTGAGCCACCCAGGGCTTTTTTTCTGGATTTTAAAGGGTTTTCTATATACAGGATCATGTCGTTTGTGAAAAGAGATGGTTTTATTTTTCTCTTCCAATTTGATGTATTATTATTATTATTATTATTAGCCTATTTATGCTTAATGGAACTTCCAGGACAATGGTGAATAGAAGTGGGGAGAGTGGGCATTCTTGTCTTTCTTCTGATCATAAGGGGATGACTTTCACTATTGAGTATGATACGGACTTTTCACCAAAACTCTATCATATTGAGGAAGTGCCCTCTATTCCTTGTTTTCTGAGTTGTTGTTGTTGTTGTTTTAAATCAGGAAAGGGTATTGGAATTTGAAAATTCCTTTTATATATCAGTTGAAGTGATTATGTTTTTGTTCTCCCTCATTCTATTAATGTGATGTATTACATTGATTCATTTTTGTATTGTAAAACACTTTTACATTCCTGGAATAAATCCTGTATTTGGTCACAGATTGTGATGCATTTAATATGTTTCTGGACTCAATCAGCTAGTATTTTGTTGAGGATTTTTACATCTATATTCATAAGAGATAATAGTTTGTAGTTTTCTTGTTATTGTCTAGGTATCAGGGTAATGCTGGCTTATAGAATGAGTTACAAAGTGTTCCTCCTCTTTCATTCTTTGAAAGAATTTGAGAAGGCTTTGTGTTAATTTTTTTGTAAATGGTTGTTGGTAGAATTCATCAGTGAAGTCACCTGTTACTAGATTTAAAAAAAAAATTGGGGGGTGGTTTCGATTACTGATTCAACCTGTTTATGTGTTACAGGTCTGTTGAGATTTTTTTTCTATTTCTTCTTCTTTTTTTAAATAGATTTTTATTCATTTATTCATGAGAGACAGAGACAGAGAGAGAGAGAGGCAGAGACACAGGCAGAGGAAGAAGCAGGCTCCATGCAGAGAGCCCCATGTGGGACTTGATCCCAGGGACTCCAGGATCACACCCTGGGCTGACGGCTGATGCTTAACCGCTGAGCTGCCCAGGCATCCCTTCTGTTTCTTCTTGAGGCTTCTTTGGTCGCTATTTCTAGGAATTTGTCCTTTTCATATAGGTTGTCTTTTTTTTTTTTTTCTGTACAGTTGCTCATAGCATTCTCTTTATAAGCCTTTTTACTTCTGTAAGATTGGTAGTAATGTCCTCACTTTCATTTCTGGCCTTAGTTACCACTTCTTTCTCTCTTTTTTGTCAGTCTAGCTAAAGGTTTGTCAGTTTTGCTGATTTTTTTCGAAGGACCAACTTTTGTTGATCCTCTCTATTGTTTTCCTATATTCTATTTAATTTATCTCTGCTCTATTTTTTAGAATAGAATTTTCTTTCATCTTCTTTTTTTTTAATTTTTATTTATTTATGATAGTCACACACAGAGAGAGAGAGAATGACAGAGAGAGGCAGACACATAGGCAGAGGGAGAAGCAGGCTCCATGTACCGGGAGCCCGACGTGGGATTCGATTCCGGGTCTCCAGGATCGTGCCCTGGGCCAAAGGCAGGCGCCAAACTGCTGCGCCACCCAGGGATCCCTCTTTAATCTTCTAAATTAGGGTTTAGTTTGTTCTTCTCCTTAAAGATCCTTAAGATGTAAAGTTACAGATTTGAGATCTTTCATATTTTAATTTTATTTATTTTTAAAGATTTTATTTATTGATTCATGAGTGACACACAGAGAGAGGCAGAGACATAGGTAGAGGGAGAATCAGGCTCCCTGCCAGGATCCCGATGCAGGACTCAATCTCAGGACCCTGAGACCACGACCTGAGCCAAAGGCAAATGTTCAACCACTGAGCCACCCAGGTGCTCCTCTTTCTTCTTTTTTAATGTAGGAATTTATAGCTATAAATTTTTTTCTGAGCCTTTTGTTTGCTGCATCCCCTGTAAGTTGGTGTATTATATTTTTATTTTCATCTGTCTTGAGGTATTTTCATCCATCTTAAAGCATTACATTTCTCTTGAAATTTCTTCTTTGACCTGTTGGTTATTTAAAAGTGTGCTGTTTAATTTCCTAATATTTGTGAAGTTTTCAGTTTTTCTTCTGTTATTGACATATAGCTTCATTCCACTGTGTTCAGATAAGTTATTTGTATGATTTAAATCTTTTAGAATTTAATAAGACTTGATTTGGGTCCTAATATATGGTCTATGTTGGAGAATGTTCCATGAGAAGAATGTCTATCTGATGTTTTTTGTTGGGGTGTTCTTTATATGTCTCTTAGGTCTAGTTGGTTTATAGTGTTGTTCAAGTCCTGTATTTTCTTATCTTCTGTCTAGATATTTGATCCATTGGACACCTATGTCAGTTCTTTAGGTAACCCTCAGACAAAACACAAACAATTCTTTTAGAACAAGGTATACTCTGCTCCCTCTACGTATAGGAGACAATGATCCCATACTGTGAGCATGGACTGCTATCTTCAAAACTGCTGCTGAGTTGAGAAGCAGAGAGCAAGAACAAGTAAAAATGTTGCACTGGCCTCCAACTGTTTGCTGGTTGCCTCCTTGTTTCAGCATTCACTTGATTGCTCTTGCCTTTGTCTATTTTCCAGAATCCTGAAAACGTTGACTGGCAGTTTTTGCTCATTTTTAAATAGTTTTTGTGGAAGGATGAACCCCTGGAGCTACCTACTCTGCCACTTTCACTGACATTACTCCCTACCCTTCCCCTCTTAAACTTTTGAAAATGGCAACTTGTATATGCACATGAGATGTCTAGCTTTTTTTTTCCCAAAGATTTATTCATTCATTCATGAGAGACACAGAGAGAGAGGCAGAGACCCAGGCAGAGGGAGAAGCATGGTCCATGCCCGATGTGGGACTCGATCCCAGGTCTCCAGGATCATGACCTGGGCTGAAGGCAGCGCTAAACTACTAAGCCACCAGAGCTGCCCTGTCTAGCTTTTTTTTTATTTTTTATTTTTTTTAAGAATTGGAAAATATGTCAATACTAAGCCCCCAATTCCACATATCAGCAATTGCCTGGTGAGTCGTGGTTGCCCAGTTCAGGCATGACATACAGTCTTCATTTTCCCTGCACTTTCCCTCCTGCTCCTTAACCGTTTAAGTCATCTGATTAGTTCCTCCACCCATTTTAATTTTCAATCTCTTTAGTATTACGTAGTGATTACAAGCCTAGGCCTTGGGCCGTATAGAACTGGATTTGAATGTTGTCCTTACCATTTAAAGGCTGTGTGTCCTTAGAAAAGTGATCTGTCCTCTGTGATCTTTGGTGTCTTCATTTGTAAAATGAGGAGAAACGTAATTACCTGAGTTATGAGATAAGTAAATGATATAATATTTATGAAGAATTCAGCCCAATGCCTAATATTCAGCAAGTAAATATAGTTGTCATGAGTTTTAATGTAAATGTATTAAAGTCATTTTTTATGTCCCTTGGTAATGTGGAATGTTTCTCTTGTTGAGTATATTTGTTTAAAAATATTATTCTCATGTAATTTATGAATTTTGTTGTGAATTGGATCTTTTTTCCTAATATATTTTCTAAATAGCTAATGGTGATATGTAAGAAAGATAATCCTGTTTCTCTCTTCTCCTGCCATCTTTTTTATTTTCTTATTAAATTAAATAGATTTTCAGATTGGTTTCATTTTTCTTGATAGACAATTATAATGATAATTTTCCTCTACTTTTATAATATTTATACTCTAATTCTTTTTTTTCTAATATTGAATAGGACTGCCAAACAATGTTTAATAATTATGAAGATTACAGATGTCATTTTATTCCTGAATATAATGAGAATGTCCCGTTAAGTGCAATGCTTAATTTTAGTTTCTGATGTATGAATAAGAATATATTACAGAATAATTTCTATGATAAGTTTCTATTTCTATTTTACAAAAGGTTTTAATTGGCTTTTGAATTTTATAAAATAATTTGTAGAATCTATTGAAATAATCATATGATTTTATCCATTTTATTCATGTAATTACATCTATAGATTTTTTTTTTTTAGATTTTTAAATGTGAAATCAGTAATCCATTCCTAGAATAGACCTTTACTTGGTCATTCTATGTTTGTCTTTTAATGCAATTCTGGGATCAGTTGCTAATATTTTATTTACTCCATAATCTAATTGTGGAGTATTTTTAACATTCTAAAAAGAAATCCTGTATACATTAGTAGTCATTCCCCATTCTTCCCCCTCACCCCAAGCCTGGGTAATCACCATTATATTTTTGGTATCTATGGATTTGCCTATTTCTGACATTTCACAAAGATGGAATCATACAATATAATCTATGTCTTTCACTTAGCATAATGTTTTCAAGGCTTATCAATGTTGTGGCGTGTATCAGTATTTCATTTTCTATTTAGTATCATATAATTTTTATTATTTGGGTATACCACATGTTTATCCATTCTTCAGAATTCAGTAAATTCACATTATTTCTACTTTTTGGCTATTATGAATAATGTAGCTATGAACATTTGTGTACAAGTTTTAATGTGTATAAATAGTTTAATTTCTGTTTGCTATATACCTGGTGTGAAATTGCTGGGTCATATGATAACTCTCTGTAATCTTTTGAGGACCACCAAAACTATTTTCCAAAATTGCTTCACAATTTTACATTCCCACAAGCAGTATAGGAGGATTCTAATTTCTACACATCCTCATCAACACTTATTATTATGTATTTATTATTTCAGCCTTATTAGTGGGTATGAAGTCTTGTATCTTTGTGGATTTGACTTTCATTTCTCTGATGGCTACTGATGTTGAATATTTTTTTTTCATGTTGAATATTTTTTAATGTGTTCATTGGCCATTTATATATTTTCTTTGGAGAAATCTATTCAGATTTTTTGCTCATTTTAAATTGGGTTGCTTGCCTATTTATTATTGAGTGGTAAGAATTCTTTATATGTTCTAGATATAAATCCCATATAAAATATATGATTTGCAAATATTTTCTCCTATGTTATGTGTTGTCTTTTTGTTCCCTTGATGGTATCCTTTGACATACAGAAGTATTAAATTTAATGACCTTCCATGGCCTGTGCTTTTATTCTCATATTTAAGAAAACATTAATTCTAGATCTCAAAGATTTAGATCTATAGATGAAAACCTGGAAATGCCATCTTCTAAGTGAAGAGAGTTCATGTGTCTGTGGTTTCCTAATCTGCAAAGAGCTGGTAACATTTAACTCCTTACTGATTTTGGCAGAGAAGCCATAGTTTACTAAAAAAGATTGGATGAGTGTGCTACTGTTTTGATAACTAGTTGAAATTGTTACAAATGACTTACTACAAGGAGTAAAACAGGAGAGAAGGAAGAAGGTCAGAGCTCCTGCATGATGCTCCCATCCCATTAGGTGATCTCATATAAACCTAACTGGGTTAGCTTCAGATAAACCTTTTTTAAAAAAATGTTGCTGTGTAACTAAATAGTCTAATGAAATAGTTCCCATTCGAATGCTTTGTACTCAAATCATGTGTCCAAAGAGATCTTATTAAAAGCAACTATTTTTAAATTTTAAAATAATGGGATTTGTCTATTATAATGTTATCACAACATAGAATTTCTTTCTTCTTTTCCTCACCTCTCTAAGGTAAGAAGAGGAGATGTTTCTGGTGGGACTTATGCTCTGGTGGGACTACTTTTCTAGTAGGGGTGAGTTACTTAATAGTAGATTTTAAAACTATTTGTAGTTATTATCTCTGATGACCTAGCTGAAAGAAGGGCCTTTTATGATACTGACCTCTTCTCACACCCTCTTACATTTTTATGGTACTGACCTCTTCTTACATTCTCCCATTTCTCAATCCTGGGAAAAAATATTGTTTTAATTTCAAAAATATTTGTTGAGCATTTGCTATGTGTCAGGCAAGGAGGATGCAAAAGGAAATAAGACAGATACAGTTTTTAACGTGAAGAATTTCACATCCTAGAAGGGATCTCTGATAAGAAAACAAGCAACTATAATACAATGTGTTAAGAGCAATGGCAGGAGAAGTACAAACAGGTATTGGTGCATGTAAATGAGACACTTGAATCAAAGTTGAGGGGAGGGGAACAGTGACATAAAAGTATAAAAGTAGTGTAGTGTATAGTCAGTTTATTGTTGTAAGACCTTTGGAGTGCTAGAGTCTAGCTGCAGGTGCAACATCTATGAATTACGTTAGACAAATTTCTTAATCTTTACTGCCTTCAGTTTTCTCATATTTGAAATAAGGACAATAATAATACTCATTGAGTTTCTATGAAAATAAATGAATTAAAATAAAGTGCTTAGCATAGTGCCATAGTAAACAATAAAAATGAAACTCATGATTCTGAGAGGGGTATTTTTCTGAAGGGTTATTAAGAGTTAAGAAGTAAATGGAGTGGTCAATGTCAGAGGAATATTTCAGGCAGAGAAAAGAGCATGTTGCATGCCTGGAGGCAGAACAGATCATGGAGAGTTTGAATAACTAAATAAAATTCATTATGCTGTAATACTGAGTAGGAGGGAGCTGGAGAAAAAAATAGATGAAATAGGAGAGATAGACAGGGGCCAATCAGAGATATGTTTGGTCTTTATGCTGAGAGTATGCAGAATTGAGAGGAGGACTAAAATAGTGGAGTAAGAGGACCCTAAGCTCACCCCTTCCCATGGATGCAGCTAGATAATACTCACATTCCTGTAAAGAACCCAGATAATGACCCAAAGACTTACTGAACAAACTCCACAACTAAAGTAGAGAAGACACCACATTGAAGAGGGTAGGAAAGGTGGAGATGTGAGGGAGAGCTAATTATCCATCTCAGAGCATGTCCTAGAGGGAATTCTCCAGGAACAAAGGAACTGGTAAGTATTATATCCCTCCCCTGCTCCACAGTATAACCAGCAGGGCAGTGACATTCACTACCTCACTTTTCTTTTTTTATTTTTATTTTTTTACTACCTCACTTTCTTATGCCAAGCCCTACCCCCCACACTTCTGCAGATCCACCCCTTCTGGGCATGTTTGCCTCAGTCTGAGTACTGCAGGTGCTTTTTCCCAGAAGACTGTGCAAACCTTGCCAATGCTGCATGTCTTGATGTGCACATTTTATGTGGCCTTGGTCCTAGTGGTGGTGATGAAGTCTCATTTTGCAAGCATATCAGAGCTCACCTTGTTAAAACTGCATGCCCCATGCTGGCAAGGGACTGAACACTGTCCACAAGAGGCAAAGAGAACCTCTGCAGATAACTGGGTTGAAGGAAAAAGTGGCCAAGAAACAACAGCTGGGCACACACCATGCACATAGGAGACACCCCTGAAGCATCAGGTTCTGGTGAACAGGGAATGCTGCATTTTGGGCCATTACAGGGCATCTTCTTCATAAAGCCATTACTTTTAAGAGCAGGAGACTGAGCTGATACCCCTAATACACAGAAACAAAGAGAACTCGACAGAATGAGACAGAAATGTGTCTCAAAAGAAGGAACAGGACAAAACCACAGCAAGTGACCTAAGTGAAAGGGATGTAAGCAAGATGTCTGATAGAGAATTTAAAGTTATGATTGTACAGATACTCACTAGACTTAAGAAAAAAGGGGAGAACCTTAGTGAGACCCTTAACAAAGACATATAATACATAAAAAAACCAATAAGAGATGAAGAATACAATACATGAAATAAAAAATATACTAGATGGCATAAATAGTAGGCTAGAGGAAGCAGAAGAATGACTTACAGACTTGGAAGACAGAATAATGGAGAGTAATCAAGCTGAGCAGGTGAGAGAAAAAAATTATGCAAAATGGGAATAAACTTTGGGAACTCAGTGACTCCAACTCCATCAAATGTTATAATAATTTACATTTTAGGGATCCTAGAAGGAGAAAGAGAAAAGGTGGCAGAAAATTTATTTGAAGAAATAATAGCTGAAAAGTTCCTAATTTAGGGAGGAAAACAGATACCCAAATACAAGAGGCACAGAGAGCCTCCAACAAAACCAACCCAAAGAGGTCCATACAAAGACATGTAGTGATTAAAATGGCAAAAAGTAGTGATAAAGAGAATTTTAAAAGCAGCAAGAGAAAAGAAGACAATCACATACAAGGGAAACTCCATAAGGCTATCAGCAGATTTCTCAGCACAAACTTTACAAGCTAGAAGGGAGTAGAATGATATATTCAAAGTGCTGAAAGGAAACGGTCTGCAGCCAAGAATACTCTGTCCAGCAATGCTATCATTCAGAATAAAAGGAGAGTTCGTTTCCTAGACAAACAAGCTAAAGAGTTCATGACTACTAAACCAACCCTACAAGAAATGTTAAAGAGGACTCCAAGTGGAAGGAAAGACCACAAATAAGAGTAAGGAAAAGTAGGAGGCACAAAAGCAGTAAAAGTAAGTGTATCTGTACAAATAAGTCAAAAGGCTCATAAAGTAAAAAGATGTGAACTATGATACTGTATACCAAAAATGTGAGTAAAGAAATGTGCTCAAACTTAAGCAGCCATCAAGTTAATGTAGATTGCTATATGCAGAAGATGTTATATACAAACCTAATGGTAATCACAAATCAAAAACCAATAATAGATATGCAAAAAATAGAGAAAGGAATCCAACCAAGTATATCACTAAAGAAAGTGCAAACTGAGAGAAGAGAGTAGGAGAAGAAAGAATCCGAGAAGAACTACAAAAACAACTAAAAAACAAGTAACAAAATGGCAATAAATACATACTTACCAGTAATTACTTTAAATATAAATGAACTAAAGCCTCCAATCAAAGACATAGGGTCATAAAATGGATTAAAAAACAAAACTTATCTATATACTGCCTACAAGAGACTCATTTCAGACCTAGATACACTTATAGATTGAAAGTGAGGGGATAGAGAAACATTTGTCATGCAAATGGATGTCAAAAAAAGCTGGGGTAGTAATACTTATTTTAAAAAAATGCCTTTAAAACAAAGACTGTAACAAGAGACAGAGAAGGACACTATACAATAATAAAGAGGACAATCCAGTAGGAAGATATAACAATTATAAATATTTATGCACCAAACATGATAGTACCTAAATACATAAAACAAGTAATAAAAAAAATAAAGGAACTAATCAATAGTAATATAATAATAGTAGGAGACTTTAATTCCACTATGTCAATGGTCAGATGATCCAAACAGAAAATCTACAAGGAAACAATATCTGAATGTCTTCTTTGGAGAAATGTCTGTTCATGTGTTCTGCCCAATTTAAATTGGATTATTTGGGTTTTTTTTAGTGTTGAGTTGTATAAGTTTTTTACGTATTTTGGACACCTTTATTGGTTATGGTATTTGCAAATATCTTCTCCAATTCCATAGCTTGTCTTTTAATTGTTGGTTGTTCCCTGCTGTGCTGAAGCTTTTTATCTTGATGAAGTCCCAATAATTCATTTTTGCTTGGTTCCCTTACCTCAAGAGACATACCTAGAAAGATGTTGCTGATGTCACTGTCAGAGAAACTACTGCTTGTCCTCTCTTCTAGGCTTTTTATGGTTTCATGTCTCATATTTAGGTCCTTAATCCATTTTGAGTTTATTTTTGTCTGTGGTGTAAGAAAGTGGTCTGGTTTTATTGAACAAAACCTGTTGCTGTACAGTTTTCCCAACACTATTTGTTGAAGAGACTGTTTTTTCCCCCCATTGGTTATTCTTTCCTGCTTTGTCAAATATTAGTTGACCATATAGTTGTGAGTCAAATTCTGGGTCCTGCATTCTGTTACATTGATCTATGTGTCTGTTTTTGTGCCAGTACCATACTGTCTTGATGATTACAACTTTATAATACTGCTTGAAGTCCAGAATTGTGAAGCCTGTTGCTTCTTTGTTTATATTTATTTGTTTATTTGAGAGGGAGAGGGGGGGGGGCAGAGGGAAAGAATCTCAGACTCCCTGATAAGCGGGGAACTCAACTCAGGACTCCATATCATGACACTTAGATCATTACCTGAGCCAAAACCAAGAGTTGAGTGCTCAACTGACTGAGCCACCAGTTGTCCCCCTTTCCTTTTTCAACATTACCTGAGCTATTCAGGGTCTTTTCTGGTTCTGTACAAATTTTAGAATTTTTTTTTTCTAGCTCTGTGAGAAATGCTGGCATTATTTTGATAAGAATTGCATTGACTGTGTAGTGCTCTGGGTGGTATAGACATTTTAATAATACTTGCTCTTCTAATCTGTAAGCATGGAATGTTTTTCCTTTTCCTGTGTCTTCTTCAATTTCATTAAGTGTTCTACAGCTTTCAGAGTACAGATCTTTTACCTCTTAGGTTAGTTTTTTCTTAGGTGTCTTATGGTTTTTGGTGCCATTGTAAATGGGATTGATTTCTTGATTTCTCTTTCTGCTGTTTCATTGTTAGTGTATAGAAATGCAACAGATTTCTTTTTTCTTTTTTTTAAATTTAAAGGCAATTGATTAACACATAGTGTGTTGTTAATTTCAGAGGTAGAGTTCAGTGATTTTTCTGTCTTACATAATACCCAGTGCTCATTACATCACAGCAACAGATTTCTGTATGTTGATTTTTATATCCTGTGACTTCGCTGAATTCATGTGTCAGTTCTAGCCAATTTTTATGGAGTCTTTTGAATTTTCTACAGAGTATCATGTCATCTGTGAAGAGTGAAAGTTTGATTTCTTCCTTGTCATTTCAGATACTTTCATTTATTTTTATTTGATTTCCGAGGTCAGGACTTCCAGTACTATGTTGAACAACAGTCTACTAAACATTTTTTAAGAAGTTAATACTCATTCTTCTCAAATTTTCCCAAAAAATAGAAGAGGAAGGAAAACTTCCAAATTCATTTTATGAGGCCATATTACACTGATACCAAACCAGATAAAGATACCACAAAAAAGAGAACCAATATTTCTGATTAATATGGCTGCAAAAGTCCTCAACAAAATATTGGAAAACAGGGGTGCCTGGGTAGCTCAGTCAGTTCAGAGTCTCACTCTTGATTTTGGCTCAGATCATGGTCTCAGGGTTTTGAGATTGAGCCTCACATCAGGCTCCATGCCCAAAGTGGATTAAGAGATTAAGATTCTCTCTCTCCTTCTTCCTCTGCACCCCTCCCCCCACCAGTGTCCTCCCCATCTAAAATATATATACATTGACAAACATATTCCAACAACACATTTAAAAAATTGTTTACCACAATAAAGTGGGATTTATTCCTGGGATACAAAGGTAGTTCAATATTCACAAATCAATCAACATGATACATCCCATCAATAAAAAAGAAAGGATAAAAACTATATGGTCATTTCAATAGATGCAGAAAAAGTATTTGATAATATACAACATTCACACATGATAAAAACCCTCAATAAAGTAGGCTTGGAGGAACCATACCTCAACATCATAAAAGCCATATATGAAAAACCTACAGCTAACATCATACTCAATGGGAAAAAAACTGAGAGCTTTTCTCTTAAGGTCAGGAATGGGACAAGGATGTCCATTCTCGCCACTTTTATCTAACATGGTACTGGAAGCCCTAGCCATAGCAATCAGACAACAAATGAAATAATAGGCATCCAAATCTGCAAGGAAGAAGTCAAACTCACTCTTTGAAGATGACATGATAATATAGAAAACCATAAAGATTCCACCAGATAATTACTAGAACTGATAAATTAATTCTGTGAAGTTACAGGATACAAAATCAATGTGCAGAAATCCATTGCATTTCTATACACTAATAATGAAGCCGAAGAAAGAGAAATTAAGAAAAAAATCCCATTTACAATTATACCAAAAATAATAAAATACCTAGGAATAAACTTAACCAAAGAGGTGAAAGACCTGTACTCTGATAACTGTAAAACATTAATGAAAGAAATTGAAGAAGACACAAAGAAATGGAAAGACATTCTGTTCTCATAGATTGGAAGAATATTGTTAAAATGTCTATACTACCCAATATAGTCTACATACTTAATGTATGGAGAGCATTTTCCACAGAGTTAGAACAAACAATCCCTGAATGCCAAAGCAACCTTAAAAAAGAAAAAACTGGGGTATTACAATTCTAGATTTCAAGTTATATTACAAAGCTGTAGTAATCAAAATTCAAAATTGATGAAAACCTAAATATGAGATAGGAAACCATCAAAATCCTAGAGGAAAACACAGGCAGTAACCTCTTTGACCCTTGCTGTAGCATCTTCTTACTAGACCTGTTGCCATAGGCAAGAGAAACAAAAGGAAAAATGAACTACTGGGATATCATCAAGATAAAAAGCTTCTGTACAGCATGGAACAACCAACAAAACTGAACAGCAGCCTATGGAATGGGAGAAGGTATTTGCAAATGACATATCTGATAAAGGGTTAGTATCTGAAATCTATAAAGAACTTAACCGAACTCAATACCCCAAAACCAAATAATCCAGCTAAGAAATGGGCAGAGGACATGAATAGACATTTTTCCACAAAAGACATGCAGAGGGCTAACAGACACATAAAAAGATGGTCAACCTCACTCATCATCGGAGAAATACAAATCAAAATCATAATGCAATGTCATTTCACACCTGTCAGAATGACTAAAATGAACAACACAGGAAACAAGTGTTGGCAAGCATGTGGAGAAAACGGAACCCTCATGCAGTGTTAGTGGGAATGCAAACTGGTGCAACCAAGGTGGAAGACAGTATGGAGGTTCCTCAAAAAATTAAAAATAAAACTACCATATGATCCATTAATCACACTACTTTGCACTTGCCCAAAGAATATGAAAACACTAATTTGAAAAGATACATGTACTCCTATGTTTATTGCAGCATTGTTTACAACCTAAATTATGGAAGCAGCCTATGTCCATCAATAGATGAATGGATAAAGAAGGTGTGGTACAATGTGCAAAGATATATGTACAATGAAATATTATTCAGCCATGAAAAGACTGAAATCTTGCCATTTGCAGCAACATGTATGGATCTAGAGAGTGTAATGTTAAGCAAAATAAGGTAATCAGGCAAGACAAATACCATATGATTTCACTCATATGTGGAATTTTAAAAACAAAATAGCAAAGAAAGGGGAAAAAAAGAGCAACCAAAAAGCAAAGAGATAGTCGAGAGGAGGTGGAGGGGGGAAAATGGGTGAAATAGGTGAAGGGGATTAAGAGTATGTTCATCTTGATGAGTATGGAGTAATATATAGAACAGTTAAATCACTATATTGTACACCTGAAACTAATATAACACTGTATGCTAACTACACTGAAATTTAAATAAAAGAACACATAGAGTCGTGAAAGGGTTTCTTGCAAGGTACTGACATGACCATATTTGCATTTTAGATCATTCTTGTTGTAACTGAAAAAATAGATTGAAGGAATTGCCCAGAGGTGGGAAGACTAATAAAACTGTATTATCAAGACTTCCATTTATAAAATGGCCAAGGAAAGATGGCGCTACACTCTTCTCCTAGAAATTAATGCAAGAAGAACAAGAAATAAAAACGCAAATTCAGTCTTTGAAAAAAATTAGATAATATCTATATCCCCGAACCACAATATATAAGAAAGGATTGCTGAGAGTAATTATGGTCAAAAGGAGTCTGAACAGATATGGAAAGATACTGCTTGCATCTGCATATTTTAGCCAAAATCAGCAGGGGGAAAAAATCCCCAAACATTTTCTATATTTGGAATAATGGGAATGTGCCAGTGGGAGCATCCCTAGACAAATGAGAAGCAGTATCAATCAGTAAGTGAATGGAGAGTCACACTGATAAGCCATATCTAGGCATTTTATTTTATAGGTGAGATAAGGTGGAGGAAAGAGATTTTACTGGTAAAATAAAAAGAGAGTAGAGAAAAGAGATGCTGCACTGGGGGCACCCTAGAGTTACTGATCATTGTTGACGAACGAGAAGTAAAAGCGAAGAAAACCTACACATATAACCCTGTACCGTAAGGAACATTATTATGAACCAGGAAGAATTTCTGATAATCTAGAACATAGTCTTGGCTCCTTTCTCTTATACACCTTCTACCAATAGTGACCATAGGAAGAACTCAGCTCATTAAAATATGAGCAGTAATTCCAAAAGGAATCAGCATGGGATCATATAAATATATTCCCCCCCCAAAAAAAAGGAGGAAAGAAATAATAAACAAGCAAAATAAATGGAGAAAGAAAACTGTCATTAGAAAAAGGGTCACAATGGATCAGACAAAAATTTTGACCAAGCATGTTGTCATGAATTAAAGGATAAAATGAAACAATAGCAAATTTCAATTGTGCATCGTGCATTCTCCCTATAAATTAAAACTCAAAACAGAAAGCTCCAAGATCTCAGCAAAGATACATTGAGACCAGAAGGAATTGAGTAATGAACTGAGGAAAGAAATAAGAAAGTATTACAGAAATGAAACTAGCCCAAAGGAGATGAGACATAATACTTTGGAGACAAGGAGGCTAGGGAGAATTAAGAAAAGTAAGAAAAATGAAACACACACACACACAATGTAAAAGCCTTGGGAACAAAAATAACTGATAGTAAAGGTAAAGAAGATCCAACATACATGATAGGGTACAGATTGAATGGAGTAAATCAATTTTTAATGTGTAGTTTAAGAATTTTTCCCCTACAACCAAGAAATTAAAGAAGAATTTTAAAAGTCATAGAAACAAATGAAAATGAGACAAAACTTTTGAGATGCAGCAAAGGTGGTGCTAGGAGGAACGTACATAGCAACACAAGCCTTTCTCAAGGAACAAGAAAGGTCTCAATTAACACAAACTAACCTTACCCCTAAAGGAGCTGGAGAAAGAACAGCAAATAAAGCCTAAACCGAGTAGGAGAAGAGAAATAATAAAGATTAGGGCAGAAATCAATGAAATACAAACCAAAAGAACAGTAGAACAGATCAATGAAATGAGGAGCTGGTTCTTTGAAAGAATTAAGATTGATAAACCCATAGCCAGACTTATCAAAAAGAAAAGAGAAAGGATCCACATTAATAAAATCATGAATGAAAGAGGAGAGATCATGAACAACACCAAGGAAATACAAACAATTACAAGAACATATTATGAGCAACTATATGCCAACAAATTAGGCGATCTAGAAGAAATGGATGCATTCCTAGAGATGTATAAACTACCAAAACTGAAAGGAAGAAATAGAAAGTCTGCACAGACCCATAACCAGCAAGGAAATTGAAGCAGTAATCAAAAATCTCCCAACAAACAAGAGTCCAGAGCTGGATGGCTTCCCAGAGGAATTCTACCAAACATTTAAAGAAGAGTTAATACCTATTCTTCTGAAATTATTTAAAAAAAAAAAAAAAGAAATAGAAGGAAAATTCCCAGGCTCTTCCTATGAGGTCAGAATTACCCTGATCCCAAAACCAGACAAAGACCCCACCAGAAAGAACAATTACAAACCAATATCCCTGAAGAATTTTTTCCCTAGAAACAAAGTCTTGTATCTATTTGTGGAAAAGGCGTACTTCATCCCAAGACAACTTGACACAGAACAGTCAGCACAGATATCATTTTTTAAAAAATAAATGGCCCTTAAAGATTAAGGCTTTTGTGCAATGAGGCAAAAAGATCAAATTTCATATGGCGAAAAAAATGAGCTGGCTCAGACTCTGCACAGCAACAATCAATGCTAAAAAACAGTGGGACAATGCAAAAACCTCAAGGAAAGAAAATGCAGATTCAAGGAATGTATTCACAGTGAAATCATCATTCTTGCTATAAAGACAACAGATATGTTTCAACATCCAAAAACCCAGAGAATGTAATTTCCATGAATCTTTATAATATGGATTTCTTTAGTATTCTAATGGGAAAACTTGAACAACTTGGATGAATGGAGAAACTGTAGCAGAAGGAGTGGAGGGAGGTGCCAGTATAATTAAGTATGATCAGCGTGGAGTTAAGAATGGGGGTTATGATTAGAATGGGAATCTTTTTTCTAATCTTGGATAGGTGGAAATGATAGGACAAATAAAAGATGAGAAGCAGTAGGAAAAATGGAATGTAGCATAAGCACCTTTTATATTCGGAAGCCAGAAGTTACTTAAGCTGATAAATGAAGTACTAGAAGTATAAATATATTCAAAATTTTAAAGATAAGTACTAAAAGAAATCTTCTAATCCATGAAAATTAGGTGTTGGCCTGAGAAGAGGAGCAGAAAGGAAATAAAGTAATGTAAACATTGGTTCATTTAATCCAAAGAAATAGAGGATTAAATGTATTATAAACTTATAGTAAGCCCACTGATATAATTGCAACTGTTAGAAAGTGAGTGAAAAGATATTCATTGCAATATCATTTATGTGAGCAAAAAGTTGGGAGTAATATATATATATATATATATATATATATATATAGGATATCAATAACACTTATATGTATATAACATATGGTATATCCAGACAGTGCAGCTATTATAGTGAACTCTATATATAGAGATATATATTTACCTATGTATTTATATGGGATAGTCTCCAAAACAAATTATGAAGTGGCAAAACAAGGTACTGAGTAAATAGAATGGGGAACAAAACCCAATATATATGTACTTATATATGTTTAAGATGTATGTCTTGAAGGACACAGAAAACTTAGGTTAGTTTGGTTTCCTTTATTAAGGGAGCTCTGTCACTAGGGGTCAGGGGTGAAAGGAAAATGTTTACTGTATACTTCATGGTAATCTTAAGATTTTGTAGCACGTATTTTTTTGTACCATAAGTTTTGTACCATTACTTTTAAAAAGTAACTTTAAAAAAGGAGGCTATTTAAGTTATTTGTGTAAGAGAGGGTGGTGACCTGAGTTAGAGAAATGGCGGTGGGGATGGAGAGAAGCAGATGGATTAGAAGCATTATCAGCTGCAATGATGGGGAGTGAGAAGGAGTCAAAGATAACATGAAGGTTTCTTCTGGCTTGGGTAATGGGGTGGGTGGCCGTGCCACTCCACAGGGTAGGGCAGTCAGGCCTTCTGTTCCTCTGTAGAATTCTGTTATCTCATGCCTTTCTACCTTTCCATGACATGTTTTCACCTCTTGGTGGACAGTTTCCCTGTCTTTTATAAGCTCAAGATTATCTGGAATATCAGATGCATACCAGATGTCAACTCAATCACATAGTCTTAATTATCTAATTACAAGACTAAAGAATCATAAAATTTAAATCTTAAAATGGACCTTAGAAATGCATCATGGGTTCATCGTTTTATTTTACCAATGAAAACCCTAATGGCAGAGGCACTGCATGATTTAAATTCACTTTTTTTAAAAGGTGATTTAAATTCTTGTTAAAAATTTAAATAAGTTGGATTATGAGCTTACATATTTTTGATTTCCCTTTTCTTCCCTTGTTTAAAGAATAATAAATTATAACACACCTAAGTGGTGGATACTAGAACAACATTGTCTTTTAACCACATGTGACAGACAGTGAATGAGAATGTTACACTGTCTCGTCTGTGGTCTCTGTCTCATTGGCTTCAACATCTCTTTAGCTGCCTAGACTCAAGAGGTAAAGATTTATTTATTCTCTCCTATTTTAATTATACTCTCCTATCCCACTCTGCATCAATCCATTGTTGAACGACTTAGGTTTTCCTTCTGAAACACATTGGTGTTTTTTCTCTATTGCCATTATTACACCTTGGAGTTCAGATTTTCTTGCCTGGACCATAGCAATGGCCCTCAAACCCATCTCCTTGACTTTAGCCTTTTTTTGTTTCAGTTTATCTTCCAAATTACAGTGAATGTTACCTTCTAAAAATGTGGATCTTACTGTGACCTCTCACAAATTTTTCAATAACTGTTCAAAGCAGGTAGATCAAAGTCCAGATTTCCTGGGTGGCATTCAAGGTGTCATCTTTTCCAAAATTAAGCCTTTACTTTTTCACTCTGAAATAACTTTTCTTTTGTTTATTTTTGTTAAAGAGTTATCCATCTTCAAGAGTGCGTTCACTTACCACTTGGCTTTCCTAGAGCAAAATTTCCTCTTACTTTTGTGTCTTTGAGTTTGGGCCATCAGTAGAATGGTATTCTGATGATTTTCTTTCTTTTTTATTTAGTGATGTTTGTGTCCATGTACCTTTTTCTTTACATACAGAGATGGTGTCTTTTTCATTTTAGTATATTCCACCAATGTTCTCTTTCCCAACTTTTGCATATTCTGTGGGCTCAGAGATGATGCCATAGATGAATCAGAAATTTGTGACTCCTCTGGAGAACTTTAGTGGTCTGAAAGTGGATTGAAAACAGGTTAGAAACCAGAGGGATTAACCACAAATATTTAAGTAATCGCGCAACAGAGGCTGTGGAGACTTAATATATTTCTAAACGGTGTTCTCCATTTGTGACTTTTTTTACTTGCAATTTTCACATGTCTTATTAATTTTGCAATTTATCATAGTTGGGGCAGATTTTAAAAAGTGAAACATTGTATTTGATATGACTGATTTCCCAAAAGGGACTAGGTAATGAATACAAACAAATTTGTTACCTGAGATACTAATGCAAATTTTGGAACAGTTTTTGAAAATATATAAAAGTATTTGAAAGAAATATTTGAGTAGAAAGTTATTTTTAGGGACGCCTGGGTGGCTCGGATTGAGCACCTAGCCTCAGGCCCAGGGTGTGACCCTGGAGACCTGGGATGGCGTCCCACATCGGGCTCCCCAAAGGGAGCTTCTCCCTCTGCCTGTGTCTCTGCCTCTCACCCTCTGTGTTTCTCATGAATCAATAAATAAAATCTTAAAAAAAAAACCACACCTCATTTTTAAAGTAGTGGTAATATAGCTAATAATACCTTATGTGCACTACATGATTTCTTCCACTAGAGGGCAGCAACGACTCATGAGTGCATCGGGTGGTAGTTTAAAAAAAACGCTTCAGAATTATCCGTAGAATAGTTTCCAATGCAAAATCGGACAGGATGCATGTGTCACTAATTTTAAAAAGCATTTATTTTGTTGACTTTCTGACCAAGTAGAAATTAAGCCCTAGTATTAGCCGTTAAGTCTAATAAAAGCAAATTGTGTTACATGGTACAAGAGTTCTCTTACCTTAGTTTTGATGCTCTTTCTTCATCTTACTTGCTCACACAGCAAACATGAATTAAGCCCTATTCTGTGCTAGGCCCCTTGCTTTTCCTGGAAGTACAAAGCTGGATAGGACATAGTCCTTGCTGCAGAGAACCCTATTTTATCTAAAAAAAATTTTTTTTTTAGTATTCCTGTGCTAAATAAAATAGGGGATTCCTGTATGTGTAAGACATAACGATAAATCACATGAATTGAATGCATCCAGTGTCCTAGGCACTGTTCCAAGTTGCTTTACTTTTTTTCATCTCACTACTCAAACAAGGAATCAGTATTGTTTTACGGGTGTGACATGGAGGCCCAAGAGGTTAAGTATTTGCCAGGCATCATACAATATTTAAGTGGTAGAACTAACATTTGAACTGAGGCAGTCTTTTTTTTTTTTTAAGATTTTATTTATTTATCCATGAGACACAGAAGCAGAGGCAGAGGGAGGACCCCAGGATCACGCCCTGAGCCCAAGGCAGATGCTCAGCCGCTGAGCCAGCCAGGTGCCCCTGAACTGAGGCAGTCTTAACACAACACCTACACCCCATCTATACTGCTCTGCTGCTTCCCATGTAAGCTCTGTTCTCAAAAAACAATTGCTTATGGAGAAAGGAGACATGGTGGGGAAATAGCATCATGACTTAAGTGCTTCCTCTTGAAGTCTATGACGAAGTGTCAATGAAAGTATTCCTCTTTCTCAACTAGATTCTGGCCAGTTTAAGGATAAACAGAAGACTTGGAGATGGGGCGAAAGTATCACCTTCATTACTGACAGAAGGGAAATTAGAGCATTTGGTTTTAGATCTGTTAGCTAAATGGGCTTACAGATATTGAGTCACAGCATCAGCAGGCTTCTCCACTCGCCCCTCCCTGCCCCATGAACAGAAGCCTAGGCTTAGGGTACCCCTCACCCCCAACCTTCCATCCAGTGCTTGACCCCAGCAGGGACACGGTCCCCAGAAGGGAGTGAAATGAGTGCTTCCTATAAGCACCTCACTCTCAAAAGGAAGAAGGGAGGCTCTGAGCCAGGCATGACCAATTTCTTCTTCCCAAATTTACCACTCAGATAAATCACCTTATGTCTTCTAAGCAGAGAGAAGCCAGTAATTACAATTAGTGAGTTCCTTCGGGGAAGGAAACTTCAGAATAGTGGAGATTTATACCTCCCTAATATTTTCCTGCTCTTGCCAGCTATTTACTAGCTAATTTTTTTTGAGAAAGTCATTGTGGTAGACAGAATCATGATCCCCCAAACATGTCTACATCTCAATTCCTGGCATCTGTGAACATCAGGTTACATGTCACAGGGAATTAAGGTTACAGATGGAATTAAGTTTGCTAATCAGCTGACTTTAAAATGGGAGATTATCCCGAATGACCCAGTAGTGTTAGGGAAGGAATGCTTGTGTCCTTCCAAAATTCATATGTTTAAGCCTTAACCCTTAATGTGATGATATTTGGGGGTAGAGCCTTTAGAAGGCATATTTGGGTTTGATTTAGGCTGTGAGAGCAAGGCCCTCATGATAAGATTAGTGCCTTTATAACAAGAGGAAGAGGGAAAGGGGGAAATCCACCCTACCCCCTGTCTGAGTCCACATAGAGGGAAGGCGATGGGAACACAGAGTGAGAAGGCAGCCATCTGCAAGCCAGGAAGAGAGCTCTCATGAGAGCGCAACCATGCTGGCCCATCCTGATCTTGGGCTTCCAGACGCCAGAACTGTGAGAAAATAAGTGTCTGTTGTTTAAGTCTCTGTCTTCAGAGTCTTGTTATAGCAGCCTGGTGTGACTGAGACAAGTTAGGTACAATGTCATCAGCCTTAAAAGTGGAATAGGGATGTGGAAGGGTCAGACAGATGGCAGCATGACAAAGACTTGGCTCACAGAGTGTGAGAACGCAGACCTTGTGACAAAAGAGTTGTCTAACCTAAATGAGACTCCTGGTCTAGAAGACACTATGGTATGGATTAGATGGAGTAAAGCTCAGTGGATTAAAAAGAGGAGCTCCGTGGGGGCACCTGGTGGCTCAGTCGGTTGAGCGTCCACTCTCAATTTTGGTTCAGGTCATGATCTCAGGGTCGTGAGATCGAGCTCCATGAGATAGAGGTTAAGATTGTCTCTCTCCTTCTACCCCTCCCCTCCATTCATGCGCTTGCTCTCTCTCTCTCTCTCAGATAAATAAATAAATAAATAAAATCTTTTTTTTTTCTTTCTTTTCAAATAAGAGGAACTCCATGGCCAGGCTCCCTGCTTTAGGCCTCATGAGATTAAATGGGGCTTGCAAGACAGAGGGAAAGTTATAACTTATATAAGCCAATCAAGGTCTGTGTTACTCTCTGTTTCTTTTCCCTTTTGATATGCTTTGGCATTTAGTAACAGCATGAACATCCAGTCCTTCCTAGCTGCTGGACATAAAGACACATTTGCACAGTATGCGGTAGATAGTTAAATGCAAAGTAGCACAACTTTACAGCCAGAGGCAAATATAATGATGGCATTAGTAATCTGCAGGAAGACCCAAAGGAGGAGAAAGTATCTCATTCAGGGTCAGGGAGTGTTGTCTAGTTGTTTTCTTCATTTAAGGAGTCTTGAGAATTTTGGACTTTATTATCATTAATAAAGATCACATTTCCTTTTAAGAAGTTAAAGCCGTATATATGTTCCATTTGAGTCGCAACTATTTATCCTATATCCACATGTATGCCCCAGAGTCTGGGCCATGAGAGTGAAGAGAACCTTGAGGACAAGTCTGCCCACTAGTAGGTACATTCCCACCAAGAAGAATACTTGAAAGAAAAGTCACAAATCATGATAGATTATATTCAATACACTCATTGTTTATTTGGTGAGTCCCTACTAAGTACTAAACATGGGTTAGGTAGTTGCCAGAGATTAAATAAATAAATAAATAATTAATTAAACAAACTGCCCCTGTCCTCAAGGAGCTCAAATATGCTTTAAAAGGAAGAAATGGGGACGCCTAGGTGACTCAGAGGTTGAGCATCTGCTTTCAGCTCAGGGTGTGATCCCAGGGTCCCGGAACAAGCCCTGCAGTGGGTTCCCTGCATGGAACCTGCTTCTCCCTCTGCCTATGTCTCTGCATTTCATTCTGTTTTTCTCATGAATAAATAATTAAAATCTTTTGAAAAAAAAGGAAAGAAATTAATAGTTAAAACACAGTATAAATGAAAATAAAGATGCTTATAAGAGACAATTCCCATGAGCTCTGAGCATCCTGCATGCTCCAGTTGGCTATGCCAAGAATAAAGGCCTTGAGTTTTCTTTACTTAGATGATTTCTCGGAGTTGGATTTGCAGTAAGCAACCCCATGGATAAGGTAATGTCTTCCCCAAAGAACATCTTACTGCCCACTATAAAAGTGGTGAATCTCCAAGATAAGTGTTTCTCTCCCGTAATGCATCCCACTGCATATGTAGACAACTTTCTAGACCCATCTGTGTCACCCCTGTGAGACTTGGAGAACCCAAGGAACTGGCACAGACATGAAGTTTTGGCTACTACTTTGCTGTAAGCAATAAAGTCCTTTGTCTCTGATCCAGCAATCTCGTGTCTTCTGCCAGCATCCATGAAATGTAGGAAGCTAACTGGATAGCTTCTAAGTAGGGTACAATCCCAGACCTTTCACAATTTCTGACTGTATTCTGCGTTGGAAAGGTAAACAGACTTGAGGAATGAATGTGGATATTCTAGGCTGATGAGGACATACACCATGTCAGACGACACCAAGTCAGGCACGTTTACCCTGTGAAGGCTTTAGCAATATTGTTGATCCTGACCTTTATAGATCTACTGGGTTCATGGGTTCAATTCTTGGAAAAAGTGAGTATGTGCATCCTTTTTGTAGTAGCTCTTTACTAAGAACCATTTGCATATCCCTGATGATGAGTGATGTTGAGCACCTTTTCATGTGCCTGCTGTCCATCTGGTGTCTTCTTTGGAAAAATGTCTATTCAGGCCCTCTGCCCATTTTTTTTCCTCTGCCCATTTTTTAATCAGATTATTTGCGTTTTTGATGTTGAGTTGAATAAATTCTTTATATATTTTGGATATTAACCCCTTATCAAATATATCATTTGCAAATATCTGGTCTCATTCAATAGATTGTCTTTTCTTTCTTTCTTTCTTTCTTTCTTTCTTTCTTTCTTTCTTTTCTTTTTTTTAGAGGTGGCACATGGTTATGGGTGGGAGGAGGGAAGCGCAGAAGGAGAGGGAGAGAGAGAATCCCATGTAGGCTCCATGATGGGCATGGCTCAATTCTGCAACCCTGAGGTCACTACCCTAGCTAAAATCAAGAGTGGGACACTTAAGTGACAGAACCACCCAGGCATCCTTGCCTTTTCGTTTTGTTGGTAGTTTTTTTCACTGTGCAAAAGCTTTTTATTTTGGTGTAGTTCCAATAGTTTATTTTTGCTTTTGATTTCCCTGCTTGAGGAGACATATCTAGAAAAATGTTGCGATGGTCGACGTCAAAGAAATACTGCCTATGTTTTCTTCTAGAAGTCTTGCGGTGTCATGTCTCAACGTCTATGTTCTTTTATCCATTTTAAGTTTATTTTTGTGTATGGTGAAAAAAATAGCCTGGTTTCCTTCTTTTGTATGTAGCTGTCCAGTTTTCCTCTTTATTGAAGAACTGCCTTTTCCCCATTTTATATTTTTGGCTCCTTTGTCATAGATTAATTGACCATATAAATGTTGGCTTATTTCTGGGCTCGGTTCTGTTCCATTGATCTATGTGTGCACTGCTCCCTATTTTATATGGTGTTAAAAATATGGTGGCTGCTTTCTGGAGCTTTCTGGCTTTGTTTACATATGCTACTTGGTCTAGATATTCTTGTCTCTTTTTCTGTATTCTGCTCCATTTTGACTCCCAGAACTTTCTACTCCTTGTTCTGTCCTTTCCTAGCATTGCTGACTCTATATTAGCATCTTCTTCCACAAGGACCTTAACTGATAAAGGAGATCTGTTGTCAAATCCTTCAGAAGCTGCCTAATTGCTGCTTTATATTTCCTGCCAAACAGACATCAATTTCATACAAGTTTTGTGGCTGTTAGTGGTTCACTTGCCCTCATTTGTATTTTGTGGTTTGGAAACATGCCTTGTTGTCCAAATTTTAAATAAATGTCACTCATAGGCTTTTGACTTTGCTACCTGGTTACTCTTCCTGTTCTTATGTGAGGATTAGGGAAAATGGAAAAACTATGCTGCCATTGCCACCATCTTCCTGGGATCCACGTTAAAACTCTCATCAGCTATGATCATTAGTTTGGCCAGTATATTCCTGCCATCTGCTGCATCCGATGAGGTGATTTATAGGAATACTTGAGCTTTACAGAAAGTACCTCTAAAATGTCTTAAGATCATTTCCCTTATTTTATGTAGGCTATCTTCTGATCTTAATTTGATTCCTGTCTCAGAAGCAATCATGTTGATTAGCTGACATAAATAAATTGCCTTGGTGGTTCTATTTCTCATAATGAATTATTTACATATTCACTTCAAGCTAACCTTTATTTGGGGCCTACTCTATGTGCCAGGCGATGTGGGCTGGGCACAAGAGAGACAGGGTTGAAATAAGCCATAGTCCCTACACCGAAGGATTTCACAGTCAAATAAACTTGTTTGCTAGTATTCAGGATCTATCCCTAACCTCAGGTGGTATCAGACATTCAACAAACTCTGACAAAGAAAAGGAATTTAAACTATCAAAATCTTATATAAAAAAAAACAACTAGTAAAATTTCTGGGAGGTAGAGGAAACAGAAACTTCTACTGAGCCCCAAATTAATGTGAAGGACAAGACTTTGTTTTGAGTATTATTGATATTGAATTTCCTGGTAGTTGTTAGTGGTTTATCATCTCAAAATATAGACAGGTAGAGTTATTTAATGACTCCGGTTTTTCCTGACTAGTAGGGTCAATCAAGGTAATTTTAGTAGTCTGGTGAAAGAAGGCCTTAGAAACCCAAATACATGAATAGCCAGCAGCTTCTGCAGGGAGCACTCTGCAGTACAGCGTTTGGTCTGTCTGGGCTCACTCCGTTGACATGGAGCTGATGATGTGGAATCCCTGGGAAGTGTATGTAAAAGAGTGCAGTGCTGATGATTCAAGGTGAAATAACTGAGCTTTGCCCTAGAGATAGCTTAGAAATCTTCAGTTTCTTATGTAACATTAAGACATTTAGTGTGTGAATTGTATTATGGAGCACTTTTGGTTATTTACATTTTTAATATTATCCTTACAATATTATATATTGTATATGTGTATATATGTATATCTATATGCAACATGGACACATATATATGCAATTTTGTCCCCCCCCAAAATTCATAAGTTAAAATCCTAACCCCCAAGGTGATGGTATTAGGAGGTGGAGCCTTTGGGAGGTGATAAGGTCATGAAGAAATTAGTGCCCATAAAAGAGAGGCCCCAGAGAGCCCCGTTCACCATGCCAGGACACAGAAGATGGCAGTGTAGGAGGAAATGGGGTCTCACCAGACACCTGATCTGCCAGCATTTGATCTTGGACTCCTCAGTCTCCAGAACTGTGAGAAATACATTTCTGTTGTTTATAAGCTGCCCAGTCTCTGGCATTTTGTTTTAGCAGCCCAAATAGACCAAGGAGTTGGGAATAACCTAAAGGGAAATAGTCCATGAAGCTAACTGGGGATGATCGATGAAAGAATACACAACGTCTATTAAGTTGTCTATTTAGTCTGCTTGATTATAGCTTTGTCTTAAAATATAACCCTAACAATTGATTTTGAAGCTATATAGCACTTACTTGATATTATAACCCTAACAATTGATTTTGAAGCTGTATAGCACTTAATGATATTATTCTTTTTTTCCTCTTCTTTCTTTTTTTTTAAATTTCAAATTTTTATTTAAATTCTAGTAATTTAACATATATGATAAAATTGGTTTCAAGTGTAGAATTTAGTGATTCATCACTTACACATAATACCCAGTGCTCATCACAAGTGCCCTCCTCAGAATGCAAGCTGGTGCAGCCACTCTGGAAAACAGTACAGAGGATCCTCAGAAAGTTGAAAATAGAGCTACCCTATGACCTAGCAATTTTACTACCAGGTATTTACCCCCAAAACACAAATGTAGTGACCTGAAGGAGCACCTACACCCTGATGTTTATAGCAGCAATGTCCACAATGGCCAAACTATGGAAAGAGCCCAGATGTCCATTGACAGATGAATAGATAAAGAAGATGTGGTGTATATATATGCAATGGAATACTACTTAGCTATCAAAAAATGAAATTTTGTCATTTACAATGACATGGGTGGAACTAAAGGATATTATGCTAAGCAAAATAAGTCAATCAGAGAAAGAATTATCATATGATCTCACTCATGTGTAATTTAAGAAACAAAACAGAGGGTTATAGGGGAGGAGAGGAAAAAATAAAACAATAAAATCAGAGAGGAAGACAAGCCATAAGAGACTCTTAATCATAGGAAACAAAGAAGATTGCTGGAGGGTGGAAGAAGAGGGACAGGGTAATTAGGTGATGGACATTAAGGAGGGCATGTGATGTAATGAGCACTGGATATTATATTAAGATTAATGAATCACTGACCTCTACCTCTGAAACAAATAATACGTTATATGTTAATTAATTGAATTTAAATAAAATTTTAAAAACCCAATTACCCTCTTTAATCCCTCTCATCCGTCTAGTCCACCCCCACCCACCTGCCCTTCAGCAACCTTCAGTTTGTTCTCTATAGTTAAGAGTCTCTAATGGTTTGCCTCCCTCTCTCTCTTTTTAAATACCCCTGAGACAGGATCAGGTTTTTGTTTGTTTGTTTGTTTGTTTTATTTCTGAAAACCTTTCTTTTTTATGTAGCTTTGGTCACAGAAGCATGATAAGTTGATGTCTTCAGAGAAAGCTTACCATGCCTCCCAGAACCTTCTTTTAGGATTTCAGTAAAATTTAGTTTTTTATTGTTATAAATATTTAAACATACAAATTCTGAAGACTAAACATAAGTAAACAGAATTTCATGTTTTCATCAAGGAGACCTATAGTGACATCAATTAATCTGAAATATTTAATGATGAGCATGATTACTATTATGCTTCATAAAATTTAAGGATAAGTGGCAAACTTTGGAATCAAAGTACTCATCAGTTGAAGGGTAGAACAGGCATATCCCCATAAACTATATTATTGGGTTAACTTTAAAGATGCTTTTGGGGATATGATTTAATACATTGTTCATTATTTTCTGTATGAGTACTCATGGAAAAAATTTCTCTCTGTTCTTGGTACCTGGAATAGTTGGGCAGCTCCTAAACTATTGTTTTGTTTATCTTTTAAGGACTCTGTGTTTTATAATTGATTATATTCCTCTTTGCATCACCTGCCAGGAAGCTCAGAGCCAAATTTATGGCTGACCTATAGTAAATTTGGAGGATATGATTATCTGCCTTAACCTCACACTTCATCTAAATTTTACTTTACCATTATTTCTTACTTATTAATTTTTATTTATAACTTATTATATGGTTTATTTTTTTGTAAGCCACTAAATTTAATTGAGGGTTGAATAAATAAAACAAGTAGCTCATATAAATAATTACAAATGATAGGCATTTTCATGGTCCAACTCAGCTGCTCCAGGGTTGTTGCTAAATATGGGGAGACTGGATAAAGCAAGAAGTTGCTCTAAACTCTAGATGATGATCCCATGACCTGTAATGTAGGAGGAAGCAAGAAGTCAGGCTTTACAAGGGAAACCTTGTTGGAGCCTCCCATACTTAATTTGGACTGTGACCCCAAACTTGAGGACTATAACCTCAAACTCCTTTTTCTTCCCTATCTTCTGTTTTCATTGCTTGCCTCAGCAGCACAGACCAAGGGTATATTGTAAGGGGAGGTCTCTTACCCTTAAACATCTTCCCTTGCTGCCTGAAATTCCACCAGACACAGATTTTTTGAACCACCAAGCAAATGCCTATGGAAGGCTTAAGAATTGTATCTTCGTACTTCCCTCCACAAGTAGGAATGGATGAACAACAGCATTACAAAGCTGAAAGGGATTTCAGAGAGCCCAAAGAACTCTCACTTTGTAAAAAGGGAAATTGAAAGGCACCTAAGTGGCTCAGTGGTTGAGCCCCTTTGGCTCATGTTGGGGTTTGGGATTGAGCCCCATGTCAGGCTCAGTGCAGAGTCTGCAGAGATTCTCTCTCCTGCCCCTCCCACTTGTGCTCTCTCTCTCTCTCAAATAAATAAATCCTAAAAAAAAGGACACATGAAAGGGTCAAGGAGCACTCCACGGACAGTCAGATGCTCCATCAAATGTAAATAGCAGGTGGAACACATTAACACATTTTTTTAATTAATGTTAAAAAAAATTGGATATTCATTTTACTTTTTAAGTCATTGAGAGGCATTAATATATTGCCCTAAAATGAAAATTAACGCAATGCATAAAAAGGCAAAACCAACAAATAAGCTAGAAAACTTACTGGGTAAAATTTTAGTAGGAGGGAATTCATTAATATCTGAATAGATTTTTGGTCTGCAGGGAAGTAGTTAAACTGAAAAAAACAAAAACAAAAACAAAAACAACTGTCAGCCTAGGTATGGTCTGTCTTCCTCTAAAGATGCAAATTAAGCATGGACTCTCAAATGCTACTTAGGATAGGAAAGTTACAATTAGCTGCTATAATAATATGCTCTTGGTTCTTGCTTTGTTTCACAGTGGCTTTAATTAAAGGCCTAGTGATGTCGGAAAGTCACATTAATTATTCATCTGCAAACATTTACATAGACTTCCCTGTACCCCTTCAATAAATTATCAACTTCACATCTCCATAATTTAATCAAATGACTAAAAATACACCATCTCCAGCTTCTGTGCCTCCTCTCTGGGCTTTGTCTCTTCTGGGTTATTTGTTACTGGAGAAGACTTCCCACTGTTATTAAGAAAGAAGAGAAGAAAATCTGCCTGCTAAAACTGTATAGATAGCGTTTCCTTTTTTCCACACTGTCATATTGATTGGTATAAAGCTGGGGTTTGCAAATGTCCATAATTTTTTGGAGCAAGATGAGAGGTACCATAGAATTGTGCTATTATTAAAAGCCAACATGATGTTGGGATATATTAATAGAAGCATAATATTCAAGAATAAAGCAATTTCTCCCATAATCCTCAGAGTGTGAAGAATCAAAGCTTCAACCACTAAGCATAGAAAAATCATAAAAAGGGAAACTTTTAGGGGTTATAGCTGAAAGATGAAGAATAGGCGTAGAGAGCCAAATGTAAAATCAGAAACGCCATTTAAGAAAAATTATTTGAGAAGGCAGATGTGCAATTCGATGTATAAATTACTTAGTAGGTCTGCAGGTTGGCCTAACTCTTAAAGGTACGTTGGGAAACAAATAAACTCAGGCTTCAAAGGATGGTGAAGGGGAAAACATAGATTTTGGAGTCTGTTGGAGCTGAGTTCAAATTTCAGCTTTGCTGTTTACCAGTGCTGATTTTTAGACCCTTTCTGAACTTTCCAAAGTCTTACTGATCTTGATAGGTAATGTCTTAGCCCAGGGTCATTTGATTACCAGGAGTAGAAACCCATTCGAGCCAGGTTAAGCATATCAGATTTACTTTAAGGAAACAAAGGGATCTCATGGAACACACATGTACTGACTATAGTCCAGCCTTATGGAGATTGAAAAGTTTTTAGGCAGCTTTTCCTTTTTTTTTTTTTTTAAGTTTTCTTTATTTATTCATGAGAGACACAGAAACAGGCAGAGGGAGAAGCAGGCTCCTCACTGGGAGCCCGACGTGGGACTCGATCCTGGATCCCAAGATCACGCCCTGAGCTGAAGGCAGAGGCTTAATCGCTGAGCCACCCAGGCATCCCAGATTTTCCTTTTTTCTAAGTGTTCCCCTAGAGTCTCTCATTTTTGATTCCTGTGCAAGATTTGTATTTCCTGAAGAAATTAAGGAGGACCTAAATAAATAGATGGACATCCTATTTTTGCAGATGAAAAAATTAACATAGTTAAGATGGCAATACTCCCCAAATTGGTCTAGAGATTCAACACAGTCCCTATCATCATTCCAGCTGTGTGTGGGGCTTTTTTTTTTTTTTTTTTGGTAGAAATTGACAAGCTGATCCTAAAATTCATACAGAAATTCTAGAAACACAGGATAGCTAAAATAATCTTGAAAAACAAAGTTGGAAAATTCACATTTCCTGATTTCAAATTTTACTACAAAGTCTCAGAAATCAGGACAGTGTGGTTCTGGCATGAGATAAGATCTATACATTCAATAGAATATAACTGTGAGTCCAGAAATAATCCATATCTCTATGGTCAACTTATTTTTTACAATGGTGCACGAACATTCAATATGAAAAGAATAGTCTTTTCAGCAATGATGCTGGGACACTGGATGTGTACATGTGTAAAAGATCCATGTGTTAAAGAATGAAGTTGAAGCTTTACCTCACACTTCATACAAAATTATGACAGGACTATGAAACTCTCGGAAGGAAAAATAGGTCTACATCTTTATGGCTTCAAATTAGGGAATAATTTTGTAAATATGACACCAAAATCACAGGCAACAAAAGAAAAGGCAAATAACTTAGACTCCATCAAAACTAAAAATGTGGGCAGCCCGGGTGGCTCAGTAGTTTTGCGCTGCCTTCGACCCAGAGTGTGATCCTGGAGACCCAGGATCGAGTCCCACGTTGGGCTCCCTGCATGTAGCCTGTTTCTCCCAATGCCTGTGTCTCTGCCTTTCTCTTTCTCTCTCTCTCTCATTAATAAATAATAAAATCTTAAAAAAAACTAAAAATGTTTGTACATAAAAGGACAGTATCAAAAGAGTGAAAATACAACCCACAGAATGGGAGAAAATATTTGCAAATAGTTGATCTGATGAGGGTCTAATATCCAGAATGTATAAAGGATTCCTATAACTCAACAAGGCAAAAAGAAATCTCAAATAAACAACACAATTTAAAAATGGGCAAAGGGTGGCTCAGTGGTTGGGCATCTGCCTTTGGCTCAGAGGAGAGGGCTGTAATGTAGTCCCTAAGTCTCCAAACTGGGCCTTAGCTTCTCAAAATGGAGTGTGAGAGGAACTATCACCTTTAGTACAAAAATGCTGTGTATTATACCTCAAAATTGGATTCAATGAGATAACATGTAAAGCACCAAGGAAAGTACCTAACTAGATTCCCATCTACCATTTTGCTCTAGTTTTTACTTCTTGTCAGATTAGAAGGACCATGATTAGATATATCACCCATTAAGATTCTTTGTGGTGTGGTTGCCCAGAGAGGCCAGTGAAGTGGGGTACTTCATACAGCCTGGCAGTAGTCTGCTACTGAGGTCTCAGACCCATCCTGATAAGCCTGTGTTCTGATCTCTTAAGAATCCTCCAGAACCTTTGGGCTTGGCAAGGTACTAGGATCATCCTTTCCCACATCTAATGGGCCTGGAACAGTGTTCTCGCCAGAGATCCCTGAAAGGACATGGTGATGAGCTCAAACCCCTGAGTGACTCTCTGTGGTTGTGAGACCCTTGAGTGTCCCCAAAATCCTGGTGCAGCTGAGGTCTTGTACTGTGGGATTTCCTGTGAACCAGAGCAAGTCTCTCCAACCCACCTCAGTTCAATTCATACCAGAAGGTTTTCTGAGGGGACATCAGGTGCCTCTCTGAGACAGGAGACTGTCTACAGCTGTCTTCACTCTTTGATGCAGGTAAGTCAAATCCATGGCAAGTGATAAGTTAGCTTATGGCAACCTGTTCATAAATTCTGTATTCTTAGTTTTGAATTCTCAATCGGGGGGTGAGCTATTTCATTTATGTAGTTGAATTTGATACTCTGAATTTCTAACAAAACTTTTGCCATGTGGGATTTTTCAGATATGGATGGATCTGTGGCCTCAGATCTTAACTCGATTTCTCATATCATGGCATTGTGTTGACCATAAGTATCAGTCAGCATTCCTGTTTTTCTATGTTTCCTCTGAGAGGGTAACCACTCCCACATGGTCACCTCAAGGACTTCTGATTATATAACATATATGTTTCTCAGAAGTTTGGAAAAAAATTTTTCAGATTTTATTTATTGATTCCTGAGAGATAGAGAGAGAGAGAGAGAGAGAGAGAGGCAGAAGCAGGCTCCTCGCAGATCTGAGAGCCCGAAGCGAGGCTCAATCCCAGGATTCTGGGATCATGACCTGAGCTGAAGGCAGACACTTAACCAACTGAGCCACCCAGGAACCCAGGATTATGGAAAATTTTGATATGCATTTCCTTCTATCCTTTGATAGTGTAAAGTAGATTTACTCCACTGGGGGCAGGGAACAGGGCACGTGGGCACTAACTGCTTTGACAGGGCCAGGTACAGAAGTAGCTCTGAATCCTACATAATTTCTCAGAATATACGGAGTTGACTAGTAGCTTCCAGAGTCCGTGTCCAGGTAACATGAAGCACTTATGCCATAGAAAAATACAGGCAGTATTAGTGCTTCTGCATCTGTTGTATCCATGGTTTATTCTGATAGGCTGTTTTCTGACTGCGTCTTTCCATCTCTTCATGTTATGACAGGCAGGAAGGAAGACTGGAGAGAGCATTGTATCAATTCCAGGCTTGTATCAATTCTTCACTATTTCTATAAGCATACATCGTGTCCCTTGTAGATGTCACTCAACCTTCGTGCCTTGAACCTAATTCTTCTTACTAGGGTGTTTGTGTGGGGGTAGTAAATTGTGTGCTTAAACCATATAGCTCATGCCTGGTGCAAAGAAGATGCTCACTGAATGGTAATTTTTTTTTTTTCTGAATGGTAATTTGAATCAAAATTCACCTGTCTGGGTGAATTCTCCTAAAGGCCCAGCTCACATAGTTACCTCCCCTCTGTAGCTTCTCAGACTCTCTCCATGTGGGTTCTTGACGATGTTATTGTAATTTGTCCTTTGTGCTTTGTTGGTCCCTTAGGCTTCTGCGGTAGCAATATCTGCATGGTTCAAATGCATTACCGGAAGACCATGAGTGCTGGCCATTTGCCATGCGACTTAGGCCTGACCTCCTTCATACAGTGCTGTGATCTGCAGAGATCAGAAGCTAAAGATAGTATCATTTTCTCCCATGAGGACTGTGAATTGTTGCATTTTCTCTATGCACAGGGCTGAACTTTACTATGATTAAAGCACTGAAGGAAAGCAAAGCATTTTCATCCTGATTTCAGCCTTCCTACCATTGGTTTGCTCCACTTCCGTTATACCTTCAGTAGCTTTTATACATTTTTACTTCTCTTCTCAAACTATACCTGGCATCTCATCTCCTACTCCAAGAATTTGACCTTGTCTTTATTTTTCAGTTGAGAAAATCAACATCCATTTCCTCCTCTGCCACCTGAAGTTATGCCCTTCTTTCTTATGTTTCTTTCTTTTTAAAGATTTTCCTTATTTATTTATAGAGAGAGAGAGAGAGAGCACACAAGCAGGGAGAGGAGCAAAGGGAGTGGCAGAGAATCTCAAGCAGATTCTGTACACAGCGTGGAGCCTGGCTTGGGCTCAGTCTCACAACCCTGAGATCATGACCTAAGCTGAAGCCAAGGGTCAGACGCCCCAACCCACTGAGCCACCCAGACACCCCAGGAGGGCTATGTTTCTGTACTTTCTCATTTCCTATACACTCCTTAGCTCACTCCAATCTGACTTGTCTCTAATATTGGAATTTCTTAAGTGACAAGGATTCAGCGGGATTTTTGTCTCCTTGTCTTGCTTAACCCTTTTATATTATTTAAGTTTTTGATAAATCACTCCTTCAGCTGTGGCATCTGAGACATTTTTCTCTCCTGGTATTCATTCTACTCTCCGATCTTTGTATCATAGCCTCTTTTAAAGGTTCTTTCTCTCATCTGCTCATTCTTTCGCTTATTGATTGATTCATTCTACAGTTTTTTTGAGTGCCTACTCTGCACTAGGTTCTGTACTAGGCACTGGGCTAAGTACAATGGAATATAACCTTGACAAGGCCTTTGCCTTCCTGGAGCTTAATTCGAATTGGGGAAATCTTTGGTAAACAAATAATAAACGAACAGTTACAAATTATTATTAGTGCCATAAAGAAACATAGAGTGAATAATGGGGGACCCATTATAAATATAGTGAATAGGGAAGACCTCTTGAAGGAGAAACCAATAATAGTGTGAAGAGCAGAAGAACATTCTAGCAGGAGAAACGCACTGAAATGGCATGTAAAGCCGTGGGAATGGATTAAATCACTTGGAGATGGAAAAGAGAATGTTTAACATTTAAAGTTGAGCAGAGGAAGATTCAGCAGAGGGAATAGAAATGGCCGCGAAGGTAGGAGGCTCATGTGATGAGTGAGCTGGGACAATGTGGTAGGCAGACTAATGGCCCCCCAAACATCTATGTCCTGATCTTCAGAACTTGTGAATATATTGGGTCACATGGTTGCCCATGGAATAAAAGTTGCGAATCAGCTGACTTTAAAATAGGAAGATCATCAGGGATTATGTGGGTGTGCCCCAAAGTAGTCACAGGAGTTCTCATCAAAGTGGAAGACGGAGGCAGGAGAGGGATAACAGGAGAAAGTCTCCACCTGCTGTTGGAGTTGGAGGAAGAAGGCCAAAAAGCAAGAAGTGCAGATAGCCTCTAGAAGCGGGCAAAGCCCCCCTGCCCACCTGGATTCTAGCTCAAGAAGACCCACTGTGGATTTCTGACCTCTAGAACTGTAGGATAATAGATTTGTACTGGTTAAGCCACCAAAAATGTGGTGATTTGGTATAGCATCAATAGAAAAAACTGGCTTGTGATCTCAGCTGCAACAAGGTTATGAGCCAAGCCCTCTCCTCAGCTTCTCATTCTCTGTACCTGCTCTGGACAATCTGGTTCTCATCATGACTCCTGTCCGAGCATATACTCTGGCCTCCCACTCTGCAGCTGTCACCTCTCTGAACTATAGATTTGTACACAAGTCTTTATTTCATAGCCCGTTAAATAGATAATAAAGGGAAATTTATTGATCTTTTCCCCAAATCTGAGGTTTTTTTTTTTTCTGTGCTGCTTATCTCTGTGATTGGTACCAACATTCAATCAGTTGCCAAGTAAATCCTCTCTCACTTCTCACAGTGAATCATTAAGTTCTCTAGAGTCTCTCTGCTGACCCATCCCCACCTCTCCTTTCTATTGTCACTGCCTTGGTTCAGGCCTTTCTCACGTCTGGCCTGGATTACTGTGGTATCAGGCTGAAATTCCTGCCTTCCTGCCCAGCTGCCAATCAATTCTCTATGCTACTGCTGCTAGAGTATTCTTTTAAAAAAATAACCAAATGTGTTTCTCCCCTCCTTAAATTCCTCTGGTAGCTTCCTGCAGTAGCTTTTGACATCTCACCTTGGCTAGGCTGAACTAAAGTCCCCACAATTTCATTTCTCGTATGTCTCCGGTTAGGATGTGAGAGCTGGAGGATGGTAGCAACAGGTACCTTCTCCAGGTTATTCAAGGAAACTCTAATTTAGGTGCTTCTGAGAAGAGATGTGGCAGCCATGATTAGAGTCCCCTCATAAGTTGACTTTGAATTAATCAGGGGGATTATGCTGGGTGGGCCTGACTTAATCATTGGAAGGCCTTTGAAAGAGGAGCAGGCCTTCTCTGAGTGCAGAGATGCTGAACTGTGAGTGACAACCCTTACCTTGTTCCTCCTGTAGAGCTCCGGCGTGCATGTGATCTCCCTTCCAGTGTGGGCCCTATGGACTTCAGAATTGCTTAGCCCGCCCCCACTACCGGGTAAGCCAGCTGCATGTAATAAATCCTTCTATGTCTATGTCTATATCTGTATCTATGTATATACCTATATCTAGCCCCAGATCTCTCTGTGTGTGTGTATGTGCATATGTGCATGTGCATGCAACCTACTAGTTCTCCAGTTGAACAGTGATCCATACACAAGTTGGTACCAGAATTTATGGTTCCAGAGGAACAGAATCTTTTAAATTTTTTTTTAAATTTATTTATTGGGACTCCTGGGTGGCTCAGTCAGTGAAGCGTCAGCCTTCAGCTAGGGTCATGATCCCAGAGTCCTGGGATTGAGCCTCATGTTAGGATTTCTGCTCCACAGGGAGCCTGCTTCTCCCTCTCCCTCTGCCTCTGCCCCTGCCCCTGCTTGTGCTCTCATGCTCTCTGTGTCTCTGAAATAAATAAAATCAGATTTTACTTACTTATTTGAAAGAGAGAGAAATAGCTAAGCGGAGGGAAGGGTGGAGGGAGAGAGAGAATCTTAAGCAGGCTCCACGCTCAGCACAGATCTTGACACAGGGCTTGATCTCATGACTGTGAGATCATGACCTGAGCCAAAATCAAGAGTTGGATGCTTAACCGACTGAGCCACCCAGGTGTCCCCAGAGGAACAGGGTCTTAAGGATGAGTTCTTGGAATTGACTTTGTATTTTATGGAATTGGTTCTCTGATTAGATTTAAGGGCACCCATGACTGACGCTGTTTCCAGTGGCATGAAGTGGCAATAATGTTAATAAAATTATCGTGTTTGGAAATCTTTCATCAACTACAGAAAGCAAGGCCCTGAGGCACCAAGTATTAGCAACCTCAGTACATTTTAGTCACAATGAGGAACTTAGTGGGATTGGTTGGTTGTTTTCAAGTGCACTGGAAAAAGTAGAGGAAGAAAATGATGAGCTCAGGGCTTCACATTGACTGACCTGAAAGCTTCTATCACTTTCTTGAAAGAGATCCTTATTTCCTTTAACCACAAAGTCAAGATTTCTTAAAACCAAACCCAGAGCTTCCTTTTGCAAGTGGCTGAATTATGACACAAATTGAATTTCCAACCCTACAGTATCTATTCTGTTAAAAATAGATCTTTACCGGGATGGAATGGGATCAAGACCATATGGTAGATTCCAGTGAAGATGAGGGAATTTGGACCTCTAAATTTAATCAAGGCTTTTTTTTTTTCTAGTAGAAGCAGCCTTTGCACTTCCACCTGTGAAGGTTAGTGGTGTACGTGAGACTGGGCTTGAGCCCAACAGGTATGAAATAGACCCTGAAGGCACAAACACATTGCATGAGGAAGTGGTCCAAATGCTGATGGTCTCTTCTGCTATATTATCTTCTCTGTCTCAGCCTGTCCTTACAGCCTTGTGAGAATTTCTCTAAGACCAGTTGACTGAGCAAGAAAAAGCTCAAGACTGATTATACAGATGTTTTTGTGTGATTTGCAGGCACCAATCCAATGTGGACAACTGCCATACTTACTATGTACAGCCCCTCTCTGGGACAGCCTTGAAAGCATGCAGTGAAGGGAAATCTTCCAAAGTGAGTTAAACTCTGAGCAGTGCACCAAGTTGTTTATTTTGCTTGGAAGGAGATACAGCCAGGTGTGTGATTGCATACTGACTCATGGGCTGTGGCCAGTGGTTTGGCTGGATGGTCAGGACTCAGGAGTGTGATTAGAAAAGTGGTAACAAGGAAGTCTGGGGAAGAGGTATGAGAATAGGCAAATAGTGTGAAGATACTTGTGTCCCATGTGAATTCTTACCAGAGGGTGATCTTGGCAGAAGAGTATTTTAATAATCAAGTGCATAGAATGGCATGTTCTGTGGATACCAGTCAGTCTCTTTCCCCAGCCCCTCCTGTCATTGCCTAATGGACTCATGAACAAGTAGCTATGGTGGCAGGGATTGAGGTTATGCACTGGGCTTGGCAAAATGGAAGAACACTCATTGAGGCCAGCCTAGCTATAGGCACTGCTCATGGCCAAATGACCAGAAGCAGAGACCAACGTTGAGCCCCCGTTATGGCATCATTCCCTGGGGTGATCAGCTGTTGGCAGGCTGATTACACTGGACAGCTTTCATCATGGAAAGTGCATCACTTTGCCCTTACTTAAAAATAAACTTACTCTAAATATGGATTTTCCTCCTCTGTATATAAATGCTTCCACCGGAACTACTATCCATAGATTTGTAGAATGCCTTTTCCACTGTCATGGTATTCCACATCGCATCACTTCCAGCCAGGAATTTAATTTCACAACAAAGGAAGTGCAGCAAAGTACCCAAGGCCATGGAATTCACTGGTCTTTTCATGTTCTCCATTATTCCAAGAAGCTGGCTTAAAATAATAGGGGGATGTCTCTCCAAATAACTAGCTATGGTGCCAGCTACAAATACTTTGCAGAACGGAGACAGCGTCCTCCAGCATATTCCAGGATGCAGTATTTATTCTAAATTTAGTGTATAATATTTGAAACTGTTTCTTCCATAGCCAGGATTCATGGATCCAAGGATCCTGAAAATGCCACTGCCTCCTCTCACTTTTTCCCCTAGTAACACACAAGATTTTTGCTTCTTGGCCCCATATCTTTAGGTTCCACTGGTCTAGAAGTCTTTATTCCAAAGAGGAGAATGCTTCCACCAGGGGCACACAATGATTATTTCATTGAACTTGAAGTTGACATGACCACTTGTCTTTGGGCTCCTCATGCCTCTGAATCAACAAAGAAAGTTGTTACTGTACTAGCTGTGATGACTTATGTGACCAATCTTACATGTTTTGAGATTTTTAGAAATTAAAGGAGGCATCAGATACAATATTCCTTAGAAATAGAATGCAAATTCCTCAACTTCAACAGTAAATGAAATATATCGGCATCACTACCTATACATTGATAGTTGAATCAAGTAATTGGGTTTAAATTTCCAAGATAGACAATATCCTACAGGGAAGATACATAGCTAATATACCATACTCTCTCAGTCAAATGAATACCCTCATTTTATGAGCCCTCCTCCCGAGTCTCTTTTTCTTTTAACCATGGCAGGATCACATTTTGTCAAAAACAGTGATCACAAATAATGTGAAGATTGCAACTTCTGTGATTCATGATATATCACTATTTCCTTCAAGGAATTTTTTCTTTAGTGTAATTTTTTTTAAGATTGTATTTTTAAGCAATCTCTACCCCCAACATTGGGCTCAAAGTCACAACCCTGAGATCAAGATCACATGCTTCACTGACTGAGCCAGCCAGGTGCCCCTCTTTAGTGTAAATATTTTCTGTCTGGAAATCATGGAACCCAGCCATTCAAGGCTTCGCCAAATTGTGAGTATGACTGAGACTGTGTGACATTTATGCCCAGCCTGTTCCTTAGCTCTCCTTGCTCTCACAGGACCTCACTTCCCTCTCAAAGATTTCCCCCAGCTGTTTCAAGCAGCCTCCACAATTCTGGTGTTTCACATATGCTCATAAATAATTATGTCTGTGCTCTTCAACTCTTGTGTGACCCCATGACTGCAAACCACAAGAGAGGTAACTTCCCCTGGCAAAGAGCTTTTGTTTGAGGATGCTTCTCTGCTGGGCACTGCTGCCCTTGACCTGCTATATGCCGAGGCTGTGTTTCCTGGTGGGGTTGGGGGAAAGGAAGAGTAGTCTCTCTGATTCTGTATGCATTTGGTCACCTAGACAAAGGTGGCTCTGTTGTGTTCAGTCTCCTGCAGTCTTTCATAAATATACTTCCTTTGGCCTTTTGCCATGTTACTGCTCTCAGAGGAATTTGAGCTCATCCATCAGTACAGCCACGTACTGATAAGAAATGAGAAAAATGGGCATAGCATTCCCATCACTGTCCCCAATTTTCTCTTGTCTTTGTTCCACAGCTGCGTCTATACCTCTCGGTCTCCTCTCAGCAAAAATTAAAAAATTAAAACCCCAAGCCAAAAAAAAAAAAAAAAAAAGGCAGAAAAAAAACAATCCCTGCACCCCAAAAGGCTCGTATACTCTAAAGATAGCTATTTGGATGCTACTGATGTTTTAGACAATCTGATTCTTAGTTGTCCAGGAAGGTACTGTGGGACAATTTAAAAAAAATTTTTTAATTGTTAGATTATATTAGAATCTGCATAAAATATCATCATTCAGTTGTTATTTGGATACGCTTGCTTTACCAGCTCATTTCCCATCACTTTATATTTTTTCCCTTAAGTATTCCAAATATGTACTAGATTTCTATCTAGAACAGCATTGCAACATATTATTTCGGGCTTGGATATAAATACAATATCCCTACAGGCTGAATCCCGGGAAAAAAGCTAAGCTCTTTTCTTTCTATTAGATATCAATTTATTTTTGCTTTCAATTTTCAAAGGAATAAGAAAAATACATTTGAAATTCATGCTGAGGGCCTAGGGTTAAAAAGTCTCCACCTGTTTTGGTCTGGAAGAACTGTGATATAGCAGGAGCTCTAAAGTCAGAAACACCCGAGTTCCAACTCCACTTACATGTTCCCTGTCATGATGCTTTATGGACCTCAGTTTACCCCCTTTGAAAATAGAAGATACGCCCCAGTATTCATGTCAGGGTTAAATGAGATAACGTAAAGTGCCTAGTACCTGGGGCGTCAACAATTGTTACTTCCTCCTACGCAGTGCCTCTTCTTCCAGAGTTGTCTCATGCTTCAGCGAATCATTGTTATATGGAATTTTCATTGCCATGACGACAGAATCAGAGCAGCGAAAAATTTCCTCCCCAAACAGGAGCAACAGTTAACAAAGTAGCACCTTCTTAATTGGTGGCAAATATGTGATTTCTTTCCTTCTCTTTCCCCCTCTCTTTTAACTAGTTTCCCTAATCCTGTTTATTTACTCTGAATCAACCAAAAGGAGAAGTTAGTAATTTTCTACTCACCGTGAAAATATTAACAATGATATCAAGTTCTTTTCTAGCACCTGCCTTCCAACAGCTGCCTGTAGAATATCATTGAAAGTACCTGGGATTTTATTATAATGTAAAATTAGAATTTTTCATAATCAGTGTCTGTATTTGTCAAATACCTTTAAGCTATATTTCCATATTATTCATGAAATCTCAAAGAGTTACAGTGGTCATTTAGTCTTGCTTTCCCTCTCTAAATAGAATCATATGCAAGAGGAATTTTTCTACTCTTTGTTTTGACATGCCTTAAAATTGACTCAATTAATTTCCATGGTAATATATTTCACTCCTTCATAGTTTTTGTGGTCTTAATAACCACCAACCTACAAAAACTTAAGCCTCTTCTCTCTTTTACCAAAGATATATAAAATAACTGATCATTGTTATTAATATATTTTTATTGGCTCTAATTAAGAAAGATCCCAAGTTGTATCTTTCCTTTAGGGTCGTTAACTTTTTGTCACATGAGAGCACAAAACTATTGTATTTATTTGTTTATAAAAGAATATTTATTTTAAGAGAGAGAGAGCAGGATGGAGGGGCAGAAGGAGAGTCTTAAGCAGGCTCTGTGCTCAGCAGGGAGTCTGATGGGGGGCACAGAGCCCTATGGGGGCTCCTTCCCAGGACCCTGAGATCATGACCAGAGCTGAAACCAGGAGTCAGATGCTTTAACCAACTTTAACCTTATAACACTCAGGCACCCCAGTACAAAGCTTTTATTTATTTATTATTTATTTATTTATTTATTTATTTATTTATTTATAAAAATATTTATTTATTCATTCATGAGAGACACTGAGAGAGACAGAGACAGAGACACAGGTAGAGGGAAAAGCAGGCTCCACACAGGGAGCCCAATGTGGGACTCGATCCCGGGACCTCAGGATCACGCCCTGGGCCGAAGGCAGGCACTAAACTGTCGAGCCACCCAGGGATCCCAAAGCTATTTTAAAACAGTGTGTTCCATTAAAACATATTTTTATTTTTAATAATTATTTTATTTTATTTTTTATTTTTAGAGAGAGAGAGAGAAAGTGTGTGAGCTGGTTGGGGGAGGGAGGGAGAGGTAGAGAGAGCATCCTAAGCAGGCTCCATGTCCAGTGTGGAGCCCATGGTGCAAGGATGGATCCCACAACCCTGAGATCATGACCTGAGCAGAAATCAAGAGTCAGTCACTAAACCTTCTGAGCCATCCAGGTGCCCCAAAACATATTTTTAAAAGCTCATTTTGAAAGCTTGATTCCTTGAAGCAGTTTGGCAGAGATCTGTAGGCTTCAGAGGTGAGAAAAGAAGTCATTGAATGAAAAATGTATTTTACTAAGTTATAATTGACATGTAATATATTAGTTTCAGGTGTACAACATAGTGACTCAACTTTTGTATACATTGCAAAATGATTACCGCAAGACTAGTTATCATCTGTCACCATATAAATATGTTAATAAAATATTATTGACTATATTCCCATGCTGTACATTATGCCCCCATGACTTATTTATTTTATAACTGGATATTTATGTTTCTTTTTTTTTTTTGACATTTATGTTTCTTGATCTCCTTTACCCACTTTGTCCTCCCTCCTCAGGCTCTCTGACTCTGGCAACCACCAATCTATTCTTTGTATAACAGTCTGTTTTTTTTGTTTGTTTGCTTTTGTTTTACTTGGGTTTTTTGTTTGTTTGTTTGTTTGTTTTAGATTTCACTTATATGTGTGTACTTATTTATAGACATTTATATATAAATAATATGTGGGTATATACTATTTATATATATTTACATATATATAAAATCGTATCATATTATGATAATACAATACACACACACCCTACATCTTTTTTATCTATTCATCATCGATGAACACTTAGGTTGTTTCCATAACTTGGCTATTGTAAATAATGCTTCTATGAAAATATCTGTTCAGGTTAGTGTCTTTGTTTTCTTTGGATAAATACCCAGTAGTGGAATTCCTATATAATATGGTAGTTCTATGTTTAATTGGTTGAGGAACCTCCATACTGTTTTCCATAGTGGCTGCACCAATTTATATTCCCACCAACAGTACACGAGGGTTCACTTTTTTCCACATCCTTATCAACACTTGTTATTTCTTGTCTTTTTTATAATAGTCGCTTTGGCAGTTACAAATGATATTTCATTGTGGTTTTGATTTGCTTTTCCCTGATGATTAGTGATGTTGGGCATCATTTTATGTGATTGTTGGCCATCTCTATGTCTTCCTTGGAAAGATATCTATTCAGACCTTCTGCCCATTTTTTAATTGGATTGTTTAGTTTTTGTTATTGAGTTGTATGAGTTCTTTATATATTTTGGATATTAACCTCTTATCAGACATATGATTTGTAAATATCTTCTCCCATTCAGTAGGTTGCGTTTTTGCTTTGTTGATAGTTTCCTTAGCTATGCAGAAGCTTTATAGTTTGATATATTTCCATTTGCTTATTTTTCCTTTGTTCCCCCTGCCTTTGGAGTCAGATCCAAAGGAACACTGCTAAGACCAGAGTCAAGGAGCATACTGCTTATGTTTTCCTCTAGGAGTTTTATGTTTTCAGGTCTTATATACAAGGCGTTAATCCATTTTGAGTTAATTTTGTCTATGATGGGAGATAGTGGTATAATTTTATTCTTTTGCATGTAGCTGTCCAGTTTTACCAACACCATTTATCAAAGAGACTGTGTCCTTTCCCCATTGTACATTCTTGCCTCATTTGTCAAAAATGAACTGACCATATACGGGTTTATTTTTGGGCTCTCCATTCTGTTCCATTAATCTCTGTGTATGATTTTTATTCCAATACCATACAGTTTTGATTAATATAGCTTTGTAGTACATTTTGAAATGAAGGAGTGTGATACCTCTGGCTTTGTTCTTTCTCAAAGATTGTTTTGGCTATTCAGGATCTTTTGTGGTTCTATATAAATTTTATAATTATTAGTTCTAGTTCTGTGAGAAATGCCATTGGAATTTTGATAGGGATTGCACTGGATCTTTAGATTGCTTTGGGTAATATAGACTTTTAAAAAATAATAATTCTTCCAAGCCATGAGCATGGAATATCTTTCCATTTATTTATGTCATTTTCAATTTCTTTCATCAATTTCTTATAGTTTTCAGAGTACAGGTCTTTTCACTTCCCTGGTTAAATTTATTTCTAGTATTTTATTATTTTTTTTCAAGATTGTATTTATTTATTCATGAGAGACAGAGAGAGAGAGAGAGAGAGAGAGAGGCAGAGACACAGGCAGGGGGAGAACAGGCTTCCTGCAAGGTGCCAGATGCGGGACTTGATCCTGGATCCCGGTATCAGGCCCCAAGCCAAAGGCAGACACTTAACCGCTGAGCCACCCAGGTGTCCCAATATTTTATTCTTTTTGATGCAATTATAAATGGGGTTGTTTTCTTATTTTGAAAATGAATTTCTTAATTTGAAATTTTCTCATTTGAGAAAAGAACTGAATGACAAAGAAATATGTCAGTAAAATTATTTCTGTCTCATTGATGAAGAATTACTGCAGATATGGAAGTCATGCTTCTTGCAAGAAAATATAAAATGGAATAATTCTCTGGGCTTTTGATAAGTTATTTGGAGCAGAAAATGTTTTTTCTCAGGTACAATTATAGAGAGGAATTAGATAAGAAAGAAGCTAAAAGTGCTAAAAATGGAACTGTAGCAGAGATTGCTAGCTGCTCACCTGATAACCATTTTCTTATTCTTTTAAAACTTAGGCAGAAGCCTTTTTTAAAAAAAGACTTTATTTATTTATTCATGAGAGACACAGAGAGAGAGGCAGAGATACAGGCAGAGGGAGAAGCAGGCTCCCTGTGGGGAGCCCGATGTAGAACTCGATTCCAGGACCCCAGGATCACTACCTGAGCCAAGGCAGACGCTCAACCACTGAGCCACCCAGGCGTCCCTTTCTTATTTTTTCTTTAGGAAGGGAAGCCCAGTTTTCATGGGGGTGATATTGTGTTCAGGTTAACAAATGTTACATTTCCCTGCCTCCTTTACAAATAGAAATGGGCAAGTGATACAGTTCAGTTCAAGGATTTACAAATGGAAGTTTAAGTTTAGAACTTCTGGGAATGTGTCTTAAAAAGTGAGTGACCCATGGTTAGTATGGCTTTGCTGCTCTATGGACTTTTTCCTTTTCTTCCCCCATGAAATATAAAATGCATAATCGATGTGGGTCTATTTATCTTGTAAAAGTAAGGGAAAGCCTAGGTACCTTATAGATAACTCACCTCAGACCTCAGTCTTGTAACCGTTTCTTTGATGAAGTCATTATTGCTTTAGATTGGCTGCTTATTAGAATTGCCTGAGTATATTTTTAAAAACTAAGTGTTGGGACTTCTACTAGTAGGTATGAGGTAGAAGATAGTGGCAGACCAGTGTTTCTGTTGCAAAAGCCATACAAATTAAAAATACATTTCTAAAGGTATCTGAGAGCTGTAAAAGCAAGTTTATGATACTAAAATTCCAGAAAGGAAAGAACTGTCCTAAGGTAGGTGGATGGACAATTGCCACTTCTCTTCCTAGAGTCATTTGCCAGCCTTGGGCATGGGCTACTGATCTGTTGTGATCTAGGCAGAAGAGTCTGCTAAGAGAAAGAGAAATGTATAAAGTTTTTAGTGATCATGAAGGGTTGGAGTGAAGAAAGGAAACTTGAAGCACAGTAAATGCATGTCTGGTTTTCCTCACAGGACATTGGTCAAGCTTTGGTTCTATACAGGTAGCTGAAGAGCTAAGCTGAAAGCTTTTAAAAGGCAGAGTGAAATCCCCTGCAGTCTCCTGATACTTAGGAAACAAAGATCTGCCATGGGAGGGGACAAGCATCAAATGCACACAGCTCGTTTCCCCTTCAAGAAGACATTTGCTAGATTTTAAAATGTAGGGACAGGCGATGACAGAACTGGGCTGAGAATTTTGGAAAGGTAGAGCTGGATCTTTCACAGTGTGTTAGAGCCAAAGATATGGAAACATACCAGGCTCTCAATAAGAAGTTCAGGAAATCAGGAATATCAGGTTCAGAAAGCCTGAGAAAGAGGGGAACTGGAGGTAGATCTGAGTCTTACTAAAACTGAAACTTAGTCCCAACCCTGTCAGTACTTAACTGGATTGAGGCAATCAGCCTCTCCTCCTATATGCTAATAGAGGACAGAAAAAAACCCTCTTTGGTGAAGGTAACACAGAGTTTGGCATACTATAAAAAATTACTAGGCAAACAATGAGGCAAGACAAATAGGGCCTATAATTAAGAGAAAAAGAAGACAATTGACTAGGGCCACAGATGGTCTAGATGTTGAAGTTTGCAGACAAGGAATTTATAATAACTGTGATTCATATGTTTAAGAAAATAAAGGAAAACATGGCCAAAGAGATGAAATGATGGAAAATCTCACCAGACAACTGTAATCTATAAAAAAAATTAAATGGATATATGTAGCCTAAAAATACAGTATCTGAAATTAAGAACTTAATAAATTGATTTTATGAGATTGGACACAGCTGAACACAGAATTAGTAAACTGGAAGACAATTCAAGAGAAAATATCCAAGTTGAAGCATAGAGAGACACAAGAATAGAAAGAACAAAGCAGTGTAACAAATGTGTATTTAATCCCTCTCTCTGAAAAAAGAAATCTTGATTTTTTTCAGATATGGTGTGCAATGATTTATCATCTATGTATATGTAACACCCCGTGCTCATCACATCACCTGCCCTTTTATTTAATTAAAAAAATTTTTTATTGGAGTTCAATTTGCCAACATATAGCATAACACCCAGTGTTCATCCCACCAGGTTCCCCCTCAGTGCCCGTCACCCAGTCACTCCCACCCCCCACCCACCTCCCTTTCCACCACCCCTTGTTCGTTTCCCAGTTAGGTGTCTCTCATGTTCTGTCTCCCTCTCTGATATTTCCCACTCATTTTTTCTCCTTTCCCCTTTATTCCTTTTCACTATTTTTTATATTCCCCAGATGAATGAGACCATATAATGTTTGTCCTTCTCCGATTGACTTATTTCACTCAGCATAATACCCTCCAGTTCCATCCACATCAAAGGAAATGGTGGGTATTTGTCGTTTCTAATGGCTGAGGAAAACTCCATTGTATACATAGACCACACCTTCTTTATCCATTCATCTTTTGATGGACACCGAGGCTCCTTCTACAGTTTGGCTATTGTGGACATTGGTGCTATAAACATCGGGGTGCAAAAAAAAACATCGGGGTGCAGGTGTCCTGGCGTTTCACTGTATCCGTATCTTTGGGGTAAATCCCCAGCAGTGCAATTGCTGGGTCGTAGGGCAGGTCTATTTTTAACTCTTTGAGGAACCTCCACACAGTGTTCCAGAGTGGCTGCACCAGTTCCCATTCCCACCAACAGTGCAAGAGGGTTCCCCTTTCTCCACATCCTTTCCAACATTTGTTGTTTCCTGTCTTGTTAATTTTCCCCATTCTCACTGGTGTGAGGTGGTATCTCATTGTGGTTTGGATTTGTATTTCCCTGATGGCAAGTGATGCGGAGCATTTTCTCATGTGCTTGTTGCCACCTGCCCTTTTAAATGACCATCACCAAATTACCCCATCCCATTGTCCACCTCCCCAAAAATCTTTTTTTTTTCTCTCCGAAAATCTTGATTTGTAATGATACCACTTACTGCCATGGTATAAATACTGTCACCATGGCTGATTTCAAGCAACCAATGATTTAATAGCCACGCCACCAAATACCTGAATATTTAACAATTTACTTTGGCAAGAAGTTATACTGCACTCTTCATGTGAATCATATTCAGAAACTCTAAAATATATTAGAAACCCAGAGGAAATAGAATGAGGTAGATGCAACCTTTGAAGAGCTTATAGCTGAGACTATCCAAAACTTTTAAAATAAATCAAGTCATGGATTAAAGAACTCAGCCCACTACAAGCATAATAAATACAAAGAATGCTACACAAAGAAAACTGCACCTCATTGTAATACAGTTGCAAACCAAGGTGCAATGGGCTGGATGGTGATGCCCAAAGTGAATTATCCATGTCATAATCCTTGAAACCTGTGAGCGTTATCTTGTTTGGAAAAAGGGTTTTCCCAGATGGAATTAAATTAGGATTTTGAAATTGGTATATCATCCTGAATTATTTAATCCTGGGGGACCCTAATTATTTTCCTATTATTTTTCTATCATTGTAACAAAAAGGTAAATATAAATTACCTGCATCAGTTATTAAGAAGGTGATATTACTATGGACTTTAAAGACATCAAACATACACTGAAATTTTTATTTATTTGGAGCCAATACATTTGGATAAGATAGAGTTTTGAAAAATAACAACTAGCCAAAGCTGCCAGGGATAAATAAAATCTGAATAGTGTGTTATTTATGAAAAAGATTGTCGGGATCCCTGGGTGGCGCAGCGGTTTGGCGCCTGCCTTTGGCCCAGGGCGCGATCCTGGAGACCCGGGATCGAATCCCACGTCAGGCTCCCGGTGCATGGAGCCTGCTTCTCCCTCTGCCTATGTCTCTGCCTCTCTCTCTCTCTGTGTGACTATCATAAATAAATAAAAATTTAAAAAAAAAAAAGAAAAAGATTGTCGAAGGAGAAACACTTTTACATAATGAAAACCCAGGTTTGGTGGATATATAAGTAAATTCTCACAAACATTTGTGGAAGAAACAAAACACGTCTTCCACAAATCATTTTCTAAAGAATAGAATAGAGACAGAAGAACATCTTACTTTATATGAAGCCAGGATATCCTTGCTTCTTACACTTGATGAGGAAATTATAAGAAAATTATCTGCCGATCTTTCTCATGAATGTAGATGCAAAAATTTTGAACAAGCACTTTAAAAAATCCAGTTGTATGTAAAAAGGGATGAACATATGACCAGTGGCATTTATTTCACAGACACAATGGTAGCTTACTATTCACAACTCAATTAAGGTAACTTACACATTATCAAGGTAAAGAAGAAGAAGAAGAAGAAGAAGAAGAAGAAGAAGAAGAAGAAGAAAAAGAAAGAAGAAAGAAGAAAGAAGAAAGAAGGAAGAAGGAAGAAGAGGAAGAGGAAGAAGAAGAAGAAGAAGAAGAAGAAGAAGAAGAAGAAGAAGAAGAAGAAGAAGAAAGTCCATGCTCATTGCAACAAGTACAGAAAAAGCATTTCAGAAAACTTAAAACTGCACCTGAGTGGCTCAGTTGGTTAAGTGTGTGGCTTCTCCTCAGGTCGTGGTCCCAGGGTCCTGGGATGGAGCCCCACATAAGGGCTCCCTGATCAGCAGGAAGCCTGCGACTCCCTCTCCTTTTCCTTGCTCCTCCCCTTGCTTGTGCTGGCTCTCTCTATGTCAAATGAATAAATAAAATCTTAAAAAAAATTAAGAGACATTAATGATTTTTTAAAATCCTGGCAAACATGGAATAAAATGGAATTTTCTTAATTTAATAAATATATTAAAAAATATAGAGGAGACATCATATTAAATGATGAAATATTTACAATGCTTCCACTGATATGAGATATAAGACAAGGAGTCCTACTGCCAACACTTCCATTCAACTTTTTCTGGAGGTCTTAGGAAGTGCAATAAGGTGAGAGATAGAAATAAATAAGGATTGAAAAGGATTATTTTCAGATGACATGACTGTATATGTAGACCATTCGAAAGAATCTATAACTATTAGAGTCGATAAGTAAATTATTGGAAATAAGATGTATGAGTTAAATTTTTTTCTATATACCAGGCAAAAACAAATAGAAAATGAAATTTGAAATATGATACCATTGATAATAGCATCAAAGGATTGTAGTCAGCTAAATTTAGGGATAAATTTAATTGGGAATATAACTAAAAGTGGACAAATAGCTACTAAATACGACTGTGAGAAATGAAGGAACCCTAAATGCCTTGCTTGATTTGGCATGTTCTTAGATTGGAAGAATGAATATTATAAAGATATCATTTTTCCTAAATTAATCTACAGTTTCAACATAATCTCAATCAAAATCGCAGGAGATTTTATTGTGGAAATTTAGGTGCTGGTTCTAAAATTTACCTGGAAATGCAAAGAAGCAAGAGTAGCCAAAGCAGCCTTAACAAAAACAAAACTGAAAAAAAAAAAGAAAAAAAAAACTGGAGGATTTACACTACTAGGTATCATGACTATTATATATCTATAGTAATTAAGGCAGGGTAGCATTGGAGCTAGAAGAGAGAACTTGATCGATCGGAACAGAATAGAGGAATCAAAACCCACACATATTCGTCTCATTGATGACAAGGCTACACTGTAGTTCAGTATGGAAAGGCTAACCTTTTCAATAAATGGTGCTGGGTTAGCCGGCTATCTCTGTGTCCCACCATGCACAAAAATCATATCCGTATGGATTGCAGATATAAATGTGAAAGGTAAGATAATGCATTTGGAAGAAAATGTAGGAGGTCATCTTTCTGACCTTGTAGTTTTTCATCAGTGGGCATTTCATCCCAATGTGTTCAATAATGTTTTTGGAAGAAAATATAGGAGATCATCTTTCTGACCTTGTTTTCCTAGTTTTTCATTGGTCGGCATTTCATCCCAATGTGAGGGCTCACCAGTGTTCTTGGCATCTCTGAGTGCCTCCCTTACCTCACTCAACCAAGAACATGATGATAGCTCCAATCTCTCCTTTCTCACCACCGTCATGGAGTATATGCAGTTCTGTGCGACCATCTTCTGGCCTCTACCCATCAACACTTTTTCCAGAGCCATCATCCCTCTCCTACCACTCATTTTCTAAATCACAGCAGTGCCTCCTTGAACTGTTGCACCTGCCAGGGAAAGTGAAGGCACTCCAGTCGGACTTCCTCACCTTTTCTCTTTCTCTCCCTTGGTTCTTCTTAGAGAAGCTTCCATGACCTTCTTGGTAGGGTTGGAACCTCATTTATGTAGTATCCCTGACCTGTCTCCAGGATGATGTAACAATAGAAGCCTTTTGTTTCAATCCATCTGTCTTGTCTCTTGATATTTAAAAAGGAGGTATTTGATTTATTTTTTTAAAGATTTTATTTATTCATAGAGACAGACAGACAGACAGACACACACACACACACACACACACAGGCAGAGGGAGAAGCAGGCCCAATGCAGGGAGCCTGACATGGGACTCGATCCCACGTCTCCAGGATCACGCCCTGGACTGAAGGTGGCGCTAAACCGCTGAGCCACCTGGGTTGCCCGAGGTATTTGATTTAAAAACAAATAAAACCACAAACAATAATGACAACAACAAAAGCAGGTAGACCGTTTCCATCTCTTGAAGCCTGGTTACTAGGAAGTGGCCCTGCCATGGACTCAAAGAAGGGACCATCCTTCTCAAAGCAAAAGAATGACCCTTCCCTCCCCAGCTGCCTGTTCTGCCTTCTGCCCAACAAAACTCATGGCTTTCTGTAAAACGGTGAAAGATTGAAGGAAAACATGATTTACAAAGGGAAGTTAAAAAGGCATCACCTTGTTTCAGAATATCTCAGTTACACATTCTGTTGCTTGAGCCAGAAATTATCTACTTCTCCATTGCTAGTCAACCTTCAGTCTTTTTAGAGGAATCATTTCTTCAGAGAATTCTTTTCAGATCTCTCTAATTATGTTAGATTCTGTTTCAGTCCTGCTTAAGCACCTAAACTCTCTCCTTCATATCACTGTCACATTTGTTTGTATGATTATGTGATAAATTTCTGCATTTTCCACTAAACTGGAAGTTCTGTAAGAGCAAACATCTTCTGATTTTTGTTACTTAATGTATCACCAGTTTTGGACAGGACCTGGGATATGTAAATACTGTAAAACTACATTATATTATGGCTCATAAATAATGAGAATTAACATGTAATGGAATTGACTATTAACTCCTGTCCCATGTTCATCCCTTTTGTGTATTGGTGGTGTGAAGACAGGATGGAGGCTAAAGCTCTTACTTTCCAAGGGAGGTTGTGGTGGGGTGAGGCTGGAAGGTTAAATGGCAGATAGTTATGCCTTAGGAAGCAGAGGGCATGTTCCTGTATGTTATGGCCAAGTATTCCTTCATCAAGGTAATGAAACAAGTGCCAACTCAGTATTCCTGGAATCATGGCTGCTGCTGTGGACTACCTACGGATCAGGACCCACATTTCCATCAGTAGCCAAGCTTTCGTTAGATATGCCACCAGGTGGCACTAAAGCACAGCTAGGACAGGAATAGATCTGGATCCATCAATAGGACCCCTATTCCTGACCACCTAGCCGATTCATTAACCTAGCCATTTTATTAACCTCATAATAATGCAAACATGCATTTTATATGATCTAGTTGCTCCATTGCCACTTAACACGTTATATAGGAATTTCTCTGTATTTGCTGAATTGATGAAAGACTGCGTGAGACCTGTGTACACTCATTAAAGGTGGAAGGGCAGGGTAGGGTTGGCTGTGAGGCAAAGGTGTTCGCTAAAGCAATAATGCCTTAAAGTCTCTCATTTCAAAGATCTGATCAGAGGTCTTTTCAGTTTATTCTGTGAAGTTATCTTGATTCTGAGAATTAAATAGATTCAATGATTTGTTAGGGGCTATAAAATACAATGCAATGAAAAATTTTTGGTGAAATACCAAATCCATAAAATGGATGTTTTGTCCCCATGAGGGAAGAGTTTCAAATATAAGATAAATAATTTATAAATAATAAAATAAATAATCTCATAATGGTAATAACAGCAGTTAACATTACTTGCTAGGTTATTTGTCAGAGGTGGTAATGGGCATTTTCACATATATTACCTCATTGAATTCTTATAACAACCTGTGAAGTAAGAATTATATTCCTTTTTTTTAAGATTTTATTTGTTTATTTGAGAGACAGAGAGAGAAAGAGCAAGCATGAATGGTGGCAGAAAGAGAGGGAGAAGCATCCTCCTACTGAGCAGGGAGCCCTAGGTGAGGCTCCATGTGGGCCTGGATCCTAGGATCCTGGGGTCATGACCGGAGCTGAGGGCAGACACTTAACTGACTGAGCCACCCAGGTGCCTCTATATTCCATTTTAATAAAGATTATGGTTGAAGCCTGGATAGGTTAAGTGACTTTCCAAAGGTTATTTAAAAATATGTGTAGCAGAGTTGACATTGAGCAAACCTTTTATCATTTAGAATTTTAAATGCAAAACTGTATTTTTTATTTGCCTTATTTGATTCTAGGTTTCAACAAAGATGGGCACCTGGGTGGCTCAGTGGTTGAGCATCTGCCTTTGGCTCAGGTTGTGATCCCGGGTTCCTGGGATCGAGTTCTGTATCGAGCTTCCCACATGGAGCCTGCTTCTCCCTTTGCTTGTGTCTCTGCCTTTCTTTCTGTGTCTCTTATGAATAAACAAATAAAATCTTTTTAAAAAGAGTATTTCAAGAATATTTCTCTATACATTATAGAGACCTGCCAAAATCTCTAGGACAAGGATAAGTGTACTATTCCATAAATTTGATGTGTAATTTGGAAAGAGCTGGTTATTAGAAAAAAAAAACTATAATAGAATCTTAGTAAGAACCACATATCCAGTCATATAAAATCTACCAAGGGTAGGTCTCTTAGCCTAGATTCCCTTGAAAGTTTACCCTGAGACAAAGGTTTATGTAGTTAGCTTAATTAGAAAGTAATTTCAGAGATCAGGGTTAATTGTTGAGGAAATGAAAAAAGAGAGGGAGGAAATGCCAGTCCAGGATGGATTCACTGTTTCTTGGTTACTGTTGATCATGCCAGGGCCTTCTGCAGAGCTTGAGGAAATAAGCTGACCCCCTTGGAGAATGCAAGGCAGAAGGCTTATCCATTGGCTCCCATCCCACATAAGCCAAGAGTAGCCCCATAAGTGTTGGCATCCCTGTGCTTCTAGGTTATACACGTCAGTCCCACCAAATTCCTGCTCGTGTTCCAGACAGCAGTGTCCTGAGTAGGGAGAGGTACTTGGTGTAGGTCACAGCAAAGCAAATTAGTGTCAGGTTGTATCTGTGAGTAGCTGATTTGAGCCTGCAGCAGAGACTGGAATAAGAAGGGGGCTCAGAAGATCAGAAAGGCTGCATAAGACCGGTCTAATCACCTTCCTCTAGGAATACATGGTATTAACATGTAGATTTGGGTAATAATGATCAGATATATATGGATTTTCTACAATGATATGAAAGCCATGAGCCAACTTATTGGAATTAAATATCTTTGAGGCCATCTAATATTTTCTTCATTGTGTTACCATAGAAACACAGCATGGCTCACTGTTGTTAATTCAGTTCCAATTTTTATGGGTTATTACTGATTTTATTATTAATAGCACATAAAATCCAGGTATTATTTAATCTTTCAAGTGCACTAACCATAAAATTTTAAATTGTAAGGAGTGGTAGTAATCACTGAATTGTGTAAGTATCTTCTAAGGAAGAATGTTCATTAACGGATTCAGAAGACAGGCTGAAATGCAAACAAACAATTCTTTAGTACTAAAAAGTAGCAGAAATAGTTACCAGTTCCAAATTGCCAAGCAGGTTGCTCATTCAAATAGAGGTGTTAGGGTATAGTGGAAAGAAGGCTGCCCTTACAGTCAGAAAGGTTGGGTTTTACTATTTGGGTTTTACAACTTAAGAACTGTATGTTTTTGACCAAGCATTTTAAAGTTTTTTTTTTAAAACCTTGGTTTTATTCACCTGGGAAAATGAGGGGGAAACTATCTCACAGGGCTGTTGACAGGATTTATTTATTTATTTATTTATTTAGTTTTTTGACTATTCATTTGCCTTATTTTTAAAACATTTTTTTTTATTGGAGTTCAATTTGCCAACATATAGCATAACACCCAGGGCTTATCCCGCCTAGTGCCCCACTCAGTGCCCATCACTCAGTCACCCCAACCCCCCACCCACCTCCCCTTCCACTACCCCTTGTTCATTTCCCAGAGTTAGGTGTCTCTCATGTTTTGTCACCCTCACTGATATTTTCACTCATTTTCTCTCCTTTCCCTTTATTCCCTTTCACTAATTTTTATATTCCCCAAATGAATGAGACCATATAATGTTTGTCCTTTTCCGATTGACTTATTTCACTCAGCATAATACCCTCCAGTCCCATCCACGTCGAAGCAAATGGTGGGTATTTGTCATTTCTAATGGCTGAGGAATATTCCATTGTATACATAGACCACATCCTCTTTATCCATTCATCTTTTGATGGACACCGAGGCTCCTTCCACAGTTTGGCTCTGTGGACATTGCTGCTAGAAACATCTGGGATGCAGGTGTCCCGGCGTTTCACTGCATCCGTATCTTTGGGGTGAATCCCCAGCAGTGCAATTGCTGGGTCGTAGGGCAGGTCTATTTTTAACTCTTTGAGGAACCTCCACACAGTGTTCCAGAGTGGCTGCACCAGTTCCCATTCCCACCAACAGTGCAAGAGAGTTCCCCTATCTCCATATCCTCTCCAACATTTGTTGTTTCCTGTCTTGTTAATTTTCCCCATTCTCACTGGTGTGAGGTGGGATCTCATTGTGGTTTTGATTTGTATTTCCCTGATGGCCAGTGATGCGGAGCATTTTCTCATGTGCTTGTTGGCCATGTGTTGTTGACAGGATTTAAATGAAACTCTCTGTTAATGCAGATAGCATGGTGCCAGCACATAGCAAGTATGCATAAATATGGACTGAATTTAAATCTGAAATGTACATGTAACACTGGCTCTGATCCACACGCTGATCAGGTATTTACCAGACTGGAAGGTATTTTTCTACAATTTCTGGTGCTTTTTATGGCTTGTTTTTTTCATGTTTTTTGACTACTAGGTAAGATGTTACCTCTTTAGAAAGATAATCTCTGCTGGCTGTAATCAAATAGGACCTCACCTTTTTTGAAGTAAAAGTTCATGAATCTCTTACCTCCTTCTAGAAAGGCAAGAACCTCAGGACACTAACTCTGAAGGCAGTGTTCTTGGTGGCAAACAACATAAATTGATGGTGGTTAATTAAAGCAGGAAAGGAGAAGATGGGAAGTCTAAAGGATCAGAAAACAAGCAGCAACCAAAGGAGGCTAGGTCACCAGAATGACATCATAGGAACAGTCCAGAGATAACCAATGCTGGAACCAGGTACTAGATGTCACAACTGGCATCATAGCCACAATTACCTCTCTTCAGTGGACAGTAAAATGAATTCTTTATCCCTTCCTTATTCTTATCCCTGAATTTTTGTGACACTTGCTTAAGATTGATAATCTAGAGGTGAGCCTCTCTAATTGGCTACACGTTCTGTTATGTGAGCATGCTATAGTTGCTGGGAGTTCAGAAAGCATTTTTGGCATTTGCAGTGGAAGATAGACTCTGATTCCCACTGAGAATAAAACTGGGGAATTCTAGAACATTGAAAGAAGAGTCTTGATGCTTAGCAGTCACAAAATACACAGCAATCCTTCCCATAGTGTACTCCTTCAAATGCTCAATGTCTACCAATACTTTTTCCCCTTATATTTATATTTTAAAAATACATAATGTGTCTATCTTCTCACAACTGTAAAATCACTCAATTCTACCTTAGGAGACAATCCAAAGTCTTATGATTATTTATGGTTCCCAGATTTAAGTCCAGTGGTGATATTCATTCTTCTTTGTGGGTTATTCTTATGTCCTCATATTCCTCAGTCTGTGGACTGACTATAAAATTACCTGCCACCCATAACACCCTAATAAAACAAGAAGAGGAAGGAAACAAAGTTAGTTGAAAGTGTAAATATGTAAATGACACAGCAAGGAAGAGATAGAGGTAGAGGATACAGACATTATTTCTGAAACTAATTATTAGGCCATAGTTATGTTAATTCTGCATCTTTATGAGGTAACATTCTTTTTTTTTTAATAAAGATTTTATTTATTTATTCATGAGAGACATAGAGAGAGAGGCAGAAACATAGGCAGAGGGAGAAGCAGGCTTCCTGCAGAGAGCCCCATTCAAGACTGGATCCTGGGACACTGGGATCATGCCCTGAGCCAAAGTCAGATGCTCAACCACTGAACCACCCAGGCGTGCCAAGAGGTAACATTCTTTTAGCACATTCATAGAAAGTACTTGAGTTTCAGTCCAGGCCTTGAGTCCAGAATTTTGGGATTTAAGTATATTATCTTTCTTTAAGCAATGTGGTAGCATTAAAAGAATTCATCTACCCCAAGGCTCTTCATACTGCTTTTACTGTTCTCTGAGAATGGCATCTCAAAGCTTTGTTTTCAATGTGCACTTAATGAAATAATCATATAATTTTTTTCTTAATCCTTTAATAGTGAATAACTTTAATTTTCATATATGAAACCAATTTTACATTCCTGAAATAAATCCAATTGGTGTGATGAATTAATTACCTTTTTTATATATCACTGAACTTGATTTGCTAACATTCATTTGCATAATGTAAATCTCTATGTGCTGAAAATTGGCTTATCTTCTTTTCTCCCATTATCTTTGTCAATATTTGGTAATCAGTATAATGCTAGCACTGCAAAATGAGTTAAAGAGAGTTTCATTTTTTCTTTATTGTCAAGTAATTTGCAAAAGATTGGAGATTTTGCTTCCTGAACATTTGGTGAAACTTGCTGATTAAATCATCTGGATCTGTAGTTTTACCAGTAAGAAGATTTTAAACTATTGCTTTAACTATCTTAATTACATGGGACTATTCATATTTTCTGTTTATTTTTGAGCAAGCATTGGTAAGTTCTGTTTCTCTAGAAATTTGTCCCTTTCTTCTAAGTTTTCAAATTTATCAGCATAAAATTGTTCATTATTCTCCTTATCATTTTAATCTATAGCATCTGTAGTGATGTCTCCTTTTCAATTATGGTATTATTTGAGATCTCTTTCTCTTCCCCTGTCTCTCTTATTTTAAATTTTAGATAAGATGGTCAGCAAAGGCTTCAATTCATGTGCATGTGACAAAAGACCTACAGGAAGTGAAAGGAAAGCTATGCAAAATGTAGGGAAAGAATAATTTTGTTGGTTCCAAGGCAAACATGTTCCTGTTTGTTCAGGAGATGTTGAGGAGGTCATTGTAGTGAGAGCTGAGTGAGTAAGGGGAAAATAGAAGAAGCAATTAGATAAGGAGGGACTAGATCCAGTTGGGCCTTGTGATAAGCAGAGTAATGGCCCCCACCCTGCAAAGATGCCCACTTCCTAATTCCTAGAACCTGAGAATATGTTCCCTTACTTGGCAAAACCAAATTAAGGTTGCAAAGTGAATTAATGTTGCCCTTCAACTAACCTGGAGATGAAGAGATTATCCCGAATTATCCAGATGGGCACACTGTAATCATAAGGATCCTTAAATGTGGAAGAAAATGCAGGAGAGAGAGTCAGAGAGACAGCAATGTGAGAAGGCCTTGGCCTGATGTTGGTGACTTTGAAGATGGAGAAACAGGGCCATAAGCCTAGGAAAGTAGGTGGACTCTAGATGCTGGAGAAGGTAAGGAAAGGATTCTCCAGAAAGGAACACAGCCCCACAGCCATCTTAATTTTAGCCCAGTGATACCCATTTTGGACTTCTGACCTCAGAACTGTAAGATAACAAATTTGTGTTGTTTTATACCACTAGATTTGCAGTGATTTGTTAAAGCAGCCATAGAAATCTAACACAAGCCCTGTGGTTTATAGTAAAGACTTCTACTTTCACTGTGAGTGAGATAGGAAGTCGTAGGGCAGAGGAGTGATCTGATCTGATTCAATAGGATCATTCTGGATGCTGTGATGAGAATAGACTATTGAGGAATTCCTTCCCCCTTGTAGGTTTTGGCTTGACTGTCCCATATTTTATTGAGGTCTCATCAATTTTGTTTAAGATTTAGAAAAATATAATTTCACATTTCTTTTGTAAGTTGGGGTCTCCACTCTGTTTTGTTGCCAGAAATACAACTCTGAACTTGCTTTAAAGTTCTATGGAAAACTCGGAATTTGAACCAGCCAAAATGTGATTGCAAGTACCAATATATATAAAATCAAGTGAGAGATTGAAAGAGATTAGTTTAGATTAGTGAATACTGGTAAAGAGACTTTGAAAAATATTTGAAAATTATTTTCCTTGCAGTGTAAGAAAGAGAATACAAAGAGAACACTGAAGTGACATAAAATGCTTCTTATGCTGTTGCCCTTTTCAAGTCCTAAAAATCATAGTGGCACCATCTTAGATTTTCCATTAGGATAAATTCAGTAGCATTTTGTCTTAATGGGCCCTGCTCAGAGAGTAACTTTACCTGAAAATAAATGTGTTCATAATATTCTTAAAGTTTAAATTTGATTAATATATAATGTATTAATTTCCAAGGTAGAGGTCAGTGGTTCATCCGTCTATAATACCCAGTGCTCATTACATCATGTGCCCTCCTTAATGTCCATAACTCAGTTATCCCGTCCCCCCAACTTCTCCCTTCCAGCAACCCTCAATTTGTTTCCTATGATTAAGAGTCTCTTGGGGGATGTCTGGGTGGCTCAGTGGTTGAGCATCTGCCTTTGGTTCAGGTCATGATCCTGGGGTTCTGGGATCAAGTCCCATGTTGGGCTCCCTGTGCGGAGCCCACTTCTCCATTTGCTTATGTCTCCGCCCCCTCTCTGTGTGTCTTTCATGAATAAATAAAATCTTAAAAAAAACTCTTATGATTTGTCTCCCTTTCTGATTTCATTGTTTTATTTTTTCCTCTCTTCCCCTATGACCCTCTGTTTTGTTTCTTAAATTCCACATATGAGTGAGATCATATAATTATCTTTCTCTGATTGACTTATTTTGCTTAGCATAATACCCTCTAGTTCCATCCACATCTTTGCAAATGGCAAGATTTCATTTTTTTGATGGCTAAGTAGTGTTCCATTATATATATATCTCACATCTTTATCCATTCATCTATTGACGGACATTTGGGATCTTTCCATAGTTTGACTATTAGGAACATTGTTGCTATAAACATTGGGGTGCAGGTGCCTCTTTGGATTAAATGTGTTCATAATCAAAGGACTTACAAGAAAAGAGCCAACTTTTCCCCAAATAGATGAATATGTGAAACTTTGCTTCAGCAATATTCACAGTGGCCATAGGGATTAGCTATCGTAACAGGGATGGAAATACTGCTTGCCTTTGTGTAAATCCTATCTAGCACTGCTCTACCAGAGGACTGGGTAGAAACTGACAAAACGAGCAGATATCAGAAAGACTAAGCTGTCAATATATCTAGGTTATAAATTGATCCAACATTTGAGAAGGAAGTGTTAAAGTATGAAATGGGTTCTTTAACATAGAATAAAGTTATTGGCTTATCAGTTATTCTAACAATTCCCTTCTTATCTTCTCCACTCCTTTATTGCTATTCTAAAAAGTATTTTATTTATTTATTTATTTATTTATTATTTATTTATTTATTTATGAGGGGGTGGAGAGAGAAAGAGCTAGCGCATGAGCTGGGGGAGGGGCAGAGGGAGGAGCAGACTCCCTTCTGAGCAAGGAGCCAATGAGGGGCTTGATCCCATGACTCTGAGATCACAAACTGAGCCAAAGGCAGATGCTTAACTGACGGGGCCACCCAGGTGCCCCCTTTATTGTTATTGTTTGTTTATTTATTTATTTATTTATGAAAGGGAGACCATGCATGAGGCGGGGGGGGGGGGGTAGGAGGTGGGGGAGAGAGAGAGTCTCAAGCTGACTCTGTCTTGGCCAGGCTTGATCTCACAACCTTGAGATCATGACCTGAGCTGAAATCAAGAGTCTGACAGCTTAAACGACCAAGCTACCCAGTTATACTGATTATAATTTTAGAGGCTAATCCCCTCTTCCCAAAGGAGAAGGGGGAACAATTCATTTCAAATTTTACTTCTGAAAGGACCAAGCTCCAGTCTAGCTTATATATATGGTCCTAAGTAGCTTGGTTAAAATAGTTACAAAAAAAACCAAAAAAAAATTACAAAAATGAGTCACTGGATCAAAAAATATTTTCTAACTTTAAGAATGATCTTCTTATAAACTATTCCATGGACAAACATCCTCAAAAACTTAAATGCAATTAACTTTTAATTATACATAAATGGAGAGGTGTAGGTGCTATTAATAATTTAAAAATAGCTAATTAAAAATAATATATATTTGGCTTTGGAAAGCCTTGTAATTCCCTCCGTTTCTCTTTCTTGTTTTTCTTCTAAGCTAATATTAAAATTAATTTTCCATTCTTGAATGCAGAGTAACGGTAGAAAGAGGATCTAGCATTTTGATGGGTGGAGAATAGAAGCTGGTCCAGTATTACATTTGGATTTGGATAATCTATATTTAGATACTTAGGAATTGACTATATTCTCATGTCATCAATGTTTTTGAGCCAGGATTATTATGACACTGTATCAGAGTCCTTTACCCTAGGGTTCCTGGTCCCAGACATTCCCCTCTCCATTTCTTCTTTGGTCAGATAGACCAACTAGAGCTCCCTTAGAAGGGGTTGGGGGTGTGGCATCAAAATGAACAAAATTTTATGGGCTACTTATGCTGGGGTAGAATGGAAATGGTAGGAGTGGGGTGGAGATGGGACAAATGTTGGGGCGGCACCTGCAGTGTTCCCCACAGACAGTTGTTAAGACACTATGGTATATATAAATCTCTTCAGATATTGGTCTGTAAAGAGAGAAAAGAAAAAGACTTTGTGGTGTGGTAGGAAAACAACTATAGGATGAATGTCAGAAAACCTTGGTTTCAGTTTTGGTATTTACAATCCCTTGATCTTTTGGAGACTTAGTGTATTAACATGTAAAGAGGGGTAATAATACCTACCTTATCTACCCCCTGGGGATTGCTGGGAAGATCAGAGCAGATAATATATATGAAAACACTTAGAAGTTTATAAAGTATTACACAAAGGTAAGATGTCTGTTGCTTTAGCACTTGGAATACTTAAAAGATTTAAAGAAATCCTACTGTGGTCATAAAGTAGATTAGGACGAAAGAGTCTGGGGAATTCATCTTTACTAATAACAAATTTACTCAAAATACATGCCAGTGGTATTATCTCTGTGAACTAAAAAGCATGTTTTTTTCTCTGTTTCCTGTGAGAGTGTCCTTTTGGGATGCTCTGTGTACTGCACTTAGAGTTTCTAGAACTCCCAATCGGCTTCCTGTTAGTCCACCATCTACCATCTGCCCCTGAGCTTTCGGGCAGCCAGATTGCCGCCTGAAATCGGATCCCCACTCCCCCTTCAGAAGCCACATTTCCTCTTCTACTAAAAGGGCTACTTCTCTTCCTAACTCACCAGATCTTGTTGGTAGAAGGTAGAAGGTACACTATGGTGACTTAGAGGCAGGAGAGCGACTCTTTCTCTGATTCATGACCTTGCGGATATAGCCCATGTACAATTATGAGTTTTTTAAAGGGTGGAGGTCATATCTTATACTTTACGTTTAACCTTCAAGCTAACCAGTGTCTTACACGGTGTAGATACTTAGTAAATAGTTGCTGAGTCGATGTGCTAAGAAATATATGAGGCAATTTGCTTTATCAGGGCTTTCATCCTAGATTATTAGGTTAAGAATGAATATTCTTTTTTTTTTTAAGATTTTATTTATTTATTTATTTATTTATTTATTTATTTATTTATTTATTTATTTATTTATTTATTTATTTATTTATGATAGACAGAGAGAGAGAGAGAGAGGCAGAGACACAGGCAGAGGGAGAAGCAGGCTCCATGCCGGGAGCCCGACGGAGGACTTGATCCCGGGACTCCAGGATCTCGCCCTGGGCCAAAGGCAGGCTGAGCCAAACCGCTGAGCCACCCAGGGATCCCCAAGAATGAATATTCTATCTCAATATTTAAATCTGGGATGATAGAGAAGTGAAGACCTATTCTGAGTAGCACCTGCCACTTGAGAGCTTCCTTGCTTTTCTTCTTATATTACTCTCATGCCCTACTTGGGACTGGGTTTGAATGTGGGAATATGTGTAGGACAAAACAAGGAAGTGAATTGGATGGAGGAAAATATGTAGTCCTTGCTGTGGCACTTAAAAGAATGAGCCCAGTGATGAAGTCATAGTTGAAGTTTAAAATTTCTGTTATTAATGTCAAATAAACTATGCTGTCATATTCTTTTTTTGCCATTAGAAATATGGTAAGGGATTCTAACATATTGGAAGTGTGAGCAAAGTTGAAGCATCTTCAATTAATAAACTATATCTTTTCAGGGTATTGGTATTAAAGGTAATTGGCATTTCTTAATGTGTTCTCTCTCTCTCTCTCTCTTTTTTTTTTACTTAAAATTATAACATCACCATTTTCCAAAAAACAGTGCATCCATAATTTCACCATCTTGATACTGTTATTTTTGCATTTGTCTTCCGATCTTTGTCCAATGTATGGATGTTTTACTTACTTGCTTTTCTTCTGTGCATACTGTTTTCATTCTGAATTGCCCTGGGAGTATTATATCTGCCAGATGGAGGCTCAAAATTTCTGACTGGCTCCAAGAATCCTAATCGATGCTGCTGTAGAAATTGACATTTCCCCCTGGGGGAAGGCATGTCCAAAAATTTTAGAAGGTTCCCATTGGAGGCTGAAGCAGAAAGTGACTATGGGCTGTTAAAACACCAGCGATCCAATGAAAAAGGAAGGCAGGTTGGCTTTTAGAAGAAGAGAAGTAGGTGGATATTTAAGTAAAATAATTTCAGATGCCAAGAACATATCTCTTCCCACTTACCCAAAACAAACAGGAAACAAAAAATAAAAACCCAAAGTAATAATCACCGTAATAAAATCCCCCTCTCACTAGTTGACGAAGAGTTGAAGTTAGTTTAGGAAAGCTATTATGTGGGGCACCTGGGTGGCTCAGTATTTGAGTGCCTGCCTTTGGCTCCCAAGGGGAGCCTGCTTCTCCTTTTTTTTTTTTTTTTTTTTTTAAGATTTCATTTATTTATTCATGAGAGAGAGAGAGAGAGAAGCAGGCCCCATGCAGGGACCCGACGTGGGACTCAATCCCAGGACCCCAGGATCACATCCCGGGCCAAAGGCAGGCGCTGAACCGCTGAGCCCCCCAGGGATCCCCATGCTTCTCCCTTTGCCTATGTCTCAGCCTCTCTCTCTCTCTCTCTCTCTCTCTCATGGATGAATAAATAAAATCTTAAAACAAAACAAAACATCTGTAATGTTTAAAATGGCAAATTTTAAATATCAGAAGCTGAGATAAATTTTACTAAAAGGGCAAGAGAAGACGGTAGGGGTCTTTGCTAGAAACGGGGAAGTGAGGGGACTAGTACAGCCCTTTAATGCTCTTTTATGGGAAAAAAAAACAAGAAAAGGTAGTGGGGTTGGGGAAGAGGAAAGGAAAAAAAAAGTTATGAAATGGAACAAACCTCAGCAATTCTTAATTTTGCCAGATTGCACGAGAGAGGAAGTGGACAACTAGAAATCATCTGAAAAGGGCCGCGGACAATCTTGCCGCTCGCAGGTGGCGGCGTGTCCCGGGCGCGGGCTCTGCGGGCCGAGACCGCGCGGGCCTGGGGGGCGGCCCGGGGCGGGGCTGGGCGCCCCCCATCCCCCACCCCGGTCCCCCGTCTCCTCCCTTCCCCCGCCCCGGGCCGCGCAGGTGCAGGTGGCGGGGCCGGGCCAGCTGCGCGCCGCGCCCGCTCCGGGGGGGCCGCCAGGCGTCGCGCTGGAGCCGCGGTTGCCCCGGAGACCGAGCGGCGAGTGGGCGGCGCGGAGCGGGGCTGCTGCGGGGCCTGGGGCGGGCGCGGGGCGGGCGCGGGGCGGGCCTGGGGCGGGCCTGGGGCGGGCGAGGCGGCCCCTGGGCGCGGGAGCTGCACTCGGCTCGGCCGCGCGTCCCACGGTCCCGGCCGCGGCGGGCGGAGCGGCTGCCCCAGGAGCGCCGAGGGCCCGGGCGGGCGGCGGGCGCGCTCCCCGCGGCCGCGGGATGACTCCTCCGGGCTCGCCGCTGGCGCCCCTGCTGCTCCTCTCCCTGCACGGTGAGTAGCCGAGCCCGCCGGGCCGGGGGCCGCCCCGCCCGGCGCAGGTGGCGCAGGTGGCGCAGGTGTGCCCCAGGTGTGCCCCAGGTGTGCCCCAGGTGGCCCAGGTGTGCCCCAGGTGGAGAGGTAGCCGCCCCCGCCGCTCGGTCCCCGCATCCCCGACCCGCTGCCGACGCGCCGCGCTCTGCCGGTCACCCCGGTCACCCCCGGTCACCCCCGGTCGCTCACCGGGCGCGGCGCGAAACCGTTTCCGTGATCCCGCGGCTCCGGCAGCAACAGAGGTGCTTTGAGATAAAGGAGAAAACTTTAAATTCTGGCTTTACCGTGACCTTCAACTAGCACATGCAGCTTTCGCTGAGTCTGTGATCTTTGCTTTAAGAATAACTAACTGTACAGTGCGCTACACCATGTCCGAAAACACTGATTTTATTTTATTTATTAATTTTTTTGTGTGCTCTAGCTTCTTCCCCAAAGCATTTACAGGGGCTTACAGAAATGCACAATGTGCAACAGCGTTAGAACAGAAAGACTAAACATCTGTGTACTTTTCTTAGTTTTTTAAGAAAACTGACTTTCCACTCTCGATTTAATCTCTCTTGCATTTTATTTTTCCATCACTAGCCGTCCTGTTTAACTCTGATTTTCACCTAACACAGTGCCCTTCTGTGAGCGCACTGTCCTTGGAATCAAGTTTTCTGTCCCATTTAATTGATGAGATTTATTCCAAAGGTTTCATTTAAAGAGCAGGTTCAGTGATTTATGGAATATTGTGGTTAACCTTGTTTGTTTCTGGAGATACCAGTATGTTTCCCATAGTTTTGTGGCCTCACTTGAACTGATAATGTACCAGGGATCTTGAAGTAACTTCATGTTAGTTGACTTAAATTGTTCGAATTTATTTAGTAGGGGAGAAAGAAAGACAAAATTTTGCATACTTTTTCCGTAGATGCAAGTGAAGGAAATCATCAAAATTACAGAGAACTTTCCTAAAGTTCAGTAGATATATTTTTGGTGATGACGTGTAGACAATAATTAAGTGAACATGAGTACGTGCTAGCAAATTAATTTTGTCTGGTTACCCTTTTGAAGGGGCCGACATTTTTCTCTGTCCTACTTCTCTCAAGTGTGAAATAATTAGAGCTTTTTATACAATTCTTTGGCTATAACTGAAAATGTTTATAAATATTGCTATAAGAGCTGCTGAAGTTTTGGTAAAAAATATTCTTAACCTTCATCTATTACAATAAATGCTGCTCTCTTTTTGTAAGTAGCATTTGTGTATAGTTTGTTTTTGAATTATTAGGCAGTACTTCAAAGAGTGGATGTAATTTGCAGAAGCAGCCTTACAAGGTCATCTGATTTGTTTCCTTTCCTTCAGCAAAACTATTCCTCAGCTGTCCTAGGATGTTTTTAGAGACTTCCAAGGACAATTCAGCCTTCATGATAATCTATTCTGTAGAAGCACTTTTCACCCTCAGAAATGAACAGTTGTGTTCATTTGCTCAACATATATTTACTGAGCTCCCACTCTGGGGCTGGTGGAAGACAGGGATGCACAGGAGCTTGTTTGCAGCCGTATGGAGTCTGCCTTTTTAAAACAGGCTGTAAGCATGCAAAATGATTCATGATATAAGGAATATATATATAAATACACACACACATATATATATGATTGCTATTTATTAATGGTGATAGCAAGGAAGACTTCATAGAAAAGTTTTCTGTAATCTGGACTTTAAGTTGGGTTTGAATTGGCTGACATGGGAGTGGTTGGGCCTGCTTTCCTAGTCAGAGGAACAGCTTGGGTGAAGGATATGAAATGAAAAATACTGAGGCATATTCTTGAAAGGCCAAGTGTCTCGCTGCTAGAGCAGGAGATGTGTGCAAAGGAGAAAGGGCTAAAAAAAGTAGTAAAAGAATAGTAGAGAGCCTTGAATGCTGAATTTGGGATTTATTCAGGAGGCCACGGTCTCCTTAAGATGGAGAGCGGAGGGGGGTGAGCAGCTGTTGTGTGCCTACTTGTGCCTAGCATAACAGTCCCCAGAGTATACTGTGTCCTGACTGCCATTAAGTTCTTGAAGTCAAAGACAAAGTTGTTTTGAATGAATTAGGGCTCATCCCTAGGACTTAGAATGAGGAGAAGGGGTGGAAACATGAGCAAAGTGACTTCATTATGAAGGAGGAAAAGAAATGGAATGCTGAGTAGATAACCGTTGTAGCGTTGGCCACTACGAAGGCATGATACACAAAAGGTAGAAACAGAGTCTTGCATTTTTGAAAGAAAGTGGATGTCAAGAGATTCCTGTTTTTATTTTTGTTTGAGTTTCTGTAGAGTAACTTCCAAGGGAATTTGGACTGAAAAGTTGGCTTCTATATAGTTTTACCAATGGGTTAGATATATCTGAAGTGGTTTTTTGTACTACTTGTGTAATGCCTTGAAATAGCAGTTACTTTCCAGAATCTGAGAAAATCCTGTAAAAAGAGAGATCACATGAAATGAAATGAAAATGAAAAGAATTATGAGCCTAAATGTTAGCATTCTGAAAAATTTCTTGTGAACTTTGATTCCTTAGTTCTAGCTTGAATTATGTAACTGCTTTGGAAGGATTCGCTTTTTAGCAGAAAACCTGTCGTTTTCCCTACATGAAAGGTGACAGCCACTGGATGAAAATTTTAGAGAAATTAAGCTTAACACACTGTATATTCAATGTGGACTATTCAGGAAGCAATTTAAACATGAAATCACTAAGTGCTTCTAAAATGCTATGCTTAAGAACTGTTGTCAGGCTTAAGGTAATGATGCAATGGGTAAAGATCCCCACCCTCCCCACCCCCAAGTAACAGTATGTTGCACATTTTCAAATGGGTTTTCACACTTTGATAGTGGAAGCATTTATAATGAAAAGTCTCATTTGGATCTTCATACTTAAGCCATGTGATTTAGTGCCAAACAAGGTGATGTGCTGGTACACAAGATTCTTTAGCTGCAATGAGTCCTACAGAACAAGAGACTGGAAATACTAGCTGAGTTGAGGGGAAATTGTGGCACTCCCACTGAAATTCTCATCTTCCTTAGTTCATTTAGAATAGGGATTCTGAATTTATAGTTACCTACAATAGTGATATTTTAGGCAGTTGGAGGTAGGATTGCGGGATTTCTGGTAGCCCACTCACTTCAAGTATCCCCCTCCTTTGTTTGATAAGGACTGTCTGGCACTCAAATAGCTCACCCTTGGATTTTGAGAGCATCCCTCAGACCATCTGGAGGCTCTGATACCCTCCTTTAATCATAATTGAGACTAACTGGTTTCGGAGGGGTTGTCAGTTCTTGGGTGGTATTCAAAACGCCATATGAAAAAAAAAAAGAAAGAAAAAAAAAGAAAAAAACACCATATGATTTGAACTGAATTGGGTCTTAAAAGTGGGAAGTTGTTTAGTTACTTATTAGTTAAACTGATCTTACTAAATTGTGGAAGGATTTTTTTTTCTTTCTATTAAAGTTTGGGTAATTGATTCCCTCCATACTGGTTTCCTACCACCTAGAAAGAGCAGTTTACCTTTGTGATGATTTAAAAAAACATGAAGTTAGTCAAAGAAATAAAATCTGTTTCCTGATTTCACAAATGATAGACTCGGCCATTGACCTGGTACCAGTTCGTCTTCATCATTGTCAGATACCACATAGCTGGTATATGGTGTGACTCTGCGTCACATGTATTATAGGACGATCATATTTTAGCAAGTATCACTAAAATTTTTATGTTTATAAGAAAGATTAAAAAATACAAATTTGCCAATGTGAAAAAAAGCCTGTTCAATGAAAAGATTTTTTAGAAGAAGTCTAATTAGTGGTTTCCCTTCATTTAGCATTTTGATCTTGAGAAAGGTAACAAACTGGGACACCTGGGTGGCTCAGTGGTTGAGCATCTATCTGCCTTTGGCCCAGGGCGTGATCCTGGAGTCCCTCATTGGGCTCCCTGCAGGGAGCCTGCTTCTCCTGCCTGTGTCTCTGCCTCTCTCTGTGTGTTTCTCATGAATAAATAAATAAAACCTTTAAAAAAAAAAAAAAGAGAAAGTTAACAAATTGACAGTCTTAGATGCACACTTTTAGAAAAGCATTGCCAGTAAAGAAGTTGAGATGCAAAAAAAAAAAAAAAAGTTGAGATGCCAGAAGCCCTGAATTCAGGAAAGTCTTGTACTACTTAGAGTTCTTTGGAAGAATCCCATGTTCTCATTAATGTTGATTCTTTTCTGTCCTCTTTCCTTCTCATCTTCTTCCATTTTTATTTTATTATTATTATTATTATTATTTTATTTTATGATAGTCACAGAGAGAGAGAGAGAGGCAGAGACATAGGCAGAGGGAGAAGCAGGCTCCATGCACTGGGAGCCCGATGTGGGATTCAATCCCGGGTCTCCAGGGATCGCGCCCTGGGCCAAAGGCAGGTGCCAAACCACTGTGCCACCCAGGGATCCCATCTTCTTCCATTTTGGAGAATGTTCTATCATTCTATAGCATCAGGGTCTTTTAAGGTAAATAACACCATTCATGGTTCCTTCCAATGATTTAACTCTACCTAGTTTGAGGATACATCACCCATGGAGTCAAGTAGGTCAACCCAAAAATCACCCTAGAAGCTGGGCATTGTTGAGGATATGTGAGAATGTGGACATAGTTTATGCTAGTATTTTCCCCTTGTTCCATGATGTCAACTCTATGATATAACTCGGTGTGTATATGTGTGTATGTGTACGTACACACATATGTATATATGTATGTGTGTACTTTCTCTAAAAGACATTATCATACCTGGCACAGAGTAAGTGCTCGTAGATACTTGAGAATGACTAAGTGAGTGGTTACTTATATAATTGCTAATCCTGTGTGCCTGGAGTACCCGAAAAGAATGTTTTTTTCCCCCTTTTAAAGAAAAGTAATTTTTGTTAAGCATTTTTTTAGGGATTTGGTGAGACTGTATCAGCTTCAGTGTATCTTTAAACCTAAGTATGTATTTTGTGAAGCAGAGGTGATAGAGATCTATTTTCATAGACTTTTCAGATTCTATGACTTTGGAAATTAATTTAAAAATATAATACAGATCTTTCGAAACTGATTTTTAGCTTATTTTTAATCACAAGGCTTTGGAATTGTCTACATTTGAAATATTTTTTTCCTAAGGAATTTCTGAAGATGTTGCTCCATGCAGTAAGGAATGACCTTGGACTTTTGGGTGTTCACTTATAGCCATCAAGGTTCCCATTTCCGTGCCTTGTATTCTTCATCCTGAGGGCCTGTATGTCAAAACTAGTCTCCCAACGAAATAAAAACAAAAACAAAAAAGGGAAAAATTAGTCTCCCAAGAACAGAGATATAAAATAACACCTGTGTAGGGATGCCTGGGTGGCTCAGTGGTTGAGCGTCTGCCTTCAGCTCAAGGCAGGATCCCGGGATCAAGTCCCCCATCGGGCACCCCACAGGGGAGCTTGCTTTTCCCTCTGCCTATGTCTCTGCCTGTCTCTCTGTGTCTCTCTTAAAAACAAAAACAACCTGTGTAGTCTAAGCTCAACACCCCCCTCCCCCATCACAGATAGATAGTACTGGACTTTGTTTTAGAAAAAGGAGCATTTAATTAGATGAGCCCTGTGTGGAGACATCATCGCCTGCTCCCAAGGGAGATTGCCAGTTGTCCTCTCCTCTCATTGCCTTGCCCTTTCCTGCAGTCTTCCATATTTCCCCCCAGAGTTTCTTCAGCTAGGATTTATTCCCTATGGACCATCCTCATAGTCTGTAGACACTCCTGAAATGTCATCAGTATTCTAATCATAGCTACATCCTCAACCACGTACTCAAAGGTGCCTTAAGGAACATCAGACATCTTTTTATAATACTTCATCTTTGTTTCCTTGTAGCAGGTCCATCATTACCTGTTATACAACTTTTGTCAGCGCCATGGTTCAGGGTCATTTGCCAGAACACAAAATACGGGGCAAAAAGTGAGGATAAAGTGTAGTAAGTGTCACTTGTTGCAGAACACATTGCAGTCAGGCTACATTTTAGGTTTTCATCGGGTGAGAAACCTTGTAGTACATTTCACTTATGCATATTGCCCGTGCGTAAATACAGATTGCCGTGCCAGCACTTGTTAGCCAAGACTTATGACAGTATGCAGAACATGTGAAGAATGTGTTAGCAGTGCAAAGATTCTCAAACTTTTGGCTTTGGGATTACTGGGGCCTTAAAGATTATTGAGGACCACAAGGAGCTTTTGTTTATGTGGATTATATCTATTAATATATACTGTATTAGAAATTAAAAGTAAGAACATTTAAAAGTATTTATTAATCAATTTAATAACAATAAATCCATTGTGTATTGACATAAATGATACATTTTCATGACAAGTAAGAATTTTTGCCCAAACCAAAAAATATTAGCAAGAAGAGTGGCAATATTCCACATTTTGGAAATCTCTTTAATGTCTGACTCATTAGAAGACAGCTGGATTCCCCTATCCACTTCTGCATTCAATTTCTTATGATGTGTTTGGTTAAAATATGTGAAGACTGTCTGGCTTTACACAGCCATGTAGTTAGGGGTATTTTCATAGCATTTTCAAATAATTTCAGCTATTCTTTGATATTTACCAAAACTCAAGAAGTAATAGTTTCTTAAGGAGTGGCTACTGTGGGAAATTAGAAACCATAGCAATAAACATTTCTTGCTCTCTTATTTTAAAATCCATTGGTTTATCATGTGATTTGAGTGGATCTTTTATTCCTGTATGATTTTTTAGTACACTATACATTGATAATTTGGAAGATACGGATTCCTCAATACAGATTTTACAAATGTTGACATACATTGGATTGAATAATATAAACAAATCACATTTGTTAATATCACCATTGATCTTATCAGTGAAGTGATAGTCGTATTTTGTTCAGTGTTGAGAAAATGTCTGCCACATACCTCAGTCTGAATAATTGTGGTCTGTGAGTTGTTCTTTCAAGTGAAAATGCTGATCCCCCCAAAAGCAACTATCTTGTTCAGTTTTGTGCTCAAGGATTTGTATCAGGGCTTTTCCTTGGGACAACCATTTTCTTTGGTCTGCTGCATAAGTGAAATATGTTTCATATTGCCCATTTTGTCATACAAGATATTATAAAAGGTCAAGATTTAATAAAATCATTGTTATTGCTTCATCAAAGGCATTCTTTAGTGAAACTGGATTTTCTTTTTTCACTGTGAGCACATGATGGTGAAGGCCCAGTGCAGTGCCTGTGAGGACAGTTCGGTGCCACTATCCAGACAATGGTGGGGCACTGGCGGTTCGCTCACCACTGTGTCTGTACCATCAGCACAAATGTCAGCACAGGCAAAAGACAGATGACAGTTCGCCATTATTAAGAAAATGGTCTTTACCTCATGGATTTTCTGGAAGGATCTTGGAGACCCTGTTGGGTCCATGGACTGTACAAAAAGGTGGTATACTATAAGGGAATGTTAGATTTTTTTTTTTTTTTAGAATTTTTTTTGAGACAAATGGCCAAAATTATTATATACTATGTAAGATGATATTAAATGGAGTATGCATTGATTGTTTAAACATAATAAACTCATTGAAGATTCTTTATTTTTGTATTTTATGTTTTTAATTACAGAAGTAACATTCTAGGCATAAAAATTCGAACAATGCAGAAGTGCTTAAGAACTGACTCATACCCTACCTCCACCCACGAAATTCTCTGGTTTTGCTGTGCACTGTTCCAGACCTTTTTCTAACGACAACAAAGTCTGCATGTACGTGTACTTTTTTTTTTTCCTTTTATGAGGATTTCTGTGGATCGCATAGAGGATCAGTCATTTATTTGCATTTTTTGGAGCTTTTGTTTGCCCTCGTTACCTAAAATCTAGGTTCAAAATTCAATTGTTTGATTGCACTTAGTAGGAAAGTAATCATAGCTACTAGGTAGAAAGTGTTTGTGTGTGTGTATTTTGTATGTGACTAACCACCACCATGCCATCAGATAATTTTTCATGAATTACTCATATTGTGTTTTAAGTCAATTTTATTGAAGTATAATTAGATTTTGGTAAGATGCTCCTATTTTGAGTATAATATTAGAGAGTTTTGATAAATTTATGCACCTGTGTAAGTGGAGTCAAATGTAGAAATTTCCATCACCGGAAAGAAAAAGCTCCCTCAGGTGCCTTTGCAGTTAACTCCTCCACTCTTGGGTCTAGTCAAATGTCGATTTGTTTCTGTAAGCATACATTAATTTTGACTGTTCTAACTTACCTAAATGAAATCATAATTATTTGTGCTTTGAAAAGTACAGACTTCAGGTTTTTTATTTAAAAGATCCACGTTCATTTTAAGTTAAACAGTACGAAGCAGGAGAAAAGAGTATTTCAACATAACATTCTAAACCACACCATCCAGATGTGTCCATTTTAATATTTGATGATTATGATTTATTTCTTGATAAATCTAGGTAGATTTCCATCATTTGGAATCGTTTCAGTGCTTACTTTGTCTTCTGAATTAGTTCATGTTTTCACTGCCTTTTTCTATTCAAATTGAAGGAGAGTTTGTATACATATATTATTGAGTCAAAATATCTTTCCTAGAATTTGTTAGAAATTACTCTCCATTTTCTGGCAATGACTGTTGCCGTGGTGAAGTATGAGATCAGGCTAAATTTAATTTTTCTCCCTTGAGAGTGATTTACTTTTTGTACCTGGATGTCAAAATCCTTTATCTTTATGGTTCGCTAGGTTAACCACAGTTTATCGTGATGTGCTTGTTTTTATCCGTTTTCTTCTGTGAGATATTATATCTTTTCAATATGCCTACTCACATCTTCCTGCATTTCGAATCTATTTTCCTGTATTGTGTTTCTGGGTATTCCTGTGTTTCCTATCTTACATTTGTTATCACAGACACTATGTGTTAAATTATTTTTTTCTCTTCTATGTAATTTATTTAAAAAATTTTTGACTCAGTTTATTTAAACTAAACCCAATTCACTCACTTCTCTTATTTTTTAAAAATAACGTCATAAATATTGTCCTATAATTTATTTATAAAACATAACAATTTAATATGGGTATTTTTCTGCATCTGTCATATGGATATACCCCTCATTCTTTTTAATGACCATTTAGTATAGCATAGCATGTATTTGCCATAGTTTATTTAACTATTTCTCCATCGTTGAACATTTTATGTTGTTTCGGATTTTTTTTTTTTTTTTTAAGTAGGCACCATGCCCAGTGTGGAGCCCAACTTGGGACTTGAACTTGTGACTCTGAGATCAAGACCTGAGCTGAAATCGAGTCAGACATTTAACTGCCTGAGCCATCCAGTCACCTCTGTTTCTTGTTTTTTGAGATTAGTGATGTTGTAGTGAACATCTTTTTTTTTTTTTTTAAGATTTTATTTATTCATGAGAGACACACACAGAGGCAAAGACATAAGCAGAGGGCTGGAAGCAGGCTCCCTATCCGGGGGCCCGATGAAAGACTCGATCCCAGGACCCCGGGATCATGACCTGAGCCAAAAGCAGATGCTCAACCACTGAGCCACCCGGATGCCCCTGTAGTGAACATCTCTGTATATATATAATCTATACGTTTGTGTAGGTATTTCTTCAGTTTGTCTTGCCCAAAGTGGAATTATTTGGATGTAATCATTTAACATTTGGGGGGAGATAACAGTATTATGTGGGCTTTGTATAGTCAGACATATTGGGTTTAAATTCCTGACTTACCATTTATTTGCTCCATGATTTTGAGAATGTTTTAATGTCTGAGTTTGAGTTTGATTATCTGATACAGTGGAGATGGCCTTCGTTAAGAAGTACTAAATTAAATGACACATCTCAAATGGGTCTAGCATCAAAAAAAAAAAAAAATGCTTGGTTAGTAACAGTTACTAGGATTATAAGGACTGGTCAGCCCCAACTTGAATCAGAAGTTCTGTATGGGGAGTACCAGTGGGAGGCGTGGCCTGGGACACATCCTAGCAGTTCTCCAGGCCTGCTTTCATTTACAAAATGAGGGAGTTGAATAAAGTAATCTCTTGTTCTTTTCCAGCTCTGTAATCTCATGATTCTTTGATGTGGCATCCAAGTATTAAAAATACTGGCAATAAAATAAACTGGAGAGAATATATGGCTGGCTTTAACATATTCACAAGACTTGCCCTATAATAGTTACTCGATTTTCCTCTCCTCCCCGATAAATATAATGCAACTTTCTTTAATTCTAGGAATTAAAATCATCCTCATCTGTTACAGAAAGATTACAAAAATTGGTTTCAAATATAAATCTTATTTTATATTTTATTTTAAAATTTATTTTTTGCACTTTGGTTCAGGCTATGTACATACCTATTCTCTTAAATCCTTTATATCATAGACAGATCTTGTATGTGTCAGGGGAGGGTCAGTGGTAAGCAGACTATAAATATGACAGAAATTTTTTTTTTTTTTTTTTTTTTTTTTTTACCACAGTCACTGACTGTATTCTGGTCCTTTGTCTTGATTTCTATGACTTCTCTCTGCTTTTTTCTCGTAATGACTCTTATTTGTCTCAGCCAGGCATAGGTACCTAAATTTTATCTGTATGAGATTATATGACAAATACAGATATTTTCACAGTGCTATTGTTGATTAAAAGTGGGAAGCCTGTGGACTTTTTTTAAAAAGATTTATTTATTCATTTATTTAGAGAATGAGCTCGAGCAGGGGGGAGGGGCAGGGGGAGAGGGAAGAGAGAGAATCTTAGGCCCACTCTGCACTGAGTGTGGAACCTGATGTAGGGCTGGATCTGGATCCCACAACCCTGAGATCACGACCTGAGCAGAAACCAAGAGTCGGAAACTCAACTGACTCAGCCATTCAGGCGCCCCAAGCCTGTGAAGTTTTAAAAAGATGAAAACCAGGGAGTTTTAGCAGGGAGATAGTGATATGTAAATGGAAAGCTTTGGAGGGTTTGGTTAGGGCATGTCTGGATTCTAACTAGATTTTATGTCACTAATGGTGTTCCCCAGCTGTTTTCTTTGCATTTTAATGGAAGAAGATTTTTTTAAAGTATGTTCTATTTTATTTATTTTCACTTATTTATTTGCAGATGTATTTATTTGAGAGAGACAGAGATATTTTATTTATTTTTATTTATTTGCAGATTTATTTATTTATTTGCGAGAGAGAGAGACAGATAGTGACAGTAAGAAAAGTACAAGCCGGGAGCAGAGGGAGAAGCAGACTTCCTGTTGAGCGGGGAGCCCAGTGTGGAGGGCTCGATCCCAGGACCCTGGTCATGACCTGAGTTGAGGGCAGGCGCTTAACTGACTGAGCCACCCAGGTGCCCCGACAGGATTATTTTTCTACAAAGCCAGGTAGTCTCCAAAATTGGCAAGAGTTGGTCACACCTGAGATTCTAAGCTCTCTGCCTACTGTGTTATCTTGGTAAGTAAAGTTTGTTTTCAGATCATTACATTTTTTTTTCCAAAATATTTACAGTAATTTACACATGATTCGTTTTCCTGAGTATATTTTCCAAAATTGTGACTTTTAATTCTTCTAATTCATGATCTCAGTGTCCTCAGAGCAAGGCATGTTTTAGTTGCCCTTTGATCAATCTGCATCTCTGGTTTCCATCTTAACACTTACACTTCTTTGGACAGATTAATTATGCTCCCCCCTACCCCTTCCTCCCTGGTTACTTCCAGTTCAAGGGGTTCAGTTGTCTTTCTCGTTAGTAAGAACGTGTAAGGCTGTGAGCCACAGGGACCTGGACCAGCACGGTCTCTTAGAGCCTTTAATTCCATAATGTCCTTGATCTGAGGAAGCCGCTCGGTAATCTCTTCACAATTTCCATGACCGAGCCATCTGCCTGCATTAAAATAAATCAAATCTGCTTACTCCTTCAGTGTCTAGCAAATATTCTATAAACTGATGATAATGGAGACCATGGACACAAAAATAATTTGCAATCTTGAGCATTTCCTCTGAATTCTCAGCTCAGATTCTCTCGACATAGTGGATGCCAGCTTTCTCTTTGACTTAAGTAAAGGGTGGTGGAAGCTTTTCCTCTAGTCCTTTGATGACTGTTATCCCAAGCTTGGCAGGGGAACTAATTCAGCTTTTCCGTATCTAGATGAACCACAAAAACTTTCCTTGCCCCTCTGCGTCATACATAGCGGCTAATTAGGTAAACACACATAGATGTTTAATTTTGTATTTGGCAGTTTGCATGGATGCTGTGTGTGTGTGTATGTATATATTTAGATCTCAAGCAGACTGATTTTGTGTTGGCACAAGCTTCCACTCTTGGGCAGACTTTGAGTGTGTGGACTATGGTGGCGTCATGCTGTATGAGGGAGTGCGTGACCCCGGGGCCTGTTCTTATGCAAAATAGTTTATTTTTTCACCTCTGAAAACCCCTGAATCTTTAGCATATTTCTACTTAGTATCCTTTTTTTTTTTTTTTTTTAATTTATTTATTCCTGGAGACACAGAGAGAGAGGCAGAGACACAGGCAGAAGGAGAAGCAGGCTCCATGCTGGGAGCTCGACGTCGGACTCGATCCCAGGACCCCGGGATCACAACCTGGGCCGAAGGCAGATGCTCAACCACTGAGCCACCCAGGTGCCCCTTCTTGGTATTCTTATCTTCACCTTCCTTTCTTTCCTCTGCATCTTCAGTAATTTTTATCCTTATCATTTTAAGTTTACATTATCCTGACAGTTTCCTGGCTGTTTACTTCACCTTTCTTTGCTTTGATCCACCCTTTGCTTTCTGCAAGGTTGCTTTTCTGTCAAACACTGCTTTCAGTAAGTATATCCCTCCCTTCCTTCAACAACAAAACATGAGCTCAAAAACCTTGAAGGATAAATTCCGAACTTTTCATAAAACATCAGCGGTGCCCTCCGTGGCATTCTGCTCTTCCCAGCACGTGCCCAGCACCCTCTGCCATTCTGGTCCCGTCTTCCTCTTCAGCTCTGTTGCTCACATTTCCCTCCTCTGCTGGTTGATCTGAAACACGTCATGTCCTTCTCTCCATATATCCGTACTCCTGCCCTTGCAGGCCCAGCCCAGCCTGTTTGCTCCGAGACGGACCGCCTTGCGTTCTGCCCCGACCCCTGTGTAGGGCCTGGCTTCCTCTCAGTCTCCTAGGCCGGGGCAGTTCACACTGCTCCTGTGGTAGTGCCTCCAAACTGCAGTGCCTCGTGCTCTTACACTTTCTTGCACACTCCAGAGGATGAGCACTCTGCTCTGCACATGGCAGGTGCCGGCTTTGTCCAGTGAGTGGATGAATGTGAAATCTTTGCTCTCCGCGCCTTTGATCGTGTATTAGGTAATGGACAATCTGTTTCTCTCATTTCACAGGAAAGAATTGAAATTCTGTATGTGAAATTGAGATAATTGAGTTATGCCGGTAAATATTAAAGTGGTTTTTTTTTGTTTTTTTGTTCTTTGCGAGAGCATAGACATTTCTCGCTTTCAAAGAATGAAAAAAAAAAAGATTCTTTTATGTGGTGGATTGAATTCGCATTTCATTTGTGCTCCAGTTTTGAAACGGTTAATAGTTTCTCACCCTTTTTCTTTACATGTGCTAAGTTTACGATAGCTTCTATCTTCTAACATGCTTCTGCTGCCTTTCTCTGATTCATACTTTGTTCATTCCACTGAAGAGCATGGACTTATATTGAGTCAGGGTTTTTTGATTATGCTGTATTTCAAAGTTGCTGTATTTATTAGAATAGGCAATAGTGGCAGGAACTAATTTTTTTTAAAAAGTGTAATATATACACAAAATAGTATAAAAATCTTGAGAGTATTACTTAATGAATTTGAGTGAGCGAACTTGTGTAACCAAAGACAGCATTGCACACACCCTGTGGACTCCCAGTACCCCTCTCAATCCCTAAAGGTAGCCAGTTTTTTATTTCTAACACTGGAAACTAGTTTGCATGTTTTTGAAATTTATGTAAATGGAATCATCCATATTCATTAATGTACTCTTTTGTTTCTGGCTTTTAAAATCCAACATTGTTTATGTGATTTATGCACATTATGTATGGCTGTGGTTTCTTTACCTTCATTATAGTATAGCACTTTATCGTGTAAATATACCATGATACTGACCTACCCATCCTACTGCTGATATACTGTAGGTTTTCTCCAGTTTTGGCCTACAATAAATAATGCTGTGGTGAAGATTCTTGGCCATGTGTTCTGAGCAAATCAGAGTGCATTTCTGTTAGGTGTTACACTTAAGAAACAGACTGTGTATATTCAGCTTTAGTAGGTACTGCCATTTTTGCTCAAAGTAGTTGTGTTGGTCTTCATGCCTACTAGCAGTGTCTGAGAGTTGTTTTCTCTTAATCCTTGTGATCGATTTAATTTAGCCATTACGATGGATGATTGTGTATATGTGTAAGCATTTTGCTGTTCCCGGATTATTCATAAGGTTGCTCACCATTTCCCCTTTTACTGGCCACTTTAGATATCTTCCTACATGAGTTGTCTTCTCAAGTCTTGCCATTTTTTTTAACAGCTTTATTAAGATAAAATTCACATGTCACTTAAAGTATACAATTCAGTGGTTTTTGATATATTACATTATGAATTTTACAATTCAGTGCTTTTGGTGTGTCATTAATTGTTAAGAATCAGTGGTAAAACAACATGAAATTAATTATTTTAACCAATTTTAAGTGTACGAATCAGCAGCATTAAGCATATTCACAGTGTTGTGCAATGATCATCAATATTTCTAAAACTTTTTCATCATTTCAAACGAACTATAAACAGTAAGCAATAACTCCCCATTTGCCTCTTCCCTCAGGCCCTGGTAACCTCTGGTCCATTTATATTTCTATGAATTTGCCTATTTTAGGTACCTCACATAGGTAGGATCATACAGCATTTGTCCTTTTGTGACTGGCTAATAGCACGATGTTTTGAAGGATCATCTACGAGATAGTGTGTATCAGGGATTCATTCCTTTTTATGGCAGAATGATATTTCATTGTTATATTGGTATATTTTGTTTATCCATTTACTTATTGATGAACCCCTTGGGTTTTGCCAGTATGTATGTATGTATATGTATGTGTGTGTGTGTATGCACATATACATATATGTGTGTGTATATGTGTGTGTATATATATATATACATACACACACATATTTTTGGGGGGAGTGGGGAAGATTTATTTATTTGCATGCATGAGCAGGGGGAGGGGCAGAGGCAGAGAAAGAGCATCTCAAGCCGACTCCTTGCCCAGCTTGGAGCCCCACACTGGGCTTGATCCCAGGAACCTGAGATCAGGACTTGAACTGAAATCAAGAGTTGGACGCTTAACTGACTAAGCCACCCAGGCACCTCTGCCAGATTTTAAAATTAGAGTCTGTGTGTCTTTTTTTCTCCCTGATTTGTATGGGTTTTGAAGTGTTTGTGGGAATACTGGCACTCTATTGGTTACATGTGTTGCAAAAATCTTCTTTTACTCTCTTATTTTGATGTCCTCTTAAAGAGCAGTTCTTGATTTTAATTAGTGCATGTTAACAATTTTTCCTTTTTGACTAGCACTTTCTGTGTCATGGCTAAGAATTTGTTTCCTGCCCCAATGTCAAAAAGATATTCTTTGTTTTCTAGAAGCTGTACTGTTTACCTTTTATATTTTGAGCTACAGCCTACCCAGAATTGATCTTTTTGGTGTGTGATGAGAGTTGGGAGCCAGGCACTAAAACTTACTTTTTGTAGTGGTTTACCCATTGATGTTTATGTCCAGTCTTGTTGCCTCCCTAAGTTCTTTGATACAGTCTTACATTTCATCTTACCTTCAGGGTCTAGTGCAATGCCTTGAATGTGGTAAGTCATCGGTAAATGCTTACTGACAATAGTCAAGCCATATATCTTCATTTCTCAAAAGAAGGGACCCAACCAGCATGCTGTGAAATCGGACTTTATCTGTAAATAGTATTCATTTCCTCTTTACAGCATTATTTTCTCCGCTTTTTTGTTTTTCGGCTTGTTGTCTCCCTCTTTCTCCCCTGTTGCATCTGCCCACCTATTATCATCATCTCTTGCTTCATCATCTGGAGCTGAGGTTACCTTCTGAATCTCATCATCTCCATTTTGCCATTAAATAGTAATTTCCTTTAAAAATAATAATTTTAGGGACACCTGGGTGGCTCAGTGGTTGAGCATCTGCCTTTGGCTCAGGTCATGATCCCCGGGTCCTGGTATTGAGTTCCTTGTCAGGCTCCCCGCATGGAGCCTGCTTCTCCCTCTGCCTGTGTCTGTGCCTCCCTCTCTGTGTCTCTCATGAGTGAATAAATAAAATATTTAAAAATATGAAAATTTAAAAAAGTAGAATTTGTTAAAAAATAAAAATAATAATTTTAGTGGCATAAAAGCCTTTCCTATTGTTGGGTGCCTTGCATCTCAACAGCACCACTTTACATTTGTTTTGTACAGGGAGTTTGAACTTATGGTTCAAAAATAGTTTCCAGAGAAGGCACAGAAATTTTATGCAAAATATAGTGTTGTATGCATTTAATTTTTTTTCTTTATCCTAGTGGAGAATATCTCAACTTTTAAAAAGTATATCCCTTCACTTTGCAATAAGCTATTGAGAAACCCCACTCTGTGTATACCACTGTGTTAGGCATTGTGGGTTAGGTGGAATATTTAGTATGGTACCCGGTCTTGAGGAGCTTAATACATGTGTAACTATAATTGGAGTTGTAAGCACACTTATAATTTGGAGATTTATGTGAATCAGAGAAGCAGTAATTGTGGAACACTTGTCAGATCGTGTGAGAAAACAGAAGTGCAGCTCTGCAGTAGTTAAAATGTCAGATGCAAGAAGATAGAGCCAGGTAGTGAGTGGCCTTGTGTGCTGCCTGTTTCGTCTTTATCCCACCCAGCCTATGAGGCAAATCATCCTTGTTACTTTGGTATCAAGCAGTTTTTAAGGAAAAACAAAACAACAACAACAACAACAAAAGAAGTGTCTGTTATGCTCCAGGAATCTGGTGGTAGAAAGATGAAAAAAAGAGTTGGATTTAGTCCTCAAGACTCCACAATTTAGTCTAAAAGCCAGACATGACTCAGCTTATTCTGATACCACGGAACTCTTGTGGTATGAGGGAAGTGTTGTCTCCTGTTGAACCCACATGCTTGTTCTGACCAATCCATGCCATTTCCCTGGGTGGTCTGGTTCTTGGGGTCTGCAAGTCCTGCACTGGCTACTCTGAACGTGTACTCGAGCACTGACCTGGATGCGGTGGCAGAAGCAGGTAGAGTCTGAGGCAGCGCTCCTGGCTCCATGGGGCCTTCCTTGAGGTGTGTAAGAGACCTGATAGTGTATGTGTGTCCTGGGGCGGGGACCTAGAGAAGCCTGAGCTTAGAATGAAGGAGTCTCTGCACATATGGCCTTTAAGATCAGAGACCAATGGCTGGGACCATTGTATGAAGACGGGGACCGGCACGTACTCACCCCTGTCCCCCATTCAGCACCACCACAACTACCACCAGAAAGAATGCCCCACACAGGACCAGTTGTAACCTACTGGCTACCACTCTGGAAGTACTGGTTAAGATACTCTAGAGCTGAGTCCAGTGGAGACCCCGGCAACTTTGTATAGATATGAGGGCCACCTCCTGTTCTCTGCCTTGGCGTAGTTTGAGGATTCTCTCCTTCAGGCAGTCAGATACCATCTGGAAGAAAAGTAGGACATGGGGAAGGAAATCTAAAAGACTGAGCATTTACCTGAGCCATCCAAAAGAGACATCTATAAAATAACTTTAAGAGGCTACTCAAATTATTGCATCAGTCTTGGCTGACCGGATTGGACTGAATTTAGTTATGCCCTGACCCCTGCCACCCATCTAGTTTTGGGGTAGGTTGTTGAGGTAGGAAGTAGTGAGACCATCACATCAATTTGAAAGAAAATAGACTGTGCTTTTATGCATATGCTCATTTATCGACAAATGTAAATTTACGTATTGCTCTCCTCTTGATAACATTTGGTTTAGATGTGTGGCCAACTCTGCAGAATCTAGGGTCCCAATCTGGCCAGATGTGCCAATCTTGAGCTCTGTCCTAGTTTTTAACTTAAGCTGATGTACCAACATGGCAGCAAATGTGTAAGCAATTGCAAGAACCATACTACAGTGGTTTATTGAATCTCAATAAATGATCTTTTCTTTAAAGAAAAAGCCTCTTTATTTGCTTGATCACTTGGAGTGCTTTTTTTAAATACTTGGATTTTGGCAGGCATTTAGAAACTGAGGTGCCCACAGTGAACTGAATGTGGTTAAACAGCTTGGAACACTGGAGTTGAATAGGCTCTGGGCACATGTGCCAAAGAGTGGCAAGCCAAGTCATCCTGCCCTCAGTGCCAGCTCTGATGAGCTTCAGTTTTGCTGCTGCCACCACTTCTGGATCCCTGTCTAAGTCACATGCATTGCTTCTGATTTCAAGGTGTCATAAGTTTCCAGGCTGGATGTCAAATTTCCATTTTGATTGTAGCTGCCGTTTTTGGGTACCCAGCGTGTGCCATGCATTACCTAGGCATTCTATGTATATTTATTCATCACGTCTAAGACAAGTCTGTGAGACAGAGTATAATCTCTATTTCCAAATGAGGAGATCGTGCAGTTGTGGAGTAGAGTGGATTTCAGTATGTGGAGTTAAGTGCCTGGATGATTAAGAAAATATGTAAAGTGCCTAATACTGTGCCAGGCTCAGACAGTCCGTAAGTGGATTATGTTGTTTCTTTTAAGCTCCATTCTAGGGCCTGACTGGGGAAGAATTTGGGGAACATTTATATGAACCATGAGCCGGGCTTGTAGAGATCTTTGGAACCCTAAGCATGAAAAGATCGTGGTGCCCCCTCCTGTGAAACTCAGAATGGGACACTGAACTATAAAAAGTAAGCAAGTCCAGCACAGTTGTGTTCTTTCCTTCAAGACGACTTTGGTCTTTGTTCTTAAATATCAAATGTCAATCAGCCTTAAAAATGTTTCCCCTTTCTCTCTCTTCCTCCCACCACCCTGTTCCTGTCTTGCCGGTGCCTTAAGTACTTGTCTCTTTTGGGCAATACAGCGCTGGACGTAAGAGTTTAACATTTTATTTTTATCTATGTCAAATAAGTAGGCATGATAGAAGATTTATGAGTTGTCAGATTCAAATGGGAATGATCGAACAATTATGTCAGCAAGAAATCATGCTTGAAAGTTCTGTTAGTGCAGGTGTCAGGAAAGAAGTGTAAGGGGATCCCTGGGTGGCACAGCGGTTTGGCGCCTGCCTTTGGCCCAGGGCGCGATCCTGGAGACCCGGGATCGAGTCCCACGTCGGGCTCCCGGTGCATGGAGCCTGCTTCTCCCTCTGCCTGTGTCTCTGCCTCTCTCTCTCTCTGTAACTATCATAAATAAATAAAAAAATTAAAAAAAAAAAAAGAAAAAAAAAAGAAGTGTAAGTCTCTATCGCTGAGTTTATAGTTTTTGAGGGGGAAAGAGGCATTTTTGACTGCTTCCTACTTTAAAGGCTCCCTTGGGGCGCCTGGGTGGTGCAGGCAGTTAAGCATCCAACTCTTGGTTTCAGCTCAGGCTGTGATCTCAGGGTCATGGACTCGAGGCCCACGTCTAGCTCCACATTCAGTTCTGTCTGGTGAAGATTTTCTCTCTCCCTCCCCCTCTGTCCCCCCCACCCCCCCGACCTCTGTCTCTCTCTCTCAAGTAAATAAATCCTTAAAAATAAAATGCATCCCAAGTACAGTCCTTCAATATACATTATATGATTCATCTTCACCACACACTTGCATTGTTTCCTTTTTAAAACTGAGGAAACGATCTTCAGAAAGGTTAAATAAAGTCACAGCTCATGTCTTTTGGTTTCTAGAATTTACCTTCTTCCCGCTTCAGGCAAAAGGGAACGAGAAGGTGCTGTTGCCTCAATTTGAAAGCAAAGCCCCCCTTCCTCCTCTTTTTTTCTGGGCCTGGAAAATAATGCTTATGCTTCCAGATACGGGTTGGAGGTCACCTCGCCCATGGTCTCCCGAGTTGGCTTCTTCCTCCCCGTCTCTCTAGAACATTGCCCAGACTTTAGCCCATACCTGTCTTTTGTGACCTACGCACCCACCTGCGTCAATCCCGCTCTTCCTTCCTCGGCCCTCGCACGGTGCGGACGGTGCCGGGGCCCAGCTGGTGCTGAGCCTGTCCCTGTTTCATGCAGAGTTGGTGATAATTGTACGGTTCAGGCTACAAGGCACCGGCGATCACAGACTTCATGGCATGGGTGGGAGGTCACAGAGTCACCCAGCGTCTGGATGGGGTTCAGGCTGGTGCAGCAGAGGCCTGGCCCACAGTCCTGGGGGGCCGGGGAGCCACAGCAGAAGGGGCCCCATGGAAAGGAGCGTTGCTAGCTCCTGGTGGGGAGTGATGGGAGTTAAATTTGGATGCCACGTTTATTATTTCAGCTCTTTGAATACTGCCCCTAATGATATCTCTTTTCTTTTGTTTCCTCAAAATTAATTATCTTTTTGTAGCTATGGTAACTCATTTGAAGCTCTATTATGCATGTAATCTGTACACATTGAACTCTGTGCTTCAGTGTTCGAAACATTTTCCTGCATAGTCAATAATTCTATATTTGCAGCGTTCTCTTCCTTCTGGTGAAAATTGGCTTTTCCCTTTAGATTTCTGGAGATGATTTTAAAAAGCATGAGGAATGACGGCCTGACTAATAAATTACCGTAAATGACCATCATCTTTGCTACTAACGTTCATGCCATGATTTTCTGGTACTGACCTATTTCTAGGCAGGTTTTACTCTGAGAAGCTTTGAACACGTGGCACATACCACCCTGGTTCCCCCAGTTTGTCTGGCCCAACGGCTCCTGAGAGTCCCCGCACCTGCTGCCCCCCCTTCTTGGACTCCTGCGGCCCGCGGGACACCCGTCGCGCCTCTGCCTGGCCCCGGTCCAGGCACTCACACCTCTGGGTTGGGCTGGCTCTTTTCCTGCTGCTGCTCATCCTGTGGCCAACCTTCCTGGCCCAGCCTTTCTGCCAGGGCTCGGACAGCTGTCTTTTATGCCTGCATCTGTGTCTGTCTGTCTGTCTCTCTGGGAGGAGCTCAGCACCTTCACCCCAGCTCACTTAGGTAGACTAGATGGTCCCATGCTTCCTTCTCTTCTTTGGGCAGAGCCTCTTTTTTAATTAATTAATTTATTTTTAATTTTTAATTTTTATTTTTTGGGCAGAGCCTCTTGTTCTTTGTCTGGAAAGAGAGGCCTGCCATCCTGTCCGTGGAGTGGCCGGGTTGGGTGAAGTGATGGCCCAGATGCCTGGTGTGTAGCAAAAGTCTGTCTCCTCCTGCACCTCCGCCCTTGATATGGCCAGACTGCCTTTGACGACATTTGTTGTTAGTTCGCTCAGTGCTTCTCCAGGGCCTGCTTTGTGGTAGCCACTGTTCTAGGTCCTGGGGGGGCATGAGAGGCAGGAACAGCCTAACAAAGTGGAATAAGGCGGGAAAAGGTGACCCAGCACTAGGGTGTCTCTTTCAGGTCCCCATTGCTTCTTAAAATGTTTGTTCATCTATAAAACACTGGTGGGCTGAGGATAATGGAACTGTCAGGAAGAAATCCTGTGAAGAACCTAAGTCTCCTGAAGTGCTGGTAAACAAGTTTTTTAAAGCTTTTACAGCCTTATTTTTTGTTGTGGTTTCCAGGTATGTAACAGTTTCCTAAGTGAAGTCACAGGCTCATGGAGGTTGGCGCCTCTGCTGGGTCCCTCTGTCTCTAAAATACTTGCACTTCGGTAGTTGTGTCAGGCCTGGTACATCTTATGTAAGAAATTAGAACCAACTCCCATGACCAGTATGGCTTTTGGTTCCTGTTGATCCCCTCTTACTTCTACCACAGAACCTCCCATGGTCAAGGTATTCAGGAAAGGTTTATGAACACAGGAAATGTTTCTTTCTCTAGATGAGCTCTTACACTTTTCTTTTTGGGGCTCTGTTAACAGTCACATTTAACGTTTATCACCAGCAATAAACATCATCCTAGATAATGTTTGCCTCTCTTTTCTTTTCTTTCTTTTTTTTTTAAGTTAGTTGGTTAGTTAGTTAGTTAGTTAGTTTATTTATTTATTTATTTATTTATTTATTTATTTATTTATTTATGATAGAGAGAGAGAGAGAGGCAGAGACATAGGACGAGGGAGAAGCAGGCTCCATGCACCGGGAGCCTGACATGGGACTCGATCCCGGGTCTCCAGGATCGCACTCTGGGCCAAAGGCAGGCGCTAAACCACTGAGCCACCCAGGGATCCCCCTGTTTTTCTTTTAATGTATTTTTGTACTTTAGAAATATGGACTTCTTTTGAATTGTGTTTATTTTAAAAATACTTCTAAGTTGCTTTGGTATATTTGGTATATACTAAATATTTGCTTAGTTTCTACTAGATATGACTCAGACACTTTAAGGATAAATAAAAAGGCATATAAATTAATATTTATTGATTTGCTTCTGTGTTTAATGTTGATAATTTCAAACCAGGAGGGGAAAGCTTCTTCTACTCAACAGAGGCTTCCCTTTGAAAATTCATGCGGTTGTCGTATAGTCCTAGAATTACAGATCTGGAAAGCACCTTCAGTCTGTCTTGATTTCTGTCCTTTATTTAACTCTTTCTTCCTTCCCATCCTGCCTCTATTCTTTCTGTAATGAGAAAGCCAGAGAGGTAGTCTTTTCAAAACTACACAGCTTTTAAGTGGCAAAGTTTGGACCAGGATCCAGGTTAAGGTTCTTTCTAATAATATAAGGGAAGTGATAGCGTCAAGCAATATTTCATTTACTTTCCTGGCTTGTACAAACTAATTTCAACCCTGTTAGGGTCAAGCATCATCTCTTCCTGGGGTCTTTCTGTCTCTTTCCCCCATCAGCCCAACAAAATATTACACAAGAAAATGTTTCTATACCATGAGTGTACACAGATGTGTATAAATAGTGGGTGTGTTTGTGTAATTGTAGTATGGTTAGTTAAGCATAATGGAGGTATTGTGTATAGCAAAAAAAAAAAAAAAAAAAAGTATTAGATCCCCTGCCCTGAGCTACTTTTATGCCACTGTAATGTCCTCAGATTCCAGACTGGATAAGATGAAACAGACAAGAAAATACTCAAATTTCATTTCAGAATCTGCAGCAGCTGGAGTGAACGTCAAACAGATGGGCTTTTCCACCCTGATTATCCTAACTTCCTAAATTTAGAAATACATGCTTTAAAAAAATGTAAATTACCCGAGGGGGTGGTGTAGCACATGCCAGGCAGTGCTAACGAGTGCAAATAGATGTCATCTGCTGACTTAGATGAATCTCAGCTCCCACTTCTGGGTCTCTGTTATTTCATTCCCTTTAGATTTGTTTTATGTCACTGCTTTCAGGCCTCTTTTCACATATAGATTAATATTATTTTAAAATATTGAGATTTATATGTCTTAAGCCAAAATAGTGTTTAATTTGTCTTATTACTCAGAATTCCTTCAAACTAGTGGAAAAAGATAAAGAGATGTTAGATGAGGAGTTTTTTGTATATTGCCTTTGTGACTAGCCAGCTGGATAAGTTTGGGCAAGACATTTCTTCTACGATAAAGTAGGTGGACTGGACTCAATGGTGTTTAACGAACCTCTTAGCTATAGAGTTGTTTCTATAAATCGTCTAGAATTTATTTTGTGTGGTGATGTGTCTCTAGAATCTAGCACAGTGCCTGGCACATAGTACATGTTTAATAAATAGTGACAGGGGTGCATGGGGGCTCAGTGGTTGAGCTTCTGCCTTAGGATCAGGGCCTGATCCTGGAGTTCCAGGATCGAGTCCCACATCAGGTTCCCTGCATGGAGCCAGCTTCTCTCTCTGTCTGTGTCTCTATCTTTGCTCTGTGTTTGTCATGAATAAATAAATAAAATCTTAAAAAAAAAGTGACAAAAGAATCAGTATAGTCTTATATTTTCAATTTACAAAATTCATTAGGCAAATGTTGGAACTAAGTGTTTAATGGCCACCCTGTCCCTATTAGAATATACGTTTTCTCTCTGGTATCTTACAGTTAAGTTGAGGAGATCAACAATGATCCAAGGACATAAAAAAGCAAAATCCAGATAAGTGAGGAGGTTTGTATATACATATCGCCTCTCATTGGAATGTAAGTTGTATGAGGAATCACATTTTATATAAATGAATATGTTGGTAGAACAGCCTTTATTCCACAGTCACAGAAGGGAAAGCAGAAAATGATCTGTAAGTCCATACCAAAGGAAGCAGAATGATCGAATTTGCAGAAGAAGTGAATCCAGAAGCTTCATCTTTGGGGTCAAGTAGGAATTCAGGAAGCTAAGAGGTAATGCGGAAGGGAGAGGGGTTGTGAGAGCTAGCCTTTGTGGGCAAAAAGAGAAGAAAGCAGAGTTACAGAGGCATAAAATAGTCTGGGAGCTACACATGGAGGTGGGGTTCCAGGGCAGAAGATAGAGATAGGGCCACAGGGGCCACAAGCCAGACTCATCTGGTGAGCAGTGGGAAGCCTTCATAGGGGTTTAAAGGGAAATAACTTGCTCACCTTGGCTCTTGGAAACAATTTGACTTTAGTAGCAGGAGGAGGGTGGATTGGAGTGGACCAGGAGGAAGACAGGGAGATCACTTAAGAGGCTGTTGTGTTACTTCAAGATCACGTGAGATTCTTCATAAATGCTGATAAATACATTTAAGCCCATGAGGAGAGGTCTGTTCTCAGTGAATTTTTCAAAAGCTTGGCATAATTGCTTTTGCAAAAACCTCCACCCCAAAAGGTAAAGACTTGTAAAGAGGGTATTTTCTTAGAATGGGGGAAATGTAAAAAGGCAAAATACAGTAAATTTGGGGTTGTTTCACTAATATATGGATAAATGTGAATAATTGAAAGGTGATTGTATTGAGATTGAAATCTAGCCATTTGTGTCTGTTTGCTAGTTCTAGTGTTGGTATGCAGGCCAGACCTCAGAAATCTAGATAACATAGTAAAAGAAGAAATTTCAGTTTCACTTAAAGGATGCTCATCTGAGCACAGACTAAAGCAGGCCACCTTTTAGAGGAGGATATAAATTTTGAGTACATGGAGTTAATAAGCATGTAAAATCATAGTACAGCACTTATTTGGGAATTTCATAAAGATTTGAGAAATGTTAGAATTAATAACTCTAAGAATGGCAGACCTTTGCAGTTTCCTTTTTTTTTATGAATTTTCCTCAAGAGGCTAACAGCTGATAGTTTGCCAGTTTTTCCATATTTCTCAGAGGTCTCCAACAATCTCTTGGCCTCAAGGCTCTTTTCAGAGATTATAATTAAGTCATGTCTTGCACTTCCTGGGAACGGATCCTCTCCCACCTTCCTGGCGTGGGGGGACCATACCACTATCCCATCTCATCTCTCCACCTCCCCTAGATTTCCTCCCCAGTGGAAGAGCACATTAAGCTAAGTTAACCCTGCTTAACTGTAGCTTTGCACTCACTCTCCTTTCCTCCCCTGACCCCAGGCAAGTTCAAAAATTTCAAAATTTTGTTTCTCAAAACTAATGTTTCGTTTATTTAGGGTAATTTTTATATGAAAATAAAACTTTTTTTTTTTTTTTTTTTTTTTTTAGCTTGGTTGATGTAATCACAACTTTCACTGACACCATGATCTTGTGGAAGGTGGTAAAGTGGTGGGGTTGCCTATGATGAATCTACTCATTGTATCACAGGAAAAAAGGGCCCTCCAGTGGGCACTGGTGATTTTTTTTTTAAATCCACTTAGTTTAAGGTAGTTTACCAAAATCTGCATCTGTTTAAAGTATATAGTTTGATGACAGTTGTAATATATCCACAGGTGCAGTAGGTCAGTCAAGATGGAGAACATTTCATTGCCGCCTAAAGCTTACCTGTGTCAGTTTGCATCCATCCTCCCCTCTGCCCCCAGGCAACCACTGATCTGCTTGCTGCCACTGTGTGCTAGTTTGCATCTTGTAGAACTTTTGTAAATGGCATCCCACAATATTTTCTCTTTTGTGTCTGGTTTCATTCACTCAGCATAATGATTTTGAGATTCATCTGTGTTGCTGTGCGTGCCAGTAATTTGTTGCTTTTTATCGCTGAGTAGAACTCCTTTGTTGGAGGTACTATAATGTGTTTTTCCCTTCTCCTCTTAAGGAAAATTTGAGTTATTTCCAGCCTGGGGACTACTGTTATAGGAGAGTCTTCTTTATGTGAACACATTTGAATTGTTTTGGTGAGTCATTATGAGTGGAATGGTTGGTGTTGAATTTTTTGAGAAATTGCCAAACTGTTTTCTAAAGTAGTAGTACCGTTTTTTACCCCCATTTTCAGCGTGTAAGAGTTTTTATTGTTTCACATTATTACTTGTGAACTTGGTATGGTCAGTCTGTTTAAATCTGAGTCGTTCTAATGGGTGTGTAGTGATTTCTTGTGGTTTTAGTTTGTAATTCCGTGATGTCCAGTGATGGTGAGCATCTCTTCGTGCCCATTTACAAAAATGGGCTGTCTGCTTATTGAGTTGTAAGACTTATTTTATTTTCTGGATACCATTACATTGTCAGGTATGTATTGTGAATATTTTCTGCCATTTTGTGGGTGTAGTCTTTACAATTTATTGATGGTATGTTTTGAAGAGCAGATGTTGTTGATTTTGAAAAGTCCACTATAATTTTTTTTATGCTTTGTGCTTTTTGTCTTCTAAGAAAAGCCTATCCAGAAGTTGCAGTATTTTCTCCCATGTTTTTATCTAGAAGATTTATAGTTTTAGTTTTTACACTTAGGTCTGTGATACATTCTGAATTAGTTTTTTAGTATGTTGGGAGGTAAGGGTGTATGTTCATTTTTCAAAATGCAAATATCCAGTTGTTCCAATACTTTTTGTCTGAAAGTTGTTCTTTTCCTCTGTTGAATTACCTCTCATCTTTATTTCTTTCCTTCTATTTATCTTTGATCTTCTTAAGACTTAAGACTTAAGTAGAAACTTAAGTCATTGATTTTAGACCTTTCCCCTCAATATAAGCACGTACAGGTATACCTTTCCCTGTAAACACTGTTTTCTCTGCATCCCACATATTTTTATATGTTGTATTTTTCATTTGAATGTAGTTTTCTCACTTTCATTGTGATTTCTTCTTTAATCCAACAGGTTTCTTAAAAGTGTCTTATTTAATTTCTAATCACTTGGGGGTTTTCCTAGATATATTTTGTTACTGATTTGATTTAAATCCTTTTTGATCAGAGAACATACTTTATATGTTATCATTCTTTTAAAATTGATTGGAACTCATTTTATAGGAAAACACATGTTCTCTTTGGGTGAATGTAACAGGTGCACTTAAAAATAATGTGTATTCTGCAGGTGTTGGAAGTTAAGACAATAGTGTTCTGGTCCTCTTTACTACATTATTAATTTTTTGTCCAGTGTTTCTATTAATTGCCCAGAGTGGGTGTTGAAATCTTTTATGATTGTGGAATTACTTGTTTCCCTTTGGTTCTGTCAGTTTTGGGTTCATGTGCTTTTAAGGTCTTTTATTAGGTTCGTACATATTTATGACTGTTATGACTTTCTGATGAATTAACTCTTCTATCATTATGAATTTTTCCTCTTTATCTTTGGGTGTACTCTTTAAGTCTGTTTATATGGTATTAACATAACTCTTTCAGACTTATTTTTATCATTTGTATGGAATATCTTTTCCCATTTAGTTTTTTCAGTCTGTGCCTTTATATTTAACACACACAAGTAGCATATAGGTGGGTCTTGGTTTTTAATATATTCTGTTAATTATCTATTGACTTGTAGGCTGTTTCTCTTTATATTATTTTTTGGTGCTTGCTCTAGAGATTATAATAAGCCGCCTTAACTTGTCATGGTATAGTTTAACATCATACCAATACAAACTCTACAAACATAGAAATACATTTATTATAACTTCCACTGCCGTTTATGTGATTATTGTCATATGTCTTACATCTGCATGTTTTATAAACTCAAAAGGCAGTTTATGTGTTAAACAGTCATTTATTTTAAATTAAGAGAAAAATATGTTATAGTTACCTAGATTATAACTATTTATGATGCTGCTCATTCATTCATGAAGATTCATCTTTTCAACCTGAAGAATTTTCTTTAGCAATTTTTATTGTGCAGGTCTGCTTATGATAAATTTTCTTACTTTTCCTTTATCTGAAAATGTCTTTGTTTCTCTTTCATTCTACAAGGGTATTTTTGCTGAAAGTAGTATTTCTAGGCTGGCAGATTTTTTTTTTTGTTACTTTAAAGATATTATTCAACTGGCTTCTGTGGCTGTGGATAAGGAGTCTGCAGTCGTTGGAATCATTTCTCCTATGTATGTAATGTTTGTTTTTTCTCTGACTTCTCTTAAGGTTTTCTCTAGGTTTAAAAAACATTTTGGCCATGACATTTCCTAGGTGTAGTTTTCTTTGAAGTTATCCTATTTGGGTTTTTCTGAGTTTCTTAAATCTGTAAGTTTGTCACTCTAGGTTTTTTGGGAGTTTCTGGTCATTTATCTTCAGTATTTTTCTTTGCTCCATTTGTTTTTTTCTTTTTTGAAATACAATTATTGTATGCTAACACTTTGCAGTTGGCACACATATCCCTTAGATTCTGTTCATGTTTATTAAATCTTTTATTTCTGTCTTCAATTTGGATGATTTATGTTACTCTAGCCCCAGGTTCATTGACTTTTTTTCCTCTTCTTTCCCCACCCCCCTTTTCTACCTTTAGGTTAGGCTTATCTAATAGACTTTTAAATTTCAGATTTTTTCCAATACTAAAATTTTATTTGTTTTCTATTTTTGAATTATTTTTTATTATTTATTTTTTTTTTAGAGAGGAAGAAGTGGGGAGGGGTGGAGGGAGAGGGAGATAGAGATCTCAAGCTGGCTCCACAACTAGCACGGAGCCCGTCATGGGGCTCAGTCTTACAACCCTGAGATCATGACCTGAGCAGATACCAAGAGTTGGATGCTTAATCGACTGAGCCACCCAGTGCTCCTGTTTTTTTTCCTCTATTTTTTAAAAATGAGATTGCCTATATTTTCGTTCATTATAAATAAACATTCTTTTTCTTTGTTGAACATAGTTATTATAGCTAGTTTAAAATCCTTGTCTGAGAATTTATGTTGAATTTAACATCTGTTGATTGCCTTTTCCTCTGAGGCTTTTTATGTGGAGAAATTTTAGATTATATTTCTGGCATTTGAAGGTTATGTTGTGTAGACTCTGTTTCTGTTACCTTCCTCTGAAATATGTAAGCAGGAACTTAAGGTGGTCAGACTCCAAGTGTGGTTGTGGTGGCTCGGATCTTATTCCAGGCTGTCTCAGGTCTGCCCTCACATATGTGGTTCGGAGGTCAGCCAGAGACTTGTGCAGTATTTCTACAAAATTCTGGGTCTTCTGCTTCTCATTTTTGCAGACTTTCTCCCTTACTCCCTGTAGCCTTTGTTGTCTTCGGCTCTGATTTCTCTTGCCAAAAAGATGGTGAATTTTTCTATTAACGTTGTAGCTTCTACATGCTGTGGCCACAGTGAGTGGTGGCTCATAGCACAGCGTAGATTAATTTTGGTCTGTTCCATACATAGACACTTTACATGTCTGCCAGAGGCTTGGGCAGAGTTTTTACACAGAATTTGATGTTCACCTTCTCTGGCTCTCTTCTTTCTAAAGTTTTCCCTCACTGTTCAGTGGCTCTGGTATCCTGAAGAGTAGGGTTTTTAATTTTTTTTTTTTTTAAGTAGGCTGCATGCCCAACATGGAACCCAGTGGGAGGCTTGAACTCAGGACCCTGAGATCAAGACCTGGGCTGAAATCAAGAGTTGGATGCATAACTGACTGAGCCACCCAAGTGCCTGGAAAATGAATTTTTTTTTTTAAAGGTTTTATGTATTCATGAGAGACAGAGAGAGGCAGAGACACAGGCAGAGGGAGAAGCAGGCTCCCTGTGGGGAGCCTGATGTGAGACTTGATCCCAGGACCCCGGGATCATGCGCTGAGCCAAAGGCAAATGCTCAACCACTGAGCCACCCATGCATCCCGAGGATGGATTTTTTTTTAAAACAAGAGTTTGACTGTTTAGCATCACTACCATAACTGTAGCAGTACTAGGGCAAAGCTACAGACTTGTAACTTTGGACTTACGTGACTCCATGCCAGAGGAAGCCCTCCCTATTCTTGGTACACTTTGTGTATCATTCAGGGATATCCCGTGGCTCTAAGTCTAGTTGGCTCTGAAATAGGAGTCTGAAGGTAAGGAGAAGAAGCAGATGCCACACAAAACCCCAGAGGGCAGCCTGTAGGGTGACTCTTCTCTTCATGGCCTCTTATACTTCCCCTTCATCTCTCATCCCTCCCTCTTATCCTTCCCCTGGTTTGCTCATCACCGTTCGCCCTCCTCTCCTCATTGTAGTTATTAATTTTATTAATATTCAAAATCACAATAAAATAGTGTCTTCATGTTTCCTTACCAGTAACCCATTATTTTACTTTTTCAATTGTTTAATTTGAAATCTAGATATTGTGTATTTCTAGATGGATGTGTCTTGTAGTACCCTGCTTTCCTCAATTTTTTGGGTAGCTGAAAATAATGTGAAAAAAACATAAAAAGTAAAGCAAAAAAAGTCTATGAAGCCTCCCAGTTATTTGGAATGGAAATACCTGGAGAGGTTAAGAGTATAAGCAAGATAATTTTTTTTTATCTGTTAATTCCTATTGATTCTTTGTTTAAAGTCCTCATTATTTTTTGGTAGTTATGTGGATATTTCAAGGACTGTTATGAAATAAGGCATTGAATGGGGAGAAAGCTTGGGTAATAGAATTTCAAATATTTTACTCTGAGACTGGAGGTCGCCTTCTAGAATGTACAGTCTGGGAGACTGAACACAAGGAGATTACAAGTAGATTAAGGAATCTATACCCTTCATGCTCAGCTGGGCATGTTTATTTGTAGAAGAGGTTAAGCCCTAATTCAGGAAAACTTCAGAGACTTATTTAGGATGAGTAAGAATGTACAAAAAGAGGTCTGTAGGGGAAAGAATGTGCACTATTAGCATTTGGTGCTGTTGACTGCTTCCACCTTCTGGGAACTCTGCTTCTTATTTCCCTGTTTCCTTTCTCCTTCTCTGACTGCTTGTTCAGTTTTTATGCAGGGTCTTTCAGCACCCAGATTTAGAGTGTGTACTGCAGGCAAGTTCATGGCAGAAGGAGGAGTAGAGAAGAGGAAGAGCAATTGGCCTTTTTCCCAAAAAGATTCCACAGTGGAAGTTTATTATTTGGTTTACATACTTAGGAATTCGTGAAGCACAAGGCCATATTGTAAAGCTAACTGAAATGGACTTTGGATTATCTGTTGCTATATATGTATTGATCTTCATTTCAGATTATAATTGTAGTTCTCTCTTTTTCTTTTGTGGAGATACCTGAAATAGTCTTGAGTAGGGTTCATCTTGATTTTTTTAGTTGTAGTGTTGTTTGTTTGTATTTTACCATGGAATGCGTATTCTTCTGGATGGAAGGACATCAAGATGTCTGCCCAACTGATTCACTGTATAATGCTGGTCAAATCAATCTTTCATGACTCTCAGCTACCTTACTCATATAATAAGCTAAATGGAGTAGATAAGCTTGAAGGTCCCTTTCACTTAGTGATTATGAAGACATTAGGGAACTTTGGTAAGGCTATTTTAGTAGAGGATTTGAAACCAAAGCATACCTTTTCTGAGAGAAGAAGGAGGAGGTAATGGATGTGGATTATGTATTTGGGCAGCCTGACTAGAAAGAGGAGAGAAATAGGACAATAGCGGATGGAGCAGGATCAAGAGAAGTTTTTCAAAATAAGACAAGGTGTTTGCTGTTTTGAAGGCACAGAGGAAGGGGCCAAAGAAAAGGGAGCAGTTGAAATGTGAAGTGGTAGGTTGATGGCCCAAATGAGATCTTGATGGAGGTTGAGAGACGTTCTCAGGCAGGGCAGGAGTTACCCTGCCTCCTTGGTGGGAGAGAAAGGTGAAAGGGTAGGCAAAAAGATGGACACTCTGGTGAGGAAGGGAGAAAATTCCTTCCCTCCCTTCCTTCCTCCCTCCCTCCGTCCCTCTCTCTTTTTCTTTTTCTTTTCTTTTTTTTTTTTAAGATTTTATTTATTTATTCATGATAGTCACAGAGAGAGAGAGAGAGGCAGAGACACAGGCAGAGAGAGAAGCAGGCTCCATGCATTGGAAGCCCGACGTGGGATTCGATCCCGGGTCTCCAGGATCGCGCCCTGGGCCAAAGGCAGGCGCCAAACCGCTGCGCCACCCAGGGATCCCCCTCTCTCTTTTTCTTTCTTTCTTTTCCTTTTTTCTTTCTTTCTTTCTTTCTTTCTTTCTTTCTTTCTTTCTTTCTTTCTTTCTTTCTTTCATTAGAGAGAGAAAATTTGCGATTGGGGTGGGGGCGTGGGGCAGAAGGAAAGGGAGAGAAAATCCCAAGCAGACTCCCTGTTAAGCGTGGAGCCTGACAAGGGGCTCGTCCTCAGAACCCTGAGATCGTGGCCTGAGCTGAAATCAAGAGTAGGACTCTGAACTGACTGACCCAGGTGCCCCCTTCATTTCTTGTAGTAAAGGTGAGAAGTGAAGTGTTTGCCAAGAGTTTTAAAAGGTTAGGATAGGAGAAGGAGCTCAAGAATGATGAACCTTTGGAAGCACTGTCAAAGTCAATTGGCTGTGAACTCAGTGAGAAATGAATAATGAGAAAACCCATTTGAAGTTGGATAGTGAATAGAAAAACAACCTTTGTTCATTTTGTTTTATATTTTTAGATTTATGATTTTAATCTCCCAACAACTCTGGGTGTCAGTTGGTCATTGGTACTGTAGACATCTTGCTTTGTTCTCACCTTTTTTGACCTGAGACCATATTTCTCAAGAATCTCCTTTTGAATTTAGTTTTAACAAGCATTTAGTCATCTGGGGTCTATAAAAGAAAATGTGATTAAGATAAATTTGGTCTTAAATGGATATTCTGTTATTAAGTATTGTGTTATAAATTTTATATTTAATATATGATTTTGTGTAGCATTAAGAATGAAAAGATATTTTGACTTTTCCATTTAATAAGTGATGTACAGTGTAATAGAAAGAAAAATTGAATATTTTCAAAAATTTTGTTCTCAGCACTCGTTTGGGGTTGTCAAGAAGCTCATATTTGTATTGTTTTTTCCTTGTAGCCCTGAGAAATGAAGGAACCTATTGTAGCTGCTATTTCAACCATTGATGGAACATGGAAAGGGTTTGAGTTGGAATTAACTCTAAGATTGCTGTGTTCCATGTGATTTAAGAGCACATGTACCAAGCAGTTTTAAGAGTATAGACATAATTATGATCGTTCTTTTACAAAATGGCTTTATCTATGTGATTATATATGAACTAGTTATTGAGTACTATGTTTTTGAGAGTATTCATTTCTTTTAAAATACTCTTTTTTGTGACTGACTTTTAAAAAATATTTAAACATTTCTTTTTTGGAATAGGTTATAGATTCACTCAATGGCTCAAATTTAAAAATATATGTATAAAAGAATACTTCTTGAAAAGTTTTTCTTGGCTTCATTCTTCCAATTTATCTCCTCCACAGGCAACCCATGTTGTTAGTTTTTAAAAAAAGTATCACTGAGTTATTTTAAGTATATACAATCAAATATATTTATAACCCACCCCCATTTTCCTACACAACCAGTAGCACATTATACTGTATGCTTTCTTATCCTTTTTTAATGTCTGCATAACATTTTATCATATTGATGTACCATAACTTGTCTGCCTGCTAATGGATACTTAGATGGTTTCCAATATTTTACTATTTTAAATAATGCTAGAATGAGTGACTTTATACATGTATTATTTTGCATGTATAACAAAGTTGCTTAATTTAGTTTAAATTAATCACCTAAAATAAAGACCCACTTGTCAGATTTTAAGATGACATGCTCTTTGGAATATATCTATATTAAAGTGTGGATTGAAATTTAAGATTGTATCAGGACATCAAAAATAAATAATAACTGTAGGTTATCACTCAATGGTTGAAAGTCTAGTATTTTGTCTATTAAAAAAAAAAAGTTATTTTGAGGCTTTCTTTAAAAAAATAATAATAAGGGGCACCTGGATGGCTCAGTGCTTGAGCGTCTGCCTTTGGCTCCGGTCATGATCCCAGGGTCCTGGGATTGAGTCCTGCATCAGGCTCCCCACAGGGAGCATGCTTCTCCCTCTGCCTGTGTCTCTGCCTTTCTTTGTGTGTCTCTCATGAATAAATAAATAAAATTAAAAAAAATAAAAATAAAAATTTTCAAACTTGTATTCATAAGCACTTTTATGGTTAAATAACACACACAGAGGCAATCTTATTTCCTGTAAATGAAAAGCCAGTATTGATATTTTGTTTTCCATATTTCTGCTTTTTTTTCTATTGAATTTTAAAGTATTGGAGACTTTTTTTGTTACGATGTAAGAAATTTGATCAGCTAATGCAGTATACAACACTGGTAAAAATTATCATGAGTTAAAGTTGTGGGATTTAATGTTTGTGTTCTTTATTCACTTCTATTTCAATAATTCCTATGTTTTTCTGTCTTTAACCAATGGTCCTTTCAGATATAAAGTAAATGATATATGATTAAACATAAATAAATGAATTAAAAACCTTAGGACTATCAAATTCACCAGGCTGTTTCCTGGGATCACCTGAATGAGAAACCAGCTGACTAGGTCATAACCTGACCAATCTCACAGAACTATGATTGTACATGCTCTTTGGATATGTAGACAGAAGTTCTCAAAATGTTCATTTTTAAAGGTTAGACATTCGAATGGTTATTTAGCATATTGACTTGAAAAGTGACATAGAGATATATACTATCACCATCTTATTGAACTTAAAGGGTTTGTATATAGTAGTTAAGAAACACTGATACTAGCACTGGGTGTTATTCTGTATGTTGGACAGAACCAATAAAAAATAAATTTATTAAAAAAAAAAGACTTAGGAGACAACTTGGAAAAAAAAAAGAAACACTGATACTGGGGAAAGTTAAGGAGGAAAAAGAATATTGGGGGTTGTAATCACTGTCTCCCACATCTGCATTTGGAAAAGTAATTGCTACTTGTTAGAAACTCTCTGGAAGCTCTTCGCATTTATTTGTCATGCACAGTACTTTATATTAAATGCTTCTGCACAGTACCATGGGAAGCCCACAGCAAATTATAATTTAATTATTGTCTAAAAAATCCTTACAGCACCCACATCCTGAGGTAGCTCTTTAGGATCAGTAGGAGAGAGGAAGGAAGATAACCTTTGTGTCTGTTATCTAAGCTGTTAACCTAGTGGTATCCCCAGACCAAGAAATTGCCTTCCGGGCACCGCCCCAGATATACTGTCTGAGAGGCAGGAGCGATTTATGATGAACTAATAGAGAAGTCATTTGAAAGTTGGTGAGGACATCAGGGAACAGAGGGGCAGAAGTATTGTGAAAATACTTTGAAGGAAGTGGCTGCATCGTAGCCTTGGTGCCAAATTGCTCTTTGTAAAGATCCCACCAGAAGTCTAGTGCTAGATCTGTGGTTTCTGTTGTCCTTGAAATGCTAACCTAGACCTGACCCAGAACTGCAGAATTTCAGATTAGAGAGACACTTTAATCTTTTCTAAGAAGCTGAGCTTGCTTCAAGCTTTATTAACTTAGTTCATGATTATCTAAAATAGTTTTAGTCCTGTTTACCGTAGTAATTCTGTTTCTGTTAGTCTTGACATAGTGAAGCCAAATGTCATTTGGGATCCAGGCCCATATTGCCAGTTGCCAGCAGGGTAACTACTTGGATATTCCATAGAGGGCTCAAACCCAACAGACCTGTACTCATCATCTTGCCCCAGGTCTGATTTCTCTGTTTTATTCTTTCAATGTACTAGGCACTGAGTATCCTAAGGCATGTTCCCCATCCTTAGACTTGAGTGAAGTGGGAATTTATTGAGGGCTTTGACACTTTAAAAAGATCATCCCTGTGTGTAGAATGAATTGGAGTGCGCCAAGGCTCATGGCAGGGAGACCAATGAAGAGGCTGTTGGAAAATCAAGTGCAATGTTGGTGGTGTGAGCTAGAGTGATGGCAGTAGCAATAGGGAGAAATGGTGGCTGGATGGAACAAATTTTGGAATTAGAATCAGCGACTCTGATGATGGACTGAGTGTGGGGGCTGGAGGCAGCAGATTCAATGGTGAGTCCCAGGTTTCTGGCTCTAGCACTAGCATCGGTCCGGTACAATATACTGAGATGATGGCACCTGACATTGGGGAACTGGTCTGGAGTGGAGGGGTGAGAGTTCATTTTGGGGATTAGGCTTGGATTATCTTTAGGGAAGTCAGGTATCCCTTGTACATTCCCTTTTGTCAATGAAGCCATTCCTCTTGATCCTGGCCGTCATCTAACATTCTCATCTTACTCTCTTTCCCCCCAAATTTCTTTCAGTCCTCCAAGCTGTTTCGTTATCACATAGACCTTTGCATTGCCTTCAGTATGGTTTGTTTTCCTTCCTCTGTCCCCTTTCCCACACCATTCTCTTCCTGTTTACCCAAGCCTCTGAAGCCCTGCTCAGGTATCATCATTCCTGTGACACCATTGTGGGTCATCTCCAGATGAAATCACCTCATTCTCTGCTCTATTTCTCTGCCCCATGCTCATCCCTGTAATTTGCACACAGAGCACTGAACTTGAATCATGTGAATACATATCAGTCTTGGACTTAACAGGCTATGAATTCCTTGATCATTGGGCCTAGTATATCTTTTGTCTTTGTATTCTTTTTTGTTTTTAAGATTTTATTTGAGAGAGAGCATGAGTGGGGAGGGGGGCAGAGGGAAAGAGAGAGAAGCACACTCCTCGTTGAACAGGGAGCCCAACGACACAAGGCTGGATCCCAGGACCCCGAGATCATGACCTGAGTTGAAGGCAGAAGCCCAACCAACTGAGCCACCAGGTACCCCTTTTGTCTTTGTATTCTAAACATAATCCTTGGTCGCTGGTGGGCTTCAGTCAGTGTTTGTTGAAGTTGGCAGCAAGTGCAGACAGGTTTTGGTAATTAATAGAAAGTCAGAGTGTTTAAAATGTATATATTGGGTTCTGTGGTGCCCCCAGAGCCAGTCTAGTTCTAGACAGTGCTTAGGTTATAAACACAGGTTGATGTGAGTATAATTGCTCTACTTCAGGTATACTTTGCCCAGTTTGATATCAGGTAGTTTGAAGGACAGCTTTTAGGAGTGCATAAAGGTTTGCAGTTTGGCACAATCAAAAAATACCAGCTTTATTGAGATATAATTTACATATCATAAAATTCACGCATGTCAAGTGTGTAATTTGATGGTTTTCAATACACAGCTTTGTGTATCCTTCACTATAATCAAGAAAAACTTGTACCCATTTGCAGTCACTTTCCACTCCCACCCATTCATAGTGCTGAGCAATCTCTGTAGAGGTGCCTGTTCTGGACATCTCTTATCAGTGGAATCATGTAACGTGGTCTTTTTGTGTCTGGCTTCTTTCACCTAGCATCATGTTTTTGAAGTTCATTGATGTTTTTAATGTGTATTAGTACCTCATTCTTTTTTATCATTGGATAATATTACATGCATGGATATACAGATTTCTATTTACTTATTCATCAGTTGATGGACATTTGGATTGTGTCCATTTTTTGGCTATCATGAATACTGCTATGAACATTTATGAACAAGTTTCTCTGTGGACCTGTTTTCACTTTTCTTGGATATATACCTGAGGGTGGACTTGCTGGATCTTGTAGCCCTCTGTTTAACTGCCAAACTATTTTCCAAAGTGGCCATGCCATTTTACATTCTCCCCAGCAGAGAATGAGGGTCTTGGTTTCTTTGCATTCTCACCAACACTTGCCGTTGTTATTTGATTGTGTCTATTTGAGCGAGTTTGAAGTGATACTTCATTGTAGATTTACATTTTCTTAATAATTAATAATGATAAACATCTTTTCATATGGTTATTGGGCGTTCATGTGTTTTTTTTTTTGAGAAATGTCTTATTCAAATCTGTTGCCTATTTTTATTATTAAATTTAAAGATTTGTGTCCCTCATCAGACATGATATACAGATAATTTCTCATTCTGTTGGTTGTCTTTTCTGGATGGTATCATTTGAAGCACAAATTTTATTTAAAAAAGATTTTATTTCTTTATTCATGAGAAACATAGAGAGGCAGACACATAGGCAGCAGAAGAAGCAGACTTTCTGCAAGGAGCCTGATGCAGGACTCGATTCCGGGACTCTGGGATCATGACCTGAGCCAAAGGCAGATGCTCAACTGCTGAGCCACCCAGGTGTCCCACAAAATTATTAATTTTAACAAAGTTTAACTTAACAGTTTTTTTCTTTTGTTGTTTGTGCTTTTGGTATTATATTTAAGAAACCGTTGGTTAACTCTGGTACAATTTCTTAAACCTGTCTTTTCCCCTTGAATTTTTCTCTTCAATCCCAGGGTGGCCATGTAACCATCATAGCCTATTTGGGAGCCTTTGGACTCATTATACCTTCAGATCAGATGCACGGTGCCAGATCCATAGGTCAAATAGGCCAAAATTGCATGTGTGCTTGTAAATAGGGGTGACGATGGTGACTATTTGCCCTGCCAATCTTGGAAATCTATTTGCTAGACTCTGTTAATCCAGTGAGTAAAGGCTTTTCAAATGTATAAACAGGCTTTGCACTTTTTTACGTAATGTTCAGGGAACACCATTTAAATTAACTGTGTCCCGGAATCTTAGGCTAGAGTTTAAACTTGCATGTAGTAAGCAGTTTACAAAAGGGGAGTATTTGGGTGAAGCTTGCCAGTGGGTTGATAATCAGGAGACCTGTAACATCCAGACTTAAGTCTGCTGTGTGCATTTTTCAAAATGCTAGCTATGGTAGTCTTTCTTATTAATTTCACATTTGGGAATATAGGTTGTTTGTGATTGTTTTTGGTACATTTCCCTGCTCTTCCTCTTGTGCCAGTTTAAGGAATTGCTAATTGTCCATTCTTGCTGGGAAGTACTGATTTCCATTTGAATATAACAGTCTTTTTGCTAAAACTTTCCTATGGTTGATTTGAGCAAATACAAGAAGCCTTCTGTTTGTGGACTGAATGTTCAGCCAGCCGTGACGTAGTCACTATTATCAATGAAGCTTATTCATCACTTTCCATGCTGGTGCATTGTACGGGGCTTGCAGAGGATCCTGGAGACTTTGAATGGAGAGCTTCTCCTCTGCTTACCTCCATACACTGTTGGTATTAAGCAATTCTGTTCTCTATCTTTTCCAGACCTTGTGGATAATTAGATCTTTTTGTTTTCTGCTGATTCCCAATAGTGTCTTGCAGATGGGCAGGCACTGATTGAGAATTTGTTCGTTTCTGATAACAAAATGGCAATTAATGCTCTTTGGAGATAGTTTTATGTTCCCTTATATGGGAACATTTGTCTTATATCCAGTGTCATTTTAAAAAGACATGGGCCACATTATGTTTTATAAAATAAAATGGAGTGGCAGTTGGTGATCTTAGATTTAAAGCTTATTACTCTTTAAGTAAATTAAGCTGTTTAATATTTAATCTTGTAAACTTAGATTAAATTCACAGGTTAATTGCTGAATTTCACTTGTATAGATAATAGCTGTAAAGATGCACAAGGCGTTATTTGTCCCAGTTCATGACCAGAATGAAGTAGAAGTTGTTATGAAACTAAGTCCATTATATCCTTTGGTAAAATCATGTGCCCTGAAATACAGCAGGCACTTATTATGGGAGCCTGATAAAACACAATCAGATCACCGTAACATGGTTGCTGGGCTTGTCCCACGACCACAGTAAATGATAAGTGGTATTTCCCGTGTGTGTGAGTTGTGGCTAACAGGCCACATGGCTAACACGATAGAATAATATTTGATTCGTTTCTGATTACATCTAACAACAGGCTTACTTTTTCCCAAAATGGTCCATGAGAAATGGAATATGCTTGCCCCGCATTCTCTACCACTGTGGAGGACTCCCTGAATTTCAGGGACTCACTAAACCTGTGAGAAGGAGCCATTTGAAGGAGAATGGATCCGATCCTGTGGAGTTTACATTTGGTTTGGGAAGGCTACACCTTCCCTGAAGTTTGGGAGTTCCAGAGGGGCTGGTTGACTCAACAGTTTTCATCTGAGGGACTCAGATTTTCTCTAGGGGGATATTTCAGGGCATTATTTCTTCTAGCCAAGAAACCCTCCTACCCTGCCTACCAGTACCACACACACACAATCACTTAAAGCCCCCTCCCTCCCTTAAGAGATTCCCTAATCCACAGAATTCTCTGGATTGAAAATGAGTCTTGGTTTGATGCTTATTGAAGTAAGTACCTCTGGTCTGCTGTGGTTCTAAGTAGGGGGTTCAGGAGACCCTAGAGTTGCCCTGGGGCTAGTAGTGAAAGGATTATTCTCCCCTTTTTTAATCTCTTATGGTGTCTAAAATATTGCTTTATATATAGAGTGTGCAAAATAAATGTGTTGGCTCTTACTCTTTTCTTCTCTCTCTATAGGTATAATATGTATGTGTGTGTGTGTGTACGTGTATACATGTTATTAAGGCCCAATATTATTCTAGAATTTCACTTTTACCCCAGATACCTCCCCTGTCTCTCAGCAGCAGGCTCATCAAACTTATATTTACTGAACTTTAACATTTTCATTCTCGAATTGCCCATTTCATCCTGATTTCTCTCCTCTCAGTGACCTGCTCATCATCCTTGGGCTTACCTTTCTCCCCCTTGTATAATCAGACCATCTATTGAATTAATTGAACAGCCGTCTCATTGCAGATTCTAATCCATAGGGATAAGTAAGGAATATTATACGTTCTTACCTTTGAAACATTTCTCTAAGCCATTCTCTCTTGCCTATTTCCTGCGACATAATGCAGGTTCTCTTCACTTCCCACCTGGATGATACCAGTATGTTCATAACTGGTCTCTGCCTTTCCTTCTATTCTTTCTCCCTTCAAATCTGTGTCTAATGCCAGAAGAACTTGAATGGAAATATAAACACATCCTTCTCTGGATAATAAAAATGTTCAGTTGTTCCCTCTTGTGTTTTATGTAAAAAGCCCAAAGCCTCATCTGCAAAGTCATACAAGTCTCTTGCAATCTCTTTGTAGCCTTGTAGTTATTGTTTATAACTGTGCCTCAAAGTTCATGCACCAAACGTACCATCCACTTTTATGACCTCCAAGCTTTTGCAGATGCTCTTCCTTTGCCTAGGATGCCCTTCACTTCTCACCATCTCTGGTTAACTCCCACTTATCCTTTGCAATCTAAAGGTTATCTCCTTTTAGGAGCCACCCTTTAATCTCACAGGCCATTTCTCTTCATCTGGCTCTTTTAGTAGGTATAGTATAGTATGTCGTACCTGTGTTACATCACCTTATTGCCTTGCTTCTCAAACTATTTGTGGACTGATATTTTGTAAACAAACAAACAAAAAAGTAATAAAATGAAATACTAGAAAAATGAAATGTAAAAAACGACAAAGAATAGAAGCCTCGTTTTTTAAATTAATAGATTCAGCAGACCTAAAATTACTGTTAAATTGTTATAAAGGTTTCTAAATGTTTACTCTCAGTTTCTGAACTTGATATCTTCTTCTAGACCAGCAACAAACATTTCATGGGTTGGCGTTGGTCCATAGGCCACATTTTGAGTAGCACTGCTTTATAACATTTATCAAACAGTTTTATAATTTTTGCATGTAAGATATTTATTTTTCTCACTAGGCAGGGGCTATGTCTTATATATCTTAATCGTCTTGTGTTTTCCTTGGTGTAGTCTCCTCACCACCCCTAAAATAGGCCTTAAAGTGTAGTGCATGACACAGAGTTGATTGGTACCTTTCATTGAATTAAGTGTAGCACTGATGTCCTTAACTTACAGTCACAACTGGCTTGCCTTTCGGTTTGCAAAGTAGCTTCGGTAGAGCTTTCCATTAGTTTATGTGGGTATCACGTTGAACTTCATGATGTCACAGAGCAGTACTGCTGAAGAGAAAGGGCTTGCAAACTCTCAAGTAGATGCATTTGTATTGTAATATGCCTTAATTTCAGCCATCTCTTAAGAAATCTTGCATGCAAAACATCCCTGAAGGTCTTAGCACAAGTGATAAAATAGCGCTCAGCAGCGGGGAAGGGGGGAAGGAGTAAACTAGTTAACACCACTGAAGCAAGCTTTTAGCAAATAGTTGCTTTGAGGAGAATGTTTACTGCCAGTTACAAATGACATGCTTGTAATTTTTCTGGTTTTCCTGACATAGCACATGCATGCGAATGCCTTTCAGTCCTCCAGGTCTCCCCTCCTTGAGAAGATCCAGCCCTCGTCCCTTCCTTCATTCTTATTCATAGTTCATCAGTCAAAAATCTGCTCTTTTGAAGTTGTATTCATCCAGCCTTAGATGTCCAGAACCTGCCCCCCACCCCACCCCTAGATTTCAGTTGGAAAGAACTGGAAACTTGAGTTCCAGCCCAGGCTTTGCTATTGACCACAGGACTCTGGAGAAGTCACAGTCTTTTTATAATTTGAGTCTTCCTTTGAAAATCCAGATTAGATTATTTCTAGGGCAGGTTTTTTTTTTTTTTTTTTTTAACTCTTTTCTCTGGTTCTTATGGGGATTCATGTTTGCTTTTAGTCTTTTAACTCTTGACGGGCAACCTTCATATACTATGATATATTGAGATTCTCCTTGCTTCCCCCACGCCCCGAGGATACTGTAGCCTCCTCAAAGACACCTTATTCATCTTTGTGTTAGCTGCTCTTGGTCCAGAGTCTCAATTCATGCCCTATTAATGTTGGGTGACGTATGAAGCTGAACTCTGTCCTTTGTTTTTGCTTCAGAGTGCTGTTTAGCGGTTTGCCTACCAGGGGAGAACTTGCACTGGTTGCATATTTGATACCTAATTAATATGTTACAGGACTGTTTGAAGTTGTTAAAGTCATAAAGCCATGAGAGTAATGGGGATCAGTCACATGCATGTGTGAAACAGATGAGAATTGTGGTTATTCATTCATTGTTCTCCTCAGGAAGTTCTCATTGATTATTAGCTTGATGAGGGATCTGACTTGGTATTCCTCTGTCTGGGTCTTCTTGGCCTCTGGCAGTGGGAGAAAGATGTGAATTCTTTGCACACATTCTGTCCAGCCCAGCAAGGCAGCCTGCCAAGCGTCTCGAGTCACATGCCCAGTGAGTTGCTGTTATATTTTTTTCTTCCTTGTCTTTTTCAAGGCTCTTGTTGTTGGGATCTCTGCCTCATGTCCCTGGGTTGTAGCCTCTTTTAGTCTCCCTGTGGTGAGCTACAAATGTTGTTTAGTAGCAGTTGCAGTCTTTTCCAGGGGCTGCTGTTACCTCTACTGAGTAGGCCAAGCATATTTTATGACACTGGGCTACCAGGCAGGTCTTGGAGAAGTGGGGCCACCAGACTTGTTCTGGTCTTTGCTTGGAGCCAGAACTTACACACATTGAGCCCCTGTTCCTCAGCCTGTGCCAGAATGGGCCCATCCTAGGGTGTGGGTGGGATGGGAACCCTGTGAGAGGCAGCTCCTCCTCACCCATTTGCTGAGGGAGAGAAATCCTCACATGAAAATGATACATGAACTATGAACCCCCACATTTAGCTTTTCTTGTCAGGCATTCCATGGTGCATTCTGTTTGCGGAGCTGAGCCTCGAGCCTCAGTGATAGCTCTCGTAGACCAACGTGCAGGCACCATGAGGAAGGTTAATACTTTGAGCTGTCCTTGTAATGGCGGCATTGGATTAAACCTGAGCACCTACACGTTTTCCTAGTCCATGTGTTTGTGAGTTGGTTCTCAAGGGTTAGAAGTTTAGTGGATGGATATCTAGTGGAATGAACTAATTAGTACCTAAGTTTATTGAACCACCGACCTTAACGTTCCTTACCACAATGTTCAGAATAACAGCCATGGTCTTAGAATGACCCCATTACTTAGACTCACCTATTCTGCTGAGAAATGTGCAGAAAAGAGAAAACTGTGAGACTGGAGAATTTAGAAGATTTCTTCTTTTTTTTCTTTTTCTTTTCTTTTTTTTTTTTTTTTTTTTTACTTTTTGTTATTTCTTTTCTTTTCCATTGAATTCTCTGTTCTTTCTCATATGGGGAGGAGCACTATTGAGTTGACATGAAACCTGTATTTCAATATTGACCCCTCCACTTTCGAGCTGTGTCAACTTGGGAGAGTTTGTCTTCTCTGTACAAACAGGTTACTGCCTCTGCTCACCTTACATGGCAGTTTTAAACATTAAATATCATGTGAACGTGTATATGTGGCATGATGTGCTGCTGACCTGGGGAGGACTTCAGTAAAGGCTCCTTTCCATTCCTGTTACATTGAGCATATAAAATATTCCTTACTGTAAATCCCTCACTTGTATTGCAAAGTGAGAGAAATTGAGTCACTTACTGAAAAAAATTTAGTTCAGTGAACATTTCTTGTGTATTGGAGGCGAATGCAGCTTCCTTGAGGTATTGGTGAGCTAGTGAGTAAACAGGTGCTCTGGCAGGCCTTCAGCAGGGTGGGCTAGGCCCCTGGAGGGATGGCCATTTGTCATGCAAATACAGAAGGAAGAAGCCAGAGGAGTCAGAGTTCCAGAGGGAATGGATTTTTGAACTGTGGCCAGCTGAAGAGGGGAAGGACGCTCCAGGCCCAGCGGACTGCCCTAAGAAAGGCAGAGGTGTGTCAAGTGGCCCAGGGAGTGCACCTGGGTTTGCAGGCTTGCCTAGTTGAAGCAACTGTGTGACAGTGCCCGTGGGGGAAGGAGAGGCTGTGAATGGCAGCTCATGGAAGGACTTTGTGTTCCTGCTCAGAAACCTGGTTTATCCCTTAGAGAGAAGTGAGGTCCGTTCACCCCAAGGATCTATTCTTGGGTGGACCAGAAGCACATTCGCATTTTGGAAGTGTCCTCTGAGGGTCGGCTGTGCACAGAATGTATGGGCGGGGGATGAGATGAGAGGGGCAGGTGCAGGGGTTCAGAGGAGAGATGGTAAAGGCCAGAACAAGGACAGCAAGTGGCAGAAGAGACAGAGAGGCCACCAACTGAATGCTACTTCCTCTGTCTTACAGGATGACAAAAATGTCCTGGTGAATCTCTAGGTTCTTGTCTTGGATTCACTGGAATGGAGAATAAAAGAATAAGATCCAGTTTTGGGAAAAGATGACAAAACCAGTTTTGGGTGAATTGAATTTGTTCTGCTTGAGGAATGTGACCAAGGGGAGGAAAACCAGCAAGCCATTCAATATATGGGTCTAGGGTTTAAAGGAGGTCAGAGCCAGAAATGTAGGTTTTCATATTAATCTTTATAATAATAATGTAGGAAACAAAAAGTAAAGTAGTCCTTTTGTCCATGCATTGTGACAGAGGGACAGAAATTCATAACACATGTTATTAAAAATGTCTGGTAGATCTCCTACCCCCCCCATCTCCATTCTTTCCTAAATAGAGATAGAATGTTGTTATCTCCCTTTTTTCTCTCAATTCCCATAGTGCCTTTTAGTTTGAAATACTGCTTTGAAATTAAATAAGGTTGAATTTTGAAGGGTCTTACATTTTAATGTGATACTTTACATAACTCCAAGCTGCATTTTAATGTAGCTCAGCATCTCTTCTGATACCTCTGGGAGTGCTTCAGAGTAATTTATTATTATTATCATCATTATTATTGTTATTTTATCATTAGCTCTCAAACAAAAGTTTAGAGAAAATTATTAGAAAAATCAGGATGTGTTCCCTGGGCTGTAAGAGGGATAAATGTAAATGTCTCAAGCACAGTGGTTTTTTTATCTTTTCACTTGGCACACCTGCCTTCTCTCCCCTGGAGGCTCCACAGTTTTAGATCAGAATCAAGTTGGTACTGAGTGACAGTATTCAGATAAAGTTCTTGAAGCTCAGAATTTGTTTAGATAATCTTCTGTGCCATCACCTTTCCCACCTACCATTCCTTTACCTTTTCTCAGCAAGGAGGACAGACTTTCTTATTTCACAGGATCTTAGGAAACCACATTCTTGGATATTCTCATTCTGTTCCTTTGTGATCTATACATATTTTCCTTAATTATTCTCATGTCAATATTGAGTTTTATGGTAATCTGTCCGTTCCTATCCTCTGCCATTTAAATATATGTAGAAAATCAATGATTCTCTTCCGGCTTCCTTGAAATTGTAAATTTGTTTTTTATTTTCCTCCCTTCCTCCTTCCCTCCTATCCATGACGGTAGATAATATTCCAGGTCCATTTACAATCCCCTCAGAAATGTACCTGCTAAGCCCATATATTGATCTAGCATGACCAACTGCCCTTTCCATAAGAGATTTTTGTACTGGGAAGTTTACTGTCTCATACAGCTCATTTCATTATCAAAAGGCCTCCTTTATGTAACAAGGTGATATTGTGATACATTAACCAGTGTGCTTTCTGTTCCTGGTATTTCCTTGCTGCCCTCTGACAGTTTTACTTTTTCTGGTTATCAGAGGAGGAGACACCTCAGCAGAATGCAGAGAAGAGGCAAGCGTGTCTAGTTTTCGAATTTCAGAAATCACAAAATCTGGGTGTGTCTATAAAGCAAAATTTGGAAAAGTTAGGGAAAAAAAAGGTTTTGTAGACTAGTTGAGGAAGATGAGTCCCATAGGCAGTTGAGGAAGTATAGGTGTTGGCATTATGTTTGAAAGAAGACTTTAGGAGGGTTTGATGAGTTCTAGAGCTAAGTGGACTTCTACCTGAAACATCAGTGCAGAAATGCAAAGAGCAGGTTTCTGCCTTTTACTTAAATGCGGGTCACAAACAAAATTAAGTTTAGTCACAGAAAAATAAAAAGAACGAAGTTACATTCCTTGCTTATGTGATTTGTAGACTGAGATCCTATTCATCGTCTCTGTACGGTATTGAATACAGTAGAAGATTGCTTGGGTTTGGAAGCCAGCTGGATGGGGGATCGCAGTCCTGGCTCAGCCTAACATCCTAGCCAGGCTACTTAATCTCTCTGTGTCTCCCATTTATGTACCTGGAATTAACAACACCCACCTGTGGAGTGCTTAGATGGAGATGTATATACGGGATCTAGTCCAGTGCCATAAGCACTCAAAAATACTCTCCTTCACTTTATTTTTTTCTCTCAGTACTTCCTTTTATTTTGTTTTCTCAAGACTTACAGAATATATCTAAATACTTCTGTCATGCGCTATCCCTACAGGTATTTGAAGACCAATATCCTCAACAGTGCCTAGCACGGTGTCTTGCATATTTGAGAAGTGGTATCTCAAAAAAAAAAAAAAAAAAAAAAGAAGTGGTATCTCCTAGTGAGTTCTGGAGCACATTGCTGACTCCCCACTAGGTCACTTAGTAGCTTGGGTAGGTTCTTTAACTTCTTTGGACCTCGATTTCCTCATTTGTAAAATGGGATAGTAACAGCTATCTTAATGGTGGTTGTTGATACTAAAGATATTAGGACATATAAAGACTTCGACGTGCATGGCAGTTAATTAGGTATGTAGCAAGCACCTCGATTGACAGAGACAGCGCTACTTATTCACCCAGTTCTGTTTTCTTTTTCTCATTAGAGCCAGACCAGAGCTGCGTTCTTTGCAGTTAGGCTGGGGCCATCCATGCATGTATTCTAACCAATAGACTTTAAGAGATGGTGATAGATTGTGGGTTGTAGACATGCACTTGTTGAGATGAGGGACTCATGAGATGATATGAGACTGGATCCCTTGAGTCACTGGTGGAAGAGAGCTTCTGGGCCATCGAGGATGTTATGTGAGCATGAAATAGATGTTGTATAAAGCTGCTGTTTCAGTGGTGATTTGCTATGGAAGCATAATGTAGCCTGTGTGGATTAATATAGTATGGCTATTAATATTATTGATTAGACGAACACCAAGTGGAAGACACTGTTGAGTGGTGGTCAATTTTAGCAGAGGCCTTTTATTTTTTAAATATTTTTAAATTTTTATTTATTCATGAGAAACACACAGAGAGAGGCGGAGATGTAGGCAGAGGGAGAAGCAGGCTCCCTGCAGGGATCCCGATAAGGGACTTGATCCTAGGACCCTGGGATCAGGCCCTGAGCCGAAGGGAGATGCTCAGCCACTGAGCCACCCCAATGTCCCTAGCACAGGCCTTTTTAATGAAGATAAAGAGAGGAGGGGATTTTATTAAGGAAACAAACAAGGTTAGGACAGGGACATTAATTTTTCTTTTTGAAAGGACTTTCGTGTACATTCATGTCAGGGTGGTACAATTCTTAACCCTTCTTTTTCTTGCCCCATATCTTATAAAAGAAATTTATTTGTTTTAAACCTTCTTGTATCTTGTTGAACTTCAAGCAGGTGTATATTCTGGAATGGTAATTAATAATTTTATTAGTGAATGAATTACATGGAGGCTGAGGATAAAATGTGGCCCATCCATAAACAGGGTGAAGTGATCCTTGAGGTGAAGCCTGTGGAGTGACAAAGTGTTGCCAGCCAGTATTCTGATAGTTTCTCTGCTTCCTGGGCATGACACACAAAATAGTAAATGGATTTGATTTTTGGAACGAGCTTTCAAGTATCTTTAAATACTTTCCATAAGAAAATAATGCTTCTCAAAATGCTTTCTGTATCATTTTCCTTCATGTATTTCTGAAATTAAGTTATTGAGAAGATGGGCAAAGAAATGATCGAATAAAGTGTAAGAAAAATATAAGTGAAGTATTAAGGTAACTTACTTAGAGGTCTAAGCAGAACAACTTCATTTATTAATAGAAATTGATATGTGAAAAAATTATTTGACCCGTGGCATTACTGGGTCAGTGTTCGCATATCACATATGCTCACTTTATGTTACCATAATGTCTACTTTTGAGAAAATAAGAGCATGCAAACAAATGTTCCCTAAACTTAAAAAAAAAAAAGGTACAGTGCTACCTTGGAGTGGCTGATAAAATTCAATGACTTTTTTTTTTCTAGAAAGAATAGTATTTTCTGATCCTGACATTGGAGTGTTCCATTGTGGGGGGAAGAAAGCATAGAGCCTCCTATGATTTGGGATTTTCCTGTCTCTCCTGGACCACTGTGGAGTGCCATGGCTGTAGGAGCACTGATGCACATTAATAATCTGGACTGAGCTGATATTAGAACTGAAGGGAGAGGCATATCACTTTGGGGAAAGGAGGTGGCCTAGATCCAGTTTTCAGAATACACTCTACCTTCAGGCGGGAACTAAGAGTTTGAGTCTATCTCTTGTTTCACTAAGAGGCAGAACTTTTGTTGTTTTTTTCTTGCACTCGGTTTCTGTCCTGGCACAGGGGCTTTACTGAAACCCCCCAATCATGGCCCCAGTAGTGGATGCTCCTTGTCGAGCCCACCTGATGGTGGTGGTGGTGGTGGGGATTTCCAGGGTCATGACTTAAGGGATTTCCTGAGCACAAGATCCTATCTGATGGTATTAATAGTCACCTGAGGGGTTTGAAAGGACAGCCCCAAGGGTTGGGCCAGCTGTTACCATTAGCCAGAAGGCAGAAGTCGGGGAAAACAAACTTAATTTTCAGGGCAAGACTCTGACTTTTTGTTGTTAGGCCCCAAATTAAAGACACCCCCACCCCATTCGTTATTTGATGGAATACATCTTTGAGATCATGGAGCAGGTTTGTGGAAGTGTATGATTTATTATATGAACATTGACAAAAATTTTCCATAAGTACATCTTTTGTTCAGCAGGAGTACAAATTTATCCCTGTTATCTCTACTAATAGAAACCAATATGAAATGAACAAATTTTGTTTTCAAGGAAGGATACTATTGGAGAAAATAGAAAAGTGGGATAACATTTTTTAAAACACATATTTGACTTTGTGAACAAAATAATTTTTTTTTCCCCCGGCAAACTTCCTTCAATAAGAGAGAGAGAGGAGCTTTTCTTCTCTGTCACATTTAATCTGTAGCCATCTGCTGCTGTATCTCATTATGTTCTTCATGTAATTAGAGCAATTAGGATGAAGCTTGCACTATATATTGGTCTTGGAATGAGTGTTGAGCTATTTGCAGGCTTATTTTGAAAGACTGGAGATTAATGGCCTAATCTTTTAGGTAAACTGATGGAAAATGAGGAATGTTTAAGCTAGTAAAAGAATAAGGGCAATTTTTTCTCTTTATCTGTAATGTTGCCTTCTTATCACCATGGTAACTAGGTATCTCGACAAGTAAATTTTTAATAAGATTAACTCGAAAGATGATAGAAAAGAAAAGATTGTAGAAGAAAGAGAGGAGATGGGCTGTGTGGTGTGGGGATTGTGGTGAAAAGCTCTCTGTAGATTTACGACACTGAGCTGGATGGAATTCCAGGAGGGAGTCTCGGAGGAAAGGAGTAAGGAGAAGGAAGAGAGACAGCATTCATCATCAAAGATGTGCAGAACTCTCTTTTGGGAAGCCAGTCCCATGCTTGTGGTTTGAACGCTGAAGAAGGATAAGGGGATTAGGTACCATAACCACAGTGTGCTAACCACTGTGAGATCCTTTGGCTCGGACATCAGCACCTCTCCACACACCCACTAGGATTAGTGTGCATTCCACATCCTGGAAGGGGCTTCTTGTAAAGGATGACAGTTTTCCCTTGCTGCTCGGTCTCCTTCTCTGCCTTCTTTTTTTTTTTTTTTTTTTTAAGATTTTATTTATTTATTCATGAGAGACACAGAGAGAGAGAGAAGCAGGCCCCATGCAGGGAGCCTGATGTGGGACTCGATCCTGGGACTCCAGGATCAGGCCCTGGGCCGAAGGCAGACGCTGAGCCACCCAGGGATCCCCTGCCTTCTTTATCTTCATTGCAATTGCCAACACATTAGTAACAATTAATAGTACATTAGTAGTGTTATTCTTATTAATAACATATTGACAGTAACTCAGCTATTACACTGTTTTCCCACTGAATCTTTCCTAAGTCATTATTCACTCCACTTCAGTATCCGTTGGTCACCAAATACATTTTTGTGGAGTATCCCTTCATCTTTGTCTCCTTTTTATTCAGGTGCTTTTATTAAAGCTCTGTTATTGTCCACAATGCCAGACTCCTTATCCTGTACCTGTGTTATCACCCATAGCTCTTCTGCTTGCACCCCGTTCCCAGCTAGTGTAGTGTCTTCCCTGAATCAAAAAAAAAATTTTTTTTAAGATTTTATTTATTTACTCATGAGAGAGACACAGAGGCAGAGAGAGAAGCAGGCTCCCTGCAGGGAGCCTGATGCAGGACTCGATCCCAGGACCCTGGGAAGGCAGACACTCAACCACTGAGCCACTCAGGTGCCCCTCAAAAATGTTTCATGTTCTTCTCTTCTGTTGCTTCACCACACATGCCATTACTTTTGTCTGAAAACCCCTTTGTTTGTCTAAGTCCTAAATCCTTCAAGGTCTAAGTCAGTCCCTCACTATCCTAATGATTTTCTACCACTGTTGTCTCTTACATTTGTATTTACTAGTCCTCACAGTGCTCAGAATGGTTGTTGGTAAGACAGTAGATGCAGAAAAGCTGGTGGTGATGGAACCATAGGCCTGTAGACCTGGAAGAGACTTTAGGGTTCAAGGTGACCCATCTTGTTTTGGATTTCAAGTAGGTGTAGCACTGGGTTTTGGGGGACTTAGGCAAGTCAGCGTAAAGGAATGAGTTGGGTCTTGATTTCGTTTCTTCTTTAAGTCTGCAGTCAGAGTTCTGGTATTACTGAATTCTACTGTGCACAGGCAGTTGACCGAGAAAGCCATTTTCTCCAGTTTTGAGGGGATTTATCCTGGATGCATTGAATGTGTTTAGCTTCTGGGTCTGTGCCCAGTGGGTATGCATGGAACAGTTAATTCTAGGGGCTGTCCATGCTCTACTCTATTTAGACCAGGACTCATTTATGTGTGCCAGGCCACTGCTGAGCTTGGCACATGCTGGTGGGCAGGAGAGGCCTGCTTGCCTCTGTGCATATGACAAGTTCTGTTCCTGCTGGGTGGGGCATATGCCGGAGTGAGAGATCCTGCATGAGAGAGCCGCAGAGAGAACAAAACACTGGGAATGGGGGCCGGAGAAGGAGAGAGTAAGAGCTGAAAGCAAAGGAGGTATTGACAATCGAGGGAATAGATATGCACATTCTTGATGGAAATGGCCGGAGAGATGTCTTATGATGTCTTTCCCAATGCAATGCATCTTTATCTAGGTCCTAGCATCACTTAGAGGTCACTGACTTCAATCTTTCATTCATTTATGGCATGACATGCCTTATCCCAACTCTGCTTAAAGAAGGTGTGAATTCTTTATTAAAGGTGTCTTTATTGGGGATCCCTGGGTGGCTCAGCGGTTTAGCGCCTGCCTTTGGCCCAGGGCGCGATCCTGGAGTCCCGGGATCGAGTCCCACGTCAGGCTCCCGGCATGGAGCCTGCTTCTCCCTCCTCCTGTGTCTCTGCCTCTTTCTCTCTCTCTCTATCATAAATAAATAAATAAATAAATAAATAAATAAATAAATAAATAAATAAATCTTTAAAAAAAAAAAAAAAAAAAGGTGTCTTTATTTTAGTTCTCCAGGGGCTACTGAACTCTAATTTGCTTTTAGTTTATGACAGTGAGACTCTGGTCTACATGACTGAAACTGTTCCATTTGTCCTTGAATTATAAGCCCCCATCCCCCCAGCCCCCCACCAAGCATTCAGCTATAACCTTTATAAATCCAGTACTGGCATCTGCCCAGAGTGAGTAGGGTATAACTTTCCCATACTTTATGTTTCAGGCACATGGATTCTGTTGCTTCAAAGTGTCAGGTTTACAGGGTGTCAGGATTTGCACAGACTGTGCATGTACCCATCAACAACTATTTATTGAAAAGTATTTGATCTAAAAAATGTGAACTTTCTTGCCTTCATAGAGCCTCCATTTTAGCAGGGAGAGACAGACAATAAACATTGAGCATAATGTGTATAATATATAGCATGTTAAGTGATAAATACTTTAGGAAACAAAAACCTGAGAATGGTGAGGAAGTGACTTGAAAATATGTGAATGGGACTATAGTTTTATATTTTCCATTGACCACATATAAGCCTCATACTTAATTAAACAAATTTGAAGAGATTGTGCCTTTTCATGTTTTTTTTTTTTTTTTTTTTTTTTTTTTAGATTATAGAACACTGAGGAGTCAGGCATTCAGATCCTTGTTTCCAATCTTAGAAGAATAATTAATTGGCATTTGGTTCTGAATGTTTGGGGCTGGAGATGAGGATAGGAATAAACTGAAAAACCTCCAGTATGGATCAAAACTTAGAAGAAGCTCCACACTGAGTTCCCCCCTTTCTGTTCTCATGAACTTGGGATTTTGTCCTTAATGATAGAAATGCATCTTGTTGTAATATTTATCTTCAGTGTACAACAATAATAATTTGAGTTTTAGGTAGTATTGATTAAATCTTATTGAATACATTTAAATGTTATTTGGAGAACATGTTATTTTAAACATGCCATTCTTCACTTTTTATCTATACACTGAAATGTTCACTTGCCAGGGAAGACTTCAAAAGGTGGTAAGTGGAGAAAGGGTAGATTTCCTTCATCTACCAGCTATACTTTCACATCTGTTACTTTACTTTATTCTTTCAGTCACTTCTTTTTAGGATAATCAGTGTTTTTGAAGTGAGGAAATACATCTCAGAATCAAGATCAAACAACACAGCCCGACACAATTCTGGATTTTTTGATGTTCTAGTCTTTCATGTGTGCACGTAAACCTTAAATGTTTTCCTTTGGGTATTTATTTCCCGTTACTGAAGTTTCGCTCCCTGAAGGTTGGTTGCTAATCTGACGGACACTGACCTAATAATTTATAAGGTGAAGCCCTCTCTCTGCTCTTTGCCCCTACCAACACAGCATGCCCCGAGCTTACTGTATACTCTAGTCGTCCCAGGGCTTTTTTGCCCTTTAATACTGTGATGGGCTCCTACTTCTATTTCTTCTGGTTATCATCTGAGCACGGAGTTAGTAAGGGAACAGTAGGTAAGTGTCAGTCTCTGCTGCAGAGATAACTTAGGGGCAGCAAGGAGGTGCCTGTGTGCCAAGAGGGCGTGCACGTAGCCCAGAGAGAGCCAGACTTGCAGGAGGCTTGTGGAGGAAGCAGCAAGTCCGGGGAGGGATCCGGGGGGCCTGCTGGTGGAAGAGCTTCAGATGTTTGCAGGGATAAATGACCCCCCACCCGTTCTGTTGCCACCCCCCCCCCAAACCTAATGTTTCATAATCCTCTGGAACTTAGATGTAACCGTTGAGAAAGAGGAAACCAGACCTTGATTGAGGCTACCTTGAACTGCTGACTGTAATTTAGTTGCTACCATTAAGTAGAAACATTTCCTTAAAATGGAAATGACATTCAGTCGTACAGAAGGAAACTACAACTTCTACACCCAAGTTTGTGCTTTGCCAGAGTTCCCAAGGGCCTAGTTCCTTCCCGGTGTTTCGCTCTGATCTGGCTGCTTCTGGTGGAGGCATTTACCATGGCACTCTCGGATACATGACCCGGATATCCAGATTCTTTGTGGTCTGGCTCTGCCCCATTGTGTCCCCACCCCGGTCTCCCAACTGGAACCTGTCACCCAGGAAGGCCAGTCTCCTCATCAGCCTTCTGGCTGCCAGGTGCCTTCAGCTTCCCACGCAGCTGTTCTGTCTTTGCTTGTATTTCTCCTCCTTACTTACCTTCAGACAGGGATGGCCCCCCCCTTTTCCTTTTCTTTTTGCTGCTCTAAATCCTACCCCTTTTCAGGGTTCAGCCCAGATTATGCTACCTTAAAAAAAACTTTATTTTCAGATTCATAATGGTGTTGGTTAAAAAAAAAAATGACAATACCTAACTCAGCACTTAGTTATGTAATCTATTCCTTGATTTTTGTTCTCTTTTTTTTTTAAGATTTTATTTATTTATTCATGAGACACACACACACACACACACACACAGAGGCGAAGACACAGGCAGAGGGAGAAGCAGGCTCCACGCAGGAAGCCTGACGTAGGACTCGATTCCAGGTCTCCAGGTCTCCAGGATCAGGCCCTGGGCTAGAGGCAGGTGCTAAACCGCTTAGCCACCTGGGCTGCCCTGATTTTTGTTCTACAGCCATTAGTTTTTGGGTTTTTGTTTTCATCCAACTAGATGATAAGCTTCTTGGGAATATGGGCCATGCACCTATATTTTTCTTGTATTCTTTTTAATGCTAGGACATGGTGGGCATAGAGTAGATAATGAGAAATTATCCAGTAATTAGGATAGAAAGCATTGTTATTTACATTATGTAGGAGATGAATTTTATCTTTATCTCTTTTATTCTTTATGTATTTCTCTATCTCTACCACTCTGGTAGTTAAAGAAACAAGCAGTGGGTGGATGTACTGTGCATGTCTCTGAAAAGTAAAACAAAGCTGATTTGCTCTATTTTTGGAAGGCTTGATGGTGCTCATTTTTCAAGTGTCACTTAAAAATGAGTAGCTAAATAAGTACTCTGAGTATTTCCAATGCAGTGGTGTACTTTGGTAAAAGGGCCTTTGGAATATAGGCCTCACAGGTTAAGGCATTTTTAGTTGATGCTTGCTCCAAGTTATCGAAGGGATAAAAAAAGCTAATGATGTCTTGATTAATTTCTTTACTTATGAAAACTTATCTGACATTAATTAGTCTCTTTTTGACACAACTTCAGTAATTTTGTCACAAATTTTAGTTCTGTGTTTCCCTTGTTTGCTTGAAAAAAATGCAGCTGTTTTCCTGCTCTGTTCTGTACTTTCTTTTTTATTCAATAGCAGGAGCCTTTCATAGAAGGTCCTCCTCCGTTAGGTTTTAGAGAGACTTCTTTACCCTGAGTGTAATGATCCCCTGGAGACCCAGGGCATGCAGAAAACCTGGGGAAGGAAGGAGCAGAAACCTGAGAGGCTTCAGGCACACAGGGATGCTTATCCTGTTCCCCTGTCCGCCCCCCCCCCCCCCAACAATGCATTCGTTTTCCTGTGTCCCACTGCAGAACACAGAACCCATTTTGCAGGAAGTTCTGTGTGTCCGTCTTTGGGGATGACCTCTAAAACATGTGTCCTTTTTCGCATATAAAAATATGTAGCGTATCTAATATTTTTAAATCCTGAGAAGATCCCTTACAAGTCATTTGTGCTTTGTAATACCGTGCTTGGATGGCAGTCCAATCAGAGGTGCTTTTTTATTAAGAAACTCTCAAAAAATTATACACACACATTTTCCTACTGATAATGACCCTAATGACAGGGTGTCACAGCAAGGTTATTGGAGAGTGTGTCCTCATTGTGGGAATAAGCAGAAAGAACAAGCATTAGTTTTGGGAGGGTGGGGATTCTTTCCTCATTCAGTAGCTCTGCTTGCCAACGCATAAAAAGAAAATAAATAGAAAAGCTTCTACAAAGAAAAAACAGTATAACTATATTTGTTCACTTGCTTGCTCATTCACTTATTTATTTCACATGTTTCAGTAAACACTGATGAGAAAAAGCACCTGGTGCTTGAGACAGAATGCCTAGGGGGCCTTTCTGAGAGGGGTCTTTAAGGAAATTCTGTCTCAGTTGAGATCTGAGAAGTGAGGAGGACTTAGAGGGTGGACGAGGTGAGGCAGTGGGACACCACTGGGCACGTCGGAGGACCTGAGGGCTAGATGTGAGGCGCAGCAGCAGAGAACAAGAGTGGCAGGAGAGGGAGACAGCTGTCCTTAGAAGTGCTTCTGTTTAATTTTTAAAAGATGATTTTTGGGTTCATGTTTGACAACTAGCTGTGGAAAGTGAACTAGTCTGTTTTTGCACAGATTTGCAGCAGCAGTAGATTCCTATGAAGTCGTGTTTAACTCTTCATAGAGACTGTGAAGGAAGATCAGAGGAGAGATGTAACACAGATCATACTATGATCAGTGGCTCTTAGAAACTTTTTATTTACTCTTTTACTGCCAGTAATGAGTGGAACACCTAGGCATTTACTCGACAAATTTCATATTGATATATAGTTGTCTTTTAGTTTAATGATTTTGGCATTAATTCTTGAAGCTCAGTTTATTTGGCATTCCTCTTATGTTTAGTGACCTTTAGTACTCGTGTCATCTCACTAATAATACATCAGTATGACCGAATTAGAGCCCTCCTTCAATCTTGAGCTAACTTTGGCACGTGTGTCTTTTTTCTTTCTTTTCTTTTCTTTTCTTTCTTTTCTTTTTCTTTCTTTTCTTTCTTTTCTTTTCTTTTCTTTTCTTTTCTTTTCTTTTCTTTTTCTTTTCTTTCTTTTCTTTTCTTCTTTTCTTTTCCTCTCCTCTCTTTTTCTTTCTTTTCTTTTCTTTTCTTTTCTTTTCTTTTCTTTTCTTTTCTTTTCTTTTCTTTTCTTTTCTTTTCTTTTCTTTTCTTTTCTTTTCTTTTCTTTTCTTTTCTTTGTTCTTTCTCTGTCTTCATTTTTCCTTTCCCTCCCTCAGCTTATCTGTTAGGTAGAATTACAGGGGGTGATGGGAGCAGTTGTCTCTCCTGCGTGTGGTGCCGTGTTACTACCTGTGCAGCCAGAGCCCTGTGCATTCAGAGATGTCCTGGTAATGGAAGCAGATAAAGGGAGAGGAATACTGGGCTGGCTTGGTTAAGCCGTGGGAGGTTTAGTTTATGAAGGGATAAATTGGATATGAGGAATAGGAAGTGGCACATAGTTTTTCACTTAACTATCTTAAGTCTAAATCTGGCTCTTATTCATGTAATCTGGCTGCTTTTGATTTGGGCAAATATATAATCTTTGATATACTGTCTTACTGCTGCCTTTGTACTAACCTGAGTCTGGAAATCCTTATATATGTCCTGGGAGATACATGATACAGAGGTCAGAGTTACCTGTTTAATTCTGTTCCCTAGGAAACCTATTGCCAGATAGATGCTTGATAAGAAAGCGGAAGGAAATCAGGAGGTCAGATGTCTTTTGATAGACTTACCAAATCATTTATGATTTTTAACTTGTGCAGAATATAATTAAGATAAACCAAATAACTCCGTTTAAAGGAGCGGAGGTATAGGGGCCTTTTAACTTGCTTTGTCACAAAGTAGCTCTGTGATTTTGGACTGAATACTTAGATATTCTGAGCCATTTCCTCACTTGTGCAATGGGGATGGTGATACCTGCTTCATTAAGGTCCTTTGTGAGCGTTACGGTACATGTGGAAGTGCCTAGCACAGGCGCATGTCCCTAACCTTCAAATGAATTTAATTAAATAATTGTTCAGTACATAAATGCGCGAGGTTAGGTATGCTGGTAAGATATCCCTGGCTCCTGCCTTTCAGCAGATTATAGTCCACTAGTTTGGAGACCTGCTCTCTTACAGTTGCTCCATTTGTTGTTCAAAAAGCACCAGCAGTGCCCTTTCTGCACTATGCTTTGATTCAGTGGCCAGACCAGTCATTTGCAGGGTCTTGAATCAGACGGTGGACCACATGACGGGAAGCTCACTGTCTGGTCACCTTGCTGGACCACATGGGGTCAGGGAGTGCGAGACTCATCCCGGTTTGGCTGCTACACGGTTTGGTGATGTGGGGGTGAGTCCCCCAAAATCAGAAACGGTGGAAGAGAGCCTGCATGACCACATAGCAGGAACTCAGCTGATACTGCTTTTGTATCACTCATGCATTTTGTATTAAAAAGGAGATAATATTTTTGTGCGCTGAAATGGGTTCTGATTACATTTGTATCATACTCATTTCTTTGGCTACTACTGCAGTTTTGTCCACAAAACTCCTTACTTTTCTATTTTATTCTCCTTTCTGTGCCTTTTTCTTTCCCTTTCTTAATCTTCTGATCTGGTCTTTTCTGAATGTCAGAAAATGTGAAACTTTTCCACACCCAGAGATCATTCCCCCAGCTGTTGCGCATAAAGCAAGTTGGCCTTTCTTCATCTTTTTTCTGTCTCTCCAAAATGACGCTTCTCTTGCTATACAGTAAACGTGTTCCTGGGTACTTCCTTAATTCTAAACAAGACCTACACTTTTTTCCAGGAATTTTTAGTTGATAAAGGAAAGTATAAAGAAGAAAATCAAAATTACCCACAATGCTTTAGCACTTAGAGGAACCATCTGTTTAAGTTTTGGCCTGTCCTTTCTTAAGAAATTACTTAGTAAACATTTGGATTTTCAGTGCAACTCACATAAACTTGCAACATTGAGAAACTTACGTATTTACATGCGATCTCTAAAAACATGGGGTTATTTTTCTTCAAGAATTGCAATCACTTCTATAGGAAACTGGGCGGTTTTATTTATTTATTATTTTTAGGGATTGAGTTCTTTATTTAAGAAGAAGAGAGAGAACACATGTGGGGGAAAGGGCAAAGAGAGAGAGAATCTTTAAGTAGCCTCCCTGACTGTGGAGCTCATCTTGGGGCTTGATCTCACTACCCATGAGATCATGACCTGAGCTGAAACCAAGAGTCCAACTGAGCTACCCAGGCACTCCTGTTTTTTTTTTATTTTTTTATTTTTATTTTTATTTTTTTAAGCACATCTTGTGTAATACTACTATGAATGCTAACCTTGATTCACTTTTGCCCCCCCGCCTCCAAATTGAAGCAGAAATCAGAAGAGATGATCTCTTTGATTTAGTATTTTATGACATGTTAGACATTCAACAAATAGTTCATTTTCTTTTTCTTTTCTCTTGCTTTTCCCTCTTTTTATTTTCTTCTACTCCTTTTCAGCTTATGAATTTAGCTAAGGAATGGAGCCCTAGTAGATCTCTGGGGTGCCTTGTAGGATGCAACATAGCACTTGAATGTGGTTCCTTAGAAGTTACACAGATCCATCTAAATTAGAGGCTCCTGCCCTGGGCATATCTACATCCCCTAAAACTGTATGCCAAAATGCATTTCTCTGTGTGCCTTTCTGGGAGGAGAATTGGTCCATGAGTTTCATCAGATTTTCAAATGACTCTGTCACCAGAAAAAAGGTTCAAGATTTGAATCTTAGATCTGATTGTGGCTTAGTCCATGAGTTATTGTCAACTCTGAACAAGGCACATAACCTCTCTGAAAAGAAGAGGAATTACTGTACACAGTGTACATGGAAATTGTAAAAAGAGATTAAATAAGTTTATGACAAATTGAATTTATTGGTCTGAAAAAAGTCAAGGGATGGTTTTCTGCCCATCTGAAGCACATAAACTGTTACTATATTCTGAAGCTAGCTGTGAGCTGTGGGATTTAGTAACAAATAAATACAGACTAGATATTCTAGTGTCAGATTGGGTAGACTGTAAGGAAACATTTTCTATGAAGAATTTCAAACACAAGAATGAGTTTGTGTAATCTTCCATAAGCCCTCATAAAGTGGATTAAAATTTTATTTATGTGAGATGGTTTAAAAGCGATCTTGTTTATAGTTAAAATAGGTTGGATTACCTATGAAAGAGCCCATATGCTGAGGCTAAAAAAATAAACAAAAAACCCAAAAACCTTAGTAGCTAGTTAAAAGTATAAAATGTCTTCCCTTTGCATTTGCACCTCTTCCCCTTGCCCTGCTTTTCTTCCTGCAAGTAATTGGTATATTTGCCGTAATGTGTGTGTATGTACCTTAAGCTAGTGTTTTCAAAGCCTCTTTCCAGCCTGTGACATACTAACTAGTGGGACACCTTCTACCCTGACCCCCTTCCTTTCCTCCTTAGTTCTGCACATTCTTCAGCCCTGTGATTTGCACTCATTATGTGCATGTGTTAACTATTTATGGAATACTGTGGTTAATACACAATCATAGATACAATGCATCGAACTTTTTAATTTCCACTTTCTTACTGTTTTATTTAAAAATCCGCAAACATGCTAACCCAGAATGTAATGATACCCCAGGACCGTCTTTCCCAAGGTAATCAAAGGTATAGGATGCTACAGATGAGTCAAGGGCAAATAACGAAAAACTCAAGTAAAATGAGTAGATCCTTTAGATGGTGTGGGGCCTGGGGAGGTGTTGGAGTGATTTTAGAGAACAGTATATGGGAGTCCAAACCAGATGGCTTCTCAAGGATCTTTCTGAGCCATAAAAAAGTATTGCCCTAGTCAGAGACCCCTGAAAACAAAAGGTTTCTGTGCATAATGGAGCTCAGCATGCTTCTGACCCCGGAAGCTTGGCAAAAGGCCCATCATACGACTGTCATCAGTCAGTTAAAGTCAATATCAATTAGGGAATATTAATTAAAATTGTAACCTCCCAAGGGAAAAAACATCGATTCTCTGCCTCTGTATACGATAAAAACGTTGACTTCTTTATAGATAAACAGAAATGTAGCTTTTTCCCCCAACCAAAAGAAAGATAACACGGAATATCTTTTGAAGGTATCTAATAATAGTAATGGGTGACTTCTTTTTAGCACTTCGGTACCATGGAGCATGATGTTCTCTTTTTCACTCTTGTTTTTACATAGTTTCCCTGCCCACAACTCCCATATCTGTGGGTCTCCCAGCTACATACAAAGGTAGTTCTGCATGGCTAGCGCACTTCCCCAACAGAGAGAGTGAGCATCATCAGAATGATGGCAGCACGTAATCTAGATGGGTTAACGTAAATGAAGAGCAAAAGTATTTCTGCCCTGAGTACTTGATACAATATGTGTATCCGGTAATTTCTGACTTCTGGATGGATTTTAATAGTCCTTGCTTTAGCACCCTGTTTTCAGAGAGAGAAGCTATTGAACTACAGAGTGGCAGAGGTAGACTGGGCCATGAAGAGCACGTAGATCAGTGGTCCTCAAATGCAAGCAGGCGTAAAAATAATCTGGGAAGCTTATTATAGGCACCTTGTCTTGTTTTTACCTCCTGAGATCCTGATTTGAATGTCTGAAGTGGGGTCTTCAAATTCTCAATTTTAAACAAGTGCCTCAAACAATCCTGATGCGTGTAGTTCAGCGACCTCCCTGCAGAGGTCTCTGGAGCCCCGGGAGTCCCACTCTGGTCCACCTGTGGTTGGAAATGTGGCCTTGTAATGATGTAGATTGAAGTTTTAACAAAGTGTCCAGACCTACTACCTTTTGAGAACTGATTTTATAAAGATCCCTGGACACCTCCTAGTAGTCAAATGCAGGGTGGTGATTGCCTTCAGCCTTCATACTAGTAGTTGACTTAAACTTACAAATTGACTTTGTAGTTTTTTCTTCCTGTACTTATTCACTCCTTTTCCCTTGGTACTTGTCTTCCCCCCTGCACGTATTTGTTTTTACTCTCCTTCCCCTGCCTCCTCCTAAATGAGACTATACCATGACGTTCGAGCTTTTACTTTTTGTGTTTTACTTGACTGATCTTCTGTCCAGTTTCATGATTTCTCTGGCCCACTTGTTTGTCTGTGACTCCTAGAGCTTGTTCTTTTCCTGGATTTCCGGCTACCTACTGGGCATTTTTATCTGCTTGTCCCTCAGAGTCTTCAAACTCAGTGTCTGAAATTGAGCCTAAATCATTTCTCCCCACACACTTCCTCCACTTATATCTTCTATTTTAGTAAATAGGCCCCCCCCAGTGGCCTACCCAGAGTGCTAGACAACCACAGTAACACCCCCCTTTCCTATATGAGAAAACTGTTGTCCATGGTCATCCTGCGATGAAAGAAATAGTAGTCATGGCCAGAAAATAGATTTTTCTTACTGAAACATACATACATATAATCAAACCAATAACAAAATAAATATTACACTACAAAAAAGGGAAAACTTGTATCTCACAGTAATGCAATTGAGTGGATGTAATAATTGAGAAGGGGAGGGAAAACATGTGAAGCAGGGCTTCGGGCTTCTGAAAGAGTGAACTTCATAAGGTTCAGAGAGTGATTTGAAGGTAGAAGGACAGACCTGAAATTATTCAGGTGTGTTTCTTCCGTTACAACCACTGTGCTCATCATGTTTGTGGAGAATCTACTCTTCAAATACAGGACTGTGTAGTGGGAAACACAACTGCACCTGACATGAGCCCTTGTCCCTTCAAACAAACCTGAATCGGAGGCCAGCCCATAGATTACATAAATGTAAGTCCCTTAAGAAATAAAAACGTGCCAACTGAGAGTTTACATACATGTTACTAAAACTTTATAGTCACTGTTGCCCTTGTTTGGAACTAAGAACAACATATTTTTTTCAGAGAGTAATTTATCAGTGACGTTGTTTAGAATTGCTAGTTCAGGGGCGCCTGGGTGGCTCAGTCAGTTAAGCATCTGCCTTCCACTCGGGTCATGATCTCAGGGTCCCGGGATCGAGCCCTGCGTGGGGCCCCTGCTCAGCAGGGAGTCTGCCTCTCCTCCCTCTCCCTCCCACTTTGCCTACTTTTGCGCTCCACCCCCCTCAAATAAATAAAATCTTTAAAAAAATAATAAAAAAGAATTACTAGTTCATGGTGACAAGGATGTGCGAACTGGATTTTAGTCAACTTTATTATTATTTTTAAGTTGATGATGCAAACAGCACACCCTGTGTTGTCAGATTCACTCCTGTGCCCTTCCTGTACTACTGGATCCTGCCACTCACACACATTCTAAAGCCTTAGAACCATTTTAAAAATTACATTTCTTTTATGTTTGTGGAGTTTATTGTGTTATTCTTTTTCTGACTTCTTCTTGATGTGGTTAGTTCATTATTTTGGACTTTTTTTTTTTTTTTTTTTTGCTACAGTGAACATTTTTGGCAAATCATCTGCCTTTACCACTTTAAATACATAGCTTTGGATATCTGTTTTTTTTTTTTTTTGAGGTATTATTTATATGTAGTAAACTCAATTCTTTTTTTTTTTAGCGTACAGTACAATGAGTTTTGAGAATTGAAGATGATGTGGGAGTGTCCCTCCAGAGGCCCAATATTGGAGTCCAGAGGTCTGTGTGTAGGGCTTTCCGGCCGGAGCCAACTCTCTGGGACTACAGGCCCAGGATGAGTGCCAGTGGGCATTCCCCACAAAGCCTAGGACCAGGCACATCTCAGCAGGAACCAGTCCAGGGAGAGAGCCACGTTGTAGCAAACAACAGCGGTGATGTCCAGGGGACGTTGTCTGGGTCAGAAGGATCCCATGAGGCCCATCATGTATTGCCTCCCTTACTCTTCCTGGATAAGGTTGGGGGATGGGGGAGAGGGGTGGTGGTGGTGGCAGAGAGCTCCCAGGGACTGTCCTAATGACACTCAGTCTTCCAAAGGGGACCATATAATAAACTAGCAATTTTGGCAGGTCAGATTCTGAATAGGTAAATATTTAAGCTGAAGCCTTGTTTAAACTAGAAGAGATTGAAATATTGCTAATGGGAGTTCTGAGGGTGATTAAATCAGCTGTAGAAATGAAAGAAGCTGTGTTTTCTTTGCCCAACTGAATATTTCAAAAATAAATTTGTATTATTTACCACAGAAAATAACCCCTGCCAAAAATAGATTTGTAACGTCACTCTGTGACAATAGGAGTAATAGGACAAATGCATGGGAAAAAGATCAGAAATAATGTACACCAACAGTCTTCATCTCTGAGTGGTGACTTTACAGGTGATTTTAATTTTCTGTCTTTATGTTTTACTCCCCCTAAATTGCCTCAAATAAATTATATGCTTTATATCTAGGAGAAACAAATGCTATTAAAAATAGAAATTCATCAACCAGCGAAAACTAACAGTTTCTTTATTAGATATATGTGCGTTATGACACAGCCTTCTGGTATACATTTTACATGTAAATATTTGATACAGTACATTTTGTGGAATTTTATATTTTGCTTCTTGTCACCTAATATTATAACATGATCGTTTCCCTGTTCCCCTAATTGTGTTTTTTTACTTTTTATTTTTTTAAAGATTTTGTTTATTTGAGAGAGAGCAAGTGAGCAAGCACTAGCAGGGGGAGGGACAGAGAGAGAAACAGACTCGACACTTAGTGCAGAGCCGGATGGGAGACCGGATCCCAGAACCCTGAGATCATGACCTGAGCCAAAATCAAAAGTCGGGTCCTTAACCGACTGAGCCACCCAGGCGCCCCCTAGAATGTGTTTTTAATTTTAAAAAATAGCTCTAAATAGTTTGTTGATGAATCATTTCTCTCTTGCTAGACATCTAGGTTGTTTTAAAAATGCCACCATTTTAAGTAATCCTATAATATACATAATTCTTTGTGAATCTTTGCATCTTTTCAAAAATATAAATTTATTTTGTTACTTATTATTACAGTTCCTGTTAATAGTTCAAAAGTATTACTATGAAAAAATGGAAGGTTTTTTTTTTGTGTGTGTGTTGTGTGTTTTATTTATTAATTAGAGAGAGAGAGAGAAAGAGTGCACAAGCAGGGAAAGAGCAGAAGGGGAGGGAGAGGGAGAGGGAGTAGAGGGAATAATCTCAAGAAGACTCCCTACATGGAGCCCCATGTGGGGCTTGAACTCACGACCCTGAGCAAAAACCAAGAGTCTGATGCTTAACTGACTGAACCAACCAGATGCACTTTTTATATGTTTTCAAAACAGGTTTGAAAAATCAAACTTTTTTCCTTTCAAAACACCTTTCAAGTTGATGGCTACAAACATCCACAACTAAACCATTTTAAGTTGAAAGCAGATAGCATGAGGTCATTGTAAAGTAATATTTTCTTAGATTATATAATAAATTCCAAGTGTCTTTTCCATTTACTGTAGTAATAAGATCATAGACACATTTACTTTAATGACATTAGTGATAAGTATATTTAACAGATTATACCAACCCAAGATTTCCTTTAGACAAAAAAAAAAAAAAAAATCCATTTTTATAACTTTAACAAAACTGGTTTTTAAAATCCACTCACTATATGCGAACCATGATTGTTTCAGTTGAAAGTATATGCTTAAATAAGTCTAATCCCCATGTCATATATGGTTAAGTGAGAATCTAGCCATCCCTGAAGTTTGCTGTATTCCTGGTAATAGTGTCCTATTCCATAACTTAAAATTCCAGTAACACCTACTTTGAAGACTCAGAAGAGGAATCCAGCTATGAGTCTCAGGAGTGTCACAAACATCCCTCTAAGGAGCATGGTGATAGGCCAGTGAGAATCCAATACCAAGTTGTTACTTAGTCTTCAAATATTTTCATTCCAATTGCCCTGGCATCCAGGGTTTTTATTGATATCATTTCTAACTGCCCAGAGTTCTATAGCATTTTTTGTCCTTTCACTCCTATCTTTAAATATTGTCTTATTTCCTACTGTCAAAGTGCCATTTTTAGTAGAGAAGTCAGGGAGACATCTCTGGGAAATGGTTTGCTTAGAAAAAGCGCTGTTGGACAATCATCATTCAATAAAACTTGTGTGAGAGCCTTTACAGGCTTAACAAAGTAGACTTGCAGAACTGGCTGTGGTATATCCAATAGTTTTGTTTATTTTGTATAAATTGTATTTTCACGTCAGTTGAATTTTTTTTCTGGGCACTTGGAGACACAGGTCCGTGCGGTAGGGCAGGCACTCTTGATTTTTACCACTACAGAGGGACTGGTACAGCTGAATAAGATAAAGTAAAACAAAATGGTCTTGTTCTCACTGGGGATGCCCTTCTGGGTGTAAAAGTGGCCCTTGCTATCTATAGGATAGGCAGTAATTAAACACACACACACACACAGACACACACACACACACACACAGCTGTTTTATCTACCTATGAAGGCTTCCTCGACCTTCCTCCTAAAAATTTAGGACACCTGTTGTCTGTCTGTTCTCTTTGTGAAGACATGTTTCACTACTCAGTAGTTGCTTACCTATGAATTTGACAGGGACAACCACCTAAGAATGGTCACACTTCTTTGTAGGGTCACGTTATCCCCGGATGTTTTTACTTAACTGTTCCATCAGGAGTAATTCTTGCCATGTTTCTCAGAAGAATTCATTGCTCTTTCCTTTATCTGGAGCATGGTCCTCCTACCTCCTTGCTGTTTGATTATTCTCCTTCTGGTCCACATCTCACTCAGGCCATTCCACAGTCTTTGCCTTTGAGTTAAGCCGAGTCAGCTTTGCCCTTTTCTCACATCCAGTAGCATATGTAATCTAAATCAGGAATCTTTTTTAGTGGCTTAGGTCTTCTCTAAGCAGAGACCTGTGGCCTGCAATTCATGGTAGAGAACATCAAAATTGGATATCCGTTTAGAGAACAATCTATATGTGTTGGAGGGCTGGTAGGCTCTTTGTACTTCATGCTTGATCCAGACAGCACCTCTAAAATGCATTCTTTAGCATCTAGTGAAATCTGGTGTGTCCAGCTTTATTTATTGGTAAAACAACTTGTCTCCCCCACACATATTTTGTGGGTGCCTCTGTAGTCCGTAGCATCCAGCAGAAGTAAAATTGCTGGGAGCCAAAAGGGAGTTAGCTCTTGGAACATGTGAAATGGGATGATGACTTCCCTTAATGCAGCCTCATTTGCTGTTTTGGTATTCCTCAGAACACTTAATGCTAAGGACAAAATTTACCCTTAAAAAATTTCTCTATCTACATTTCCCTTTTATTTTATTATAATAATGATGTGGTTCATGATAATTAGGTGTTGAAGAACACCTATTATAAAATACACTTATTAATCCTTCAGGTCACTGGTTGAACTTGCCATTATCTCAGCTGCTGACTCCATGCAGTTTAAGCTAGTGTTCTTCATTTTTTTTATTTTTATTTTTCTTTATTTTTTTAAAGATTTTATTTATTTATTCATGAGAGACAGAGAGAGAGAGAGAGAGAGAGAGAGGTAAAGGGAGAAGCAGGCTCCATGCAGGGAGCCTGACATGGGACTTGATCCTGGGTCTCCAGGATGAAGCCCTGGGCTGAAGGCAGCGCTAAACCACTGAGCCACCTGGGCTGCCCCGTGTTCTTCATTTTTTAAAATTCATTCCAGTGACAAAAACAGTCATAACCACCAAATGTTTATATTTCTTGACGTTACGTAGTGAATTTGCATGTATCCATTAGTGATGGTCTTCTTTATCTTGCTGCTTATAACTTCAGCCTTGTTTTTTCCCAGTGACTAAGGAAAGTGGAAGACGAATGAAATGCATGACTAGAAGATTCCTGGCCATAGTCCTCACATAAGTCATCTCTGAGGACATTGTGAGAAAGTAAGAAAAGGGAGAACTTGAAACTGACCAAATTGAGTCCACGAAATAGGCCTATGTTCCGCCCTGTATCTCCCTCTAAAGCATGAATGGTGGCCATAGTGATGGTCATTGTGACGGTTTCTGGATTCTGGTTCACTGCCACCTATGTCAACTCTGATTTATTTCTCGTTCTCCTATACAAAGGAACAACAATGGCATTCATTATTGGCAATGTTCACTGTGAACTTTAACCCTTCCTTCAGTGCAACTTTGAATTTTTTAAAGGTCTCCCATGAAATATAAAGAGCATTGTGGGCAAGGTCTGTGATTCTGAGAAATCTGAGAAAAGTGGTGATTTGCAAGTGATTGTAGAATAAGCAGTGTTAAGCTTAGGGTTTCCTTTTTTTTTTTTTTTTTTTCTGAATTTCTTCTTTTGGATTTTAGCACCTTTGAATTAGGAGGAAGGGTGTGTAGCTGCTGTAAACCTAGTTTTGTTTTGTTAATGTCTTCCCAGTCGAAGTGGAAATAGGTAACAGGCTCAGTCACTCAGAGAGAGTGGGAAAGATAAGAAAATGTAGAGGTTGATGTTCTTTCTTGGAGATAAAGAAAGGAATGCTGGATCCTTGACCCCAGCTCACAAGGTAACAAAACCAGCTGCCTATTTCAGCCTGTAACCTTCCCTTGTATTGGGCTGTGGTTTCAAAGTAGTTGATTTCACTCTTTAAAACAAGGGTGAAGTGGAGACTAGTAATTACTTTGAAGAAGTTATATGTTTGAAATATGTTGCTTGTGAGGTTAGTGATGGCTGGAAGAAAAAAGCTAGCCTGCAAGGAGTGGAGAGCCTGATGAGTAAGCGTCTACGCGGACTCCGGAGCCAGATTTTTTGGATTCAAAGATTGGCTCTGTCATTTATTAGCGGTAAGTTGGCAAGTTCCTTCAGCACCCTATGTCTCACTTTTCTTACTTGTAAGTTAGAGAAAACGGTATATGTAATAATAGGACTTCTATAAAGGTCATAAAGATTGAGCTAATACGTGTGAAGAACTTAGAACAAGAAATGTTAGATATAATGGTCAACTGGGAGTACTCTTTCTGAAAGTATTTAATTCACATTAAAAGTAAAAATGCTGTGATTGCCAAACCATACTTGTTTGTCAGCCAAGTTTGGACCATGTATCACTAGTTTGTAGTCCCTGGTGTGAGGAATGCATGCATGGTAAGTAGTTTAGCTCTATAAGACTAAGAATCTAAAACTATGCTATCCAGTATGTTGGCCATTTGCCTTATGTGGGTATTTAAATTTAAATTTAAATTAATTAAGACTCCGTTCCTTGGTTACACAAACCACAATTCAGGTGCTTAATAGCCTCATGAAGCTAGTGGTTACCATATCAGATAGTACAAGTAGAGGACATTTCCATCATTACAGAAAGTTCCATCAGATGGAGCTGATCTAATGGTTTATAAAAATATTCACTCATTGCTATCTACCAACTTACATATACCTTGACAAGAAATGGCCAAGCCCGAGGCAGTAGACCAGTCATATGTAGTAGTGTGGGGTTGGATGGCGCTGTTTCCCTGCTTGATCTACAACTGTTAATCTACTCTTCTCTAGCAGCAGCTTATAAATTTGTTTTTTTAAGTGTTTCTTAAAAAGCACTTTGGTGACTCTAGGCTGCTGGTACTAGGTGACTCTCCAGTTTGAGGAGAAAATTCCGTAGGGGAATAATAAGGATGGTTTTCCCTCCTAAATTTTAAGGGATACATTATAAGCGCATATACATTTCTAGGGATGATGGAGAAAACTGAGTTGCAGTAGATCACATGTTTGCATGTGTGTATTTTTCCCCACTAAAAAAAGTACGTCAGTGTGAAACTTGAACCTTTACATACTCTTTACTAAATATATCAAATATGTATTGCTCTAGAATTTCTTTAACTGTGTCATAATAATGCTGTGTCTCATGGTGGCAGTCATTATCTGCTATTGCTGGAATAATGCCCTATGATGTATAATGGGAAGTAGCACACTTTTGATCATATAATGGTGATTTGAAGACTTTTCACTCTGTTAAAACTTAAATGGAGGGAACTTGAGATGGTGGTGGGGTAATATAACAGATTAGATCCCTCAGAACTGCTTACCTTAGTGGATAAGATTGTATCTCTTTTGCCATTCATGGTAGATCCCATGTATTTCTCCTTAAAGAAAGCATAGAGCACAGTGGGAGCATGCGTAAGTGCCATGATTTCTTTAGGAAGAGTTGGTGGTATCAAATATTCTGTGTCATGAATTACCTGTTTTCTCTGAACAAATCTGTATTTTCATTCCTGACTCAATAAATACAGGGCTAATTCTTTATATTTTCTCTCTTTCCTAAACTTTTGCATTGGTAGCTATCCCCTCACCTCCCTAACCTAATGTAATCTATTCTAAGTCTTGAATTTGAGGGCTACAATCAACTTTTAGTGGTAAATTAATTTCAGATTAATTGGTGAAATAAAAAAAATGAATGCATCCCTTCTCCCAAGGTGAAGTATGTAAAGGTGTGTATTTAAGATGTGAACATTTTTCTGTATGTGTTATACTTAAAAGATTTTACATTAACCTATTGAAGGTATAGCTAATTTTATCTTATTTATAAGGGTTGGATATAGGTACTTTTAGCACATAAATAGTCTTTTTTGCTAATCCACTTATTGTTCTTTAATTTTTGTCTCTGGTTATACCAATAATAACTGTTATAAAATTTTATTTGCTTTATTATGTAATTTTCTCATATAAGCATTTAAAGCTATAAATGTCCCTTTAAGTACTAGTTTAGCTGCCTCCCAAATATTTTAAGATTATAGAGAAAAACTCCTGTGGCACTTCATGCAAAGCCAAAGGGTTAATTCAAAGCTGACCCAATTAAGCCATTATTGTCGTGGGGGAGGCCCCTTAACCCTAATGATACTTCTTTGAGACCCCCTGAAGGAAGACATTTACAAATATGAGAAGGATAGAGAGGATCTCCCTGAAGAATATGTAGTAGCCTCCAAGAAACTCCCAACAGACAAATACTTGGATATATGGAGAGGTATCGAATTACTGAATCAGAAGTCTACTAGAAAGCCAAAGTGTACTAGAAAAATTTATGTAATAAAAAAATAAGGCACTGATTGACTTTTGCACTTCTACTACAGAGGATCTGAATTAACTTTAACATCTGCTGAAATGCGTCTCCGTGGTCTTAATTGACACTAGGGCTCAGATTATAGTTATACTTAAGAATTTCAATGAATTTAAACAAGGTAATCCTGTACACCAGGGTCCTACTACATTTTAATAAGGTATCTCTATAGTCAACAGGAAATTAACAAATATAAAACAGAGAATAAATAGGAATGCCTTACTTTAACCATTTAAACTATTGTCTGCTTAAATTTCATATGTTTTTTTTTAAGATACTTGCAAATTATATTTCTGACATAGGACTGATGTCTAGAACTCTCAAACTTGACAGCAAAAAACAAATGATCCAATTACAAAATAGGCAAAAAACATGAAAAGACATTTCATCCAAGAGGACACATAGATAACAAGTAAGTACATGAAACAATGTTCACCATCATTAGCCATTAGAGAAATGCAAATTAATCAATATGAGGGATCACTACACACCTAACAGAATGGGCTAAAATAAAAAATAGTGATAACAACAAATGCTGGAGAGGATGTGGGAGCATTTATTACCCTAAAATATCCCATAGTCAGCATGGGTGTTCTGACCCAGTGTGTAATAAATTAAACTACATCTTTGTCACTTACAGTAGGCTTGGAAAAATAGGACTCCCTTGACCTCTTTCCTACTCCATGATTAAAATAGTTAATATTGCTCTACCAATGCAGTATTGCCCAAAGTAAATTGAAATAACCGTCAAGAATTAAAACCCATAAATAAGATTTTTATAGAGAAGGGGTAATCATTTCTGTTCTTTCTCCACTTAACAGCACAGTTTGACCATTTCTTAAACTTGGAAAGAAAGAATAGTGCCAAAGAATGGATTACCATAGCCTTCATACAATAATCTTACCTATTAAGCCCCCTTTCCAATATTATTGAAATTGCTGACACCATCTAATCAGCAACTGGTAATACTTTGAGGTTATAGATCTCGTTAATATGCTCTGTTCAAAGCCTATTTCAACAGCCTTTCGACTGCAGTTTGCCTACATCTTTGAAGGGACACAAGACCCCTCTACCCAGCTATCCATAGGGTACCTTAACAGCCCTATTATTGTACACAGTCTTTCTATAGGCAGGATCTTAATCACCTCCAACTTTCTTCAGGAACACAAGAGTCATTTCACACTGGTGACACTTGACAGACCCAGGACATACTAATATTCCCAAAGGATATGAGCCATTGCTCCACACATACATAGAGCAGGGCCTTGCTACCTTTGTTCAATTATTACTGAAAATTATTTGGCAAGGTGGGGGCCACTCCATCCCTAGCAATATCAGGAAACAGCTGATGAGCCCTCTTAGCACCCACAAAGGTTGAAACGGGCTTGACATCTTGCAGGTCTTTTTTGGCTTTGAGAGACCACATATTTCACTTTAATGAATTTTACTTCATTTTATGTTACTACTTGCAAACTGGTCTACCTTGAACGGGACTCGATACAACAAAAGGCTCCGGAATCTGTCCACACTGCAATACAGTGGCATTTCCATTAGTGTCCCTCTTCCTGCCCTAACACTTCTTTTGCTACAGAGGCTTTAGCGGATGCCTCCTGTTATCTCTGGACCACCCTTAATGACCACAGTTTCTCCATAGACTTTTCGATGTGATCATCTGCTTTCCTGGCACCACTCTGTTTGCCATTAGATACTGAGATCTCCTGGAAATAGAGACTCTTATTGGCTCTGGGCCTGTGATCCTCTGCAGTCTCAGCCTGCAGTGTCTCTGTGCAGCCCCCTAAAAGCTCTTCTCTTCTGAGCTGAATAGAATTGTGCCCTTTGTATGCGCAACCAAGTCTTCGGCCTAAGAATTAAGGAGAACTCTATACAAATATCTGGAACAATTTCTTTTTACAGCTCCTGCTCCATGGTAACCGACTCCATAAATTCTGTCCTCCTCAGTAGTCCCAAACTTCAGTCTCTGCCTTTTCAGCTTACTGAGTCTGCCGTGCTCTGCTTTGATTCGCCTTTCAAAGCTAAGTCTGGAATATGCCTCGAGGCAGAAGGCTGGGGTAGTTGTGGGGATCACCTTGTCATAATTCTATATGCTTCCTTTCCAGCCTCTGAAAACAATTGCTTCATATATTTTGCTCAATTTTATAGTTATTTATATGCAGTGGGAGGGATAATATGGTACCACTTAGTCTTCTAGGACTGGTAGTGTAAGTTATGATATAATTCTTACTAATATTTAGTGGCAGCTTTCTTTCCACCCCCCTCAAGTTTTTATTTAAATTCCATTTGGATAACATACAGTGTATATTACTTTTAGGTTTAGAGCTTAGTGATTCAACACTTAGATATATCACCTGATGCTCATCACATCACATGCCTTCCCTATCCCCATCACCTATTTATTAATCCATCCCCCTGCCGACCTCCCCTCTGATAACCATCAGTTTCTTCTCTGTAGTTAAGGATGTGTTCCTTGGGGGCGCCTGGGTGGCTCAGTGGTTGAGCATCTTCCTTTGGCTCAGGTCATGATCCTGGGGTCCTGGGATTGAGTCTCGCACTGGGCTCCCTGCAAGGGAGTCTGATTCTCCCTCTACCTCTCTGTGTCTCTCATGAATAAACAAATAAATAGAATCTTTAAAAAAAGAATGTGTTCCTTTCCTTGCCTCTCTTTTTTTCCCCTTTCCATGTTCATTTGTTCCGTTTCTTAAATTCCACATAAGAGTGAAATCATATGTTGTCTTTCTCTAACTTATTTCACTTAGCGTAATACACTCTAGCTCCATCCACATTGTTGCAAATGGCCAGATTTCGTTCCTTTTTTTAAATTTTTTTATTTCGTTCTTTTTGATGACTGAGTAATAATATTCCATTATATATACATCCACACCATATCTTCTTTATCCATTCATCAGTCAGTGGACACTTGGGCTCTTTCTATAATTTGGCTATTATTGATAATGCTGCTGTAAACATTGGGGTGCTTGCGTCCCTTTGAATTAGTATTTTTGTATCCTTTGGGTAAATACCTAGTAATACAATTGCTGGATATCATAAGGTCATTCTTCTATTTTTAACTTTTTGAGGAACCTCCATACTGTTTTTCCAGAGTGGCTGTATCAGTTTGCATTCCTACCAACCATGTAAGAGGGTTCCCCAGCCTTTGCAGCCTCACCAGCACCTATTGTTTCTTATGGTCTTAATTTTAGCCATCTGACAGGTGAGGGGTGGTTCTCATCATGGTTCTGATTTGTATTTCCCTAATGATGAGTGACATTGAAAGCTCCAGGCCTCTTGCTCTGCTTTTTACTCCTCTCCAAAGAGGAGATGCAAATGACCTGTTTGATAAAGTTGAGAGAGGAATCCTAACTCAGCTTCTCTACCTCCTGGCCTCTGGGGAGCAAACATTTTAGCTTCTGACAGGTGTGAGGTAGGATATCTCATTGTAGTTTTGATTTGGACTTCCCTGATGACGAGTGATGTTGAATGTCTTTTCGTGTGTCTGTTGGCCATCTGTATGTCTTCTTTAGGAAAATGTCTCTTCATGTCTTCTGCCCAATTCGTAACTGGATTATTTGTTTTTTGACTGTGGAGTTTGATACTTCTCTATATAATTTGGATACTTAACCCTTTATCAGATATGTCATTTATAAATATCTTCCATTGTATAGGTTGCATTTTAGTTTTGTTGATTGTTTCCTTTATTTTATGGAAGGTTTTTTTTTTTTTTTAAGATTTATTTATTCATGAGAGAGAGAGAGGCAGAGACATAGAGGGAGAAGCAGACTCCCTGTGGGGAACCTGATTATGGGACTTGATCCCCAGGATCACAACCTAAGCCAAAGGCAGATTCTCAACCACTGAGCCACCCAGGTGCCCCTGTGTGGAAGCCTTTTATTTTGATGAAATCCCAGTAGTTTATTTTTGCTTTTGTTTCCCTTGCCTCAGGAGCCGTATCTAGTAAGAAGCTACTATGGCCAGTGTCAAAGATACCTGTGTTCTTCTCTAAGATTTTAATGGTTTCCTGTCTTACATTTAAGCCTTTCATCCCTTTTGAATTCATTTTTGCGTATGGTGTGAGAAGGTGATCCAGTTTCATTCTTTTTGCTTGTTGCTCTCCAGTTTTCCCAGTACCATTTGTTGAAGAGACCGTCTTTTTCCTCCTGGATATTCTTTCCTACTTTGTTGAAGATTGGTTGACCATATAGTTGTGGGTTCATTTCTGGATTTTCTGTTCTGTTCCATTGATCTCTGTGTCTGTTTTACTGCCAGTACCATACTGATCACCAATATAACAAGAAGTCTGGAATTATTGATGCCTCCAGCTTTGCTTTTCTTTTTTAAGATTGCTTTGGGTGTTCGGGTGCTTTTGTGGTTTCGTATGCATTTTAGGATTGTTTGATCTAGCTCTGTCAAAAATGCTGTGGGGGATCCCTGGGTGGCGCAGCGGTTTAGCGCCTGCCTTTGGCCCAGGGCGCGATCCTGGAGACCCGGGATCAAATCTCACGTCGGGCTCCCGGTGCATGGAACCTGCTTCTCCCTCTGCCTGTGCCTCTGCCTCTCTCTCTCTCTCTGTGTGACTATCATAAATAAATAAAAATTTTTAAAAAATATTTTTAAAAAATGCTGGTGGTATTTTGATGAGGATTGCATTAAATTGCTTTCAGTAGTATAGACATTTTAACAGTATTGGTTCTTCCAGTCCATGAGTGTGGAATGTCATTCCATTTCTTTGTGTCATCTTCAATTTTTTTCATCAGTGTTTTATAGGGTGTATCATGTTGATTGAACCACCCTTGCAGTAGTGGCAGCTTTCTTATCCTAACCATTTCAGTAATGCTGTCAGACTTATTCTATGCGCTTTATTTTAATGGTGCATTATGCTTCATTTATATATTGACCAGATGATGTTTTCACTACAATTATACTTTTATTTCTAATTCTTAAATACCTGTTAATTCCTTATAGGTTTTCTGCAGAACTTATACTTCATATAACCAGCTTCAGTTCTATATGCTGTTGTATGTGATTTGGATATTTTATACTTTACACTTATTTGTATCTAGTTTAAATCAAAATGTTTCACTAACTTAAAAAAAATCTATTTGCATTTTTTTATACAGTGGATCAAGTTCACAAATATGATTTCCTGGAATAATTATAGCCAAATATCTTTTAGGTATTTTCCTTATGACAGAGTAAGTTTTTAAAGCTCTTGAATTTTGTGTGAGCTCATGCAGAAACAGTAACACCAATGTTTGATTTTCTAATTTAGAGAATATTTATTGGATTTTCATGGGGATTGTGGCCTAAAATATTAGAAGGTAGGGAGACATAAAACATAGATAATTGAAGTTATTTAAATCACCAGTTGCAATTTCACTTCTATAATTTCAACCTCTTTTCATCCAAAAAATTTAAATAACCAAGTCTTCTAGAAATTATTAGAATGAATTGATTTCAGAGTCATTTTCTTTTTCTCTATCATCCACCATTTGGTAACTGTTTAAATGAGTAGTAGAATAAACAACAGTGGAAAAGATAAGTAGATATTTCAGGCTTCCAATTCATAAATACTTGAAAGTTATTCCTGGGTATTTGAGTTCCTTTGTACAACAGATCTGATACAGTGAAAATAACACTGAGCTGGGAATTACAGGCTGACAGTGGTGATTTCAGACCAATGATTTCCCTGTTGTGGGGGACAGTTTTTTCATTTGTGAAATAAAGGGATTTGATTAGATGATATTTAAGGTCACTTTGTGCTCTTTTAACATTCTGAAAAGCTCCAAATATAAAACCCAAATATTAAAATAATATCTCAGGGCACCTGGGTGGCTCCATCAGTTGAGCCTCTGACTCTTAATTGTGGCTCAGGTTGTGATCTTAGGGTCTTGAGACCGAGCCCTGTATCAGGCTCTGTGCTGAGCGTGGAGCTTTCTCCCTTTCTTTCTGCCCCTTCTCTCCCCCACTCACTCTTTCTCAAAAAATAAAATAAATTTAAAAAATAAAATGATGTCTCATATGTAGAATTTACCTTTATTTTTATAGGAAAGTGAAAGAATCTGTAAGCTTTGTTAAGTATTGTTTTTTTTTTTTGTGAGTAGTTTTGTAAATTTTTCTTCAGAACCTTCATCTATTTATGGTTAGGGGACTATAACCTATTTATTCACCTGGCTATTATAGGAATCTTCAGAGTAGCGCATCTAACCATCCAGAATAAATAAATACTTTTAAATAGATATTTGATGAAAGCAGAATAAGAGAGAAATAATGGCAAATGCTGTCTGGTCACTGACTTGATTTCTGAACATAGTTTGAGCAACTGGTATGCTCAGGAGTGGAAAACTCACTAAAGGTAGAAATACTGACTACAAGATACCCTAAGCCAAATACAATTTGGGAAGGAAAGCTGGTAATTAAGGTTAGATTGAAGCAATCTATACAGTTTAAATGCTTTTTTTTTTCTTTAAGCTTCAGTTTATAAAATCGAGAAACTAATTGTAGACCACTATTTTATTTGAAAACTAACTCACTAAATGCACCACTTGACTGCTGGATTGGATAGAGGGTATCACTTTATTTTTTGTCACAACTCATATATATTTACTGAATTGTGTATGTGTATTTTCATCTCAATTACAGAGCCAGCAGAGATACGGTTTTGTCTAATAGCGCTTACCATTAGATACTGGCATGTGAGCATCTGGAGAAGGCTATTCCTGTCGGCTTCTAATCAAAAATAGAAAATGATTGTTTTAAGTAGAATTTTAAACTAGTGAATTTTAAATTGAGTTGCTTATCTGATTCCATCTCACCTTCAGTTGTTTCTGTGTGTTTCACACGCACACACACGTGCCTTGAGATGTAGTGTTAGAATGGTCATAAATACCATAGGAGATTCCTCATAACTGAGGAGTGCATTACGCCATTTGTGGGTAGTTTGAATCTCTGTCTTCAATGTCGTCTTCCTCTTTATTGATCACTACTGTAAAAGATGAGGTGGTGCTCCCCACTGGAATCGGCTGCAAGGGAAAAGGGGAGGTGAGGGAAGCAAATCGTTACTGCTTCAGACAGTTCGGACAGTTCAGACAGTTCCATGGCTTTTCAAGGTTGTGTGTGTGGATTTTAGACCCAGCCAGACGAAAAAGAGACTACTCGGTGCAAATTGGCTTCCAACGCATAATCAACTGCAGAGCCATCCAACAAATATATATCTATGTCTATATAGATATAGATATATATGTACAGTCTGAGAATCTGGACACAGAATCAGCTACCCATGCTGGAGATCAACAAGAGAACAGCATTAATAAAGTGTTATGAAGAAAGTAGCCATTGAGCTCAGGCCTATGAGAGTAGAAAGATGACCACATTACCCACAATTGTCAAAGGGTTAAATTTTTATTTTTGTATTTTCAGCTTTTTTCACTGTGGCCAGAGTAGAGCTGGTTCAGTTTTACTCTGGAACCATCAATCAGACTCTCCCAGGAAGCTGCTAAAATTTTGCATGAAAGTGGCAGCGATGTAGAAAGTTCTATTTATCCTGTGTGGCGTCTCCAGTTCACTGTCATTTTTTTCTTGTGCCAAAGAACACACCCTTCTGCTAGTTTGTCTGGGCTTTTTCTGAACATCAGTTTGATCAAAATTTAGCTGAAATATTCTCTGAAACGGAGACAGCTCTGGAAAGACTAGTGGGCAGAATGGGAGGACACAGACCCTCCACCCCTTCAGGGCTCCAGGGGAGAGTTGCCTCCTCCATTCGCCCGCCAAGCCCTGAGGGTCAGTCACACGCTGCCAAGCCCTGAGGGTCAGTCACACGCTGCTAGCTAGCCTGAACTCATGTTTTTCCTGAGACCCAAGGAAGACTCCCTGTCTGTTGACAGGTCAGAGGTTCCAGAAGTAGCCAAATTTATTAGAGAAATGCCTCTCAAATTGAAACCAAACCTCACAATCTAAGGAGCCTCATCCTGAGAAAAGAGAAGTAGAAGTGGGTTATTTTCTGAGTAACATTTATGACCATTGTGTTTAATCAATTAACAGCTGTATTTCCACTGGATTGTTGATTCCATGAGGGTGGAAACTATGAACTATGTCACTTATGCTTGCTGCTCCTACCAGTGCCTGACATTTGTTCAGCTGTGTGGATTAGTGAATGTGAAACTCAGTAGGCCTGGGGACGTAAGAGCCTTGGACTGAGCAGGAGCATAGAGCAGTCCCAGTGCTTCCCCAGCCCCTGCCCCAGCCATTGCCTCCTCCTCCTGTCCTCCCCCCTTTTCCCCCCACACCCCCCCACACTATACTGTCATTAAAATATTTTCCCCATTTCTCCTCCACTTAACCTATTGTATCCATATTCCTTATTGCCTGTTGTCTCCCTGTATTTTAACAAAGGGAGCCATAAAAATGTATCTTCCTGTGACTTCACATTACTAGATATAAATATATGAGCTCAGCCCATAATAACACTTAACCATTTAGAGAATGAACCAAGGCCGCCATGATATGTAATAATTCAGCAGTGCACATCTCAAAAATCCCCCACTAGGGAGGCCTTCTGAATTCTAGTGAAGGCTTCCAACAGGTGTTTACCACCTTCCGAGATGATGCCTAGGCACCCAGAGGTTATTCACAGAAACAGTGAGATCTGTAATGGTTGTTCCCTCTCAAGAGCAGCAAGTCTTGACGTCTTGACGGGAAGGCTCACTCATCTAAGTTGTCATTGCCATCTGCACCCTGGGTGCTTTTCCTTTCTGTAAAGTGGTGCTATGGGGGGGAAGGGGGGCTGTGCTTTTCTGATGAAATCCTGCTTCCTCATACCTGTCTGGCTATAGAACCTCTTCATGTTGAAATGTATGTGTTGTGCATATTCGTTGATCCTGTAGTTAAAACATTAAAGTTAAGCCAAAACAGGGGAACAGTGACCAAAACCTAGGATAAGTAGTATCCGAAAAGAGACTATAGTCCTCTCTTGCTGCTTTTACCTGGTAGAAAAGTCCTTGTGGGTGGAATGACCCTTCTAGTTTTTCTAGTTTTAAACTTTTCACCAGAAGCATAATGTACAATAGGCACAAAGTTGCAACCTTAAAACATAACTATTGTAACAGCCTTCCTCACTTAGGAATGGTAGATGATATGAAAGCGCCTTCTTCCAGACCGAATGCTAGGAAAAATGTTAGGCCTCAAAAGGTACATTAAATCTATTGTAAAGTGCAATAATTGTTAACAAATGTAAATGCTATAGAAGAATAGCAAGTATACACTATTTTTGGTTCATTCTGGTTTTTAGGGATTAGTCTTCTATAGCAATATAAGTTTTCAAAAGAATATGTGATTAAAAACAAACAAACCATTACGGAATTCAACAGTTTTGCAGGATTTGTATATAAGTGAGTGTATGTATAACATGTATATTTTTTTTTAATCTTCTCTTCTGTTTCTCGCCACTGCAGATCAGTGGTTGCTATGGAGAAGGTTACAGTAAGGAAAAGCACCAGAAGGTTAAAAGTTCCTCCTGCATCTGGGACAGAAATAACAATTCCCCCGCCCCAACTGGGATCTCTCTACACCCTCCCCCTCCTGTGATGGTCTCCCCAACTGCACTGCTGGAGGGAAGATGGTTTGACATGCTATTTAAAACATCACGCAGAGGAGCTGATTCTCCTCTTTTTTACTTTTCAGCTTTGTCATTTTATCATCTTTAGTATGGACACTGAATAGAAGGAAAGAATAGATGCACTCGGATGATGGTCAAGTCAGAACATTTCTGGTTTGTGTGGGTGGGTTTTTCCCTTTTGCTTTATTTGTGCGTTTAAACTTTTTATTTATTCCTTATTTGCTGGTAGGAGGGAGGAAAAGCTTAGAGAAAGGACCTGATGTAGAACAGTTGGGATTTGGTTAATCTGCTTAGAAATAACATTAATCAGTGGATCAGATGCTGTCAACAATACAGGGCCTTCTATCCCCCTTATCTTCCCCATTCTTTTCTTGCCTATTCTTTCTGTACTGTCTTTGGTTTCATTTAGATTTATCTTTTTACTTCCTGCCAGTTATTTATTTTCTAATGTTTCTTTTATATTTTTACTTCACATTTCAGTTTTGAATTTCACTTCTGCTTTGTCATAGGAAAGCGTTCAGTCTTTTGGCCTTTTACATGGTGGGGGCGTGGAGAATATAGATATGCACTAACCCACATACCAACAGAAGTTTTCTCTTAAACATATGCTAGAGCATATCTCCATACTGTTCACAGCATTTAAAAAAATCAGAGCTGTAGGTGTGCATCAAAATAAGTGTATGGCCACAATTTTCTTGACAAGTTTCATGCCACTGGGACAATTATAGGAATGTAGGTGAATACATACTGCTTTCTTTCTTCTCTCTTTCTTACTTATTACTGCTTTGGGTTATCTTCCTGAGATTGAATTTAATTTCTCCTGTTTAAAAACTTCCTTTCTGCCAAGCATTCGAATATACACTTCTTCAGAGTGATCTTGGGAGGTAGAGGTTTTCATTATTTCTACAAACACGCAAACATACTAAGGATCCAAGAATTTTAAGTTTCAAGCCCGAGGTTACACAACTCGTAAGTAGTGACCCCTGGATTCTACTGGATTCTATGTGATTCTAGTGGATTCATGGTGAATTCTGTGTCCTGTGTTCTTTCCACTACACTTAGGAGGCAGTATAGTGTAGGTGTTAGGAACGCCCCTGGAGTCAGGCTGGATGTTGGTTTAAATCCCAGTTTTATGTAGGAACATTTTTTTTTTAACACCTCTGGGCCTTGGTGTCCTCATTTATAAAATATGACTAATAACCATATCACCTCCCAAACATACTTGTTACTAAGCTAAAAGAAGTGCTCAGAGTGTATTTGGCACATAAATTCTTGATGAATATTATCAAATACATAGTGGACATTTACTGTATTATGGTCACTGTGTGTTGGGACCTAAGCATATAGCTTCTACTTAGAATCTGGTGAGAAAGACCTATGCCAAGAGAATTTGAAGTCTTATTACAGTTTAAAGGAAGTGTAGAGTATTGTGGAGATATTTAAAGGAGAAATGTCACCTGTTTTGGATCAGGGAAATTTTGAAGTCTGAAGGCTAGGTAAGAATTAGAAGGGTGTATGTATGTAACAGGGGAGAGTACTTCAAGCTAGAGAACAGACTGTAACAATCCAGGAGAGCCCAGTGGATTCTTGGACCTGAGAATGGTCCACTCTGGCAGGAGGTACTCTAAGACTGACCTCAGAGACAGGCAGAGGCCAGATTAAGTAGAGCTTGGAAGGTCAGGGACAGTGCTCAGGTGCATTGTGTCGGTGTATAACGATGAGGCCATATTATCTAACTTGTATTTTCAAATTAGGAAGAACTTCTAACAGGATAGCTAACAAACTCCCTATCTCCACATTTTTAAAAATTGAGGTGTAATTTATATAACAGTTTCAGGTGTACAACGTCATGGTTGGATATTTGTATATTGCAAAATGATCACTATAGTGAGTCCAGTTATAGTTGGGAATTTTTTTTCTGACACTGAGAACTTTAAAGATTCATAGTTTCAAATATGCAGTATAGTATTATTAACTATCATCACCATGATGTACATAACATCCCCATGACATTCATTTTTTAACTGGAAATTTGTATCTTCTGTCTCCCTTTCATCCGTTTTGCCCACCTGTTCATCTTTTGCCCCAGCACCTCAGACAACCACCAGTCTTTTCTATATCCATAAACTCAATTTTTTTGTTTGTTTTTATTTATTTATTTTTTAAGATTTTATTTTATTTTTTATTTTTTTTTTTTAAGATTTTATTTTTTTATTTTTTTATGATAATCACACAGAGAGAGAGAGAGAGAGGCAGAGACATAGGCAGAGGGAGAAGCAGGCTCCATGCACCGGGAGCCCGACGTGGGATTCAATCCCGGGTCTCCAGGATCGCGCCCTGGGCCAAAGGCAGGCGCCAAACCGCTGCGCCACCCAGGGATCCCTTTTTGTTTGTTTTTAGATTCCACATATAAATGAGATCATATGGTATTTTTTTTTCTTCCGACTTATTTAACTTAGCATGATGCTCTCAGGATCCATGTATGTTGTCCTAATGGCAAAATTTCATTATTTCTATCTATCTATATCTATTTATTTATTTTAGAGAGAGAGAGCACGAGTCGGGGGAGGTGCAGAGAGAAAGGGAGAGAATCCCAAGCAGTCTCCATTCCCAGCACGAAGCCCGACGTGGGACTCCATCTCACAATCCCAACATCATGACCTGAGTCAAAACTAAGAGTTGGATGCTTAACTGACTGAACCACCCATGTACCCCAAGATTTCATTCTTTTTTGGCCAAATAATATTCCAGTGTGTGTGTGTGTGTGTGTACCACACTTTCTTTTCCATTCTTTCTCTTTTTCCACTTTTTCTTTTTCCATTCATCCACTGATGGACATTTAAGTTGTTTCCATGTTTTGGCTCTTACAATTAATGCTGCTATGAACATGGGCTGCACGTATCTTTTTGAACTAGTATTTTCATTTTCTTTGGATAAACACACAGAAGTGAAATTGCTAGATTATTTCTAATTTTTTGAGGAACCTCCATACTATCATACTATCTTCCATAGTGGCTACACCAATTTACATTCCCACCAGCGTGCACAAGTGTTTACTTTTTTTTCTCTGCATCTTGGCCAACATTGTTATTTGTCTTTGTGATGATAGCCACTGTAATAGATCTGAAGTGATATCCTTGTGGTTTTGATTTGCATTTCCCAAGTCAGTGATGTTGAGCGTCTTTTCACATACCTGTTAGTCTTCTGTATGTCTTCTTTGGAAAAATGTCTATTAAGATCCTCTGCCCATCTTTTAAAAATATTTTTTCATTTATTTTAGGTTAGGAGGGGCAGAGAGAGAACTTGTGTGGGGGAGAGGGAGAGTCTTTTTAAAATTTAAATTCAGTTAATTAACACATAATATATTATTGGTTTCAGAGGTAAAGGTCAGTGATTCATGAGTCTTACATAACAGTGCTCATTACATCACGTGTCCTCCTTAATGTCCATCCCCCAGTTACCCCATCCTCCCAATTACCCCCCATCCAGCGACCCTCAATTTGTTTCCTATAGTCTCTTATGGTTTGTGAGGGAGAGTGTCTTAAGTGGACTCCGTGCTGAGTGCGGAGCCTCATGTGGGGCCTGATCCCACAACCCTGAGGCCACCCCCTGAGCTGAAACCAAGAGTCTATGCTTAACTGACTGCACTTCCCAGGCTCCTCTGCCCAATTTTTAAATTGAATTGTTTGTTTTTGCTTTTGAGTGGCATGAGTTCATTATGTATTTTGGATGTTAGCCCCTTATCAGATACATGATTTACACACATTTTCTTCCATTCAGGAGGTTTTCCTTGGATTTTGTTGATCCTCTTTCTATTTTTCAAATCTTTTATTTTTCATGTTGTGAACACTGAAGAATATACACCCAAGAATGCTTTAAACTAGTTCAAAGTTAAACTAGTACTAACAAATTCACAAGATCAAGAAAATCTTAAAAAAACAGTGTTTAGTTTTGGAAGGAGGCTGTGTTATTGGTGAAAAAGAATAAAATATTTCAGTAGAGACTTAAAAAAAAAAAGAATGTAATTGGTTTTGGAATATAACATCCTTCCTGATGGTTTCAGATGGCTTTATTTATTCATAAATAACTCTACTTGTTGATTTAGCCTCTTTTATCACATGAATGCTTCATTAAACAACTGGCGCTTGCTCATAACAGCCGAGTGGGGCTGTGTTCAACCAGGTGGTGAAGTTGAGAGTAGATGGCTGTATTTAACAGTAGAGGCCATTTACTTGGCCTTTTGCCATCTGGAAACTCTAGTTAGTATTTCCCAATATAAATTTTCAATCTGCTAACCAGACTGATACTGGCATTCAGCTATAGTGTCATGATGTCAGAAAGGCCTACCAAAATATAAACTAAAGTACTGTGTAATTTCTTTAGAAAGGAAGCAAAACTGAAGAAACATACATTTTTCCTACCCTAGTCATTGTCCAGGTTAAAAACATAGGTATTCAGAAGTCTTTAGAACACTAAACAGCACAGAATTTTGATTTTCCCTCTTCTGAGAAGGGTTAGTCACTGGCAATTTGAGATTTGGGCCAGAGGGTTACCCCCTGTAATAAAAGGCAATCCTGAGACGCTGAAAATAGCATAGGGAATGTCCCGTTTTCTCTCCCAGTGCCCTTCCCTTTCTTTGAACAGGGATTTCTGAAATTGGAAAGTAGAGAGATTTTTTTTTTTAAATCTTCATATAACCCTTGGGACATTAGATATATTTTAAAATTATACTTATCATTCCTAGGAGCCACCAAGGTTTACAAGTTTTGTCCATTCATCTATTTTCTTTAAATCCAGTTGAATACAAATCTGAGACTCTCCACTTACCTTTGTGGCAGGAAATTTAATATCCATTATTTTGGGGGGCTCCCCCCACCACACAGTAAGGTCTGTTCCAGAACCAAAACACAGGGGGACCCCTCTGGTCTTCCATGGAGTAACTACTACTTCCCACATGGGAACCTCCAGGGGAGCCTTTGAAGTCTTGCTCTGCGGCTTCTGTGCCTCACAGAGCAGGAGTCCTGGAATGACAAAGCTCCAGTGCCCAGGGCAGCCGTCCTCTCTGAAGCCCTGCTGTTTCCCTTGGCCCTCCTCTCCAGGAACTTGGCCAGCTCTCATGCCCTTTCCAGGAGCCGTCTCTGCTCCTCTCCTGTGACAGAGTTTCCTCCCCAAGCCAGAGCAGGCTTTCACTGGAGACAGGAAGCCTATTGTCTTCACTCCTTTCAGCTTTCCACCTAGTAGGAGCCTGTGAGGGAGGGAATGAGAGAGGGCTGGAAGAAGATAGGCAGAGAAGGGGAAGGGGGGAAGATGGGAATAAACAGCTTTTAATGTTTGCACTTAACTGCTTGTCCTGTTAACGTTGGGCCATCATATTTTGCATAGTATTTCTATCCTTGGAGAAATTCCTATGTTATGAGTCCACTTTCCACATTAGAAGTGTGAACTCAAATTTCCATCCTATTTGTTAGCTCGGACTCGGGCTCTCCAGTCAGATGCACGTAGGTGCCATGATTTGGAAGGGAAGGGTGTGAGGAAGGGCCTCTGTGCTGAGCATGGGGAGCCACAGAGGAGTATAGCTGTGGGGTGATGGTGTTGCAGGGCTGAGTGCCAGAAAGAGCGCTGGCCTCATTAGTCATTGCTGAAAGGTCCTGCCATTTAGGGTTTGGTTTGGTGACAGAGACAGCTGCAGCAATTCTCTCATCAAGCCTGTTCTGCACTATAGTCTCAGATATTTTCTAGAAGTTTATCCTTGAGCGCGTTTGCTTAGCCATCTCAGTGATTCTGAGAGCTTCCCAACATCTTTTTTTTTTTTTTTTTAACTAAAAAGAATCAGATTGAGGTACAATTTATATACAACAACCCCACACACACCCCAGTAGTGTAGTTTGTTGAGTTTAGGACGGTGTTTACAGCCTTCTAATGACCAGTACAGTTGTGATGTAGAATATTTCTATCACCCCCAAAGACTTCATTCATGCCACATGTAGTCATTCTCCGAGCCCGCTCTCCTCTCCACCTCAGCCCTAGCCCCTGGCAACCACTGATGTGTTTCCTACTGCTGCAATCTTATCTTTTCCATAATACAGAATTTTTAAAAAATGGATGCGTATTGTATATAGTGTTTTGTTTCTGGGTTCTTTCACATAGCATAATGCCTTGGATATTTATCTATGTTGCATGTGTCAATAGTTTGTTCCTTTTTGTTGATGAGTAATTTCCCATGATTCTTTGATCCATCTGTAAGTTGATGGACATTTGAGTTTCCAGTTTTCTGGCTATTATGAATAAAGATTCTATGAAAATTTGGATATAGGCTTTTGTTTTGTTTTGTTTTGTTTTTACATCTCTTGATGAATACCTAGGATTGCAGTTGTTAGATAGTTTGGTCAAGTGCTTATTTAACTTTGTTAGAAACCGTGACAATGGGCAGCCCCGGTGGCGCAGTGGTTTGGTGCAGCCTGCAACCTGGGGTGTGATCCTGGAGACTCGGGATCAAGTCCCACGTCAGGCTCCCTCCCTGCATGGAGTCTGCTTCTCCCTCTGCCTGTATCTCTGCCTCTCTCTCTCTGTGTCTCTCATAAATAAATTAAAAAAAAAATCTTAAAAAAAAAAAAGAAGCCGTGACAATATCCCCAAATATCTCTACCACTTTGCAGTCCCTCTAGAAAGCTATAAAAGTTTGAGTTATTCTGCATTCTTGTCCACTCGTGGTATTGTCAGTTTAATTTAACTCATTGTAGTGATGTCTCAATGTGGTTTTAATTTCTCTGTTGACTAGTGAAGTTGAACATCTTTTCATGTTCTTGTTATCCATTTGTATGTTTTCTATGTGCCTTTAAAAAAATTGGGTTCCTTGGGCTCCTGGGTGACTCAGTTAAACATCCAACTCTTTGATTCTCCCTCAGGTCATGATCTCAGGGTCATGAGACTGAGCCCCACATTGTGCTCTCTGCTGGGTGTGGAGTTTGCTTGGGGTTCTCTCTCTCCCTCTGCGTCTCCTTGTTCACAAGTGTGCACACCCTCTTTCACTCCCTCCTTTTTGCCCCTTCCCCCCTCAAAAAAATAGGTTCTTATTAATCTGTAGGAGCTGTTTCTGTATTATAAATACAAGCCTTTGCTGTGTTTTGAAAGTTATTTCTACAAAATATGGCTAGTATGTTTATTTTCTTAATAGTGTCTTTTAAAAACAGATTAATTTTGAAAGTCTAATTTATTATTTTAAAAAATAACTCATGCATTTTGTATCCTAAGAAGTATTTTCCTAATTCAGAGTCATAGAGACGTTCTCCTGTGTTTCCTTCTAGAAATTTTATGATTTTTTTACTCCTATACTTCACTGTTTGATCCATTTCAGGTAACTTTTATATAAAGGTATAAGGTAAAGGTAAATTTACTGTGTATTTTGAGGTCCAATATTCTAGCACTGTATTTTGTAAAGAATATCCTTTCCCACTGAACAGGCTTGATATCTTTGTTGGAAATAAATTGGCCATATATATGTAGATCTATTTCGGGACTCTCTTTTAGTTTGTCCTTATGATCTCACACTATCTTGACCACCTTAGCTTTATAAGATATTTTAAAATCAGGTATGGCAAATCCTCAAACTTTTTTTTTCCTTTTCAAAATTTTGCTATTTTTTTAAAAAAAATATTTATGTATTTGAGAGGGAGAGAGAGTGTGCAAATAGGGGAGGGACAGAGGGCAGAAGACTTCCTGCTGAGCATGGAGCCTGATGTGGGACTCAGCCTCATGACCTGAGCTGAAATCAAGAGTCAGACACTTAATCAACTGAGCCACTCAAGTGCCCCTCAGAATTTTGCTATTTTAATCCTTGCTTTTACACATATATTTTACAGAATGCATTTTGACTATTTCTACAAAGTAGCTCACTGGGATTTTGATTAGAATGTATAAATCAGATGACTTTGAGGAGACTTGATATCTTAACACTGTTAAGTCTTTGGATTAATGGCTGTGGTTTATCTCTTTAATTCTTCTCACGAAAGTTTTATAATTTTCATTATATAGATCTTACAGATATTTCATTAAAGTTATCCTTAAGTGTCTTGTCTTTTTGATGCTATTATAAGTGGTATTATTTAAATTTTTTAATTTTCAAAATCTCTTTGCTACTATATAAAAATATAGTTGGTACTTGTGTATTAACTGTGACTTTTGTTACCTTGCTAAACTAATTTATTAGTTAGTTGCCTTTTTGTAGATTTATTACAATTTTTAATGTAGATGATTATGTTATCTACAGATAAATATAGTTTTACTTTTTTTTCTTTTCAATCTATATGCCTTTTCCCCCTTATTTCTTGCCTTACTGCAATGGCCGGGATCTTCATTGTTGAATAGACCTGGTGAGAACATCCTTACCTTGTTTCTGATTGTAGGAAGAAAAGCAGCTTAGCCATGTAGTAAAAGTTGTCTTTTTATCATTAATATGGTATTTGTTTTGTTTCAGAGATGCTTGTTACCAGTTTATAGAAGTTTCTTCTCTTCCTTGTTTGAAGAGAGCTTTTAAAATGAATATTTTATAACGAATACATTACTTATTTTTGTCAATTTTTCAGTGCCTATTGAAAGAAATTATGTATATAGTTTTCTTTTTTAGTATATTGACATGTAAGTTGTATTGATTTCAAACATTGAGTGAACCTTGCATTCTCGGGATAAACATCACTTTTGTCATGATTAGTTCTTCCTTCTGTATATTGCTGGATTGAGTTTGCTAATATTTTTAGGGACTTTTATGTCTATGTTTAGAGATGTTAGTCTGTAATTTTATTTGCATATATTATCTTTGTTGGATTTTGGTATCAGGGTAATATTATTAGCTAGCCTCATAAATTGAAGGGTTTTTTTTTAAATCTGGAAGAATTTATATATAGAATTGGCATTATTTTTTCATTAAATGTTTGGCAGAGTTCACCAGTGAAGCTACTTGGGCCTGGTTATTATCTTGGTGGGAGGATTTGGAACTGCAAATGAAATTAATTTTCTTTACTGGTCAAAGGGCTCTTCAGGCCATCTATATCTGTTAAAGTGAGCTTTGATATTTTGTATCTTTCAGGCCATTTGCTCATTTCATCTGTGTTACCAAATATGTTAGCATAAAGTTATTTATAACATCTCTTTATTATTCTTTCACTGTCTTTAGTATCTGTAATTATGCCCGTTCTTTAATATTTGTACTTCTCTCTTTCATTCTTGAGCATTTTGGTTAGAGATTTATCAATTTTATTGACTTTCTCAGAGAACCAGCTTTTGAGTTCACTGATTTTTTAAAATTTCTTACCATTTTTAAAAAAGATTCTATTTATTTATTTATTTATTTATTTATTTATTTATTTATTTATTTATATTTATCCATCCATCCATCTGTCCATTCATTCATTCATAAGCGATACAGAGAGAGGCAGAGACACAGGCAGAGGGAGAAGCAGGCTCCCTGTGGGGAGCCCAATGCGGGACTTGATCCCAGGACCCTGGGGTCACAACCTGAGCTGAAGGCAGATGCTCAACCACTGAGCCACCCAGGTGCCCCTACGTTTTTTATCATTTTTGTAGAATTCTACTCCTTCTTCTTCTTTTGACTTACTTTTGATTTGATTGGTTTTAGTTTCTTAAGGTGGAAGCTTAGGTTGTTGATTATAAACCTTCGTTTTATATGAGCATTTAGATGCTATTACTTTTTCTCTAAGTGCTTTCTTCTCAAATTTTGATATGTTTGTTCATTTTCACGTAATTCAAAATATTTTCTGATTTTCCTCGTAATTTCACCTTAAAGTGAAATATTTAGGAGTGAATTTTTGTGAATATTTGATGATTTTCTGAGTTTCTTTTTATTACTGAATTCTAATTTAATTCACATTCTTTTTATGATTTTAATTATTTTAAATTTATTAAAGTTTATGTTGCAACTCAGAATATGGTCTATATTGGTGAATGTTTCTTGTGTTTTGGAAAATAATGTGTATTCCACGATGTTGAGTAGAGTGTCTTAAAAATCTCAGTTATGTTAAATTATTTATTGGTAGTATTGTTTAGGTCTTCTGTATTTTACTGATTTTTTTTCCTTTTTAATGACTTCTATCTATACTACGAATTTGTTCTATGTCATTGTTAATGACAGAAGAGTGTTCTAGTCTCCAACTATGATTGGTATCTTTTTTCTCTTTTCAGTTCTATCAGTTTTTGATTCATGTACTCTGAAGCACATACACAGGACTATTATGTCCTCGATGAATTGACCCCTTTATCATTACTTAATGTCCTTCTTTATTTCTACTTTAGTGACCTAGTTCTCTCTTCACATGCTGCTTTTTCAAACTCCCCACCAAGAAGGAAGGTTGTGTTGGATTTGTCAGGCACCATTGATTTGGTAGTATCTTTTGACAAGGATCTTATGACAGTTACCTCACAAACAACTGTCCAGTCTATAGGTGACTGTTTTGGCCGATTGCCCATTCCTGGTACAATCACTTGTAACCAGGATGTGAATGAGATCCTGTGTCACAAACTGTTGTAACCCACATATAAGGAATTGTCTCATTCTGCTTTCCCTGAAGGAAATTGTAGCCAAGGTAGCCGTCATAGTATCATGTCTCGTCATAACATTGCAAAACCTGTTTCTGCTTTTGTGTCTTGCTGCTTTAAACACTTAATTATAGTCACATTATTCACTTAGTTTTACAGATGAGTTTGCAAATACAGATGCTCTCTGGAGTCAGGAGGGTATCCTGACTGAGTAAAGTGGACCATATTATAGAGTTAACGGGGGTTGGGAATCGTGGGGAATCTGGGAGTATGGAGAGCTCATGTTTTGTCTAACCGTAGCAGCACTAATTATCATGTGAAATGCAGGCCCAATGTTACTATCTTCACAGTTTTTTAAGATAAGTTGGTAATCTATTAGAGTTTTGTGCTATTTAATTGTAAGTAATTCGAAGTATTTAAAAACTTTGAGTGGGTCATAGAATGTAGGCCAAACAAAATATGTATGTAAATGAGAAGGTTGTGGTCATCCCTGTAAGAGAATTCTTAAATACCTATTCCCAAAGCCAGATACGAAATCAAGAAAGGTCAGTAATAATGGGAGACTTGCTGTAGAGGATTCTGATCAAGTTCACATCAAGTGTTAGGAGCTATTGTTGAGTAAATCAATCACATAATGGATATGACATGGCATGGGGACCAAATAGATATATATATATATCTTTTTGATTATTTGTAAAGTGACAAGGGGAGTGATCATGTAGACTGTGAGCATTGGTTTGGTACAGGGCTTTGGGCTCCCTCTGTCTCATCTCTTGAGTCTGCTCTGAGGAAATAATTTCAATATCTAGGTCTCCTGGCATGCTGTTTGCTCTTGATATGGTCCCCAAGGAATGTTTGTGGTTGAAAAGGAGAAGTTAATGAGAAGGCACTGTTTTAATATGTGAAGGGGAACCATAAAACAATGGAAATAAAAGACTGTGATACTATGAGTCATAGGCTATGTAGGAGTATTCAGTGCCTCAATCAGAAATATATAAGGATACATAATTTTACAGTAGCTTGCTTTTGTATACCAACAATAGAGTATATTGTTTAATATGGCATCAAATGATAGAGATTTAGCAGTGATCCTACAAATTGATTAATGTAGATGACCAGTGCATAATAAAGCGATCTACATTGATCAGATTAACCAAATTTACATTAATCAAATTTACTCATTTAGTTTAGTACTGTGTTAGTGGCCAAAATATAATGTAATATCAACTAACACATTTTTCAGTTCAGATGGCAGTTTAAAAAAAATCATAATAACAATCATAATTGTAGATTATTTCATCTAATTAGAGTTTGGCTACAGTATGAAAAGTGATTTGTCTTAAAAATCACTACGATATTAAAGATCGATAGATACTCCATAGTTTCCTTGAGAAAATAAGGAGTGTAGAATTTTTATTTTTTGAAATTTATTTCAGTCTCATGGAACGACAGAACTCAATTTACATAGATTAAATGAATTTTATATTACATTTTTTTATATGTAAGAAATAGCACAAAATCGTAAAGGAAATCACATGAGCCAATTAGCATTTTGTGACTGCTGGTATTAGTATCTTGGGTAGCAGGGCAACATAGTCCTCCCAAAATACCATCAGATCCTTTGATACTTTGCTGGCTGTATTCCCAGAGGGGAGTACTCTGGGGTTTGGGCTGGTCCTGAAACATGAGTACATGCTCCATAGACATCAGTGAAACTCTGTTTTGAAATCTCAGTTGGATTGCTTGCTCCAGTCCTCCTCCTGAGCTCCAGGTGTTCTGCTCTGATGGATTTGTAGGGGATGTTTCATGTTCTCTGAGTCTGCAGATCACGGCAAAATGTCCTTTGTCAGTTCTCTTGGCTACTGTGTATTGTGGATGATTCCTCTTAAGACTTTGAAGGGTTCTCTGCTCCCAGTTTCTTTTCCTCTGAGGGGTAATTCTTGGTCTGAGAAAAGTATGAATTTCTTTCAGCTTTAAATCTTGGGAAAGAAAGAGTATAGACAACTGTTATTTATGATTTCAGCTCCTCAGAGGAAACAGGGCCATGTGCTTTATGTCTTTCTTATTTAATTGCTTAGCGTCATTCAGAATTCATGAGTTGACTTAATTTTTCTTGGGTAAAAATACTAAGAAAAGATCCAAGCCTGCAAAATGCTGCCAAACCAGCTTCTAAATTATGCATTTCTCATGTAAATATTGCAAATTGTAAGGTATTTTAAATGAATTTTTAATCTAATATTTAGCATTAAAGTTTAAATTCCTGCCTAGAATTTCAAACATGGAAACACACTCCTAAAGGAAAGGGTTTTTAGTTGTCTCTTTAATAAGATAGAAAAAAATTCATCATTTAAAATGTGAAAAATATCCATTTCCCTCCTTTTTACTCTTTCAAAGAAATTTTCATTCATACTCAGTTTAGTCAGTATGTTCAATAGGAATTCTGAGACACAGTCCCAAAGCAACTTTCGTCTTCCTGATCTCTTTAAATCCATTCAAGATGCAGTTCTTCTTTTCTTACAAGAAAACTTAAGCAGGTTACACAACTTTTCTGATCACTCTGAGTTTAGAAATAAAGCAAAACAAGAAAACTCTCAATTAAGAGACAGAAGTATATGTGGTTTCCAGAATGCCAGTGGTCCACCCTCTAGGATTCAGAGGTCTACCTCCAGCTTCCTTCTAGTGAGGTCTCATCCAACAACCCTCTAGGTGAGAATGGAAGGTGGCCCTGCACCAGCATTTTGTTTGTTCACATCTGACCCATTGGGAACTCTCAGATGTCCTTGGCTCTGGCATATTCCAGGATTGGAGGCCCTGTTGGGTGGGAAAGGGCTGGGGCTTAGAGCTCACCAAGCTCTAACAAGGAAGCCTCTTCAAAGTCTCTTTACAGTTGTTCACTCCTGACCTACTTATTCCCAGGGTCGCCCTGAAAGTTGGGTGGCCAGTTTTCAGCCATTTTCTTTGTGTGAATCCTTTAGGGTAGCTTGCTCTGGCATCTGATATCTTAACAGATGACATTGTAGGGTCTTGGGTGACTTTCTTTTAAAATTCTGTTCCATAGAGAATTCTGGTAGCTAAAGAACATAATAACCTTTTTATGTTAAAAGTTTCTATCTAAAAGAGGCTGAGAGGTGTGCATAGGTGGCTCAGTTTGTTAAGCATCTGCCTTGCTCAGGTCATGATTTTGGAGTCCTGGGATCGAGCCCCGCATCGGACTCCCTGCTCACCTGGGAATCTGCTTCTCTCTCTGCGCCTCGGCCTGCTCATTCTTCACTCTCTCTTTCAGATAAATACAATCTTAAAAAAAAAAAAAAAAAAGACAGACTAGAAGAGATATATTTACAAGTAAATATATCTTTATATAAGTAAAGTATATATTTACAACTAAGTATATCTTTATCTTATCTTTATTGATAAGGAGGTATCCCTTCACTTTAATCTGAGTAGATGTGATAGTATTATCATTTATTTTCTGAGACATGATCTGTGGGAGAGTTTGACATAGTAGAAAACATACCGTATTGGCAGACGGAAGACACAGATCCTAAACTTAACACCTTTGGCAAGTCTGTCTCCCTGGACCTTACCGTATGTAGTCTTTCATGTGAAGACTGAAGGAATTGAATTAGATCAATTCAGTAACATGTATTTATTGAGTTCTTAATTATGTGCTCAAAGTGATGGAGTTCTCAGTGGACCTTCGAGTGTACTGGTGAAGATACGTCAAATAATGAAATGAAATGAATATGAAAACTAAGGAAAAGGTGGTGTCAAGTTTGGAGAGTGCTTGGAATGAAAGGAACATTGCTTTCTGAGACCCTGACTGGGCTGAGGGGTCAGGAAAGGCTGTGAAAAGGCTGTTATTTTGTGAAAAATAACACTTGAGCTGATAGGAAGGATGAGCAGGAGGCAAGAATTGGAGTGTGGATTAAATGTGTGTGTGCACGTGCGCAGACGTATGGGCACGTATATTTATAAATAGTGCTTACTGTGGGGCTTGGCATATGGTCACTGTTGCATGTAGTATGTGTTAATAGCAGAAGAAGCCGTGGTGGTCATTGGCTGTCAGCATCCGATACGGCCCTTAGCAGACCCTTTTGCTGATGTGATGTGATGTGATGTGAACTTTTAGCCCCACTTTACAGATGAAACAACTGAATCAGAGATGAAGTGACTTGTTTGGGGCCACACAGCTAAGAAGATGAATGTGCCAAATTGCAAACTCTAGAGCTCTCCACCTTTAAACCCACCCTTTTCTTATCTGGAATGTTTCTCCTGTAGCCATCTCAGTACCTGAGATTTCAGAGTTCATCTTCTAGGAAACATGAAGTAGAGAAGTCAGTGCTTGATAGCTTCCCCACCCCCCACCCCCCAGGGCTTGCTCTCCCTAGCAGACCTGCTCCCTCCCCTCAGCTCCCACCCTGTCCTACGAATTTATTCTTCCTTTACTTACTCCTGACCCACTCTAGTTGGTTTCCCCATCAACATCTTTCTCTCTCATTCTTAGTCTATATTGGCCATTTTTTTTCTTTTTAAAGTCTGTGTGTGTGAAAGATTGTGTGAGCTCAGCTTGAACTCAGTGAATGAGGGTGGAATGTCCACATTATCCTGTATGGTTAAAAGGGCACACAGTCCCTTCACTTCTTGGAGTATTATCTGGAGAATGTAGCTCGTTTGGCTTCTACACTATTGGCTTCTCCACTACACTAATGCCATCTCCAGCCGCATTTATTATAGACACTGTGACCAAGAGACTCCCCCTAAATAACCCTCTTCTGCCCTTAAGGTAGCTCTTTCCCTGCTTCATCGCCTGTTTCATAATAAACCCTCACTTAGTACTTGAGGTTCTTTCAGTTTTCCCTAATATGTTCCTTCTACACTGTTCCTGATGTTATCAACTGCTTTGTATCCCATCACAGATGGCTTTATGGTTTTATGAAACGTTTTATCCTGTAAATTTAACTCCTGAGAAATCATCAGACTCTATGTGAAGAACATGAGGTTCTATAGAAGGAAGGTGTTATGTAGATTGATTTTTTTTTTAACTAATTGTAATCATAACGGTATGTTACCGGGATACTTTTTTTTTTGGAGAATTGAGATAATATCACTTCAAAGTAAAACAATTTGAGATACTGCCATGGGCTTAATGTAATTTTCATGATTAGAATAGCTTCTCTGTTGGATCTCCCTGGCCTATTTTAATCTCCTGTTAGTCCCATACTGTTCTGTAGTCCCAGGGGGACAGGCATTCTTTTTAGAAGAGATAACAGTTGATTTTCACTTCCCAGGATTTGGCTCCAATAAATCACTATTTTCTTTTTTGAATTTTAACAGTGTTATTGAGGTATAATTTACATTCCACAAAATTCACACGTTTAAAATTCAGTTATTTTTTTGGAAATTTATAGAGTTGTACAACCATCTAACCATCCAATTTTGGAAGTTTTCCATCTCCCTAGAAAGTTCCGTGGAACCTATTTGCATCAATCCGTCATCCCTCCTCTTTAGCCTCATGCAACCACTGATTTGCTTCTTGTCTTTATAGATTTGCCTTTTCTGGGCATTTCATATAAATAGAATCATACGGTATATAGTCTTTTGCGTCTGGCTTCTTCCGCTTAGCAGAATGGTTTTGAGAAGCTCATCTGTGTTGTATCAGTAGCTTGTGGTTTTTTATTTCTGAGTCATGTTTCATTGTATGGCTATACCATATTTTGTTTGTTCACTAACCAGTTGATGTGATAGATATTTGTATTATTTCTCTTTGGGGGTGTGATATCAGTAATGCTACCATGAACATTCATGATATATATGTTTTCACTGTACTTGGGTAGATTCCTAGAGGTGAAATTTCTGGGTCGTTATGTTATATTCTCACCAGCAATGAATGAGGATTCTAGTTTCTCTACATCCTTATAAAAACCTGGTTTTGGGGGATTCCTGGGTGGCTCAGCGGTTGAGCGCCGTCTTTGGCTCAGGGCATTATCCTGGAGTCCCAGGATGGAGTCCCATGTCAGGCTCCCTGCAGGGAGCCTGCTTCTCCCTCTGCCTGTGTCTCTGCCTCTCTCTGTGTCTCTCATGAATAAATGAATAAAATCTTAAAAAAAAAAAAAAAAAAAGTTGGTTTTTTTGATGACAGCCATTCCAGTGACTGTGTAATGGTATCTCATTGTGGTTTTAATATGCAGTTTCCTAATGAATAATAATGTTGAGCATCTTTCCATGTGCATATTAGTTTTTTTGAAATATTTATTCACATATTCTACCCATTTTAATATTGGGTTGTATTTTCATTGTTGAATTGTAATAGTTCTCTATATATTCTATATGTGAATCCTTTATCAGGTGTGTGAATTACAGATATTTTTTCCTGGCCTATACCGTGGCTTTTTATTTTCCCAATTTAATCTTTTGAAGTATGTAAGGTTTAAAAATTTTAATGAAATCCAACTTTTTAACTGTTGTCTTGTATGATTTGTGGTTCTGGTGATATATCTGAGACCTCTTTGACTAACCCACAGTCACAATGATTTTCTCTTTTGTGTATTTCTAGAAGTTTTATAGCTTTAGCTGTTATATTTAGGTCTGTGACACATTTTGAGTTGATTTTTGTGTATACTGTGAGGTAAGTATCTGAATTAGTTTGTATATTAGTATCTAATTGTTCCAATGCCATTTATTGAAAAGATTATTTTCTCCCATTTAATTGCCTTGTACCTTTGTTGAAAAGCATTTTACTAAAAATATAAGGCTTATTTCAGAACTCTCAATCCTGAGCCATCCTTATGCTACTACCACACTATCTTGATTATGATAGCTCTGAAGCAAGTTTTGAAATCAGTGTGAATTCTCCAAATTTGTTCTTATTTTTCACTATTATTTTGGCTATTCTAGTTCTTTGCCTTTCTCTGTGTTTTAGAATTAGTTTGTCAATAGCTACAAAAAGCCTACTGGGAGTTTGATTGGGATGGCTCTGTAGATCAGTTTAGAGAGAATGGAATCTTCCAATCCATGAACGTTGTGTATTTGTCCATTTTTTATCTTACTTGATTTATTCCATTAGCATTTTATAATTTTTAATTTATAGATCTTACATGTATTTTGTTAGATTTACATGTAAACATTTAATTTTAAATGTTTGTATTTAATGATATTAAATATTGTAATGATATTGTAATGATGCTCTTGAAAAAATCGATTTCTCATCCCTCCTCACCATTGCAAGTTTTTTTTTAAGATTTTATTTTATTCATGAGAGAGAGAGAGAGAGAGAGGCAGAGACACAGGCAGAGTGAGAACCAGGCTCCAGGCAGGGAACCCGATGGAACTCGATCCTGGGTCTCCAGGGTCACACCTTGGGCTGAAGGCAGCCCTAAACTGCTGAGCCACCCGGGCTGCCTACCATTGCAAGTTTTGCTCAAACCCTATCAGTCATCTTTCTCCTATGTTGTATTTGAATCTGGCCAAATACCAACTACCAACTACTTACTTTCTTACAGAATAAAGTAAGAAGCTGCTCATATTTTTCATTTGTGGTTTCTTTCTTTCTTTCTTTCTTTCTTTCTTTCTTTCTTTCTTTTTTTTTTTTTTAAGATTTAATTTTTTATTCATGAGAAACATAGAGAAAGAAGCAGGCTCCATGCGGGGAGCCTGATGTGGGGCTCGATCCCAGGACTCCAGGATCAGGCCCTGAGGTGAAGGCAGACCCTCAACCACTGAGCCATCCAGGCATCAGTCCCATCATTTGTGGTTTCTAAGAGATAAAGAGACGAACAATTTTTATTATTTTGAGTCAACGATTGGTCAGTAGTTGTTCAGTAAGACTAAGACTGTCATATCAGTCTGCTTACATTCCTTTTTTTTTTTTTTTAAGATTTTATTTATTTATTCATGAGACACACACACAGAGAGAGAGAGGCAGAGACACAGGCAGAAGGAGAAGCAGGCTCCACACAGGGGCCCGATGTGGAACTCGATCCCGGGGCCTTCAGGATCATGCCCTGGGCTGAAGGTGGCGCTAAACCACTGAGCCACCTGGGCTGCCCAGTCTGCTTACATTCCTAATAATACAACATTCAAACCTTTTCTCTAGGGGTTTGGTCTGTCAGGAAGGGGTGAGCACACTACCTTCCTGTTCTTTCCCCTGCAGGTGTCGCAGCTTCCCTGGAAGTCTCCGAGAGCCCTGGAAGTATCCAGGTGGCCCGAGGCCACACGGCAGTCCTGCCCTGTACCTTCACTACCAACGCTGCCCTCATTAACCTCAATGTCATTTGGATGGTCATTCCTCTCTCCAATGCTAACCAGCCTGAGCAGGTACTTCTGTTCCTTTCCATGCTACCTCTCAAATGTTCATCTTTTCAGAAGAGGTGGGGAGGGAAGCATCCTAAGTACATATTTGATTTCTAGAATAAGGTGGCACTTTCAGTGAGCCTGTGCTGTTTTAAATCCTATTCCTGTGTTATTAGTCAACTATCAGAAGAGATTATCCTATTTTTAAGAGATTTCTTTTTTTTTTCAAACGGATGTCAAGAGAATCCTTCTGAGAGTATTACGTAGGAATATGGAATTTTATCAAAAGGCATTGCCGATAGGAAATATCAAGACAGGAAATGCAAAAGTATACTTTGACAGGAAGGGACTAACAGTGGCATACGTGGATGAGAGTATGTTTTAGAGACAGTGATAATGTTAAGGAAGTAACATTAAGTAGTAGTCTTTGATTTATTTGACTAATTTCACAAGTGTTTTAAAATAAACACAGCCAGGCATACTAGCCAGCCTCAGAGAGTCAAATAAATTAGGATATATGAAAATAGAAGCTACTACCCAATTACAGGTAAAAGATCCACAATTTTTATTATCCATTGCAGAAAATAATGCTCAGAAAATTAATGAATAGTAATCATGATTATACCTTTATTTCCAAAGATAATTTATTACTGTTACAAAGCTTTTCTGCTTCAGTAAGCCTATTACCACCTAAAAATATTTGATAAGTAAATTTCTGATATGAATTTGAATATGTATATTTAATAGAAGCTTGCTTTGTTTCTTCAAACCAAGGAATTTATTATAATTAGGCTGAGCCTTTGAGATCATTTTATTCAACTTTATCATTTTAGGAGGCAAAGAAAGACTTGACTGTATTCCCCAAACATTTACAGATAGAGCTGAAACAGAACCCAGTTTCTCATTCTCAGCCCACAAGGCTTTGTGTAACACCATTTTGCGTCCTCTCTCCTAAATAGTTGACTTTGATAATAGAAATTGACATAAGAGCAATCATGACCCGCAACTCTTCCCCCTCTTATGACATTCGTTTATATTCAGGCTATAACTATGATCTATCATTTTGTCACCTAGTAAGCATGAGAATGGCAGTGCTAATTTTTTAAAACTTTTTATTTTGAAATTATTTGAATAAAAATATGTATGGGCTGAGAGTAAGATTGCATTAAAGACATTTTCTATATTGTGATGGATTAGAAGTAAACAGTGTTATTCCAGTTTGGGGATATAAGAATTTAGAATCCCAGAATAGACCTACGCACTGGTGCTGAGGTAGGAACTTGGTGACAACTGTAAGAGGAGAAGTAAAGTTTTCCGATGTTTGGTGCCGTCTCCTATCTACCAGATAGTTATTGTTATGTACTGTGTGTCTAGACGGGGATGTAGTGGCCTATTTATTTATTTTGCTTTCTTTTTCAGGTCATTCTGTATCAGGGTGGACAGATGTTTGATGGTGCCCCCCGGTTCCATGGTAGGGTAGGATTTACAGGCACCATGCCAGCCACCAACGTCTCTATCTTCATTAATAACACTCAGCTTTCAGATACAGGCACCTACCAGTGTTTGGTCAACAACCTTCCAGATAGAGGGGGCAGAAACATTGGGGTCACCGGTCTCACAGTTTTAGGTGAGTGACAGGATGTATTCCTGACTCTGCTCTTGAACGTATTTATTTCTGCCCATCCTTACTTGCCCTCTAGGTCTGCTCGTGTCCTTTTCCTGTCTCCTTTCCTGTCTGCCCCGTGTGAGCTCTGCTTCTTTCTGCTTTTTTGCACACTACCTTCCCATCCCTTTCTCCACTTCTGGTGGCTGTCTAAAGCTGCTTAAATGATTTGTCCTGAAGGTGGCGAAAGGTGGTGTAAAATACCATCACAAGTGGCCTCTCACTTTTCTTCAGTGTTTACAGGATAGGGCTTAGCGTTGAGAACAAGTTAAATCAAGAATCATATATTTTTCATGCAAAGCAGAAGTTTCAGCACATAGGAGAAAAAAATATTATTTCATGTCTACATAACACCAAGTAGGCTCCCTACAGTTCTCAGCTTACACTTCATGTCCTGGTGTAATCGCAGTAATACCTCGTTCTCCTCTCAGAAGTCTAAGAGTGATAAGTTATATGGTCAATTTAGTCTTAATATTGAGACCCTACAGATTTAGGGCCTTTTTCATGGTGGCATAGGCAATGAACGATAAAGCTTAGATGAAAATGTAGGTCTCTTGTCTCAAACTGGTACTTCTTCCATTATACAGTGCAGTTAGACTGTCTCATACTAAATTAAGTCCATTCTAAACATGTTTTATTTCTCACTTCTGCTGTCTCGGAAATGAAACACTGGCCTCCTAAATGCAGACTTGTGGTAGAAGGGGCTAAATTCAGCTCATTTGAGGAGACCTAGAAGTGCTGAGAGGAGGCTGATGCTCTAGATTGTCCTCCATCCCCTTCACATCGCAAAATCTACTCCCTTGTTCCTTGGCAAATTCTTGCCCTTCCTTTTCCCTTCCATTTATGAGTTACTTGAGGATACCAGTCCTGGGGCTTTTTTTTTTTTTTTTTTTTTTAATTTTCATTTATTTATGATAGTCACAGAGAGAGAGAGAGAGGCAGAGACACAGGCAGAGGGAGAAGCAGGCTCCATGCACCAGGAGCCTGATGTGGGATTCGATCCCGGGTCTCCAGGATCGCGCCCTGGGCCAAAGGCAGGCGCCAAACCGCTGCGCCACCCAGGGATCCCCCCATTCCTGGGGCTTTTTGCTGTTTTCCCTCTTTGCATGACAATATGCTATGGCCTTGGTGCCTTATTTTCCCAGTCTTCAAACAAAATAGGAAAACTAAGGACCAGGTTGGAGATTTCGATTCTAGAAATACTGTAATATGTTTAAAATTGTAGAATTTTTAGTTATATTAAAAGTATAGTTATATTGCATTATTAGTTATATTATTAATATGTAATTATTAATAATAAATAATATAATGATATATTATTAGTTATATTAAAATATAAAATAGAATCATATTTTTAAAACTAAATATAGAGATTTAAAAATACTTGAGTACTGAATACAGAGTACTCATGGAATTTCAGTGTTTTTCTTTTTTTTTTTTTCAGTCTTTTTCTGATGTTTATACCTCTAAGTTAGGTAAATGACTTCCCACATTATCTAAGTTTATTTTTTCAATTTTTAAAGAAAGAAAAAAAGCCTTAATTTATCATATAGATAATGCTACCTTCATAGATTTTGAGTTTTCTTCACAGCGTCATGGTGGCAGTGTTGAAGGCAGTAACTGATGAGATTGGTTTACCCCATCACAGCAATTAGGATTCTCTGAGATTTTTTTACCCTTTTGTTGTTCTTCTCCCATACCCGCTTTCTTTCCTGGTTCCTCGGTCTATTGCACTTATCTTTTATGCATTCACACATTCATTTTGGAAAAGTTGAACACATTTATTGAAAAGTCATTAGCGCATTACATCATTAGTTGGATTTAAACTTTACTGCCTACATCCCCCAACATGAGACTCCAAGCTGTGGACTTAGTTTATATTTTTATTTGCTTGCATTCTTACTACAAAGCACAACCTTCTTCCTTTAGTGTTCTTTTTCGGTAATTGTTTATTTCGTGTCCTTTGTGTCCTTATCTGCCTTAAAATCTCCACTGTATTACAACCCAAGTAGTAGACATGCTTGAACCTTACTCTGACTCCCCTGTAAAGCAGAATTTAGTTTAAAATAGGTCTGTTTGGTTTTTGTTTGCAAAGTAACAAAGAACCTTGGGAAGATGGTCTTATCTAGAGAGTAAGCTGGCAGGGTCAGTGGTTATTCTTCCTTGAAATATCTTTTCTAAAAGTAGCTTCTTCCAGTAATTAAAAAAAAAAAAGTTAAATTGTAAAATACACATAACATGAAACTTACCATCTTAGCCAGTTTTTAAGTGTACAGTTCTGTAGTGTTAAGTACATTCACATTGTTGTGCAGCCAACCTCCAGAACTCTCTTCAACTTGCAAAACTAAAACCCTGTGCTCATGAAGCAACATTTCCTTCTGCTCGCCATCGGTAACCACTTTTCTATTTTCTGTTTCAATGGATTTGAAAACTCTTAGGTGCCTCATATAAGTGGGATCATTCTTTGTCTTTTTATGACTGCCTTATTTCACTTGGCCTAATGTTCTCAGGGTTCATCCATGCTATAGCATGGGTCAGAATTCCCTTCCTTTTCAAGGCTGCATAATATCTCATAGTATGTATATACCACGTTTTGTTTATCCATTCATCCATCCATGGACACTTGAGCTGTTTCCGTCCTTTAGCTACTGTGAATAATGCTGTGTAAATGGGTGTTCTCACTAATGTCTCGAAAGGCAGTCTGTGGGCATGAAGGACCTTAAGCATTCTTTAGAGGAAGGAGAGCGAAACCAAGACCATAAGAGTCCTTGAAAATATCAAGAAAGGGCCCCTTTTACGTGTTTGCCTCCTGGCAGCTGAAGTGGTGGGTCCCCACATCTGTGCCCAAGTGAGTAGTACTTATGAGTAGTACCGGACGAGCCACTGGCCCCACTCATGAGGCGGTCTTCTGGTATGTGGTCTAGAAACTATTACCTGAGGCTCCAGTGCACTGAATGTTGATGTCTCCTTCATCATCAGTTGGCTTACAGTAAATGCATCCTTTATTCCTTACTCTTCCTATTGTAGTTCCCCCTTCTGCCCCACACTGCCAAATCCAAGGATCCCAGGATATCGGCAGCGATGTCATCCTGCTTTGTAGCTCAGAGGAAGGCATCCCTCGGCCAACTTACCTTTGGGAGAAGTTAGACAATACCCTCAAACTACCTCCAACAGCCACTCAGGGTATGTACAGTGTTGCTTTACCCATTTAATCAGTTACCGTGCAGAATTCAAATTCTGAGCCTCATGAAGTAATTAACTTTGATAGATTTTGAAAAATAACACACTGTATTTGTAACAGCTGAAAATTTATCTGGATCATTTTGCGTTTTCAATTTTTAAAAGAATTAAACATTTTCTTTCTCCTGTGCTGCCTTTATGAATCCCACCCAGTGGTAACTATAAATGGAAATTCCATTCCATTACAGGGAAGATTTAAAATAGCTACATGGTAGCTTCTTTGTAAAGTTAACTGTAAGATAATTCTTGAAGTTTATAATTGAGAATTCACTTCCTTCTTGAGGCACAACTGCCTATTTTAGTATGAGAACCATAAGCATGATCGTGAGAGGGTCAGTCATCCAGTTTTCTGCTTCAAGTCTAATTAGAGGATGAAGATGAGAAAAAGAATAGGAAAACGCCTCCAATCATGGGAGAACCAGGAGTTGATCACCCCAGACAGGTAAAGATGGAAGAGACATGAGTATCGTCGATAACTTTCTATATGTTAGGCATGCTAAAGAACCAGGCCCACCAGCCCTTTAAGAACCTGTAAATTTCCTGTGAGAACCCCAACAGTAATATTAATGGACCTTCCCATCATTTTTTAATTTACTCAGCCCCAAATTCATTATTTAAAAAAAACTTCTCAGTGACAGGGGCATAATAACTTCTGGCTTACTCTGATAATGATTACTGCAATACCATCGTTTCCTACTGATTGCAAAATTGCTAAAAGTTTCAGCCACACTGTGAGGTAAATAGCTTTTTTTTGTGGACTAATTTGTTAATCTCACTATTTACATGTAAATGGCATGTTTAATCTAGCTCTTGTGTTGAAATCCTGAAAACCATATTTAAATTCCTAAATCAATCAATCAATCAATCAATTCCAGATTTTCCAGTAAGTATTTCAGTAACAGTTTACCTCTCTGGGCCTGTGTTGCTTTTTTTTTTTTCAACAGGGGATTAAGTAATCATTTCCAAGGTTCTCTGCATCAGCACTAAAATTCTATGATTTATGTTAAAAATTTTTCTGTGAAATATTGGGCTGAGTTTGAAATTACAAGTGTATGCTTAAAAGTGCTTCTTTGTATGTAAGTTGAGAAATATCTGTAGAAAGAGCCTACTGCACCTTCTTTGTCTCTGAGTAGATATATCAGTCGAGGTTTTTGATATCTTCTTTGCAACGTAAATATTTTTTGGTACTTTAGGTATGAAAGTTGAACTTGAGTGCTCAAGATGAAAATGTTTGCCGTTTGTCATTCAAACTCTGGATTCTTTATCAGAATTACTTTGAATAACTTCATTTATCATAACAATGCATGTTAAGTGAGTCAGAGTTTTTATTTAAATTTACATCTTGGTACTGATATTAATAAAATAGATCTCAAAATAGCATATAATCCCAAAATAACATAGATTCTGAAAACACTTTACTAATATGTTTGCTGCTGTTTAAACTCAAGATGCATTCTCTGAGAAAATAATGTTTGACACCAGGGAAGGGTACTTCAGAAGTCACATTAGTGACAGGGGCATAATCTTTGGGGATTAGAATTGTCTTTGTGTGTTGGGGCTAGCTTGAAGGAGCTCCTTCTGGCCAAATCTGGGACAGTGTGAAAATTAAAATAAAGCTACCATCTATTGAATAAAATGAAAGTCCCTGAATCCTTGCTTATATGCATAAATAAATGGAGAGAAGGAAAAGCATTTTCTTATGGTAGAGTGCCAACTAATGTTTGTAGAAGGAATAATGGAGTTTGAAAATCACCATTGGTGTCTAAATAGTGGGCAAAGTTTGATGAGGAACAAGACATTTACATAGTTCCAAAGTGTGCCCCCACATATTTCTTATTAATTACTAAGAAAGAAAGAACTTTAAAATGGGGAGACCTGTCAATACTGCCTTAACTGAGTGATCAAAGCAAACATTACCAATACTGTTACAAACATATCCTGTGTAGGGATCCCTGGGTGGCTCAGCAGGTTAGCACCTGCCTTCAGCCCAGGGTGTGATCCTGGAGACCCAGGATCGAGTCCCACGTTGGGCTCCCTGCAGGGAGCCTGCTTCTCCCTCTGCCTGTGTCTCTGCCTCTCCCTCTCTCTCTCTCTCTCTCTCTCATGAATCAATAAATAAAATCTTAAAAAAAAAAAGATATCCTGTGTCTACCAATAGATATATGCCTTGAGGAGGACACAGCATCATTTCTGTGGTATTCTTGTCAAAAACACAAAATCTGAATCCAGTCATGAGGAAACATCAAACAGAGGTGAAGACAAAACTGTTCCAAATTGAAAGAGACTAAGGAGTTAAAATACAGTGCAGAATCCTGGATTAGATTCTATACAGGGAAAGAAAAAGCCATAAAGGACATTCCTGGTACAGTTGGTGGAATCCGAGTATAAACTGTATGTGGATCAGATGATACTATTGTGTTGATGTTAAATTTCTTCACTTTGAAACTTATACTGTGATCATGTAAAGAATGTCTTTGTTCTTAGAAAATATGAAGTATTGAGTTTGGCCCGTGCTTCTAAGGTCTGTACGACTGGTCCAGGTTTCGTTTAGTGTCTGGGCCTGTGGTCACAGTTGCCAGCCCCTCCCTCAGTGGTTCTTAACTGGGACAATTTCATTTGGCAATATTTGGAGACATTTTTGTTATCACAGCTGATATAGGAGGGTGCTACCAGCAGCTAGTGGGTAGAGGCTAGGGATGCCACCACAATAAAGAATTATCTGGCCCATGGGGCACCTGGGTGGCTCAGTTGGTTGAGCGTCTAACTCTTGATTTCAGCTCAGGTCATGATCTCATGGGTTGTGAGATCAAGCCCCACTTCAGGTTCTATGCTCAGCGAAGAGTCTACTTGTCCCGCTTTGTCCCTCGCCCTCTGCTCCTCCTCCCACTTCACTTGCTCACTCTCAAAATAGATAAAATCTTAAAAAAATAAAATAAAAAAGAATTATCTGGCCCAAACTGCCAATGAATGAATTACATTAATATATTTTCTAATGTTAAATATTCTTGCATTTCTGGAATAAAATCTATCAGTTGTGATTATTTTTTAATAGATTTCTCCATTTGGTATGCTAACATTTTAATAGAGTTTTTCCTTTTGTGATCATAAGTGAGAATGGCCTATGATTTTTTTTTTTTTTGTCCTGTCTTTGCCCTGCCTGGTTCAATTTTGGTATCAGATTTTATAAGGGTTTCATAAATGAGTTAGGCAATTTTCCCTCTTTTTTCTATACTCTGAAATAGTATGAATAAGATGGAGATTATTTGATAATTTTATAAATTTGCCTATAAAAGCTTTGCCTCGCTGCTATGTTTTGTTGGTAGATTTTTGACTACTGATTGTTTTTTTAATGATATAAGTTTACTTAGATTTCTGTATCTTCTCTATTTTTCTAGAAAACATCATTTTGTCTGAGTTTATACATATTGACATCAAGTTGTTCATAGCATTCTCTATATGATATCAGGAGAATGTATTTAAGAGTGCAGGTTCTGGAGTCTGAGGACATGATGTAAAATCCTGGCTCCAGGGATGACTGGTTATGTGACCTTGTGCCTTAGTTTTCTTACATGTAAAATGGACACAATAGCAATAATAGCCTCACAGAGGTGGAATAAAATTAAGTGAAAACATACATAAAACTTTTAGAATAGCATCTAGCATGAATAGTAAGCACTTAATAAATACTAATGTTTGTATTATCATTATTATTGTATTAGTATTATTATTCTCATATATGTTAAAACTCTATTATATTCCCTTTTTCATAATTAATCCTGTTATTTATGCTTTTTCATCTTTATTTTTTGGATCAATCTTATTAAACGAGCTTTCGAATTTACCTGTTCTTTTGTATACTGATATACATTTCTATTATTCATTTATCCATTCAACAGATATATCTTAGGTATCTACTAAGTTCCAGACACTGTTCTAGGTGTTGGAGACACAGTGAGAACAGAGTAGAAATGCTTCCCTCCAGAGAACTTATTTTCTATTGGGTGGAGATTGAATATAACAAATCAGTAAATTGCAATTTATTATCAGGTGATATGTACCTTAATTTAAAAGTGCTTTATTTCTAAAGCATGCTAACCATCATCTGAGCTTTCAGTGAGTTAGAGTCATTTTGCTGGTGGAAGGTCTTGGCTCCATCTTGATGGCTGCTGACTGGGTGGTGGTTGATGAGGGTTGGTGTGGCTGTAGCAGTTTCTTACAGTAAGACAATAATGCAGGGAGCCACATGGATCCATCCTTCCTTTCATGAATGATTTCTGTGTAGCATGCGATGCTCTTTGATAGCATTTTACCCACCGTAGAACTTCCTTCAAAATTGGAGTCTGTCCTCTCAAACCCTGACGCTGTTTTATCATGTAAGTTTATGTCCTATTCTGAATCCTTTGTCATGTTTCAGCAACCTTCACAGCATCCTCACTAGGAGTAGATGTTATCTCAAGAAACCACTTTTTTTTTTGCTGATCCATAGGAAGCAGCTACTCATCCACTAGAAGTTCTATCATGAGATTGTAGCACTTCAGTCACACATTCAGTCTCCAATTCTAGTTCTCTTGCTGTTTCCCCCATATCTGCACTTACTTGCTCCACGGGGGTCTTGAACCCTTCAAAGTCATCCATGAAGGTTGGACTCAGCTTCTTCTAAACTCCGGTTAAGTTGCTGTTTTGTCCTCTTTTCCTATGAATCATGAATGTTTTTAGTGGCATCTGGAATGATGATTCCCTTCCGGATTCAGATCCATTAGAGGAGTCACTAGCTGTGGCAGTAGTAGCCTTATGAAATGTGTTTCTTAAATAATAAGACTTGGAAATCAGAGTTACCCTTAATCCCCCTGGCAGAATGGATGTTGTGTTAACAGGCATAGAAACAACGTTAATCATGTTGTCTATCAGAGCTCTTGGATGACCACTGTCCATAGGGAGTGATCTTTTGAAAGGAATCTTTTTTTTCTGAGCAATAGGTCTTAACAGTGGGCTTAAAATATTCAGTAAAACATGTTGTAAACAGATGTGCTGTCATCTAGGCTTTGTTGTTCCCTTTATTTTTTAAAAATATTTTATTTATTTATTCATGAGAGACACACACAGAGAGGCAGAGACACAGGCATAGGGAGAAGCAGGCTCCATGCAAGGAGCCCGATGCGGGACTCGATCCTGGGTCTCCAGGATCACACCCTGGGCTGCAGGCGGCGCTAAACCGCTGCGCCACCGGGGCTGCCCTGTTGTTCCCTTTATACAGGCATGGTAGATTTTATCATAATTCCAAAGGGTCCTAGGATTTTTAAAATGGTAAATGAGCATTGGCTTTAGCTTAAAGACACTAGTTGCATTAGTCCCTAACCAAAGAGTCGGTCTGTCCTTTGAAGCTTTGAAGCCAGTCATTGACTTCTTCACTCCAGTTATGAAAGTGCTAGATGGCATCTACTTCCAGTAGAAGGCTATTTTGACTACATTGAAAACCTGTTGTTTAAGTGTAGCTACGTTTATCTGAGCTAGATCTTCTGGATAACTTGGTGCAACCTCTCCATCAGCGCCTGCTGCTTCCCCTTGCAGTTTTATGTTACAGAGGTGGCTTCTTCCCTTAAACCTCATGAACCAACCTCTGCTAGCTTCCAACTTTTCTTCTGCAGCTTCCTCACCTCTCTCAGCCTTCCTAGAATTGAAGAGAGTTAAAGCCCTGCTCTGGATTAAGTTTTGGCTTAAGGGAATGTTGTTGCTGGTTTGATCTGTCCAGACCACTGAAACTTTCTCATTATCAGCAATAAGGCTGTTGCGCTTTCTTGTCACTCATGTGTTCACTGGAGTAGCACTTATAATTTCCCTCAAGAGTTTCTCTTTGTCTTCACAACTTGGCCAACTGTTTGGTGGAAGAGGCCTAACTTTTGACCTATCTTGTCTTTCAACATGGCCTTCCTCACTAAGCTTAATCATTTCTAGCATTTAATTGAGTAGAGTGTGTCTTCAAATGAATGAATGTCATTGTAGGGTTATTAATTAGCGTGTCTCAGGGAAGAGGGAGACCTGGGGTGGGGGAGAGAGATGGGAATGGCCAGTCACTGGAGCAGTCAACACACACACATTTGTCCATTAAGTTTGCTGTCTTATATTGGTGCATTTCATGGCACCTTCAAACAATTAAAATACTAACATCAAAGATCACCATAACCAATATTATAATAATTAAAAAGTTTGAAATATTGTGAGATTACCACAAGGTGACACAGAGACCCAAAGTGAGCAGATGCTCTTGGAAAATGGCACCAATAGACTTTCAGTCCAAGGTTGCCACAAACTATCAGTACCTAAAAAAAATGCAGTTACTTGTGAAGTATACTTCGATAAGGTATGCCTGTATATAGAATGAGAAACTTGCTAATTTTATTATTCAAATATTCTGTATCTTTACCAATATTTTATCTTTTTCAGTTATTTTATGAGAGAGATGTGTTCAAAAATTACACAGTAAGGGGACCCCTGGGTTCGTCAGTGGTTAAACATCTGCCTTTGGCTCAGGATCAAGTCCCTTTAAAAAAAAAAAAAAAGATTTTATTTATTTATTCATGAGAGAAAGAGAGGCAAAGACACAGGAAGAGGGAGAAGCAGGCTCCATGCAGGGAGCCCAACGTGGGACTCGATCTCCGATCTCCAGGACCACTCCCCTGGCTGAAGGCGACACTAAGCCGCTGAGCCACCGGGGCTGCCCTAAATAAATAAAATCTTAAAAAAAAAATCACACAGTAGGATTGTGATTTGTCACAATTTGGATTGGATTGTGGATTTGTCAGTTTGTCCCTGCATTTATACTGATTTTTTTTAACCCACTCTAATCAGCCTGTGTCATTAGGTGCTTATGGGGTATTATATCTCCCTGATTTTTCTATGTTTAGTATGCATTTTTACGTTATTTTAATTGTTATTAAAATTCCTATAGTAGGTTTCCTGGGTTAATTCTTGCTAGTATGTTTCTATTTTATGGTTTACTTATTTTCAGGTTTTCATATTTTATGTTTTAGGTGTTTTGCTTGTAAGCAGCTTATGTTTGGATTTAATTTGGTGTTCAGTCTACAATCTGAGACTTTGTTCTTTGATTAGATCCATTTATATTAATTGTGATAATAGATGTAGTTCAGTTAATTTCTAATATTGTATGTTTTTTCTACCAAGCTTCTTTTTTTTTTTAATCTTTTTTTTTAATTTTTTTATTTATTTATGATAGTCACAGAGAGAGAGAGAGGCAGAGACACAGGCAGAGGGAGAAGCAGGCTCCATGCACCGGGAGCCCGATGTGGGATTCGATCCCGGGTCTCCAGGATCGCGCCCCGGGCCAAAGGCAGGCGCCAAACCGCTGCGCCACCCAGGGATCCCTACCAAGCTTCTTTTACCTTTCCATACTATTTACTGATTATTGCAGTGTTGGTTTCATTTTTTTAAATCATGCCTTTTTCCCTTCATTGTTCCCAAGAAATCCTCTGTTGTCCTCATCCTTTCATAATTTAATACAGTGAAGAGAGATGATTAACCCTCCTGTTTGCTGCTTGTTGAGAACTCTGCAGAACTTAGTATGGAGGTCATAGATGGAGCAGGAGAGTGTCTCAAACATCACTGTAGTCCACCACTGTCATGTCCCAGGGCGAAGCCTGAGGCCCAGAGAGATGATCAAGTTTGCCCAGGGGCTACATAGAAAGCACTCCTATTCTTTTGTCACGTCTGGAGCCTCAGGAATCTGATTCTCCTTGAATTGACACTGCTGAGTCCCTTCCCAGTGAGTGTTTCCATAATTCTTTCATGGGTAGAAAAAAAAAAAAAGTTTTTACCCACTTCAGTTGCTGAATAAATAGCTGCTTATTTCCTCCTTATCAAGATACTATTCTCAGTGAAGGCAAATTTTTCCTTTTTGTTTTTGTCCTCTGACATAAAGAAGCAAGTCCTATGCAATGTTCAGTCTTCCCTCTTTAAAAAGTAAATACCAGCAATCGTCACAACCATATTGATTTGTTTATACAGTTGTCCATTCTATACATACATGTGTGTCTGTGTGCATCTGTACACACAAAGACACAACCCTTATTTTGTGCAACTAAGACACAACCCTTACTTTGTGCAACTACTTCAGTGTAGTGTGTTTGGGAAAGTAGAGAGATAGGAAGATAGAGACGTATCTTTATTCTAGAGCTCACTGTCCAGTGAGGGAGACAGAGATAGAGAGGTAATTGTAGTACTACTGAGTGTTGGATGCTATAAAAATGTTTACTATTAACCTTTATTTCCCAAAGAATCTAGGAAGAACTATATAGGGAAAGAGTTTCCTGAACAGAAAAGGATCTTAAAGGATGAGTAGAAATTTTACTAGGGAAAAGGGGTTATTATTAGTAGAGGGAGCCATGCATGCAAAGTCTTGCACATGTAAAAGTTTGATGCTTTTAAGTGTGAGAAAAGCGATGAAGCTGACAAAGATTCGTGAAGGTTTGGCTAGAGAGGAGGTTGGAAGGTTCAGGTCCACATTGTGAAAGGTATAGCATTCAGGGAGTGTGGAGGTTGTCTTTGAGACTGTGGGTGTTCCCAGGCATTTATAAAGCAAGAAAAGTTATCCAGATCTGCATTTTAGAAGCAGCTGCAGCAGTCAGGGTGTGAGAATGATAGCCTGGCCAGAGATGGGAGACTTTGGTAATAGCTCCATCAAGGAATGAAGAGGGCCAGAAATGAGGCCCTTGTGACGGGGATGGAGAAGGGACGGGGAGATGTGGGGGGTGGGATTCAGGAGAAGACACTGAAGACAAAAATCAACAACACACAGGGCTCAGAGAAGAGTCAGAGTCAGCTCAGATTTCTGTCGTAGGCCCATTGAATCAATAACAACTGTATTAACTCAGAGAAGGAATACTTAGAGATTTGCTGAAGGAGTGAGTGAGTGGTCCTCTGGGAGCTGAAATAATGATAACAGGTAGCATTTCTTGAGCACTAAATACCATTCTCCTTTGAGAATTAAAGCTTAACTGTCAACATAGAGACATGTTGATTCCAAAGAATCTACAGATGTCAAATTAAAAGCAAGAACACTCAGAGTCAGCATTTCTGGGAACATGGACAGAAGTGAGTAGGAGAGAAGCAGTCACGATCTAACCCATCTTCCTTGCAGCTGTTGGCCGTGTTGTAAGTGTGTGTTTGTGTCCCAGTCTACCGCTAATGGCGAGTCACTCTTGCAAGTAAATATTAGTAAGTTTATATACATAGTATATTTTATACATGCTGTGTGAGTGGTATTCTGGGAAATAACAAGTTTTAAAAGCAAAGAAAGTCCTTAGCTTGGTAATTATGATGTGTGATTCCATGTAATGTTAATACTGCGGGTTCCAAATACTACATTATTCAGATATTGCCCACCAATGTCCAACATTATTTTCCAGTGTTTGAATGTTTGCTGTAGACTTCAGTTCTTTGCAAATACTTCAGTAGCAGAAATGCAAAGAAAAAGAGATGAGGAATGTTGGTTTGGAAATACACTGACATGAAATCAGAAATGAATTTAAAATCTGAATTGGCAAAAGCTGTATCTGTTTCGGTGGTAAAGCCAAAGCAGAGCAAAAGCAAACAAACAAAATATTTTCATTATTAAATTTAAAAAGCTAATAGGAGGGCAGCTCGGGTGGCTCAGCAGTTTAGCACTGCCTTTAGCCCAGGGCGTGATCCTGAAGACCCGGGTTTGAGTCCCACGTTGAGTCCCACATCAGGCTCCCTGCATGGAGCCTGTTTCTCCCTCTGCCTGCGTCTCTGCCTCTCTCTGTCTCTCATGAATAAATAAATAAAAAATCTTTAAAAAATAAAATAAATATACATTTACAAATATTTTTAAAAAAGGCTAATAGGAGGCAGCACATATTCTAATGTGCGACTAATGTATACTTTGGATACTCTCTTAATGGGGACAGAGTCTTTCCCTGTCTATTCTTCATCTACACCTCAATTCACTGAATATAAATACAAAAATGAAATAAAATTTTCCATGTCTGGAAAATTGGTGATGAGAAAAAAAAATCAAGATTATTGGATAGAAAACTTGATGCTACACAGTGTTTTAAATTTTTTTTAGAATGACAGCTTAAATATTAAGTATTTATAATATTATTTTTGAATTTTAAAATCAATTTTAATTTGGCTTTATTTTGTGATATTGTTCCCCCCCTTTTTTTACTATTTATTATCAAATATATCAGGTTGAGATAATTTTTTACATACTATTAGAATATATAATTTTGTCAGAATTGGTTCAAATAACAAACTGTGTATTCATTATTATTTTTTTCTATGATTCAGGATACTTCTGAAACTTTTTTAAGATTTTATTTTATTCATGAGAAACACAGAGAGAGAGGCAGAGAGAGAGAGAGAGGCAGAGACACAGGCAGAGGGAGAAGCAGGCTCCATGCAGGGAGCCCGACATGGGACTTGATCCTGGGTCTCCAGGATCACGCCTTGGGCTGAAGATGGTGCTAAACCGCTTAGGCATCGGGCTGCCCTTTAAAAAAAAAAAGAAAAATTATTTATTTATTCATGAGAGATTGAGAGAGAGAGAGGGAGGCAGAAACACAAGCAGACTCCATGCAGGGAGCCCGACGCGGGACTCAATCCCAGGTCTCCAGGATCACGCCCTGGGCTAAAAGCGGCGCTAAACCGCTGAGCCACCCGGGCTACCCACTTCTGAAACTTTCATATAAGAAATGACTGACTGTTTATTATTATGGCCACTTATTATTCCAAAGTACTTAAATCATATAAAAGTATAGAATAATTCTTGACTTAGGAATTCTTATCTCTCAACCTCAGATCCTGAGTATTAATATCTGTTGGGGATTTGGAGACATCTGACATTTTCCCAGTTTCTTAACTGATTTTTCATATGACTCAGAAAAACATATAAATTCCCCAAGTGATGCCAGGATGGAATTCCTCCATGGACGCTTTACCAGGCACTGTACTATGCCTGTGGCATGAATTACCTCATTTTGTCCCCACAGCAACCCATGATATGCTGGTAGCTCTGTGTTACCCATGAGGAAATTCGCTGGTAGTTGGTAGGGCAGACCCAGCCCAGGTGGTCTAAGCCTAGAACACCAGCTCTTAGTGTAGCATCCCTCAGGCAGTCAGAAATACGGTTCTGGGCCTAAGGAGAATGGATGGACGTGGACATGGACACTTACATTTATTTCCCTGTGATTCTGAAGGGCATCCTAATCCAGCATCCAGCTGCGTGGTTGGTGTGGGATCCAGTGTGGCTGGGAGCTGACGCGGTGGGCTGGGATGGCACGCGTGCTTTCCAAACTGTGGTTGCACATGGTTGGACTTTACCTATCCTTAAAGAAGATCGTAAGAACATTTGCTTTCTAACTTCAGTTCAACAAATTACTTCTGCACCAGAGCAGGCCAAGTGAAGTGACAGATTGAGCTGAAGAATTAGTCCTTTTTCACTTGAGAAAGAGCCCTGTGCTTGCTAGCAGACGGGGCTCCCGTCTGCTCTTTGCCTTGAGCCTGAGAACAGCCCTGTCCTGCTTGTGGCTAATCCTCTCTCACCAATGTGCCTCCTTCCCTGCTTCCATTGTGAGTTAGCCCTAGCGTGGTACGTCAACCAGGGTTAGGAATACTTCGTTCTATCAGTCTGCCCGTGGTCTCTGTGTCTAGAGAGATGCAGAACGGTGACTTCATCTTTTAAAAATAGCCCTTTAAAGCAAGAATCTTTAAAGTTTACCTCTTTCTACATGCCAGAATGGTGCTTAGTTCAGCTGTTAAAAGTCTCCCAAGTTATCTCTATGAAAATGTCAACAAAATTACTGGTTTGGTGTGAGCTGATCAAATTCCTAGAATTTCAGGGCTTAGGAAAACAGCACCACAGTGTGTGGAACGGTGGGGTGAGTTGCCCAGAGATTATGGTCTTCTTGCACGGGGACATCTGGTAATGTATTGAAGAGGGAGGTGGGCAGATGGCTTAGTTTAATACTAGCAGCAGTGGAGCATTGCATGGTTAGGAAATATCCTGTAGGTGGACCCTACACAGTGTTGTGGTGTAAAATGCCTTACTAGAACGTCAAGCACACGTTTGATGCCTATAAGCTTCGGACATGGCTAGACCTGATTTTATAGATTGCTGCTACTTCTATACTGTGTAATCTTGAACAAATTGTGTAGCCTCTCTGAGCCTTTTCACCTTTGAAAAGTATGGAAACCTAGGAGTTTTGTTTTGCTTTTTTAGTTTTTTTTTTTTTATCTGAATTCCAGTATAGTTAACAGTGTTATATTAGTTTCAGGTGTACAATACAGTGGTTCAACACTTCCACACAGCGCCCAGTGCTGATCATAATAAGTGTGGTCTTTGATTCCCTTCACTTATTTTACACATCCCTCAGTTTGTTCCCTAAATAAAACCTAGGATTTTGACAATTAAATGATACCTATGTAAAACTCAGTACAGCTCATATGGTACACAGTAGACCCTAAAGAGAGGGGAGCTCCTTTATTTACTGAGCACTTTCCTGTGTGCCAGGTAATTTCTATGGTTGATGATGCAGTGATGAACAAGACAAACTCAGCCCCTTCTTCCTTTTTTTTACTTTTCTTTTTCTTTTTTCTTTTTTTTTTTTAAGAGAGGAAAAGAATGCTGGAGAGGGGCAGAGGGAGAGAGAGAATCTCAAGCAGACTCCCTGCTGAACACAGATCTCAAGACCCTGTGATCATGACCCGAACCAAAATCAAGAATCAAACAATCACCTGAGCCACCCAGGCGCCCTGCCACTCCCACCAGGCCCATCTTTTAATGAGACAGGCAAAAAATGTCAACAAATGGTGTTAAATGCCAGCACTAGATAATACACGGTGCTGAAGTGCACATAAGAGGGGTGTTTAATGGTTTAATGAAGGCCTGGCAAATCAAGTAGAAAACACAGGAGGAGAAAACACTTTCCTCCCAGGCTGGCCCAACTACTGAGTGAATTCACTGAAAGGCTCTCGCACATCGGTAGCCCTCAAAGTTTTTTGGTTTTTTTTGTTTGTTAAGGAAAAGGAAATAATAACACAGGTATAAACAAAGTAACCACCAAATATGTTGACTTGGTGTGTCCAATACAATTCAGACGTCCAAATTCTTCAAGCGTCATGTTCTGAATAAGCAAGATGCCCATCTAATATTGGATTTGACCCTTTAAATTTCCCATTAAAAAACAAAAACAAAAGCAAGGAAAAAAATGTCCTTTCCTTGGCTTGTTTACTTAAGTTAATTCCAGAAAGGTACTCAATAAATATTTACTTCTTAAATGACTTAACCAATAAATGCATGCAGTGCTGTGGTTAGGTCTGCTTTTGCTGACTCGCTTCCTCTGCCTCCGCCTTTGCTCCAGATAGAAACGAAGATTGCAGCAGAAACAAGATAATGTTAGTTTCTTGGAAAAACAGCCCAGGGTAGGGGTAGCTCCGGGTGTTGCCCTAGGAATACATGGACTTTGTGCCATCAGGATGCTTTCTACTTTCTCCTAAATTCGCAGCTATTTTGAGTGATTGAGAAGGGAGGCAGGGAAGCCTAGAGCTTAGATCTAAGACAGCCCCCCATCTAATTCCAGTTTTGTGTAACTAGCTGTGTGATCTTATTACTCACTTAAAGCCCCAGTCTCCTTACCTGTTCAGTGGGATTAATAATAATACCTCATGGCGTCACTGTAAAGATTAAGATAATACTATAAAAGCTTAACCAATGCTTGGCACATGGTAATAGCTATTAATCTTAGTTTATTGTTCCTGTGATTTACATTTTGTTTACAAGCAATAAATAATCCGTGCTAATGTTGATGAATTAATAAAAAATGAACTACTGAAACATTTCTGGGTAATATCAGCGCGGTGGCCTTGAAAATGCGCTGCTCCTCTACGACACGGCGGACCGGCAGTCCCAGCTGCTTCCTCCAGCAGCTGCCACTGCTTTGCACCCAGTTTGCTTTCACGGGGGCTGCTCCCAGCCAGTGACCAGCACAGCGGTCGGCTACGCAGGCCTATTCCTGCAAGCTGTGACTGCTTTACCAGGTGACTTCAGCTCAGAGCCTCCCCCATCGGCCTGATGGAGTCTTCTGTAACACTGGGCAGCAATCTGAGATGCTCCCTGCCTGGCCCTCCTTCACCACCACCCCCACCCTTCACAGGGTCCAGACCTGCACTGCAGTCTCAGGCACCCCCACCCTCCCCAGCTTCCTCTCCATCTCCTGTCCTGGAATTTCTTCCACTAAACCTCTGGCTCATCTGGGTGTCTTGCTTTGTGAAGGATCCAGACTTCCAGTTATAAGGGTCGTTGGAAGTAACGACCCCTGGAGCACGGAGTGGATATTTTCTCCATCAAGTCTAATGAGTTTTAGCTTCATCTTTACATTTATCGCGTTTCCTCAGAATTGAAATTTGGTGTTACTGGTCGTAAATTCTCCAGGACAAACTGGAGGAAGTTTGTCTGTTTCCTCGGGGAAGGCCACTCACATTTAGGACCTCAGACTAATCAGCAGATTAAGTTGTGAGATTGCACTCAATTAGGACCGGCCTCCACGTCTCCGTGTCTTTAACGTGACGTGATTTTCGTCTTTTCTCGAACCAAAGAAATCTCTTTGGCAAAGGCTATGGATGGCTCTCCAGTGTTTATTTTTAAATTTTGTCTCCTGTTGATTTCTTTGGTTCTCTTAATGCCTCCCCACCACCCCCAACTGCTCACTTGATTATGATTTTTGTGACAGACCAGATCCAGGGGACAGTCACCATCCGGAACATCAGTGCTCTGTCTTCAGGCTTGTATCAGTGTGTGGCTTCTAATGCCATCGGAACCAGCACCTGTCTTTTGGATCTCCAGGTGATTTCACGTAAGTATATACAATTCTGATGTCGACTCTGGGTCTGGAACACCAAAGATCTTTGTTACACCAGGAAACGAAGAATTTCTCTGGATTGTTTTTAGGTCATTTGAAGATTAAATAGAAATTCTCTTGGTTTTATTAATTATTGAAATGTTTTATAAATGTGTTAGCATGCTTTTCAGCCTCCACACTGTGACATCTTCTTTATGACACAGTATCTTTCTCCTCCAGATGATTAGAATCAAATTGGTCACTTGTCTTCAAGTGATTGCATAGTGCTGTAGACATTATAGAAACTTACCATGGTCTCATGGCCACAGCAAGACCTTCTTGTGTTTTCTCCTAATCCCTTTATATCTGCTTAATTGTTAGGTGGCCATAAATAAACAGTGCAGACATTTTCTCTTTATTTGAGAATTCTGGGTTATTTGAATTCCACTTAAAATAAGTAGTGATCTGGTTGGGCTGAGGCGATAGTTATTGCCAGGGTTCTTTTGGGCGGATCACACAGGTGGGCATCTTTGGCCTGTTCTGCTCTAAGTGTGGCTCTACTGAAGTGGTGAGTCCTGTAATGCTCGTTCATTCAGCAAGTGTCTGTGAGCCTACGGTATGTTAGTCCTAGCCACTGAGGACACGGGTTAACTGAGATTTAATTTTATATGAATGCAACACTTTAGGCAATTTTGTGCATTTTAAGAAGATTCTGTGGTGAACTTACATATTTATGAAGTTGTATGAGTGTATGCTATTTCTCTTTCTCTCTCTCTCTCTCTCTTTTTTGTTCTTTAAATCTACCTTAAATATATTTTGCAGCCCAGCCCAGGAACATTGGACTAATAGCTGGAGCCATTGGCACTGGTGCAGTTATTATCATTTTTTGCATTGCACTAATTTTAGGGGCATTCTTTTACTGGAGAAGCAAAAATAAAGAGGAGGAGGAAGAAGAAATTCCTAATGAAATAAGGTTTGTGTATCAGACAATTTGTCCTACATGGTCATTGTCTGTATTTCTATTAATTTTGGCAGCTAAGATTTCTTTGCTAATCCAGTGGCTGTGATCGCCAAGACCGTTACCAAGTCATCTTTTCTTCTGTGTTGTATCACTTTTCCTCATGATACTGCTCAGCGTCACTTACTGGATCATGAAAGGGGAAGAGGGTCTGAAATGTGCCCAACCAGGAGGACACACATGAAAATTTCCTTCACCTCCCATAGCCCCAAGATAGGTGAGGTTAAGGTGGCTGCCACAGTAGAAAAGTTAGTTTAGTAAAGAAATGTGTTTGACATCGGCATTTATAATAGAAGCTAGAAGGAACACCACAAGAGCATACCCGTACCTGTGTGCACAGAGAGGCCAAACAGTATGGCTTGGTGTGAGAAACAGGTCAAAGATATGAACCTCTTCAGAAAATAATGTGAAAATCACCTTTAAAGAAAATTGACTCTTGGCATATTGTAGGGTCGGGGAGTTCGAGCTCAGTCTCATACTGTACCATATCATATCCTTGTTGAGAATGCTTTAAGGACTGCAGTCTACTTAGCATGAGCCACACAGCCCTTCAGGATCTGACCCTTCCCTGCTTCCCTGGTCCTCTGACCACATCCATGATCACTGGTGATCCAGTCTATTTTGTAGCCTCTCATGCCTCGGGATCTTTGCTCAAGCCTCCACCCTCTTCCTGGACCAAACTACTTCCCTTTTTATCCATCTCTTCGGTAAATTCCTTGATCTGATTCAAGACCAGTCCAGGCATCACTTCCTCACAGAAGTTGACTCTAGTCCCTTGTCCAGCCTTTCAGACTTGGAGATGTTCTTGGATTGATTGTCACTCTCGTTTGGCCATAGGCCTCTGGGGTATAGGAGCTGTGTCTATTTTTTTTTTTTTTTTTACATAAAACATCTAGTAGAATGCCCAATACTCAATAAATGTTGAATGAATTAGTTAACAGCTTAGGTTAAATTAGTGACTTCTCTTAGCCTCTTGTAATTCTTAAGGGTTTGGTCTGTATGCAAGGATAGATTTCATCCCAGCATAAGATCACTGAGAAAAATCACTCATCAGCACACCACAGTGAGTTCTCAGACCCCCAAAAAGTGCAATAAAGTCAGGTCAACTCTTAATCATTTTTTGAAGTTCCTCACACCCACAGCTTGTTTTTTTTTACAGCAGCAAGCTCAGTGGATTTCTTTAAGGTCTATTTTCCTATTTAGAGGGGAAAAAAAAAAGTTATATACACACAGATGCACATACATATACACACACATTTTTTCAGTTATTTTGGAAAGTATAGTCTGAGAGATGCGACCTTAACTTTTCTGCCCTTGGCTATTGAGAAGCTGAGGGAACATTTTTCTTGAGCGTTGTCTCAAAGGGAATGAGTGTCAGCCGAGGCCACCAGAACTGATGTTTGCTTTCGTGGTAGTGTGGTCTATCCTGAGGGTTTGTATCTCACAGACAGACTGGGCTTAGCAGAAGAAGAGAGAGTCCTGGGCAGGAGGGTAGGGTGACATCCAAGTAAATCCTGACGACAACTTTATATTTTCCTCCTTTTCAGAGAGGATGATCTTCCACCTAAATGTTCTTCTTCTGCCAAAGCATTTCACACCGAGATATCCTCCTCAGAGAACAACACATTGACCTCTTCCAATACCTACAACAGTCGATACTGGAGCAACAATCCAAAAGTTCCCAGAAACACGGAGTCATTCAACCACTTCAGTGACTTGCGCCAGTCTTTCTCTCTCCACTCAGGCAATGCCAATATTCCATCCATCTATGCTAATGGGAGCCACCTGGTCCCAGCTCCCCATAAGACTCTAGTAGTGACAGCCAACAGAGGGTCACCCCCGCAAGTCATGTCCAGGAGCAATGGCTCAGTCAGCAGGAAGCCTCGGCCTCAACACACACACTCGTACACCGTCAGTCAAGCAACACTCGAGCGAATTGGTGCTGTCCCTGTCATGGTGCCAGCCCAGAGTCGGGCAGGGTCCCTGGTATAGCACCTGAGCCGATAAAGTATTCAGAAAAGAATCAGTGGAATGCCCCATGCAGGGAGAGGGTGGGGTGAGCAAGTGCTGGGAAAGAAACACTTTCCTTACATAAGGATACTACTAAAAAGCACAAAGGAAAAGGCAGTGCTGTTACCTGGCCAGTGAGATTTGCGAAATGAACTGGAATTCTTCATCCTGAAGACTCGTTTCCCCACTACAGATGTCCCAGCATTCTATTAAAACAAACTGGATCTCAAAGATGTGCCAAGCCAAGGAAAAAGATATAAGAGCAGAATAACACTTAAAACCCAAACTGCAGTCCGGATGGGCTTATTCTTTAATTCATGCCTAACTTAATAATTTTTCAAGAGACTAAAGTGCCAGGTGAAGTTTAAATAATGAAATTATTTAAAAACATAGTTGTCTTTAGGAAAATTAATGAGCAACCCTGGGATCGTCACCGTTCCCTCTTTATCTAGAGGGCTTAATGGGCATGAATGGTTAATATTGGTCCCAACAGGGCTGGCTCTTGTATCATAGAGTCCAAACTTTTTTTACACAAACAAAATTCAATAAGAAATGGGGGAAGACAAAAGAAACTTCTCTGAGAAGCCCATTCATATTTATTTATTTATGTCTTCCTGAACCATGAATTTCATATTTGGAATGTTGCTATATTGACAGATTCTTGCCTGTCTGTGTTTTTCTAGGGTCTGTTCCAGGTCCATGACAATTACTGTTCATTATTTCCTGGAAAAATATTTTTTTAAAAGAAAACTATTGTTTTTTTTTTGTTTTTTTTTTTTTTTTTTTTAAAGAAAATACATGAGGGGCATAGGGCTGGGAAAGACAAGAGTGTTATTAACAGCATGTTCAGTGATGGTGTTGGTCGAGCCCTGCGGGAGGCCCATGGTGGGAGGGAAAGAGCTGGGTGCTGTGGGCCGCACAGGAGCCGGAAGGCAGGTGGGAGGGACTCGGGCCTTCTTGGCAGCCTCAGAGCCCGGCTGTCCAGGGCTCCCTTCCTATCACACCAGGTTGCTCTTAATGAGGGCAGCACCCGATGCCTTTTGCACTGAGGTAGATAACTTTCTCCTTGTTTGACAAGTGGAGGTTAGTAGGTTGTTACAGGGAGGGCGGCAGTGGTTCTGTTGTTGTTTCCAAAATAACTATTTTTGCAAAAGAGATAAGGGTAAGACAAAAGGGATGCCTTCAGGTGTGCCCCTGGGTGAGTCTGCCCTATGTTTGTCACAGCTCAGGGTTGCAGTTTTGCCCAGATGCATTTTTACACCACTGTAAAGAAACTTCCTTCTGTGATTAATGACCTGGCTTGGCTGGCCTTGGAGTTCACCAGATAATTTACCAACTCCCCACTCTTGTTTTGTGCTGTGTGGATCTGGGCATACTTGTATCGGGGACTATCTCGCCTTAATCACACTTTAAGCAGCACAGAAATGATTTCGTCCCAGAATCGTTCTCTGAATTATTTATGAGGCCAACCTCGTGGTTCGATAAGAGCATCATTCTGTTCCCAATGTTGTCTCTCACTCCCTCTTCGCACTATGCCTTTTGCCCTCTTTTCCTGCGAGCAGAGCCATCACAGGGAGTGGCTTCCTGATTTTCAGACCCATTTGAATAAATGGAAACCAGCAGCTGCTGGGGACACTGTTTTCTGGGAGGGCTAAGCTCAGAACCTAACCAATTGCAGCCATTTCGATATTGATGAAATGCTGAATTTATGTTAGCATTACTTATTTTTTCCATGTGATGGTTCTTGACTTTGTAAAAATTTAAATAAATGAATGTCTATACTTTTTATAAAGAAGAGTGAAAATACCGTGACAGAAAAGACACTATCAGATGTTGTTTAGAAAGCATTTATCTTGCATTTCTTTATTCTTTCTAATTATCTAAAATTCAATAAAAGTTTATTCATATAAAAACAAGTCGTCATTTATTATCATAATACATTGATGAATTTCTGAGTTTATAGTGTTCTTTTTTTTTTTTTTAGTTTATAGTGTTCTATTTAATGTTATAAGAATTCTCCATTCTGTTAAGTAGTATTCATAATAATTTTAATGAGCGAATAGTACTCTTGTTAGAAATTTGAGTCCAGTTCTCATGTGTATGACCGAAGATATAATGACCCTTTCCATGTACTGAGCTATTTTCATATTTCCCAGTCTGAAGTTCAGGAAGACAAGGTCCATGACTGTTCTTTTTCACTCTGAATCCCTCATCTAGACAGTGCCTAATACAGGTGGTGAGTAGGTGAATGACTGATGACTTCTGCACTGGAGTTGCAAAGTTCCAGTTCAGAAAGTTATGGTTATGATTGCAGCTCTTGGGATATACTGGATCATTCTTTTGTTTAAACTTTTTATTTTTTTTTTTAAGTAAGAGTTGGGCATTTAACCAACTGAGCCACCCAGGAGCCCCGTTTTAACTTTTTATTTGAGATCTATATATTTATACAATTTTGTTTTTATAATTATGTAGTTATATGCTGTTACCAGAAATAGTGGAGACTCCCATAAACCCTTCATCTGATTTTTCCAAATGGAAATTTTTCCAAATGTCTTGCATGTAAATCATGCAGTATCACAGTATCACAAATTGACATAGATGCATTCTATCAACCTTACTCATATTTCAACAGCTGTACATGCACTCCTGAGTGCAGTTTATGTATTTAGTTGCATGTTATTTTATCAGGTGTAGATTGATGTGACTACTGCCACCGTCAAGATACAGGATCCCTTTTAGAGTCACAGTCACCTTCCTCCTCCCCAAGTCCCTAATTGTTAATTTGTTATCCATCTCTATAATTATGGCCTATAAATGGAATCAGATAGTATGTAACATATGAGGATGGGCTTCTTTTTTTTTTTTCTTTTTTTTCCTCAGAATGTCTTTTTTTGGAGATCCATCCAACTTGTTGCATGTATCATTCCTTTTTATTTCTGATTAGTAGTCCATGGTGCAGATATACCAGTATATTTAACCATTTCCCTGTTGAAGGCTATATGAAGGATATTTGAATTGTTTCCATTTTCGGCTGTTAGAAGTAAAACTATTGTGACCATTTTTTCCAGACTTTTATGTGAACATAAGTTTTTATTTCTCTGAGATAAATGCCTGAGAGTTCATTTGCTCCATCACCATTTGTTGAAAAGGCTATCCTCCTTCCAGTGAATTGTTTTTGCAGCTGTGAAAAACTCATTTAGGCATATTCGTGTGGGTCTCTGAGTTCCTTAACTGTTCGGTGATCTTTGTATCTGTTCTTCCACCAGTACTATGGTGACCACTGTAGCTATCTAATAAGCTTTAACTGGTGGACTGGTTTCCTCCATTTTATTATTCTATTTTGAAATTGTTTTAACTATTCCAGGTTCAAGTGCCTTTCCATATAATTTTTAGAATAAGATGGTTTATGTCCACAAGACACTTGGCTGTTTTAATAGGAATGGTGTTAAACATATGATCAATTTGGGAAGACCTTGTATCTTTACTATTTGAGTCTTCAAATCTATGAACATGGTATATTTCTCTATTTAGACCTTCTTTGGTTTATTTCATGAGCATTTTGAAATTCTCAGGATACAGATCCTATACATGTTTGTCAGATTGATCCCTAAGCATTTAATTTTCTTTGAAGCAGTTATAAATGTTACTGTGTTTTAAATTTTGGTTTCTATAGGGTCCCTGGGTTAGCTCAGTTGGTAAGGTGCCTGCCTTGGGCTCAAGTCATGATCCCCACATCCTGGAATCAAGCCCCCATTGCATTGCATCAGGCTTTCTGCTCAGCAGGGACTCTGCTTCTCCCTCTGCTCCTCCTCCTGTGCATGCTCACTCGCTCTCACTCTCTCTTAAATAAATAACTAACTAAATAAATAAATAAAATCTTTTTAAAAATTTTGGTTTATATATATTTGTTCTTAGTAAATGGAAATGTGATTGAATTTTTTGTGTTGATTTTGCATTCAAGTTTGCTGAAATCATTCCTTCAGAGTGTGGTTGTTTTGTGTTTTGTAGATTCCTTGGGATTTTCCATATACAGAATCACATCAGCTACAAATAGAGACAATTTTTTTTTATTTCTCTTCAATATGTGTGCCTTTGCTTTTTCATAAAACTGTTAAATACAAAGGTTAGTGTGATATATTTTTCTTATTCCTAGTTAGAGGGGGAAAGCATTCATTCTTTTACCATTAACTATGATGTTAGCTATAAGTTTTTGTAGGTGCTTTTTATCAAATAGGAAGTTTGATTCTATTACTAGTTGAGAAGATCTATCATTTATTTATGAGTGTTGGGTTTTGTCAAATGTTTTTCTGCATCATTTGGTACAGTCATACTGTTTTGTTTTTTTGCTTTAGTCTGTTGATAATGCTAGGTTACACTGACTAATTTTCAAATGCTGAGTCAGTCTTGCATACATGGAATAAATTGCATTTGGTCATGGTGTATAATTTTTTAAAACTCTGCTGGATTTAATAATATTTTTGAGAATCTTTGTGCATAACGGCCTAGAATTCTCTAGTAAAGTCATATGTGGCTAGAGATTTCCTTTTCAGCTTTTAATTTACCAATTCAATATCTCTGATGGTTAGAGGATTATTCAGGTTTTCTATTTCATCTTGAGGTAGGTTTTTTTAAAGATTTTATTTATTCATGTGACACACACACATAGAGGCAGAGACATAGGCAGAGGGAGAAGCAGGCTCTCTGTAGGAGCCCGATGCAGGACTCAGTCCCAGTACCCCAGGATCATGACCTGAACCAGAGACAAACGTTCAACCACTGAGCCACCCAGGCATCCCTCATCTTGAGTTTTAATAGTCTCTGGGCTTGAGGAATCGACTCAGCTGTTCTCCTTGTCAGTATTTATGGACATAAAGTTATTTGTATTTTTCCCTTTATGTCTTTCTAATGGAAGGTGGATCTAGACTGATAGCTCTGTTTCATTCTTGTTGGTGATCTGTGTCTTAATTTTACCAGTCTTGCCTAAAGTTTGTCAATTTTAGTTATTTTTTTTTTAAAGAAACAGCTTTTTGGTTTTTCTTTCTATTTTTCTATTTTCAGTTTTATTAATTTCATCCCTTCAGCTTGCTTTGGGTTTATTTTTCTCTCATATTTCTATTTTTTTGAGGTGGGAGCAATGGTTTCAAACTGTTCCTCTTTTTTATATTAGGGCTATAACTTCTCCTTCAGTACTTTAGCTGTATCCACATATTTTGACCTGTGCATTTTCATTTTTATTGAATTCTATGTATTTTTATCTTTCCTGTGAAAATTCCTTTTTACTCATGGATTATTCAGAAATGTGTGGAAATTTTCTGGTCGTTTTCTGGTAATGATTTTTTAGGTTGAAGCTAGAAAAAAATCTATTAAGTTAGGAAGAAATCTGTTGTATTTTAATTCTTTTACATTTGTTGAAGTTCATTTTATGGCCTAAGATGTAGTCTCTGTTGGTACATGTTCCATGGGCTCTTAAAATATTTATTCTACTGTTGTTGGATAGAATATTCTGTATACAATTAGATCCTGTTAGATGATTGTGTTGGTCATTTTATATCCTTACTGATTTTCTACCTAGCAATCAGTTTCTGAAACTGAAGTGTTGAAATCCCTAACTATAATTGTAGATTTGTCTATTTCTTCTTTCAGTTTATCAATTTTTGCTTTATGTATTTTGAGGCTCTTTTTTCATACAGGTGTATTTAGAATTATCATGACTTCCTGGTGGATTGATCCTCTTATCATTATGTAATGTCCCTCTTTGTCTCTAGGAATTTTCTTTTCTCTGAAGTTTACTTTATCTGGCTTTAATTTACCACCCTGCATTTCTAAGTTACTGTTTGCATAGGATATCTTTTGCCATCCTGTACAAAAATGTCGTCATATTTGAAGTGAGTTTCTTGTCAATGGCATCTTGTTGGATCATATTTATGTACCCACTCTGCAAATATCTGTTTTTTAATTGGCATATTTAGATCATTTACATTTAAGGTAATTGTTGATATGTTTAGGGCTAAAATCTATTTTTGTTTTCTGTTTCCCCCCTTTTTATTTATTATTTATTTTATTTTATTTTTAAGATTTTATTTATTTATTCATGGGACACAGAGAGAGAGGGAGAGGCAGAGACACAGGCAGAGGGAGAAGCAGGCTCCATGCTGGGAGCCGGATGTGGGACTTGATTCCGGGTCTCCAGGATCACGCCCTGGCTTAAAGGCAGGTGCTAAACCACTGAGCCACCCAGGCATCCCTTTCCCCCTTTTCAAATGATCTGTTTCTCTTACCTTCTTTTGGGTTGATTGAATAATATTTAGGATTCCTTCTTGATTTATTTATAGTGTTTTTGAGTATATCACTTTGTATATAGTTTTTTTAGAGTTTATTCTAAGTATTACAATAAGCATACAGAGCATATCACAGTCTACTTGTATTAACATTTTACCACTTTAAGTCAAGTGTGAAAACTTACTTCCATATATATCTTTTTTCTTTCACCACTTTTAAACATCTTTTTCCTGATCACAATATGGTGTATAATTTTTTTCAATCATCAAAAAGCATTTCTAAAACTTATGAAATGAGTCCATTGTATGCACCCATATTTCTGCTTCTTTGTTCTTTGTTTCTGATGGTCCAGGATTCCTTCTTTCATCATTTTCATTCTGTTTGAAGAACTCCCATTAGCCAATTTATAAGGGTAGGTCTACTAGGAGCAAAGTCTTTAGTTTTCTTTTGTCTGAGAATGTCTTTTTTTCCCCTTTATTCCTCATTGGATGTAGTATTCATGGTTGACAGTTCTTTTCTCTGAGCACTTGAAAAATTTGGGAAGTATTCCACCACTACTTCTTAAAACACTTTCAGCTCCCCTGTCTTTCTTGTATCTTTTTGGGACTCTGATGATGGATCTTTTGTTATTGTCCTGCAGGTTCCACAGGCTCTCTTCATTTCTTCAGTCTATTTTCTCTTTCTTGTTCAGGGTAAATCCTGATTGATCTGTCCTCAGGTTCACTGATTTCTGTCCTCTGTTTCCACTCTGCTTAGTTAGATCAGAAAGATTTTCGGTTACTATACTTTTTAGTTTGGCAGATTGATTCTTCTTAAAATTTAATCATTAATTTAAATTTTATATTAAATCATATCAAGATACAATTTATATACTATAAAATTCACTCGTGAAGTGTATATAATTCAGTAGCTTTCAGTATATTTGTAGAGTTGCACAAACATCACTGTAATCTAATTTTGGAACATTTCCATCAGTCCCAAAGAAACCTGTACCCCCTAACAGTCATTCCTTTTTCTACACCACCATCAACTCCAGGCAACCATTAATCTACTTTCTGTCTATAGATTTGTCTGCTCTGGAGATTTCATGTAAATTTTATCATACAATATGAGCGTGTATGTGTGTGTTTTGTAACTGCCTTATTCACTTAGCATAATGTTTTCTTAGATTCATCCACGTTGTAGCTGTGCTATTGCTTTATTCCTATTTCTTTACTGAGATTTTCTAGTTTTTCAGTTTTAAGAGAATTCATAATTGCTTATTGAAGGATTTTTATTATAGCTGATTTAGCAATCTTGTCGGATAATTTCAACATCCCATTGATTTTAATACGGACATCTATTGATTGTCTTGTCTCACTCGTGTGATTTTCCTAGTTCTTAGGATGATGAGCGACTTTTTAATTTTCTCCAGACATTTTGGAATTATGAGACTCTGGAACCTTTTTTTTAATATTCATTTATTTTAGCAAGTATTCCCTTTGTTGAGGTGTAGCCCAAAAGCCAGATGTGTGTATATATTTAGTTTTTTGGTGGACACTACGAATAGCATCTCGGTAAAAGTGAAGTGTTTACACACTCTCTTAGCAGATGGGTGGGATTGAAGGATAGCTCCCCCTTGGCTCTGCTTACACCTTCTTGGTGAATGAAAGTTGGGCACCAGTCTATACCATGTTCTTGCCTTCAAATAGGGGGTATAAACTCAGCTCTTGGCTGGGCTTTGCTGAGACCCAGAAGGGAAGAAGGAGGGCACTTATTCATGGCACTTGCCAGGGGATGGGAGTAGGAACTCACCTCCATGCTGCCTGATTGACACCAGTAGAGGGGAAGGAAGGAAGGAAGATGGAGAGCTGCATTATTCTGCATCCTTGATGGAAGGTGGGACTTCTGGCTGGGCTTGCTGCGACCAGGGGAAGGAGGAAGTGGAGTGTTGCTACCACCGTGCCTTGCACCTTTTTCCACCTTGTTGATACTGGATGTGAATGCAAGCTCAGCTCCCCCCACTGGGGAGAGTACAAAGATCTGTTAAAAATCCATCTTTTTGCCACTGTTCAGAGTGTTCCTAATGCTTGTATTGTGTCTGGTTTTTTTAAAAATAATTGTAAGAGGGAAGACTGGCTTACAATGGAGATTTTAGGGGATCCCTGGGTGGCTCAGCAGTTTGGCGCCTGCCTTTGGCCCAGGGTGTGATCCTGGAGTCCCGGGATTGAGTCCCGCGTCAGGCTCCTGGCATGGAGCCTGCTTCTCCCTCTGCCTGTGTCTCTGCCTCTCTCTCTCTTTCTATGTATATCATGAATAAATAAATAAAATCTTAAGAAAAATGGAGATTATAATGGGGCTACCCCATCTTGATTGGAACCAGAAATCCTGAAATATTATTTTAAAAAATAATCAGTTACATCTTACAGTACTCTATTATTTGGAGGGTTTTCAATTGTATATTAAATAAAATTCTTATTCCTTTACTCGATTCATTCAATTCCTTCCACAAATGGTCTGTTAGCTTTCAATTCTTGACTTCCCTGTTTCTCTACATGAAAACTCTGCTCCAGGCCTGTTCACCTTCCTTCAAACTAACTTTTCTCTCTTTTTTTCGACACCTTCCACCTATCTCTACCCAGATCTTTCTGTATCACAAATAGAATCCAAATATTCTACCCTAAATCCTCTTTTTCCATCTAGTTAGAAGGGACTGGAGCTTCTCACAAGTGATAGCATTTACTATATGTAAGGGAAGTGTCCCAGTCTGTATTACATTCCTGTGTACATGATTGGTCTCCTCCACTGGGTCCGGTTACTTCACAATTTTTTTTTTATCCCATACTGTGTGCTACATTGCTCTAGGTTTGGAGATAAAAACAGAAGAAGGTCACATTGGCTATCCCCAAAGAGCTTATATGAGAGGAGTACAGACTTGTAAACCAATTACTGCAATATCATAGGTATACAAGTGGATGTTTATACAAGTTTAGTTGGGACGATATCTTCTATGCCTTAGCTGTGAGGTCACAACACAGCACATTCCTTCACAAAGAGAAAGTGCTTGAAGGATGTGCTTAATTGGTGGAACTGAAAATGGACAATTGGTCTCTTAATCTCAGGTATTAATGTAGCAGTCAGATATCAGAAAATTCCCAAAGCAGTGATGTATCAGAGTTATTCACCCAATCACCCAAGGGGCAAATGATTGTACCAATTCCTTGAGACGGGTCCTTTGGAAAAGGTAGAGATAGTTCTACTAAATGCAGGGATTTGGAAGAGTTGATGGTAAGTAGCTGTGAAATATTTTAATAAAAATAATAATTGCTATTGTTTTGTGCTTACTACATGGCAAGCACTTTTAAAAATGCATTTAGCATTCATTTACCTTACCACAATCTTGTGTGGAAGATGCTACTCATATTTTACAGTGCAGAAACTGAGGCTAAGAGTAGTTAAACAATTGATCAAACTAGTATGTATCAGCCAATTGCTTTTCTCAGTAGGTACTCCTGTCTGAGTATCTGAATGTCTGAATGAGAGATCTGGGGTCTTGCTTGTTTTGCTTTCTAACAACCCTCTTTTGGACAAGTCATCTAACTTACGTTTCATAAAATACAGGAAAACATTGAGAAGATAAATGCAATCTAGAGAAAAGTTGACTTGTAAATTCTGTGCATATGTAGTTATTTATAGCTTTTTCTCACAGCTCCCTTGTGAATAAGGTATTATTTCCCTATTTTAGGTAAAGGCAGGGCACAAAATTCTGACTGAATCATAAGACATTAACGTTAGAGACAAAATTATTGGGCAAAGCAATACGTGTAAGTGCCAGCTGTGTATTTAACACTGTGAACTCAGATGATAGCTGATTAATTTTGGCAGGTTGAACAACTACATTAGATAATTTAGGCTAAAATATTTTACACTGAAGCCACCTTTCTGTACCATCCATCAATTGCCCCCCCCCCCCGCCCCCGCCAACTTCATCAGACTGACAGCAATTTTACTTGTGGGACTTGAACAAAATACGACCATGTATATGTATATGGATGAGTTGCAGTTGTCCATTATATGGGACAAGTTACAAAATTCTCGAAGGCTCAAATTCATCTGCAAAATGGAGATAACTAGCTATCTTTGAGGGCTAAATGAAATAATGCACACAGAGTGAACAGCACAGTGTGGCCATAGTAAACACTTAATATTAGTCATTGTTAGTGGTTCAGAAACTTACATTTTTAGTTAGCTAAGTCATTTATACCTATTCAGTATTCCAATTATTCTTGCCAGAGGTACTACTTGAGTGCTGCCGATATCACACAGCACTTTGAGACTCTTTGTTCAAGAGGAAGAAGAATACTGGGTTATAATTGTCTGCCCAAATAGTCCCTTGTTTTCTGATTTCTAACAGTTATTCCAAAATAGCATATCTGTGTTCTGATTAACATCAATTTAAATCACTTGAGGAGAAATTAAAACATTTACAGAATATCTACTGCATGTCAGCATGCTAATCACTTTGTGTGTATCCTATCCATCCTCACAACACACTTCCAAGTTAATATTATGCTGATTTCATAGATGAGGAAACCAAGGCTCACGTAGGTCCAGTAATTTGCTCAAGGTCAAAGCTGGTAAGTCCTAGAGCTAAGAGTCTCACCATAGACTCCTCTGCCAGTAAGATGGCTGATCTTGGCACTGCCTAGAACTTGGCATGGCATAGACAGAATTATTAATTCCTTCTAGTTATTCTTTGTCCATGTGTTTTTTAAAACTGGAGGGCATTTCCATCTCTGACCTTCTAGACAATTAGGATCATTTTCTCCACGCAGTCAAGGTTTTTAAGTCTTCCTTTTTAATTCCTACACTTTAGGGAGTCTCGCAGCCTTTTAATTCTTTTTCTCATTCGTTTCCTAGGGCCGTAGCAGATGGCATAAAGTATAGTTGCCTCCCCACCTTTGGAAGGCAGTCAGAGAGGTCTTGTGAGAGAAGGAGAAGTGGAGGAAATTCTCTGAGGTGAGAAGGTCTGAGAGGGATGAGAAGTCCCTGAAGGCACGTGGTGACAGGAGGAAGCTGCTCCCCCGCAGGATGCGCTGCATGACCCCACCCTGAGTGTCAGACCATCCTCAACCCTCCTGATGGATTTAGGCAACTCGTTGAGCCTCTCTGGGCCTCATTTTCTTCCCCCTTTAAATGAAGATCATAATTCCTACATCATAGTTCTGAGGATTCAATGAGCTAATATGTGAAAAATGATATAGTTCTGGGTAAACTGTAGCTGTTGTTTGACTTTATTTTTTATCTCTCTATTTTTTTAAAAGATTTTATTCATGAGAGAGAGACAGAGGCAGAAACAGGCAGAGGGAGAAGCAGGCTCCTAGTGAGGAGCCTGATAAGGAACTTGATCCCAGGACTCCGGTGTCACTACCTGAGCCAAAGGCAGACGCTCAACCACAGAGCCACCCAGCTGACCTGTTATCTGACTTTTAAGCCTTTTATTTAAATTTTATAAGGAGGAGGAAACATTCCAATGGAGAGGCTACAGAAGATCTGAGTCTCATAGAAAACCAGCTCATCACCCTCCCTCTTCTTCACTTCCCATTTCCTAATCATCAAGACGTCAAGGCTGTGTTCACCCCTCCAACGTCACAAGCCACTCCTTATCAGGACAGAAGAATAGGCTCTGATTTTCTGAGCCCCAGTCCTTTCAGTGCCATACCCAGAGTTTAGCAGCTGCTCAATGACCTCCAAGAGTTGCCAGCAGGTCTCCAGGCCCAGGATGGCCAGATCTCTTGACATTCAGGAGAAGCCAGACTTGTATACATCTCCTGAATTGTGAATGTTGGCAATGAATTTTTTAAAAAGTTGAGCCCTGTTTAACTTAACTATGCATGTCTGTGGGCCTTAGTTTCCCTGTGGTCCAGTACCTAAGATCTCTGTCACAGGAGAGACCAATTTCAAACAGCTCGGTGGGTTGGTCAGCCTGGGGCTCTCCTCTGCTGAAGAGCAACTAGTGTCCGGAAACTACATTGCAGCCACTTCCCTGTGCACTTTACATCTATTAATTCGTTTTACCCCTCCCAGCACCTCTAGGCAGGTGCTATTACTGTCCTATTTTACAGAGGAGAAAATGAGGCACAAGCAATTCAATAGCCCAAGGTTAAGTAGCAGCAGAGCTAGGACAAGGATGCAAATGTAGGCAACCTGGCTCTTAACTGCCATACAGTGTTTTCTGGTATTTATGCTTCCACAAGAAGAGACGGTGCATTACTGATCATTTTTAAATTAAGAGGAAGATTTGAGAGATTCAGATTAGCATACTCCTCTCCCCAGTTCTCATAACAGTCTGGGCTTAACATTTAGACAGGAGGGGAGGAGGCTGGTCTGGCATGTGACTTCTTGGGCGAGGTTCTTGGGGAGCAGATGGAGCTGAAAGCCCTCATTGTGTGAACTCCCAGCCTATCCCTCCCCCTGGGCAAGAAGTCATGAGCAAGTCTTGAGCCTACAGAACTCCAGAAACCTATAGAGGAAAGCTCTTCATTAACAATGCATTGATTTGTGACTCCACTTTTATAAAAAGAACAGCTTTAATAGAGGCTTCTGCAGCCTTTTTTTTTTTTTTAAAGTGTAGTGTTTTGGGTTACTTGCGAAGCACTGAAGACGAATTAACTGGTAGATGGGTACAAGGAATCATCAGATGTGTTGCTGCTAGCACTTTTTTTTTTTTAATTGAGTATATGGGTGAAAAGAATGTTATTTTCAGGGGGAGGATTATCAGGGAAGAGAATTTCTTCTCAGTTGTTGAAACACAGCCGAAAGGGGGGAACATCTTTCACCTCCCTCTGACTTTAATTATTCCATATGATGGAAAAAGTTCCCCTGTCTTGTCTAAAAAAGAAAGTGAAAACTTGTCATTTTAGTCTTGCACTAGAAAAATTAGAAATACGTTTAACCGAGGAACACAGAGCTGGGTAGAGATTTTTGGTCAGATGGGGAGAGGGAGAGGGCCTTAGTCACTCCCATCCGGCAAAAGGAAATGATTTATCAAGAGCCCACCATGTGCCAGACACAGTCCATACATTATCTTATTTATTCTCACTTCAAATCCATGAGGTAAGTATTATTTTCCCTGATGTGTTGGAACAAAGCAGTCATTCTTAATTGCCCTCCACCTCCACGTCCCTCTTCTCCGCCCCCAGGCACTAGCTGTGGCTTCCAAAGCCGAGCTGCTAGGGGTGGCCTTCTACTGGAAAGCGGGCAAGCAAGGAGGAGGAAGGGAAGGCGGAGGGTTTTCCTGTAATTCGGGTGGCACAGCAAATGTTTTTCTGTTACCTGTTTATTTAGGAGGGCTGCAGGAGATTATGGGAGAGCTGGCGGCTTGACATTTCAATCCCCTCTCCTCCTCTCCTTCCCAGCCACTTGTCCTTTCCCCTGAGTCACTTGCACCTTCATGGTGGTCTCTTGAGCCCAGCTTCTGGCTCAGTCTGGTGTCCACTTCTGTAGGTTGTGCAGCTGCACGGGCGATGGTAATGTGCATCCTGTTAACCATCCAGGCTCCTCAGCTCTGTGAGTGATCCCGCCGAGTTCAGCACTCCAGCCTCCCTTCCCACCCTACCCCTAGCTGGCCTCACGCTCCAGTCATATTCATATGCTTGACCCCCCCCTTCACTCTGAAGCTTCAGCCCTCCCGGTCCCTGCACCCCACTGCTCCATCCTTTTATCTGGAATGATCTTCTTGTCCTCCTTGACTATTTGGGGGTGAACTCTTCTTAAATCGTAGCTCAGGAATCACCTCCCAGGAGAATTGAGGACACTCTTTCTCTTGGGCCCCAACCATGCATCTGAGGTTTGTCTGCAACACCAGTGTGTTCATTTGTTTAAATGTCTGCCTTCTCACGGTAGAGTTGAAGCACTTCGCATTTGGAGTACTGAGTACATAATGATTAAGGCTAATTAATGTTTATTGAATAAAATGAATATACTTTATAGGTGACTCAAAGTTACACAGGACTCCAAGACTGTCTTAATTCCATGCTCTTCTGCCTTCTGCAAGCAACTATGACATGGAAACGTTAGGCGAGTCATAAACACACTGAAGTACCCAGTCTCTTAGCTATGGCCCCAGAGACCCATCTCAATGCATACATACTTAAAAAATATTAAAATCAGGCTCTTTAGATAATTGGTATCTTGCTTTTATCACTCAATGTTATTTTAATATATTCTTATTGTTATTTTAAGAAGTATTTATGTAGCTAAATAATATTCTATGACATGATTACCATATTTTTAATCTAGTGTTTTTCAAACTGGCTCATCACCTATTAATATGTAGGTTTAGTGAGTTGCAATCAACACTTTAGAATGGATGTATTGTACGTAGTAAGAATATAGTCTCATGAAGGTTTTGTTTCACATTGTATATGTATATGTACATGCAAATGTGGGTTTGGTGTGTGAATATGTACACAACAGTGAATAAAAGTTCAAAAGTTCCTGTTTTAAAGATTTTATTTTTATTTATTTATTCATGAGTCATGCACAGAGAAAGGCGGAATCATAGGCAGAGGGAGAGGCAGGCTCCATCCCAGGACCCCAGGATCACAACCTGAGCCAAAGGCAGATTCTCAATCATGAGCCACCCAGGTGCCCAAAAAGCTCCTGTTTTAAGCTTTCTCCAACAGCAGGATATTTAGGTTACTTACATTTTTTTACTGTTATAAATAATGTTGTAATAGGTTTCTCCATGGATAATTTTTTGAGTTTGTTTCCCCAGAAAAGATAGATATGGCAAATAATTGGTTGAAGAATATGAATTGTTAGCCTCTTGATATCTTTTGCCAAGTTATTATCTAGAAAGTTCATAGCAAACTACAACAGCAGCAGCAACATATGGTATTCTCAGGTGATGTTTTAGAGCTAGGCTCTGAGTAATGAACATTCTCAGCCATTCAATGAGGGAGGAAGGCACATTCCTAGTAGAGAAAGAATAACCAAAGGAATTGGGCTGGGGATGCCGGAAGTGCCTATTAATATTGAGGAACTGCAGGTAGTGTTATGCATGAGTGGTTATTGAAAAAGAACAAGAATTTAGTTAAATAGCTTGGGGCCAGAGTTCAACCTATATTTCAGAAAAACTAAATGGAGAAGAAATTAAGCTTTAGAACCCAGTTGGGAGGCTATTTCAATGATTCAGGTAAGAAATGTGGAGAAACGGATAGAAAAGAGGGTCCTGCTTTGAGAGACTCCTCTTACATAGAATAAGATGGCTTGAGGGCTTATGGGTAGATAACTTATAAATGGTAACAGAAATGGGAATGGAGTTTGGTTGAGGAGAGTGGGTAATAATAGGAATACTCTAGTTTGCTAACGCAGGTGCCATGGAACCCTATCTTGCTTCTCAATGAAGAAATTATTGGACAACCTACCTGAATGTTTCATGGGCCCGATGCACTGGTTTAAACCTCTTTTTGGCTTGGGTTCAGCTGTTATTTTGGGATAATTTACAATCCAGGTAGAGGGCCATTGAGAAACATACTTTTTTTTTTCTTCCCCATACTACATCCTACTCCAAAACTCAGGAAGCCATTTGTGATGGATAAAACTTGTGAATCAGTACCATTGCAGGGTGAGATCTTTGCTGGGATTCAAGACTCTGATTTGGAGAAGGATTACAAACAGCTTTAAAATCTGAATATGGCAACAGTCATAAGACTGTTGGGGACATAACTGGGGCTCAGTGAAAAGGCAGGATTGCCTACTGCTAAAAGTTTCAGTTTCTTGTCCTATAGTTCTGTTTATCAAATACATTAAGATATAAAATGGAAGACATTTACCTCCATACACCAAGTGATTGAGGCAAACCTCAAAATAGCTGAATTATGTAATGGCACAGTGTACCCATTTTCACTTGTGTTCTTTCCCCCTTTGGTTTTTCCAAGATTTTACTCATCATCATTTTTTCCCCAAAAAACATTTATTAGGCACTTACTATGTGCCAGGAATTCTTCTAGGTACTATTGATGCAGCAGTAAACAAAATGAAGTTTCTCCCTGAAAGAAATGTGCATTCTAGAAATTGTAGCAGAAATAAGAAAACCCATCTCAGCAGTATGAATCATAAATATGTGTGGCACTCCCAATTGACCAGAAAGTTCTATTCTTTATCATTTTAGATTCTAGATAAACTAGACATTATTGTTTTATGGCTACTGAGACCCCTGGAGCTGATTATCTTCTTTCAGTCAAAATCTACCTAGGATGGATTATGCATAAGTTACGCTAATATGTACCAAGATTCTGGTTCCTCTTCAACAAAAATAGCAATAGTGTGCTCTGGACTTGGATTCAGGAGACACAGTACTTGGTGACCAGCAGTAGAACCTTGACCAATTGACTTAGACTCTTCAGCCTAGTTCCATTTTGGGAAAACTGAGTACAGTAATATCTGCCCAACTCATTGTACAAGGTGGTGACGAATTTCAGTGAGATTATGGAGGTGGAAAATATTTTGAAAAGTACAAGGGTTGAAGTCAATATAAGGTTACTGGTATTTTCCATGAGATTATAAGGGTCCCAAAGGCCTTGTTCAGACCTAAGGACAGCCAAGTTCACCATGACTATTGATTCTGCAAAAGAGCAAAGGCGCCTGGGAGAGGATTGTGTGCTCTTAGGATTAGCATCGCATAGGTAGGATCCCAACCGCAAGTGATCATTGTAAGGACTTGGGGATGTGAAAACAGAACAGAACAAGAACCGTTTTCGAAAAATCGACTTCAACATTTTGCCACTACCGGGCGCCCAGCAGCCAGCTCTTGTTCTAGAGACACTTCCTGACTGATGGTCAAGCGGAGCAGGGCGGGGAGAAACGCTGTGCTCACAAGTCATATGCAGTGTAGCATGAAACGGTGCATTGGTTTTTCTTTTTTTCTTTTTTTTTTCTTTTGTGTTGTTTCGCCCCAGGTTAAAACGTAGCCAATGTCTTGCATTACCTGATGCGCACGCACCGGTTCCCCTCCTCGGTGCTTTGGGGTGTGTGTGTGTGTGCGTGTGTGTGTGTGTGTGTGTGATCAGGAATGGACCGTTCGGTAGCTGTAGGGTGACGCCTGCTGCAAATTGCAGGAAGCGCATCTCCTACAGATGCAGCGTTTGGATTCCTCGGGCCTCAGGGCCCCCGCCCCGCCCCCGCGAGCCCCTGCCCGGCGCCGCGCAGCCCACCTAGGAGGCCGACGCACACGAGGCACACGAGCAAAGCGCAAGCGGCTTCAGAAACACGACCGAGCGGCCGCGCCGTGCACGTGCTGCCACCGTGTGGCGGGCCGGCCCCGGGGCGTGGTGGTGGCTGCCCGGGGCGCCGTCGGGGGGCCCGCCCTGGGGCGCCGGCCCGCAGCCTTCAGCTCTGCAGCCTCTCTGCGTCCCTAAAACGTGCCGTGCCCAGCAAGCGGGTCGTTCGGTGGCGCAATGACGGGCGGCAGCGCTTGTAAACGGTGCGCAAAGTGGCCACCCTAGGCCCCTCGGGGACCCACGCCGTCCGGGGGTGTGCAACCCAGGCGGGCCCGGTCACGCCGCGGGACCCACGCACGATACTGGGAGCAGCGGTAAGCCCGGCCGATGCTGCGCGGCTCTGCACGCCGACCGCTCCAGCTCACCTGGGCGGGCATCTCCCGGTATCACCCCCCAGCTCCAGCTCACGTGGGAAGGCATCTCCCGGGACCGCCCCCCCCCCCAGCTCCAGGTCACGTGGGCGGGCATCTCCCGGATCCCCCCCCAGCTCCAGGTCACGTGGGCGGGCATCTCCCGGGATCCCCTCCCAGCTCCAGCTCACCTGGGCGGGCATCTCCCGGATTCCCCCCCAGCTCCAGCTCACCTGGGCGGGCATCTCCCGGATTCCCCCCCAGCTCCAGCTCACCTGGGCGGGCATCTCCCGGATTCCCCCCCCAGCTCCAGGTCACGTGGGCGGGCATCTCCCGGGATCCCCCCCCAGCTCCAGCTCACCTGGGCGGGCATCTCCCGGATTCCCCCCCAGCTCCAGCTCACGTGGGCGGGCATCTCCCGGGATCCCCCCCCAGCTCCAGCTCACCTGGGCGGGCATCTCCCGGGATCCCCCCCCAGCTCCAGCTCACCTGGGCGGGCATCTCCCGGATTCCCCCCCAGCTCCAGCTCACGTGGGCGGGCATCTCCCGGATCCCCCCCCCCAGCTCCAGCTCACGTGGGCGGGCATCTCCCGGATTCCCCCCCCAGCTCACGTGGGCGAGCATCTCCCGGGACCCCCCCAGCTCCAGCTCACGTGGGCGGGCATCTCCCGGGACCCCCCTCATCTCCAGCTCACGTGGGCGGGCATCTCCCGGGATCCCCCCCCACCCCAGGTTCTCGGCTGGGCTCCCCACAGGGCAGGTTCAGCGGCTGCGGATGGGGGGACAGGGGGCGCGGGGCGCCCTCACTTCTGCTCTGACCTCCTGGGCCTGGAGGTTCCCTCCAGCTCCCCAAGTTCCTGCGCGCCCCTGTGCAGCTGGGAGGCGGGCACCCGCTCGACGGGGCACCCAGCAAAGTGGGAGTGAAACGCGCGCGAGTCGTGGGGTCCGGTCTCCCTGGCTTTCCTTGGCTTAGGCCCAGACTTTCTTCCCCACCTGCCTGCTCTTGGGGCGACCCACCTCCCCAGGCCACCAGCAGGTGCACAGACGGCCTTCCACCGTAGCCTTCCTTAGCAGCAGCCCTTTGTGGCTCCTGACCAGAGCGTGTTGCCCCATCCTTGGGTTTCCCCCATGCTTACCTTTACTTACCCATTTTGCCCCACAATCGTGTAGGGTCGGATCCCCATAATGAAACCCTTAGTCCATGTCAGGCGCGGTGGTTCCCCTCCCCTGATGCAAGCCTCCATGGTAGCACTTAGACCCTTCCAGGCAGTTCCTGTAGATTTACATATCTAACTTGTAATTATATAATATAAATATAAATATAATTATATTTACATATAATTTGTTTTTTTTTTTTTTTTTTTTTTTTTTTTTTTACATATAATTTGTACCGCAAGCCTGGAGAAGAGGTCCTGTTCTTCCCTGCATTTTGAAGATGAGGAAATTGAGGCATAGAAAGGTTAACTAACTTGCTCGGCTTCGCAGAGCCACGAGGGTGCAGAGCTGGGATTTGAGTCTATTATTCTCCACCCCGCACAGTCTCTCCTGATTATTCCTTTAATTGCTGCTGTTGTTGGAGTTCAGCGGGCCGGAGAGAGCCATGAGGACTGAAGTTGGCCCCTCAAGGGCGGTGAGACTTGCACGAGAGAGCTGAGCCTGAGACTACCAGGCCCCAGCCTCAGAACAAATGTAAACTCCAGACTAGCGTTCCCGACGACCAGGAAGAAAGGACAGGCAAGCAGTCAAAATGAAATCCAAGGTCCAAGGGCCGAATGGAGGGACAGGATTGGTTCGGATCTCCGAGGAGTCCCGCACGGGTTAGCATGGCAGGGATCTAGCCCCAGGCTCGGAGAGAGAGAAGCCGGATAAAAGGAGCTGCGGGTCAGGAGTGAGAGTTCAGTGGGAATTTAGCTCCCTGACACGGTGACTGTGGCCTGAGCAGATGCAGAGGAATGGGTAGTCGAATCAGCTTTTGTTTTTTTTTAAATATTTATTTATTTATTTATTTATTTATTTATTTATTTATTTATTATTTATTTTTTAAAGATTTTATTTATTTATTCATGAGAGACACTGAGAGAGAGAGAGGCAGAGGCACAGGCAGGAGAAACAGGCTCCATGCAGGGAGCCCAATGTGGGACTCGATCCCGGGACCCTGGGGTCACAGCCTGGACCAAAGGCAGATGCTCAAGTACTGAGCCAACCAGGCGCCCCTGGAATCACCTTTTAATATCCAGCTCCCTAATTCCCTTGCCTTGGCACTGAGCACAGGGCCTAGGGCAGGTGGAGCCACAGATGGTTATATGCTAAATGGGTATATGTGATTTGTGCCACATCCCTTCATTTGGGGGCCCACCTTCCTTGATTTTGTGTGGTTCACATGGGGCTCACCAGACCCCTCACTGTACCCTCAGGTCCAGAGCCAAGCTTGCTATGAGGCTTGGAGAGTCAGAGCTTTGTTTGCCAGTCCTGTTGAGGATAATTTAGGTTGGGGTTGGCTCCATTCCGCTGGTCTCAGTGATTGATTCGTGGATGAACGTAAAATATCAGCAATACCAATCAAAGCTATCGGAATGGTATCTTTTTCTCTGTGACCTTGACCTATAAGTACACTATAAATTGAACTGACCCGTGGGCCATCTTGCCCAGCCAAATGCAGGTATCTCTCTTTTTAGAGAGGATGAGCTCAATATGCAAAGAAAAACACAACCGAGAGAGAGGCCAAACCTCACTATTTGAATTCCTGGATACAGTCACACACTAAGGTCTAGCTCTAGCCTGTGCTGTTTAATATAGTAGCCACTAGCACGTGTGGCTTTTGTACAGTTGAAAAATGCCTAGTCCAGACTGAAATGTCCTGGAAATGTAAAATACTAGAGTTTGAAAACTTAATGTGTGTAGAAAAAAAAAAAAAGAAAAAAATTGTCTAATCGATAGTTTTCACATTCTGATTACATGTTGAAAGTAGAATACTTTGGGGGTATATTGAATTTATAAAATATATTTTTAAAATTAATTCCACCAGGATAATTGGATAATTTAACTTCTTAACGTGTCTGCTAACAATTTTTATTTTTTATTTTATTTTATTATTTTTTAAAAAATTTTTATTGATTTATGATAGTCACAGAGAGAGAGAGAGGCAGAGACACAGGCAGAGGGAGAAGCAGGCTCCATGCCCCGGGAGCCCGACGTGGGATTCGATCCCGGGTCTCCAGGATCGCGCCCTGGGCCAAAGGCAGGCGCTAAACCGCTGCGCCACCCAGGGATCCCAACAATTTTTTTTTTTTTTTGATCCCAACAATTTTTAAATATATATGCGTCTCACATTATATTTCTATTGGTTAGCGCTTCTCTAACTCTTCAGGTATAGTAGCCAGTAACTTCCCTTTTTTTAATGAATCTAATTTGAATTTTTTTTCTCACTTGCACATGAAAGTTTAGGACAGGCACATATTCAATCTCAGCTCGGGGCCTAGGAAAGGCACAGGAGCAGCAAGCAGATCCCTACCTAAATCATCAGGATGAAGACCACAAGACTTTAAGCTCTCCATGTTTTGTGACCTCCCAAATCCCATCCTTTCCCCACTTCCTTTCTGAGCAGTAGGTGAAAATTTACAGATGTCAGCAAGGCATTTCTTTTTGGCCATTGCCCATCACAAAGTCAACATGCTTGTGACAAAATTGTGGTGCCCTTCTGGTCACCGTATCAAAGATTTGAAGTCATCCTTAATCTCACCAACGTCCCCGACCTCTTGATTTGCAACAAAACAGATGAGCCAGGATAAATTTTTAAGCTCCTCTAGTTGGATGTGGACTCAGTTCATAGGTATGAAAACTGATGAATCAGGAGGTCTGTTGAGTCTTTCTCCACACTCTTGGCCTGTCATGGCTCTTTCCAGATGACAGAAGCAAGGAGTTGCTGCCCCTCCGGCCCTACCTTTCTCCAGAAGAAAGCCACTGGCCACCTTCTCGGATTCCTGGTATTGTAATTGCTTGGGTTAAATGATCTGCTTGATTGAACTGACACCTTGTGGCACCAACACGTGTGAATTGGTAGTGCACCCAATAAAGAAGAATAGCCGAGAATTCCCGAAGTTATACTGATGTTTCATTTGCCTATTTGTTTTCATACAAGAAAAGGCACATGGCATTTGACTCATTTACTTATCAAGTTTATACTAGAGAGCACACTTTATTCACGAAGCTAAAAATCATTAAAAAGTGAAAATGAAAGGCATATGAAATATGAAAGGCACAAGAAAGAAAAGGAGCAGAAAAGGGACTGATTAGGAATAAGAGACAATGACAGGCCTCAAGAATGAGGCAAGGAGGGGAGCCTGGGTGGCTCAGTGGTTGAGCGGTTGAGCATCTGCCTTTGGCTCAGGGTGTGATCCCAGGGTCCTGAGATCGAGTCCCACATTGGGCTCCCTGCCGGGAGCCTGCTTCTCCCTCTGCCTATGTCTCTGCCTCTCTCTTTCTGTCTCTCATGAATAAATAAATTAAAATCTTAAAAAAAAAAAAAAAGAATGAGGGCAGCCCGGGTGGCTCAGTGGTTTACCGCCGCCTTCAGCCCAGGGCGTGTCCCCGGGGTCCCGGGATCGAGTCCCACATCGGGCTCCTGCATGGAGCCTGCTTCCCCTCTGCGTGTGTCTCTGCCCACCCCCCCATCTCTCTCTCTGTCTCATGAATAAATAAAATCTTTTTTTTTGAATAAATAAAATCTTAAAAAAAAAAGAATGAGGCAAGGAGAGAATAATAAAAAGAAACTTTAAAAATAAAGAGACAAGGAAAGATAGAGTGAGAAACACAGAGACACATAGGGAAAGAGACCTTTAAATGAGAAAAGTAATCACTATGGAACGAGAGTTGTGCAGAATCTAATGCTGTCTTCCCAAGAAGGAGCCCTCCCAGGTCAAGGCAAGGGTGAGGACCCTTTGGGGGTAGTGACGACGTGGGCGTTTGGAGGAGAATAGGGAAGAGAGAGGCATGAGGGAACTCGACTAGGCTCGGTGGGCAGGGTGGCGTGGATGGTTTCAGGCCCTCCATGATGCCTCAGACTTAGACTCGAGTAGGGCACCTCCAACTTCCTGTGGAAGGGGCTGTAATAAACTGGGGATAGAGAGCCACACACATAACCGTGTTAGAAGCAGGTGACAAGGCAAGCCTATCTTGCTTGGGGTTGCATTACTCAGCGTGAGCTACTGTATCAAAATACCATAGACCGGGTTTCTGAAACAAGAGAACCTTATTTCGTACGGTGTTGGAGGCCAGGAGTCCAAGATCGAAGTGCCAGCGTGGCTGGTTTCTCACTGTCCCCACATGGCAGGTGGAGACAGAGTTCTGAGGTCACTTCCTCCTCTTACAGGGACACCAGGCTTGACAGATTAGCATCTCACTCTTACGACCTCATTTCACTGAAATCAGCTCCTAGAAGCCCCCTTTTCAAACACAGTCACATTGGGGTTTAGGACTTCAGTATAGAGATTTTGGAGGGACACAGGTGGAACACAGTTCCAGCAGGACCATGTTGGAATGCTGGGACATGTATGGTGGGAAAACTCTCTCCACCGGGAAAGGGGGGTGAGGCACCAGGAGATGGAGGGTACTGGCAATGTGACCACGGAGGCTGGGGAGAGATGGCCAGGGGGACAAGGCCTGTGGGGCATCCGTGCCGAGCAGTTCCCCTTGTCATCTGCCATCTGCCATGTAACAGAGCTAGGAAGGAAGTGAGAACTCCAGCCCCGCGGGGATCAGAGACGAAGTTAGCTCTTGACCCTGAGAGTGAACTGATCATGACCCACCCAAGAACCCTGTCAGGAAGAGGGAGGGGCTCTGGGAGAACTGGATTCTGGTGTTGTCATGGGCAGGCGCTTTGTTTCATTTTCTAAATTGCCCACACCTTTCTCAGGCTGTGACACCTGGGAGACATAAAGATCCTGGAGCAGGGGGAGACAGCAGGTGAGGAGGATTGGTGACCATGGGAGGATGGATCGAGGGGCTTGGGAGACAGAGCGAAAGCCCCACATACAGGTGAGCTCCCGATACTCTAATAGACCCATGGGTGCTCGCTGGAGTGGGAAACCTTTATGATGTGGCCTTTTGGGTTTATTGCTGTTAAAGATCTTCATGCTAGGTGGTGCGTTCCCGTCACAGATGTGGAGGGAAATGTGGCCCTTGGTTCCTGCCCCCGAGATGGACAGCTTTGGGCCGGGGCTGGGATCTGGCTTGGGGAGCAGAGTCTCCTTTGCATTCACCCCCCAGTGTAGTGGAGCTGGCGCCAAGCCCGCTGGAGGCCTCCCCCACTGTGTCCTCCTGGGACGAGGCACCTGGCCAAGCGTAGTTCCAGGTGGGCCCAGCCACCAGCTTCTCCTTGAGTGGGTGAAGAACCTGATGGCACAGGATCGCAATCTGCATGTTCACACGTCAGTAGGGTTATCAGAAGAGAAGCAGGAGGTGACTCGGAGCTCGTGTGCAGAAGAGCCGGGCCTCCTTACGGTTAGTAAAGGAGGAACGACAAAGGGGCTCAGAACTAATGGAAATCAAATGGCTACGTTGAGTTGAAATACCTCGCAGGTCTTGCTCAAGCCGTTTAGGAAGCCGGGCACACCTGAGCCAATTCCACAGCGCCCAGGATCTCCAGACCAGCCTGTCGTGGGTGTGCAGAGCCACGTCATCGGAGGCAAGGATCTGGAAAGAGGCAGCGGGAAGTCTTTGGGGGGTGGAGGGGCTAGCACCTCCAAGGGCACAGGCCCCGTGCAGGGCCTGGCAAAGAAACTCAGAGCAGCCTTCCTCCCTCAGGGCCGGGCCCCTGAGCTGGAACGCAAGCAGAGCGTGTTTCGCAGCAGAATGACCCAAGCAGGACACGTCTTCCTTGGGGGCCTTGTGTCCAGGGACTGAAAGCCACTGGGGGGCCAGGGCAGCAGGAAGAAGAGACCAGAGTTCAGAGGTTTGTGGGAGAAAAAGTGGAGGAGATCATTGATTGGGGGGGGGGGGCAGTGTACGTGTGTCCGAGGAACTGTCCAGCCTGGGGTGGGCTGTGACATGGAGGAAATAACTAAATAAAACCCTTCTGCCTCAATCAGTGAGCTCAGGAGAAAAGCTGCAGCTCCTCTGTCCTGGGACACCTACTTCTCAGAGCTCTCATGTTCTCGAAATCCCGTGTTCATATTTGTTCGCGTTGTTCTTGTTGGGATAGAGCTGGAAGCCCAATACCTTAGACAGAAGGGCGGTTCTTTGCAGGATTTATTTTGATTAATTACACTGGTCGGGGAGCTAACTGTCCCCGGGCTTGGAGAGCCAGGCTTGGGGTTACCCAGGACCCCACTCCCCATGCCACGACTTTACGAGGAGGGTGGGAGCCAGGGCGGGGTTTCTGAATTGGGGCTGGTGCTTCTGGAGGCACTTGCTTTCTGGGGTGCTGCAGGCCAGATGGCTCTGCTTTCACCCCATGACCACAGCGGTGTCAGAGATCCAACTGGCCTTGTGTTGCTCTGGTACCAAGGAAGCAGCGGACCCGGTACCCACTCACAAAATTAAACTGTTCCAGAATTTCGCAAAATTCAAATCCTTTTTTACTTTAGGGCAGGGGTTGGCACACTTGTTCTGTAAAGGGCCCGATAGTAAATATCTGAGGCTTTGTGGGCCAGTTTTTACTGCAACCACTCAACTCTGCCACTGTAGCATAAAAGCAGCCACAAGCTACGTAAACGAATGAGCATGGCAATATTCTACAAAAAACTCTGTTTACAAAAACAGGAGGCTGGCTGCTGGCTGGTTTGGGCCCAGGGACCATGGTTTGCTGCCCCCTGATATAAAACATCTTCTACAATCTTCTCCCATCTGAAACTCTCGCCTCCACCAAAACAATCTATGTTCCATAGTTATTAGGAGCGATGGGAGGGGCTTGAAAATTCCAGGTATCTGTTTTGGTGCCTGAAAGGGGGTTTGGGATGTTGGCCCTCGATAAGATCAGATGCGTATCCCTGATCAATCAGCATTTGAAAAACCGTTCAGGGAACGCGTTTCTGCACAGAGTTCTTAAAACATTTTTTAAAATGTGAGTATAGTTAACATACAATGTTCCGTTAGCTTCAGGTGTGCAACATAGTGATTCAACTTCTCAGTGGGTCATGCTCTGCTCCCACGGAGAGCTACAGTCTGTCACCCCGCAGTCTTATTACCGCAGCACTCACTGTACTCCCTACGCCATAGCTTGACTTACTCATTTCATAACTGGAAGCCTGTATCTTTCCCTCTCCATCCATTTTGCTCCTTCCCCCACCTTCTACCCCTCTGGCAATCGTCAGTCTCTTCTCTGTATTTGTGGGTCTGATTCTGCTTTTTGTTTATTGTTTTTTTTTTTAAGATTTTATTTATTTATTCATGAGAGACACAGAGAAAGAGAGAAGCAGAGACACAGGCAGAGGGAGAAGCAGGCTCCATGCAGGGAACCCAATGTGGGACTTGATCCCGGGACTCCAGGATCACGCCCTGGGCCAAAGGCAGGCACTAAACCGCAGAGCCACCCAGGGATCCCCTTGTTTATTGTTTATACTGAACAGAGTTCTCAGCGTCCTCTCCTCTGTCCTGTATCCATAGAGAAGTCCCTGCATCCATAGAGAAGTCAAATACCACCAAGATTGTATCACCTCTACGTAGCAAATACGGAGATGATGGGAACAAGTCAACTCCGACAGTGTCCTAATCATAAGAGGAGTCTCTAAAATGTTTCCAGATGAAAACAGAATTCACGACATCACTAACTAAAGTTAAATAAATGTAGGTGGGATAAATGCAAGTGTAATTTTACTAGAGGTTGTCATTTTGCCTACTTGATAGCTAAGATTAAGAAAAATGTTTTCCTATAGCCTCACCAAAAGGTACATGGTTAGACTCATGGGTTTTGCTGGCAAATAAGTGAGAAATACTATATTAGTGTTTATTTTATTTTATTTTATTATTATTTTAAAATTTTATTTATTTATTCATGAGAGACACAGAGAGAGAGAAAGGCAGAAACACAGGCAGAGGGAGAAGCAGGCTCCATGCAGGGAGCCCGATGTGGGACTCGATCCTGGATCTCCAGGATCACACCCGGGGCTGAAGGCAGTGCTAAACGGCTGAGCCATCTGGGCTGCCCTATATCAGTGTTTTAATTTGTATTTCTCTCATTAGGAATGAGATAAGCATCTTTCCATATGCTTATGAAATATTTCCTTATCTGTGAATTTTTGTGATTGGTGGTTGTTCTTTATTTTTTTGGGTCATTGATCTTTTGTGCTACTTTTTTTTTTTTTTTAAAGAACCCTACGTACATATGGAGACTAATTTTTTTATATAAGTTGCATTTTCCCAAGTATATTCATTTTATATTTTATATTTATATAAGTTGCATTTTCCCAAGTATATTCATTTCATATTTTAGCTTTTCTTAGTTTTTAAGTGTAAAAGTTTTTTTTTCTTTTTTCTTTATGTTTTATGGAGTCAAATAGAGCCGTCTTATTTTTCTTGCTTCTAGAACCTAGGTCATGTAGGAAGACTTCCCTTTTTTTCAAGTTAAAAACAATATGCCTATTTTTCTTTATTATTTCATTTTTTATATTTAAATCTCTAATATATTTTGAAATTATTTTGGTGGGTAGTATGAAAAGGGTTCAATTTTGTTTTATTTTCCAAAATGCTATGTAATTATTCTTAGCATCATTTATTAAAAAGTTATTTTTTTCTGTGATTCGAGAAACTATTTTTTCATATACCAAATTATCATATACACTTGGGTATCTTTCTTGACTTTCTATTTTGCTTACTTACATGTTGATATTATATTGTTTTAATTTTAATGGATTATAATATATCTTAATATAGGGTAGCCTCTCCCTCTTTGCTCTTCTTTTATCAGGATTTTTCTGGTTGTTTTTTCTTATTTCTTCTTCCAGTTTGACTTTATAATTAAGATGTCTGTCTGTAAAAAATGATTCTATTGGTATTTTTGTTGGGATCACAATAAATTTATGAATGAATTCAGAATTAAGATTTTTAGAATACTTTGTCTTCTTATTTAAGTATGTGCTGTATCTTTTCATTTGTTCATATGCATTTTAGCATCTTTCATGAATGTCTGTAGTTTTTTTCAAAAAGATTTTATTTATTTATCCACGAGAGACACGGAGAGAGAGGTGGAGACCTGGGCAGAGGGAGAAGCAGGCTCCCTGTGGGGAGCCCAGTGGAGGACTCGATCTCAGGACCCTGGGATCATGACTTGAGCTGAAAGCAGACACTTAACCACTGAGCTACCCAGGTACACTGAATGTTTATAGTTTTTTTTTTAATTTTTATTTATTTATGATAGTCACACAGAGAGAGAGAGAGGCAGAGACATAGGCAGAGGGAGAAGCAGGCTCCATGAACCGGGAGCCTGATGTGGAATTCGATCCCGGGTCTTCAGGATCGGGCCCTGGGCCAAAGGCAGGCGCCAAACCGCTGCGCCACTCAGGGATCCCGAATGTTTATAGTTTTGATAATTTTCCTTTAGTTCACAGAACTTTCTTAACAAATGTTTGTTGGGCAGTTCTGCTGGTGATGAGCTTAGTTGTTATTTATCTGAAAATGTCTTTATTTTATCTTACTGTATGAAGAATATACTATATAAAGAATTCTAGATTGACAATATTTATTACTTTCAGCATTTTAAATATGTCATTTCATTAGCTTCTGGCTTGCAGAAGGAGAAGTCAGTGATAATTCTTAGTATTTTGGGGTCTTTTTTATGACTGCATTTCTTTTCATCTTTGGTTTTTAGAAATTCAAGTATGATGAGCTTATGTATTGTTTTCTTTGGTTACTTTGGATTTTGGTGGATTGAACTCTTCCAATCTGTCGGTTGCTATTTTTCATTAATTTTGGAAAGTTTTCAGCCATTATTTCTTCAAATATTTTTTTGCTTATTTTTACTGCAACCTGCTTCTCCTCTACCCACTAGAAGTCCAGTCACATTTTTATTAGACTTTTTGCTATTACCATATAGTCACTGAAATTCTATTCATTTTTTAGCCCTCCCACTCACACTCTGTGTTTCAGTTTAGATAGTGTTCATTGTTCTGTCTTTATTTTCCCTGACTTTTTTCTTCATCATCTGGTCTGCTATTATATTCATCTAGAGCATTTTTCATTTTCGTTCAGTTATCAGTTTTAAGTTATGTAATTTCTGTTTCTTTTACATAGGGGCCACGTACTTCATCCATTGTATCTTTTCTCCTAAATTCTTAAGCATATTTATGCTAGCTATTTAAAGTAGTTGTTTCTTAATTGCAACATCTCTGTCATCTCTGGATTGGTTACTGTTGATTTTTTTTTTTTTTTTTGGATTATGGATTACATTTTCTTACTTTTTGTATCTGGTAAGTTTTGGTTGTGTGCTAGACATTTAAGGTGCTGCGTTAAAAGAAAAAACCACCTGGCTTTTGTTGTCTTAAGAGTGTTGGGTTATGTTCTGTCATGAAATTAATTTAATGGAAGATCAGTTTAGTGGTTTCAAAGCATATTTTTAAGCTGTATTAGGAGAGACTTATAGTAGGCTTTACTATATGGCTAGAATAAGACAATTCATTTTTAGATTTTTCTGAGGTCTCAATTAAAATTTGAAGTGTGCAGTGAGGTTTCTTCACATTGCCTGGGTGGAACGCCCATATTTCTATGTGCACCTGTGACCTCTGCAATTCCCACTCAATGCACAGAATTTCTTTAAAGATTTATGTATATATTTTAGAGGGGGGGGAGAGAAATAACATGTGTGTGTGCAATTAAGAGGAAGAGTGGAGGGAGAGGGAGAAAGAAAATCTCAAGCAGACTCTCTGTCGAGTGTGGAGCCCAATACACAGCTCGATCTCACAACTCTGAGATCATGACCTGAGCCAAAACCAAGAGTCAGTCACTTAACTAACTGAGCCACCTATGTGCCCCTCAGTGCACGGATCTTAACACCAGTAGTTGTTATCCTTTATCTTCTCATTCTGTGCATGTGCATTGTTCAAAATGTTAAGACCCCTTTGCACATTTCTTGCTCTACCTCCGTGTGAAGCTCCCTTCTTCTTAGCACAAGGCTTCACAAATCCATTTCCTTGAGACCCTGATCCCCAATTTCTGTCTTTGTAGGTAATAAGTTGATGTGGAGCATAATGGGTTTATCTTCCTAAACCATGGCCCAGAAATTGCTTTCATACAGAAAGCCAGGGAGATCATAGGATTTATTCCATTTACTTCCCTTCTTTCATATACTGCATATTGTCCAACATATGAAAATATTTGTTTCATTAGTTTGTCCAGTTTTACCATAATTAGTTTGGTATGAATTACTGTCATGGTCATAAGCAAAATTATGGTTTGTATGTTTTGTTTTGTTTTGTTTTCTTGTCCTGGTTGCTTGGCATGATGTTCAGGAGGAAATTTTGTAGATTAAATAAACAGCAAACCTATCTTGTCTCTATTACCTTTAGGATTCTGAAATCTTCATGCATGGAGTGGACTACAAATATGTCCTTATCTCTACAGCAACTCTTTAAATCATTTTAGCTACCACATTTTGCCTTTGAGTTTTGGCAGTTTGTCACACTTGCCTCTGAGCTTGTCACTGTGCTGACCCTCAACTCTTGAGGGACTCTATCCTGACCTAAGCTCCCTTTGTAAATTAAGGTCCTGACCTTAAATCTCATGCCACAGCTGTGCCCTTGCCTAGTCCTTGTGTTTGGGTATACTCTCAGCTCAGGCAGGATTCAGTTCTTCACAGAATAGGATGAGAGAAATAAGCATCACCGGTCTCTAGAGTCACTATAGAGTACAAAGACACTCCAGTTCATGTGGGCATGGCCTGAGAATTCAAGCCAGCAGCCCCTGGAGTTGTTGCTACTGACAGCACACCCTTTACTGCAAACCTCAGAGGGATTAATAGTGACTTTGCCTCTAAAGCTTATACCCTTTGTGGCTCTGAGGCTGTCACTTCCCTGGAATTATAGATTCATACAGTGCAGCTGCTTAATTCCCATAGAGAACCAACATGGTTTCTCACTGTCATGCTGAGATGCTCTTTCCAAAGGTTTTTTAGAAAGACAGCATCCCCATTCCCAGCCTTTTCTTCTCCTCTACCAGGAAGAATGGTGAAAAAAGTACAACTATTCTAGCAAAGGGGGAGAGAGATGCGGACTCCTTTTATTACTTTATTCTGGGCTAGAACTGTGGGCTAATATGATACCCAGGCACAATTTTATTTTGTTTTCTTTGACTTACAAAAGGTGTAGAGTCTCCCATTTTGTTTATAGAAACCTACATATCAAAAGAGAGAATAAAGGAGATTTTTATATAACGTGGTTCTTAGCAAGAATCTGCATGTGGGGATCCCCTGGGTGGCGCAGCGGTTTGGCGCCTGCCTTTGGCCCAGGGCGTGATCCTGGAGACCCAGGATCGAATCCCACATCGGGCTCCCGGTGCATGGAGCCTGCTTCTCCTTCTGCCTGTGTCTCTGCCTCTCTTTCTCTCTGTAACTATCATAAATAAATAAAAATTAAAAAAAAAAAAAGAATCTGCATGTGTACGTGCTTTTCTCCCTCATTGTAGATATACAGTCTCTGGAAAGGGCACATGGAGACCCTGCAACCCTTTTAACAAATAATGATTAGGGTCTATTCTGTTTAGCACTGTGAGGTGGAAAATCCTTCTGTGGTGGTGCCAGAAAATGTAGGCCCCACTGAGGACATTTTCTGTAGATGTTCAGTACATCATTTAATATGAATGTACATCATTTAATATGAGTGTGTTGTGACTTGATTCAGAGCTTTTTTACAAAAAATTCTCAGGAAACTTATTTTATTGACTTTGGATGTTGCTTTATTTCTTCTCTTTCAGCATTCTAGGAATTAAGGAGATTTCTTGTCAAAGAGTGAGCTAATCAGAAATTTAATTTGGAAACAACACACAATAAATATTAATTTCATATAGAAGCTAAAATATCTTGTGTTGCCAACTGTGATGCAGAAATCTTGGGGTGTATTTCCTGGGCCTCAGTAAGGGGCATCATCCAAGTGGTTGTGGAATCCACTCTTCCCTCCAACTCTACTGCCAAAAGCACATCTTTAGTTGTTGTTCGGACGCCTGGGTAGTACAGAAACCTACTGCATACATCACATAGCCTTCTGTAAGGGACTTAAAAGAGAAAGGAACTGCAGTTCCTTTTCTCTGTGTGACACTCTCTTTGATTCTTCTTGTCTTCCTCAGGCTATTTTCTTCCACTCTCTTACTACAGTGTTTCTTTTACTGGCTAGTGTGCTCCTGCTGGGCTTTAGCTGAGAGGCTTTTCCCAGTCAATTATTCAGCCTCTGCCCCTCTCTATGGTGCACTCCTATATTGCAGCCACATTGCATTATTAAACATTTTCATGATAAACAATTCAGAGTAGCATTCAAAATTAAAAACATTCATCCTGAGGCAAATAGGAACTCTAGTTTATTGGAATGTGCTTTAACAATAATCTGATATTTTTCAGAAGTAGGGTATCTAAATTACAATCTGAGTCACTGGGTGGTGGATATCTTTTCAGGGTCCTAGGACCTAGTGACCCTCTCAGAATTTGCCCTTGGTTCTCAGCAATATGGTTTTCTCTGAAGCTATGAGCTTTTCTCACAAAGAGCTGATTTTCTATTAGAAAGTTATCCACAACTTCTCTTTCTTCCCACACCTCTGAGAAAGAAGATCCAGCTTCTTCCTCCATCATCTATTAGTTCTAGGTGAACTGTATTGTACTATTGTATTAATTAAGTTTGAATAATGCACCAAGCTCAACATCATGTTATAATGAACAAATCTTTAAAATTCTCATCATTTCTGAAAGAATTTTCTTTATTAACCCTTGAGACATTCTCTAGGGTAATCTCAAATTCTTTCTTATGTGCTTCTTAACTAAGCAACATTGTACTTAAAGAACAGCTAAAATCTTTTTTTTAAAGGTTTTATTTATTTATTTGAGAGAGTGAGTGAGCAAAAGAGCACAAGCAGAGGGACTGAGTAGAGGAAGAGGGAGGAGCAGGGAGCCCAATGACCTGTTTTGCAGGACTACAGAAATGGTGGATGCACTGCTTCCTGTATCCTCTGGGACTTCACAGCTCCTGTCTCAGTATTTCAATTTCTCAGGTGCAAAATGAAGATTTGTCATGGCATCCAGCATTTAAGGTAGTTGTGAAAATATATTGAATTAATAGATATTAAGCACTTGAATAGTGCCTGAACCATTATTCAATAAATGTTTTAATGATTTTATTTATTCATTTGAGAGAGAGAGAGTGAGAGAGAGAGAGAGAGCAAGCACACACTCAAGGGGGAGCTGCAGAGGGAGAGGGAGAAAGAGAATCTTAAGCTGACTTCTCGCTGAATGCACAGACTTGTGTAGGGCTCGATTTCATGACCCTGAGATCATGATCTGAGCTGAAATCAAGAGTTGGTTGCTCAGCCGACTGAACCACCCAGGAGCCCAGCTCTACTATTACTATTAATTGGAAAGACTTATTATAAATAACATATTTTAAAATGTGCATCAAATCAGCATTGTACTTAACATGATTCTGTCTCTCCAGTGCCTCAATACCACTAATTGGATTTGTGTCTTAGGTCTTTCCAGGCAGAACCTGAATGAACTCTGGGCTGCATGCAACTGGGCTTTACCAGTTTTCAGTGGACCATTGAGATATTGCATTCCTGCCCTGACTTACTGAGTTTCACCTCTTCTTTCAGTGGTTTCTGCTACCAGTTGAGATGGCCTGTGATTTTACCTTTGCTCCTCCTTCTCTTGTCACCTCAGCCACTGGTGAGTGTTTACAGAGGCTGAGGTTGGAGAATGCTCTAGACCAGGAACCTCTGCTGGCATGTACAGCTGAGTTGGTCTCCTCAGTGTATTGTAACTGGGTCTAGTGTACTCTTGGCCCTTTTTCTGTCACGTCCTTTGTTAATGATCCATTCAGATAGGATCCTATTCTCACTATTAAAATGTTCTCCATTCTCAAGGCCAAAAATCTCAAGTTTCAGAAGGAAATGTAGGAAGACCATTGGTGATGACAAAGTATGTTGTCAGGGGGCATTTACCATTTACCAGGCTGAACATGTGTGTCCTCCAAAATCCATACGTTGAAACCTAGTTAGAGGTGGGGCTTTTGGAAGGTGATTAGGTCCTTTGAAAAGGTACATATAAGGTATTAGTGCCTTTATAAAAGAGACCCCAGAGGGCACCTTGCGTCTTCTACGATGTGAGGTTACAATGAAAAAATGGCTCTCTGTGGACCAGGAAGCGGCTCCTCAGCAGAGATTAAATTTGTCAGTACCTTGGTTATAGACTTCCCAGACTCTAGAACTGTGAGATATACATTTCTATTGTCTGTAAGCCACCCAGTCTATGGTATTTTTGTCATAGCAGCCTGAGCAGACTAAAGTACAAGATGACCGGAAATGTGCCCTTGCACTAGAGTGACCCTGTTACCAGTTCGTCTAGGTTAGTCTCAGTTTATATTTGTAATTCTAGAAGTTATTACTTTTTATTGAGATGTAATTGACATGTAACATTAATTAGTTTCAGGTATGCAACATAATGATTTGATCTGTGTGTATATCTCTTTTTATTATTTATTTATTAGTATTATATTTTTAGATTTTATTTATTTATTCATGAGAGAGAGAGGTAGAGACACAGGCAGAGGGAGAAGCAGGCTCCATGCGGAGAGCCCAATGCGGGACTCGATCCCAGGACCCCGGGATCATGCCCTGAATGGAAAGCAGATGTTCAACCACTGAGCCACCCAGGCATATAAATCTTTTTAACATCCATCAGCACACATAGTTACAAATTCTTTCTCTTATGATGAGAGCTTTTGAGATCTACTCTTTTGGCAACTTTCAAATACATGAAACAGTATTTTTACCTAGAGTCACCATGGTGTATATTACATTCCTAGGACTTATTTATTCACTAAGTGCAGATTTGTAGCTTTTGACCACTTTCACCTACTACCTCCTATTAATCTGTTCTCTGCATTTATGAGTTTTTTTTTTTAGATTCCATGTGTAAGTGACATTATACATTTTTCTATCTCTGACTAATTTCACTTAGCAATGCCTTCAAGTCCCTCCACATTGTTGCAAATGGCAGATTTTTTTTCTTTTTTATGGCTGAATAATGTTCCATTGTGTATATTTACCACTCTGTCTTTATCCGCCCATCAATGCACATAGATCATTTCAATGTTTTGGAGATTGTAAATAATGCTGCAGTGAACATGGGGCTGCATATATCTTTTCAAGTCAGGGTTTGATTTTTTGAGATAAATACCCTGAAGTGGAATTACTGGATTGCACGGAAGTTCTGTTTTTAATTTTTTGAGGAGTCTCCATACTATTTTCCACGGTAGCTATACCAGCTTACATTCCCACTGAGTGCACAAGGATTTTTTTCTCCACGTCCTCGCCAACACTTGTTGTTTCCTGTCGTTCTGATAATAGCCATTCTGACAGTTGTGAGGTGATATCTCATTTGGTTTTGATATTTATTTCCCTGATCATTAGTGATGTTAATCACCTTTTCGTGTACCTGTGGGCCATCTGTTCTCTTTGGAAAAATGTTCAGTTCCTCTGCTTAGTTTTTAATCAGTTTATTTGGTTCTTTTTCACTATCAAGTTGTAGGGCTCTTTATATATTTTTATATATTAAATCTCTTCCCTGATGTATGATTTGCAAATATTTTCTCCCATTCCAAAGGCTATCTTTACGTTTTGTTCATGATTTCCTTTGCTGAGCAGAAGGTTTTTGGTTTAATGTAGTTGCCATTTATTTATTTTAGCTTGTGTTGCCTTTGCTTTTGGTGTCAAATCCAAAGAACCATCACAAAGACCAGTGTCAAGATGCCTACCACATATGTTTTCTTCTAGGAGTTTTATGGTTTCAGGTCTTACATTCCCTAGCAATTTTTGTATCTCTCCTTCAGTCTTAGAAGTAAATTATAGGGTAGTAAATTGTAAGGCCATTTTACCTTGAACTGTTGTCTTATAATCACTATCCAAATTGCTTTATGACAGAAATTAATGTCCGTTTTCCATGATCTCCAACTCTGCATTACAGGTGGTTTTTAGCGATTCTATTACAAACCTTCCAGGAGAGTTATGTGGATAATTGTGTTTAAGAGCCTAACATAAGCATATTTGTGGTGAAAGGTATGATGAACATAGGATATAAGACTCTACCACAGTAAAATAGAAAAAAAAATCTCTTTTCAGGTGACACCTCCTCCTGAAGCCTTTCTTGATTGCCCAAGACAGGCGAAGCAATCCTCTGTGCTTACATAAGACCTCCTGTACTTATATCTCTCTTAGGATTTACCATATTATATTCAAATTAACTTTGGAATGTGACTGTACTTTTTGAAGGCAGGGACTGTTCTGCAATTATTTGTGCTTTCCCAGGGCCCCACACAATGCCTGGCACTAGTAGATACTGAAAAAAATGTTTGTTGTTTGTCATACTCAGTTGAACACTAGGCTATTTTTATTGTCTCTTTTATTGATTGAATTTGGCCACCTACATTATAAAACAAATTAATCGATGTTTTATCGATCATGCAGGCCACCTATCCAGCCTGTATTTCCAGTCTTCCACGTCTGAAACATTCTCTTGCTTCCACCTCACATGGAGGCAAGTCCATCTTGTTTCCTTCTCCCTATTCTCAAGAAGTCTGATGACACTCCATGTTCCTGGTCATGTGATAATAAGACACCAAAAATAAGATTTTAAGATGGAGGCAACATCTACCTTAACTGGGAATTTCTTAGTAAAACCCCATTAGGGACTGTAGCCAACCCCAGAGAGAGATATGGCTACAAGGTCCACAAATTAAGCCAATAACCCAGGTAAGGCAGATGTTAATAGGTTTCTCTGGCCAAAGTCATGTCTGGAGTCTGAAATAGGAGCTGATCTTGATGAAAGAAATTGATCAAATAAAGAGAAGCCAACTAGAACCTAGAATAATTCTCATTCTTTGCCTGTAATTCTGGTAAAACATTTGAAGGTAGTGGCTCACATATGGTGTTTATACTCCGTGGATTTGAATGACCTGAGCTATTCTTGTTTTGCTTTGCAATGAATAACTGAGATTTGAGCATTGCAGGATGAAAGAAAAAATGTTTCAAAATCCAAAGTGACTATAGCAATTTCTACCTTTCAAGTGGGGTAGGGTGACATATTTCATATCAGAGGAAAAATATACATCTGTACTACTGCCTTCTACTCATGGAGGCCAGAAGTGGAGAAGGAAAGGAAAGCCTGAAACTTCAAAGTCTCTGCAAGTTTTTTGGGGGTACCAAAGGTGGAGATAACCCACCGTTTTGTCAAAGGACATTAATGAGTTTTTTTTTTTTTTTATGGTATTTGAAAGTGAGCACAGAGCTTGGTTAGATTGGAGAATTAAATTAGTCTGCATAATAAAATGAAGGGAATTGAGATGTGAAATTTGAGGGGAAGAGGTGGTTAAGCAACAGGTCAAGTTAGTCTGGAGACAAGTATGGGGTGGTTAATAATTAAATATAAGCTATAGGCATTGCTTCATGCTCAAAATGCCCCAAATTCCAGTTGTCCTAAATATGTAGTAAGGTCTGTTCCACTCGCCATGCTTTTGAGGAAATCATGGAGCAAATGAGTTCTGTATCTGTGTTGTCTAAATTGAATATAACAGAGCTCCTGGAACTTTAATATACATGCAGATAGACTGGGAATCTTGTTAAACATGCAGATTTTGATCCAGTAGCAGGTCCAAAATTCTGCATTAGTAAGAAGCATCCTGATCTTAGCAATACGTCTGGTTTCGAGACCACATTTTGAGTGTCAGAGAGAGAGGCAAGGGCACCATAGGCAAGAAATGTAGGCGAACTATCGTGTTCAGTGGATTGGGAAACTTAGACTCAGAAAACCCTTGAGAATGTAAACCCTAGAGATCCTCACATGTCTTAGGACAGTATTAGACTGCCCACCAAACATGGGGAAAAGGGTGGAATCACTTTTATTAAATTTCAAATGGCAGGGAGAGGGGAGCTGACACTGGAGTTCCAGGCACTTGAATTACTTTTTGAGTTTTCGAGTTTTGGGGGTTTTAGGATAGAAACTTTCATGATTTGCTTTTCATGGTCTCTTCCCCCACCCTCTTTTTTTTTTTTTTTTAATTTTCCATTGTTTTTTCTCCTAATCTGCATTTTGTTCACATCCAATGCATGCATAGTCTCAACTGGAATCCCAAGAAGAAAAGTCAAGCTTGCCCTGAAAGTGTCACCCCTAATTAATATCCTAGAAGGCCACCTTTCATTAGTATTCAGCCCTGTTTTCAGCCCAGATCATTAATGGACTCTTTTCTCTGAGGATGATAATTGGGTGTGACGCTGATGTTCCCTGCTGGTCTGGGGATATGAAGAACTTTATCACTGTGGTGGGCTCCTCCGGGAGTTAAATGGCATGGCTGGAAGCTGTTCCACCAAGAAAACATCTTCTGGTATTGTAAGCAAAGTTTCAGCCATCACCAAACCTGATGTTGCCGCATACCTGCAGGTGAGGTTCACGTAATCGTTCATGGATGAGAGCACTAACACTGCTGTTCACTCATGGAGTGTCTGTTGTCAGTAAGCCCCATGCAAAGTTCTTAGCCCCTCTCTGGAGTCACTCATCGGTAGGTTAAATGCAACAAAAACAAGAATTCCTCCTCTGACATGAGTTTCAATTTAGGATACTCCCCATTCTGACTTGGTTAATATGAATTCTGAAATAGTAAATCACAGGTTTCCCAAACCTCATTTTTTCTCAGCCTTTTACTTGTTGACCATTCTTCATTCTAGTCTAGAACTTTGTGTATATCAGAGCTATACATGCATTTGTTTTGTCACCTTCCCAATGGAAACTTTCTTGTCACTTTCCCTGGTTCCATTCACAGGGCAGCATGTTCCACAGTATTAAGCAAGCATTTCCCTTTCTTCCCCTGGTAATTGTGAGCTCTGGCTAAGTCTGACACATTGGGGTGTGGACAGCAGTTCTTGAGTGGCAGGTGAGTGATTAAGGTGGGACATGGACTAAGAACCAGGCCAAAAAGCAGGTAAGGAACCAGGCCAGCAAACCAGACCTGGGGCCCCAACTTCCCGGAAAGCAAAGCAATGCATGTGGTCTACCTTCCTGGGAAAGGGATAGGACTTGTTCTACAGAGCTGAGGAGGTAGAGAAAAGCAGACGAGAAAGCTGAGGATTATTAGAACAGCTGCAAAGTCGGGCTGCTTACTGAAGCCATCATCAGTCCCTGAAATTTATAGATGCTTCCTGCTGAGGTCCTATCTGTTCCCCAGGGTGGCTGCTTCTGGACCTGCAGGTAGAAGTGAGTGAAGTAACTTGCTGGAGTGGAGGAAGGCGTAGGTCCAGAGAGCACAAAGACAGTTACTGATACAGATACTATGGATTATAGGATGTCTCCAAAATTATAGGATGACCCTGAAGGGACAGCACCGATCATGTTTCAAGCTAGACTTTAGAAACATATGTATGGAGCCAGTATGAACTTACTACTAGCACAAAGACTAGCACCCAACAATACACAGTAGCTACTACTCATGTTTGTTGTATTGAGCTGGACTAAGTATGAGCAGGCTGGGGTTTGTCCAAGTGGAAGCCTTGGGTGTGTGAATCACATAGCAGCAAATTGATATGATTTTAAAAGGGCAGATATATTGAGAAAACTGAACACAGCAATAAAAGGAAGGCTGCATGTTGGGAGAAGGGGTGTCGTGAGAAGGACACAGTGTGAGAAATCCAGAGGTGGGGCATCTAGAGAACAGATTAATTCAGTCACCTGCTAATGTCTTTAATGGGCCAGCTTCTTTCATTCTTTCTGATCTCCATCCTCAGCGGGCTACTTTTTCCTCAGGCTTGACCTTCTATGGTGAGGAGGTGGCTTATCGCTGTCTCATAGTTGCATACAGACACAACAACAAACAGGGTTATGAGAATTGTCCATTTCAGGTTCTCCTTCATAGAGAGGTCCAAGTAGACCTCTCCTCATCACTCTTTGGCAAGAACTGGGTTTCTGTTTATTCCTCAATCAATCACTGACAAGCAGAATGAGATTTCCATGACTAGGATATATTGTGCTGAGCATAATGTATTCCTTGAAGCTGGGGGCCTGGCACTGGATCTGGACTCGCTCTAAACTAGCAGGAGGAGGGTGGATATAGGTAAGAGAGTTTGGGTAGGCTACCGTGAATGTCTGTTAGAACAGAGACTTAGGCAGTTTGAGGGGTTCTTGGAATGAGTCTTGCTGAAAGCTGAAGTTTAGTGTCTGGGGTGCACTTATCTCATTTCTAATAGAACACTTGTTGCTCTCAAGTCCCTGAACTGGGGTCATGCTGAAGACCATGCATGCAGGAAGGGTAATGAAGGGTTCAAAGGGCAAAGACTGTATCCCAAGTCATGATCTTTAGAAGTAGAACCCACCTGTTCCTGTTGATGTTGTGGGTGCACACTGGGGACCCTAATTTTAGGAGACTGGCCTTAGCTTGGCTAAGGCCAGGTTCATCATGTAGCTCTACTGATGATCCACAGAGAAGTTTCTCCTTGGTCCAGTAACTCTTCTATGCAGTCATAGATCGAAGACTAACAATGTGGATGCTCATTCCCCAAAATGCTTTCTCCTTACTAGCTGGATGTCTTCCAACAGCTCTCTGCCCTTCTAGCCCCTTATGTTCCTTGCTATAAGCCCAGGCTCATGTACTTTCCAAGGTCAGCTTTGAACCAGTGGGGAAGTGCATTTCTATCTGAAACTTCCAGACAGCCTGTGGGGAAGTTGGGAACAGGATATTTCTTTTATGGCACCCCTAGTCTTACTAGATAACTATTCTTTCCAATCTTCCTCCTCCTTTATGCTCATTCTTCTAGATGTATTTCAGGTTCAAAGAGGCCAAAATGAATGATACTTTCCTCCTAACCAACTTTTAATCATGTTTTCCACTTACTGCTGAGGTGGTTGCAGACATATTATCGTTTTAGATTTGGAAGAGTGCTTCATTTCTATTTCATCATTTTCCTAGTAACACTTAGTTATAAATTCTTTGGCCAAATTCAATTGGAAAATGAAATTATCCTTATTTCATTCTCAATTTCTTTATGTGAGAAAGTCACAAAAGATACTTTTTATGTTCTGTCTCTTGAGGTTTAAATGCCAGTCTAACCTCTTGTACCCTTGACACATTGTCCCAAGATAGTTTGACAATGGAGACATTTTGGATGCCATAGGATATTTCATAACTTTAAATATTTTATAACAAATTAAATGTTAATTATATGCTGGTCAGGAAAGAAAATTGCTGAAGTATTTAATTAACATTTAATTTATTAGTCATCAAATATTTAAGTAGCTCCTATTGCAGGGACTTTTCTTCCTCATTAGTTGTAAGTTAGTAACCCGTTATCATTGTTAGTTACTCTAGCTCCTACTACTCCAAATATGTATGGCCTCTCTAGATTTCTTTAAAAAGATCTTTGCATACTGTACAAGGTAAACCTCAATACAGAAAGACATTTCTAATTCCTTTTCCCCCCAAAGTTGATTACTACTTAGACATATTTTCTCACAGAAAATCGACATTTGTACTGTAATTTATAATTTGAAAAATGCTTTCATTTTCATGATATCAAATGGCCTTTTCATTAGTAGCCACTTTGAAATTTGTAGGTGGGTAGAATCACTGCTATTTGTAGGAGTTGGAATCTTAGTGGGGTTGTGTAACCTCCCAGTTCCCACGTAGCGTAGGTGACATTTGACCCCAGAGTTTAGTTAGCCTGTATCATGATCAATGTCAGGTGGTATTTCAGCCTCAAAAAGTCCTGACAGTTCCTTCATTAAGTCACTTTTGTGTTTTGTTTTTAATTTATTATGAATGGAAACTATGGCCTATAAATGATTTCCTTGAATGTATTTTTATTTAAGCAAAATATGGGACTAATTTCTTTTTTTTTTTTTTTTTGTGAATGTATCACGGACATAAGACAAAAATGTATATTCTCTATTTGGAGCCATGTGGTTCTCCATATACTTAATATATTTATTATTTGTATTATTCATTTTATTGATTGCATTAGTTCCTCTAGGTATTTGCTTATTTTTTGTTTACTAGATCTACCCATTTTTGAAAGAAGTATATTGAATCTTCCGGGTATATTTGTTAAGTTTATTTATTTATTAAGTTCTGTTCGCATTTCCAGTACTTTTTGCTTTACATATTTATCTGCTGTGTTTTTTGGTGACTGTGGCATCTTCATGAATAGTGTATTCTTATTGTAAAATATTTCTAAGACATCTCTGATGTTTTTATAAGCTTGTCTGATTTTAAAATGCTCCATTCAACTTTCCTTTTATTTATATTTTCTCAGTATCTCTTTGTCTCTTTATTTTCAACCTTTCATTTTTGCTTTAAGTATTTCTTGTAAGCTTAAGAGGTTTTCTTTCTTTTTCATTAAATAGATTTGATTGTCTTTTGCCTTTTAATGGGAGAATTGAGTCATGCACAGTGCAAAGACAGGTGTGCTTGATATTATTCCATCTCTCTTGCTTTGTTTTGTATTCATTTACATAGTTGAGTCTTCTTTTTACTTACATGGCTTATTGAGATATAATTAAAGCACACTAAATGGGCATATTTAAAATGTACTGTTGGTTAGTTTTTGATATATCTGATATATGTGTACATTTGTGAAGTCATATTTTCATTCAAGACAACAAGCATTGTTGTCACCTGCAAAAAAAACATCCTTGTGTTTGTTTGTAATTTGTCCCTCTTTTCACCCCTGGCTTTAGGCAAACACTTCTGCTTTTTGCTGATATAAATTAGTTTGAATTTTTTAAAATTTTATATGAATGAAGTCATAGAGTATATACTCATTTTTTTGCCATTCTTTCAAATTACAGAATGATTTTGAGATTCATTTACTTTGTGTGTATAGCAATAGTCATTTCTTTTATATTCCATTGCATAGATATGCCACAGTTTGTTTATCCAATGACCTGTTGATGGCTATTTGGGTTGTTTCCAGTTTTTGTAGTTTATGAAGAAAGCTGCTATGAATATTTATGTAAAAGTCTTTGTATGGACATATGCTATCTTTTCTTTTGGGTAAATACGTAGGAGTAAAATGGTTGGATTATATGGTAAGTATATATTTAACTTTATGACACTACAAACTGTTTTACAAAGTGGTTATCCTTTTACATTCTGACTAGCAGTATATGAGAGTTTCATTTGTTCCACATCCCTATAAATACAGAGATTATAATAGGACCCAGGAGTGACATGACATAATAATCTAATAATCTAAATGTCTAGTTACTTGATATGTAAAGAACCAGGCAAATGTGACCAATTATCAAAGGAAAAGGCAATAAGTAGATGCTAACCCTGAACTGGTCCAGATGTTGGAATTATCAGACAAAATCTTTAAACATCTATTGTTAACTATGCTTCATGATGTCAAAGCATACACATTTGAAATGAATGGAAAGATAGAAGTTCCCTGCAGAGAAATAAAAACTATGACAAAGAGCCAAGAGTCATTTTTTAGAACTGAAAGAAATGTAGTATTCTAAATAGAAAAGTTCACTGTATGAGCTCAGTAGCATAATGGAGAAGATGGAGAAAAAAAGTTTGTGAATTTGAAGATAATCTAAGAAACAAAGAAATAAAAAACAAAATATTAACAGAGCCTCAGAGACCTGTGAAACAATAGCAAAAGGTCTAACATACATGTCATGGTGGTCCTAGAACAAGAGGAGAAGGATATTGAGGCAGGAAATACATTTTTTTTGGGGGGGGGGAATCATCCAAAATTTATTCTCCAACAAGACAGACAGAATCAGCAGGTAAAAACTATCAGGGTTTCTCCACAGATCATATATTCACATGGGCATGATTTGCTTAACAAGGAGAAAGGCTCTAGTGTGTTCTCTGTAACAATATCCACTTCACAGTGTAAACAGGTACTAACGTGTTCTCAACTTACAATTCCAGAAGGAAAGGCACAACGTGGCAAAAAAATTCTTTTTGGATCCTAAAGTTGGGTGCAATAAACACATTTTAAAAACTAATGACCAAACTTCCCAATTTTCCCCCGGGAAAATAAACCCATAAATTTACAGATTTAGGAAGCTCAGTGAAACTTAAACAGGACAAACTCAAAGAAAGATGTACCTAGATACATCAGAGTCAAACTGATGAAACTAAAGATCAAGTCTTGAAAACAGCTGGAAAAGTCTCACATTACATACAAGGAAGCAATGATTAGGAAGACATTGGATTTCTCATCAAAAACCACGGAAGCCAGAGAGAGTAAAATGACCTTAAGTGCTAAAGAAACAATGAACCGTCAACCCAAAATTCTATGTCCAGTGAAAATATCCATCAGGAATGACAGCAAAATGAAAGTATTTTTCTCAGAAGAAGGAAAGCTAAGAGAATTCATCAGCAGGAACAAAAAATGCTTCTTAAGAAATGCCAAGGAAATGTTCAGGTTGAAAGGGTCTTTGGGAATAAAGGAGAGCACCAAGAATTGCAACTCTCAGGGTGAACAGAAAAAATTATTTTTTTTTTTCTCTTGAGGTTTCAGAAATATGTATGACTGAAAACAAGCAAATACTTACGGGATTTTCAATGTACGAAGAAGCAATATGTATGACAATTGTAAAGGTTGGTGGAAGGACCCATGTGGTTGCAAATCTACTTTTTATATGAAATGGAACAAAATTAGCTATAATTATGCGGAGAAGGTAAGGTTATATTTATTTTGTAATTATATTGTAATTTCTAGAGCAGCCACCGAAGACCACTAAAAACAGGACAAAGCAAAAGATACATAGCCAAAAAAACCAGTAGATTAATTAAAATGGAATACTAAAAAGATTTAAATAATTTGAATAAATACTCTTTTCATTGTTTTTGCTGATTTGTTAGAGTTGATATTCATTTCATTTGTTTCCTGCTTATTAATTTGAAAGTTCTGCACATTACTATTCTTTTTTCCGTTGCTCAAACTTGTATATGTATTTCTCTACTATTTATTTCCCCCATTAAGACCCTGTATCTTCCCTCTATTCTCCTGATGATTACTCCCACTAAAATAAGATTTCAAGAATACTTTCACTTTCCCAGTCTCTTAAACTCCCAGCCCCAACCCAGATGAGACTTTTGGAAGACTTCTTCTTTTCTCTATCCCTAACCGCAAAGTTTTGCTGAAATAGTTTAGTATTATTAAATTTTTCACTGTGTTTATCCTTTCTTTTTAATAACCCTTATTTAGTGAAAACATCACTCATTCTCACAGTTTTTAAATATTCATTTATAGTTCTCTCTTGCTTTCACACACACACACACACACACACACACACACACCCACCCAAACACACACTGCAAAGCCTGATGCTTACCACTGTTTCCTCTTCTTTTCACTAGAGTACACATTGAGTTCTTCATTCTGACTTATTAGTTGTTTGGATAGAGTCCTTTCTTTAGCATTATCTTCTGATGAGAGATGGGTGACATAATATATGCAGATAATTTTTTCTCCTGACAGTTAAGTATCAAGATTGGATACAGAATTCTTGGGTTGCATACCATTCCTCTCAATAGGAAAGATGTTCTCCAAAATTTTCTGGCTTTTAACATGATGAATAAAGATTTCTTTTTTAAATATTTTATTTATTTATTCATGAGAGACACACAGAGAGAGAGAGAGAGAGAGAGAGAGAGAGACAGAGACATAGGCAGAGGGAGAAGCAAGCTCCATGCAAAGAGCCTGATGTGGGACTCGATTCTGGGAATCCAGGATCCTGCCCTGAGCCAAAGGCAGATGCTCAACCACTGAGCCACCCAGGGGTCCCTGAATAAAAATTTCTATACCACTGTGTAGCAGATAAATTTCTCTTTCTGCTAGAAACTCATAATTATTTTGTTATCTTTGGACTTCAGGAATTTTAAGACAGTGTACTCAGGAGTATATCTTTTTCAGTCAAATTTGCTTAGTGTACACTTAGTGCACACTTTTAATCTGAAAGCTTAGACTTTCTTACATCTCAGGAAAGTTCTTTTATTGCTTATTTTACTTATTTCCTCTTGTCACTATATTCCACTGATGATTTCTAGAACTCCTATGACTGACATCTTAGTTCTCAGTCTATCCTCCGAGACTTTGATCTTTTCTGTCACAATTTGCTTTTCTATTCTTTGTGATTGTTCTTCTAATTACAATTACAAGGCACTAATTTGGGTCTTGGTGTTTACCACTTCTCTGTCGATTAATTTGCTGGGATATTTAGTTTGAAAATCAAGGTTTTTTGATCTAGAAGATTTGTGTGTGGGTGCTTGAGAGCTGCACTTGAATTTCATGAAGTACTATTGGTACACTTTTGGTCAGCTGTCCTCTTTCTGCTATGGAAGCACCACTTTGTTAGGCGCCTCTTTTGTTTGGTCTTGTCTTTTCTGGAATCATTTGATATGTTCTTCTCTTTTGTGTGTCACTGAGACTCAGATCTAGTTATTGGGATTTCCCAAGTGGCAGGAACCCTGATACCAGTCAGAGGTAATATGATCTCTGCCTCATGGGGTGGTGAAGTGGAAACAGCAGTTTGGGGTCTTTAGAGAAAGTTGCATTCTTCCCAGACTCCACACATTCTTCTCACCTGAAGGGCAGGAAAACTTTGGCTCCATAGTTCAGCATATCTCAGCTTCCTGGGGACCTGTGAGACCTCACACGAGGGGTCAATGTTGACCTTACCCTTAGGCGGTGAAAATCTGTGGGGATGGAACTCCTTCAAGGTATCCAGTCACTACGTATCTCTTTGTGGTCTTCAGTCTCCCATGTCCTCTCCCCATTAGACATGAATTAGAGTCTGACATCTCTCTGGCAATTAGCTGCCATCAGCCCCAGCAGCTAATTGGGGCAGGAACAACAGATCATGTGGACTTAGGAGGAGAGGGAAGACCTCTCCTCTGTATGAGGTTGCCATCATCCCAGAACCCCCCTTCTTGTGGAAGTTTAAAAAAAACCTAAGCTGCTTCTGCATAAAAATGTAAGGGAGATGGAAATAGGATTTTAAGCAAAATAGATGGAAAGAAAATGTATGTACACATTTCAGATGTTCATTTACCTGGGAGAGCAAAGGGAAGACATCCATCTTAAAGGATGGGGAGAGTTTGGGACATTTCATACTGGTAGTGTTGTAATAAATGGACTATTACCTAGGGCTAATTGACTAATGAATCCTAGTGATGTAAGCTAAAGCTGTGGTCATTAAATAAGGAGTGACCTTAGCTATATACAAACATGTCCTTGGGGTCAACTTAATGTTCTGTTTTGACCCATCTGGGGTAGATCTAGTGTGGGGGTTTGAGGAGTTCCTCTAAGCCTTTCATGTCCTTGGGAAATCCCTGCCTTCCCTAGGGGAACCACTGCTACTCTTTAACCAGCAAGAATATTTTGGACCAACACTCACTGTTGGGGCTGAGGGCCTGGGGGTTCTTTGAGTAGAGAAAGACATAGTGGATGTCTCTGAAGATTCCAGTAATTTCCTAGTGAGAGAAGTCTCTGGTCAAAGAGACTAGTCATTGAGCTATTGTCTCTTACCTCCACAGATACCCTTCTATACTCTACTTTGTGATAGATTGTCTGTCCATCACATTTATGCTTTGTCAGCTGGTTCCTGTTAGGACTTGTCAATAGTGAATGCTAAGAGGGAGACTGCAAGAGGAGGAAGATGGGATTTATTCCTTTCTGTTTGCTTTTTGGTCCTTTGAGTATCACACAGTAAAGCTTCTTCACTCTGGCGGCAGCAGTTCTTCCCTGTAGGAGCAGCTGAATTTGTTTGCAGTTTTTTCCAGCACCTGAGAATCAGTCTCATTGCACTCCCTCCCCTCCCCGCCCCCCAGCACCAGTCTGCTAGCATGCCCTTATCTGAAGATGATACCCTCCTCTAAGTCCCCCCCGCTACCCCCCATCTCTGAGTTTCCATAATTACAAACTCTTCCATTTGCTCCTCTGGTTCTAGGGGGGATAGCTGTGTCTTATTCTTACTGTAACTGTGATACCTTAATGTTCTTTTATACTTGCAGCTTTCTGCTTAATAACTTTGTATAATTCTTTATATAAAATTTTTTCTTTTCTTTTTTTTTTTAATTTTTATTTTTATTTATGATAGTCACACAGAGAGAGAGAGAGAGGCAGAGACACAGGCAGAGGGAGAAGCAGGCTCCATGCACCGGGAGCCCGACGTGGGATTCGATCCTGGGTCTTCAGGATCGCGCCCTGGGCCAAAGGCAGGCGCCAAACTGCTGCGCCACCCAGGGATCCCTATATAAAATTTTTTCTATTCAGATTTCTTCTGTGTTTTATGTCTCCTGACGGCTTTAACTGATGTAAGACTCATTTGGGTTTGTACCTAGAATTGTAGTATGGATTTTTCAGTCAACACCACGTGGGAGCCCTTGAGACTTAAAAGTCTTTGCAGAAAATAGGAAGAGGCATGACCGTTTTTATTTTTTCTGTTCCCCAGACCTTCCATGAAAATGGATCACATGGATCCTGTCTTATATGGTGGTTCTAATTGAGAGCCACCCCTTCCCCACAGTGCTGGTTTGGGCCACTAGAAGTTACATACTTCCAGACAAGACTACTCTAAGAATGCCTAGATACCCAGGAAACAAGGCAGTGGTATAGAAGCATAATCCTTGGCCCTACTGAGAGTCTGCAGAGCCACCTAAGGATTCCTAGAAGAGGAAGAGTTAATGCTGCAGAGCTCTCTGGAGTCTGTGGCCAGAACATTTAGAAGAGACTTATGGTAATGGCTGCTCTAGTAGCTGCCATAAGTCAAATTATCAGGGTTTATGGGAAGCCAGGGAAAGCTGGTCTACAATTAGGAATCTGGGCAAAATTTTGAAGGATGATTGGCATATGGCTAATAATAGTATCTTCACTTTATTGAACACTGTATCTTAAACACTTGACATCTATAATCGTACTTAATCCTCACAACCATCCATTTTGTAAATGAGGAAATAGTTTTAAATAGGTTCAGTAATTTACTCATATAGTCATGTAGTTAATAAATACTCAGAATGGGCCTTGGGTCCAGGTCTGTCTTGAAACTAGAGCTATTAAGCACTATTCCTGACCTTCTCATTATGTAGAAATTTTGATAGGCAAGAAGTCAATATTCCAAGTGGGAAGAAGAGCATAAGCCCTCTTTGGCTGTAACTGCCTAGTTCCTACTTCTCCCTGTTGGTCTGAAATTGGTTTTAGTAAAAATAATGTTAATTTGACAAAATCATCGATGTTTGTTTTATCTCTAGGCAGTTTGACTTTTTTCTTTTTTGGTTCACTTGTGTTTACTTTTTTGGTAATCCAAGCTATCCCTTCAGAGAAAAAAATCACTTTTCTTTTTTCCAATATAATTGATTGATCTTTCATATAATTGATTGATCTTTAAGATAAGCTGGGTACATTTCTCTCTGACTATAGAAAGATTCTCAACTCACTCAGATTTACTTAGTGCATACATGAATAGAATTAATGTCACATCATGGCAGTGGGAGGGGAATGTAGTCGGGCGAAGAAGTAGCAGAGAGAGAAAGCGTCACCATCCTCTCTTCTCCCATTAGGTGACACATTCCTGGAACCAGAAAATCTGTTTACGATTCCATACTGCCTAAGCAGCGTTGTTAATTGGTCTTAAATAACTGATGTAGGGCTTTTGTTTTAATGTATCTTATAGCCTGTCCAATAAGAACAATACACCTAACCATCTACACATACTTTTGCCAGCCTGTCCTCAGGTCTGATATTGTTGGTGGTGATATGAGTGGAGCCATTTGATGAATTTACTGCCAGGTCCACAAGTGGGTGGTCGTGGCTCTTTGCTATTAGGAAAAACCACTGCTACTCTTTAACCAGCAAGAATATTTTGGACCAACACTCAAATTTTTATTTTAATTGTATAATGTCAGAATATTTACATTCAAACTCAGTGGAAATGATGAATCTGGGAAAGAGGCTCTTTAGGACCACATTGTGGGGATGGCATATGACAGTGCCCTGGACTTGGAGTCAGAGGACTTGAAACTTGGTCTCATCAAGATCTCAGAATGTCAGCCTTCTTATCTCTAACACTTGACTAAATCACCCCCCACACAGTACCAGTATGAGTTAGGGTGAGATCAGCTGTAAGTAACAGAAAATTTAGATCAAATCAGCTTACGTAATAGAGAGACTATATTAGTTTATGTGATCGGAAGTCTAGAATTAGATAGGCTTCAGGATTGGTGTGATTCAGCAGATGATGTCATCAAGAATCATGTCTCTTTTCATCTCTGTCCTTTTTTGCCTTTCCTGGTGCCAGCTTCATCCTCAGAATAAATACCCATTGCTGTCACAACTCGAGACCCATATGCATCCTTGTCCACATTTAGAGTGTGTATATATGGGAATACTCTGGAAATCTTTTGGAAGATAGATGATATTTTCTCTTGCAGACCCCTAGAAAACTTCAGCGTACATTGTACGGTGCTCGTTCAGTGTTTGAACTGTGTCAATTCCTACCTTTAAATTAGCAACTGAGGCCTGAGGTTGGGATACTACTTCTTTTCCTACATATCCCACATCTAGAACCAGGTATGGCATGACCTTCTGCCAAAGCATGTGTGCTACAGTAGATTGATTGTAGATTCCAGAATGGAAATCTTGGCAGCTACCAAGAGAAGGGGAATGGAGGTTAGGGTAGCAACCACAATATCCATGATGGGAACGTTGAGGACAAGACACTCAGCCCCAACGTGCCCCTAACACACATACCTTCAACCAAAGCAGCCCTGACCACTTACTTATGGGAAAATATTAGAAACCCAATAAAACACCATATCATGGTATTGTTATTATTAATAGTAGCAACCACAAAACTACCACAGTCTTAATTGGCTTACTTTTTGTATCTCCCAGTAAGTTTTGCGTCCTGTGGACTTTGTTATTTTCATTTTCTCTTCAGCCAGAGAAGAAACTGATAATTTTGTATCTTGCTTAGGTCCAAAGAATATTGAGTAATGCTGATCCCAATAAGCTTATTGCCATTCTCTGCTTATAATATATTTGAAAGCACCTTTTCTGCACCTGAAAATGCAGATTGGTTTCTGTTTACTGTTGCAAGAGACACCTCTTATTAAGATGTAAGCAGAGTAGAAATAAAATTATAGAAGAAGTCTTCGGTTTTGACCTTCTTGACTTTGTTGCTAATAAACTGTCAAGATAACACATTACCTTATAAAGAACACCTTAAAATATTCAAGACTCCACTGGTCAAATTCCTTAGCCAAAGGAAAGATAAATCTATGTATAAACAGGTAGATTACCAATTTATATTGTCTGTTTCTTGTTTATCAGTCATTGAAGTTCAAGGCCACAGTAGCTTGAATTTTTCCTGTCTGAAAGGTTAACTTGGTGTTTTTGGATAAGGGCTCTTAGCTTTTTAGTCTTTCGACCTTGGAATGCCATTCAAACTAAGCCCTTCCCTCTAATGTGGCCTCAATTATTCACAATGCCTTTAATCTTACAAATTAACCAAATCCCTTCCACTGACCTTGCCCAGGGCGCAGGGTAGACCTTTATCAGTTAATGAAATTTGACTTGAAAATTTTGTGGTTTTTATCATTTACGTTTAATTTGAAACTCTTCTTTTTCTTTATTACGAGTTAAAGCTACAATGAAGAGCAGACTTGCCCAAAGTCTGACAGCATTGTTTTAAAACAATAGATTTTATTCAAATCCTAAGCGATAGAATAAAATGGTCCTATCATCCATGGGCCAGCCTTGGCTATAAAATTTCTTCATCTAGTATTTGACCTTAATTTAGGAATTCTTGTCTCTTCCCTCCCTCCTCCTCTGTCTCCTTTCCTCCCTCTTCCCCATTGTCCTTTCTCCTCCTCCCCTCCTTCCTCTTCAAGGGTTGTGAGATAGATTTTGTCCTTCTCAGCCAACAGTGCTTGGTTTTAGGACCTGCTCTATAGGTTAGGGCCTAACATGTAATTTTGCTTGTGAGATAAACTATTCTCCCCGGTATTTTCCAACCCTGATGAGATAGAGGCCTGAGCAACACCCCTGCCCATTTCCTGTACCGTACCCTCAAATCCTCTTAAAGCCCCCACCCTACCCCGTTAGCTTCACCCCAAACTGTAATTCATCTCTATGAGTCAGGTTAAACCCTCTGGAACCCTTCTCCCAGCTATTTATTTTCACAGAATACTGGAACCTTTAGGACTGGCTGTTCTTTACTGGAGTATTGGTTCAGTAAAACTTTGAGGCCTGCATGCTGTGACCAGGTGCAGGCAGGTGATGGAAAGGTAGTTTCCACCTCATTCCTCAAAAGCTCTCACTCCTTCACCCCCCACTCCCTGGGCTTTCCTCAAAGATCACTCAGGCTGTCTGGGTTTGTCCATCATATTCCTACTGGGAAAATCTCTTTCCCATGATTTAATTTCTGCCTAGGAGCTTCTGCCTCTGGATTGCCAAGGGCTGTTGCGCCACCAAGGCTAGATGGGCTTCCATGAAGGTGCCTGTGACCAAACATCACCTGATGGGACTGAGGCCATGATCTCCCCCTGCTGGCTGTGCATACACTGTGCTCTCTGTCTCCACAGGGCGAGCAGGCCTGAGGGCCTGGAGTGGGGCTCCCGGCCTGGAAGTCAGCGCAGAGCGTGCTATTGCCATCCCTGGTGCTGGCACTCACTTCACTGACCACTGTCACCCAGCTGGGCTCTTCTACTATCCCCAGTGAGGACTGGATGGATTCCTTGATGGGGTTTCTAGGTCTTACTCTATCTCAGGCAGAGTCTGCAAATTGAAATCAAAGGATTATGCTTATTAAATGGACCCCAGGAGGGGCAATTGACTGTCACAGCATTCATAGCCCACCCGCCCAGTAGGTTTTGCTGGCTCACTATTGACTTGCCTGTCTGCCTCTCTGCACTTTTCTGCATCAGTGTTTGGAGACTGGGAAATATTTTCCGTACTCAGACACTGTGTTCAGATGCTGGCTTTCCTGCCTTCTATCTGTGTGCCTCTGGGCAAGTGAGTTAGTTTTTCTGGGCTTCAGTTTCTTCAGTTGTAAAATTGAGGCTCTGCTGTTATCTACCTCTGAGAGCTCCTCGAAGGCACAGATAACCTAATGTCTGTGAGCGACTTAACCCAGTGCCTGGCACATTGTACATGCTCGGTAAACACCTGTCATAACTGTTGTAATCATGCCTATATTTGGTTGCACTTCTGTTATCTGGCAGTGTTTTCACACTCATTATCTGATTGAAACCACCCAGCGTTTCTGGGAGGCAGACATTATTGTGTCTCTTTTACATACGCAGAAATCAAGACTCAGGAGAATTAAGTAATTTGTCGAACGTCATGCAGCTAAAGCATGAGAAGCTCACTCATTTGGACTCTGGTGTGTATGGATTCCAGAGCATCGCTCTTTTCCCTGCTGTTCCCTCCCTCACAGCTGGATGGCACAGTTAGCTCACAGTCGGGCCCTTCCTCATTAGGAAGGTTTTATGCCTCCTAATTTGGAATCCAGCATTTCTGAGAGATCTCCTTCCCAGGTTCCCTAATTCAGCCTCAAGCCTGCCCGAGCCCCATCATTCCTAAGTAAGAGACCCACAAGCACTGGCCCTCCTCCCCTTCCTTCTTCTCCCTGCTGGCCAGTACTATGCTCTGTGCTGACTTCTAGGGCTCCAGCAGCCAGGCACAATCATCCCTGGGCCTAACTAGCCCTGTCCACCACTTCTTCTTGGTCATATGAGGGGGTTTTTCTGTCTAGAACGTCAAGGCACCCTTATGTGCATGCTCTGGTCTCATGGTAGAGGAGGGAAGCTGGGCTGTGCAGGACTTCACAGTGCAGGGATCGGGCCTGGGAAGCTCCCCGTCCTAAGCATGTAGAGAAACCTAAAGGGAGGGTCGCTCAGCAGGGCATCTGTTGTTATTTTCCCTTGGGGATAGCTAAATGCCTTCCAAGTGAGCTCTGCTAGCTGCTTAAAACAGCTATTCAAAGGTTTCAGAATGTGGATATAAACATAACAAAGGCACCAAGACTTCTATGAGTATATGAAAAATTCACCTATAACCTTTAGATTGGATGAACCTATCCCTCTGTCTCCTGCAGCTCACGCCTCTTCTGTAGGGTCTGAGGTGCTAGCAGATGTTCTGAAGCTGCATGGGAAGAGGGCCTCCACGGTCAGCTATGTTTGAGATGTGCTGGATCGCACAGCTTTCTCCAGCAGAAGACTTTTCACAGCCCTAATGGGGGGAAATAAAACTCTCTAGAGTGAACGTTGCTTGCAACATTTTCAATCATGTTGGACCCGGGAGTGTTTCCTTTTATCCCACAGAGCACCCACTGAAGCAAGTGTCACAGTGGGCTAGGAGGTGGGGGACTGGGGCTTGAACCTCATGGATGGTGTGACCTGAATAAGCCACTTCCTATAGGGAGCGTGGCATTATCAGCTGCATAATAAGGATGTGGGGCCCCTAAATGATGTCTTTCAAATACACCATTCCAACTGTGGGTTATACTAGCATGCTTACTTGCTTCTTGTGCGTGTTTTTGGGGAGATGGAAGGTAGGAAGGTGATTAAGGAGAAAAGGAAAAGGCCCAGTATAACGTTTCCCAGGCAAAGGCAATCTGCTTATTATCTTTTATTGTCCTATTTTTCTTACTTGTGAATCCCCATTTTTACCTCACACTCCTCTTATGCTTTTCCCAGTCCCTCATTTTCTCTCCTACCCCCCCACCTATGACCAGTCATCAAGTCCTGTTGGCTCAGCCTCTGAGATCCATCCTTCGGCTTCCTACCTCCTCTCCCTTTCCCCTGCCATCACTCTGGTTCCTGCCACCACCATCTCTCAGCAGGACATTGCAACAGTCTCCTAGTTTGTGTCCCAACGTCTCTCTTGCTCCCTCAAAATCCATTTGGTACTCTGAAGCCAGCTTAGAACTCTGTTGTTTGGAAACAAAATTTATGAGATTTCTCTTTCAAGTAGCACTTTTGCAGGTGTATTAATGGCTCAAGAAGGGATTATTGGCTGGGACATAGAAATTGTTTGGCCTTACAGGATTTATTTATAGATTCATTAAAAAAAAACTTTATCAAATGTCTGTTATATGCACTATTCCAGGTGCTGGGCTAATAGTGGCAGACACGATGAATTTAGTCTTTGCCCCTTTGGTGGTTGGAGTCCAGTACAGTGGTTCCCAAACTTCAGCATATACCAAATCACATGGAGAGCTTGCTGAAACGGATCCCAGCCCTCAGAGATTCTCAGGGAATGTTGTGTGGTTTCCCCAGGGACCACACTTTGAGAACCAGTGGTATAATGGAAGAGAAAGAAAAATCCATGAGTAAACAAGTGAAATAATTACCAATCATAGTACATGCTATAAGGAAGGATGGGGGCCAGAGGGGGATTTACTTAAGGTGAGGTGGGCAGGGAAGTTCACTCAGAGAAGGTGTTATCTGTGGTGAGGCCTAAAGGAAGAGCGGGGTCTAGCTACGTCTGGCAAAGAATGTTCAACAAAAAATGAGCGTGTGCGTAGACTGTGAGTTGGGAAAGACGCCCCATGTGGGACATTTCAGGTGTCAGAGTGCGTTTTATTCGGACTGCAGTGGGATGCTTCTGAAGGAGTTCTAGGCTACCTGTGGAACAGAGAACGGATGTCAGGAGCAGGACGGCAGTTGGGACAGCAGCTAGGAGACTGTGGCTCTGGTCCAGGTGAGAGAAAACAGTGGCTCTGGACTAGGATGTAGCATTGGAAGTGGGGAGGAGGAGATGGATGACAGGCTGGCTCCCAGAGGCTCAGTCAGCAGCACTGGTAATGATGTGGGCAGATGGCTGTGAGGGAAAGTGCAGAGTTCAGGATGGCTCCTGAAGAGATTCCATTCAGTAGGGCCCTGTAATGGGGTTTATTTAAAAAGCATCTGCTCAGTAAAGTATAGAGTTGTCAAATCACTGTGTTCTACACCTGGAACTAATGCACCATGGTGTGTCAACTCTACTTCATTAAAAACAAACAAAAATATTCCATCAGGAAGATGGAGCCCTTCAGTGTGTGTGCCCACCCTAGAGCATGCCCTGGAGGCCCGCAGAGGCTCCCAGCGTGGTTTTCTGGTCACAGACTCCTTGCTCACCTCAATGAGAGCCATTCCCAACCTCTTTACATCACCCTTTCAGCTTCTAGCCCACCTTCCCATCTTACAGCCGTTTGCATAGAGAGCTGCATGTTATAAATGATCAGTCATTTGTCAAATGGAAGAGTAGCCATAAAAATCATCAGGGGAGCCCGAAACACCTGCAGAGTAGTAGGCGCCATCCCTAGGGCTGCAATTCTGGGTTGGGTCCAGGTGTCTGAGCTATGGTGAACTGAAGTGATGCCGATGCAGGTGAGGAAGACTGCTTTACCTCTGCCACTCTAAGTGTGCCCCTGGAACTAACCATCAGCATCCTTTGGAGCTTGTTGGAAATGTGGATTCTCAGGCTTGTCCCAGGACCCTCTAAATCATAATCTGCATATTAAATGTAACAAGATTCCTGGTGGTTCAATTGCATGGTAAGGTTCAGAGAAGCCCTGCTCTAGATGGTATAGCAAAACTGATACCCGTTGTCTTGCATGATGAATTTTGGAGAAGACAAGGGCCTACCTCAATTTTCCACATAAACCAGCTTGGACTCTGTTTCTCCTTTCTGCTGTATCCTGGGGAGGGCCGAGCACCTCCTAGCCCATGGCGAGTGGCCATGGGCTGGGAGCCCATCCTTGGCCCATGGAGGAACTTACTCGGTTCTCTCTTCCTGGGTAGTGAGCATGTTCCTGCATGTCCCCGCTCCTCCCTGCCCCTGAGGAGACCCCTCTGTCTGCTGCAGTTTTATGGCTTTTAAAATCTATTATATATTCCATTATGTGATTCCACTGTCCTCCCTCTCATTCAGCTGTAGGATGTGCTCCATTCTAATCTGGGTTCAGAACATTTCATCAGATGGTCTCTGATTAAAAATCCAATAAAATTTAAAATGGCGAGAATCCAGAATAAAGGAGATGTCATATACCACATGAGATCTGAATCAAATTCTGCTCTAAGCCACCTGAACACATGTTGGAGACCACCTCTGAGGCCTGTATCAGAAGGAAACAAAGCAACAGTAACAGCTCCCTCCCTCGCTTCCTACCACACAACCTGTTTTGTGTCTTTAGCTTTAGGAACCAGTAATGTGTATGAGGACTTCCAGAGTATAGTATTTATTAGGCTCCTTTTTGTTTTTTTGTTTTTTTTATTTTTTATTTTATTTATTTATTTATTTATTTATTTATTTATTTATTTATTTATTTTTAAAATTTTTATTTATTTGTGATAGTCACAGAGAGAGAGAGAGAGAGAATGAGGCAGAGACACAGGCAGAGGGAGAAGCAGGCTCCATGCACCGGGAGCCCGACGTGGGATTCGATCCCGGGTCTCCAGGATCGCACCCTGGGCCAAAGGCAGGCGCCAAACCGCTGCGCCACCCAGGGATCCCGTTTTTTGTTTTTTTTTAAAAGATTGATTAATTTATGACAGAGAGAGAGAGAGAGAGAGAGAGAGAGAGAACACAAAGCACAAGCAAGGGGCAGGCAGCAGAGGGAGAGGGAGAAGCAATACTTAGTAGACTCCCCCTGAGTAGGGAGCGCAATGCAGGGCTCCATCCCAGGACCCCGGGATCATGACCTGAGCCGAAGGCAGATGCTTAACTGACTGAGCCACCCAGGTGCTCCCACTTATTAGACTCCTGTATGCTAAGTGTGGGTACCAAATATTATTCTTTTTTTCTGCATATCTGCCCATGCATCCGTCCGTCTGTCTGTCTATCTTCATCATCTACCTGTCATCTGCTTTATAGCGTAACTGCAGCTGTCAAGCCCTTGGAGCCAGTCTTCCCCAGCCATCTGCACTCTGACCAGCTTCCTCCTTCCCCGTCTGCTCCTGGCTGTCCCCTCTGCCTGACTCTGCCTCCCTGGGTGGTGCTTTCTCTGTGCAGCACCATTTCTCTCCTCCCACACTCAGCTCTTGCATTAGGTCAAAAACTGGCATTAGAGAATTAGAAGAACTTTACTCTGTTTATCCCTGACAAATGCTATGGAAAGTGGATTGTTAACCGGTTTCTAATATATATTTTCCTGTCACGTTTCTCAGTATATGTAATTAGATGCACCCAACTTATATTTACTCTCTGCCCCTTCATAATTATGTTCCCTCCCCTTCTGCGAAGGAAGGTTTCTTCGGCGTAATTCTCCTTACTTTAAAATAGCAAACAAAGCTGCAGCCAGCTACACTGTCATGCACACACTGACACCTTCACTCAGAATCTCCATTATAATTTTTAGCGTAAAGAAGTTTTTGCTTTGTGCAGCATTTTTTTTCCCTAAGAACTTAAGGAATTGTCATAATTGCCAGGGACAAAGCATGGGCCATGTGGTCAGAGAGACAGAGTGCAATTAATGTTGTCATTGATTTGGAGATGGTCCCTCTTCCCTGGAAAAGTAGGCTCCATTTTTCCCCAACACACATTAAAATGAGAGTTTTGAAAGGTGGGGGAGGGAAGGAGGTGACATGTGCGTATGAATACAATCGTACTGTTTATGTGCAATTATTTTCTGTTCAGGCTACCAGAGTGGGAGTCAGAGGAGGGAGCCAAGCTAAAACTCAAGTTAGTTGTTTTTGTTGTTTGTTAAACTGGAGGAGGAGAAGAACTGCAGGGAGGTTCCGTATTATCTCTTATTCAGTTTTAAATATTTCAATTATGCTTCTCCATTGGTATGGAAAATTGAGAGTTGGCTATAAAATGCTTGTAAAAATAACCATACTTGAAGCAGTTTAATTACTTTAATGAAATGGAGACAAATATTTGTAAGTGAGGAGCATGTTCATAGATAATGCAAGTAGAGTACATGTATTATTCAGCAAATGACTTAATTAGTTTTTAATTAGTAGAAATTGCAATAATTTTTCAGCATATCTTTTATTGGAATGGTTTTTAATAATAAAATAGCGTGTGGGTATCCTTTGTAGAAAGCCATTTACTGTAAAGCAGGATAACAGATTTGTTGTTTCAACTAGAAAAATTTCAGTTCTATTATAAGCTAATTATAGTTCAACTTGTCTTGCAGTGTTCAACGTAGTGCTTCCCATGTGTTATCTGCAGGATGTGTACATCCGAATATGGGAAGCGATGTGAAGATGACAGTTTCTAGACTCTTTCAAAACTTCTAGGTTTGCATCCATCCATCTACTCATCCTTCCATTTATCATTCACTCATCCACATATTTAATATTTACAACATGCCAGGGATGGTACTAGATATTAGAAATGTAAAGGTTTCTAAGGTATAGAGCCTTTGAGAAGTTCAAAACCCAAGGATGTGTGTGTGTATGTGGGTGGGGGGGCATAGACATGTAAATGAATAATTAGAATTACTTAGCGAATGGCATTCTACTGATGTGGAGAACAATGGAAAAAGAAAAAAATAAATTTTGTTACAGCTTGTGGCCCATTGACAAGTCCTTGACACAGAGTGGCTTTCCTCTAGGAACTCAATGGTCTCAATGTTAATAGCTTAACATTAGCCCAACCTCCAGGATCCGTAAGGCTCATTTAACAAATAAAAATTCCTTTGGAAACTTCCTTTATCTCTATCCCCCAAGATATATGGTAGCAGTTATCCTGCAAGCATAGGGCATATACATCTGAAGGGGCTCACGACTAAAGGTTTTAGTGGATAGCAGTAAATAACCTTTTCCTAACAACAGCTAACCCCTCAAAGTCCTGGAAACCTTACTCCCAAATTCCTTAAAGAGTTACTCTATCCCTAATGCCCTCCCACCTTGAACGTATGTAATTAGCCACTCCTCACAACCCTAGTACAGCAGCTCTTTCTGTCCACCCGTCCTGTCTTCATGCTTTGCTAAAACCACCTTTTTGCACTGAAGATGTCTCAAGAATTCTTTCTTGACCATTGGCTCTGAACCCCAAGATTTTCACATCACTACCACCACATGTATCAAGTGGTTATAAAACAAAGATGAGGCAACAGCTAGTTTGTACTGGGGTCTTCAGAGACTGTCATCCAGAAGAACTGACTTTCAAGTTCTTGCAAGGACTTCCAAGTGGTAAGAACTTAAAGAAGAAAAGCAGGGAGGTATGGATGTGCCTGATGTGCTTAGGAAACAATCAGGATTAGAAGGGAACAGACACAATGGAGTCTTTCCAGGCCTTGAGAACCATGTGGTGGAATGTTCTTTCAACAAACATGTTCTTTAATTGTTAAGATAATACATGCCCAGTGTGGGAAATTTGGAAGAAAAACCCAAAGAAGTGTTATAAAGACTAAGAAAAAAATCACATATAATCTTACACATTGTTCATGTTTTGTTGCTTTTTCTCTGCACACAAACACACTTAAAAATTCAGATTGTGATATAGGAATAGCTTTAGGGCAGCCCTAGTGGCTGAGCGGTTTAGAGCCGCCTTCAGCCAGGGTGTGATCCTGGAGACCTGGGATCGAGTCCAACGTCGGGCTCCCTGCATGGAACCTGCTTCTCCCTCTGCCTGTGTCTCTGCCTCTCTCTCCCTGTGTCTCTCATGAATAAATAAATAAAAAAAGGAATAGCTTTATATCCTTTTTTTTGTCGCTTTGTGCATCATAAGCACATTTTCCCATGTCATTCAAAATTCCTTGTAAATTTAATTTTTAATGGCCGTATAACAGTCCACAGTATGCGTGTTTGGATGGCCTGTAATTTATTTAAGCAGCTCTCTCTTGTTGGGCATGTTTATTGATTCCATTTATTACTGTAATAAATAATGCTATTATAAACATATTTGCACATAAATTTGCCTGCATTTCTGATTATTTCCTTAGGGTAGTTATCTAGTATTGAAATTACTAGGTCAAAAGCTATAAAAACTTTAAGACTTTTGATGCATATTGTCTTAGCATATTTTCAGTGGAAGAGGGCAGTGAGGAGTTTTTATAATGTTTTTAATCTTTGTTTTTAATCTTTGCCAACTCCACAGAAAATAGTGTCTGGTTGGTGAGGTAATTTACATTTCCTTAATTATTTTTATTTAACGTTTATTTCAAGCAGCTGCTTAGTGATGGGCTCTGCAGTTTTCACAGCCATTTGTGTTTTTTTCTTGAATTATCTGATCCTTGTCTATTTTTCTACAATGCTTTAATATTGTCATTATCAACGTATTATTTTATTGATGGGTAAAATATAGTCAAATCTATGAAAACTGTCCCTCAAGATTTCTTCTATTTTTAAATGTTTTTCATATTATATGACCTGCATTCTCAAGGATCCTTTGGCAAACCTGCCATCATCACTTACCAACAGGTTTCTTTTTTTTTTTTTTTAACCAACAGGTTTCTCAGCCTCTATAGTGAACATGCAGCCTTCATCTGTGAATAGTTGTGTCTAGGTGATTCCCATGAGATGTATGTGTGTGTTATAAATGATAAATAATATTTATAAATATTGTTATTTTTGTATTATATCACTTATATTACCATATACATATTATATATATATGGTAAATACATCTATGAGTTATAACAATGGAAAAGAAAATGAACACTTAAGATGTTCATTAGCTTTATATTATACAATGTCACCAAAATGTTTGCATATTTGCTATCTTTTAATATATTTTTAGAGAATGGAAAGCCTGCCTCTTGGAGCCCTGATGAAAAAGGAGAGTTATGATTGGAGGTCATTACTGTTGATCATGTTTGGATTATAATAGAGGAAACTGTGACCACTCAAGGGACGACTATCAAGATAACTACCCTACTCAAGGGACAGAGAGAGGAACTCGATCATGTTCTAGAAACTTGACTGTGGTTGCACCTAAGCTAGTGAATGTTGTGTGTGTGTGTGTGTGTGCGTATGTGTGTGTGTGTGTATGTTTCTCTAGCTTGGCTGACGCTTTTGAAACAGTTCTAGGAGAAGTCATATTGATGATTTCTTAATGTTATCTTGAGTAGAAAATAAAGGGACTTTGTTGAAAAAAATGTCTGATTGATATCTTGGCCTTTAACTCACTGCCATTAGAAAATAATTAATTAATTAATTTGGGGCCAATCAAGGAGAAAAGAGTTCTGATCTACGGCCAGAAATTCTTCTAAATGCTCCAATTCTTGTAATCTACATCAAATATCCTCATCATCAAATTAAAAGTCAAACAACAAACAAGGAAAAATATTGGAAATAACTATAGAATACCCTGAAGAGAGAGTTCCACATTCTTCTTTCAAGGTATAGTTCTCCAATTTAGAATAACTTTGTTCTACACCTCTCTCTTCAAAAAATATTCAATAAGAAATAATTAGAAATGCAGATAAAGATTAATGTACACACATTTTTGTAGTGTATTTATTAATATATTTGATGAATTGATGTTTGAGAACAAGATTAATGTTGAATGAACATGTGACCCTCCATAGAATGTCTAATAACATCCCAGAAAAATAAGAAATTAAGTACATCCCCTCCAAGATGGGGCAGATGAGTACTCCACCACTGGAACAGATTCTTCTCAAAGCATAGTCCAAAAAAAAAAAAAAATTGCCAAATGCATGCCATCCGATTATGAACAGGGCCACAGTCCTAGTAGAAAGATTACATGGAAGACTATTCTCTGCTAAGTGAAGTTCCTTGGCTCAGTTCCTTGGCTCAAACAGAAGGATGAAAATAATTTCTCTGATGTTCTATGGACAAGAAAGAACAAGCAGATTTTGGACAAGGTGGGGATGGGGTGAGTGGTCTGGTTAAGATGCTGTGTTTATTTCAGCTTGGCAGAAGTATCCTCAGTCCACCTGTTGGCCCTGGAGGATTTCAGTGATGGACCAGCACATGGGCCTGGCATAGGGCTGCCCAGTGGTCCAGCCAGTTATGGCTGCCTATTTGAGGCAGCATCTGTTGCTATGGTCCCATTCATTTTTGAGTTTGTGGAAGGTGCATCTTTGCTGAGAAATCTTTAGAAGTCATTTGAAAGTGAGCCGGACGTTTACTTGACTGACTCTTGATTCTCTCATACTTTGGCCTTTTCATCATGCTCATCTTTATAAGACCCTCAGTTCCTGTGAAGGCCTGTTAACTTCTCAACTCTCTCTGCAAGCGGCACAAATAACTTCATAACTAATTTGGCCAATAGCATGAATGAATGTCAAAATCCTCATCTGTGAAATGGGATAAATATATTGTCTGCCTGACTCGTAGAGTTGTTTTGATAATAAAATAAAAATCGCATATGTGAAAAGTGCTACAAAATGTGAGATATGAGCTCAACATTGTATTTTAGCATTCATTCATAAAGATAGACCCTGAAGATGCCAGGACGAGCCTCACTTAGCATTTGGTCCCCTCTGGTTAAAATGGGATCTCCCCAAAGGAGGATATTTGGTAAAAATAGCAATCATCACTTAGTGAAATTCTGGAGGCTTGTGATGTGTTTCCGAAGTTGTTTGACCCCCATAGAAAAGGCATTTTTTGTTGCTACGGAGCAGATTAACCTTAAGTTCCTCCTCTCCAACACTAGGTGGTACTAGTGTACCCAGTAAAGCAGTTTACCCGGTAACTGAATCAAAACTCCTTTTCATGTCAGCCTTAATTTATGATCAGGATTTACAACCCATTGCCATAACTTTACCTTTCCTAAGCCATCAATTCTCTGTTTCTCTTTTAAAAATTCACTTCTTATGAAATTACTACTTTTCTTTTCTCGGGGGCTGGGTTGTTTTTGTGACAAATCCATATCTACATTTTGAATTACTGACTCTTGCTGTCCTCACGGGGCCGCGGCTGGCCTTTCTCCAGTGGGATACTTACTGCAAGACCTTGTTTGCACAGTGTCACCATCAAGTCCTGATTTGAAATTTTTCTGATGGATAGTCAATTGGGAGGAGGGGGTGAAGGTATTTTCTGCATTGCTGAGATACCGCTCTGTAGGAGGAGCTTTGGGCTATATATTGGGAGACCCGCATGCCCCATGGGCGAGTTACTTGACTTTCTGTGCCTCAGTTTATCATCTCTAACATGGGAACAGTGGTTAAAACAATCTCTTTGGGACTGTTATGAAGACTGGAGATGGATGATAATGTTCTTTTTTCTCATCTGTGAAATAGGATGATGATAAAGTTATTGCTTAGGGTTGTAGACTAAGGAAACGGAAAATATGTAAAAATGCATAAGCTCAGCGCTTGGGACTTAGAGGGTGCTCAGTGAACCTTAGTGATTATCGTCATCATCATCATCAAGGATGCCACAGGGTCTGTGCATTGGCTGGAGGTTAGGCTGGAGGACCCCCTTAGGCCCCGCTCTTAGATTCCTTGGCTCTATGTGATTATATAGAACTGTTTTTTCTGTCTGGATTAAGCTGGCCATAACTGCATTTGAAGGGTTAGGAACATTTATCCCTTTTCCCATTCCTTTCCTTCTCCTTTTCACCAAAAGAAATAATAAATTATTTCCATTTAACCTGCCCCCCCCCCCCCACCACTTAGGATATGAATTTGCATTTCTGCAAAAGACCTGAATAAGAAGACAGGAGACCTAGTTTTCTTCCTCACAATGCTGTCAGGGAGCCCTGTGAGATTAGAGAGAGTTGGCCTGGAAGTCAGGGGACTTCTTGGAATTATAATTCCTTATAAATGTTATGACTGACATTCTCCGACTTGATGATTCTTTAAAATGGGAATGGTAATATTTTTTCTTCCTATCAGACAGGTTTGTTATGAAGGTAAAAATGAACATATAAGATATGAATGATAATATTGGGTTCCAAATGTCAGTATTAAAAATAGAAGGTTATTAGGTATCTGAGGGTGGGTGAAAGAGGTCATGGTTTTGGAATGCTGACTGGACAAAATGTGATTGACCTACAAGTTTTCAACTCTAAAATCAGGAAGCTAGGGTATTACATATTCTCTCCCTCTCCTCTCCCCTAACTTACACACACGTACACACCCCACACACCCTAGTTCCAGTTTAAAATAGGACAATTATTTGTCCCAGTGGAGTTAAAAATGGAACAAACAGTAAAATATGGGTCACTCCCAACTGTGTTTGGGAGATCTAGTAATTTTACCTTTGGGAGACCATGAACATCATTTTCTAGAGCAGAGATCAGCTCCTGGCCTCTCCTTAGTGGAATAAAACCTGCCTAGATGTGAATAGGCATAGAACATAGGCGGGGAAGAAGGTAAAGAGCAGCTCATAGAAAAGGAAGGAGGTGGGAGGAGAGAAAGGGGGGGGCAGAGAAAGGTTAAAGAGGGGGTTGTACACTGTTGGGAGTCAAGACAGTTACCATCTATGTGTTCAGATGGGGGAAGACGAGAGACTGGAAGCTTGGGAGTTAGGGAAGCCAGGGCTGGGACCCCAGCTGTACTGCTGGCTGGCTCTTCTGTTCTGCTTGATTTGTGTTTCCTTAATTCTAAATTGGGATTAATAATCTGTCTTTGCATGGTTGTGGTTAGCTTAGCAAGACAAAATGTCCAGCAGTAGTGTGTATGTGTGTGTGTGTGTGTGTTGTTGCCCGGAGTTGAAGTTGCCTGCCTGCCACACCCTTGTGGAGAGAACCCTTTCAAAGCCTTCTCTGTTGAAGCCTAGTTGAATTGTGCAGCGATCTTGTCATATGCAGAGACTCTCCTTGAAAGCATCCATCATTGTCAAAAATGTGCAACAGAATGGCTGCAGGGACAATATTCTCCACATCCCGCTTTCAAGCCAACTTTGAACACATAATCAACACTACTTGGGGGTAGTTTTTGAGTAGACACAAATGCGCTGAATCACACTGCCCATTAGTGCCCATTTCACCATCCTGATCACAGGGACATTTAGGGGGAACGTTAGTGTTATTTTGCTAAAATCAAGGCATGCCATGTTTGCAACATCTCTAAAGTTATTTGGCTTGGTAAGCAATTCTAACAAAAAGGTTTTGTTATGAATATTTCAAAATCTTTTGTTATAAAGTGTGCTCTGAATTTTCTAAGAACTGGTAGTAATGTATTGGTCTGTAGTATCCTAGAACTATTCTTTTTCCTTCTTTTAAAAACTCAAGGATTATTCCATCTGCAGTCTTCAAATATATCGTCTCTTCTTCAGGATTTCATCACGCTAATGTGGGGTAAATAACTCTGAGATACAAGATGTAAATTCCTTTAGCACCGGAGATAAAATTAGTCTGGGTTCTGTGTTTTTTTTCTTTTAAAAATAAAATAGGGATCCCTGGGTGGTGCAGCAGTTTAGCGCCTGCCTTTGGCCCAGGGCGCGATCCTGGAGACCCAGGATCGAATCCCACGTCGGGCTCCCGGTGCATGGAGCCTGCTTCTCTCTCTGCCTCTCTCTCTCTCTCTCTCTCTGTGTGTGACTATCATAAATAAAAAAAAAAAATTAAAAAAAAAATAAAATAATGATTTGTCTCCGTTTGGGCTGCTGTAACAGGATACTATAGGTGGAGGTTTAAATAACAGAAATTTATTTCTCACAGTCCTGGAGGCTGGGAAGTCCAGGATCAGGGTATTGGCAGATTCAGTCTGTTCCCAGCTTCATAGATGGCTCTCTTGTTGCTGGGGCCTCACACAGCAGGAGTTCATCAGATCTCTTTTATACAAGCACCAATCCCATTCAGAAGGGCCCTGTCCTCATCTCCTAATCACCTTCCAAAAGCCTCATCTCCTAAAACCATCACTTTGGACGTTTGGAGGTTAGGTTTCAATATATGAATTTTGGTGGGAAACACATATTCAGTCTGTAGCGTGAGTCTTTCTTAGAATAGGAATAGCAATGGCTCAATTTGAGTGTTGTCTTAAAAATTTGGAAGCACTTCCCCATGCATTATCTCATGATCGTTAGAGTCACTTGAGAGGTTTTGGTAGGGCTGGCGTTGTTGTCACCATTTTAAAGACATGGAATCCTGGGTTTAATTAGGATGTTAAATGAATCGAAATCTCACTGCCACCTGTTGGCAGAGCTCAGTTCTACAAGGCATGGAATTTGTGTCTCCATTTTTTTTTTTTTTTTTTAAGATTTTATTTATTCATTCATGAGAGACCCCCACACACACAGAGGCAGAGACACAGGCAGAGGGAGAAGCAGGCTCCGTGCAGGGAGCCCGACGTGGGACTTGATCCCGGGTCCCCAGGCTCACGCCCTACACTGAAGGCAAGGACTAAACCACTAAGCCACCCAGGGATCCCCATGTGTCTCGATTTTTGAATGTGTTGTTATATTTATGTATATATGTATATATATATGTAGTATATATATTATGTTCAGAAGAAAGACAAATAGACAAGAACACACGTGTGTGTTTGTGTGTGTGTGTGTATAGTGCTATCCAGTAGAATATTGTGATGGAAACGATCTATGTCTGTACTATCCAGTTACAGTAACTATTAGCCACATGTGTCTGTGGAACACTTTAAATGGCTAGTGTGACTGAGGGCCTGAATTCTTTTTTTTTTTTTTTTTTTCTGAATTCTTTTTTTTTAAGTAGGTTCCACGCTCAGCCAATGCGGGGCTTGAACTCACAGCCCCAATATCAACACCTGGACTGAAGAGGCTGATGCTTTTAACCTACTAAGCCACCCAGCTGCCCCTGAGGAACTGATTTTTTTTTTTTAAGATTTATTTATTTATTTCAGAGAGAGAGCAGAAGCAGGAGAGGCGGAGGCAGAGGGAGATGGAGTCTCAAGCAGACTCCCTGCAGAGCTTGGAGCCAGATGTGGGGGTCGATCTTCCAACCCAGAGATCACGACCTGAGCTGAAACCAAGAGTCGGATGCTTAACCGACTGAGCCACCCAGGCACCCTTAGGAACTGAATTTTTAATTTTATTTAATTGAAACGGCCACAAGCTAGAGAGGCCCATGCCCAGGAGTAAGTGGAACAGGACTTCTCAGCCAGCAGTCCCTTTTTCAGAGCTAGGGGATTTGGTAAGTCCACCTTGGGGGTAGACTTCAAAGGGGCAAATCTTGAATCCACTGTATTTTCACCCTAAACAGACTGTATTAAGCCACAAGTGAGTGCTTGGAAGCCTTGCAGGGGCAGGCAAATAGAAGTGGGGGTTCGGGAGCATGGGGAATTAAACTCCATTTCTGCACGTCTGAGTCATAGTGTGTAAATTTTAATTCACTGCATGAGCAAGCCTCAGGCCCTTTGGGGCTTTTGCCCTGCTGAATTATTCTTATAGGGTCTTGCCACCCTGTGTATGAGTCTTTGGTTATGTGCTCTGCTTTCTAATTCTGTACATTTCGGAGTGTGGATCTCCACATGGGTAATTGGTTTTGTTGTTCTTGCTCAGAAAGAACACGGAGCTCCCTGACCACCTCCCTCGGAGTCTCAGAGCCAGCAGATAACAGCATCGAGAGCATGGGTTTGGGTGCCAGGCTGCCCAGGTTCAGCTCTCTGCTGTGCTTATTAGCTACGTGACTTGGACAAGCACTGAAGTGCTGTGTGCCTCAGTAGCTTCATCTGTAAGGTGGAGATGATAATAGTACTGCCTGCTTCATGAGGCTGAAGCGGGTATTAAATGAGTGGTTATGTTAACAGTGCCCAGCACGGAGAGCACCACATTTGTGTTTGTTGTTGATATTGTAATGGGCTCAGCCCCCTTCTTGTTTTTTTTTTTTTTTTTTTTTTAAGATTTTATTTATTTATTCATGAGAGACACACACAAAGAGGCAGAGACATAGGCAGAGGGAGAAGCAGGCTCCCTGCCAGGAGCCCGATGTGGAACTAGATCCCAGGGCCCAGGATCATGACCTGAGCCAAAGGCAGATGCTCAACCACTGAGCCACCCAGGAGTCCCAGCCTACCTCTTGATTTAAGAGCCACTGAGACCAAGGGAGCTTCTAGGCTAGGGGGATTTCAGGGACACCAGGCTTTCTTCTAGTAGCTGTGTAACAAGAGCTGCTGCTCCTGCTGAAGCAATGGGGTACTTGGTTCCTGGAGTTGTGTCTGTGCACCAAGACCCTGTGCATGGGGCTGTCTCCAGCCATGGCTAGACTTTCCCAGGGCTGACCCTTATTTGTCTCCTGACGGTCCATGCCACTTGCCTTTACTTCCATGGTCAAATTCTGGAAGCTGGAGGGACCCCCTGCCCCACCTTGGGGGGTTGGCCCATTTCCCAGGTTCTCCTCAGTTGTCTGGGCCGTTCTGCGTCTCTCATCATGTCTCCTTTTTATTCCCCATCAGGCATTGTTTTGCATGTCATAGGAGATTTATTTTATTTTTTCTTTTGTAATTTATTTCCATGAACTGTATTTCCTTTGGCAATAGGATCAAAACCTATCTTTTTTTTCCCCTAAATTTTGAAATTGCATTGATGCAAATTCTAGCACTAACTTCTGTTATACAATCTAGGTCTAATATTCATTAATTAATTCATTCATTCAACAAACTTCATCTACTTAGCGTCCACTATGCAGGAGGCACTGTGCTAGATGCTGGAGGTGCAGGGTTTTGCATATCCTAGGCATGTAGAAGGGCCTCCAAAAATGGTTGCTTAGTTGCAAGGTACAGAAATAAGGATATAGTCACACTTTCCTGGATGGCTACTGTACCGTAAGAGAGACAAACCTCAGTGCCTGTAGGTGGGAAGGGAAAAGGAAGTCAAAATTCAAAGAGCTGAAGAAGACAATGAAAATATCACCAGGTCTTCTCTCTTATGGTCATCCTGCTCCATAGCTCCATCCAACTGCCCCCTGCAAGGGATGACATAGGGTCAAGAGGAGACTGATCACTGACTTTGTCTCCAGAACTCCCAATGTCCTACAAGATGGGAATGACAAGATATATCAGAACTCCCAAATTTTGAAGATGCATTTGGAACTGTGAATTTGAATGCACACAACTCCTCTTGCTTCAAATCTAAGACTCTGCTCGTCCCTGGTCTAATCAGTTATTCAGGAGAAATTTACAGAGCAGAGCACTGGGACACACACCCACAAACATGCCTTTTTGGTTTATTTGCTTTTTTCAAATACAAGCAGTTTAACCTGGGCACTATTTACTAGGTACTGTCTTAGTGGAAAGAGATGTGAGTACTTATGTCAAATTTATTGGCTCAGGAAGTTCACGTCATGTTGGAGGAACCCACGAGGGCCTCTCTGGCAGTGGCCAAGGCCTCAAGGTTGGGGGTGGTGGTGGGTGCCAGCAGATGTAAACTCTAGTTGATGTTACGCTACCAAGACGTGGCCGATGCATGGAGCAGAGCAGAGCAATGGAGAGAAGGAATAAAAATAAGAAAAACCCTGCTTGTTAATATGTATATTTTACATGGCATCTTTGAAGATGAAGCTGCTGCTTACACTACTTTACTACAATTCAGTGAGTTTTACAAGACCACAGGGGGACGTGTTCCAGTTTGAGCAAGCTGAAAATGGCTTAAAGCTGACAGAATAATGAGTATTTTTTTCTTTGTTTAATATTTTTGATCCAGATCGGGTAACTCTGGTTTCTGTCATTTTTACCCGGCATACCTTTTGCTGTTTTCCAGATATGTAAGTTTCTTGCACTTACTAGAGGATTTAATTTCTCATATGCATAAAAAAAAAGAAGCCAAATAAAGGCAGGCATTTCTAGTTATTAGTCGAGTTTTCCAGAATTATGTAGCATATTTGATCCTCTGTTTAGCCAGTTAACTTCAAAACTGATGGCTTTGACAGGATAGTCTTCCTCTTTCTTCTTCGTTTTGTTCTAATTGTTGTATTTTTATTCTTGATTTGAAGGTTAAACTATGACTGGACTTTGGCTTTCTGCTCCTGGACAATCAGGGATGGAGGGAGAATTTTTCAGGACAAAGGGGTGTCCAACTGGGATTAGATTTGCAATAGGTTAGCAATAGAATAGGTGTGGGAGCGAACATTGAGAAGAAAGATTTTGTGCTGTCCCCGAGATGGACAGCTTTTCAGGAGAGCTTTGTTAACATGTTTGTTTATTATTGTTATTTTTATTCAGTCGTACACTTTCCTGATTTCATGTTAGGAAACAGGTTTGTGTGTCAGCAGCTGCGGAAACCTATCTCTGTGTCCAAAGCTATTTTTCATTTCACAACATGCTTTGTCCATCTTTAAACTTCGGGACTATGTGTCAGAAATTCCTGAAAAGCCCAGGTGTTTTTGCCCCTGAGACGGAGGTGGTCGTGGGGACAGGAGTAATGGTACTATCTCACCCTCCTTTATAATTTACATACAAGGTCACATGTCTCGGTTCACTTTTTACAGGGCAGGGGTAATGAGCCCATTTTACAGGTAAGGATCCAAATGTTAGAATCCATTTGCTAGATTATCTGTTGCACTTTTTACCTCCCTGGGTGCAAGACTTTGTACCTCGTACAGGTCCAGGAGCATCCAACCAGGAGAGAAATGAGGGTCTCTGCCCTCAGCCAGGCTCTGGGGACATGCAGCTCCCCATGCAGTCTCGCTCGGCCCTCTGTGTCCTTGTTTGTTGTGGCTTCAGCGGCTTCCCTGTACGCCGGAGGCCTGCTGCAAGTCTGCTTGCTGCCTCCTGCATATGCATCAGCTTTGCACACCTGTCCAGTGTCAAGGCTATATTTTCCTTCCATTAGGTTTCATTCTACTTCCTTCCCGGTTAGTGGCACTCAGGGGCATGGCAAGGTAGATTGGGAGGAAATTTGAATTAAACTAGGAGACTGGGACTCTGGTCTCCTTGGCTTTGTGGCCCTGAGAGAGATCAGTCACCCTCTCTGAGCCCCGATCCCCTCATTGGTAGAACAGGGGTATGGGCCAGATGGTCGCTGATATGGTTCTAATATGCTGGTGGCTCCAAACGCAGTGCTCGCAGAAGGGGAGAGGCTTCTCTGTTCAACTTTCTGGGAAATGGAAATGCTGATTTTGTTACTTACAACACTTAGTGCTAAGGATAGTTAGGAGTTTCAGATTTTAATTTTTCTTCTGACAGAAAAAGAGAGAAACTGCCTTTCTCCCAAATATTGACAAACCCAAGGGACGCTGCACTTACGTGTGCTGCCATCTGTACTGGGTGGGACGTAGCAGAAGTGAGAAGCCCTGAAAATGTGGTGCGGTGCGCTGGTGCCTGAAGCAAAAGGTACGTGAAATACCCCCCAAAGTGCCAATTCTAAAAGCTCAAACTTGGTTAGGAAGGAAAAGCTGGGAGACAGGGCAAACTCTATGGGGAATTTTATTGCCATTTTCTGTAAAAGCTCTGAGGAGCAGAGTTCTATTTTTCACCTAGAGGACAGCAGAAAGACTGAGCAATAAACCCTTCGGGTGTAATAAATGCATAAATATGGCACAACAATTCTCTATAAAATGCTGACAATTTCTCCTTGAGGTTGTAGTCTTGATTTGGATTTTTGTCATTCATTCTCCTCTCTCTTCTCTCTCATTCTTCTGGGAGATGGTGAGAATGCCCTATTTCCTAAGCCTTTTGCTTTATAGGTTTTTTATAGGTTTCTGCCTTGAATCCCAATTTCAATAACTTATCTCCTTTTTGCTTCCTGCCCGGTTCCCTTGTTTCCTCACCACCAAGTCCTGACTTCCTCCCACCACAGGCCTCCTGGAGACAGGAGTCCTCACCTGGAATGCCATTCTCAGCATCTAGGCTCATTAAACATAAATTAAAGGATGAACTTTATTATTATTTCAAAGGTATTCTCAATGTCTCCCATAATGGGATCTCATGGATCCATCGTATCAAATGGTGATAGCTTGTTTCTCCTTGTTGAATATTGGTTTCTTTCTTTCTTTCTTTTTTTTAAAATTTATTTATGATAGGCACACAGTGAGAGAGAGACAGAGGCAGAGACACAGGCAGGGGGAGAAGCAGGCTCCATGCACCGGGAGCCCGACGTGGGACTCCATCCCGGGTCTCCAGGATCGCGCCCTAGGCCAAAAGCAGGCGCTAAACTGCTGCACCACCCAGGGATCCCCTTGAATATTGGTTTCTGATGGAATCCAAAGAATAAACAGTGTTTGGAGGTAATAATAATAATGGTTTACTTACATAGAAAAGATCTCAACGGGTGATTTCTTCATTTATTTGTTTATATTATGCCTTCTTCCAAAGTAATTTCAGGCAGTTTTCAATAAGGCTCATATATACATACACACACACACACACACACACATGCACACACACAAAATGTTAGTGCCTTTCAGACTTCCTAGTGAAGTGCTCCTAAGGGCAGGGGGAGAGTAAATAGGCTGTGTTCTCAGGGTCCTTGGGGAAGAACCCAGAATGATCAAATTGTGCCTTCCAATTCATAATGTATCTGCATTTGTATTAATATTAAGACGTTTAAAATAACCTAACTTTGATTAAATTGGGGTCTCCAGACATATGAGCCACCTTTGGGGATACATGTATTTTAGTGTGAGAAGCATGGCAACAAGACTTTCAAATATGTATAAAAGAACAGGAGTCAGTTACTTTAAAAGGGGTAAATAGGGGCCCCTGGTTGGCGTAGTCAGTGGAGCATGCAATTCTTGATCCTGGGGCTGTGAGTTCGAGGCTCATGTTGGACAGAGAGATTACTTAAAAATAAAATCTTTAAAAAAAATTAAAAAGGTGGATAAAGTTTCTAAGGACAAAACTAGTTTCTGAGTTCCCTACGAGCAAGGACAAACCAGGCTATCTCACATATATATTTAAATAATTCAAGCCTAGGGGCACCTGGGTGGCTCAGTCAGTTAAGCCTCTGCCTTCAGCTCAGGTCATGATCCCTGGGTCTTGGAACTGAGCCCCTCATCTGCCCCCTGCTCAGCGGGGAATCTGCTAGTCCTTCTCCCTCCACCCTTCTCTCCACCCTTCTGTGCGTTTGCGTACACTCTCTCAAATAAATTACGAAGAATAATAAGTAATCTACACTGATGGACTCAATCATGTTTTCCCTTGACCCTATTTCAACAAAAAAGAAAATGAATTTTCCCCCAAAAGTCTTAGGTTTCATTAATTTTTAAATTTTATTTATTTATTATTCTTTGTAATTGATACCTCTGAGTACTTGTTGACTAGGTATATGCTCTTTGCCCCACGTATGAAAAGTCTGTTTATGTTAATTTCCTGAGTTTGCTCTAGTGGTTTTCAGACTTTCTTGTGCATTAGAACTAGCTGGGGAGTAAAAAACAAACAAATAAATAAACCCCAAAACTCATATGCCAAGGCTGTGCCTGATGCCAATTAAATCAGAATCTCAGAAGTGGGGAAGGGTGTAACAACTGGGCATCAGCATTTTGTTTCTTAAAGTTTCCTAAGAGCTTCTAACATGGAGCTAAGTTTGAGACCAGTGGTTCTCAAACTCGAGTGCATTAGGAGAATCACCTGGAAGTCATGTTAAAACAGATTCTTGGCTCCAGCCCTGGATTTTTCCAGTAACTAGGCTCCAGGTGGAGCTTGAGAATGTGCATTCATAGGAGACATTGGTGCTACTGGTCTGAGGATTGCACTTTGAGACCCATTGTTCTAGAGTTTTCATGGACGTTAATACTGTCAGATGGGATGGGATGGAAACCTTCAAGCTCTAAGGATGATTTTGGGTTAATTTGGTAAAACCAGGTGATTTCCCAGCGTTTGAGAAATACCTGTACAACTATGGTCTTTTGCTACAGTGGACATATTTGAGTCTGACTGACAACATGTTCTATTCCAGTTGGATTTAGCCCAGGTCTTGGAGACTCAGTCCCAATCTCTTGCTGTGGATTAACTCTGTTTCATAAATGCAAATTAGGAAAAGATGTCCACCGTGTTGCTTAACCCAGGTGTCCTATGAGACCTCACTGTGCACTGTGAATATTGCCTCGTCATGCTCAGGGTTTGGTGGTTGCTGTGGATGCTACGTGGAGGTGGAGGTCTTCATGATGAATGTCTTTTCTTAAGGAGGGCTATAGCCTTCTCTTTACTAGGCTTAACTGTGCCCAGCCTGGTCAGCTCTTGCTTTGGCTTAGAGCATTGTTTCTTCTTCTCTTATAAATAAAATCTGCACGACTCTCTTAGCTGTACTCGTCCCATTAAAGGGTCATTAGGTTTCCCATTATTAGCAGCTCCTGTTGATGGTGTCCCGCAGAGGCCTCAGCATGGGCTTCCTCAGCATGCATTCGAGCAGGAGAACAAGGGGAAGCAGGCAAGTGTGGAGACTCCACTAATATCTGCCTCCCAACTTCAAAACACAAGAGCTAGGCTGGAGATACAGTGTCCCTGCTTCAGCAAAGCTGGCAGCAGGTGAAACAACATTTGCATATTTGTTCCTGCGGGCTCTCAGTGGCAACTTCTGTTTAATCTTTTTTGCTTCTTCTTATATCTTTTAATTATAAAAACAAATAAAATATCTAGCTCGGCTTGCCACTTTCTCCATCCCACCTTCTGCCGGCTGCCAATGCTTGACAGTTTTCAGTTGGCTGTCCTTTTCCCCTGAAGTTCTAGATCGCCCGGTCATTACACTGCCTCAGGTGTGGATTGCCAGGTGGCTCAGTGGGGAGGTCGAGTCCCAGAGATAATGGTGCATTTCTTTAACTCAACTTTGCCTTTCTTATAAAAAAAAAAAAACAACCCAGTATTTTGTGCTAAATTTACCACCATGTGTATTTATTAAACCTTGTATTAATGAAGAATATACAAGCAGAGTAAAATTTAAAGAAACACAAAATCTAGGTATAGTGAGAAATTTTGCCTATTAACTGCATGTAGTGATTAATATCAATTAAAAAAATCTAACTTTAAAGAAGGAATGCTGTCACTTTAGAATTTCTTTTTTTTTTAAATTTTTTATTTATTTATGATAGTCACAGAGAGAGAGAGAGGCAGAGACACAGGCAGAGGGAGAAGCAGGCTCCATACACTGGGAGCCCGACGTGGGATTCGATCCCGGGTCTCCAGGATCGCGCCCTGGGCCAAAGGCAGGCACCAAACTGCTGCACCACCCAGGGATCCCACTTTAGAATTTCTGACATCAGAAGTCCCTTTAAATTCACAGATGTCCTCAGGCTGCAGGTGTCCTCAGCTCTTTACCAAGACCATCATCAGGCTTAACCTGTCTCCTTAGTTAACCAAGGAAGTTCTCTTCCAGCAATTTTAACTTCCTTCTCAGGTGCCCACCTTTCCTTTCTTGCAGTTTGCAGGAAAAGGAAATAAGATCCTAATTATACACACTAGCTCCATTTACCTGCTTCACTTCACCATGATTGTACTTTTCTGATTAGGAGAAAATTTGCTTTCTCGACTGCTTCCTTAGATTTAGCACCCTGCCCTTTCCAGCCGAAGAGAGTCCCCTAATTTACACTGAATACATGCGTTTAGTCATTACCACTAAATGTTACAACTTCTCATTGAGAAGCTGTTCTGGAGCTGTTCTGTCTGGCTCCGGGTACAACTTGGCTTCTTTTAAGGGGCGTCACTGAAGGTTGAGACCATGTCAAAGCTCACTACACAATATAATTATTCAGTTAGGAGTGGGAATGACGTGTTTCCCATGAGGGGAGGTGGTCCTCGTGCCACGTGAAGGTCTGGAGGCTGGTAGTGATGCAGCTGCTGGACATAGTTCCAAAGTGCTTTGCATTGGCAAGCTGTTTAACTCTTAAGGAAAATTAGGTGTACACCTAATAGAAACTTTTTTTTTTTTTGCTTTAAATATTTTTTAAGTGAAAGGACACCAACCACACTCCTACTCAATTAAGAGAAACACTTTTACAATCCTGAGGTCTTTTATTTCTTTTACATGTATCATGCCATGAATTCATGGGGAATGGGTCTCAGCAGTTCAGGCTCCTTTCCATTGGTTCTCACAAAGTGTGCTTCTCTGGGTGGGGCAGGCTGGTGCTTCGGTTGGACCCAAGTACCTTTCATTCTCTTTGGCTTCCTTCTTTTTCTGATCATTTTCCTTCACACGCTTCAGGAAGCTATCTCAGGCTCTTTGAGTGTTTAATATGCTCAATGGGGACATTAATTCTCTTGGCAAGAATCTTGCCCTTAACTTGTTTGTTTACAACAATGCCAACAGCATGTTGAGTAACACTGTAGACTCTTCCAGTTTTGCCATGGTAACATTTGTGGGGCATTCCTTTTTGAACAGTGCCCATTCCCTTGATGTCCACAAAATCACTTTTCTTAGAGATTGGCATGTATGTGGCCAAAGGAACAACTCCATGTTTTCTAAAAGGCCTAGAGAACATATAGCGGGTACCTCTCCTCTTTCCCTTTGTGTTGGTCATTTTGGCGATTTACAGATGGCGGTTCCTAATAGAAACTTTTGAAACTGACCTCTTTACTAAATGGAATAATAGAGCTCTGTCCTCTGTAAAATGTGGGATGCTGTCTGGAGTCATGGCAAAGTCAATGTTCTAATACACCAAACACTCCTGCTCCCATAGATAACGTCTCCACTTCTCAAGAGTTGGCTGCGTTTGTTGCAAACTTGTTTGTGCCATTTGTTTTTTGTTATCATAATCATATAATTTTATTAACCATTACATAAGTAGATGGGACATTAATGCAAGAAGAAAGTATATCAAAATCATATAATTTTATTAACTATTACATAAGTAGATGGGACATTAATGCAAGAAGAAAGTATTTCTATGGAAGCTAAGCTTCTTTGGAAAGATTTGATAAAACAAATTGCTGAGAATTGTTATCAAATTAAGGATGGGCAAAACATCTGCATGAGATTAGAAAAATATCGTAGAAGTCTAGGAGAATTCTGCTTTTAGATTGCTTTGTCTCTTCCAAAGAAATTAGATGCTACATCATGGATGTGCTTTATGCAAGAAAGACAACCGAGAACTCCCTTCAGCACACTTAACGATAGAATATGCAGCCTTAGCTCCACATTAAGACATTGGTGAATAATATATTTATAGGTTCGAGTTTTAGTGAAATGTTTAACTTAATTAACTTGATTTTTTTCTAATTAACCAAACAACTGCCAGTCCCTATTACATTCACTGTTTATACAACTCAAGTGGGAACTCGGTATTCATGCGCTATGTTGCCAGACATTGTCCCAAAGCTCCATACTTGGCCCTGTGGATTTTGAGAATTCCTGTGGGGTTTATGTGTTCCTGGCCCCTCTGGCTCTAAACTTCTAGTTCTCTGTATTTCTCTTAAAAAAAAAAAAAAAAAAAACAACTTAGGTAAAGTATTTACATATGTCTAGACTTGATTGAAGGGGGAAGGAGGGCAGGGCAAAGTTTTACATTTTAGGAATAAAAATAATTTCAAATTAGAAATCAGGTACCTTTGTTCTTAAAAGTCCTAAGGTCACCCTGCAGTTGGGGATTCGGCTGTTAATCCCACACCCTCTCCCCGGCCACACATCACTTGCCTAGTTTTTTCTAACTGCTTATTTCTTTTCTCTTCTGGTTCTTCTCTCCATTCCTGTTCATGTCAAATGCAGAGCAGTGTGGCCAACACTCTGCTGTGTCATTTCCTGCTAATCCTTGCTCTTGGGTGGGGTCTCACTTCCCTCCCTGTCTTCTCTCAGCCAACTTTATATATGGTATATGTAGTTTACCAAGGTGACCCCACCCCAAGAAATGAAATACCTTTGAAAGCAAAAGTTGGCGATATTAATCATTTCTCTAGGACAGAAGGCAAAAATTGGGATTGTACTGGGTAAACCAGGATCTGCTATTATTTTCCTAACCATAGACAGTTTTCTCCTTAAGAAGAATTCTGGTGTTCATAGATAAAATATTTTTCATCCCATTACATATACTCTTCCAGTTTGGTTAAACTCACACAGCCAATTCTGTCCCTCAACAGGAGAGTGTGTGATTCACTGAAGCAAAGTGTGTTCTTTACTGGTCATCGGCATTTACTGTTCTGTGTACCTCACCCTCTCTGAGCTGTTTTTCCATCTGTGAAATGGAAAATATTATTACCTGCTAAGGGACTCTTGAGAAAAGTAGACAGTAAAGCATTTTGGAAGGGATTAAACTGTAGAAATGTAAGGTTTATTGTAATCACTGTTTTTAATGAAATTAAGAGTCAGAAGTTATAGGGGAGTGGCAAATGATACCGTGCCATACCAGCCTGGCAGCTTTTCTTGTTTTGGGCCTCTGAGCATCTTACACAGTGCCCTTTATTCTTGCTCCTTGACTCTAAACCTGGTCCTTCCTCATAACTCTACCAGTAATCCTGGATCCTGACCTTCAGCCTCTTTATTATTTCTGTCTTGGACCTCTACTCAGAAAATTCATCCAATCACCCTGAATTGTAGGTCATTGAGTTGAGTTATTGTGATGCTGATAAATGAGAACTAAATTGAAGCCATCAGCCTCATTTTCCTTACTCACCTATTTCCAGATGTGGAAGGTAATGGGCTTGGATTGGCTGCTAACAACGAGGCTCATCAAAGACCATTTTCCCTAAGGGCATTAAATGCAATTTATTGATTGGGTGGAGGCCTAAGGCATTTGGGGTGTGGATTTGTATTACAGCCCATGAAGATGGGTTGGAGCTGAAATCCAAGCCTGCCACCTGAGTTTGTCAAATTGATCAGCAACACTGTGGCTTGAGATTCAGAAGCCAGGTAGGCTGACAAGATGAGAAGTTAAACAATGTCTCACCTTATTACCAAGAGATAACAGCTCTTTCTTTCCTCTGAGAGTGGGAATATGGACCTGTTTTCTACGTGCTGAATTCTATTGCTTAACTTGGGGAATATATCTATTTATTCTTCATTGTCTCCTCCAGTCAGTCAATGATGGCTCCTTGGATTGTCTAAGCTTGCTCTTTCCACTTCCTCTCCTGTTTTGAATCCACTCCACTAAGGCTTTTTACCTCCTCCACTACAAGCAAACCACTTAAAATGACTGCCCCTCCTTATTGCTAAAAACAGGGGACAGATTTCAGCTCTGATTTTCATTGCATTATCACAGCATTTGATATGCTGAGTCGTACTCTTCCTTGAAACAGCTTCTTCCCTTGGCTTCCAGGGTCTCTTACTTTTCTGGTTTCTTCATACCTCCATGGCTGTTCCACCTCAGTCCCTTTGGTTGGTGCATCCTGATCTTCTTGACCTCTAAATATTGGGTTCTCTAGGGGTCAGTCCTCAAGATGTTTTCCCTATTCTGTTTACACTCATGTCCAACCAAACTCAGGTATTTAAATACCATCCATCTGCTGAAGACTCTCAAATTTATATACTCTGACCTGAAACCCTTCCATAGACTTGAAATATGTATGGTTATTGCTTACTCAGCTTTTCACTTAAATTTGTAATAGGTATGTTGAAAATTAATATGTTGCATACTGAACTTCTGCTCTCCCCCAAACATCCTTCTCCTAGTTGTTCCTTATTAGTAAAGAGCAATCCTCCCTTTCAGTTGCTTGGGCTCAAACCCTTGAAGTCATCTTAATTTATCTTTCCATTTCATATTCTACTTTCAGTGTGCCAGCATAGCTTATTGGTTTATCTTCAAAATATTTGAATATCCAGAATGTGACCACATCACCCTGGTCCCGGATACCATCCTCTGTCACCTGATTTATTGCCATATCCTTCCTGATTGGCCTCCCTGCTTCTCTGCTGTGGCCCCCCGTGATGGAATTTCAACACTAGCAGCCAAGTGATCCTTTAAAAACCAAAGTCAGATTATGTTTCTCTTTGCTCAAAACCTTGAATTTCGCTTAGAGTAACAACCAGAGGCCTTACAAAGCTTCCTGTGAGGCTCTTCATATCTGTTTCTGAGCTAAGTCCTAATAGACTCCTTCACTCTCACTCTGTGTTTTTAGTGACCACACTGGCTTCCAGTACTCTAGCCACAATCCTGCCCCATGAGACTTTCACTTGAAAATCTCTGCTTGAAAAAAACTTACCTTTCGTCACTGCATTATAGTATCTTTGAACAGTTACCGTGAACAAGGCACTGTGGTTTCCCACCTCCCAACTTCCTTTGTTGGAAATTAACTATTTTTGTTTCTGTGTGCTTTTAAGACCTATATATTTTAATAATATATAGGTCTTATTTGAAAATTTGAAAATTATGGTCTCTTCTAAGGGTGTAAATGTAGATCAATTAAATCTTCAGTCATTGGGAGCCACAGGTAGTGGCAACTGAATACTGAACAGGCTCACCTGGCAAAGTCAGCATCTCAGAAGGCACAGTAAGGGAAACCTGAAACTATAGAAGCTATTGAGTACCTGATTATTGGACTGAAAGAAAGGATTCAGTGCCCATCCCTTCTTTGTTTTTCTAGGCATGCAGCTGACTGGCTTCTTCTATCTAGAGCAATGCCCCAAACCACTTCTCAATCTATTAAAAAGTGATAATATATTATTTAAATATATCTTACCCTGCTTTCAAAAGTGACACATTTAAAATACATTTGAAATATAAGTGAATTATTCATTTACCAAAGAGCAGGCTTTTACCAAAATAGTTCAGGATAAAAAAGCAGCATATGAGATTATCTGATTGTCACCTACTTGCGTTCTAACAACCATATGTACTCTCCCATTCACTTTTGGTATTTTCGGTCCTCAGGCTGAAAGGTCTCAAACAGCATTTTGAGATTTGAGAATTCTGAGGTTTTTGATTATATCCACACCTACTGGTGATCCAACTGCTGATGGTTTCATATCAGGAAACTTCAGAAGAACTTTGCATGTTTGCACTTTCCAAAATTTTGATAAAGTAAAAATTCAATTATTTAGAATTTGTAAACTACAAATTAAGGTATGTGCTTTAATACATGCTCTGGTTTTTTTTTTTTTTTTTTTTCATGCTCTGTTCCTATCTCTTGTTCCAATTTTTTATCCTTCTGTTTGGAACATTGCCTTAGATGCTTCATTAGTTTAACTAGCATTAGAGAACATCTAATGAATTAGGCAGTCAGTCAAAATTGGAGTATTTTGAAGGGAAGCTCCTGTTTCTTCAGATATAAAATCAGAGTCTTAAGTTTGGAAAGAACCTGAAAGTTTCATCTAGTGTTTCTCACCGGTAGTTGCTTATTAGAACCATCTGGAGAGTGTCTTAAAATGCTGGTGCCCTGAGCCAATTGAAGCCAAGTTTCTGAGGATTATGTCTAGGCATCTGTATTAAAACAAAAACAGAACCCCAAGTGATTTTACTGTGTCACCAGGATTGAGAACCATGATGTAGGTAAACCCGCTTTATGCTTAAATCTTCTCTGCATCATTGTCACTACCCTAAACTTGGCAGGTCTCTGTTAGATTCCTCCAAGGAAGAAGTTCTTAGTCTTTCTAAGAACAGCTCTATAGGAAATTCTTCCTTATATTGACATAAAGCTGTCTGCTTATACCTTATGCCCATTGTTCCTGATTCTGTTATTTGAGACCACAAAGAACAAATCTCACCTCTCCACATGACAGTTCTTTCAAACTCTGAAGCCAGTTATTCAGTTTATAACCAAGTATTTATTGAATACCTGTTACAGGCCTAGATCTGCCCTGAGTCCCCAACAGAAATAAAATATGGTCATTGCCCTCATGATGCTCACAGTCTAGTGGGTAAAATGGAAAAACTAATGACACTGGTACAGCTCAAGAATGCATGGTTACCCTCCCATCTCTCTACCCTATATCCCACCCCATCTTACTCTTCCGTAAGCAGAATTAGCCTCAATTCCTTGAATTTGGCTGCAGATGACATCATTTTGAGGGCTTGTACTGAGGCTCTCTACAGAGGTTTGAGCTTACTTCAGGTTGTCTACCTCCCTAAGTAAGTATGGCTGCTAGGCTGGATTACAGGTGTCAGATGTGGTCTGAATATACAGAGGAGAGAGAGGGACTGCCATCTACTTCCTTTTATTTCTAGATGATATACTGCTGGCTCATTATGAAGTTATAGACAATTAAAGCCATCAGGACTTCCTCATATATCCAGGGCTACTTGTAATGAACATATCTAGCCTTTGGGTGTGTACGAAGATAAGGGTAAGGCAAGGCCGATGATATCGAAGCAAGGAGTTGGAGGAGTTTAACTTCCCTCTCTCTTGTCTACCTTTTCCCTGGGCTTACTCATGAGTCCATAAGATCACGTGAACATTCTGTCAATTGACCACTTCTTTCACTAGTACCAAAGGGCCACGGATGGGCTTGTCCAGAGGTGGGCACATTTGCCAAATGAACTAGACCTAAAAGGGAGCAACAGTTTGGTGAAACTCTTTCCTGTTCCAGACTTATCTATCTGCTAATCAATACTGGAAGCAAGTAGCTTTTCTAGTGGTCTTCTGGATGCAAACAGGTCAATTGCATTTTTTTTTTTTTGGCTCTCTCTTTTTCTGTGCTCAAAGATCAATGGTGGAGTATATTATCTTATAGTTTAACAAGAATCTTAAAAATCTGTGACCTCTGATCTGTAGCTGACTCATCTTTTTTGTACTTTAGGGTGTCTGGGTTATTCTGGTCCCTTAGAAACCTGCATCAACTGACATTTTTTTCAGTGCTGCCCCAAACTGCTCTCCCTTTATGTTTGCCAATTAGCATCTCAAGAAGGAATACTGCTATATATTTGAATTTTTGCATTCACATTTAATGAAATGTTTCACAGATATTTATAACACAACAGATTCTGCTCTGCTGAAATCAAAGTGGGCACACTGAAGATGGATTAAAGGCAAAATATCACCATCAGAATCAGTAAACACTCATTGAGCATGTATGACATGATCAGTTTAGACTAAAACCAAGACACCTGCACTCTGATGTTTATAGAACCAACTTGGGTTCTAATCTGGGGAAGATGTAGGCAGGACTTCTTCACTGTTGGTGCCTTTTTTAGTATCTCTTCAGTAAGAACCAGACCAACCTACTGAAGATGCTACGGTTACATTTGCAGATGTACATATGAAGGTGTTTGAAAATAGGCTTTTATCACCTGCCCAGTTCTCTTACCCATCCTCCATGATAGAGTTTCAACTCCCCAGCTCTTCAAGGAGCAAACTTGTGTCAATATCAATGGCCTGTTTGATCTTCACCATCTTTGTCATCTCTGCAGCATTTGACTTCATTGATAATTCAGATATAGAAACAAAATTGCCGTACACCACACCCCATCTTACTCTCTTAGTGCTCCCTGTTTCACTACACCATTCCGGACAGTCATGTCCTTCTGGTCCATCTTTCTCTGCCTTGGTCCTCCCATCCTCTAACCATGGGCCTCCCTTGAGACTTAATATTTGATATTATGTGTACTTTTTCATTTGGATTTCTCAGGATTTAACTACCATTTGAATTATTATATCTCCCGAGTCTTTATTTTCAGCCCTAGAGTACAACATACATTATCTATTACTCGTTAAAATCAAATGTCATTGTAATTTTGTTATTATCTTTACATTAATCCACCTGTATTTGCTGCTTTCGAGTGTAGGTAGTACTTAAAATCAAACATTTCATTTTTTTTTTTCTGGCATCTCTGTTTCTTCAGTGGAATTCCTTTTTCCCAGTCACTCAAGCATATTGGTTTTTTTTCCCCTAAAATAAGTATTTACTATATTTCAGATACTATTCTAGGTGCTGGGTAGGTTATAGACTAAAACATATTGCCTTCGTGGAGTTTGTATCACAGTGAGGGAATTAGACATTAATCACGTAATCACAAAAATAGACCTTACTATATGAATGAGGAGAACGACAAAGGAAAAGTACAGGGAGCCATGGGAATGTAGAATAAGGGGCTCGACTTAGGCTAGGAGGCAAGGGAAGTCTTCTCTGCAGAAGTGATGTTTGATCTAAGATCTGAATGATGAGTCAAGGCTGGAAAGGGACAGCCCAGCCATAAAAACCAGCATTCCTGAAGGTCTTGGGAGTGAGGGTGGCAGTTGGAGGAAATTGAAAGTCAAAGCATCAAAAAAATAAAATAAAATAAAACCAGCCTAAGTAGACAATGACATGGAAGGGAAAGTGGCAAGAGATGAGGCTGAGTTCGTACATGAAGGGCCTTGAGGCCATGTTAAGGATTTTGGCCTTTATCCTAAGAACTATTAACAGCATACTAGGTAAAGGAATACCAGGATCACACTTGTATGTTTAGGTTATCGGGGGTCCGTGGGGATAGAATAGATTGGCAGGGAGTGGGCGGATCTGGATGTAGGGCCACCAGTTGGGAGGCTGTTGGAATAGTGGGGATAAGGTTCAGGTAAGTGGGTACAGAGATGGGGAGAAAATGCCGGCTCTGGGATACAAACCCAAACTTTGGAGCCCCTGTGTCTGAATAGACTTCCTATTCAACTGGCCCACATGTTCCCTTACATTGTCCTCAATCATAATACTCTCTGCATCTGTGTTTTCCTTTCCACTCCTGTTCTTGCCACAGAATTCCAGAGCTATGAATTCATGTGTGAGTTTTAGCCATATCCTGTTAGGGGTTGTTCCCTGAGAACAGTTCTTCTTCAGCTCCTCAGTTCCCTACCTTACACAGGGATTCAGTGGTCCCAGCGACTTCTCCCCGTCTCGGGACCTATGTCAGCTATGCTGAGATTGGCTTCTTCTAGGACAAAACCTGTGGATTGGTGTGTGTTATAAGGTCATGGTTCCAAACAGGAATAAGCTCCATCATTTGGTGTATTTTGCAAGCATACAGGTTTCTAGGCTCAGTACCCAGAGGTTTTGGGGTGAAACCTAGGAATTTTGGGGTGGAGCCCAGGAATCTGTGTTTTATGTAGTACAGATGTCTAAGGACCAGGCAGGTTTGGTTTGCTCTAAGGCACCACTTATCTGCATTTCACTTTGTATTGAAGAGGATAATCTTTTTCCAGGGCTAGGCTCTGTCTTCTCTGGGATATCCTCCCCAGTCTCCTTCTTCCCCTAACTAAAACAACCTTTCACACTTAAATCTTTATTTGACTTTAAAGCCTTCTGTTTTGTGGTTTTTCTTCCCACTGGGGAATCTCTGATGTCTTCTCGGCAGGCGTAGCCACCTGTGAAGGGACGTGCCATGCCATAGAGGACTGTTCCCTGGATGGTTGAGTGACAGGGAGGATTTCCTGAGATTCATTATGAAGCAAACCCCATATTTGCAAAGATGAAGTATTGGATAGAGCAAGAGAGGAAACTTAGCAGCAAGAAAATAATCTATTTGAGAATACAGCCCTGTTTCATGTATCTGTCAATTAGATTTGCTTCCTTTTGGTCTTTAGATAAAAAAAAAAAAAACACCTCACATAAACATGACTGTGGTGCATCTGTTTTAATGCTTCTAATCTTCTGACTACTAGAGCAAAAAATTAATATCTTCCTTCCTCGGTAACAGTGAAAACTTAGATACCGATGGAAGGAGGGAAACGAAGAACAGATGCGGTCTATCTCCGGGTGGAGGACTTTGTGTGTGTGTGTTTGTATTCACATACGTATGTGATTAGCATCAATTTAATATTTTTATGGAACTCTAGCAATAGATCATGTTAGATACGTGAAAAAAAATCAAAATTGGATCCCTGACCTAATATACTTAACTTTATAGGCAGAGTGAATTATCAGATATCCATCAGCCAAAGAAATAACGTGAAGGGAAGTTTACTTGGTGTCCAAATATGGATTCATTACTTTTTAATATTCTCTAACGTCTATTCTTAGAACCACGGGTCTTTTCAAATGTCCTTTAATTTCATCTATAGTCAGTATACTGACAAGTGATTATTGAGCTATGGCAGGTAGCAGAACATGTATTTGCATTCCCTAAAATTGAGTCACTGAAACCCGAATGAAGAACACAGATGAATTATAAATTTAAATTGTGTGTGTGTGTGTGTATGTGTGTGTGTGTGTGTTCAAAGGGGGAAGGAGGTGAAGCTGGGAGGAGGCGGGAGAGTGACTTGCTTCCACTCCTAGCACAGAGGAAGATAAATCAACACAGAAGATTAAAAAATGCAAAACCCTTTTCCCATTCGCCTCGCCTCCTTGTGGTGTCTTTGAATGTGTTTGGCAGCAGTGGGCCATGTCAGGCCACCTGTACAGTCAGCAAATTGCTCATGGTTTTTAAAGGGCTCCTTTATAGCAGCCCTATAGGAAATTGGATGCTTGCTTTGGAACGGCCACTGTATTTTTACATTTTTGAGGCATTATTATGTTTTGATTATATTTTCTTTTGTTTTAAGGTTAAAGAGGCTTTTCTTTATCCCTGCAATGGATAACAAGCTCCTCCCTTATGGAAGACTATCTGCCGTCTATTGCTGTCATTTAGAATGCCATGTCCAGGGGTAGACAGTCTGCAAGTTGTGAAGTTCCGGGGCGCCAGTCACATTCTTGTGCTGGCAGGCAGAGATGCACGTGGACTGTATTGTGAGCGGCACTCCCTGAAGCTGTGCCACAAGGTGGTGGGTACTCAATAAAAAAATAAAAATGAATGAATAAGCAATTGACTGATTGAATGCCTTTCTTTTCATTTTTCAGGGAACCTAGTGTAGTTTATGTTGAGTCCAGAAGGAAGAGAAATGTATAGACCCTGGATTAAGAGAGACTTGGGTTCAATCCCGGCTCCCTTGTTTACTTCATGTGTGATTGGGGTAAAATGACTTAATTTCTTTGACTCTCAATTTGCCAATCTAGGTAGAGGGAAGTAGAGGGAACCAACTTTGTAGTTATGAAGAGAATTATGTGTGGATATATAGAGAAAGCATAATATAGTCCCTGACAGAGGGTAGATACTGAATATTAATAAAGATAATCCCGATTCTATGTTTTTCTTTTTTTCTTTTTTCTTTTTTTCTTTTTTTATTTATTTTTATTTTTTTTTGTTTTTCTTTTTTTAAAAAAGATTTTATTTATTTATTCACAAGAGACACACAGAGAGAGGCAGAGACACAGGCAGAGGGAAAAGCAGGCTCCATGCAGGGAGCCCCGAACTCCAGGATCACGCCCTGAGCCGAAGGCAGATGCTCAACCACTGAGCCACCCAGGGGTCCCTCTATCCTATGTTTTTCTTTTTTTTTTTGATTCTATGTTTTTCAATCCAACTTTAGTTACGTTGGTAACAATGAGTGGAGAAGGTAAAGCCTGGTCATAGGACTCAGCTAAAACCCAGGTCTACTAAGGGCAGGGACTTGTGTGTCTTACGTGTAGCTCTCAGTTTGTGCCCATCCCAGGGGTAAACGTTGCATGAGCTATCAGAGAAGTTACTAGTACGAGCTGGCAATGTATTTCTTCATTGAAACATAAAAGAATTAGCTGAGCATTACTGATTCTACCTTGTGCAATGAGAGGGATGTGCATTTTATCAGACACTAGCTTTGGCCTATGATTCCGGAGCCAACTAGAAAGAACACACGGGGAGGTGCTGATACTAAATTCTCAGAGCTCCACGCAAGTATGGCCCTGTTCTGATGGCCCGGATGATGCCTCTTTAGGTTCTGTTGGTGTGCTACCACTTTCTGCTTTTCTACTGTAATAAATTCTCGAGCCTGCAGCCTGCCTTGCAGAATTTAGCAGACTTATTCCTTTTTATTGTTATTGCCTCCTTCTTGCCGCTTTTTTTCATTATTTGTGCCTTTGCTCCTTCTATGCATTTATTAGCAGAATTAGCACATTTCCAATATTTGTTCACATTTAATGAGGTATTGGTATTTTGATGGCAGAAATGAAGAAGTGAGACCCACGGGTGAGAATTTTATTGAACTTCGATGTATTTTATTTTCCAAGATGTGTAATTCACAAAGTCATGATCTATTATTGTGCGACACAAAGTGATACGTACCCCCACAGTATCTGATATTTTCATGGCTAAATATATAACACTGTTAAGGAAAGTTTCTTAGACAAGCTGGCTGTATCCTGAACAGTCAAATTTATTTAACAGGAAAAGAAAAATATCCTATCAGCCACAAAACACTTCAAATACATAAAAAATTACTAGAAATACAAAATTATATTAGAAATGCTTCCGGATTAATTGGATTAAATAGTCTTAGTCAAGGTTCTTTTGGTGTAAATAATGGAAACCTACCCAAACTGGCTGGAGCAAAAATGGGGGAATTTATTACATGGGTGTCTCAGAGTTCCCAAGTGCAGAAATGGGACTGCAGCATGGAGCTAGGAAGCCAGCAGAACCTAGGCGTAGACACATTTTAAACCTCAAGATCTCTCTTTCCAGTGCTCTCATTGCAGTTTTCTGTGCTTCTTTCTGCCCAGCAGAAGTCGGCTATCTCCTAAGGGCAAGCTCAGTTCCTGAGTTTATTTTTTTATTTTTAATTTTTTTATTTTATTTTTTTTTAGCTCCTGAGTTTAGATGAAGAGCTCAAACTACCCAGCATGTCTGAACCCCTAGTCCATTTATCCAGGGGAAATAATGTGATTGGTGCAGTGTAGGAGTCCTATGGTGAGCACCTGACTGCCTAGAGACCTGAATTGGGGTGGAATGAGATGAGTAGAGGAAGGAAATTCTCAGTGAAGTGAGAAATGCGTATTGTCTGCTATGCACTTTGACCCGACGGATGCTTTTTCAATGCTACATAATGTAGACACAAAATATTTGTAGCTGAAGCATGTAATGACATTTGCTTACTGTTAGAAGGTGATTCTATATATATGTATGCCAAAGTGACCTATTTTTTCTTTTTTTTTTAAAGATTTATTTATTTATTTTAGAAAGAGTAAGAGTGCATGCTTGCACATGCGTATGAGCAGGAGAGGGGCAGAAGGAGAGGGAGAGAGTCTCCAGCAGACCCAGGCTGAGTGCAGAGCCCAATACAGGGCTTGATCTCACCACCCTGAGATCATGACCTGAGCTGAAACCAAGAGTCGGACTCTTAACTGTGCCACCCAGGCGCCCCGCCACCCCCCACCCCCGCCAAAGTGACCTATTAAGAAACTTTCTGTAGAATTTAAGTCCTAAAATTTTTTATTTGAACGAAGTAAGAAATTATAGAGAGTTGCATATAAAAGATTTTATATTTATTTTGCTGCCTTTGGGCATGGGTTAGATTGTGTTTAATCATCATTATAAACTAATTATAGTGTTAGCCTTTATTTGGTTACTCAAAAATGCTGATTATTTCATTGGTATTTTTCTCTTCTTATCTTTATCCATTCCTTTGTTCTATATTTCTTCTTTACTTTTCTCTTGGCCTATTCTTTTTCTCTCTCTCTCCCTCCTGTTTTTCTTTACTCTTTCTCTCCTAAGGAATGAAAAGATGTGTGTGTGGGTGTTGTTGCAAGGGGGAGAGAGGAAAAATTGAGCAATGACAAGTATGAAAGTAGCAAAATTATTTTAGTAACTCACTGTCTTGGGAGGATACATATTGATGTATAATTTATACACAAATGCAAATAGTCATGTAAATTGGGTGCGTATTTTAGCTCTTAGAAAATGACTGCCCTCGCATTGCTGTGCTGTCCTTCCTATGTCTTGGCTTCACATGGCTGCTCTGGAGTCACCAGGAATCAGAATTAAGAGGATTTGGTATAGCTCAAGGTGAAGCGTGTGGCCTTTGTATGCCCATAAAATGACCAAGGCATGTGAGAGAGATGAAAGGAGAGCGGAGAGAAGTATAAATGAAGAGAAAGGCGAGATGATGTCATGGTATGGATCACGGGGGAGGATAAGCAAGGGAAAGAGGAGGGGGACTGAGCAGGTGACAGGGCCGAACTGAGTAGTATGTAGGGAGCTGTCTGGAGGGCATGTACTTCGTCAGGAGAAGGGCTGCTGCTGGCATGTCTACTGTCTGTGTCATTTAGGAAAAGACTTCCCCTTGCAGTTTATGTGGCTGCAGAAGAGTCCACTCCTCAGCTGGCCTGGGCACCTCTGTGCAGGGCAAACTTACATAATATTATGCAGCATCCTGAGGGGTAAGAGAAACAAGAAGTGGGAAGCCAGGATGCAAATCTAAGGTTTGCAAAGAGTCCCTCCCTAGCTGCCAAGCACCAGGTGAGGACCTGGCCATGCAGCAGGGGCTGTGTGTGTGAGGGCTGTGCCTTGGGGTGTTATGGCTTCGGAGCCCTGGAGCAGGGAGAGTGATCAGTAGGAAGCTCGTCAGAAGGGATGAGATTCGGAGTGTGGGCCATGCTTCATGAGAGTCGGAGTGTGGGCCATGAGAGGAGCACGTGTGACTTGGTAGAAGGAGCCCTTGGGGTGGGAAAGGCCAAAAGCACCTACTTTATCGTACTGTTGGGCAACTGATTCCTGCTGCTGGGAGAGGACCTGCTGTCTCTGTCTCACCTCCAGGTGGGGGAGGAAGAACCTTATATGGGCTGAGACCAGCTCCAACGGGACATGGTTACTTGACTAGTAAGTGACAGAGACGGGATTTGAATGTAGGCCTATTTGGCTGCAAAGCCCGTGTGCCTTGAAATGCCTCTCTTACCTCTGCTGCCCTTCCTGGGGGCCGTGCTGGCCACCCCCAGTTGTTCACTGGTGTGCTGCTGCACAACCCTTACAAACACACAGCTCTTGTCTTAGAGTAACCTTGGATTAGGGAAGTTGTTGCAGCAAACGTTGGGATGTGCAGATTGTCATGGATGACAAGACCCCTGAGTCTGCTCTTCAGATTCTTTGAGATTGAAGACTGTGCGTGACCCAGGGTCCAGCAAAAGAATTCTGCGCTGCTCTAGGCCACAAGATAAGACTGGGAGACATAGATAGGAGGGGAGGTACTTAAACTTCAGGGACTTTACAGGTTTAGGGAACGACAGGGGTGAGTGTTTGAAATACAGATTGTCTTGGAAAATTCGGGATGAAAGTTCATGCTGCTTGTGGCATCCCACACAGTAGGTACCCCGTATCTAACCGGTCCTACAGGGGCGACTGAGGATGGATCCAGAGCACATAGCACATTTTTGCCCTGACGTACACATGGTAGGGACCTACCTCGAACAACTGTGATAAGACACTAACTTTGGAGTTAACTTTGGAGGGCGGGAGCTGGTAGTTGGAAGAATCAGACAGGGGCCCTTGAAGGACCCAACGGGGCAAAGAGCCATAAGGGAGACTGGGAGCCACTCAATGGTCAGAGTAGATCTAAAGAGAAAAAGCAAGATAGGTGTGTGTGAACTCTACATGAAAGAAATTAAGTTCCCTTTCCTCCTCATAACATGAGAGGAATCTTTTGTGAATGACAGTTGCTTGCGTGACTTGAGTGTAATTCTTGAGCGAGCCTCTATCCTCCCTGAAGGTCTGGCTTATGTATCTTCTCCGCCTTGAGGCCTTGACTGGTGTGCCCCTTCCAGGCTCCACCACAGCGGAGCAGATCACTCAGCATCTTAGCCACAAGTATTCATCGCGCATCTAAGCTAAATGGGGCTCCATGCTAGGCACTGGTGACGAAACAGCAAACAGAACAGACCCAGTTTCTGCTCTTGTGAGGCTTTCCCCACTTGGTGCCACTGCTGAGCCTTTGTTTTTTTAAGGACATGCTACTGTTATTTATACTACTTACACATTGCTTTGGAATGACTTATTTATGTGTTTCTGTCCCCTATTAGACTGTGAGCCCTTGTGGGCAAGCACTAGGTTTTTTTTTTTTTTTTTTTTAAGATTTTATTCATGAGAGACACAGGAAGAGAGAGAGAGAGAGAGAGAGAGAGAGAGAGAGAGAGAGAAGCAGAGACACAGGCAGAGGGAGAAGCAGGCTCCATGCAGGGAGCCTGATGTGGAACTCAATCCCAGGACCCCAAGATCACACCCTGGGCCAAAGGCAGGCACTAAACCACTGAGGCACCCAGGGATTCCCACAAGCACTAGGTCTTAACCAAGTTTTTATCCTCAGTACCTACCAGAGTGCCTGGAACATCATGGTAACTAAACATGTGCATGAGTGTATGCTCATGAAAAGCACTCATTCATTCCCTATAAAAGGGAAACTTCTATAGATTTGCAGACTTTCAGCATGTTCTCATTCATCCTTCATCTTCCAACACTTCCCATTTCACAAAGAAGAGCCTCCCAGGAGAATTATTTAGTACGTTCTACAGACTTCTTTGAGACCTAATAATTTCTTGAGGAAATCAACCAAAACTGAGGCAGAATGATGGTGGTAGGTGGGATTAGGATGGGTTCATTTTATTCTCCACGGCCATTGTCTGAAACTTCAGATTTACAAAAATATGCATTATTGGGAATTGTTTAATTTTTCATCATACGGTCCTTTTATCTAGCAAATTCTTCCAGTACATTTGAAATAGAATTCAGTTTACAGAACATTGATTTACAAATTGCTTTATCAGCAATATATCTATTGTTTGGAATCTACAACAGCAATATATGGGAGCGGGATGAGTAAGTTAATTAAGAGCAGGGGACATAAAACTTTAATCAATAGACATAACAAATAAAATGTACTTCGAGCTGGTGTTATGGCTGGGTAAGTGGTAGGGAGAGGGACAGATGAAAAAGGTCGGGCATGTGCGGTGAGGCAGTGGGAGGAAGAGGTAAACAGAGCAGAAAGGAAAGATGAAGAAAGGGAATAACAGGGAATGAGAAAGAGAGAGAGAGAGAGGAAAATGGAGAGTGTAGGAGTAGAGAGGTCCAAGAAAGGTCAGCAGGAGAGAGGTAGGGCAGAGAGAGCAGCCGGGGGGGGGGGGGGGCTCTCTGTGGACACAGAGGTAAACAAAATTGAGGCAGAGAGAAGAAAAAGAAGGCAGAGGGAAAGAGAGAGGCAGAAGGGGAGAGAGGGGAGAGCATGGGGCCAAGGGTGTGTCCACTTGTTAGGCAACGTAGGCCCTACACTTGCAGGGGTGTCTTGGAACTAAAGTGCTGCTGATGGAATTAGTTCCTCAGACATTCATTCATTCGGTGGGTCTTTATGGAATGTGAGTCAAACGCTGCACTGTCCTAGGCGTGGGGATACAGTGGTTAACAGAAGATTAAGATCCCCACGCCCTGAGTTAAAATGTAGGCTTTGTGGTGAAGATGGCTCTCTAGCTCCTCTGACTGCTCAGCTACCGCAGAGGGAAGAGGGCCTGCATCCCTAGGAGGGTACCTCGCACCCACCAGCTCTCATACTGTCAGTCTGCCCTGGAGTTAGGCCCTTTGACACCCTCAGTGTCCATGACTCTCCTCTTGGGTGAGGACAGGGAGCTGTAGTTGCACAGTGGCCCCGGAAGAAACTTGTGATTAAATGGACAGTCACCAAATGAAAAGTCTAAGTCTCGCTCTTTCGGCTTCCAGGATTTACGTCTGTGTGTGCGCGTGTGCACACCTGCATGCACATTGTGCCCTGGAAGCTGTGCCTTTCCTTGGATACATGGCCTGTGCTTCCTCTCCCCACACACGCACTGCTGAGAACTGCCCAACCTTTGTGGCCCTCCCCATCCTGGGAAGTCGCAGTGGTCTTGGCGGGGATGCCCATCAAAGGGACCAGGGCCGGGGTTGGGGCCCGGGGGCCGGGGCTTGGTCATGCACGGGAGTAACCCGGAGCAGACATAAGTAGGTGGACCCCTGAGGGAGACATCTGATTGAGCAGAGGACTGCAGCTTACTTACTAGGGGAACAAATCGGTCAGTAAGTCCAAAGAAAGACATTAGGGCTAGAAAAGGGAAATGAGGTCAGACAGCCAGGAGCTGGGAAAATGCAGGGACAAGACTGAAGATGGAACAAAGTGAGGATGAGGGAGCCCTTCTGAGGGCCCTGGGAGGTTTGGAGTTTCTGCTCAGCGGCTGCTGGCAGTCTGGGTCACTGGACAGTCTGCAGGGAAAAGACATAGTGTCAGGCACAGACAATTCCAATTTAGTATGTGGCGATCTCAGCATAATGAAATGATATAAGAATTACTGGTTTGTTGAACAAGCAAAACTCTGAAAGCACTGCCCATGACTCCCCCCCGACCCCCCGTGGGGCTAGTTGTATCCCTGCCTTCCTTGTGGAAAACAAGCACAGTTTACACACACACCACCAATGCGGTGCCAGGCAATAATAAAAAGTTTGATCCTAATGTAAAGTTAGGATTTCTCTCCTTTCCCAATTAGGTCCTTTTGCAAAGGGACAGAGGCCGTGGCCGGCTTCTTCTCTTCTTTTCACCCCCCCCCCCCCACTCCCCGTTAATTCAACCCACCCTCCTTCATCTTGTTACCTTTAGTTTTAATCCCCAGAGAATTGTAGTGCATGTAGGGAGGGTGTATTCGTTTTCTACTGCTGTGTAACAAACCACTGAGGTTTAGTGGCTTAAAGCCGGACCCATTCATAACCTCAGTTCCTGTGGGCCAGGAGCCCAGGCGTAGCTGCGTCCTCTGCTCAGCGTCTTACAAGGCCGCAGTCTTGTTGTCTGCTGGGCTGTGATCTCACCCAAGGCTTGAGATGCTCTTCCAAGCTTCATGGTTATGGGCAGAAGTCATTGCTTTGCGCCTGTAGAATTCACGTGGCTCATTTCTCAAGGCCAGGAGAGCAGGACGTCCTCAAGGGCTCACCTGATTAGGTTAGGCCAACCCAGGAGACTTTCCCCTTTAATTCACTTCAAATTAACTGATTAGGAACCTTAATCACATTTACAAAATTCCTTCACCTTTGCCATATTCTGTTGTTTGGAAGCAAGGCACGGTCTTGGCCACCCTCGAGGAGAGGGGATCACAAAAAGGTATGGGGGATTAGAGGGAGGCCATCTAAGTAATCTGCCTATTAAAAGTGGGGAGAAAATTTCTGTTTGATAAATATTGCTGTGGGCTGGCTTTTTCGAGTGGACACGGGTTTGCGGCTGACCCTTTCCCGTTAGCCACCCCGATAGATTCTTTGGTGATGTCTCAATACACTTTGCTGCCCTCTCCATCACAGAGGGACTTTCGCCTGAGGTTTTCTTGACACTCCGAATGCACCTGTATTCCAGCTGTAGCCTGTGATGCTCCTCAGTCCCCTAGCCCCCAGCTGCCCACCTGTCCCGCCTCTCTGGGCTGAAGGCCCCTGCCCCTTGCTCAGGGGGCTCTCTCTCTCTCTCTTTTTTTAATTAATTAATTAATTTATTTATGATAGGCACACAGTGAGAGAGAGAGAGAGAAAGAGAGGCAGAGGGAGAAGCAGGGTCCATGCACCGGGAGCCCGACGTGGGATTTGATCCCGGGTCTCCAGGATCGCGCCCTGGGCCAAAGGCAGGCGCCAAACCGCTGCGCCACCCAGGGATCCCCTCAGGGGGCTCTCTTGCTCAGGATCTATGAGAATTCCCTGCTGGCCCAGGAGTAGCCCACACTTGGGTCACTGGGAACACTCAGAAATCTTAAGAGCTTTTAAAGAGTATTTGCAAAAATTTTAAAGAAATATAAGAAGAGCTTAATCTTTCTCTTACAGATACAGAGGTGCTGGTTGCCTCCATATGAGAATCTTTGTTCTCATATTCCGAGAGGGCAGCCAGGACTTCTCTTACCTTTTCAGTTCGAAAGGTTATTCACCATTCCTACACCTACTGAAGTGCAAAAACAAAACAAAACAAAACAAAACAAAAAGAAAACAACAACAACAACAACGAAACAAAAACAAAAACAAAACTCTCTGAGGGGTTCAGTTTATGCTCTTTTTTCTCTTGGCTTGATGTGAGGAAGAGGCATCACTGCACCTGAGGTGGAAGGTGGAAATTCTTGATCACATCACTTGAAAAAAATACTCTCCCAATTTCCAACTCTCTACCCATTTACTTATTTATTTATTTATTTATTTATTTATTTATTTATTTATTTATTTATTTATTTTTCATCTCAGATTTGGAAAGGATCATGGCATCTATGACAGGACTCCAGAACCAGTACCTCTGAGGTACTTCTGAGGTTTGTGGGAGTGAGACGTGTAGGATGATGGGTCTGTTAGCCACAAGGAAGGATGTTCAGAGTTCAGACAACACAAGCCATCATACTTCGGAATGAGCTGTGGAAAGTCAGGTGTGCAGAAGGACACAGCTTTTGCCAGGCAGGGCTGCAAATTTAAGAAAGCAGTCAAGAGCCAGGGAACCTTGGGCAAAGGAGGGCCAGACCGGCAGCAGGTGGACCTTGATTCTTAGCCGGTGTCTGTTCCCACTGCATGGTGCACCCATGAAGTGATGGTGAAGGTTAAAAATTAGCAAGAAACAACAATAGTTGTGCCTTAAGTTCTTATATTTCTTTAAAATTTTTTACAAATACCCTTTTAAATGAACTTAAGGACAAAAGTACTGTTAATTGCTATGGGACATATGCAGGTAAGCTTTCAAAGAGCTTGTGGGGCTAAGATAAATATATAAATAACCATAACAAAAATCGAATATACTTGTCAAGAACTCTCTATCCTGTTTCAGTCTATTATTTCGTATTTAGTCTGAGGTTAAATGTATTAATGAAAATGTTCGAACAATGCAGAAAGGCCATCTATCTACTCCACGCAGTAACTACTTTTCTTTTTTTTAAAAGATTTTATTTATTTATTCATGAGAGAGGCAGAGGCAGAGGGGGAAGCAGGCTCCCTGCAGGAAGCCCGACGCAGGACTTCATCTCCAGGCCCCAGGATCACGTCCTGAGCCGAAGGCAGATGCTCAACCACTGAGCCACCCATGTGTCCCAGCTTTTTTTTTTTCTTAGTTAATAGGCTATTTTTAAGAGAAGTTTGAGGTTTACAGAAAAATGGAGCAGAAAGTACAGTTTCCATGCATTCCTAGTAACTACTTTTTAAAGCTTCTGGTTTTTAGTGGTTCTGCTGCTTATGATTATAACCTCAAGTTATCACTAATAGTTCCTTTTCTTGATTTGTTATTGCTAGATTGTATTTGTTGATTCTCTGACACGAAGGATGAGATATTATTTCACTATATTTTCTCCCAATTTCTCTTCTGCTTTTTCTCTCCTCAGTTTTTGTTACATTAGTATTTTTTCATTTGCATTTATATTTTATTTTGTAATGACATTTTTCTTGCTTTGGCCATAGGTTTATTAGAAAAATTAAGCCCCTGACTAGCATTTGGAGTGTTATGATTATGCATAGATTATCCATCGTCACACCGAGCTTAGTGCCTGGCCATAGAGATGGCAATATCAGGCTGTGTCACTAAATCACCGATGCTCAAAAGAGAGTATCTTAAGCGTCAAGGTCCACTGGATCATTGTTTAATTTCTTTCTGACTCTCTTCATTTCTTCTAGGTCATACTCAGCTACTACAGCTTCTTCTATCTTACATTCTTTTTTTTTTTTAATTTTTCTAATTTTGTTGGAATAGCTTCTAGCGTATTTTTTCCCCCCACAGGGGGCATGGGAATTTTTGATTTCTAAATGTCAAAAAAATACCTTTTTTTTTTTGCCCCCACATATGATTGATAGTTTGAATATGTATGGAATTCAGGGCTTAAAAATAATTTTTCTTATAATTTCGAAGATATTATTTGATTGTGTTCTAGTAATCAGGCTTGTTGATGAGAAAGAATGTGATACCTTCACTCAACGAGTTCTTTTTAAAGTGCCTGGAAAGGGCCTGGCATATAATATGTACTGTGCAAGTGGTTAATAAATAAAATGCTGAAAATGCTGTCTGATGCTTTTATAAGTGATTATTTACACTCTGCAAACTTTTAGGATTTTTTTTTCTCTATCCTTAGAATTCTGAAATTTCACTATGCTGTATTGCTAATCCTGCTTGGCACTTGGTAGGAACTTTTATTTTTATTTTATTTTGTTATTTTTTTGGTAGAAACTCTTAATCTGAAGATTCTTGTCTGTCTCAAGTTTGGGGAAATTTTATTTCATCATGTTTTATTTACTTACATCTGTTGTCTCTATTTAATATTTGTTAAGTGGATGGTGAACTTGTCTTTGTTCTCCACATCACTTTCACTTTTCCCTCCACATTTTCTCATTCTTGGTCCTTTTGCTTCATCTTTTGGATCAACATTCAGAAGTGATACCCTTTCTGGTATCTCAGAGTATGCTGATTAGATTTTTTTTTTTTTAATTTTTATTTATTTGTGATAGTCACAGAGAGAGAGAGAGAATGAGGCAGAGACACAGGCAGAGGGAGAAGCAGGCTCCATGCACCGGGAGCCTGACGTGGGATTCGATCCCGGGTCTCCAGGATCACGCCCTGGGCCAAAGGCAGGCGCCAAACCGCTGCGCCACCCAGGGATCCCTGCTGATTAGATTTTTAAGGTTCCCCTGTGCTTCCTGTAATCCCTGTTCCTTACTGAGTCAGTTGTTTGGTTTAGTCACTGTGGTGAGCTTCTTTCTCTCCAGATTTCACTCAGATGTCTAGTGAGTCCTGGCTATTGGTTAAGACACATAAATAAGGGTTTGGTTAATTAGATTAATGAGTATATCTCCCCGATATCGTCTCCTCTGTAGTTGTGCTGGTGACTATCAGCAGAACCGCCTCTCATGGGAGGGCAGTGAGTGGATGAGCCACGGGTGGGCACCTGGAGGTGAAGCCGACGTGGGGTCTGTGGCTGCCAGAGCAGCTGAAGCTAGAAGGGGCTGGCTCTAGGGGAGGACATCCTGAAGGAGAGCTCTCTCCTCCTCCTTGTCCTCCACCCTTTTCTTTTTTCTCCTTTTCCTCTTCCTTCTTTCCCTTAGGGTCTGATGTAGAGTATAGAAATGTGTGATACTTTGTTTTCCTTCTCTCTCTGCCCCAAACAAGTACACATCAGCTCTTACCCAGATAACTGGATACTCCCCACTTATGTTGGGGAGTGGTTTGAAAGCTTCATTCCAGCAAGCAGAGGTTTTGCTATTTGTGTTCTTATATACCTGCGAGAGGACTTAGCACTCAGTTGATCTAAAAGGAGTTCTCCAGTCAACTCATCTGATGGCCTCAGAGCCTATTCCTGTCCTTTATCATTTGTTGATGCCAAGTTGTTTGGCTTGTCTCCAACTTTTCGGGGGAATAACATCTCTTACCTCTGGTGTTTTCGGTGGTCATGTTCTGGGATTCCTCAAACTTCTAATGCCCTGATTGCTCTCTTCTGTGCTATCCCTGTTGGGATTTCGTTCTTTAAACAATATCATTTGAGTTATTTCACTGGGAATTTGGATCAGGAGAGAGGTAGTAGGGTATGCTCATGAAATCTTTTTGCGCTGGAGGTTTTCTTTGTAAAGTACTACATTAACATGAAAATAACAGTGCTCGTTGCTGCCCATCACTTGACCACAGTGATGGGAAACAGGACTCCTCTGACTCCTAAGGTTTGAGAGAGACCACAAATTGTGGTCAAGTCTTTATGAGGAATTAAGAGGCTTCATTATTAGTAGCTCTGCCAACCCAAATATGTGCAAATGGCTAGCAAGCCTCACCACTTGCTGTCACAGACAGCTTCCTCTCCTTGCTGGCCAGTGCATCCACCACCTCTTCTTCCTTTATTGCTGCCACCTGGGAAGTATTAGGAAACAACAGGGCTAAAGACCTTCATGCTAAAGACCTGAGGAGAAACTTCCTTTATCAGGCCTTTTAAAAATGTCCTCCTTTCTCATGACTTAGAGTAACACGCGTCTCTGCCTAAAGTATTCAGTTAGTGGGTGATGGGGAACAGGGATGCTCTTAAGATTCTGGGAAATTTCAACACAGCAAACACTATTTCCAGTCTTTCTGAAAACCTTTTGATTACCAACTTGTGCTTGGAGCCATCCCTGAAAAAAAAAATCCAATTTGGTATATTTTATGGATTTTATTATAGTGCTATTTATTCTCCATCCCAGATAGCTAAAGCCAGTGTTAAATAATGCAGGCTTTGTAGCTCTGAAGCTCTGATACAGACTAGGTCTGTGTGCTCTGCTTTCAGAGAATCAGAGCGAAGGGGGGGGAAGGCAGCTGTAGGAGCCAACTCACAGCCCTCTGCTGTGCTGCAGGGAACATGGCCCACGTGAGCGCTGGGAAAAGCTGGCCTGGGCCTCGGGACACCTGGGGCTTCTGACTCAGTTCTGGGGCTGTAATTGGCTTGTGTTCCTGGGCAAGTCGCTGAGCACCTCTGGGCCTCAGTTTCCTCCTTCACAAAATGTTTAGAATTTACCACCTGTCCTTCAGGCGACTTCATGCTGGATGATCTCTGAGGTTTGTTTTGAATGCTCCGAGTCTCTTTCAACAACATAACTTGCATTTCTGTGAGCAAAAAGGAAACATGGCAATAGAAGGCAGAGTTAGTCTATTTAGGAGACAATATTTCCCATGTCGTGGGCTTACTCTGCCTGAAAAGGAGGGAGAGATCCACCAGGATAAATGATTTAAATGAGGTATTGTCATTGCAGCTAAAGACTGGTGACAGTTAACTGCTGTGTGAATCCAAAATCGTCCATCCCTTAAAGTATATCTGCAGGATCCTGTGTGTTTATAATGGGTGAGCTGATGCTTAGCTATGAGTGCCTTGTTTAATAGGTTTATGGATAAGGGGAAGTACCCGTAGGACAATGGAAACCAGGAAGACCTGAGAGTGCTGGAGAGGGTGTGGAGAAACTGGCATTGGAGAAAAAACTGCAAGGTATACACAGCAACGTACATAGTTCCTAAAAGCCTTGCATTTGGTGAAAAAATAAGGAACAGAATGAGGTGTTACCCAATTCCATCCATTTGAGCTAAAAATACATATTATGTAAGACCATATACAAATAATTTTAAGGGGATTTAATAAAAAGAATAAGCTAAAGGGCATGGGATTATTTCACTTGAAAAACAAAAGGTTAGAGAGAGGTGTGGTGTATATTTGTAGGTATTGGAAGACTGTCCTGTGGAAGAGGGAAGACTTGTTCTGGGTAGCTCTTGAGGGAAGATATGGGATCATTTGTTCTGTGGTTTGGTGAGTGGGTTTTGGTTCAAAACCAAGAATCTTTTGTGTGCCAGTGCAAGCTTACAAAGTAAGTCAGTTGGCTCTGCCCAGGATAGGTAAAAGGAACTAATCTTAGTTTGTGTGGAAGTGACCCCTGTTTTGGGCATATTTGATTATAGGATGTCTAGGGCCCTCTTCATGGCTCATTGTCTACCTCCTAGGAAATGAGAACAATCGCCAGTCAACTCTAGAGTAAATAGGAAAGATGGTGGTTTGAAGCTATGTGGTGGTCAAAGGGGGAGAGGTAGCTAGTTAACCACCGAAACATCCTTGGGTGGTGGTGGCTCGGTGGATTTGCCATCATCTAGCACTGACACGGAACTGCTTGATGGAACTGTCAGAACAGCTGTTTTCAGCATTACTGTGCATAGAAGTTGCTTGGGAAACGTGTTTTTAAAGAGGCAAAATTTCAAAAAAAAAAAAAGGCAAAATTTCCAGATGATGGTGATATATGGGAGTTTTGGGCTAGGATTAGAAATTGCTGCAGTTGAAACAAGTACCCAGGTGATTCATATGCAGGTAGTGGTCTCCAGATAAGATTTGAGAAACTTGTGTCAGGCCAGATGCTGTTCTGTAGGCAGGGTCAGGTTTTGGAAGAGGGTTTGAATTCTTGGCCTCTGGAGACCTCTTAACCCTGAGCTTCTGAGATTCTCCGCCAATAGTTCATAAAGGCTCCTGTCTCTTTTAACACGGGCATCTGAGCAGGATTCCAGAATAATGACTGGTGAGTGTCATTATACCTGAAGATAAAAATGTTGATTTAGAAACAGATGTAAATATTTAGTACAGAGTTCTTGCTTTTGGCTGCTAATGATTCTTTGATAAGTTTTAGAGTTTTATTAACAAAATATACACCAGTGATCCTGAGTACTAATTGCATTTGTTCACATATGGAGCTGGTTGATTAAGTTGGCTCTAGGAATAAAATTAGTTTCCTGAAATCCCACATATTTGTTTGCTCATTAGTAGCGTTTCCCTAATCTTTGTGCCCAGGAATCCAATGGCAAATCTTGTGCACAGGAGATAATCACGTGTAAAGCAGGCTTCCCAGACCCGGGGCATATCAGAATCACCTGTAACTATTTTAAAAACAGTAGTTTTCAGTGAGTTTGACAATGTGATGACAGTACTACCTTCAGATTCTGATTTAATTGACCAGTGGCGTGACCTCGTTGTTAGGATTTATTTTTATTTTATTTTATTTATTTATTTTTTTTAAGAAGCAGGAAGGGTAGAGGAAGAGAGAATCTTAAGCAGGTTCCATGCCCAGCACAGAGCCTGACATGGGGCTTGATCTCACAACCCTGAAATCATGACCTGAGTCAAAATCAAGAGTTGGATGCTTAACTGACTAGAGCCACCCAGGCGTCCCTGATTGTTAGGATTCTTCAAAAACTTTCCAGGTAGTGGTACTGTGAAGCTGAATTTGAGAACCACTGTTTTTAAACATCCAGACATTGGAGCATCAACTAAGACATTCTTATTTGGTGTGTCTGGGGTGGGGCCTAGGGAAATGCATTTGAAAAATTCCCCAGTCATTTCTCATGCTCACTCTTTTTTTTTTTTTTTTAAGATTTTATTTATTTATTCATGAGAGACACACAGAGAGAGGCAGGGACACAGGCAGAGGGAGAAGCAGGCTTCTCGCAGTGAACCCGATGTGGGACTCGATCCAAGGACCCTGGGGTCAGAACATAAGCCGAAGGCAGATGCCCAACCACTGAGCCACCCAGGTATCCCTCTTATGCTCACTCTTATTTGCAAACTACTGGTATAAATGAAAACAGCTTAGGTTTGGAACGACACAGATTTGCTTTTGATTTCTGTTTTACTGCTTATTAGTGGGCAATTTACTTTGATGACCTTTAAGCTGTTTCTGCATCTGTAAGTGGGGGTAATAGGCGTTGACTTCACAGCCCCACAGTGGGATGTTGTGGTTCCTCCTCTCATTCTGGACTCAGGCTGTTGGAGTTTGGATTCTAGCTCCTCCACTGGACACCTGTGCATCATTGAGCAGATTCTCTAATCCTGAGCTTCTCGAACTTTAATGTGCACACTGCATTCGAATCACCTGGGGAGTGTTCGTGTGTAGATCTGAGGAGGGGCCTGTGATTCTGCATTTCTAACCAGCTCCCAGGCAGAGTGGACACTACAGGACAGTTCACAATAAAAATGTGGGTCTTATGTTCAAAAAGCTGAAAGAAATTTTTTTAAAAAAGATTTTATTTATATATTTATGACAGACACACACAGAGAGGCAGAGACATAGGCAGAGGGAGAAGCAGGCTCCTCACAGGCAGCTGGATACGGGACTCGATCCTGGGACCCCAGGATCACACCCTGAGCGGAAGGCAGATGCTCAACCGCTGAGCCACTCAGGTGCCCCTGCGAGAAAGTTCTTTTTTTTTTTTTTTTTTTTTTTTTTTTTTAGAAACTTCTTAAAGGTATTGAAATATAAAACTTTTTCCTTTCTTCAATGGTCCCACCAGCTTGTCATGGTGTGTGTTATTTAATGGAGCAGTAAGTAAAGGAAAAACAGCATTTATAATTTTTAGCATGAAATTCATGATTATCTTTAAATTATACAATGTCAAAAAAAAAATAAATTATACAATGTCAGTTTAAGATGCAAATATTAAAGTATTTATCTTATATGTGGAATCCCCAAATTACAGAATTCTTATTTCGTTGCTCATGCATCGGCACGTGTTTCATTCTTCCTGGAATTCTGGGGACAAACCTAACACTATTGTTTCACATCTTGAGGCTTTCATGATCCACAGCATTTCCTATTTCCAGTTATTGATGAGTAAGAAAGAAAAAGAAGAAAAAGAAACTATGGATGCCCCAGATTCTATCTTGTCTTTTCCTTCTTTGTCCTTATTTTCAGCATTAACTGGCTGGCAAACACAGGGATGTGATATGAGTAAGAAAAGATATGAAAGGGTTCTTGGTAAGTTTGTGTTTCTTGAAATGCCATTTCCTTTTGTGTTCAAAGCAAATTCTAAGGATGCGAAAGGAAAGTGTGGTTTCTTGGAGCTGCCAGCATTTTCACTTGCTGAGTCATGGACTTGACGCTTGTCTCGTACTTGTTTTGAGGCTTGTTGAACTCCCTCACATCACGGGCCTACTGGAATCCAGTGCTTATGGGATTCACAAGTGCCATTTGCAAAGGGAGCTTCCAGGAAGGGTTAAAAAAAAAAAAATCCATGTCCCATTGGATTCCATTTACAAAACACAAGTTGAAAGATAAAATTAAGAATCTCAAGATAGCAGAGGATTAAACCAAGTGGGACTACCCTGAGCAAAGGCTCCTATGCAGTGACTGTGTGGTCCCACACCCATGAAGGCAATTTTGGCCCCACTTTGAGCAGCAAGTATCTAGGCTCCATACTACTGTCCTCTGTATGTTACTATAACATGACGATAGGCAAATAAGATCTCCGTGACAGGCAGATATGGCATATGGTAGGACTCATCAAATGTAAATTCTTTTACTTTGTTTCCTCACTTCTCCTCTCTGAAAAAAAAGCAGCTCTATAGACCTTCAAAAAACCTTTGGGATGCTCAAATGGGGCTGAGGCACTATAGGAGATAGTGAAAAGTATCACTTGCTTTGAACTTCTTCTGATGAAAGAATGAGTGACCCTTGACTGGGCTTGGCTTGGTCTCCAGCCTTAGCAAGAGCCCTATGACTCACCGTAGCCAATTGTGGCTACAGGCCTAGGAATACTAGCCTAAGGATTCCAGGGAAGGGAGAGAAGGCCAGTTTCCCAATCACTGGTGGGAGGAATGCCTGTATTTGTCCCTTGTCTTCCTGCTGCTTTTGTTCTCTGAGCTAATTCCTGTTTGAAGAGCTGATATTTAATTCAACAGCCCCCCATGGAGCCTTGTGCCTGTGATAGAAGTTTCTAAAAATCTCTCAGTCAACAAAATGATAACAGCTGGTCTTTAAAACTCTGGGAGCTCTAGACTGGGGAGGTGCTGGGGGAGGGAGAACCAAGGGAACCAGGGATTGGGGCTGGGGAATGCACTATTTGTTAAAGATAATGAGGCAAAAATGTGACAGAGGTTTTTATTACAAATAATAGACAGAAGTCTTCAAACAACAGCAGAGAGTCATTAAAAAAAGAAACAGAGTTAAATAATTGTCTAATTAGCAGGCACCAAGAAGGCAGAATTTATTCCATTAGAACTTCCTAAGGGAGAGTCAATAAATTCACAGCTGGGTGTTCAATTTCTCAGGAATACAGAGAATGTGGATTTTCCTGGTGCCAAGTTGTACTTCGATCCCTTTGCCAAGCTTCCTTTCTGATGAACTCAAGGTGAGTCTTGCCTCAGAGAACAGCTAGGCTCAGTTGCTTTACCCAACCATGTCATTAAGCTCTGGCCCAAGTAGTGAGCCTTCACAGAGTCAGGCACCGCAGGGACTGCCACTGTTAACAGTGCTGTCAGCTAACATTCCTACAGGGCTCTACAACCAAGCATGTTGACATACATGGTTTCATTGGATTCTTGTAGCTGTTCCGTAAGGGAGCTGAACCCGTGCAAGTGAATGCTTGAGTATGGATGGTGTGTTAGCTTGGTCAACCATAACAAACTATAAGAGACCGGATGGTCTAAACAACAGAAATTCCTTTTCTCACAGTTCTGGAGGCTGGAAGTCAGAGATCAGGGTGCCAGCATAGTTGAGTGAGGTCTCTCTTCCTGGCTTGCAGACAGCTGCCTTCTGTCTGTGTGATGGAGAGAGAGAGGCGGGGAGTAGAAGAGAAGGGGGTAAGAGGAAGACAGAGAGAGAGGGAGGGGAGCCAGTGGGAGAGGAGAGAGAGGTCTCTTTTTTTTTTCCCTCTTCTTATAAGGCCACCAATCTTATCTGATTAGGACCCCATCCATGTGACCTCATTTAACCTTAGTTACCATCTAAAGCCTTTACGACCTAATACAGTCACATTGGAGGTTAGGGTTTCAACATAAGAATTCGAGGGGGACACAAGTCAGTTGATCCCAGATGGTGGCTACCTGGTGAGAACTCCACCTATCTGGGGCAAAACAGCTCACTGTCTGGATTAAAACGACCTTATTCTCAGAATCTCTTGTTCAGGAATAATAAATGTTATAAGTATTATTTGATTAAGGAACTTCCTCAAAATCCATTTATCTGAGTAAAAGATGATTCAGCTAATCTCTTATCAGAATAAATCACCTCCTTTCAGGAAGATACATCACTTTACCAGACTCATCAAACCATTGGGTTACTCTTTAAGACTCCCTTGGAACTCTCTCCTTGCCGTGTCAACTAATCCCAAACTATATCAGGAAGTTGGCCCAATCGCGTCAGTCCACTGCATTGAAATACCTGCCTTAAACCAGACCCCCAAATCTCAAAAATATCCTTCCTAGAAGATAAATCTCTGTCAGGGGTGTATTCTTCCTTAATGCAGGAGGCAATGAACTTCAGCTTTGCTCTATGAACACGTTGATTATGTGGTTTTATCAGGCAGTCAGCAATCAGCATTTGTTTGAACCTTGGCTGCCTTCAACATTTCCTAGCTGTATGATCATGTGCCCTCATCCACTTTCTTGATGTAGACTTCCCCCAAACTAGGCTGCCTAGGAAAAAATACAATATCACATGCTTTCGACTTCCAGTAGAATTACGTATCTAATTTTCTCCATTTCTAAAATGTTATCAACTGTAAAATATAAATTTAAATGCGTTGGGGGACAAGAAAATGGAACACTGCTATAGTAAGTGTACACACTGGCTTTAACACGCATACCGATTTCAGAAATGATAAAAGATAGGAAAAACTGTCTTAAAGAGTGACTTTAGAGGTTTCTACTAAAGCCCTCAGCTTTCAAGGGGAAGGTGGGGGTTTTCCTGAGGTACTTTCAAACCCATCACTACAGCTGAGTGGTTTCTGATTCTCTTTTGGGGGCGGGCCAGCCCTGCTTGGGGAACAAGGCAGTGAGCCTAAAATCATGTCCCATATGTTTGAGTTCCTCATGGATTTGGTCATGGTCCCTATGTTTGCAGACACTTGGAATGTGTTTGCTTCAGGCTGGAGCTAGCGTTTGTTTAAGGGAGGCCTGGGAGAGGGGCCCTCCTCTCACAGAGCTGGCATTATGCTTGGCTGCACTGACAGAAAGTATTGATTCCATTGTTTCCTCTCTTACAGAGGACTGTGCTCTGCCTCTACTGGATCTCCTTTCTTCCTTACTCTTAGCTTACCTCATGACGTATTTGTGGCCAGTGCAGATAATTTGGATTGTCAAGGCACATCTTATATAGTGCTTTCCAAAGACACATCCACAGGCCTGGGCCGGGATGCAAGCTATTTCTGATCTCTGATGAGCTAAGTACAGAAGCTGAGAACATTTAGACGTGTTACAGCAATTTGACATTACCGTGAAATCCAAGTAGATGATCAGCAACATCATCTTACTGAATAGGGTCCAGACCAGTTCAGGTGTTGTGTTATACCCAGAGCGAGCTGCATTTAGTGCAAGATAACATATTGATCGTTGCAGTAGGACCACATACTGGCTTGGGGGGTTGAACATTAAAAACAAACGGAGAGAAAAAAGAAAAAACAACTGGATCATAACCACAGATATATTGAAATATATTATTCTAAAAGCTAGTAATTTTTATAGAGAAGCTATACCTGGTATTTCAGCACTTGCCACTATGTATGTAAGATTTTGGAACACTGACTGGACACCAAGAGTTCCCAGCCTAGCTGGTTGAGAATTGTTAAAGTTTATAATTCATTTGACCTTATTCTGCATACGAAATATGATGCTCTATTAAAAACTGTCTAGTTGGTGACCGATATGGATTGCCTATTCCTCACCTTCATGAAAATATAATTTGAAGCAAGTTTTGAAGAAACTGTAGACCTTAGACATGGATCAGCATATTCTCTCTAGCTTTAGTATTGATCAGAACATGACCTTTGTGGCCTCGCTGACCTCACTGTAAGAGTAAGAGGCCTTTCTGGGCTCTCCACCCTAGAGTCAGGGGTGCTCTTGGTGTTAACAAAATAAGCATTTCCTGCCAGAGGCTTTCCTCTAGCTATTTTTCTTTATCAAAGCAAAGGGATAAGCTGTCCTCTTCGCAGTCATGCTTTTTAATGGCCAATTTTCTATCTATTTGGTCCTTCTTCCACTAAAGAAAAACAAACTATAATAATGTCCCTTTAGTTAAAGCAAAACTTAACTTGATCTAGACTGACCATTCTTACCAGAGTTCTTTCCCTTCTTTCTCTCCCATGATCCTTTAGCACTTCTTAAGTTTCTAACAATACCTGACAAAATTGTTTCTTATATACTATCTATAAATTTTCCTGACAGAAAAATAATTTTAAGTGGACTCAAAATGCTCTTAAATTTTTTTTACAGTGTAGTTTCCTTATAGCTTGTCATATCTGTTTTTCCTTCCTACCCTCCCTTGTATCATATTTGCCTTAGAAATTCCTACTGAGGGCAGCCTGGGTGGCTCAGTGGTTTAGCACTGCCTTCAACCCAGAGCATGATCCTGGAGACCCAGGATTGAGTCCCACATCGGGTTCCCTGCATGGAGCCTGCTTCTCCCTCTGCCTGTGTCTCTGCCTCTCTCTCTCTCTCCTCTCTATATTCTCGTGAATAAACAAATAAAATCTAAAAAAAAAAAAAAAAAAAAGAAGAAATTCCTACTGAACCTTCAAGAGTCTCCTTAGGCTGTATAATGTAATAGTTATGAGCTCAGATTTATCATCTTCCTGTACTTACTAGCTGAGTGACTTTTGCAAATTATGTAGCTTCTCTAAGTCTCCATTTACATGTCTATAAAATGGGAAAATAATAACATTTATCCAATGGGGACTATTATAAGGATTAAGTGAGGTAGTTCTCCTAAACAGATATTAAGGACTCAATAAATATTAACTCTTCTTACTCTTAGGGAACCTTCCTTATAGGTAGATTTTCCATTGCTTCCTCCCCTCTGAAACTGAGCTCATTGGTCCTCCTGGGCTACCACATTGCTCTATACTTCCTTTTGATGTTTGGTCTTATGTCTGTCTCTCCCACTAGACTTTGAGTTTACCCAAAGCAGATTTTTGCTTTCATCTTTGATTCCACAGTATCTTATCACATGCCCAATAGGTATCTGTTGAACTGAATGCAAACAAGCTTCTCTTCCTATCTTTCTAGCACAGTGATATTTTCCAGTGTGAGGTCAATGGGAATGCTTATTTAAATACAGATTCCTTATTCTTCACAGTATCAAAATTGAGGATTACTGAGAATCTTCATCTTTAACAAGCTTCTCAGGGATTCTTAAACTCAATAAACCACTGACCTCCATCTTTTCAGCATGTCCATGTTTGGCAACCTGTATCTGTTTTAGACCTATGCCCCAGATTCTGCCTATGGATTTTAATTTACAATCCAAGTTCTACAAAGATATTTTCAAATATTTTAAAATCCCCAAAGTTCCCTAAAACTGGGGAAAGGAGTAAAGGGGTATAAATTAGACCCAGATATAAGAAAAGTACTGTTATGAACCTAACGCTGGAAGGAACAATAATTGTGATTTTCAAAAGCTCAGATTGTTGATATGCCCAGAAAGAATGAGGGTCCCAACTCTACCATAGTGATATACATACCGCATAAAGAAATTTTTCAAGCCTTTTGCACTCCAGGTCAAAAGTGACACTAGACCTATGTGGTTGAGTTTCCCTTTTCTTCTGTGTTCGAGAATAAAGTATTAAGAGGGATGTTAAGGAAGTACTCATAGCATCTAGTATCATAATAGATAAAATATCAACTCAGGTCTTCATCAGTATCATTAGGGAGTATGATGGTTAATTTTATGTTTCAACTTGATGCATAAAATTATACCCAGATAATTTGGTTAAACATTATTCTTGGTATCTCTGTGAGGATGTTTCTGTATGAGATGAATATTTCAATTGATAGACTAAGCAAAGCAGATTGTCTTTACCAGTGTGGCCTTACCTAGTCTCTTGAAAGTCTGAATAGAACACAAGGCTGACTGAGGAAAAGTTAGCTCTTTTCTGCCTGTCTTCAGCCTGGGACAATGATTTTCTAAATTCAGATTTGAACTGGAACTATACCGTTGGCTCTCCTAGGTCTCTAGCTTACTGATTTCTCAGCTTCCATAATTGTGTGAGCCAATTCCTTATAATAAATCTCTTCCTTTAGAAGAGTAGCCTGTATACTGCTAGCTAGTAAACTGTACACACTATATCTGTATCATCTCCTAAAGGTTATTTCTTTGGAGAACTCTATAGTCAGGGAACATGTTTTAGAGGCTAAAGAAACTATTACTTTGATGAATCAATCTAGTTAATCAGTTCTTTATTAAACATCTGGTAGATTCAAAGCAATGAAATGTACCATGTGCTATGAGGACTATAAAGATAAAGAAGTTTCCAGCCTTGGAGTAAGTTTTTAAACTTGCTCTTAAACTATCATAGAGCATGGGATTTTAAGAGCTGCGAAGAGAGGTTTCAGTGGACGGGGAGGTCACTTTGGCCATGCAGTTCGAGAATGGCTTATAAGATAGGCAGCACTAACTCAGGATCAGTTTTCTGTTAATGTCACTCAGTTTTCCAACTACTGTCCTTGTCTCATTTATATGGAAACAACCTTGAACTCCTCCAGTTGGTATTGTAGGACATGTTAAAATCATGAAGGCCCTGTTCTTAATGAAGATTTAATAGTCATTCAATCAAATAACAGCATCAAAATAAATAGAGCAAAAACTATCAAGGAGAAATAGACCGAAACACATTAGTACAAGTAGGCTTTAATAACTTTCCCCCAGTCCATTGACAAATTAAGTAGACAAATGAGTAAGTAAAGATGTAGAAGACCTAGAAAACATAATTAACAAGGTAGACCCAATATAGCTACATCAATCTACAGTGTGCTGTTCTCTGAAAACAGAAAACACTTTCTTAACAAGTGCTGTGGAACATTTACAAAAGTGGAACTATATTAGGTCCAAAAGAAGGATTCCAAAAAATTCTAAAACCACAGACTATATTCACAGAATCCAGTAACATGAAAGATTAGTTACTAAAGTAGAAAACAAAGATATTTCTACCACTTGTACACTGAAACCTCTTTCTTAAACTGCTCTTAGTTTAAGTTACTTAAGTTACTTGGCTAAAAGTAAAATTAAACTGGTATTGGAAGATATATAAAAAAGGAAGAATATGAAGATATTATGAATGACAACATGAGGAGTATAAAACTAAACGACAAAAAAGGTGTGGTTTTTAAAATATTCATAGTAAAAAAAATATTCATAGTAATCAAGAGGAAAGAACAAAAAGACATGTGTTAGTCATCTGTGAAACTAGAAAAGGAAGAGAATTGCTAAATACTCCCAAGTAAAATAGAAGGGATTAAGAAATAAATTCAAAAATTCATAAAGTCAAAAACAGAACAATGGTTGACTAATGAAGAACTCTGTTATAAGTAACACATTAAAATAAACAATCAACTAGCTTAATAAAGATATGCAATAAAGAAAATACCACTTACTAGCATTTCTTTGAGTACAAGAGAAAGTTGTGCACAGAATGATGCTGCAGGCTGAGTTTCTAGGATCTAGAAACTAGGGTTTGCTGATATGGGTTCTTGTTTTGACCTGTAGCCCCTGGTAGCATCTTTCTGAATAGGCATCTGCTAGTTGGCCCTCTTTCCCCTTGGGAAAGCAGACCCCGGCTGTCCATGCATCACAGGGATTGGATTGTGGATCTCAGTCCCTGGAGATAGCATGAGCCATCTATATTTTCCTCCTTACCTTTTCTGCTCCTCTGCTGCTCTGGTATGGATGCCACAGATTAGAAGGCCCTGGACTGAGGGTCACGCTGCCTGAGTTCTAACCTGCTGCTATACATTTCTGCTCTTAAGGAGTATTCTCAGGTCAGAATCTCAAGCAGTTGGGACTTAGTTTCTTCTGCAAAATGAGGGATATTGGGTTTGATAATTTCTGAAATCACTTACAGAGATAATGTTTTAGATTATCTTTTTTTAAGGCTTTATTTATTTGACAGAGAGAAAGAGAATAAGCAGGGGGAGCAGCCGTCAGAGGGAGAGGGAGAAGTGGGCTCTCTACAGAGCAGGGAGCCTGATGCAGGGCTTGATCCCAGGACTCTGGAGTCCTGACCTGAGCCAAAGGCAGATGCTTAACTGACTGACCACCCAGGCACCCCAGATTCAGTATCTTTTGACACGCAATGTCTTGTTCTAACTCCAGCGGTTATCAGTTCCTTGGTTGCCCTGCAATCTTCTCCTCTGACCTTGAGTAAGTGTCAGGCAATCAGCTGGAGGATGCCATGACCTCAGATTTCTCTGGAGACTTTGCTAAAATCGGTACTAAAAATTTTGTCAATGAATTTTTTTTCCATGAGCATTTGTATGAAAAAATTTTAATTGGTTCGTTGTGCCTATTGACAGTGAGTTCAGTAGAAACTGAGCCAGACTCTAAGTGCTTCTTTTATAAACCATGAAATGTATTATCATTTTTTCCTTTATTAAATTCTGCTTCATTCTGCCCATTTTCATCTGAGTTTAGAGTGCCAGAATTGACCAGAATGGCCATCCATTCCAGATTGTGTTTCTGCCTAATATAAAGGAAGGTATTAAATATATTATGTATTTGGGGCTTTTTCAGAGTTAGTTCATAGATGGTAGAGTTACTACTGAAAAAGTTAAAACAGGGATCCCTGGGTGGCGCAGCGGTTTGGCGCCTGCCTTTGGCCCAGGGCGCGATCCTGGAGACCCTGGATCGAATCCCACATCGGGCTCCCGGTGCATGGAGCCTGCTTCTCCCTCTGCCTGTGTCTCTGCCTCTCTCTCTCTGTGTGACTATCATAAATAAATAAAAATTAAAAAAAAAAAGAAAAAGTTAAAACAAAAACCAAAACCCAACCTTATCTCTCCTATATCCATGAAAGGGTTGAATAATTCTTGAAGGAGGCAAATTCTGCAGACATTGACTTACAAAGGCAGTGGTTCTTTATGAAAACAGAATATGCAGCAGCATATAACAACTCCTCCTCCCAGATCAGGTCTGCTTACTTGGATACTTACCAGACTACCGGTGCTAAGGAGCCTGCATCTGTGTCCTGTTATTGTTACTGATGCTAATTGCTTTCTACTGAACATGGGTCAGAACCAGGAAAGAACACCAGCTCCAATCTTCAAGGCATCACCTTTTGTGAGCCTTTACTACTTGGAAAGAAAGCAGAGCAAGGGAGAACTCCATTTGCATTTGGAGAGTGAGATAGGAATAGAGGATAGAAGAGAATTCACTTACATAAAAAAAGAAATTATAAAATTCATCCAGACCTATATGCTGAAGCGTTTCTTTGCTGCTCTTTCTGATTAGAGAGAGTGTCAGGAAGTGAGTGATGAGCCAGCAGGCTTTGGGGTGAGGGTGTTGCTTGCTCAGTGGTGGGACTGCATTTTCCATTTTCTTTTACCATCTATGTGAGTGCTGTAACAGAGCTCCTTAGTGTGAGTGGGAGGGGATGGGGAGACTCTTCCAAATCAGTAGTGTCTGTGAGATTGTTGGTATCGATTTTTCCTCCTGAGTGACACAATTTAAGTGACTCTTGACAGGAATTTTCTTCTCGATGACAATTGACTTCTGATTACCTAGACGTCTCACAGCCACTAGCAGGAGAGACAGGGAACACTCAGAGTTCACCTGCGAGGGGGAGCTCAGAGTTTCTCCAGTTTCTTTCAGGCTTTCCTTACCAGGATGCCCCTAAACTGCTCCCATGAGGGCCCAGGTGGCATAGAAAGAGGACTATGACAAAGAGATGAGCTTGTCTGTTGTGTACTCTTGCTCTGATGAGCTTGGCAATTCTGATAATTCCTGACCTATATTAGTTCATCATCATCAACATCATCCTTTAGGGTGGGCCTGCACAATTTCAAAGACATATATAGAAAGCAAAAATATTTTTAATCACCTGAATAGTTTGTATGAAGGTCACAAAAAATAAGGATGCCTGATGAATCCTGTTTCGTTCTGCCCATTTTCATCTATATTCAGAGCCATCATGTTTAATGAAGAAGATTGAGAATTACTGATTCACATGTCTAGGTGTTATGTAAACTGGAATTTATATGTAGGTTTCTGGATTCATGACTAACTGGGGAGAAGAAAATAGTCAAGAGACTGATTTTTTTCTTACACTCCTTGGTTAGAATCAAATGCAGAGGTTGAACCATCAGAAATATTAGAGACCCTCTTTGCTTTACTTCTTTTGGACAAGACAATGAAGACAGTTACTTACAATGCCTACTCCCAATGAGGACCTGATGCAGCCTAAATTAAAGCAAATAAAATAGAGTTAAATTGTAGATAAAGAGAGCCCGGAAATCTGGATGAAGGATAGAAAATATTGTATTAGAACACAGTTAATGAAACTGAACACCCAACGTGGCTCTGATGGAAAGTCACACAGTAGCAGCAGGAATAAGCACGATAGTAATGGTTGCCATTGTGTGGTACCAAATGGTTTTTAGACCTTATTCTAATCTTTACAACAACTTCATGAACAGCAGCAAACCCAGAGGCTCAGAAAAGACAAATGATTTGATGAGAGCTACAGACGGAGTAAGTTAGGAGCCAAGATTCAAATTCAGAGCCGTCTGAGTTCAAAGCACATATTTTATGGTATAAACCTATCTTTGCATGCACTAGCTTCTATGTGGGCCGTAGGATAAGTTAGTGAGATGTAAGGTGCCTGACAGCCCTAGTAAAGGCCCAATGCTGGGAAGAATTACTGTCTTATAGCCATTCACTAGTGAGATTACACATGTGTAAGAAGAGGCTTTCTGCGGTTCTTACCCCTTCAATTTCTGGGAAGAGGGTCCAACTTTCCAAAGGCCTTTGGGAAATTATCTTCCAGAGTCTATATTTCCATTGTAAGGACTGTTGAAAAGAGCCACCAAAAATACAGCCTGTGTTTTACCAACTCTACAAAGGATGCTTCAGGTGCTCTATGGTGAGATGGGAAGAAAGGCTCACAACTTGACCCCCACACGATGATCTGGACAAGGGAAAGCTAATCCTGGCCTGGTTACCTGATACCACCATCCAGATGGCATAGCTGACTAAAGCCCAACATGCTAGAAACTAGGATTATGGTTAATTGGGAGTTGGAGGCTTTTGGCGGCAATGCTTTTTTTTTGTTGTTGGACAAAAATATACATAAATGGTAAGTATGTTTGCAGCCCTAAGAGTCTCTGTTCTGTAATAACCATGTTAATGTTCTCATAAAAAGATATGGGGCAAGAACAAAGTGACAGAAAGGCTGATTAGCATTTTATGACAGAATTAAGCTGCATGACAAATAACTCACTGGTTTTACAGCCCAGCAAATTCTACTTTCAAATGCCGGAGGTGCTAGGATGTTTTTGTTCATTTATTTGTTTTTTATATTTAACCATGAAGGTGTCTAGAGCAATTTGTAGAAAAATGGAACGCAATTGTATTAGTAGTAAATATGATGATTAGTGTTAATACTTATTAATAATCCATTTGCTCCAATATTTCTGTAAAAGTTACTATATTCAGCTACAGGATTTTTCAACATACAAAGTGGTTTAGAAGTAGAAGAAAGTGTTCAGACCACTACTTGTCAGTGTCCTAATTCATATAATGTGTTTTACAAAATTGAACACTTCTTCCATGTGTTTTCCCCAACTTTGGGGAAATCTCAAGAGGAAACAACTCCCACTCTGTTCACGATATCAAATTTTAGATAAAGAACTCCCTCTAAACTTGCAGTTTTGTTACAGGTAAAGAATGGCAAGGGGTAGGAAGAGGCAAGGGAGAAGACTTGCTTAATTCAGCAAAGGAAATGTGCATTAAATAAACGATTAGGTCTTGTTCCTGAGAAAGAATTCAGTAGCTGGTTTTCTCATCTGCAGATAAAGGAATTCCTGCATGTTTCCTTAATTGCTGGTGGTAGATGAGGATATTAGTTCTCATTTATTTCACTAAGAGTATAATATTAATATATCTAAATTACTGGCATTAAAAAGGAGCAAAAAAACTTGCTCATAATTTTACCCTCCTAATAGAACACTGATGATATACTATATCATATATTTAAATACAAAGGGTGTAAAAATTCACCTCTTCTTTGTAGTCAGCCAACACATTAGGTAATAGTTGGGGGACTGCCTTATGTCTAGGACCATACTTGGTAGCTGGGGATGCAAGATGATGGTCTAGTGCCTGCCCTTTAAGAATTTCAGTCCATCTGGGAAGTCAAGATGATGGAATGAAATAATTAATAAGCAATACAGGGTTATATAATAAAGTGACATAGGATATGGATAAAAATTATACAGTTACTATGGTCTTAATTGCATATGTAATTTAGATATATAACACTTTATACATTCTAACTACTAATAAACACCTCTTGGATTGAGAATTGGGGCTATTAGTTTTAGTTGCCACTTCGTGTGACTGCGAATAATGAGTGAAATGAATGAATGCAAAATGGAATACAATTATAATCACAGTTAATTTGATCATTAGTTGCTAATATTTATTAATAATCCATTTGCTCCAAAATTTCTAACAAATTGCTATATTCAGCTACAGGATTTTTCAACATACAGTGGTTTAGAAGTGGAAGAAAAAGTTCAGACTATGAATAAAAGATCATTAATGAGCCACTTAACATGTAACAGTCATTTTTTCTGGATAAAATGAGGAAGATAGGAAGGTCTAGATGACCTCCATAGATCCTTCCTGTTTTGATATTTTATAGCTCAGATCTCTGGCTACTGTCAGTGGGATGATTTCAGTTCTTCCATGAGTGCACATTCATGTTTTCTGGCCTTCTCCCTTCTAGGAGCAAAGGCAGGCCTCTGAATGGGGGTTGTGGCTGAGGGTGTAGTTCATAGCTTGGGTGTGAACTTTTCTCAGGCTTTTCTTCGGGTCTCTTTCTTACACAATCCACTCTCCATACTACTACTAGCACAGTGATTTTTCTGTAGTATATTGTCTCTGACTCTGACCTTGCCACTTTTCTGCATGAGAACCTTAATAGCTATCTCTGTCAAAACTTAAAATTTTAAGATCTTCTACAATATGGCTTCAATTTAGTTTTTCAGTCATATTGGCCACTTCTACTATGAAAGCATGCCATATATATTCTGGCCAAATTATGGCCCTTAGTATTTTTCAAACATGTATTGTCTTTTTCCAAGACTGAGCCTTCATTCCTGCCAACCCTCTTTCCTAGAATGCCTTTTTCCTTTCGAAACCTTACCTAGGATTAAATCCAATCTCCGTTTTCTCTTGTAAACCCCTTCGGGAATGCTTCAATCACATTGAGCCTTCCTGTCCTATAAATTTACGCAGCCAATTCTCCCTCCCCCGACTTTGCAATTTATTATTTCTGCCTTCTATTTCTCTGATTCCTACATTTGTCTTTACTTTGGGGTTGTAGTTTCATTTGGGGAAGGATCATGTCTTGAGTACCCCACATAGCACCTGATACATGTGAGTTCTTCTTCGGTGTCTGGTGAAGTCCTCATCTAGGTTGAGGAAGTAGATATTCATTAAGAAAAAGAAAAGATAATCATTTTCTTTTTGGGGGAATTATTCATTTTTGCATAGTTACATTTAACACCCCTCCCCACCCAAATACAGACTTTTGCCTATAAAACATAAAGCAGTATAGGAAAAAATGAATTTATTTTTTTCACAATCATTAAACATATGCAAGCAAGTGCACGCCTATCTTGAATGATTAATCCTTCAATTGGAAGGATTCGTTTGAACTGCCCAAGCAATTGCGTCAAAACCCACGTGCCTGTTTCAAGCAAATTGTTGGAAAGCAAGAGTTTCAAAAGAAAAAAAATTCAGGGATCCCTGGGTGGCGCAGCAGTTTGGCGCCTGCCTTTGGTCCAGGGCGCGATCCTGGAGACTCGGGATCGAGTCCCACGTCGGGCTCCCGGTGCATGGAGCCTGCTTCTCCCTCTGCCTGTGTCTCTGCCTCTTTCTCTCTCTCTCACTCTGTGTGACTATCATAAATAAAATAAAATTAAATTAAATTAAAGAAAAAAAATTCACCTTATTCCTTCCTCCTGCTTCCCCTCCTCCTCCAGGGAGTGTACCTTCATTTTTCTTCAGCATAAATAAGCTGGCTTTCTTGAAATTAACTTTGTAATCTTTTTTTTCATTGCTGATGAGAATTGTTTTGTATATTTTTTATTGGTGTTCAATTTGCCAACATATAGTATAACACCCAGTGCTCATCCCATCAAGTGCCCTCCTCAGTGCCGGTCACACAGTCACCCCCACCCGCCCACCTCCCCTTCCACTACCCCTTGTTCGTTTCCCAGAGTAAGGAGTTTCTCATGGGGTGTCACCCTCTCTGATATTTCCCACTCATTTTCTCTCCTTTCCCCTTTAATCCCTTTCGCTGTTTTTTATATTCCCCGTATGAGTGCAACCATATAATGTTTGTCCTTCTCTGATTGACTTACTTCACTCCAGTTCTATCTTAAAAACTTCTTTCATTCATCTTTGTGGCTCTTCTTGGTTCCCATGTGGTGCTCCCAAGTGCCAGAAGCCCCTTCATGTAGTTGTCTCCCCATGCTTCCTCTTCAGACTTCTTGGGTTCAAATCTCACTTCTGCCAAAGTATCAACCCTGTGACCCTCCACTACCTTGTCTCTTTCTGCTGCATTTCCTCATCTCTAAAACAGGATTGATGATAATCAGGTTGTGGCTGAAAGAGTACATGAACAGTACCCACTATGTAAAAAATATTAGCTGTATTAACTCTTAGTAATTGTTAAGCTTAGAACTGACCTAGTCCTCTAGAACTATTTAAATTCTAGTGCACGTGGCTATTCCTTGGTCCAGTTGTGATCCATGCTGTTTTCTAGACTATCCCACCCATCCTACATAGAGCCACTTCTTTTCCATCTTGTATCTGTGCAAGTCTCCCCCTCCCCTTCTCCATTCCCAGATGTACCACTATCCCCTTTTCATATGGAGACTTCATTAGGCTCCGACGGGTACCTCCCTTCATCGTCTTAGATTGAGAATAGTAATGGCTAATATCCCATGTTGCACTTTGGGTAGAGGCTGAGAGGAAAATTTCCACTATAAATGGCACTGTGCTATTGGTTAGAGGCATAATGAAACTTTTTACCTTTCCCTATAGCATTCAGGGAGAAGAGGCAGGGCCTTGGTGGAGGAGCATTTTGATTTGAAAGAGCAAATCTAACAACAGCAGAGAGACTGAGGGAAGTGCTGTTAGGCTGCCTTCCAAACACACCATACTGTTGATTCTAACAGTAAAGGGGCTCTCTTTCTAATCACTTGGTTTATATTTCTCAGCCCTCTTGACAAAGGCAGTGGAGATGAATGCCGCTATTACAGATGCAGCTTGTGTGCTGGAGTTAGCCAACTCCTGAGATTAAAAGTAAATTAGAAAAAAAATGTATGTGATTTGTGCTTCTTGGGAAGCTTTTCACTCCTGTCAAGAGGTAAAAATAGTAAAGTTAATGCATGCTCTTTTTTTTTTTTATTCCAGTCAGGATTGAAACCAAACTGGATTGGACACTTTCTATCTTTTAACCTAAGACAGAGCCAGGCCAACGGTGGGTGCTGAGGTGCTGAGTGTTAGCTGACTCTGAGTCACCTGTCGACCCATTAACTGTTCTGCTCATCCTATTCAGAGCAATGTTCATCCCCTTATTTATTACTAGTTCCCAAGCTGCTACAAGTACAATGTGCAGCATTCTAGGTACAGTTTAATCAGTTTCTTTTTCTTTCTTTCTTTCTTTTTCTTTCTTTCTTTTTTTTTTTTTTTTTGATCAGTTTCTTGAAGATAAATGATCATCTGCTTTTTCTGGGATGCAGTCCCTTTTCTTATGTAATCAAACAAAACAAAACAACAATGGCTGTTTTTGTTGGAATAGTACATTGAGATTTCATATCTTATTCATATTTATCACCAACATTCATTCTTACCTATCACTCCCTTGTCCCTTCCAGCCTGTTTTTCATTCCCAATGACTTTCTTTGCTTTGGAATAATTCTTCCTAAGATGAGGATATTTTAGTTTATATACAGTTTGCATTTTTTAAAAAAAGTTCAATCTCTTCTTTATATATTTAAATCCTTAGGGCTTTGTTTTCCATTTCTAAGTTTTCATCATGTGCACTGTTCTCCCATCCAATGTTATTAGTATCACTGGGTAATGTCTTTTTGTTCCCAGATTGTGCAGCTAACTGTGAGCCTAGTCATAGACTCTGAGAAAATACTTGGAAAATACTTAGTAATTTATTAAGTAATAAGCTAAAGGTGTGATTAGATTGTTACCTCTGGGGAGATGGCAATTTTTCAGATACAAGATGTTAGAAGGTGGCATTCCAAGGTTGGTCACATCTACCTCCATCCATTAACATTTGTAGTGTTAGTCATTCTGACTCTTTTGCCAAAGCCATGGCACCTACTCCTGATTTCTGGGATTAGGAAAGGTGAAGAATGAGTGGAAGCTATGTGGAAAGAAAGGAGGTTGGGGATAAAGTCAAGAGGTGCTCCGAAAGAGGTTGGAGATGAGTCAAGGGGTGCTCCTAGACAGATGAGGGTCAGCCTTTCCAAACTAAAAAAGATGTCAGATTGATAACCTCTGTTCATCCAGACTGGCCTCATCAACTTGGCAGAGTAGAAAAGGCCCGGGTTTTGGAATGAAACTGCTTGGGTTGGTGTTTCAATATAGGAACCCGTGAGCTCTGTGATCTGGAAGGTAATTTAGACTTGTCTTTCTCCTCCTTTCCTCATTTTCTTCATCTTTATTTTCTTATCTTCTCTCCTCTTCATTTCCTTCTTTTTGAGAGGGACGTGGGGACCTAATTCATTCACAAGCATACTCTTTCTGAGCTGTTGTATGTATGTTTTTTCTACCCTAACACAATCAAGTTTTATTCCCATTTTGTATATAAGATAGCTGAGATCCAGGAAATTTAAATATCTCAGCCAGTGTTGCCAGTCAAAATAAGTGGTGGCAGGTGGTTATTTATTTATTTATTTATTTATTTATTTATTTATTTATTTAATTTTTTAAATGACATCTATACCCTGACATGAGGCTTGAGCTCATGACCCCAAGACCCAGAGTTGCATGCTCTATATACACCGAGGAGCCAGGTGTCCCAGGGTGGTTCCTTAAATCCCGTAAAATACATGTATGTACCATATGGCTTGTATTTATCAAAGAATAGGTTGGGTTATATTGCAATAATAAATAGCCCCTAATCTCAACGGCTTACATCAGTGAAAGTTTCCTATTTCTCACTCATGCTACCTTACCCAGGCAGTGGGCTAAGATTTGTTTTGTGAATCTTTATTTCTTGACCCAGGCTGATTGAGACATGTGTATCTGGATCATTGCAGAAGGAAAAGAAATCATGGAAAGGCACATGTTGTCTTTCAGGTTGCTCCTAGGAAATAGCACATATCACTTCTGCACGTTTCATGGCCAAAGGAACATACACGACCAAGCCTGACATCAACAGGTTTGGGAAAGTATAATCCTTGTCAGAGATGAGCAACGTACTTTGGGGAATAATATAATCTCCCAACTTTGCTTTTCAAAGTGTGATCTATAAACCAGTTGGTAAATATCACCTGGGAGGTTATGCAAAATGCATGTTCTTAGACTTTGCCCAAAACCTTAAAATGAGAATCTAAATTTTAACAAAATCTCCAGTGATTTATGTGCCATTAGAGTTTGAGAAACACTAGTCTAACTTACTGCTAAAATGTTACTATTTTCTTAAAACTTTTTATTTTTAAAAGTTTCTTAAAAAATAAAAGTTGTGGGGCACTTGGGTGGCTCAATGATCATAATCCTGGGGTTTGGGATCGAGTCCTGCATCAGGCTCCCTGCAGGGAGCCTGCTTCTCCCTCTGCTTATGCCTTTGCCGTTCTCTCTGTGTCTCTCACGAATAAATAAATAATATCTTCAAAATAAAGTAAAAAAATAAAAATATAAATTGTATATATTTATGTTAGATGTAGCTTTTAAATTTATAAGATATTTCAACCATAGATAAAAGCACAAAGGCTGATGCAGTGAAACCCATGGACACATCACCTACATTATCTAATTTTAACATTTTGTATTTTTGCTTTATATATTTAAAAAAAGGCATAACAAGCTCAGTTTTAGTTAATGTGTATATTTCTCTGATCCTATGTATTCCCTCTTTTCCTGACCTTTCATTATCATTTTCTTGCAAATTTTTATGCTTCATATCTATGAATCTATAAGAACTTATGTTTCACCTTTTTAAAATAAAGGAACTTGCCTTTGTTGCTCAACATTGTTTCTGAAATTTGTTTTTATGAACATGTTGTAATTCATTCATTCACTCATTCATTCTCTCATTTATTTGTTCATGTTACTGGTTGCATAGCATTCCATTTACCTTAATTTGGATTTTAAGATGATGCTTCTGGTGATGTACATTTATTGCTTGTAGTTTTTTTTTATCATTGCAAATTTTGGCTATAAGTGTTTCTGAATATAAATTCATATATACCTTTGTAACAGTTTCTCTAGGAGGTTCACCTAGGAGTAGTGTTGTAAGGTTAAAGATACATGTATTTTTAACTATATTGGATTTTGCCAAATATCTTTCCAAAGTAGTTGTACCAATTTTTATTTCTACCAACTATGTAAATCAGAATTTTTAAGGTGATAGCTTTGAAATGGGACACTATTATTGTTTTAACTTTCAATTCCCTAAGTACTAGTAAGCTTGGACATTTATTCAGTGTTAGTCTTTTGGCTTGGCTTTCTATGAATTATATGTTCATTTAAGCAGCATGTTACTGAACATTTTTAATTGTAACTTGTTGATCTTTTAACTAACATAACACATAAATATACATTTATTGTGATCAAAACAATAATTGATCTTATTTCTCTATCTTATTTTGTGCTTTCTCTTGACTCTGCTTGTCCTGTTTTTTCTCCTTTTTTACTGCCTTATATTGATATTTTTATCCATTTTCCCTCTTCTACTATTTGAAATTCATGCCTTCTGCTTTCATTTTTTAAAGGTCATGCTTAACATTTTAAATGCATGTTTGGCTTAACAAAGTATCTATTCTTCTCTCAACCAACAAAAAATCTTAGATTATACTTGTCCTTTCTCTTTTTGAGCATTTATTGTTCAGTTTTAAGATTTTCTGATTTTATATTCATTAATTATTATTGATTTTATAATTAATGCTTATTTGGATTAACCACATTAAAACATTTATTTGATCATCATTCCTTCATGTAGTTTAGTCTGCCCTTTGAGCTGAGAATCCCTTTTAAAGTACATTCTTTACTCATTTCTTTGAGCAAGTATTTGTTAGTGGAAAGCCTTCTGACTTAGTGTGCCTGCAGTGGTCTTTATTTCACTCTGACTCATGAATTGTGGTCTAGATTGATAAAGAATTCAAGGTTGACATTATTTTCTTTGAGTGCTTCAAAGATATTATTCCTTTGCCTGTCTGTCTCTCTTGCTGCTGTTGAGAAATATATTGTTAGCCTAATTGTTCATTTGTAGATGGCCTGGCTTTTTTTCTCTGGATATCTTTAACATCTCTTCTTTGCTATTATGGAGCTTCACAATGGGTATCTAGGCATGAATTTATTTGTACTTATTCTGCTCATAAATAATTGTACATCCTGAAATATGTTGTTCTTCAATACTTGAAAATCTGCTGTTATCTTTTCAGCTAATATGTTTCCCATTTCTCTCTGTTTTCTCTTTCTGGAACTCCCCTTAGACATATGTTGGGCCTTTTCATTTTGTCATCCATATTCTTCAACACTAGTTTATGCTTTTTATCTCTTTGGTTCTCTAAACATAATATTCAGTAATTCCCTCACAAATACTTTCATGTTCATTATTCTTTCTTCAGGTGTATCTAATCTTCTTAACTTGTTTATCGAGTTTAAATTAGCCATTTAAAATATTTATTTTGCAATTTTCCTGATAGTTCCATTATTTGAAGATCTTAGGCATCTAATCCTGCTGTATGTTTTTTATATGCTGACTCTGGTTTACTGAGGAGTTTTTGTTTTTTACTTGTTTTACTATTTTGTAGTTGGTATTATTACACATTTTGTATTATAAGCTAATCCAGCAGTGCATTTTCTATTTGAATCCTGTATGGCCTGGGTTGAAAGGATGTCCTCCTTGTCCAGGTGCTCCAGGGGAATTAATAGGCTAGAAACCATTTTATGGTTTCCTAGAGCATGAGAGTGGTACATTCACACTCAACACACTCACAGAGACACATAACTAGTTGTAAGTTGTTAGGGTAAACTCTAATTTATTTCTACTAGTGCCCAGGCCACAACAAAAAAAGCTTTCCTGTTATTTCTCTGTGCTAGTAGATAGGTTGTTTTAGTTCACCCTTTTACTGAATTTACAGCTCATTGAGGTTTCTATTGAGGTTTTATGTGAAGTGACTTAATTCCAACTCTATACCATACTTTATCTCCTGGCCCTGTCTGGGCATAAAATCCAAGAGAATGGGTTACAAAACCAGGAATCCTTACCACCTTCCAGACTGCTGCAGCTGCAGCTCATATACTTCTGTACATTCAGATTCCTCTTTGTTTTGGTCCTTGGAATTGTCACCAAGGTACATGCTCAGCTCTTTAATAGATATTTATATTATTTTAGCCCATATTTCTATGTGATTTTTGGTCAGGAGATTTGTTTGGTTTTCTGGTTCCCCAAACAGAACTCCCACTTAACTTCTTTAAGGTACTCTTGTTTATTTTTAAAAAGTCAATAAAAAAGTCAATAATAATACATACTTTGCAGCTCTTTAAAGGGTTGGATATAATATATGCAAAGTATCTCTCTGTGTCTGGCAATGTCTCGCACATAGTAGATATTTGACAAAATGGTTGTTACTATTTTTATTATTCGTTAACACATGAATAAAACATGAAAAAATAAGCCATGAAAAATGTTTTGGATTATTTATTATCATTAAGAAAGCACTTCTGGGAATAACTTGGATTGGTACCCAACTCTTGATTAGAATTTTAAAGAATTTGTTGAAGGCCTACTATGAGGTTGAGACTCTGTTATATTCTATATATTTCTCAGCTCTTTGTACAAGATACATTGTCACCTTTAAACTGTTTTATGAGAGAATTCATAAAGTTTACACGGAATCACAAAGCCAGTATTAAGGATACCACAAGGATTAACTCAGTCATCTCTTCATTCTTTCGTCACTTAGCTATCTGGCTATGGAGTCATCTTTTAATTCCTTTGCATCCTTTGCATTTTCTTTTGCCAGTTAAGTAAAAAAAATTTCCTGTTGATAATATGTACCATGTAAATACTGTTTAGGGCAATGAGAGGGGTAAGATGTAGTCTAAGAATATGCTTTCATCTTGGGATATCTTAGAGCCCATTTGGAAAGATAAGATATCTAAAATTATAAATAAGAACAATAACAAAAAGTCTGTGTAATTAAGTACCAGGATTATCCAGCGGAGTTCCAAGAGGAGAAAATGTGAGCCTAACTTTGTCAATAGGGCATGAATTATTCTGGTAGGAGAGGAAGAGTGAGATTATGCAGGCCAAGGAAACATCAGTGGAGGCAAGAGGTAAGCATCATGATGTCAGGAAAAGGAACTTACTGCCTGATGATAGAATATTTAGGTTGAAGTTCTGGTGACCTTTTATGTCCTAATCTATCTGGGAAGATTATCCTCTTTGTCTTGAGGTATGTTTTGGGGAGGGACATACTCAAGGCATTGGGTAATATATCAGTTAGAATAAATGAGAGAAAATCAATTCAAACTAGCCTAAGGGGGGAAAAAAAGGAAACATTGTTTTACTTAACTGAGAAGATGGAAGGTTTCCCTTCATATGTGGTTTGATCTAGAGGCTCTTAAAGTGCTAAAGTTGGTTTCAATATCAGGTTCCATATGATAGCTGATAGAGGTACCAGGCCTCCATCTTGTGAGGTTCAAATCTTGTGGAAAATAGACCACCTCTTTCTTTCAGTAGACCAACCAAATATAATTGCACCTCATTAGTCTTTATTGGATTATTATTCTAAAGGCATGTACCTAGAAATAAACCAAGAAGGGGAACAACCTGTACTCCAAAAACTAGAAAATACTGATGAAAGAAATTGAAGATGACACAAATGGGAAGATGTTCCATGCTCATGGATTGGAAGAACCAATATTATTAAAATGTCATACTATGGAGGCCTGGGTGGCTCAGCAGTTAAGCGTCTGCCTTCGGCTCAGGGCGTGATCCTGGAGTCCCAGGATTGAGTCCCACATCGGGCTCCCTGCATGGAGCCTGTTTCTTCCTCTGCGTATGTCTCTGCCTCTCTTTCTGTGTGTCTCTCATGAATGAATAAATAAAATCTTAAAAAAAATGTTCATACTACCCAAAGCAGTCTACAGACTCAGTATAATCCCTGTCAAAATACCAACAACCTTTTTCACAGAACTAAAACAAATAATACTAAAATTTGTATGGAACCATTAAAGACCCTGAATAGCTAAAGCAATCTTGAGAAAGAAGAATAAGCCTGGAGATAACACAATCCCAGATTTCAAGATATATTTCAAAGCTGTAGGAATCAAAATAGTATGACAGTGGCACAAAAATCGACCTATAGTTGAATGGAACAGAATAGAGAGCTCAGAAATAAACCCTTGCATATATGACTAATACACCTACAGCAAAGGAGGCAAGAACATGCAATAAGGAAAAGACAATCTCTTCAAATGTTGCTAGGAAAACTGGACAGCTACGTGCAAAAGAACGGAACTTGATTACTTTCTCACACTACATACAAACATAAACTCAAAATGGATTGAAGACCTAAATGTGAGACCTTAAACCATAAAGCTCCTGGAGGAACACATAGAGAGTAATTTCTTTAACATTGGTTATAGAAACATTTTTCTGGATATGTCTTCTCAGGCAAGGGAAATAAAAGTAAAATTGAATTATTGGGACTACATCAAAATAATTCCTTTGCACAGCAAAGAAAACAATCAACAAAACCACAAGGTAACCTACTAGATGGGAGAAGATATTTGCAAATGATATATCTGACAAGGGATTAATATTGAAAACATGCGAAGAACTTAACATGACTCAATACCAAAAATCCAAATAATCTGATTAAGAAATGAGCAGAGGACCTCAATAGACATTTTTTCAATGTCAATAGACATTTTTCCAAAGAAGACCTACAAATGGCCACCAGACATATGAAAAGATGCTCAACATCACTAATTATCAAGTAAATGCAAATCAAAACAATGATATATCACCTTACATGTGTCAGAATGACTAAAAAAAAATAACAAGTGTTGGTGAGGATGTGGAGAAAAAGGAACCTTTGTAGATCATTGGCAGGACTGAAAATTGGTGTAGCCACTGTGGAAAACACTATGAGGATTCTTCAAAAATTAAAAATAGAAATACTGTATGATCCAGTGACTCCGCTATTGGGTATTTACCCAAAGAAAATGAAAACACTAATTTAAAAAAATATACGTACCCCTATTTTTATTGCAGCATTAATTACAATAGCCAAGCAATGGAAACAGCTCAAGTGTCTACTGTCCATCGATAGATGAATGGGTAAAGAAGATGTGGTATGTGTGTGTGTGTATTTCCAACAACACGGGTAGACCTAGAGAGTATAATGCTAAGTGAAATAAATCAGACGTAGAAAGCCAACTACCATATGATTTCATTCATATGTGGAATTTAAGAAATAAGACAAAAGAACAAATAAATTAAAAAAGGAGGCAAACCAAGGACATGTAATACTCAGTAGGTCAGAGTCAGAACACCTGGCATCGAGTCAGCTCTTAGAGAATATGGATTGAGAGAAAATGAGGGACTCTTTGCTCAGATGAAATGTTGTGTGTGATTATTTTTAAAGGGGTAGCCGGATTCTGCCAGTCAAAATAGTGCAGAGAAGGGAGGTGGCTAATATCTGGACAAATGTTAATAGACATATAGACCCCTATCATATCTTGGGTAAGAGTCCCAGTGTTTGTGACACTCCGTGTTCCTATCTGTAATGGTCCCTATATGTAGGCTTGCTTGGAGAACCAAGAAACCCAATGAATGGGAAAATGTAAATTATAAAGTACTATAAAAATATAGGTAGTCTATGTGTTACATGGGTAGTAATAAACAGTAGAAAATGGGAGGTTATGGGTGGACTTTGGACATGCTAAGTAAATGCTTTTATTTTTATTTTAATTTTTTTGAAAATATCTCTATCTTGTATTTTTTTAAATAATAAATTTATTTTTTATTGGTGTTCAATTTGCCAACATACAGAATAACACCCAGTGCTCATCCCGTCAAGTGCCCCCAATGTGGGTGCTTTTAGATGTGGCTCCTAGGAGAATGCTTTTAGATGTGGCTCCTAGGAGTCACCAGAAACTCGCTTTATAAAGGACAGTGGTGCGTTTGTCACGTGGCTAATCTTTTGGTTCTTGGTTCTCTTCTCTGGAATCTCTATGCATGTTCTGTCCTCTCTTCCCCTACTCAGATTTTTTCCCCTCATGAATATAGATTAAGTGGACATTAGGGTTCTAGATAATCTTTAGTAATTTCCCAGGTTTCTCACATCAACTTGGAATAAATGAAAGGCAGAAAGGAAATGGAAAGATTTCTAGGCCCTGGATTTCCAAATTCTTTATTCTCTTTTATTTCTTGTTATAGTTGTAAATGCTGACAATATGTCCTGTGTTATTTCACAAAAAAGAGGTGTTTATCCTTTGTTCTACTCTGCTTTTCCAATCCCATTGCTCTTTTATATTCTCTGGATTATAAAGAATTGCAGTATATCCAGGGACCTGAAACTGCATTATCTGGTTGGCAATCCTTAATAAACAGGAAATCAGGTTATTCCTTTGAAAAGGTTTCACAGGAAACAGGTATGTGAGCCAGCTCCTTCAGACTCTGAATTCAGATAAATTGGATAGATTTTCTTTTCTGTCTCCAAACATAAGGCAAAATTTGGGATGATTCTGTTGAAATAATACCTATTCTCTTTAGGCAGTTTACATTTTGTATGGTTGTCCAGCTCTGCCTATGACTCTTTTGATACTTTTCCCCGATAACCTACAACATGCTTCTTGCATTTTGTATCCTGTGTCCTCTGCTCTTTGCACCCATCTTTCTTCTTTCATGCAGATAGGCCCTTTATGCCAGGGAGAAGAGGAGAAATTACGTGTTTTCTGCTCAAAAGAGTTAAGAGAAGGTAAAATGGATGGCTGTGGGCTGGCTCTTAAGTAGTGGATTGGTTTGAATTGCAGGATGAGTTTACAGGCTGATTCTGGGTCTCTGGCTTGGGAAACAAACATAACAATTGAATTCTTCACATTGAAAACAGTGTACAAATTCATTAAAATTTCAAACTTTATTTTAAATCTTGTTTTTTGTAGGGCTAAATACTTGATCACACTGGTGATATCAAATACTGCTAGTGTCCACACTTACAAACCACCAATACTCGCTCTGTGAAGACTATGACTTCTGACTCATGGCTGATGTAGCCTGATGGAATATTAAGAAAGGGAACATTGCTGATCTATGGGTCTTAACGTTAAGGTAAAAAATCAAAATGCAGAGTTGCCTGACTGCTGAGGTGGTGGTTTAAATCACACTGGCTGACAAGTTAAAGCAAGAATTCTTTTTTTAATCTTAAACCCTCCATTTGCCTAGTATCTAGGAAGCTGACCTGTTTGCTGATGCCCACCAGATTTTTCGCTCCAGAATTCTGAAAGCCTCTTTTGGGTTTAAGGTCCACTAAAGAGAAGGAGGAACCTAGGGTCTTCATTGCCTATCTACCACTAGCCCAGAGGCTGAGAAGCTATACTCTGAGTTCAAATCCTGACTCTGCCACTTACATACTGGATAACATTGAACTAGGTACTTAATGTCTCTCTTAGTTTCTTCACTTACAAAACGGGGATTATGAAGTACCTATGTTACAAAGCTGTTAGGAATAAATGAATATATTCGTGTAAAATTCTTGGAAGCTAGCACACAGGAAGACCTCAGATGTTAGTTTAGTATTATTTGGCATTAGTTCTTGTTCTTGGCTCAGAACCAGAAAATACCCTATGACATCAGATGGGAGAAATATTTTTTTCTTCCATGTCCTCAGTTACATTAGATCAAGTCTTTTGTGTTTATTTTCTCAATAGAACCTCTTTTGGGCAGCCCGGGTGGCTCAGCGGTTTAGTGCCGCCTTTGGCCCAGGGCCTGATCCTGGAGACCCTGGATCGAGTTCCATATCGGGCTCCCTGCATGGAGCCTGCTTCTCCCTCTGCCTAGGTCTCTGCCTCTCTCTCTCTCTCTCTCTCTCTCTCTCTGTCTGTCTCTCATGAATAAATAAATTAAAAAAAAAGAATCTCTTTTACCTGAATGCTTTGGTTCAGCATGTGGATATAAACCATGTGTATGCATGTATGCAAACACTTATGCATGTGCATGCTAGTTTTGACAGAGAAATTATGATTGCAAGAAGGAGAAACTTACTTGAGCTAGCCTAAGAAAAGAGAAATTTAGGTTTGAGCACAACAGGCATTCAAGGATAGGAAACAGAGGCCACAAGAACATGAATCTAGAACGTCATACCATATCATTGAAGCTACCCACTTTGTTTCTTATCTCACTGGATTCTGTCTCCTGTCTCATGATTTTAAATACTCCATAGATAGATTAAACATCTCTTGTGCTTGGGTTTAATCTGGGTTGGTTTTGTTGGTTTAGATAATATGGCTAGGGCAAAGGCAAATAGCCTATAGAAATTTAAGTAGGGGACGGTTCCTTCTTAGGTGAGTTTCCAGACGAGTGGGACATTCTTGGCACTATTGGTATAACTGGTAATCAGCCACACTTCACTGTGAGGTACCAACTTTATAGAATTGTTAGGATTAAATGAGTACGTAGATATGAAATGCTTAGAACACAGCACATAATAAGAGCTCAGGGCCACTTTCTTTGTGTCTTGGCACATTCCTTCCTTCCTTCAGTTCTCAGTCCATTATCTGCAGATGAGAGTCTTAGCCTAGGTCCTAGCTACTGCCATTGAACATGGTTCTACCTAAAGATCAACGGATGGTCTAAGAGACCAGGGATGCCTGTGTTTCTTCCTCATCTTACACAACTTCTCAGAGTAGGTTCCATTGCTGGGCTCTCATTAAGTTGCTTCCTTTGACTGGTGTGAATAATTAATTGCCACTATCATTTAGACTCCTAGCAACAAAGTTCTGTCCCACATCTCCTGTGGTGCAGCATGTACTTCCTAGGCAGATGAAGAAAAAAACAGTGTGTGAGAAATCTGTTAGCAATTAGCACGGCCAACTGGACTTGCTCAGGAGGATACACAGCATCCCCCTCCAAGAACAAGGACTCTGCTCCTCCACACCAAAGAGAACCATCTGATGTGCTCAATATTTAATAAATGAACTGAAGCTCTAATGAGTTGGAGACGTTATACATGGACCATTTTCTCCTGAGGGATTAGTGGGGCAAGCCTCCTCCTGAGATCATATCAACTGTGCTGTTATGATTTAACCAGAGGCCTTGCCTCCTCCAGCAGGGGAGAGTTCACAGCTCATTTTTCACCTGTCTGGCATAGCCTGAGATGTGCGCACTCCCCTAGTCTCAGTTCTAGAGTCTGGGCATGAAAGATGCAGTAGGAACCATTCACCCTTCCCTGTGGTTGTTAACCTCTATGCGTGAACTTGGTAATTCTCTCTCAGTGGGGAGTTCTCCCTGCATGGTGGAAAATTCTGTGTGGGTCAGTGAACACAGGAGAGTTAGGTTATTAAGAAAGCTTCAAAGATGTCTAGATGTGGGCTGGGGATGGGAATAATAGAAGACCATGGATACACTGGTGAGGTTTCTGAAACTAGAACTTGAATGGCTGACCATTCAAATGCTATGGGTCAGTCTTGTTGCGCATAGGTCACTTGGTCTCTTTTCTTATTAGGAATGTTGTGAGCTCGAGGAACAGATTATCTGCCACTTTCCATCTGTGTGTAAGGCAGGTAATCATGCTGACTCTGAAACGCTGAGCCTTGGGGGCTGCTGAGGAAGGATCACATGGCTCTTCTGGTTCTTTCTCTTGGTTTTGTCCCATGTTCTTCTTCTATTCTCTTGCCTTGTCCAATTCTTTCTACTTCCTTGGTCTTCTCTTACTTAACCAGTTATCAAAATTTCAGGACATGTTTCACTGCTATGGTGTGGTTGCCAATACAGGAAACCATGGACTGTTTTATTGAGGTTTATGTTAAAGAGTTGATTCCCTTGATGTCAGGAATGGTGGATACGAAAAAAAAAAAAAGGACTATTTTCTAAGCAAGTTTGAGGATCACCTTTCTATGACTGACAGCTTCTGTCCAAGTTTTGATGATTTTATATGAAATACTTTACACCAATAATAGGAGTGGTAATGAGGAATACTTATGTGTGTGCAGTGGTGGGGGAAGGAGGGTAGTTTGTGGAGAATTGGGGGTGGAGGGAATAGTGGGGAGTAAAGGTTGCTTATAAGCCTAGGAATTACTTAAGATAATAAACCCCTGTTATTGAAAGTTTGAGATTGAAAAGGGAATAATAAAATAGTAATCAAAAATGTGCTAAAATGAATTTGATGCAAATGAGATGCAGAGAGTGCCCTGGATGTGTTGGAAGAGGATGTCAGATAATTGGAAAGCGTACATTCTGGCCTACGCATGGCCAGTGCCAATCTCTTCAAGAATTCTCTGGAGCCTCTTACTTCAAAACCATTTTAAGCTGAACAGGGACTTTTTTCTTCCTGTCAGTTAGAGAGTTGTGAAATTTTATCTATTTTAGTGTTTGTTCTATTGGGAAATGGACAAGTTCTGGAGAGGAATCAGGAACAAGTGTTGGCAGGCACTCCATATTCTTCCTGAGTTCAGCCAAGTCACCTTAATCTAGAAACCGCCTGGCATGAGAGAGGATTGGTGGTTTATGTAGGGGAGGAAGGGACTCAGGTCTGACAAAGACCAAACTCAGGGCACCCAGTTCACATTGACCCTTGATCTTTGCTGTGTGTGTATGAGAGTCCTTCCTGGGTTTGCTCTGAGGAAGAAGAACAGCTACGTAGATTGATCAGATTTCTAAGCTCTAGTTTAGAAATAGACAGGGTTCAAGACACGTAGCCATGCCCTGTGTTCTCCCTTTTCCCACCTCCTGCTGCAAAGCTGGTTGAAATGGAGTCCGAGCTTTTCTGAGCATCTCTCTCTTCCTATCCCTGTATACTTGCCGCTGAGAGAAGATCATCCTTGTGACTAGGGGAAAAGTAGTAAACACATAGCTTTTGGAGATAGGAACAAGGACTTCTGCAGTGGTGCAGTTCTCAGCCTTCGAGGTATGGCCCTATTTTGGCCAGAGGGCCTTGTATTGCAGCACCAGATCCTGGCCACCACCACGCTTCCTATCTGTCTGCTGTTTCTTAGGCTCCTTTGAACCTTCCCAAGGGCTGGTGGGTACAGGAGCCTGGCAAAGTAGGATTTAACATAGCCCTCTCATTCTTTCTGATGGCCTGGCAAAATCACAGTCCTACTTTTATCACCAAAGGGCAGAAATGTTGCCAAATTTCCTCTCTACACAAAAGATTAAGTTATTCTAATCTGAAACCAGAGAAATTGGAGTGCGATTGGGTTTTAGATATGATAATATGCTGTGCTAATGTTTATCTAGGCAGAGATAATAAGCCAGGATGTGAAGCTGTGGGAACAAATGTATTAAGGGTCAAAAAAAAAAAAAAAAAGGATTTGAGACTCAGAGAAAGGCTTTTGGTGCTTACTGGAATGGATGTAGACCAACAGGAAGGAAAGCCTGGCTTATGGGGATTTGATGGGCAGAGTCCAGAGCAGCTGTTGTGTCATAATTATTTGTAAATCAAACAGTTAAATAGAAAGTGGGTTTTACCTTGGAAGAGAGAATATTCTTTTCTTGTGACTAAAGGCCCTGGGTCCTAAAGCAGAAGCTAGAAGAGAGAAGGAAGAAGAAGGGAAAACTGAAAAAGGAGATCTGTTTGGGATCTGAATCTTTCATAAACTAATAGCTCCTTCCACTAAAAGGAAAGTAGGTTGGACACTTTATTTTGTAGGGTGTGATTTGTTAATATCATAGGCTGGGAGGGTGCATTATCCATCGCAGTGGTGCAGTTCCCCAGAATGAATGATAGTGATCCCAGGAGCATGTTGTTTGGGAAGGAACATCGTATACCCCTGGTGAGACCAGAAAGTAACTTAAAATGCAGCCACCGAGTAGTGGAAAGAATCTTAAATGGTTTGTGGATTCGAATCTTGACTATGCCAATAATTAAGAGTCCTTAGAAGAAGTTCATTCCCTCTCTGGGCATTAGTTCCTTGTCTGCAGATGAGTTGATTCTGGGGCTGCTAACCTCTCTTTAGCTCTCACTTTCTGTGCTCATATAATTTGTTTGCGAAGTGTTATCAGCTGTGCCTTGTCATGGGGCTCCCGTGTCTTCACCAAGCGTGCCAGAGGCTCACTGTTCCTACTGTCAATTAAGCGCAGCCCTGCTCCCTCCTGAACACTCAGCAACAATCCCCACCTCCCAACTATGACCACATGATTCTGCCTCTTTGGAACTATGTTTTCTAGATTCCCTTCTCAGCAGGTTCTGTGCTGTATTTGGCTGATGGGAGATACTTTTATAAGGTTTAGAAGGCAAAGGGAAAGAAAGACCATGAGTTACTGAGGTTGCTGTAAGCAGGATATGGGCCTTTGCAGGTGGCAGAAATAGGTCTATGTCAGTGTTTTCTTGGCATTATCATGAGAGTTACTTTCTTGGTATTATAGGCAGCTGAGATCATGAGTAGTGACTTTCCTCTGATTCTTACACTTCTAGATTTTCTGGAAGCCACAGCAGCCTCCTTGACATTTGAACCTCCACCACTTAACAATGGTTTTGTGAACCTCAATTATCCATATTAAATCTCTTCCAGTAGCATCTGATCTCCTGACTCTTATAGTTAGGGTTCTCCACAGAAACAGAACCAATAAGATGTGTGTGTGTGTGTGTGTGTGTGTGTGTGTGTATATAAATATATTTATATATATATATTTTATATTTATATATATTTATCTCTCTCTCTCTCTCTCTCTCTATATATATATATATATAGAGAGAGAGATTTTATTATAAGGAATTGGCTCATGTGATCATGGAGGCTGATGCATCCAAAAATCTGTATTGTGGGCTGGCAGGCTGGAGAGCCGCAGAGACAATGGTGCAGTTCCAATCTGAAGGCCAGCAGCCTTGAAAACCCAGGGTGAGAGGTGGTGCAGATGAAGTTCAAAGGCAGCCTGTTGGAAAATCGACTTCACTTGGGGAGACTGGTCTCTTAGTTTCATTTCGTCTTTCAACTGATTTGATGAGGCCCACTCACTTTATAGAGAGAAGTCTGCTTACTCAAAGTTTACCAATTAAAATTTTAATCTTATCCTAAAGCACCCTCCAATTTAACACATAAAATTAGTCATCACACTGATCAAATCTTGTTTGGTAAGGCTGTGGGTTCCAAGAAATAGAATCTCAAATATGACATGTAGTATTACTTATCTGATTTGGTTAGACCTGAAGTGAGAAATGACCAGGGAAAATTGGAAGGCAGGTAGTCCATGGCGTGTGATGCTAAAAACTTAGTTTCATTTATACTTTAGTGTTATTAAATGTCTTTTGGATATAATGCTTCAGGTGGCAAAACGTCGGTTGTAATAGAAAGTTATGAAGGAAATGATTGTAGGACTATGGGGGATGGATAGTTTTCGGTGCGTAGGGAAAGTTAATGAGGGTATGGGATCCTTAGAATAACTGGCACATTTGGATGGATTCTTTTGAATATTTGGACCTTAAAGCCCAAATCATCCTGAACTCACTTGCCAGAAGAAGCGGTTCCTTCTTTCATTTGTTTGGTGGCTTGTTTCCTCATTCTTAAAGATCCTGGAATAAAATGACTTAAGATAGTTAGGAGAAATTTACTCCCTACTGTCTCATTGCCTATAATACTGGAACTCAGCAGCCTCTGGGTAAGTAAGACACAATATAAACTTGGAAGAAATTGCATATTCACCAAGAGAAGATGTTATCAGTAGCTTCTTTAGAGTTTATACCAAGGAATAAATACTCTAGCCTTGGATGAGGCTGGATTTATCAATATGGATTTGAAATTTTATCTCAAACAATTGAAATTGACTTTAATAATTGTTTACTTGGTGGACATAAACATAGGCTCAATTGTGGCTTGTGGTAAATGAAGTTGAGATGCTAGACTTTCCTGGGTAAAATGTAGAGGAATAAACCTAAAGGCTTAGCCAGACAGAAAATTTGGATTAGCTTTATCAGATATGACACCATTACTCCTTCATCAGGAGGACCTAGATAACATTTTCTTAAATGAGGCACGGAGAAAGGCTTTAGCGAGGGGAATATCAGTATTTTTGGAAAACTCATTAATGGTTGTCCTCCATAGGCTGAGAATGGTGCTGAGAAATGCCATGATTGGAATGAGCTCCCTTAAATAACTAGGGATTTGGGATCCTAAAATGACAGGGAGCAGATGATAGTGCTTCAACACCAAAAACAAAAAGGTGAGTGGTTATGGTAATGAAGAGCAGGGCTAGAGCAATAATAATACGAATGATTTTATGCACAGAGATTTGGAGGAATAGGTAGCTGATCTTGGTATCCTTAGGACTGAAACAGAGGACAAGTCTACTAGAGTCTTACTTGATCTGAATAACTGAAAAATTACATTTAGTGAATAGAGAGCCCTGACTACTTCTACAAAAATGGTGATTAGGTTATTTTCACACAATTTCTAGGCTGGAGCTAGTTATAGACCTAATGATGCTTGAATGAAAGGAGGAAGTCTCCCCTTAAGGAAGAACTCCTACAGGACCACCACGAGTATATATACATTGTTAGTCCTCCTGGCTGTCCCCAAAGGCTTGTGCAGCCAATTTCTAAGACTTCTGTGCCCTTGGAAAGTGAAAAAAAAACATATATTTTTTTGTGATTCTTAGACTTTAGTTCTGCACTGATACTATGGGGATCCACTATACCACTGTGACCCATCAGTTAGAGTAAGGATTTATAAAGTCAGGTGATACACACATTGTTGGCTTTAGTCACTCTCACAGTGAGTGCAGTGCATCCACAATGCCACCCTGTGGTTAATTTCTCCAGTTCCCAAATTCATAGTTAGGATATGCTTAGCCAATAGAGAATCCCCACTTTATCTACCTAACTTGTTGAGTTAGGACAATCACTGTAGAAGGGCCGGACAGACGCCCATGGGACTGTATCTCTCATACAAATAGTAAGCCAAAAGCTATATTCCCTTGGAAAATTAGAAAGTTAGTGCTGCCACAAAAACGTTGCAAGATGCAAAAGTGTGATTCTTACATCATCACCACTTAACATGTATATTTTTTCTACACAGAACACAACTAGATCTTAAAGAAGAACAATGGATTCTGTTAAACTCAGTCAAGTAGCAACCCCAGTTTCAGCTACTTTTTTAGATATGGTATATTTCTAAGAGCAGATATCTACGCTATACCATTCTATTTATGGCTTCAGCCCTGTTCTTTTTGATAATCATATCCACCTTGTCTTTCATATCTTATACACAGTCATTGATCCAGCCATTGTTTTTCTCTAGCAGAAGTCCATCAGAGGCTGTTTCTTTCACCTACCAGGGACAGGAGTATGCGTCTTTCATTTACCTCATGTCTTTTTTTTTTTTTTTAAATACATATGTTTTTTATTGAAGTTCGACTGGCCAACAAATAGTATAACACCCAGAGCTCATCCCGTCAAGTGCCCCCTTCAGTGCCCGTCACCCAGTCACCCGTCCCCCCACCCACATCCCCTTCCACCACCCTTTGTTGTTTCCCAGAGTTAGGAGTCTCTCATGTTTTGTCATCCTCTCTAATTTTTCCCCACTCATTTTCCCTCTTTTCCCCTATATTCACTTTCACTATTTCTTATATTCCCTGCATGAATGAATCCGTATGATTGATGATTGCCCTTCTCCGATTGACTTACTTCACTGAGCATAATACCCTCCAGTTCCATCCACATCGAAGCAAATGGTGGGTATTCGTCGTTTCTAATGGCTGAGTAATATTCCATTGCATATATAGACCACATCGTCTTTACCATCCACCTTTCGATGGACACCGAGGCTCCTCATGTCTATACCAATTCTCAGACTCTGTGTTATTTGGAGTCTGCAGAGACCTTGATCATCTCAGTGACCCTAGTCTTCTACAGTGTTGATACTCTACCAGTTGCCCTGATGAGTAGAAAATATATGAAGTATCCTCACCAGCACATGTATACAAGGGGTAGAAATATCTCCTATGAAAAGTCAGGGTTCTTACTTTAGAGTATTTTATAGGAGTTCAGTGGTCTGGGATGTTGAGCTCTCACCTCTACAGTGTTAGACAAGTGGCTGCATTTCGGATCCCTACTCACTAACAAAGAAATGCAACAAGAGCTGACTTCTCTGAGTACCACATTTCATTGTGATGCTTTAACTCATTTGCCAAATGACCCACGCATGAGACTGCCAGTTTTGTGTGGAGCCGAGCAAGAGAAGGCTGTGCAGCACGCACAGGCAGGCTATAGTGTTAAGGTGCTTTGTGACTTGAGCCTTCTAATATAGATCCTTTGAATGTCTGTGGCAGATAGGAATGTTTTATGGAATGCCAGGAAAATTCTGATTAGACAATCACAGTGCAGGCCCCAGGAGTTGTGAAGTAAAGTCATACCCTGTTAAAAACAACTCCATTCTTGCTACTAGTCCTGGTAGAGATGGAGTCTCTGATCATTGGACAGTATGTGACCATGCAACCTGAATTATACATCATCTACTGAATGTTATCTGATTAACCAAGCCATTAAGTTTGGCATGTGCAGCAGCATTCTGTAATTAAGTGGAAATGGTATATAGAGATTGGATTTGAATAAGTCCCAGAGGTAGGAGTAAGTTGCTACAGGAAGTGGTTTGAACTCCAGTGGGATCTACTTTTTCCATATTGCTGCCTTCCCCTTATCTCATACCTTGTGGACTCATGGGAAGCTGCTTATGATCATTTGACTAAAGAAAGAAAAAACTGGGTTCTCTGATTTTTGGTGATTCTTTCTGATGTTCTGGTACCAGACAGGAATGGATTGCTGCTGCATTGTAGGGGTGACCCTAGAAGAGAGGGGGGAAAGGAAACTGACATATGGGAAGAACTTCGATAGGTAGCCAGAGGTATAGGTTTACACTGGGCAGTGGCAGAAATTTTGGCTAGTAAGGTCAAGAGTAGAGACTTGAGGATAGGGACCTCTGAAGAAGAGGTGTGTGGATGGGCCTTTTGTAATGGGCATAGGGTTAAGGATAATTGTTACCCATGTCACTGCTCACCGAAGGGTAACTTCTGCAGGGAAGATTCTCAGTAATCATAGGGACTAGAGGACCTGTTCTGTGATGACTGTCAGCTTCTTTCCCCAGCTCCCTCACAACTTGCTCAACAGCAGCATGGCCATGTTAACAGGGATGGATGTTATTAACTCAACAACATGGCTTTTTCCTCACCAAAGCTGATCTGGCTGCTACTGCTGAGTGCCCAACATGTCAACATGTCAAAGGCAGAGACCAAAGCTGAGCTCCCAGGATGGCAACATTCTCCAGGAGGACCAGCCAGCCACCTGGTGGCAAGTTGATTACATTGGACTCCTTCCATCATTAAGGGGGCAGCAATTTTTTTCTCCCTAGAATAGATGCATAATAAGGACACTGGTCTGCTGTCTGTTGTTGCCAGTACCACCATCTGTAGATGTATTGAATGCATTATTCACTGTCTTGGTATCACACACAATATTTTTATTCTGACCAAGGAATTTTATTTAGTGGCCAAAATAATAAATAAAAAGAAAGTGAGGGAAAATGTCACACTCATGGGATTCACTAGTTCTATCTTGTCCCTCATTCACTCAGAAGCAAAGGCAGTAAATACTCAAAATTAGCAACTCACATATTATACCATTTATCCCACTGCCAGAATATAAGTCTAGAAAACCAAATTATGCTTCCCAGCTCCAAAACTTTGGACTCTCCTGGTTTTGTAGTCTTAGTTCTCAAGTGAAGAAGCCTCTCACTGGAGGATACAACATTAGTTCTGAGAGTTGAGATAACACTGACCATTTAGGAACTCCTTGGACCGCTGACCAAGAAGCAAAAAAGGGAGTTACTGTATCACAGGTGATTGATTATGGTTTTGAAGGAGAAAGGGGTACATAAGGGAGGTAAAGCAGAGTGTGTCTGGAGCCTAGGGGATTTACTCAGGTACATTCCATATTCCCTGGTTAAGTTAAGGGAAGTCTACAACAGCCCAATACTGGCACCTCTAGGAATGAAATTTGGGTCATCCCAGCAGATAAATAAGTATGACATGCTTAGGTGCTGAATGATTATAAAGGGAGTATGGGATGTATAGTAGAAGAAGAAAGTTTAACCATGACCTTGTGACCACTTGTAAAAATAAGGACTGTGGTCACTATGCATTTTTTGTTTTTAGCTTTGATACTGATTTCTTCTTTGTATCTTCTGTCTTTTCCATACAGTTTTGTGTAAGATGTGTTAGTTGTGGTTAATTTTATAATTTAATCTTTACTGTCTATTAAGGAGGTACTGTGACTAAAGCAGAAGAGGAATTAACATGGCCCAGAGATGGATCTAGTTCCTTTTTCAGCAGAGGGTGAGTGTATCTACATTTATATGAGAGATAGATGCATCACTTTGGGTAGACACATGAAGCTGTTGCTAAAGTTGGTTAGAAAATAAATATGGGTCAAAAGGATTTTATGGATTGAGTTGAGAAAAGGGGTAGATTGTCCTGCATCGTTTGCTACCAAGTCAGCATTAACCTTCCCCTTATACAATCACAGGAAAGACTGAGAACTGCATTAACCAGCCTCCCTTACTGGCATAATTCCGGGTTATATTCTGCAAGTGAGGAGCACTCCTACGGAATTGAGAAGACGAAGAGGAGGAGGAGCCAGTATTCTTTGGCAGCAGCTGTAGGCAGGCACAGAATCACAATGGTTACAGACGTAGAGTTCAGCCAACGCTCTGGGCAGCCTCCTGGGAATCATACACATTATGCCGCAGGCGGCTTTGGTCACTGGCAACAGCTTCCTTATGATTCACATGTGCCTGGATTTTACAAAATATGGTGATGGCCCCGGTGACCTGTCTGTACTCTCAGTCCTAACAAAAATTGTGAAGTCTGTAAATCACTTATGAAACCCCCTCTTGTTTTTACTATCTGAGGCAAGGCTATCTCCAAGAGTTATGACTAAATGAAACCATTTGTGACACGTCTAAAGTTAACCTCTTCAAAATGTCTAAAATTAGAGACCATGTTCCTCATTGGAGCAGTTTCTTTCTTGAGGGCAAAGGTCCCTTGGGAAGGTCCTGGTCCAATGCTAGGGATTCTGAATCCTTAAATGCACCAACCACTCTATTTAGAATAAATTAAAAATAAGGTGGTCGTGCAATTATATTCTTTTTTCCTAACACCTCCCTCCAACAAATATCAACACACAAAATTTCCAATTTTGTGTATTGGGTAATAACAAAAAATATTTTAAAGCATTATTGACATTACTCTATTTTTTCTCATTGATTTTTTTCTCAGTGAGTATAAAAATTATGTCTATTCTGAAGTGCAGATCTTTAAAATCTTTTGACTTCAAAAATCATTTTGTACTAAAATGATTGAGACCTACTGCCCTCAAGTACAAAATGTGGTTCCCCTCCCATCCTTGGGCTTGGTAAAGGAAAAGCAAAGCACTTTTAGACAGAAAACATGAGGTTGAGTTGTTTCTTGACTTCTTGCTCACTATGAAATCTTGGATAAGTCACTTTTTCTCTTTGAGGCTCAAGTAACCTCTTATACACAGAGGGGATGAAAATAGTTGCTAGAAGTAGCAACATGAAATAAAAATATTAAAAAATCATGCAATGCAAGTGTGTTTTCCCATGGTCAGCTAGTCCCGGAGTTCTGAGCTATTCAAACACATATGATAAGCATGTATGAGATTTTTCTCTCACTAACCCAAGCTTATTTTAGCCCAGCAGTATTGACCAAAAAAAAAAAAAAAAATCAATGTAGCATGAGCAAAGATTGTTTATACCTTCTAGTTTGTTTATTTTAAAAAATTTTAAAAGATTTTATTTATTTATTCATAAGACAGAGAGAGAGAGGCAGGCTCCGTGCAGGGGGCCTGATGTGGGACTTGATCCTGGGTCTCCAGGATCACATCCTGGGCTGAAGACGGCACTAAACCACCGAGCCAGGTGGGCTGCCCTAGTTTGTTTATTTTGAAGTAAGAATTTTTTTTTTTTGCTTATTGCTTATTCTTTCCTTGTATCAAAGTTATTTTGCTTTATATTCCAAGCTAGCACAAGGGAAAACTTATCATAAGAGTATAGAGAACATATTATGGATCCCAAGGGCAGAGACTTTAATTAGGGCCTCGAACTAGGAATAGAATATTTGTCTCCTTCCAAAAGTCTCTTCGCCTTTCTCTCTGAGATCTGCTCCTCTGATCAACATGGGGGAATATGATTCATTCACAGCTCCTCAGTTTATATGTAACTTTTGTAGCAACTGACCTGGAAAAAAAATAGATTTTCTTAGTCCTAATTCCAGATTCTGAGTTGAGAAAATCTGATTGAATCTTGAGTTAAATGCTCATCTCTGCTCCAAAAAATGTGGCCAAAAATGACAGGCTCATGGGTATCAAAAAGACTGCTGGAGACCCACTCCAATGGGTGAACACCAGTATATGGGCCAATGGGGCCAGAGCAGGATCCCAGAGGTTCTGTATGAATACCTGGAAAATCACCCACAGCTAGAGACCACAAAATTACCCCCAGAAATGCCAGGTCCTCATAATTTATGTGATGAGCTCTGTATCACGAATTTGCACTTTTATTTGTTTATTTATTACATGTATTTACAGAGAGCTAGCTAAATGTTGATATTGCGCTAGACACTGGGTGACTGTCCTGGGCTGGGTGTATAGAAACCTGCCTTGCAGGGTTTGTAGTTTCATTCTTGCTCTGAATTCTAAGCCTCTCAGTAATCCCAGGGCTGAGGCATTTTAATTCCCATCTTGTAGATAAAGATGCAGAGATGCCAGCTTTTTGGGCACTAAGCCAGGGCTTTTCTGTTTCACCATAGACGATGGGAATTAACCTGGTATTTTGTGTACCAACTTTTGATATACCCCTTATAAATCATTTTTTGGGCAGTGCATTGAGTCATAGATTGTCCCAGGCAATTCTTTTCAGAATTATTTTGGTTACTAAATGTTTGAAACTAATTAAAGTATACTTTTAAAAAACTATCCCATAATTGCACTGGGCCTTCTCCCAAGTTATTTTAAGTTAGTGAGGTCACTATTAATTCAACCAACTGTATTAATAAATGCATGAACATTTCTTGTACATCTATCACATCCAACAAGCTCTAAGCTAAAATCAGATTTTAATATTTTATAGATGGGATAGGATTTTAGCTCCTAATTACTCATTTGCCATGTTCTCTTGTACCAGGAGAAAGAGAGTTTATATTCTATTGTAGTGCTCAGTTGTCAAGAGAGAGGAGGAAAGAAACCATAACGGCAGACTGTGATGCCACATGTAAGTGAAGTCCATATGCATTGTTCCAGACACTATTACTTACTAACGCTTTGTGCGTTTCTCATTTAATCTCCACAAATCCCAATGAGGGACTCTATCACCTCAATTTAAGGAATGGGGAAATTATGGTTCAGAATGGTCAAGATCTTGACCTTGATCTGGACCAAGGAGTCACAACTTGTAGCAGATCTTTCCCACTACGAAGCTCCTGTTCTCTCTATCACATAATCCTGATTTTGAGTTCTGCTTCAGCATTGCCCATGTGGGAGGTGACATTACAGCAGCCCAGCTAGGAATTTGGGGAAAGTTTCTCTCCAGTCAAGAACTGCCCCAATTCTGTATCAGACTATTTCAATTACAGAGATCCCTTTATTTGATGATTTTCCAAAATTGGTTAAGTAGTAGAGTGTTGGGACTCTCTTGGAACCTGACTTGAATTAGCTAAAGCAAAAGCAGGGTCATTGGAAAGGCAGAGAAGGAATGCTCAGGAACCGAGGCAGTGCTGAGTACCTGTTTACTGCTACTTGTGAATCTTTGCTGGCATCAAGGAAAAAAAGTGGTGAGAAGGAAAAAGGCTTCCGGGATGCCTGGGTGGCTCAGCAGTTGAGCTTCTGCCTTCAGCCCAGGGTGTGATCCTGGAGTCCTGGGATCGAGTCCCACATCGGGCTCCCTACATGGAGCCTGCTTCTCCCTCTGTCTCTGTCTCTGCCTCTCTCTCTCTGTATCTCTAATGAATAAATAAATAGAATTTTTTTTTAAAGGATAAGGCTTCCTCACAAATTTGCTGACTTTGACACTCCCTATCTCTCCTGTCTGTATCAATTATGGATTTACTTCTTTGTAACTTCACAACCAAAGAAGAAAAGGATTGAGTATGGGATGGGGCTTCTGTCTCCAAGCTCTGGCTTTTAAAACATCTTGGAAGATCTTTCGTGGTCCTAGTTTGGGTCTTGAGTCTTCTACTTGGCTCAAGCACTGTAAGGGGCTGGGCTGGAGAGAGGGGAGATGAGGTGAGGACCACTGTCTCACACCTGCCTGTGTCTAGGGGTGGGAGCTCTACAATCAGAGGGAAAATCTCTACAGTGTGATGCACACATGTCCTGTGCTGAATCCTCACCCTGGTGAGCACCCTACCAGTTTTCTGTAGAGTCAAAGATCAGAACTTCAGTGTTCACTTAGTGCTTCCCCAATTTTGGCTCTATCCTCCCCCCATCTGTATTCTTTCTCCAAAGGCCTCCAAATGTTCTTAAATTAAAAAAAAAAACTACAATTAAAACAAATCTGTTTATCTCCAAAGCTTGTTGGTTCATTATGTATTCAGAGAATAGTTTTCTGATTTATTTCCTCTGTTTGGGCTTCTTCTGCCCTGCTAGTGGAATTTGAATCTAATCTTTGTGATCAATTATAATTAATTAGGCAGTATTCTTCAGTAATGGTGACTATAGAATGGTTATGGTGATCTGTGTGTTTCTCTCACTCTAAGCTGTAAGTAGAGATCTGTTTGCTAGATTGCTGTTAATTAATCGTTTAGTTTGTCAAAACAACACAATAGGCTTAAAAATACATATTGATAGTACTGCTGACTGCTACTTGTGAATCTCTGCTGGCATCAAGGAAAAAAAATTGATGAGAAGGATAAAGCTTCCTTACAAAGTTGCTGATGTTGGTGTGTAAATCTGTGTCACTTGCTGGGAATGTGTGTGGTTCTCAGACTATATATTTATTTTTAGGACATACATGCACGTGAGTATAACTGATAACTCATGAGGACAAATGCACCATCTGTAATTTATTTCACATGGATGTAAACTGGCAAGTTGCAATATGGCTGTTCTTCAGGGCCCCAGATGATATTCATAGATAATACAAAGACTTCATTTTAATCACCAGTGTCAGTCCTCTCCCCAGTCAGACTTCTAACTACAGAGCTAGATAGAACCCCAGTACAGGACAGCCCCAATGGCCCATTGGCTTGGTGCTGCCTTCAGCCCAGGGCGTGATCCTGGAGACCTGGGATTGAGTCCCATGTTGGGCTCCCTCATGGAGCCTGCTTCTCCCTTGGCCTGTGTCTCTGCCTCTCTCTCTGTGTCTCTCATGAATAAATTAATAAAATCTTAAAAAAAAGAACCCCAGTACACTGTATTTTATTGTATTTTTTTCCAGGTATTGGCAGAAGCCAGGGGAGGTGAGGAAGAAGCTCTGGGTCTGGGCATGTCTTGAGCTGGATATTGGATAACAGAGCAATGGCTTCCAGTGGGTTGTTTCACTCTCTCCGAAAGAGGAACAACAGCTGCTCCTGAGAGTCAAGGCAAGGCAGTGAGCCTAATGCCCTCTGCCTGCTTTGAGCTGGTGTTCTCTGAGGAGCAGAGGCAGAGAGGGAGTTTCATAGGCTGTTTTCAAAGCTGTACAAGACTGGGATGGAGAGAGAAGGGGTGCAGGGCTAAGCAGCTTTGATGCCTGTATCTGGTGATGGATACGACTCACATCGTTTGACTTTGGGGGCACACAAGATGGAAGGCTACTGGGTAGTGGGGGGAGAACTGGGCTCACTTGCCTATTTATTGAATGAATCCGTTAATCATTCTACAGTTAAATGTAGAATGAACATGTTTTACAGAGAATCTGAGAGGAAACCTCAGTATATAATAAAAGCATGATGTTGGGAGAATTGAATATCCTCCCCACCCCATTCCACAATCTGATATTGTCCAGTGGTCCCATATCCCTGCAGGTTAAAGTCGTTTTGTATTTTGCTTATTTGTATTTTATTTCATTTTTAATTTTGCTGGGTTTTTCAGTCTTAGCTTTATCTCTAATTGCACGTGATAAATAATGTCTCTAGTTCCAGGAATTTCATTCACTACTGGGGGAGTATGGAGTCATGGCTAAGAGCCTGGAGTCTCCAGCCAAATCACCTTGGCATAAATCAAATTGCCTTGGCTTTGAACCTTGTTCATTGAATAAACGTGGACAGAGTAGTTAATACTCTATCCTTATTTTCTTCTACTTAAAATACACTTTTCATAATAATACTTACTTCATAGTGTTGTTCTGAAGATTTAAAACAATTCATGTTGAGGATTCAGGCAAGTTTTTGGTGTGAGGCCAGCACGAGATTCATCAACTAGAAAGCAATACATTAGAGTGATTAAGAGGGCGGATTCTAGTAGCGAGGCTCCATGGAATCATGAAATCACAGCTCTGCTGCCTACCTGCCATGTGGCCTTGGGTGTCACCTAACTCCTCTGTTCCTCATTTGTGTCATCCAAAAATGGTAGCTGCATCTCGGTGTTGTGAGATGCATGAATATATGTAAAAATCTTAGAATACTGCCTTGATTACAGGAAACTTATATATGTTATCTGTTATGATGGTGGTTAAGTGATTATGGGAAGAATTTCTTGATTCCAGGGCTTGCGTAGGAGGTGGCATGACAGTGATGAAGAACAGTGGTTCTGGAGATGACTAACTGTTTTCTACATCAGTTTTGTTATCTGGAAAATGGGACTAAGACTAGAAGTAAAGTCACAGGACACAACCTGTGGAGTGTGACAAGCACCTAGTTGGGGAAAGAATGCTAGCTAGGCTAATTCATTGCTTTCAATTACTGTGGAGGCTGATACCTGCTGCTCCTATCCACAAGGCAGTCTTTTTTTTTTTAAGATTTTATTTATTTATTCATAAGAGGTACACAGAAAGAGGCAGAGACAGAAGCAAGCTCCTCACAGGGAGCCTGATGTGGGACTTGATCCCAGGACCAGGATCATGCCCTGAGCCAAAGGCAGATGCTCAACCACTGAGCCACTCAGGTGTCCCACAAGGCAGTCTTTTTTTTTTTTTTTTTTAGATTTTATTTATTCATAGAGACACAGCTAGAGAGAGAGGCAGAGGGAGAAGCAGGCACCATGCAGGGAGCCTGACGTGGTACTCGATCCCGGGTCTCCAGGATCATGCCCTGGGCTGCAGGCAGCACTAAACCACTGCGCCACTGGGGCTTCCCCCACGAGGCAGTCTTAAGTTCTCAAATAGCTCTGGTATTTTCCATATCCCAGGGGCCTTCTGAAACCCCACATTCCAGAGCACAGCTGTCTCTTCACTTCCCCCAGCAAGGGTCTTCTTGGACCCACCTGAGGAGCCCTTTACACCGTTCCTTGCATATGTATGACTTTTAGAACTAAAATTTGTTTTTTTTTTTTTTTTTAAATTGGAAAAATATCTCAACTGGTCAGAATCACTTTAGGGATGCTAGAAGCCATACCGATTGCTAAACACTTAGAATCAAAATTATAATAGCCACTGAGCACTTACCATGTATCAAGTACTGTGAGTATGTCATTTTCAAAACAACCACTTTATTGAGATATAATTTACATACCATAAAAGTTGCACTTTTAAGGTCTGTAATTCAGTGGATTTTAGTATATTCACAGAATTGTGCGGCTCTCTACATATCTCATTTTAGAACATTTTGTCACCAAAAAATAAACCCTGTAGCCTTTCCCTTCCCTCCTCCCCCAAGCTCTATTTTCTGTCTCTATGGATTTGTCTACTTTGAACATTTGGTATAAGTGGAATCATATAATATGTGACCTTTTGTAGCTAGCTATTTTTTTTTCATTTAGTATAGTGTTCTCAAGATTCATCCATATTATAGCATGAATCATTACTTCATTTACTTTGTTCATATGTTCCATTCTATAGATAAAGCACATTTGGTTTACCCATTCAGTTGGTAGATATTTAGGTTCTTTCCACTTTTTGGCCATTGTGTATAATACTGTCCTGAGCATTCATGTGCAAGTTTTGTGCAGACATGTTCTCATTTCTCTTGGGTATATGCCTAGGAATGGAATGACCAAGGCATATGGTAACTCCATATATGTGATCTTTAGAGGGTCCCCAGGATGTGCTCTTTTACTTTCATCATCTGAGTTGATTCTAACAGTGCTGTTGTGGGTGGTGATTGATGGGCTCAGTTTACACATGAGAAAGCTGAGGCATAGACGATTTAAGTAACTTGCCCACGTTTACAGAGTATGTGAGTGGTGGAGCTGGAGTCCAGGGTTGGAGGCATTGCTATGTGCCACTTGTGTCTCCAGAGAAAGGTTAAGGATTTTGAGAAATGTGGTCTGTATCAGTTCTAACGACAATTTGAGGGCAGGCGTTTTCAAAGACAGGCTATTGATAGTAGAGAATGTATAATAAGTAAACCTATCCCACTAAACTTGGATTGTGGGGGGAGTTAAATGTGAAGGAAGGGGAGTTGTGGAAATTATCCTGTGGTTGTATCCATGGGATTATGCTATTATTTGGAAAATGACCTGCTAAAGCTAAATGGCTCAGTGCCAGCTTTGGGTTGAGAAATTTAGTATAGACTCTGGATACCCATGTGTTGATAGTTAAAATATGTTGGAAATATCTTCTTCCACTTTGTGTTCATCTTTTAGTTTTCTTTATGGTGTCTGATGAAAAAAAATTTTTACTTTAAAGCAGTTTTGGGTTCACAGTTAATTTGAGGGGAATGTACAGTGAGTTCCTTTATCCCCTTTTTTTCCACAGCCTCCTTTCCCCACTTTCTATACCCTGCACCAGATTGGTAAATTTGTTATGACTGATGAACCTGTATTGACACATCATTAGCACCCAAAGTCCTTGCTTTCCTTAGGATTCACTCTTGAGGTACACTCTATGTGCGGGTTTAGACAAATGTATAATGATGTGTATCCACCATTGTATCATACAGAATATTTTCACTCCCCTAAAATCCTTTGTGCTCTGCTTGCTAAAGTTTAAAATTTTGACGTGGTCAAAATTTGTGTTATATTGACTCTAGGGCAGAGACTCTGGAGCCGGATGGCCTGGATTCAAATTGTAACACCTCTACTTGCTAACTATGGGACTTTGGGCAAGTTATTTAATGTCCCAGTGCTTCCGTTTCCTCATCTATGAAATGGTGCTAATGACGTGTGTACCTCAGTGGGGTATTGGGAGGATTAGATAAGGTAATACAAGTAAAGTGCTGACGGTGGTGCCTGGCATATAGGAAGTGCTCTACGAGGGCAGGATTTTATTATTACATGCTTTGTGGTTTGTACTTCTATGATCTTGTTTAAGAAGAAACCCTTCTTTATCCTGCATCATAAAATTACTCTTTCTTTGGTGGTTCCTTATCTGCTGTTTAGTTTGTCCTTACTGAATTTTTCAAGTCTTATTGGTTGTTTTCTTAAGTTTTTAAACTTTTATTTCTGAGCACGTGATAAATAAAAGTAATTTATGTTCCCCGTCCAAATTGTATTGAAGTGTTTGTTAGTAGGTTTGTGGGCAGCCTCTTGCTTGTTCTACTGGTCTTCAGTCAAGGAGTCTTTTTATCCTTTTGTGTGTATCTGTGTGTGTGTGTGTGTGTGTGTGTGTGTGTGTGTGTGTTAACTGTGAGCTTTTCATTTGTCTTGGAACCTTTTCTGCAAGAAATCTTTGAGGCCTAGGTTGAAAGTACATTCCTCCAGAGAGGATTGTTAGTTCATTCACCCAAGGACCTGGGGTGTCTTACCAACCTGGGATCATTTTAAATCAAATTTTCTGAATAAGGTTTTTCAGGTAACATGATTATAGACCAAAACCCCATGAGGGCTAGCTTGTTGTTATAAATTACCAGGTAATGTTAATTCTTCACATTTGTCCAGTGCTCAAATTGAGTGTAGTAGAAAATTCTTTCTGTCCTTTTGTATGAAAGGGTTAGTTTCTCACTTATCATCTTGCTGAAGGGGAGCTTTTGGGGACTTGGGGTTTTATCCCATGTTCTGCACACTCACCACTCATGTAGCTATTGATGCAGAAGCTTAGAGTCTTTTGGGCCTAAAGGAAGGCTTTAAGGAAAAGTCTAGTTCTGGTACTTCCTTATTTTCCAAGAATCTTGATTTCACTTCAGTTTTGACCTTTGTGGATTCTTTTAGTGTCACTTCAGCAAAATGTTTAAAAATGCATTTTTCTATATTTTTGTCCAAGGTTTTAGTTGCTTCTATTAAGAATAGATATTCAGAGTATTTATTTAGGCCATAAATTGGTTTTTCATCCTTTCTCTGCTCCTCGCTCTCTTTCCTTTGCTTCTGTTCCTTTCCCTTCTCTCCTCCGCTCTTATCTCTCCTCTCTTCCCTGCATCACCCTTTCTTCTTTAGCTTGCCTATAACAGTTCAGCACAACCAGCCTCATCTTAGAAGAGGTATAAAGAATAAAGGTCTTTTATATGGGTGATGGGCTTTAATTATCCTAGCACCAATTTTCTTACAGATGTTTTATTTATTGAATTAAGTGTAAATAATGCTCTAACTCCTCTTAGCAAAATACAGTGCTTTATTCGTTATTATATCTACAGTGAACCAGGGAATTATCATAAGGCAATACACACAAACTTTCCTTCTGGGTGTGTATAAAAATAAATCGCATTTACAGGAATGTAAACTGCCTAAGTTAACTCTGTCTCTATCCTTAAGCCTTTTGACTGTATTTGGTTCTGCTCCTATGGGCCAGGCTTTCAACTCTCTAATCTTTGGACATTCCGAAGTTTCTTAGGCAATTCTGAAGTCTTCTTCTTAGAATTTATAGTAAACCTGTTCTTTAAAAGTCTTACCCTGTTTTATTCTCAGATCTCTAAGTTGGCTCTGGGAATCCTCTTTCTTCTCCTTCCCCGCCTCCCCTCTGGGAATCAGGAGTGATCATGATGGCTAGTTAAATCTGAATTGCAGTGGTTGAATTGCAGTTCTTGGAGCCCTCATGCTGTAGGTTTCTCCCAGAAAGGCTCTTTGGTAGAGTTGATTTTATCATCCAGAAAGAATGGATTGATCTGACTTTTAGAAACCATTCAGATAAATGTAGCCTGGAGCTAGGATATGATCAAATGTCACTTGTTTGCCAAACATTTATGAAACACCCACTGTGTTCCAAGGATTACGGCACTATGTATGAAGAAGGATTGGAAGTGTGGTTGTCAATAAGACAGATTCTTGTATCTGTGTATCAGATCATCACATTGTATACCTTAAACTTGTACAATGTTGAATGTCAGTTATATCTCAGGAAAGTTGGAAAAAAAAGACAGGTTCTCTGGTCTCAGGGAGTTCTGGTTTAATAGGGATAGCATGTAAAACCTCTTAATACTCTGTATTCTATGAGAAATACCATCTCACCATTTTTTTCCCCAGCTCCCCCACCCTCTCCCCAAAAACCTCTGGAGACTTGGTTGGTTTAATGAATATGCAATATTTATAAGGTTGTGATCCCAGTAGTGTAGCTCTGGTCCCAGAGTAGTTTTGCATTTGAAAAATCAAGACCTAGAGCTACATTTTGATATTTATTCAATAACTTTCTTAAGTAGTAAGGATTCTTGGCAATGTTGACTAAAATATTTTGTTTACTCTGTCTTCTAATCCCCCAAACTTGAAGTCTCTTGCTCTTTAATACTCTAGAGCCTCCATTTCCCCTATCCTGATAATGCCACCGTGTTTATTCAGTCCCCCTCTTCTCCTTTGTGCACACAACTGTCCTGGTAATTATAATAATTCTCCTGATGGCTTTCCTTGTGATAACCTTCCTAAGCGGCTTTGGCTTTCTATACAGAAGTGGGGCTGGGAGAAAAATCTAAGTAGGCAAAGGGGGGAAATTGTGAATACCAACTTGTTAATTTCCCTATCTTACCACATCTACTTGTATAAAATAAGCCCTCTTATCAAAGTATATGTTTTGAACTGTTCTTTGTTTTCAGGGGTAATAGTGTATTGTAGCCCACAGAAATGTGGTGCTCAAGTATCCCCGTTTTCAAGGAGCCAGCGACCAAGTTATCACATCTTGAAACTAGAGTCATCTTTTTGGCCAATAATCTAGTAGGGATGGAAGTTTGAACTGTTACTTGGGAGAAGGGATGGCATGCGTGGAAGGATGATCTGGGAGAATTAAGGAAGACAAGGTCAACAGAGGCATGACTGATAAATTATAAAGTGGGCATGATAAGCCCAGAAAGAGACACGTGACCATGGAATTGTCTGCCTGTGAAAATCACGAGGGTTATAGACTCCAAGTTTCTTTTTATTTCCAGAGCACATTGCTGTTTTCTAAAGCACGGCTTATGTGATCTAAAATGCATCTTGGTTCCTGACCCTAGTGGACTAGCATGAGGCAGATAAATTTCACCATTCTTTTCACATAGTGGAGATCTGATGGGATAGAAAATTTTACCCTATTAATGTACTCTGCAGCAAACTGACATGGTATCTTATGTTTTTGGTAGTGCTAGGCTGTAAACTTATAACCTTTCTTATGTTTAATCACAAGATTCTATGTTTTCACCTTTTCTTCAGTGTAGACCTCCATTGGATCCCACGAGGTACATGAAATTCCCTGAGAATATCAGGAATCCTTCCTGGTGAGGTTGTAAGGGTTTCCTCGTAGTCCTCAGGGAAGACTTTCTGCAGGCTGTTGTCCCTGTTGACATTGATTAGAGACTGGAGGATTCACTTCAGCCTTGTCAGTACTATTGTTTCAGCCCCTCAAAGTGTACAGAAAACATATAACTTCCATATTTTATGGTTTTCTTCATCTGAGGCCACAGTAAAAATACTAAAGACTGGGTGACTTAGAAACAACAGACATTCTTTCTCACAATTCTGGAGGTGACAAGTCCAGGACCATGGGACCAGCAGATCTTGTATCTAATGAAAGAACCTACTTCCTCAACAAAGGTCATCTTCTTATTGCAACCTCACATGACAGAAGAACAATCTGGCTCTTTGAGGTCTTCTTTATGAGGGTATTAATCTTAATTGTGAGAGCTCTGCCCTCATGACCTAATCATCTGTTAAAGGCCCCACCTTCTTATACCATCTTCTTAGGGGTTAAGATTTCAACGTACTAATTTAGGGGAGACAGACACAAACATTCAGACCATAGCAGTGGTCATTAGCCAAATGATGCTAATCTCTCTCTCTCAGCCCCAGAATTTGAGGATATTGCATGTCAGCCCAGAATTCAATGCTTTACAATAGGTACTTAGCTGGGATCATATAAGAGTTTCTTAAAAATGTTTAGAAAACAACAGTATATGGTTTTAGGAAAATTAGCCATATGAAAAAAGTATAGGGAACCATCATTTGTACCTGACCCCATGTACCTTGCACTAAAATAAGTGTGAGATAGATTGCTTATTTGTGTATAAATAAACAAAAAAGAAACTTGAAACAAAGAGAGGCAATGTGTATTGAATTTCTGGGCTGGAAAGCATTTTTTTTTTAAAACCCTACCTTTGTTGAAAATAATCACAAAGGAAAATATCAATAAATTTAACTAGATAAAAATATTACAATGTGTATACACCAAAAAATATAAGATAATGAAAGGCTCACAAAAAACTTCAATAAATGTGATAAAAAAGTTAACATTCAAATGTGTAAAGAACTCAAAAGGATAACAGAAATATTAGAACTCAGAGTGAAAGAATAAAAAGTTTGCAAATAGACAACTCACAAGAGAGGAGCTACAATTGGCTATTAAGAATTTGGAAAAAAAACGTTCACCATTATTAATTAATAGAAAACTATAATTTAGAACAACTATTAAGCACTACACTTTGTCCATCAAAATAGAGAAGACTTAAAAAACAGTAATACAGAATACTAAAGGGAACATGGTATAACAGGATGGATTTGATATTACATATGAATTTAATAATTATAAAAGCTTCTGAAAAGTAATTTGGAAATATGTATCAAGAACCTTTTAAAGGTTGTTACCTCTTGTTCCAATAATTGTATTTTATGGGTTTTATTCTATAGAAATAGTAAATTTTAAAAGCAAATATTAAGCTTCTGGGAAGGCATGGTAGAGATCCTTTTTCCAACTCCTCCCACTAAATACAACAGGAAGAGCAGTAACATGGCACTCTTGTCTCCCAGCCAGGATCACATCAGCAGGAGCCTAGTGGAGAACCAGAACACCCAACCCTGCCCAGATGGAATGATGAGCCCATTTACTTGAGTGCCAGTAAAGGCCGAATGGGATACTTGAACTTCTAACCCCACCTTGAAGTAAAAAGGTGGGATCTATCCCTTCCCCTGCCAGAGCAGTGCAGGGAAAAACTAACTAAAAGAGGTTTTAAATAAGATCCAGAGTCTTAGAATATTGAAAATATTTAGGTTTCAATAGAAGAATCACTTATCATACCAAGAACTAGAAAATATCTGAACTGCCAAGATGACAGAGATGTTGAATTATCTGACAAAGATTTTAAAGCAGCGATCATAAAAATACTTCAAGAAGCAATTATAAACCTACTTGAAACAAATGAAAAAATAAAGTGTCAGCAAAGGAGCAGAAGATATTAAGAGGAGCTAAATGGAGAATTAGAACTTGAAAAACACAATAACAAATAAAAATCTGATTTGATGGGTTCAATAGAAGAATACAGGGGACACATGAAAGAGTCAGTGAGTTTGATAAAAGAACAATAGAAATTAATCTAAATGACAGTGTGAAAACAGCCTTAAAAAATGAACAGAGACTCAGGGACTTCCAAGCCATACAAAGATGTAATATTTGCCTCATTGGAGTCCTGGAAAGAAAAGAGAAAGAGGATGGGGCTGAAAAGGCACTTAGAGAATAATGTATGAAATTCCATGAATTTGGTAAAAGCTATAATTCATAGATTCAAGAAGGTGAGTGAATCCCAAATAGAGTAAAGAAATCCACAATAAGACATGTCATAATCAATTTGTGAAAACCGAAACAAAGGAAAAATCTTGGAAGCAGTAAGACAATAATGACAACTTGCCGGTGGGGGAAAAACAATTTGAAAGACAGCATATTTCTTATCAGAAAACATGAAGGCTGGAAGGAAGCAGCACAACATTTTTCTAGAGCTGAGAGAAAAGACTTGTCAACTCAGAATTCTATATCCAATGAATATATTCTTCAGGAATGAAGGGAGAAATCAATACATTCTCACATGAAGGAAATTTAATAGAATTCATCACCACCAGAAGACCTACCTTACAAGTATGGCTAAGTTCTGTCTATAAACAGAAAAGAAATACTAAAAAAAGGCATCTTAGAATATCAGAAAAGAAGAAAATAATGAAAAGAGCAAAAAAAATGGGTAAATACAGTAGACTTTTTTTCTCTTCTTGAATTTTTAAAGTTATGTTTGACAGTTGAAGCAAAAATTATAACTGATGTGGTTCTAAATGTATATAAGGGGAAACACTTATCAGTTATACATAGGGAAGATAAAAGGATGTAAATGGAGATAAGATTTCTAAACTTCACTTAAGTTGATAAAAATGTCATCACCAGTTCATTGTGATAATTTATGTATATATAACATAATATCCACAGCAACCAATTACAAAGCTATATGAAGAGACGTACTCACAAACACTATATATAAACGAAAATAGAATTCTAAAAAAATGTTCAGTTAACTCACAGGAAAACAGGAAAAAGAGAACAAAGACATGAAAATTAGAAGCAACATAACAATAAATGGAAAACTTAAGCCCTGACATATCAATAATTTTATCAAATGTAAATGGTCTAAATATACTAATTAAAAGAGATTGGCTAAGTGGATTAAAAACCTGACTCAAGTTTATGCTATGCATAAAAATCTCACTTCAAATATGATACAGGAAAATCAAGAGTGAAATGATGGAAAAACACATATCATATGAACTTTAATCCAAAAAAGCAGGAGTAGCTATATTGATATCAGATAAAGTAGACTATAACACAGAAAGTTACCACACACACACACACACACACACACACACACACACAAGAAAGTTACTAGTCACAGAAAGTGACCTGAAAGTAGCATGAAAAGGATCAATTCACCAAGAAGACATAACAATCTTAAATGTATAAGTGCCAAATAACAAGAGCTTTATAATATGTGAAGCACAAACAGGTAGAACTGAAAGAAAGTCTAAACTGACAAATCTGCAGTTATGGTTGGAGACTTCCATACCCTTTTCTCAATAATTAATAGAACAGTTAGAAGGTCAGCAAAACTTTGGAGGAACTTAACATTATCATTAACCAAAAGGATCTAATTGACATTTATAAAACACTCTATCCTACAACAATAGAATTCATGTTCTTTACAAACGTTCATGGAACATATAAAGATAAACTGTATCCTGGACCATAATATAAAATTCAGTATATTTTAAATAATTGAAATCACATAGACTATGTTCTAGGATCACAGTGGAATCAAAGTAAAAATTAATAGCAGAAAAATAACTGAAAAATATAAAAACATTTGGAAGCTAACCACAATAATTCTAAGGCATATGTCAAAGAGCAGGCCTCATTGTCATTGAAAAATACACTGAAGTGCCCCAAAGTGAGAATCTACCATATCAGAGTTTATTGGACACAGCTAAAGCAGCAGAGAATTATATACCACTAAATGCTTAGATTAGAAATGAAGAAACACCTAAAAACAACAGTCCAAAACCCTACCTGGGGAGCCCAGAAAAAGAACAAAGTAAACCCAAAGTAAGTAGAAGGAAGGAAATAAATATAAAATCAGAGAAAATCAATGAAACAAAAATCTCATTTAAAAAAAAGATCAATAATATTCACAAATCTCTAGAAAGTTAAATAAAGAGAAAAGAGACAAATTACCAATATCAGGAATGAAACAGACTATCACCATGGACCCTGCAGATATTGAAAGGAAAAAAGGGAATAGTGTGATCAACTCTGCACACAAAATTTGACAACTTAGATGAAACGGGCCAATTCCTTGAAGAGCACAAATACCACAGCTCACCCAAAATGAAATACTGTTGACCCTTGAATAACATGGATTTGAACTGCATGAGTCCTTTTATATGTAGGGTTTTTTTTCCAATAAGTATAGTACAGTGCTATAAATGTATTTTCTCTTTCTTATGATTTTTCTTTCTTTAGCTTATTTTATTGTAAGAATACAGTATATAATATATATAATGTATAAAAAGTGTTGTTTATGTTATTTGTAAGGCTCCGCTCAACAGTAGGCTGTAATGGTAAGGGTTCTGATCAACAGTAGGCTATTAGTAAAATTTTCAGGAAGTCAAAAGTTATATGTGGTTTTTTGACTGGGCCATGGGGTCAGCACCCCTAACTTCTGTATTGTTCAAGAGTCAACTATAAATAATTTGAATAACCAATGAGGGAAGTTGAATTTGTAGTTTAAAAACTTTCAAAAAAGAAATCCCCAGGCCTAGATGCTTTCATTGGAGAGATCTACACCAGTTTTGGAATAACACCAGTTTTCTATCATCTGTATCTTCTCTTCCAAAAAATAGAATAGAAGGAAAAACTTCTCAGTTTACTTTCTGAAGCTAGTATTACCCTGACATCAAAACCAAAACAAAAAACAAACCAACAACTATAGACCAATGTCTCTTATGAATGTAGATGTAAAAATCTTTAATAAAACATTAGCAAAATGATTCAGCAATATATAAAAATAATTATTTATCGCAATAGTTTATTCCTGGAATGAAGCCTGATATAATATTCAGCAATAGTGTAATTCAGTATATCAAAACTGAAGAAGAAAATCATATGATCAGTTGTTACAGAAAAGATATTTCACAAAATCTCTGAGAAAATATGGAAATAGTGGAACAACTATTGGGAGGAAAAAATGCAAGGCAGAGACTTGGAGAAAATATTCTCAAGTCACATACTCAACAAAGAACTATTATCTAGAATATATGAAGAACTCTTGAATCTCAATATTAAAAAACTCAAATAATCCAAATAGGAAATAGGTAAAAAAAAAAAAAAAAAAAAAAAAAAACAGATATTCCCCTGATGAGCATATACATCTGACAATTATTTGAAAAGATGTTTGGCATCATTAGTTATTAAATTAATAGCACAATTAGAACCACTACATATGCATTGAAATGGCTAAAAACAACAACACCACCAAAAGCTGGGGAGGATGTGAAGAAACTAAAGGACTCTTAAATTGTTACTGGGAATGTAAAAAGGCACAGCCACTCAGAAAAAACTGTTTAGCAGTTTCTTAAAAGGCATGAAGCCACCATACAACCTGGTACTTGAACTCTAGGCATTTGTCTAAGACAAATGAAAACTTACTTTCACAAAAAAATCTCTCTGTGAATGTTCATAGCAGTTTTATTTGTAAAAGCTCCAAATTGGGAACAATCTGGATGTACTTCAATGATGAATGGTTAAATATACTGTGGTATATCCATAAACTATGGGATACTACTTAGCAATAAAAAGAATTGTTGGTGGCAGCCGGGGTGGCTCAGAGGTTTAGCGCCGCCTTCAGCCCAGGGCCTGATCCTGGAGACCCGGGATGGAGTCCCACATCGGGCTCCCTGCATGGAGCCTGCTTCTCCCTCTGCCTGTGTCTCTGCCTCTCTCTCTCTCACATGAATAAATAAATAAAATCTTAAAAAAAAAAAGAATTGTCGGTATGTGGACACTTGGATGAATCTCCAGGAAATTATACTGTGTACAAAAAACCCCCCCTCCGAATGTTACATATATGTGATTCATTTATTCCTCAAGTGACATAATTACATAAATGGAGAATACAATAGTGCTTGCCACGGGGTTAATTAAGGGTGTGTGTATGAGGGAAGTGGACGTGGAGTGAGTATAGCTATAAAAGGACAACGTGAAGGATCCTTGTGGGGATGGACGTGTTCAGCATATTGAATGTATCAATGGCAATGTTCTGGTTATCATATTTTACTACAGTTCTGCAAGATATTACAAATGGGAAAACTGTGTAAAAGACACATGGAATCTATTATTTCTTACAACTGCATGTTAATCTATAATTATCACAAAATAAAAAGTTTAATAAAGGAAGCAAACTATCTTTTCATTATAGTACTATTTATAATGGCAAAAAATTGAAGCTATCTAAATGTCCAAAAATGAGGGATGTTAAAGTAAATTAGGTTCATATCATAGAACATTATGAAACCCTTTAAAATAATTTTAAGCATTTTAAATGATGTTATAGAATATTTCTTCTGTAATGTGAAGTGAAAGAGCAGTATACAAAATTGTTTATACCTTATGATCTCAACCATGTTTAAAAATTGCATTAACAAAGCTGGAAGATATAGTACTAGTGTATGAGTAGAAAGTATAGGAACAGACCCATATACATATGGAAATTTAGAATATGATGATAAAGATGTCATCTCAAATCACTGGGGCAAGATGGACTTTTCAATAAATGATGCTGGAACTATTTGTAGCCATTTTGAAAAAGATAAAATTAGGTTTGTACCTCACACTGCACCTAAGAATAAACTCCAAATGGTTTAGAGATCTAAATGCAAACACTGAAATCAGGCAAGTACTAGAAGAAAATGTGGGCATATTCCTTTTTAATCTTAGTGTAGCAAAAGATTTTCTAACTATCCCTTAAAATCTAGAGGCAGGGAAGTAGAAGATTGATAAATTTGACTGCATATATTAAAAAAACTGGAAAAAACATAAAATGAAAAGACAATTGACAAACTAGGAGGAAATATTCCCGCTATTTATGACAGGCAAAAGCTAATCTTCCTAGTATATAAAGATCTTTTAAAATTTAAGGGACAAAGGAACAAGAACCCAATAGAATAATTGGAAAATGACAGGAACAGACAATTCACATACACAAAACTGTGTATATGTCTCAATCATATGACAATATCCAAACTCACTGATATGATAGAGAAACGTAAATGAACCTTAAATGGAGTTCTCTTTCCTCACATATAAGATTAGCAAAAATTAAAAGGTATAACAACACATTCTTTTGATGAGACTGTGGAGGAGCAAGCACTTTCAGACACTGCTGGGAAAGCTTGCAGTCCAACATAAACAATTTGTGTTCCCTAAACTCCTGGTTCCTCAGATCAGACCCATAGTGGTATGTGTGCAGCATCTCCCTGGACCACTATACATCACTCTTTGGGCCTTTGGGGGGCAAATGGAACCAATGCAAACATGAAGCTTGAACTGCTTGCTGTGCCTTGAGTAATAAAATCCCTTGTCTTTGGTCTAGGGGTCTTTTATCTTCTTTCAGTATCAGTGAAACTGAGGCACTTAACTGCTCAAATATAGGAGTGTGAATAAATAAGTCATGCCCATCTTTCAAGAACTGTGAAGGATGTGAGACTTATCCTACCAGCAAGTTAACAAATTAGCCTGCCATGCCGCATTTGCATGCATCTGGAAGACCTACAGAGTCAGAGAAGGACAGGCAGGTCATTACTTAGAGCAAACATAGTAGCCAAGGGAATACATTTTTTTTTTTTTGCATTGTTTTCCTGAGTCTCAATTCCCACAGAACTTGCAATTTCCTCTTGCAAAGCAAAGAATGCAAGTTAACGCCTGCACATGCAATGAATGAGTACACAGTCCGAATATAGTCCATTTTGGCTGCTGCCAAGATCCTAACATCTACTCCCTTTGTCCCATTACGAAATCTCCTATTCTTTCCACAGGCTTCACTACTGATGCTTTTGGTTCTTCATCTCCACAAAGAAACTAATGAAAAAGTCATATACTGTAATGATTTGCAATAATTCCCATACAAGAGACAAATACAAGATCTAGAGCATGGATGCATTTCAAAAACATGCTCCGTGAAAGAAACAACACAAAAGTGCCCATGTGATGGAATTGAGTGAAAGAGGTGCTAAACAAATTTGTTGAGATGGGGATGTTTTGTTGTAATTACGATGGAAGTCACCTGGATGTGTACATTTATCCAAAGACATGGAACCGTAACACGCCACAAAAAAACCAATCATGTGACAGGATAGAGGCGTCAGCCAATGCCATGACGGTAATTCTGCAATATGTAATATATCAAAACAACACACTGTATATCTCACACTTGCACAATGTTGTGTGACAAATGTATCTCAGAAAAGCCAGAGAAAAATTTTAATTATATATTTTTTAATTCAGTTATATCTATAAAATGGAACTACTAAGGATATTTTTTCCCCTGCTTCTTTGTCTTAATGTTTTCTCTTCATTGTTCAGCTAGAAAGACATAGTCAATGTCAGTAAGTGGCAGTTGGCTTATTTTTCAACTTTTTTTTTGTCACCTCCAACCATCATTTTATGTCTTGATCACTCAAATATCTCCATTCCACCCCCCCCAAAAAAAAGATGATGAACCTTGAGACTGGGGAACATGGGTCTTTAAGACAGACAGCAAGCATGGCTGTCCTTTGTTCAGAGGGAGATGCTATCTCTACTTTCCACACTGGTTGGCCATACAGACATACCTGTAGAAAGTCTGGAACAAAAGGCAGTCAATGCCTTGCTCAAAGGACGTGAAGAAATGCAAAGAATCCCAACAACATCTGCACAATGGAGTACCATGTGGCTGTGCAAAAAAAAAAAAAAAAAAAACAAGAAGAGGAAGTTCTCTATGAACTGATTTAGGGTGGTTCTCAGAATACACGGTGAAGTGCACATACCAAAGTGTAAACACAAACAAAAACCAAGACACAATGGCATGCCTGGGTGGCTCAGGGGGTGAGCATCTGCCTTCCACTCATGGTCTGCTCATGGCCTGCTTCTGGGATTTGGGATCGAGTCCACATGGGATTCCCTATGGGGAGCCTGCTTCTCCCTCTGCCTGTGTCTCTGCCCCCCCCCCCCCCCCGTGTGTGTCTCATGAATAAATAAATAAATCTTAAAAAAAAAACAACAAAAAATCCATTTTTTTAGCTTTTGTATAAGAAAACAAGGATATAAGAAAATACGCAGATATCCGCACATTTGTGCAGAAAAACCATATAGATGGAGACGAGTAGGAATCAACCCTTTCCTGAGTTTATATTTTTATATAGCTTTGACATACATAATCATGTTTCACATTTTCACTTTCCATGCCCCATAACTAAATGCAACCAGGGTGTGGGGGAAATCCAAAAGGAGTACAGTGTCTAATGAACCTCCTGTTTTCCAAATAACACAGTGTATAGGTTGGGGAAGAAAACACCTAACCCAAGTAACTTTGGAAAATAGTATTTTTATTTTGACTGGACATTATAAGACTAAAGACAAAAAGAATCGTACTAGATACTGTTTTCTAGGTAATAAATCTGTTTCTCCCAGCCGTATGTATCAGCAATTCTGTAACTACTTTATGTGTGTCCTAGGACTAGATGCGTACATGACTATATTGTAGATAATGAAAGCCAGGTATCTTACTGTCCCAGAAAGAAGTTACAAATAAGGAAAGGGGGAAGGCTAGAATTAACATGTGGTATTGCATTAGAATTGGAAATCTCAAGTATGAATTCATACGCACTCATAAACATGACTGTACATATCACATATATGTGTAAATATATATAAAGACAGATATAAAAATAAATATACATTTATATGTATGCGTGGGTTATTTTATACACGCGTGTTTTCCAAGCTCTGTCCATGGAGAGAATCTAAAAGTGCAGCCATACCTCATTTTATTGTGCTTTGCAGATACAGGGATACCTTATTTTATGGGGTTTTGCAAATACTGCGGGGTTGTTTGTTTTTTAAGAAATGGAAGGTTTGCGGCAACCCTCTATGGAGCAAGTCTGTTGGTGCCATTTTTTGCAGTAGCATTTGCTTACTTTTTGTCTGTCACGTTTTGGTAATTCTCTCAATAATTTCAAACTTCTTCATTATTATTATATTTGTTAATGGTGATCTGCAATGAGTGATTATGACTCACTGAAAACTCAGATGATGGTTAGCATTTTTTAGCATTAAAGTATTTTATTATTATTATTTTTTAGTAGGCTCCACATTCAGCATGGAGCCCAACACATAGCTTGAACTCATGACCCTGAGATCAAGACTGGAGGTGAGGTCAAGACTTAGATGCTTAACTGACTGAGCCACCCACATGCCCCACAGTAAAGTATTTTTTAACTAAGAAAAGTACGCTGTTTTTTTTTTTTTAGCATAATGTTATTGCACACCTAATAGACTGACTATGATATGGTGTAAACTTCACTTTTGTATGCACTGGAAAACCAAAATATTTAGTTGATTTACTTTGTTGTGATATTTACTTTAGACCCAAACCCTAATCTCTCTGAGATATGCCTGTAATCTGCTCCACTTCCTCATTGTCATAGGCATGAACAGTTGATCTACAACTGTGATCTTGGTTTCCTAAATGCTATTTCTCAATAAAAATAGCATTTTTATTGGTTCAGTAAATGAATCCAGGTTCAGTAAATGAATGCTTGATCCAGGGCAGGGTCAGGGAAACTACAAAATTAGCATTATGGTATACCAGGAGTATTTGAAAAATGATGGGAGGGGGTATGTCAAAGGGCATAGGAACCAAGCTGAGGGAGCTCCTAATGGTCAGTGCTGGAATAATTAGATTAACAGAATAAATAATAGTGTACTGGATAGCCCCTATACACCATAGAATAACTAAGTGCCATTGAGTCATACTCATTCAAATCTATAATTGAATATGTAAATAAATCTGGGAGAAGTGATAGCTCATTTTTGCAGAGAAATTCCAGTTAATAAATATAAAAGGAATGAGAGGAAAAAATGACCGTTAGGCAAATACCATAGTAATAATTATTGCAAGCAAAATCTAATGTATACCACTAGCAGTGGGTGAAACTTTGAGAGAGGAAACAGAATATTGGCAGAGTTTCAAAGTATCTCACCCAGTATATCACTTAAAAAGAGGAAAATGGTAATTTTACAGTGAAGAGATGTAAAAGACACCACCTTAACTATTTAAGATTAATATCACCAGTAATAAGATCCATTATGCGCCCCTGAAATGATGTACTAAGGTCACAGCACCCTGTCTGATATTACGATACAAAAAAGCAGAACTTCAGTCTAATCTTTAGAAAACACTAAACAAACCCAAACTGAGAGAGACTCTGAGCAAAAGTGCAATGGCCTTCAGAGATAGGTTAAAGACCGAGGGACTGCCATAGTTTGGAGAGGAGTAAGTACAATGCAGTGTGGGATTCTGGATTGGCTCTGGGCAAAAGAGAAAAAAAACTGGTAAAATGTAAATGAGGTCTGCAGTTTCACTGATAGCATTGTGCCAATGTTAATTCCCTGATTTGATAATTAAGATTATGTTAATTGTTAACATTAGGGGAAGCTGAGTGTAGGGTACCGGTGAATCCTCTCTGCTCTTTTTGCAGCTCTTCTGAAAGCCTAAAATTATTTCCAAATAGAATTAAAATTCAGTTGAACATAAAACACAGTATCAACAGTGTTATCCTCTGGGTAATGATATAGGTTTATTTATTGACTATATATTTTTGAATTTTTCAAAATATGCATTATTTGAAACTATTAAATAATTCAAATGTATTGAAAAATAGAAAGAATACATTAGGTAACCACATACCATCCAAATGTAATGATGTTAATATTTTGCCATATTTACTTTAGTATTTTTTTTAAGGATATAAAATGTTACAGAGATGTTTGAAGGCCTTTCTCATTCTGGTCTTGTTCAGCTTCCTTCTTCTTGCCAGAGGTAAACATTACTCTGAAGTCAGATGTATTTTTACACCCACGTTTTTATGCTCTGATTTTATATGGGTAGACATAATTATATATAATCTGTGTCGATATTATCTGTCTACAAGCAGTGCTTAACATTGCTTGGTGTATTTAAAAATATATATAAATAATATTATATAATCTACAAATCTTTCTACAGCCTTTTAAATTATATTTTCAAGATTTCTCCATGTTCTTTTCATTTTAAATGTTAATAGTATTTCCTTGCATAGCTATTTGCATTTAACCATTCTTCTGTTGAAAGGACTTGTCCCTTTCCCTACCTTTTTTCACTATTACAAATATTATTCCAATTACATTATAGGCAAAACTTGTGAGCCTGCGTGCATGTGTTCAAGTTTTCATAATGAACTTTGTAAAGGGGGAAGCTCTAGGTTATAGGGTATGTGCATCTTGAACATTGCCAGACTTCTCTCATAAGTGGTTAAAGTCACTTGTACTCCCACTGGCAGGGTACAAGTGCCCATTCCTCCACATGCTCGCTGATACTTCTATCATCAGACTTTTATTTATCTATTTATTATTAAAGATTTTATTTATTTTATTAGAGAGAGACAGAAATAGAGCACAGCAGGGAGGAGAGGGAGAAGCAGGGAGCCTGATGTGGGGCTTGATCCCAGGACCCTGAGTTCATGACCTGAGTCAAAGGCAGTCACTTAACAGACAGTCACTCAGGCACCCCTATCATCAGACTTTTAAAATTTGCCAATCCGATCAGTGCGAAATGGTATTTTTATTTTAATTTGCATTTTCCTGCTAAGATTGAACATCTTTTTGTATGATTCTTGGTCACTTGTGTTTCCTATTCTTGGAAATTCCTTTTTCATATCTAACTTTTTATGATAACTTTATGTGTGCTGATAGCAAAGAATGGGGACTAAGCATAGAAAATTGATGGCATCACAAGTGGTGCAGTGTTCGACTGCATTGGCCGAGATCTAGTATCGATAGTCTTGGAGTATTGTGTTTTGTTCCAGATATCCATACAAAGAATAGTTTGGGGGATGGTTAAGGACCTAGAGATATGAGAAATTATTGCAGCAGTAGGGAATATTTCACCTGAAGCTGTATCTTGAGAGGAATGTGACAGCTGTTTGTTTTTTTTTTTTGGTTTTTTTTTTTTTTTTTTTAAATCAACAAGCTCTTGGGAGGCAGAGGGTACGTATATATTAATATTGTTTTGGGGGAGCTAAAGCCAGTAGTAGAAATTTTGAGGAAGCATATTTGAACTCAGGTTCAAGGAGACTTTCTAACAACGAGATTTAGTTTGCGATGGAATTGGTCACCTGGTCCCTGAGCATGTTCAAGCTGTTTGTGGGCCCCTGTGAATGTCGATTTTTCTGTAGGGAAGGACCCCAAATGAATAATCTCTAGCCCAACTGAAAAGTCTGTGCTTCCACGTAGTAAACAATTCATAGAATGAAGTTCCAGGAAATCCACAAATGAGTCATTTTTAGAGCTCATAATTATGGTTGCTCATTTACAACATTGCTTGAGGTAATGGTGAGTCAGTCTTTAATTTCTCTAAAATTCCTCAGCTCAACAAAGAAGCCCAAATTGACTAACCCGAAGTGGGGCGTGAACTCCAAATTCAAACTTGACTTCCATCAGGATGCTTGAGCCTCACCCCATCCGCACCTCTGCTCCAGGTGGCCTTCTGCTTCTGGGTCCTGTGATTCCAGCAGCTGGATGATGTATATACCCAGGGGGGTCATTCTGTCGTTGGTACTGAAGGATGGGGAAGCTTAAGAGATAAATGGTAAATGCAAGACCCTTTAGGGAAAGGAGAAAGTTGCAGCATTAGGCGGAGTTTAACGAATTGTCTTTGAGCAACTAATGGGCCCTTTGTAAATAGACTTGGAGTGTAGTGTGAGGGAGGATTCTCAAGATTTTCTGAACACTTTAATGAGTGTTTAATAGAAGTTGAGGAATCCTTTCTGAAGCCATTGAGAGAGAGAGAGAGAGAGAGAGAGAGAGACTGTGGGTTAGGGTTTTGGTATCTTCCTGGAAATCCACTTTTTTGCCAAGACGACCCCTGACAGGCCCTATGTGGCCTCTAACACTTGAAAGTCTTGTATGTGCTGAGGGTCACAAGTGCTTCCCCTCTAGGCCAGCCGTTTGGAATTGGAACTAAGGGCCCCAGCCCAGTCACCCTGCACTGGCTCTGTTGCTCCAGTATTTTTGGTGAAGTTGCCCACGGAATCCCATATGCTCCTAAACAGCCTGCTGCAGTGTAGGATCATGTTTTCTATTTTCTCCCCTGGGCCAGATGGAGGCTGGTCCAGGTTGTAGTTTAGTCTGCTGGGTTTCTCTTGTGCACTGGGAATGGGCAGAGATGCCTGGTATACTTGTTTCAAACAGATTTACTGCCACTGCTGCTTTATTTTGGCCCTCTGGCAGGAAGCCTTTGGAAGAAAAGCAGGGCCAGAAGATAATGTGGGCAGATTGCTACCCTCTCCGCAACTGTAATGTTCATTCTCTCTTCCATTAGAAAAATCTTTCCCATATATTCCTGCCAGGAAGGTTTACCTCCCCAGCCTTCCAGATAGACCCAGATCAATCAAGATGCTGGTATAGGCACAGTTTAAGCTCCTTAGGTAAGCCCTACTCCCTAGGGGATCTTGAAAATGGGTAGATATTAAGAGTTTTGCAGAAATATTCTGGGTTTAGGACACATAATAGTTGAAGGGAGAATCCCAGAGAGGAAAACAGAAGTAGGAACCAGACCCCGGGAAGAAATGTACAGGAGTAGGAATGCCTGCCCCAAGAGGATTGGGAAATTAAAGGGATTGAATGAAGGGAAAAAAATTGAAAATGTATGTAAATACAGAAAATCAAAAGAAGGCTTTGAGAAAGAGATTAACATAATTATGATTCCAAGAGTAAGATTTTGGCTAGATCATTAATTTGGATTCACTGGCAGCAGTTAAGTGAAGAAGCTAGGAGGGAGTTTGCTGAATAAATGTGCCTGGAGTTGACTGAAATGTATGTATCTGCTCAGCCTTCTGTAGCACACGCTTGCTTACTCCCATCCCTTCCTGTAGGGTGCTCTTGATATGCTGGGAACTCTGAGCTCAGAAAGACCCGAAATGTATAGGGCACGAACGTTTAAGCATCTGTCTTATTTTCTCCTGAAAAACCTAAAAGATCTTTTTGCCATTTATAATGATTCCAAATGTTTGAAGAAAGCATCTCCTAAACATGAAAGCATGCATAGAAGAGACCAGGAAACTGGGGGGCCGGGGGGTGGGGAGGGAGTCACAGAGGTGATTGTAGGGAACAAGGCTGCTCCTCTGTAAGCAGCAGTAGTGGTTTGGAAAAGGACTGATTGCCTTCTGTATTTCTAAGCTGATTGTGTCCTTGGTATACATTGGACCAGTGTCTGATCCAGAACATTCAGTCCTGATTTTTAGGCCATGTCAGACCATAAAAAGCCTTACCTTTTGGATACCACGTGACAAGATCTGAGAGGAGTCTGAGAAAGGCATTGTTATCCAACAATACTTTCCCCACAGCCCTACTGGTGGAATGTCGGAATAGGGAAGAGCCTCACGGAAAGTCCAGACCCGTGTTCCTCAACCAGGGGCTTGGGCATCTGAGTCAGAAGAGGCACCCTGTAGTATGGTGACAACCGAAAATGCCTGTGGTCCACGTTTCTATGTGCTCCCTGGGAGAGCAGCGCATGGAGTTAAAAGCCACACAGGTCTAGTTCAACCTCTTCATGGGTGAGGGAACGGAAGCCCAAAGAGACTAAGTGACTTGCCCAAGGCCATACAGTGGCACCAGAGCCCAAACTAGGACTTATGTCCTCGGTTCTGTCCACAGTGCGGAGTGGCACCCCCACCATGCTCGTCATTTCACTAAGATTCATTCCTTTGGGAGCAGATCTTGTGTTTTCAGCAGTCCCCACAGTGTCCCATGGTAAGGGAGTATGACGTATTGAGTAAACCTTGAGTGACTTTGGAGATTGAAAAACACCAGGACAGAAAATGTGGAAAGAGAAGGATGGGATGGAAAGAACAAGAAAGGTTGGATGCCAAGGGGCTTCCAGAGCATGGGTGGCCCATGGTCATGTACAGGTGCAGCCTGGGGGCCATGTGGCCCTAAAGCACTGGGACTGGCTCTCAGGTGGGGCTGGTGGAGTCCGTTCGTCTTCTAACTTCAGTTTATAGTCACCCCTTGTAGAATTTACCATGACTTTATCTTCAGACCAGCTCTTTCTAGGACTTTGTTCAGCCTGAATTTCTCTCTAGCTCCTCAAACTCAGCCCATTTTACATCCAGGATTCCAGTGTGAGTCTTCAGTAAGTCCCTTCTTGGCCTGAGGCAGCACAGAGTAGGTCCTCGGAGCAGTGCGGCCTTGGCATTCAGCCAGAACTGTGGCTGACCTCACTTCCCAAGTAGCCGGGACTCTGGGCACCTCCTAATGTCTCTGGTTCCTTCGCCGTAAGATGGGGTGGCCAGGTGGTTCACAGGGGGGTGCGCAGGACGTAGGCAGCGCCTGGGTGGTGCTAGATGTTGGTGTCCAGGCCTCTCTGCCCCATCAGAAGTGATCTTGGATAAAATCCCTTTTCCATTTCAAAATTCCTAGGGCTTTCCCAGTTTTCTCATTGGCCCATTTTCCTGTTAAATGTGCATGAAGAGCCATTTTGTTTCATACGACAGAGTCCTCAGCAGCTTACGTCCGTCTTCAAGTGCAGTCAGAGGAGCTCAGTTTGTTCCTGAGGTTCTTGGGGTTCTACGCTGCCACTTCTTCTACGAGATCCATTTGTACAGGGTGCTCAGAGACCATGCAAATCCGCAATGAGTGGTAATGACCCTTCAGTCATACCTCCCCAAATTTACAGGACACCATGACCAAAGCACTCAGCTTATTCAAGGTGAATTCCTTGTGGGGCTCCATTCTACTTCTTCGTCCTCACACAAGTCAATCTGTCTCCTCCATTCCAGGGAAGCCTGGAGGGATCAATTACTCTCAGGGAGAGGGAACTCCTTCGGAAGGTTTCCCTTAAGGGCCCTGCTTTTTAGCTCTGCCCCTGTGCTCCGGAGACAGGCCGCTGCTTTGCATCTGTGTTATGACAGGGTGATTATACATGTTGTGAATAAACATGTTTGTGTATGCATGTGTGCTGTCACAGCAATGAGTAGCATCCAATAAATACCGGGTTAAGAGCATGCCAACATCTTCCCAACAGCTGGCACAGCTGAAAACTCGCTTGCCTTATTAACACTCCACTTATCTGGAATCTGCTCACTGAGCAGAAACAACTTCATAAATTCCTGCAATTTGCATCTGCCTTGCCGTTGCTCATCACCAGCGACCTCACTCCCTCCTGCGCCAAGGTGGATGGGCCCCCCAAGGTCCCGCCTGCTGCACGCCCCTCACCTCTGCCCACCGACATCAGAGGCGGAGGCAGCCTGAGAGCTTGCGGCGGCTGCCAGGGCCCAGAGGGAAGCCTGACGATGCTTTCCCTTCACTCTGGACAGAGTGACATTTTCAGGTTCCCTTCTTCTTGCTGTCTGTTTGCAACCTCTTCCTCCCAAGGCAGATCAAAACGGAGAGGTGCAGACCTCCTTCCAGACGGGAGAGAAGGAGGCAGGCAGTGATGTGATTGTGCAAGGAAATATTCAGATCTCCTCTCAGTGTCTCCCAGTGATTAGTCACTTGTGTTGTGGATGTGTGTCGGTTCCTCTTAATCATTCTAATCTACTTCCCCAGCCTTTTAACCTTTCTCTCCTTTGCCCTGGCTCTTTTACTCATGTTGTGCTGTCAGCTGTTTCATTAGCCACAGTTCACAACTCCTAGCATCCGTTGAATATTTTCAGGCCAGGTGCCTTTTCTTACTGGTGTGTGGTGCTGGGGAGGCTGATTCCTTCTCCCCTTCTACACACCCCCCTCCCCTGCCAACATATTATCCTTCACTGAAAATGGTGGTCTGTGGGCCATCTGAGGTCCCTTCCAAATGCACCCCCCCCCCGCACACCCCACATCTCTGAACCCTGGTGGACAAGAGAGGCAGCTCCTGAATGCAGCAGAACCTCTCAGCAGTGGCCTCATTAAAAACCACATCACGGACTTGGTTTTATTTTTTATTTTTTCTCTCCCTGACTTGATGAAAACAAAACAAGAAGAGGTGGGGAGGGAGGAAGGAGGGGAGATAGAAGGGAATTGCTTAATGGAGACGCTCAGTCTGAATATTTAATATGCTGATTTTATTGAATAAAAGGTGAAAAAGTGGTTCTTGTTTGTTGCTTGCCTGTCAAACCATGGCAAACAAGCATTCTTTTCCCTGACTGGAGCTTTTTATTACTGTATGGATTCTAGAGTGTAATTATGCCCTATATCTGAGCTGCATTATACACACAATTATAATTCCCCAGCTGAACTATTTATTTATTACCAAGGGAGATGTTTGTTCAGTTTCCTTGGAGGATTTTTTTTTTTTTTTTTTTTTTGGTGGTGCCTCTCATTGTCTTGTCCTTCATGAAGATGGAATATCCAGGAGGAGCCCCTAGCTCTGAGCCCCTGGCTTGTTTGTTGACAGTTTGGACAAACTTTCAGCCACATTTATTCATGCTGTTGGAGAAAGACAGTGGGCAAAAGAAATTTTAGGGTTATAAATGTTTGAGGATGTTTGCAGTGTTTTCAGAGCTTTCCTGGGAAGGACTTTTTATTCTAGCTATTATCATCTTATGAAATCTGATTTGGAATCATTTTCGAAAATAGCTTCCTCTAGGTACAGCCTGCCTGCCTAGCAGTTCATAAAGAAAGAGCCCACAGCTAAATAGAATTCACGTCAATAAACATTTGTTGAGGACCTTACCATGAGCTGGGCACTAGGACATAGAAAAGAGGAAGACTCGGTCTACACCCTGGAAGATCTCACAGTTAATCATGAGAAACATCCATCACTAATTATGTGAGAAATGTAGGAAGTGCTACAATATTGGTTCATACGTTTGTTTACATTTTTGCTGATTTCCTACTATGTCTGAACACAAGACGTGGGCCATAGATACAACTGGGAGCCCAGATAAGGCCTTTACTCTCGGGTGTGGTCTCCACTCTCATTGTAGAAAGGGGAAGGGGGAGCAGACAGACAATAATAAAGTCTGCAAATAAATAATTGTAGATATTGATGATTGCCATAAAAATGAAACAGGAAAATGTGGTTGAGAACGATCTCTCTCTAGATGTGTCATTGGAGCTGAGACTTGACTGCTAAGAGGGAGTTAGGCATGGAATGAATGAGGGGATGTCTTGGAGGAAGAGCTCTCTGGGCAGAGAGAAAAGTACGTGCAAGAGTTTGGAGGCAAAGATTAGGAGAATAGTTTATGGTTGGAGCATAGGGAGGGGAAGAGAGCAGAAGGAGGAGAGGATATGGGGGGTGCCTGGGACTGGGTCCTGTATCCCCTGTAGGTGGTGAGAAGGAGTCTGGGGTTTTATTCCGATTTTTTAAAAATTATTTTAATTTTTTTTTAGAATGCCATCTGATGGGATTATAGTCAAAGGCACCATTCTTCCTTAGCCTAGGTAGAGGCACAACGTCCAAGTTAGGCAATGAGATGTTCCGTTCCTGGAACAGAAGGAAGAGAAAGTAAACGCAAATGTCTGAAATTCCCCCCCCCCCCCCCAGGCTTATGGCAGTTCCTGCAGGTTATCTTATTTACCACCTGAAACTCTCATAGGCCTTGTCCATTTTCAAGGCTGGTTTCCCAATGTTCCTGTGATTCTGTGAACCTCAAAATTACTTCAGACGAATTTCTTTTGGACCAAATTAACAAGGTTTTGTTGCAACCGGGGGTCTCAAACTGAGACAAGGAGATACTTCATGCCTCCCTCCTTGTTATGTGGGCTCAGTCTTACTCCCAGCCCTGAATATATTGACAAAAGATCCCAGATTCTGGCTATAGCGCAGCCCAATAGCTTTAGTCTTTTTCAGTGTCTTCATTGGTATTGTGGTGTCAGATTGGTAAAAGCTGCATCAAGAATTCATTTTAAACTTTAAGTTTCAAATTGAGCTGCTTTTAGGGATCAAATTAGTGAGAAGATTATTAAATCTTTATTTCTTTTTGTGCTCGGTTGGTTCAAGTTGTCTCACATGAAATTTTGGTCTGCCTCCTGAAGCTTGCCTAGCCAATGTCGTCAGGCTACTATATTGTACATGTGAGGAATTTGAGAGAACTCTGGCTGAAGGCAATTTTGAAGCAGCCAGGAAAGAGAAGAAACATTTTCAGCAATCTGATTTTCTTTTTCTATCTTGTCTCTAAACAACTTAGATCTAAGCTTTATTTCTTTTCTAGGTCTTGGGATTTAAACATTGCTGTCTGCTTCCTAATGATTTTCTAATTCTTTTATATTTTTTCATTTTTGTAAAAATGTGGCCAGATGGTGCCAGAATAATTTTCTTATTGCTATGGCTGCAAAGTTCAGTACTTAATTGTGAAGAACTCATTATTTCCATCTTTCTGCTTCTAGATATCTATTCTTTTCTTTCCCTGAGTCTCTCAAATCTTTTCTTTCTTCTTAGTTTTTATCTCTCAAACTTACAATAACCTTTCCGCAATAGGATTACTTTAAAAAGAAATCAACCCTTTTAATTAGGGTTTAAATACATTTTCCCATTTGAATATTTTTTTTTCTCCAGCATTTTGCTTTAATTAAGATGACACACATTTGCAAATAGGTTGCATCATTTCTCTTGTTCATTTCCATTTTTAGTGTGGTTTGTGAATAAACAAACATGAAGTCCAATGACAAATGATATATGGACCCTTGGTACTCCTGGTATCTTTTCTCTTAGAGATATGTTATTTAGCCAAATGTACATTAAAAAGGTAGGAAAAAAGGAAGAGGTAGGTGCAATTAACTTTGGGAATGTGCTTACTATGAAGGTCATGACATTAATGAGGTTTTTTGAAGTGTTATAGGGATAAACAATGATTTTTTTTTTACTACCATTTGCTACCATTTGCTACCAGTACCTGCCATAGGTACTCCCCTAGTACCTTTTTTGTGAAGGCTGAATTTTTATTTACTTTTTAAGCAAAGGGAACTAAGTTGTTCAAAATTTCTAAGCCATAAATAAACATCTAAAGCCATGCAAAAGATGCCTTGACCCGTGACAAAGCTACATCAGTGAGTAGGAATAAATAAGCAGATAGGAGTTATAATGCAAGCTGATATTGATATAATGGATTAAGTACAAGATGCTTAATATAGGAGAGACCTTTTCCAGTGTTGGGGTAGGAAGTGGTTTTCAAGAGAAGGGAGGTTAAATGAGACCTAATGGTAAGAGTTAGCCATCCAGAAACATCAGAGTTCTAGGGAGAGGGAACTGTGTTTATCTACAAAATCCTGCAGATGAGCACATGATGTACCTTGGCATCTTCAGTGTGGCTAGAGCATGACCCAGTAAGGGAAACTGATGGAGAGGCAGCAAGAAAGTGCTGCAATTTGCATAAGACTACCATCATGTGAAAAGTAGACTTAACCTTCCTACCTCTCTTCCCCAGTGACCACTATGGCTGTGGGTCTTGGTTTTTCATTGTTCTAGAGTGAATACTAATAACTTCTTGACAAGGTTGTGGTCAGGACTGAATGATAGCTGTATATGTGATGTAGAGGATGGTATAAGTATGGAAGGGAGAATTCCAGGATTCCCCTAAAGATTTTGTGTTCTGTTCTTCAGGGCTATAAATATGTTGAGTTATCACATCTATGATTATGTTACATTACATCCCAAAGGCATTTTGCAGATGTAATTTGATTTACTAATCAGTTAACTTTGAGTTAACAGGAAGATTTTCCAAGCAGGTCCAGTATAATCACGAGTCATTTTAAAAGAGTTTCTACCAGCTGATAGCAGAAGTCAGAGAGGTTCCAAGTGTGAGAAGGGTTCAAGTGCAACCTTGTTAGCTGGAAAATGAAAGTTTTTATGGAATTCTAAAGGAATGAGAGAGGACTCTGGAAGCTAAGAACAGACCTCCCTGGGCTGACAGCCAACAACAAAATGGGGATGTTTGTCCTCCAACCTCAAGGAACTGAATGAATTCTACTGGCTATCTGAATCAGCTTGAAAGTACATTCTTCCCCGGAGTTTCCAGATAAGAGCCCAGTCCAGCTGACCCATTGATTCCAGCCTGTGAGAATCTAAGCAGATAACCCTGTTAAGCCCACCTAGGCTTCTGACTTACAGAACTCTGATCTAATAAATAGGAGGAAGTTGGTGGCAATTTGTTATGCAGTGATAGAAAAGGAATACAATGGATATTAAATTTATGGAGCTTTGGAATTGGATTTGAGTCCTGAATTCAAGTTCTGAGACTTCCATTCACTATTTCTATGATTATGGGCAAGTTACCCTACCTCTTTGAGTCTTATATTCCTCGCCCATAAAAAGAAATAGAAATACAATTTTCTTTATATAATTAGTAGGAAGACCACCTGAGGGAATGTGTGGAAAGTGCTTACCTCAGGGTAAATGTGCAAGAGAGGTTGGCTGTCTTGGCTATGGTTCTTGGTATTACTATTTCTGCTTTGTAAAATATTTCCCAGAATGTCCAGCACATAGTAGGTGCTTAATCAGTGCTAGTGCCTTTCAGGTTTCTTTCATCTTCCCTGTGTTCCTTCAGAGCCCTCAATTCTACTCATTGCTGCATTCCCGCCTATCTTCTCTACTTTGTGAATATTGATTTTGAGACTGGAAGGGAAACATTTATCATTCTTAATTGCAATAAAATCATTACAATGGTGTTAAACATTCAAATAGAAATTAAGTTCCCCTGCATAATGCAAAGACAACTATTAATCTGTGCCTGTAGCCAAACCCAGGAAAAGTGATACGGATAAAATGGATGTGATGTATTAATAACATCATGATGCTAGGGAGGAACTTCGATCGGAGCAAAATAGTTATACTTTACAGGCAAGTCTTTATGTTTCAGAATGGAAAATTGTCAGATAAATTCCTGCAGCAAAATTGCAAAGTAGAAGGAAAACTTAAAAAAAAAAAAAAAGCATTTAATTCCAAGTAATTATCAGCACTGTCCATGGAAGATAAAGTTGCAACACTGATATATAAAGATATGTGTTCATTCTCATACAAATTAGCATGCAGAATGACTAATTGACATGTTCTCTGCTCCTCTGTCTCTGACCAAATACAGTCTGAACCCTTCTGACTGTCAGGCAAGACTGTCACCTGGGGTCACATGCACGTTTTAGGCAGCCGGAAGCTGATATCACTTTTGAAGCCCTCTTTAAGAAAAAGATGAAATAACAAATTCAATATTAGGTAGAAAAGTGGCAACTTACTCATCCTAAATGAGAAAAGAAGTTTTTAAGTAGAAGAAATATCACAATCATCATAAAAATCAAGAAAATGGCTTATTATTATTATTAATTTCCCACCTACTACACGACTATAATACTCTGTTTGGTTGCATGCTCTTTGATCATCTCATCCTATGACAGCAATTTTTGTTATTTTCAACAGAGAAAATTCAGTTTTCTTCCAGCCTGGTTGATAGTCGTTTGTTTCTAATTGTTTAGAAAAGGGTTTTCTGTTTCAGAACTTCATCTTGGGAATGTGCAGCTATAATTTCCTTTGCAGGATCTTGCTCAGTCGTTGCTTCTCACCCCAGGGTGAGCCTTGGAGAAGCCCATTCTTTTGATCTCTCCTGGCATGGTTTTCAGAGTTGCTGCTGCAGCAGCTGGCGTTGCTCCTCAGATACTCAATGCCCATCCTTTTGCCAGCATCTTCCTTCTGGATGTCAAAGAGCAGCATCTCTTTTAGACTCTTCTTAGAATCAAAGATGGTGTCCAGATGCTCATTAAGGCCCACCATAGGCAATTTCTGCAGGACGACAGGTAGATGTGCAGGTACTGCTGGAAGTGAAATCCTGGTACACCATCAGAAGGTGACCCCCAGCCTGGAATAATACTACAGGCCTCCGTGGGCTGCTAAAGCTGCTGCCTCCCCCTTGTGTCCTGGGAGTAGAACCTCAGCAGTCTTAGAAGGAGCCCGACAAGGGAAGGACCTGAAGCTTAAACTTCATTAGCTCAAAGTTAAATCTACCTCTTCTCTCAGTCTATCCTTAATCTTTCTTTCTAATTTGCAAACTTTACTAACAGTTTTCCTCCAAATATGCCTTTTTTTTTCTGTGCCACTTCTGGCTCTGAATCATTCCAATACTTCTTACCTGGAAAGCCTTCCCCCAACAATCACCTACTGAGCTCTCTGAAAGCCTAAGTCAAATGCTGCTTTTCTATGAAACCTTTCCTGATTCCCCTTACCGGATGAAATCATGCCTATGTCTGAATCCTTTTAGTATCTGCTGGCTGCAGTTTTCACAGGGACTTTTCCAGAATTGCTTTGTATATTGTTAATATATACATTCATATATCATGGAAAATGAGCAGAACATTTCTCCAACTAAATAGAAAAGAAGACAAAGATAAAAGCACTTAATTTTCAAGTTTTAAAGTGTTCATTTAACATACATTTCCCATTCCCAAACTGGAGCTACAATAATGAATGAGTCAAAGCTCTACCCTTACTGAGCTTATAGCTTATGGGAGGCCAACATTAATATCAGTTACAGCGGGGATAAGGGCTTTGAAGGAGGAAGACTGTCATCATAAGCTAGTTAGAGGACTCCTGTATGTGTCCCTACGAAAGTGAGGGATATAAGATCAAAGGATGAAGAGCAGTTAGGCACCTAAAAGAGAGGAAGCATTCCTGGCAGAAGGAATAACATGGAAAAGGCCCTAAGCTAGGAAGGGGGATCTGGTTGCATTGTAGAGCCCTGAAGAATTCTTATTGTTGGATGATGAGCATTTCTGTTGCAATTTTTTGTTTCTGTGGCTGTCTCCTCCACTTTTTAAATTCCTAGTGGACAGAGAGAAGTTCCTAAGCATTTCTGTATCCCCCTGCCTATCACATGCTCACTAACTGTTCGCCTGACTCAAACCTTGTTTGTTAAATGAAGGACAGCAGAGAGCCAATGTCAGAGCATACAGAATGATCAAACTAATTTTTCAGATCTCATTGATTCTAAGACGCACAAATCATCACAATTTAACATCTTTGAAATTGGGATAATTTTTACAGTCCATAACATCTTACAACTTCATTCGGCATGTTTTTTCTTCCTTAGTAGTACATGAAACGATGACGTATTTTATAATCAGTGGTGTGTTATGGTCAATGAAATATGGTAAATGTCTTCATTTAGCTAAATTCCTTATTGTTCATTTAAAGAAACAAGTGAGCGATTTTCAAAATTTTTGATGCTACAGACTGGTTTTTCATATTAATGACAAATTTGAATCCATTGGTGGATAAAGTCTTACCCTGGATTGATAGAATTGCAAAGGTAGAAGAAAATGAAAGGAAATTGGTCTACTTTTCATCCATTCTAGAGTGTAGAAAGATCTATTATTTTGTCTGTCCTGAAGTATCCCATGGCCTTCTTCCCACTTCTAGAAGCTCCTGCCTTCTTCCCTGAGACGCTGTCCCTCCTCCTTTTATTCTCTTCAGTGGCTGCTCTAGGAAAGACAATGTTAGTACAGTGGGACCCTGATCCCTGACCACATTCGATTGGTCTAGATTGCAGTTGAACCAAGAATAGTTCCTTCTAGAGAAATTTTGATTTGTGACAACCAGAGAACCTTGCATAAGTTATCAATTTGGGTATATACCTGGCTTGTAAGGTATAAAATTTGTGAAGATTTGGGGTTCACATTCTGCCATGGAAACTGAGGAGCAAAGGAGGCTTTCTGTGGCCAGAGAGAAGAGAGAAGCAGACATGCAGCAATGGGTAAAATATATATACATGATATTTATATCAAACAAAAAGCCTTATGCTTTCCTATCCCATGGCCTTCCTTCTGGTGCATTTTCTCTTGGGTCAAGTTCTTTGTAATTGCAACAAAATGGCAACCAATTGAAGCCAAAAGAGGTTGAATCTATATAAATTTATATACTATATTATACTATATAATATTATAATATAATATATTATATATTATATTATAATTATATAATATATAGTATATATAGTAATAATATATTATTATATATAATATATAATATTACTATATATACTATATATTATATATAATATATATTACTATATACTATATATAATTACTATATATACTAATTACTATATATTTTATATATATATAGTACTATATATTTTATATATATATACATATATATATATATATACATATATATATATGTATAATATTCCCAGAAACTGGTCAGTCAGTACCTGCTTCAGTATCTCCAATGGTAGGGAACCTACCTTCTTCCACAGACTCATTCCAGTGTGGGAAGATGATGAATATTTGGCAGTTCCATTCATATTGAGGTGAAATGACTTTATGTGAATTTCTCAAGTGGCTGCTAGTTCTGGGTGCCAGTCCAAACAAAAGTCTACTCTGTCTCCTATTTCATAGCCCCTCACCCTTGATAATGACTATTCCAGCCTTTAAGCCTTCTTTCTTGATGAGAGATATCCCAGGCTCAGCAAATTAGGTTTGTTTTCTTTGTTAATTAGGAAGAGTAGGTGAAAGTAAGTGTGAAAACAACAATAACAGCAAGAAAAACAGCAATAACAATAAATATTTAACTTTTGGAGTGTATTTATTTTGGGGCCAGGCTCTGAGCTACATACTCTATGTCCTTTAATTCACAGGATTCTCACAACAATCTTATAAAGACTGTTGTTTTTCCAAGTTTGCCTGATAAGGAAACTGAGACTTAGAAAGATTAATTTACCCAAAGTCACTCAGTTAGTGCATTTGAACTTGAGCGATATCATTTCATAGTGAAGGGTAGCAATGCCCAGGCAATGGGGAAAGAAAACTTTGGTTAAAGAAAACTTCCAAGTGTTCAGTAGTAGTCCTTTGAAATTCTGTGACATGTGACTGAAAAGTGGTCTCAACAAAACAGCATGTTATGAAATGAATTTACCCCTCAGAATTCCCCATTCTCCTAGGGAAAATGTCCTCAGGATGGGAAAGAATCTGCCATCCCAGAACAGACTCATCTGTTCTCTTGGATCTTCTGGACAAGATTTTTATGGAAGGCATACTTCTCATCCCTGTGAGACATTGCTGAACAGAATTTTGTTTTATTTTTCACATTTGTTAATCACCCTCAAGATGCTGAGTGTTGAGCAAACCAGCTATAAAGAGGCAGTTACCCAGTTAAGAACATGAATGCACATATGTTTTATCAAAAGAAAAAAAAATATCTTCTGCTAGTTCTCCTTTTCCCTGGTATGAACGTGTTGAGGAGGTAAAATGTAGCCAGGGAAAGATAGGAAAAGTAGGTGGAAGTTGACAACAGGGAGATATTTTTAGGGTGGCAATTTTTTATATGTCTTTTTAAGAAGAGAAACTCCTCTGGGATATAACAACCATTACTGTTTGGGGAGCACTCATGTACTAGGTCAGGTTCCCAGAAGCGGACCCTGAGACAAAGATTCTCATTAAGTGATTTATTAAGTCAGTGATTTCAGGAGAAGACAGATGGAGAGTAGGGGAAGCATGACAGGAAATGGAGAAGGAACCAAGCAAGGTGTGATTACAGGTGATGTGCCCACCATAGCTTGGCCCCTTGCAGAGCTTGGGAGCACAGGTTTTATTTCATAGTTTGTCTTACCCATAGGCAAGGGAGCCAGGATCTTACATTCCTATACCAGTCAGTCACTGGCCATAGCCACCTCGGTGAGGACTTTCAGTCTCTGCGCTGTCTGTGCTTAGGCCAAAGCTGCTCTGGTAATCCCAAGGTAGTCCTCGGAGAGAAATCGTAGGCGCCAGCTATTAGGACTGAAGTACTCAGAAGCAGTGGGATGGGCACACAGAGCAAATGACACCCAAGGGCATCTGGATGGGTAACTACCATCATCACTCTAACTCGTGTGTATCATGTACCGTGCATACCTTGTAGTTAATTTACACTATTATCTAGAAGGGTGGGGATGAATATCTTAATTTTACAGGGGCAAAAATACTTTTTTTGAGAAGTTAGGTAACATTGTCTAGTTTTTCACAGCTAGTATGTGGCACAGTTGGGATTTGACCTTGGGTTTCTCTGAAGCTAATGCTCGTGTCCTTCCCACTGTGTCTCGCAAAACCTCTCTGTAGCAGTTTCTGCTACCCACAACACTGACCCTCAACTAAATTTCAATTCAATGAGCAACATCTCTTTAGCACTTACCATGTGTCCAGTGTTCTGTTCGGCCTCATAGATGTAAAGATAAATTAGAGTTACTTCTGCTCTTGGGAGATGCTTTCTTACAGGGATGATATATAGATGCACAGAGCTAAATAACATAACATGTGAAAATGCCACAGTAAGTTTATGAATTAAATATTGGAGATCATGGAAGAAGGAACAAGTGATATTGCCTAGGACAGATAGTAGGGAGGAGGGAGGCTTCAGTGAGGGACTGTCATTTGAGTTAAGCTTTTACATGTGAGAAGGATTTAAGCAAGTCAAATGGTGACCATCAGGACCTATCGAGAAGCAATTTAAATGGGGCCTTGGAGGGACAGTTCAATTTTGGGCGATTATGCCACCTTTACACACATTCCAAAGTATTATTTTGGCTCCTCTCAGGCTTATGTCTTAACTTCTCTTTGACAGACATTCTTCAACTAGGTTTTCTTCTAATCATTGGCTTATCTGCTTATGGACATTCATAATGGTGACCATTCAGATGGGGACTTCTAGGAATGCTGAAGACAAGACCTGAAACAAGTGAACAGATAATTAAACTGAATAGGGCCAAGATCATTTGGGCCAAAGGTCAAGGACAGTGGGAGTTCTGGAAGCCAAGAATAAGTGGAGTTGGAACTGATCAAATGGTAAGTGAAGGAGGTCAAGAAAGAGGAAATGCTGTCAAAGAATCATCTTGACCTCTAGTTCTCCAGCTTCAAGACCCAAGTTTTGACATTGCCATTGGGAGGATCCTCAGTTCACAAACACTAGCTTATCTCTCCCTTTAATCAGTTGGGCAACCAACCAACTCTCTTATCTATCCTTTCTTTAGTCAACACCTGTGGGAGGGAAATCTCTATTATTGCAGCTTAGAATTTATCAAAATTGTATAGTGTTCAAGGCTGCTGACTCCTGGGATTCTGGGGAGGGGAGACAGGTCTCAGCTCTGAAATTCCTAGATGTCCTCATTAGAATAAGGACCAATTATTAGAAAAATGAATGTCCAAGAAAAAAAAAGAAGAAGTGATTGAGGAGAAGGAATTTGGCTGAATGGTGGAAAAGGTGAATTTAAAAAAATCGCAAGAATGAAAGGAACATTAAGAAGCCTTTTCATTGTTTCTCTTGCCTCCAGGCTGTAGTATGCTGAAATGACATGATAAATGTTGTTTTTGAGAACTATAACTTGAAGTCATTTACCAGCAATCCTTCTGTGAGGGCTATTGCCTCCTCTTAGTAGTAGGTAAACAGATCCACAGCACACTGTGTGCTTTGTAGCAGGAGAATGGGATACATGCACATGAGTATTTTCCAATTTAGATGTTTAACTACTTAAGTGGTTAAGTATCTTTACCAAGAAAATTAAAGCTCACATCATGGAAAAATAATTAGTAAATTCCTGACTGATGTTTCTGCCATCAAATCTATGCTTTCTATTCAAACTTAACTATTGGGGTTAAGGAGACCTTGGTTTCTGTTAAAAGTTTTGTTGTAGAACAGTATTTAAAGATCTGGCTTCTTGCTGAGAAATGAAAAATATGCCAAACTTATACAGGCAGATTTACAACCCTACCTCATTCAAATTTATATATGTTAGTTTTGGGAATAGATATACAAGAAAAAGCCCAATTAATTTAATTATTGTTCTTCTCTATTAAGGACCTTAACAGACAACTTGAAGGTTTAAAAATCATGAATATATAGGGCACTTGGGTGGTTCAGTTGCTTAAGCATCTGATTCTTGATTTCAGCTCAGGTTATGATCTCAGGGTCGTGAGACCGAGTCCCATGTTGGGCTCTGTGCTCACATGGAGCCTACTTAAGATTCTATCTCCTTCTTTTTCTGCCCTTCCCCCACTGTGTCCATACTCTCTCTCTCAAAAAAATTAAATTAAATTAAATTAAATTAAATTAAATTAAATTAAATTAAATTAAAAAATCATGATTATACCTAGACAGAGTTAAAATTTAAGACATTCTTATATAAGGGAAGCTATTGACTATAAACACCAAAATACTGACCATAACTACCAATAAGGTCTACCTGATTCAGATAGCTATTTATAGCAATGCCTGGATTCTTTGAGATTTTGTAAAGATAATTTTATTTCAGAAACACTTCAGCATTAGAGAGTAAGAATTTTATGGTTTACTATATACAGTTATTTTTGAGCATACTATAGTAGATTGTATGGCTCGTAATCAGGGACCCTGCCTGGGGAGAATGATATATTCTTGCCCTGTTGAACTCAGGCAGGGCCAGTTGGCTTGCCTAGGCCATCACAGCGAGTGAAGCATGTTACTTCTGAGCAGAAGCTTTAGGAGGCAGGAGGAGGCCTGTCACATTCTTTTCCTGTCTAACATGACTACCAGCAAAGTTCCATTTGGAAGTTACTCTTATTAGCCTGAGATTGAGAGTAGTAAGTACTATAGCTGCTCTGTGATGGACAAAGTGTGTTGAGAGATTTTGGGATAGTTTGTTATTAGAGCATAGCCTGTCTTGACTAATACACATGAAAAAAATACAATTACGTATGTCATAGTACAATCTAAATTTTCCGAAGCTGGCACACCAAGGGAATGGGGGATCTCTTGCTCCATTGTGCCAAGAATTATCTTTGTCGTGGGCTTAATATACTTTATTTTTGTTTCTGATGTATTAATCCCCTTATTCTGTATCCTCTCCTGTTTTTGTTCAGTAATGATCTGATCACTTCAGTGGTCATTCAAGAGACTTGATGTTAATTGCATAGAATGCAAATATTTTCATTGTTATAACTTCATATTTTGAGTAGAATCTTTTCCAACTCTTTTTATAGCCTTAGTTAACTCTTTATGTTGGCATAGAATTTCTCTGCACCAGTTTTCGTCTTGCATCTGAAGACTACAAAATGGATGGCCTCAATTATGTGATTTTTTTCTCCAGAAATGTCTTTCTTTATCCTTGTGGTGTTGCAATTTTTTTTTTATTTTTATGTGGCTTTTTATATTTTGCCACATAGAGCTATAGTAGTGACATGGGGAATTATCCTTCTTCTTCTTTTTTTTTTTTTTTTTGACTGCAAGAGAGATTTCTAGCTTGAATTTAACCTGCAGAGGATTTCATCAATGATTAGAGTCATGGGTGCCATATTGTTGTATACATTTTCTCCCAGTTGTAGCTTTTCCAAGCTCTTAGTATTTAATTTTTCATTCTCATTCTAATAGTTGCACTTGGAGCATTAAAGAATATATCTAATACAAATACTCCTCAAGTAAATTCAAAACTCAAAGGAAACACGGTCACTTGGCAAATGTTAGAGCAGCTGCTACTTCTCAGATCTTTCTGTCCTCAACTTTTCTCCCCCAGTTTTACTGAGGTATCATTGACAAATAACAATTGTATATATTTAAGTTCCTCAATATGCAATTTTGATATATGTATACATTGTGAAATGATTATCACAATCAGACTAGTTAACACATCTATCACAGTTACCTCTCTCTGTGTGTGTGAGAGTGATATATACTCTTAGCAAATTTCAAATATGAATATATTATTAGTAACATAGTCACCTTGTTGTACCTTAGATCTCTAGGACTTATTTCTCTTCTAGGTTAAATTTGTACCCTTTGACCAAAATCTCCCCATTTTTTCTCTCCACTCCCCAGGCACTGGTAATGGCCATTCTACTCTATGTTACCAAGAAGTTGCATTTAGTTTCCACATAACTTTGGAATCTTTTAGATTACACATAAAAGTGAGATCATGCAGTATTTGTCTTTGTCTTACTTAACTCTCTTAGCATAAGGTCCTCCAGGTTCATTTATGTTGTCAATAATGATAGGATTTTTTAAGGCTGCATAAGAAAACATTTTGCCTGTGTGTGTGCGTGTGTGTTTGTGTATCACATTAAAAAAAATCAGTCTAGCCACTGACAGGATTGTTTCTGTATCTTGGCTACTGTAAATAATGATATGTGTACATGGGAGTGTGAATATCTCTTTGACATAATGTTTTTGTTTCCTTCAGATATATTCCCAGAAGTGGAACTGCTGGAACATGTGGTAGTTCTATTTTTAATTTTTTGAGTAGCTTCCATATTATTTTCCATATGCTCATACCAATTTACATTCCCACCAACAGTGCACAAATGTTCCCTTTTCTCCACATGCTTGTCAACACTTACAATCTTGACTTTTCCTTAGTAGCTATCCAAACGGGTTTGAAGTGATATCTTATTGAGGTTTTGATTTGCATTTCCTTGATGATTATTGATGTTGAGCATCTTTTCATATACCTGTTGGCTAGTTGTATGTGTTTGAAAAAATATCTATTTGGGTACTTTGCCCATTTTTAATCAGATTATTGTGTGTGGGGTTGTTTTTTTTTAACTATTGAGTTGTATACATTCTTTATATATTTTGGATATTAACCCCTTATCTGATAATACAGTTTGGAGATATTTCTTTTCCATTCTATAGATTGCCTTTTTATTTTGTTGACTGTTTCCTCTGCTGTGCAGAAACTATTTAATATGATGTAGTCCCACTTATTTATTTCTGTTTTTGTTCTTATATCCAAAAATCATTACTAAGACAATGTTAGCGATCTTTCCCACTATGTTTTCTTCTAGGAGTTTTATAATTCAGTTCTTATATTTAAATATTTAATATATTTTGAGTTGACTTTGTGTAGGCTGGAGATCAAGGTCCAATTTCATTATTTTGAATGTAGACATATAGTTTTCCCAGCACCATTTATTGAAAAGACAATCCTTTCCTCATTGTGTATTCTTGGTACCTTTGTCAAAGATTGACCACATGTGCATGGGTTTATTTATGGACTCTATCCTTTTCTATTTATCTGTTTGTTTACTTTTTTAACAGTACCACACTGTTTTAATTACTATAGTCTTCTTATATGATTTGATATCAGGAAGTGTGTTGCCTCTAGCTTTGTTCTTACTCAAGATTGCTTTATCTGTTCAGGGTTTTTGTGCTTCCTTATGAATTTTAGGATTGTTTTTCTTTGTGAAAAATGCCATTGGGATTTTGATACAGATTTCAATGAATCTGTAGATTGCTTAGCTAATATAAACATTTTAGCAGTATTGATTCTTCTAATCCACAAACATGGGATCTGTGTCTTCTTCAATTTCTTTTGTTAATGTCTTAACAGTTTTCAGCATACAAATATTCCACTTATTTGTTTAAATTTATTTTTAAATATTTTTTGATGCTATTATAAATGGAATTATTTTCTTAATTTCCTTTTTGAGAGTTCTTTGTTAGAGTATAGAAATGCAACTGATTTTTTTTTTACTACTTGATTTTGTGTCCTGAAACTTTATTAAATTTGTTTATTAGTCCTAGTGGGTTTTTTTAAAAGTCTCTGGGGTTTTCTACAAGTAAGATTATGTCACCTGCAAACATAGATAATTTTATGTCTTTTCCAATTTGGATCCCTTTCATTTCTTTCTCTTGCCTAGTTACTTTGGTCAAGACTTCCAGTACAATATTGAATAGAAAAGGTGAGAATAGGCATCCTGTCTTGTTCCTGATCTTAGAAAAGCTTTCAGCTTTTGACTATTTGAATATGTTGTCTCTGGGCTTGTGTGGGCTGTGGGTTTGTCATGTATGGGCTTTATTGTGTTGAGAGACATTTTTTCTACACCTAATTCATTGAGAATTTTTATCATGAAAACATACTGAGTTCTGTCAAATGCTTTTTCTGCATCTATTGAGGTGATCATAGGATTTTTATCCTTCATTCTGTTTTTTTAAAAAGATGTATTTAGTTTTGAGAGGGATGGAGGGGTAAAGGCAAAGGGAGAAAGAGTCACAAGCAGACTCTGCACTAAGGGTGGAACCCAATGTAGAGTTGATCTCACAACCTTGAGATCATGGCCTGAGCCAAAAGCATGAGTTGGACACTTACCTGACTGTGCTACCCAGGTGGCCCTGTCCTTCATTCTGTTAATGTGGTATATCACATTGATTTATGGATGTCAAACCATCTTTGCATTCCAGAGAGAAATTGCACTTCCTCAGCACAGATTTTAATGTGCTGTTGAATTCACTTTACTAATATTTTGTTCAGGATTTCTTTGTCAATATTCATCAAGGATATTGGCCTGTATTTTCTTGTAGTGTCCTTGTCTGGCTGTAGTATCAGAGCAATGCCGACCTTGTCAAATGAGTTTGGAAATGTTTCCTCCTTGACTTTTTGGAAGAGTTTGAGAAAAGCTGGTATCTATTCTTTAAATGGTGAACACACTAGGCTTTTCTTTATTAGGAGATTTTTGATTACTGATTTAGTCTTCTTTCTCATTATTGGTCTGTTTGGGTTTTTTATTTCTTCATGATTTAGTTTTAGTAGGTTGCAATGTTTCTAGGAACTTACCCATTCCTTCTAATTATCTAATCTGTTGGCATATAATTATTCATAGTAGTCTCATGGTCTTTTGTATTATGGGTATCAGTTGTAATGTCTCCTCTTTCATTTTTAATTTTACCTATTTGACTCCTCTCTCATTTTTTTTTTTTACTTTAGTTAAAATTTTATCAATTTCGTTGATCTTTTCAAAAAACCAACTCTTAGTTTTGTTGATCTTTTCTATTGCTTCTTAGTCTCTACTTCATTTATTTCTGCTCTAATCTTTGTTATTTCCTTCTCTGCAATAATTTTGGACATATTTTTTTCTTTTAGTTCCTTGAAGTATAAAAGAAAGGAAAGAATCTGCTTATTTAATATCTTGTGTTTTTTTTTTAAATGTAAGCATTTGTCACTAAAAACTTCCCTCTTAGAAATGCCTTTGCTCTGTTTCATAAATTTTGGTATGTTTTGTTCTCATTTATCTTGAGATATTTTAAAATTTCCCTTTCTATTTCTTCTTTGACTCATTAAATGCTCAGTAGCACTTGTTTAATATCTGTATATTTAAGAACTGTCCAGTTTTCCTCCTGTTACTGATTTCTAGTTTCATACAATTATGGTTAGAAAAGATACTTGATATCATTTCAGTCCTCTTAAATTTGGACTTAAGCTGGGACTTATTTTGTGATCTATCCTAGTGAGTGTTCTGTGTGCACTTTGGAAGAATGTGTATTCTTTTGCTGTTGTATGGGCTGTTCTGTATATATCTGTTATGTATGTATCTCTCTTTTCTCTTCCAAATAATTTCAAATAATGTATCTTCAAGTAAACAGTTTCTTCTGCTTGATCAAATCTGATATTGATGTACTATTCCATTTCTCACTTTCATTCAATGTATTATTCAACTTCAGATTTTTTTTTAATGATTTCTACTGCCTTGTTGAACTCTGTGGGGTTTTTTTTTTTCATGTATTGTTTTCCTGATATCATTGGATTGTCTGTGTTCTTTGGTAGAGCTCTCTGAGCTTCCTCAGAATAATTATTTTGAATTCTTTTTCAGGCAGTTTGTCGATCTCCATTTTAAGGGGGGCTTCGTTATTAGAAATTTATTTTGTTCCTTTGGTGTCATATTTCTTTGATTTTTCCTGTTTTTTATTTTTTCTTTTCTAATGTCTTGTGTCACTATCTTTGCATTTGAAAGAAGCAGTTACCTCCTTCAGTCTTTACCAACTGACTCACCAGTGAATCTGATTAGGGATTCTAATGCTTTCTTAAACCTGTTCTATGGATGCAACCACTCCACACCTCTTATTCCTTGTTGGGGAGGAGCAGAATTCTTAAGATTGTATGATTTGTCTTGATCATGCAAGATGCCTTTTGTTAGTTTTTCTCAGTCAGGGCACTGCCCTTAATTGCTCAAACTGTGTGCTTTCTTCTAGTCCCACAGAGTTGGCCAGGCTTATGAGCTGTCTGCAAATCCTTGTACTTGCAGTCTGTAGGGGCCCATGGAGAGCTAGCTAGGGTGGGTGGAGTGAGCTGAACATAGAGTATGCCCATCAGCCAGTTTGGGGGATCTACAGGCAAGTGGCTCATGGGCAGGCTTCCTGATGGATTCTGTGAAGCAATTAATAAGACCTTTGATGATTTTGGATCCTAGTTGCTATGTTCCCACCCTCTTCTAATCCTTCATTTGTGCTGATCACCTCTGTATTTTTGGTAGAGTGAGAAAGAAGTGGATATGTTGCCAGCATCCTGCATGACTGGGAAGCTAGTTGTTCTTTAACTATGCTCTCACTTCCCTATGGGAGAAATTACCAGCTGAGGGGGTCTCTCTTGGCACTGAACTGTGCCACCTTTGTGGAGGAGGGACATGGATAAAGTGAAGCAGCTGTTCTTATCTTCTTCAAATGTGTCTATTCTCAGAATTTTGCTCCAATAATGTACTGAAATTTGTCACCTGGACTCCTGGACTCCCACATAGGTACTCTGGACTGTGAGAGGTTGTTAAAATCTATGTGGGGGGAATGATGGTGAAAAACTCTAATTCCACCATCTTGCTAATGTCACTCCCCTCTGTCCTCAACTTTGATTTTTCTTCTGAGTTTAAAATTTTATTCAGATTTTGTAAAATTGGGGTCCCAATTTCTCTAAAAATCAGCTCAGAGAAGCATGGTTTGTGAAAGAGAGACTCTAATTTCAGAATCCAGTCCTTCCATTTCTTATAACAACCATGCTTAGGAGAGTGTAGTGAGCAACTGCAGGAATTTCTGTACGAAACTGACTTTTGTTTGTCAAATGATGCTGAATTGGGATTATTATTAATGCCAAAATGCATTCTCGAAAACTTCAAAGACAGGCATAAACTTGAGGTTTTAATACTAATTAGAGGCATCTGTTTCCCAGGTGTAAGGTGTTTATCTTTGAGAAGAGGGAGATAGTAAAGCACAGAAGAAGCATGCTGGAGCACCAACGAACCAATAAATGATTGAGTGGATTCCAGGAAGAGAAAAAAGTAGGGGATATAAAATAAGATGTTGTGGTGAATACCAAGAGCTGGGAGGAACAGCTCTAGCAGGCTTCTGGGCATAGGACTGAAAATAATACGAATGTTTGTGCTACATTGCCTGATTTTTTATTCAAATTCTTCCTTTTTTTAAAAAATCTCAGGTTGTTTTTTTGGGGGGGGTTGGGGAGGGTGGGTGGGTGCTCAGGGCCTTATAACAATATTTAGGCTGAAAAATACCTTTCTCTGCAACTTTTGAGCCCCAGGAGGGCTATTGAATCTATGCACTTATCTGTACATTGCTAAATCTATCTCTTCATTATTCATATGCAGCACTTACTTACAAGGAACCTTGAAAACAAGAAGCACAAATCTCAGGCTTTCCTTTCTGAACGTTGAAGCAGGTAGAAGTAGTTTCACTCAGCATACTGCAAAATAACAGCTGATTTGGGGAAAAGCTCAAATGTCGGTGTGTTTTCCTGAGGTATTTTGCCCCAATGCCAGTGAACATAATATGATGCCAACTGCAGGTGATTTGGGATCCAGAGACCTGGGTTCTAGTCTTTGTTCTGCCTGTTTCTTTCCAGTTCTCGGTTTATTTTCAAAATACAGATTTATGAATGTTACCTTTAAGGTTTCTACCATGCCAGTTGTTTCATTTCAAAACTCTTGATTCAATTTAATTCTTGAAAGCCTTTTGGGCACTAACTACATGCTAGGCACTAGAGATAAGATAAATACAAGATATCATGGTTTCAAATAGCTCACTATGGGGAAAATGCAACAGGAGAGCAATGTCCCAGGAAGTCTTGGCTCTGGACAAGATGCTGATTAATCTTAATCTGGGAGGATTAGGGAAGATTTCTCAATAAAGGTGATATTGGAACATCATTATTATGGATAAATGAGAGTCAACAAAAAGAGGACGTTTGATGGAGCTCAGAGGTCTTCAATCTGGATATTTCTAAGTGTTCCACGCCCTTTCCTACAATACTGAGCCCCTAATTCTATCTGCTGCAGAGGTCTATCAAGCACTTGATGGAAGTGTGTATATGGTATGTGTGTGTGTGTGTGTGTGTGTGTGTGTTGTGTGTGTTTATTAAGTATGGGACATTTATTCTCTTCTAAGTTGTTGCACACTGAGGGATGATTTGACATTTTTCTGGCAGTAACCTTAGCTCTCAGCACCTGAAGCAGTCAACCTTGCCTCCCCAGTCCTACTTTTTTCTTCTCTCATCTATCCAGACACTGGTAAAACAAGGTTATTAAACACAGACCACTTTTACCAAAGGTTTGGGGAAAGTGGACCGTAATTACTGATAGTAGAGGAGGACAACTTTAGGTTAAATGTTGAGGAAATATTTATCATAGAGAATTTGACACTGGCCCTTGCTTTCAATTATAGGAGCTTCTCTCATTTCTTCTCTTCATGTCTCCACCATTGTCTCTCAAGGTGCTCCCAAGTTCCTAACACTTTATTAGGTAGAGCAATTCAGCTTCTTACTCTCATCTTCTGGCAATGCCCAAGTAGCCCGACTTTCTTTACTAAGAGCACCCATTAAGACATGGTAAGTAGAATAGAAATTGGAGGCACATTTACCTCTTTGATTTAGTGGTTTTAAATCTAACATAAAATTTACTTAAACCAGGTATGTATTTTCCCTCTAATGTTAAAATGAGACAGTTCGTGGTGCTCTGGTAGCTTGTTTCAGAAAGTCTGCAGAGACCCAGGCTGTTTCTGATTTATTGCTTCACTGACCATGATCTATATTCTCAAGGTCATCCTGTGATCCAATATGGCATCTGAGTTCCAGCTGTTATATCTGTATTCAAAGATAAAGGAATGGATGAAGAAGAAGTAAGGAGTAAGACTCAGCGTTGTCTTAAGGAAAGTTTATGGAAGCTGCCATGCCATTAGCTGGAATTAGCTATTTACATCCCATTAGCCAGAATGTATTCCTTGGCCACACATCACACATAGCTAGCTACAAAGGAGGCTAGGGAAAGGAGCCTTTCTTCTTGTCAACATGCCCAGCTAAAACTTGAAGGTTCTATTCCTACAGAAGAAGGAAAGAATGGGTATTAAGGGACATTAAAACATGTTAGTCACAATGTCTTTTCTGTGGTACAGAAGGTGGAAAGTGAAGACTCTAAGAAGCTTTTATTTTGTCTTCATATTTAATCCTATTTAATCTTATTAACACAATTCTTTGTAGATCCTTCAAAGTTACTCCTGATTCCTCTTAAAAGTTGGTTATCAAAACTAGGCACAGAGTTGTAATAAGGACCCCACCAAATCCTTAATCTCTGTTGAATCATTTGCCAAATATGAGCCTTTCTGTTACTCCCATCATTGGGATTAGAGTCCAGTCTTTTAAAAAGCATGAATGAGTCATTTGTTTTTGACAGTCTAATTTTTTCTTCTGTTGTTATTTTTGTGTTGTGACTCTAATAATGTTTTCTTTGAAGACTCTCTCATATATTCTTTTTTTAAATTTAATTTTGTGCTGTTTCCCTTCAAGCTCTTTTTAATGAGAGTATTAAATCTGAACAAGAGCTAAATTGTAAGGGATTTAACAGAGTAAGTATCATAACAGCATTAATAAGGCCATTCTGGGAGAGCCTGCTGGATATATTTGGTATTTGTCTAGATATAATCGTTCCCTCATTCTTTTATTCATTCAACAGATATATATTGAGTGCCTCCATTCCATGTTTGTATAATACCTGCCAGGGCCTGGATATTTAAAAGTGCCAAGAGACATGGCTCCTGACTTCATGGATCTTACTTTCTAGAGGAAGAGGGATAATAACACATAAAGACAAATACGTTAATTATTTATGTCTTGTAATAGGAGTTCTAAAGAAATGAAAAAAGGAGGGAAGCCTGAGTGGCTCAGTGGTTGAGCATTTGCCTTCGGCTCAGGGCATGATCTTAGGTCTCCAGGATTGAGTCCCGCATTGGGCTTCCAAAGTGGGGAGGCTGCTTTTCCCTCTGCCTCTCTGCCTCTCTGCCTCTCTCTGTCTCTCATGAATAAATAAAATCTTGGAAAAAAAAAAGAATTGAAAAAAGGATTCTGCGGTAGAGAGTCATGGGGGTGGAGGTCTACCTGAGGGAGGATGGTCTCCCTATAGGGCCCTCTGAAGAGGTAGTATTAAAACTGAGGCTTGAAGGATGAGATGAAGTCAGCTATGTGAAGAACTTGGGGAAGAGCAACCCATGCAGAGGGAAAGGAAAATGTCAAGGGGAAGACTTGGCCCGATGGAGATGTCAGCATCTGGGAGCATCACAGGACAGTGTGGATGGTGTATTGGGAGGGTTAGTAGGCTCTGCTGTGATTCTTGTTTTCAAAATGCAAATTTGTTCCAACAGGATTGATAGGGAACACTGAGCATAACGTGGCTTCTGCATTTGCTTATGTGCGATTTTGTCTGTGAAGAACACTAGTGAATGTAGAAAACTGCACCCAGCTTAACCAGTGTAGGAATATCCTAAATGCACACATGCTTATACCTCACACATTTACCAGCTGCCTCAGTTCACCACGTGTGTATGAGTCATACCCATCCACCCATCTGGTGTTACAACTTTTCCTTCCGATTTCAGAGAACTCTCCTGCCACCACTTAACAATGATTCACAAGCTGCAACTCTTCTGGCACCCACTTTCATAAGCAAATTTCAAGTCTTTCCAAGGTAAAGTGTCATATTTATTGTAGTATCTGTGTGTTTCTTAATTATTTAAAATGTGTAAAACTGGGGGCACCTGGGTAGCTCAGTCGGCTAAGCATCTGACTTTGGTTCAGGTCATGATCCCCGGGTCCTGGGGCTCTGTACTCAGTGGGGAGTTTGCTTCTCCCTCGCCATCCAGCTCATTCTCTATCTCTCTTGAGTAAATATATAAAATATTTTTTAAAAATGTGTAAACCTGTACCACTGTTATGAATAGTTCCTACCTCTTCTTTTTGTTTGTTTTTTTTAAGATTTTATTTATTTTAGAGAGAGAGCGCAAGCAGTGGTAGTGGGGGGAACAGAGGAGGAGGGGAGGGGGAGGAAGAAGGAAAGAATATCAAGCAGACTCCTGCTGAGTGTAGAGCCTGATATAGGGCTTGATCTCAGTACTTTGAGATCATGACCTGAGCCAAAACCAAGAGTCAGATGCTTAACCAACTGAGCCACCCAGGTGCTCCAGTTCCTACCTTTTCTTTATGTGACACTGATGAAGTTTTTAGTGTTGTTCTCCATCCCCATTCTTCCCATAGCTTTGTGGGTTTTATTGCATGACTTTGCATAGTGCAGCAGTTTTAGGAATATATATGTTATGTCATGGCAAAACTCACCATTCCAGGGGAGGATGGGGTCAGCAGGGACTAGCCAAATCCTTATACATAGCCTTACATACTATGTAAAGAAGTTATATTTTTTCCCCCTCATTGTAATAGGAAGCCCTCCAAAGTTTTTCAGCAGGGGAGTAACATAATATGACTTGGGCAGTGGTATGATTTTATAGGGAGGGCTAAAAGTTGAAGCGAGAGAAGAGTTGGGAGACTATGGTAATGGTCCAGGGGTAAGGTGGATGTGATTTGGACTACTGTGGGGGTACTGAAGTTGGAGAGCAAGGTTTGGAACTCAGCTGCTTTTGACTAATCATATGGACACTTGTCAGCTCTTGCTTCAGGGCCAGCACAGGTTTCTCAGATCTAAACAACATCACTGACTCAAACCCCTACAACCCCTGGTTAATAGGGCCTCATCTGGAAAGAGATGCCAGCCATTTATGAGGGAAGCTAGCCCATTCTATTGTTCCTCTGCTCCTGTATTACTACACAATGCAAGATCACTTTCAAGAAATGAGAATGCCCTTGAAGGTATCTTTTGTAATCAAAAATGCTAATTTATTTTCATTAATTTCTATCCTTTTTTTAAAGATACACTTAGGATTAATAAAATAAATTACAAGATACAATGACTTGAATCCTGGGATGCTTAAGGAATTAACTGAAACAAAACCATCTGAAAACTCTGAGAGGCTTGCCCAGGGGCCCATGATACCAGATGCCATAAACCAGGCAACATAATGTTCATATCTAGAAATACAGGAATAATAGGAGGATTAATTTTCAAAGTCTGAGAGGGATTACAGAGAAGTGGGGGAAAATCAAAATGACTCTTAAAAGAACTAATCTTGTCAAACTAATATAACTTTTTTTCTACAGCAGCATGAAAATTATAATGTACCTTGGTTCTTATTGTGCTTTTGATTAGGCCTCTGAATGGCATTTTCCTCAACACGTTGGGCAAAGTGATTCTGAACATTTTCTCCCTTGGGGGTACCTGGAGCTGAAGGAGACCTAGCCTCACAGAGTTACTGATGAGTCCAATCATCCAGGGTGGGAAGGTTTGGCCCTGAATAAATGGAGAAGAAAATGTCTACATGGAGGATCCACTTGGGGAGTAAGAACCGGCCCGCCAGACGGAGTGTGAACATCTGTAGTTCTTGAATATCATTAAGGTGGTAAGGAGTGGCGATGGAAGACATGACTGGGCCCAGTAACAAACCTGTTGCTCCACTTGGTTTATTGAGTTGTTAAGGGTAGACCAGGGTGTGAGAAGTGGGCAACAGGGTATCCAAGAGTCTCCACCTCTTCGGTGTGGCCCGTTATCCTCTGACAGGACAGGGAACACTGTAGTGGAGACCTACGTACACAGAAAGTTGGTTGGAACTTGGGATACTTGGGATGATCTTGACGTACTTAGAAGGTGAACTTTTGTTTTCCCCCTGTGTAGCTGAAATTAATCACTAACAAAGTCAGGCAGGATAACAAACAACCTTAATGAATAAGTAAGAGTCATTTGTGATTAAATTAACAATATCCAATTACATACAAATAATTAAAGTGCAAAGGATTTTTAGCCGTTTGTACTCTGTAACAGGGTAAGGGAAGGGAAAATACTGCTTTTTCATTTCTTCATCTCTTCTTTCTCACGTGTTAAGTTTAAATTTGTAATTGTGATTTTAATACCTGGTTTAAATCATCCTTCGCAACAAAAGTATATAATCTGTAAGATGGGGTTGTGTTCTTCATAAAACAAATGCCTTTTGGGGAACAAAATAAGTCATAATAATTACAATTGTTAAATGCTTATTATGTGCTGGATCCTATATTAAGCATGTTTTATTCATTATTTAATTTAATTTTTATTCCTCAGTATAGGGATTAGGACACTGAGGCTCAGGGAGTTTCTATGAAGTACTCAAAGTCCCAGAGTTAGGAAATGGCTAAAGCTAAATGAATTCTACTAGTTTACCCCAATACTCAAAGAAAGGAAAAGAAAACAAGCCTCTTTTCTGAATACGGTGAACACTTTTGGAAGTGGTACCTGTTGGTCTCTTCCATTCTTCGGAAGACAGGATACTTCTAATGTCTGGGAATTTTTTTCTTTTCTTTTTTTTTTTTTTAAGGTTTTATTTATTTATTCGTGACACACACACACACACACACACACACACACACACACACACACAGAGGCAGAGGAAGAAGCAGGCTCCATGCAGAGAGTCTGATGTGGGACTCGATCCCGGGACTCCAGGATCACGCCCCGGGCTGAAGGCAGCACTGAACCACTGGGCCCCCCCAGAGATCCCCTGGGAATTTTTTTTCTTGAGGACAGAAGTAGTTTATGGCTGATGTCATATTTATGACTATTTAGGGGCCATTGTTTGGCTCTTCTGGTTCTACATTTTATGGGAAAGTCAGAGGCTTACTGTTTGGCCTTAGGAGTAGTCTGAAGCATGGAAATATGCATAGGTAATCCTTATAGCCTGTGCTTGCGATCAGGTTCAGACTATTCATTGTTAACAGACTGCATCTCCTACCCCACCCTCCCAGCTCTTGTTCTTCACACCATAACAGATCCTGATTGGCCCATGGAAGGCTGTCAGAGGGAGGCAAGAGCTGTTTGCTGGCCAATGCAGTAGAAGAATTAGAGACAATAGTTTTTTTTTTTTTTTTAAGATTTTATTTATTTATTCATGAGAGACACACGGAGTAAGGCAGAGATGTAGGCAGAGGGAGAAGCAGGCTCACTGTGGGGACCATGATACCAGATGCCAGGACTCTGGGACCATGACCTGAGCTAAAGGCAGATGCTCAACCACTGAGCCACCCAGGCGCCCCAAGAGGCAATAGTTCTTACTTGTTCAACAGCTTTATCTTTTTTGGCTAGAGACAAGATTTTGATTTCTAAGGGTTTGTTAGGCCTTAGGAATAAAAATATTCTTCAGGTAGGTGTTGCTGAATAATGCAGTTATCTTTTGGTATGTATGGATGTATGTATGTATTTTTTAAAAGATTTTATTTATTCATGAGACACACACACACACAGAGGCAGAGACATAGGCAGAGGGAGAAGCAGGCTCACTGTGCAGAACTTGAACCCAGGATCCTGGGATCATGACTGAGCTGAAGGCAGACGCTCAACCACTAAGCCACCCAGGTGCCCCTCAGTGTTTATTTCAAACAAAATCATACTAAGTTTAAAATATATCAGTTGTAAATATTAGCTTTAAATATGGTCACTATGGTTTTGTTTCCAGCAATACCTGCCCACATACTCCCTATCCTCAAACCTGGAGAGATGATCCTGACAAATTTTTCTAAACCCAAGAGGCCATCTGTTTTTATTTGTTGTCATTCTACACTTATTAAGAGATTATGGTTACAAAGAGAGCTTTAAGAATGCTCTTTCAAGGGGCACCTGGGTAGCTCAGTCAGTTAAATGTCTGCCTTTGGCTCAGGTCATGATTCCAGGATCCTGGGATCGTGCCTGGGACCAGATTGAGCTCCGTGCTCAGCTGGGCATCTGCTTCTCCCTCCTCTCCCTCTGCCTCTCCCCACCACCTTCCAGCTTGGGCTCTCACTCACTCTTTTTCTCTCTCTCTTTCAAATAAATAAATAAAATCTTTTTTTTAAAGAACTATCTTTCAAGTAACAACTTGGGGTTTGAATTTGAGTGTAGCTCAAATATGTATATGTCAAATGCAGAGGTTCTCTCCCTCTCCCTCACACTAGGATAGAATGTGTGTGTGTGTGGGTGGGTGGGTGTGCGCGTGCATGCACATGTATACGGGGTGGTGAAAAAGTATTAGTTAATTCTTTACCTGGTGAGATTTTGAAAAACAATGGAATTTTGTTTGTGAAAGTGCACTTAGAAAAAGAAAGGTTAGTTTAATGAAATAGAGATTTGCTTAAAGCCGAACATCTTTCTAGCATTTTTCTAAGTATACTTGATATGAAAGCACAATGTCAATAAACCTTATTTTTCTTAGATCAAGATAGGTTTCTTTTGTTCAGAGTAGAGAGAATTATTTTCACAAATGTAAGAATGTTTAGAACCCAGAGTCACCTTAGAAGCACCAATTGTCTCTTAGCTATACAAGAACCCAAATCTTGAGATTCCAACAAAAAGAGGCTCCCTTGCTTTCTTTATTGCTTACGGGTTGGGGTCAGAAGTTCTTAGGGTAGAATTATCAGAAGTGGGTCTTTGACTTGATTGATTTCTGAAGTGAAGGTCAGTGTCAGTGGATGAAGAAGTTAGTGTTACGTGAATTATATGATGTTCTATAGTTTTAATTGTATAACTAATGGGCATAGTTATTCCAGTTTTCACCTATTATGCTATAGTAGTCTGGGTCCTCCAGAGAAACAGAATTAATGTATATATACACACACAATACAACATATACATTTATCATATATATGTTTATATTATATGTATATTTATTATATTATATATATTTATTTATTATCAGAATGTGGCTGATGTGATAATGGAGAGCTGAGAAGTCTTAAGATCTGTGATTGGCAAGCTGGAAACCCAGGGAGGTCAAGGAGATGAGTTCCAGTTCTAGTCTGAGTCTGAAGGCAAAAGACAGATGTCTCTAGTCAGTCAGACACACTGAAAGAATTCTCTCTTACCCTTCTTTTTTTGTTTTATTCAGGCATCCAATGGACTGGATGAGGCCCACGCATATTGTGGAGGACAAGTCTGCTTTACTCAGTCTACCAGTTCAAATGTTAATGTCCTCTACAATCACCCTCAAAGACACACCCAGAATATTTCATCACATATCTGGGCACCCTGTAGCCCGGTCAAGCTGACACATAAAGTTAAGCAATCATGCATACTATTTTTTAATGGATTGCACATTTCTCTGTGACTTCTCCGTGACATGAAGCGTGACTGGCTAATAACTAATGTATGCATAGGGCTTGGCCTATATGTAGTTGGGGCTTTATACACGTTTGTTAAAGAGTGAGCAAAATGAGTGAATAGATGTGGAAAGGCATGTTTTAGTTGCATGTTAGATTGGGGATGGGCAAGTGTGGGAGTGGGTAGAGGTTGATTTTTTTTTTGCCTTTTAACAATTTGGTTTTGTTTTAAGGAAGGGGAAACCTTTCAAAACCACTACATTTACTGTTGCTTATTTGAATAGATGTGACATTCCAAAGTTGATAATTCCTTAATAGCTGTGATTAGCATATCTAAATACTTCTCCAATGACTTCTGAGGCATTTTTCTTTTGTTTGAAGTTTTATTACAATTTCAGCTTGTAGTTTTGAAGACCCGGGCTGTAAATTTTATTCTTATTCTTGCTGATGGAAACATCATTGCGTAAATGGATGGGGTATTCTCTCCCCCAAGGAAAAGAATCAGTTCAAAATCCCTATAATTGCGAAAATATAATATGAAATACAATTTATGATTTAAAAAATCCTGGTAGGTCCCATAAGGAAACAAACTCTACTCAAGGTCTCCCCTTAAGCATTAATTGAGTTTAATTTGCTTGGCCAAGGTTTTCTTCATGCATACTGCAGAGGGAAACTTTAGATCAGCCCAGACCTTGTCACAGTGCTCAATTAAAAGTCTGAATTAATAAAGCTGTCTTAATTGGTCTGACAGAGCTAGCAGTATGACCTCATCACCCAGCTACACCTCTCTGATCTCCTGGATTTAAATTTCCATAAAGGACAGATAGGAATTAGCAAATTCCTGATTTCTTAATAACATACCACATTCACAGTTATAACATTCAATGCCCCAGCTCACAACTTTATCTACCCATCTAGAGTATGTTCTGGAGCTAGTTCAATTAACTTAGCTATCAAAATGCTAAGCTTGATAGCTCATTTATCTTTCTGTCCCACAACTCGACATTACAATACGGTGGTGATTGATCTTGCATCTTCCAGGTACCATATAGTATAAAAACTAAGAGAAGATTAATTAAAAGCTGTCTTACCCAGACAGGTTTTTAAATAAGTTTTAGATTTACACTATATATCAGCTGAAGCAGAAAGAGATTCTAAGACCAGGAGCTTTGTAACACCAATTGGATTTTTCTTTTATGTAGAGTATGTATGCAGTAGTCCTGATGACCATTATTATTCTTTCATATGTGTTGAATACCAAAGTGGAGCAGAAGGACCCTGTGACAAATATCCTCTCGCTGTCTCTGTTCCAATGTAGTGTAACACTTAGCACACATGGAGAACATGTTGTACAAAAATACCCACATGCACAGTTATTGCTACTTAAAAGTTCTATATTTTTTTTCTAGGAATTTTAAAGTCTGCAATGTTTGCAATGTAATAAGCAATGTTCCCTACAGACTAATTAATGTCAAATAATTAACTGAATTCATCAAACATTTACTGAGTGTTTTCCGAATATCAGGCCCAGTGCTAAGCACTCTTGTGAACACAAAGATTTTATAAGATACAGTTGTTTTCCTGAAGGATCTCCTATTCTACTAGCAGAATAAGACTATATTTGTACATAAAACAAACAGGTAAAATAATTATTCAAGGACATGATTTATGAGAAAATAATCTTCTTCAATTACCTGGATATTTGTCTTGTTGGTTGATTCTCAAGTTAGAATTTGGATGAATGACTATGAGATAGGGAATCCTGGCCACTACTCACAGAAGGATTTCTTCTTAGGGATGAAGCTTACTAATAGCCACGAGGCAGCAAGGAACAGGACAAATCCCAGGGTTCTCTGGAGACAGAAAAATAGTCCCTGAGATCCCTGTGTAAACTGAGGGGTTTGGAAATCATTGACCTTTGGGAGTCAAGTACAATTCTAACCCTCTGTGGTAGGCAGAACTCTAAAGATGCTCCCCTCACACCTCCTCCCCCCAAAGATTTCTAATCCCTGTTTTTTCAGTCAAATGCTAATTACATATTTCTGTGAGGGAACTTGGCAGATATAATTAAATTCCCAAGGAGCTGGACTTAAAATATAGAGATTATCAGTGTAGGTCTTTATCAGATGAAACTTTTAGAAGTAGAAAGTTTTTTCTGGCTGGAAGCGGAAGAGGAAGTCAGAGACATATAAGTGCAAGAAGAATTTGATGGACTGTTGCTGGCTTCAAGATGGATGGAGTCACATGACAAGGAAGGAGTGTGACTTCTAGAAGCTTAGAGTGGCCCCAACTGACAACTAGTAGGGAAATGGAGACCTCAGTTTCACGATCACAAAGAACTGGGTTCTGCCAACAACATGGATGAGACTGGAAGTAGACTTATTCTCAAAGTGTCTGGAGAAGAGCCCGGCCTGGCTGATACCTTGATTGTAGTCTTGTGATATTCTGAACCCAGAACCCAGAACCCAGTGGAGCCCACCTGGATTTTTGGTATACAGAGTTGTGGACTATTAGATGGGTATTGCTTCAGATGGCTGTGGTGATGTGTTACACAACAATAGAAAACAGATACACCACTACAACTCATGGAGGCTTTCTGCCAAATAACTCCAGGGTAAGGAGACTTCAGAGCCTCTGCCCTCAGGGGCTATTGATTCTCTGATGCATGGGAGAATTGAAACTTTGTATTATGTGACCATCAACATGGAGTTAAAGGAGGATCCTAAATTTTGGGATAAACTCACAACCTGGATTTGGGTCCCGGCCCTGTCATTTACCAACTGTGCCACCGGGGACACTCCTCTCAGTCTTATTTGCCTCATCTGCAAAATAGGCTTAATCCTCTTTATTGAGCAGGAATATCATGCAGATGAAAGATGAAATGAGATAATAATATATAAAATACAGTAAATGCTCAATAAAAGCTATCCTTAGAAGTATTATTTGGTTCATTGATCTTCAGCATCTCCTCTTGAATTATATAACTGTGTGGAGAAGATCCTCATCAAGGTGCTGATAGCTAGAGACCTCAATATCATAAACTTCTCAGACTTAATGGAAATAGGTGGCCAGTGGTAACATCTGTAAAATTTCCTCCCAAAGCAGGAAAGGCAGTCCTTTTCCCTGTTATTGAGGATACTTCTTCTAACTAGTTTAATCTGAGTATTTGTCAGGTGCTGGGGGTGGAGATTGTCAGGGTTTACTATTGTTTAATTTTCTGAATTTAGGTCTGAGCTAGTCTCTTGGTGGGTGGTAATAAAGGTTTATTAAATATATTTTTGAGGGAATAACTATTTCTTGAATTATGAAGATATCTCAACAGAGTTTGAAAACTGAGGAAGAATATTACAGAAGAAGTTTTCTTCCTCTCTACCTTGGAAATTCTCTAAGCAGTGATCTTCAAATTGCAGTCGCTAGAACTTGTTCAAAATGTCAAATCTGAGCCCACCCTAGACCTACTGAATGAGAACTCTTGGGGGTAAGAGTCACCGATCTGTATCTTAACAAGGTCCCTTTGTGATGTCTCTCAGACTTGGAGACCACTGCCCTAAGAGATTGAGGTGACTCATAGCATTGCCTCCAAATTTTAAGTAGAATTCTTATTTTTGCAAAATGATAAACACACCTACAGAGAATTAATGTGAAAGATAATGAATGATCCAATTCTATAAGAGACTGAGCACAATCCTCCTAAATTTTGCATGTATATTAAAATTTTGTAAAATGAATCACTGTGCAAATATATCAGGAAAACCAGTTTTTTAAAGAAAAAAATTAGGTGGCAAATTCTTTTGTAGAGTTAAAACTCTGATTTATCTGTTTTGTAAGCAGATTTTAAGGTATTGAATTTTCTTAGGAGAAGGCAGATTGTATCTGGTGGTTTTATGCATTGGAAATGCTTCTGAAGAAATATTTGATTAGTTGATATGGGAGTCAAAATATGCTAGGTTGTAGAAAACTGAGAAAATTGCCATTTTTACTGTAAATGCTTTTAAAATGGAATTTGATACTTCTTCCATAGTTTAATTTCCAAAAGTCTCCCCACCCCTGGGGCCTCCCTCCCCTTTGCCAAAGGTGGTGCAGAGTGAAGCAGCATGATTTCCTGGTAAGAATGTGAGCCAGTGTTCTGGGTTCTCCCTCTTCTCAGCTGTGTTACCTTGGGCAGGTTCAATGAGCTTACCAGGTTGTGGTCAAGCTTCCCTACGCCGGTGTTTCTCAAATTTGAGCATGCATCAGAATAACTTGCTGAGCTGGTTCAAGCACAGATAGGCAAGTTGCAATCTGTAGCAGTAGCCCTTTGCTGGTGTCATCGATTCAGCTAATAGCCCAATTTTAGTTTGAGCTGGAGAATGGCTGGCGGCTGTGTTCCATGATCCAACTCAAGAATATGGCAGGAGGATAAGTCACAAACCACTTAATAAGACAAGTCCTGTGGTTGAAGGAGAGACTGCCTTTTTTTCTGAACAGAAACAGGTAATACTAGGGAGTATCTGTGTCATACTTTGTGTTTCAGGATTCCATGGGCTGGGTAGATACATGCACAATAAACTTTCTAATACTACTGTAGTGCAAAAAGTGTAAAATGTATATGAAATTGACAGATGAATGGATAAAGAAGATGTGATATATGTACACACACACACACACACATATATATACACACGTACAATGGAATTTATATAACGCAATGGAATATCACTCAGCCATCGAAAAGGATGAAATCTTATTATCCACAATGATGTGGATGAAACTGGAATTCCGCATATGGTTTCACTCATATGTGGAATTTAAGAAACAAAACAGAGAATCAAGGGGAAGGGAGGGAAAGATAAAATAAGATGAAATCAGAGAGGGAGACAAACCATAAGAGGCTCTTAACGATAGGAAACAAACTGAGGGTTGTTGGAGCAGTGGGGGGTGGGGGGATGGGGTAACTGGGTGATGGGCATTAAGGAGGGCACTTGATGTCATAAGCACTTGGTGTTATATGCAACAGAAGAATAACTGAACTCTCCATCTGAAACTAATGATATACTATATGTAAACTAATAGCATTTAAATGAATAAGTTATAAAGATATATATGAAATTGTTTCAACAAATCAATTGATGTGCCATATTACATTTTAAAAAAATTATTATAAATTATAATTTACATTTAAGATCTTGTTTTGAATTGGGAGCTTCTAATTGATTGAAATTATATTACCAAAGAAAAAGCAGAGAAGTCGAGTAAAGGTATCTGCTCCAAGGTAGAAAGCAGATAGGGTTTTTAGACATTGCAATATAAAAAACACCTAAGCCTCGGGGCACTTGGGTGGCGCAATGGTTGAGCCTCTGCTTTTGGCTCAGATCGTGATCCCAGGGTCCTGGGATTGAGTCCTGCATCAGGCTCTCTGCAGGAAACCTGCTTCTCCCTCTGCCTGTGTCTCTGCCCCTCTCTCTGTGTCTCTCATGAATAAATAAATAAAAAACTTAAAAAAAACAAACAAACATTAAAACACAAGCCCCTGTGGCTAGGGTTCTATTTGGTGTCCCCTTCTTCTCTCTCACAGTATGTGTCACATATGCTAGTAAGCAGTTATAATAGCTCACATTGAGTGCTTACTGTGTACCAGGCACTTTTCTAAGCACTGTACATTTACTCATTCGTTTAATCTTTGCAACAACCCTTTAAAGTAAGTGCTAGTCTTACTGCTAAAAGAAGGAGGGTTGCATTATTTGCCCAAAGTCACAGAGCTGCTAAGTGACAGCCACGGCTCAAACTCAGAGGGTCCTTCTTGAGAGCCCACGTTCCAAACCCTTGCTATATCGAGTTTTTGCACCAGAATGATTTCTGCTCTGACTCTCAGTGCTCCATCTCTCTGTGACTTGGCCCGGTAGATCTTCTATCTATAGGAGACCAGGACATCTCACCCCCTTCTCCTGGCCTGTGCTGCTCACACACCTTTTCCACTGCATTCCATCGATCAACTAATACTTAACATCTGTACTGTTCTTATCACGTTATTTTACCTCATTAATTTCTCCTTTTGCCTTGGAACTTTCTCTAAACTTTTTTTTGAAAACTGTTCACCTCAAATCTATGTGCAAACCAACCCCCTGCCCTGTGGGGCCTAGGGCAGATAGAATGGATCCATTATCTCCTGCCTATCTCTAGGACTCCCAGAGTCTTCTCCCTTTACTTCACCCTTGCTCTTACCCACTCCAGCGTCTCACTGTCTGCCAAGTCTTCTCTCTGAGGCTCACCCCTTGTATCTACCTGCATACCAGCCCCGCTGGACTTGAAGATAAAAATAGCTCCCCCCATTTGCCTCCTGACCTTTGGTAAAGACTTTGTTTGGATTTACTAACTGAATCCTATTCTTCTGAGTCACTTCAGGGAAATGTGTACACAGGACCTAGTGCTGGCCCATGTGGTCCTGTGCAAGGGGCAGGGATGAGATGGGAATTTAGAGTCTCATTTAAACAAAGTTATTAATAACTTAACGTCACCTCCTCCCTGCCTGAGTACATGAGCATTTTAATAGTGGCTTTGCCATGGTCCATTGGTTTATTGGAGGCAGAGAACAGGCTCCAGGAAGGTCAAGTTAGCAGCGTGTTTTCCAGTGAGTGCCCTTTAATTCAGAACTAGTCTGACATGCAGAAGGCATTGCTCAGGCTGACTCTTAATATATATATATTTTTAGATTTTTAATTAATGGAAGTGGAAACAATCTAACATCACGATTTAGATATTTTGTTAAATTAATTTTTTCTGGTAGAGATTAACTGACAGATGGAACAAACCTGGCCTAGGAGCAGTCTTTCCTAAATCTTTCAAGTCAGGCATTCACAAAACCTGGAAAAGGAAATGATGGACAAATTACATCTAAAGTTCCAATCTCCTTTGTTTGTTCAGGTCATTCAGGATATCATTATCACGTTAATGGAATTTTCTTATTTCTGTTTGCAGATCCTTTTGTGTGCACATTGTAATCTGATTTGAAACAAAGAGGGAAGGAACCCTCCTTCATTTTCATCTTCTCTGAAAGCTTAGTTCACATCCTAGATGCGTTGAGCCAACAGATTTATTGGCTATCATGAAAGAGATGCCCTTTACTTTTTCATTTCTGCTGCCTCTAATGTTCTGACTTTTATTTCTTTAATTCTTATTTTGTCAATTAACCATAACTTACCCTTGTTCTGGTGTGTGCGTAGGCCAGAAGACCCTACAGTTAGCTCCCTATAGCCTAAGGTAGGAAGTAAAAGCTAAACCTACTTTCCATGTTTAGAGATAACTCAGGCAAAAAAAGTATCTTTAATTTTAACTATATTTAAGTGTGTGCCTTCTCACTCCATCAAAGTAGTTAAATTGACTGTAAGGATAGTTCCAGGTTCACTGCAAAAGAACTTAATTCTTCATTTGATTTTACCCAGAGAGAACATTTTTATAGCATTGTGATTCAGGAATGATCATTTTCATTCGCAAATGGTGTGTTTTAAGCAGTAAACAAATATTACTTTCCAGGCCCAAAGATAAGTTTAGGCAAAGCTCAAATCATCTGGTGCTAAATCTGGAGCCCAATTTCAAACAGGTTGACTGTGTTTCTTTATGGTGCAATATGACTGTGTCAGGATGTGGAAATTTTATCCTGTGCTAGCAATGATAAGAGGGAGCAACAACCTTAACAAGAGTTGATCAAAGGTTCCAATCAAATACTATGTCTGCAGTCTTGGAAAATTACAGCTCATATTAATGGATCTTATAGGAAATCTTTTTATTTCTATGATTTTCACTAACCCAGAGAATTTCCTTGCTACTTTATTTGGTTTCCTTCCTTCCATAAGTAATTACTCTTTATTTTAAATGACAGAATCACTTTAATTTTGCATTTTTTCATCTTTATGTAGACTTTGGCAAAGATTAATCTGTCCAGAATATTCTGGGTACTCTGCTCCTGTGTTTCAGGATTGTAAATGGGATACAGCAGGCAGCTTGTCTTTCCTGCCTTTTAGGTTTATTTGAATGTAAATTATATGACAAAAGGGTGTCTCCTTGCACCTTCTCAGTCCTTACTGAAGACAGAGAGAACTATGTTTAGAGTTGCGGCACATCCACCAATAAACTCACTACTACCCTGCTGGGGCTTAGGAAACAACTGATACTGTGAGAAAGAAAGTCAGTAAAAAGTTCAAATTCATCCATGGTAATTCCATCTCTTGTTCATTGTCTTGATCGTATGTCTCCCCTCTTGCAACCTCCTTCCTCTTCTCATTGTTTTTTCCATTTGATCTCCTCTTTGGTTTTCCTTTTTAAAAAACAATTTTTTTTTTTTCCGTGTGCTTTCCTTGTACCTTTTAGGTCAGTGCTTCTTCTCTCTGAGCCCCATCTCCCATTTCCCCTTCCTCCAGTTTGTTTAGCCTTTTCTCTTAAAAAGGAGCAGAGATGCTTTTACTATTGTGATCTGGAGTGAACTGGATTGATCTTCACTTAAGATCAACTTCCATGCTCAACCCCTCCCTAACAAGCAGATAAATCTGCTGCCAGATTGTTTCCTCAGTGTGTGCGTACACATGTTCTCAGGTGTGTGTGTAAGTGTGCATGCGCACGAATGTGTGTGTTGGGAGAATGGGAAGTAAGGATTAGGAAGTAGCGTGAGGTTGATCATGCCATCTCCTTTTGGGTACCACATAAGTGGGTTAGAGTCCTTGGAGTAGTTACTGGCCCTAGTCTAATGTTTTGCTCTTGGGGTAAATTGGAAGAGGAATACCTTCAACCTCTTCTCTGTACGTTCTTTCCTTTCCATTTATATCTGTCTTCTTGCTCCTCATCAAGCCATCAAAATGCTTCACTAAAGCATGGGCATAACCTTTGGATAATGCTGTAGTTTGTATACTGCGTAAGGTACTAGAAGCAGAGAGCAACTGCCTTCCTTGAACTGACAACACTTAATGGCTTCATCTCCTGAGGTGCTTTTTGCTTTTGGGAGATGGTCCAACCCTACAGAGCCATTTCTTTTCCCTCTCCCTTTAACCCAGATCTCTCTCTTTTTCACGTATACATAGTTTCATTCCACGTCCTTACAGAATTTTAGAGTTTGAAGACAAGAACAGAGGTAATTTAGAATTTAATTTTATAGATGAAGATATTGACTTACATAAAGATTAAGTAACTTATTTTAAGTCATTCAGGAAATTGGTAATAATTACAAGGACTATACTTTCCAATCTAAAATGGAGATTTATAATCTGACAAAAATGGCCATAATAATAACAGAGACAAAAACAACAATGGTAATTACTGCTGTTAATTATCATCCATATTGCCAGGTATTGTACAAAAACAGATTACATGTTTTTAAAATTTATTCATAATATTATTAATTTATTTTAAATTTTAAAAATGAAGGTAGAGTTGACATATAACATTATATTAGTTTCAGACGTACAGTGTAATGATTTGATATTTGTATATATTGGGAAATCATCACCACCCTGTCTAGTTAGCATCCATCGCTACACATAGTTACAAAATTTTTTCTTATGATGAGAACTTTTAAGATATACCTTCTTAGCAACTTTCAGATATGCAATACAGGTTATTAACAGTGATTGCCACACTGTACATTACATCCCCACAGTATATCTTATTTGACCCTCCAACAACCTTCTGTGTGGTAGGTTATTATTTTTTATTACAATTTTATAGATAATGTCAGCTCAGACAGAAATGTACTTTGTAAATAATAATGGGGCAAAACTATGTTGTAAACCCAAGTCTCTCCAGTTACAAAATTTTTGTCCTATACAGTGGCGTCCTGGAGCCATCTTGTACTAAGAGCTGATTGTTGGCATCTCTTTCCAACTTGGTGTTCAGTGGCATTATGTTAGTAGCTTGAAATCAACTGTGATAGAATATTTACACCATGGAAATTGGCAAAGGCTACATACCAGGGCATGGTTTTTATTTGCTAGAGAACTGAGACTTGTTGAACATTTATTGATATACCACTGCCTATGTATGTGTTATAATACTGTCCTTTTAACAATGGAATAAAATTTTTATTTTTATTTATTTATTTATTTTTAAAGATTTTATTTATTTATTCATGAGAGAGAGAGAGAGGCAGAGAGAGAAGCAGGCTCCATGCAGAGAGCCTGACATGGGACTCAATCCTGAATCTCCAGGGTCAGGTCCTGGGCCAAAGGCAGGCGCCAAACCACTGGGAGCCACCCAGGGATCCCTGGAATAAAATTTTTAAACATCATGACTTGCCTAAAAAATCTGGATCTCTGATCACCATAGCATTGGTGGAAAAATCTAAACTAAAATTCAGATGTCTGCAGAGTCTTTTTTTTTTTTTTTTTTTCTGCAGAGTCTTAATTTGGTGCTCTTTTTGCCATCTGTTGCTGGACTTCATTTTCTGTGGTGATCTTAAGTTTATGAGTTATGTGTTAAATAAGGAGCATTTGTTTGAAGGGACAGGAACGAATTCAATACAATATAAGCCAATCAGGGAAAATGTATTGGGAAGATCCAGGGGCCTCGGGCATCTGCCCCACAGAGTTCCTGATGGAGTGGAACCTGGACCAGAAGGGCAGCCCTGCACCCTTACTTCGTTACTCCTAAACTGCCTGGTTTTGTGTCATGGCATCTCTGTATGTACATGCCTATGCAGCTCCCTTTTCTGCTTTGGTGTGACATAGCCAACATCCTGATTCATCTTGGTTCTCATTCCAATTAAGGACCAGCAATCTTAGGCTTTTTAACTCCATTTCCCATTTCCTGGAAGAGAAATACCTCTCAGTCCCACATAGGTCACTTATAGGAGAACACAAAGCATCTTGTATACCATGCTGGGGACAGGGAGGTTTCTCTAAGAGAAGACAGAAACAGAGAAGAGAGGATTCTCATCCTTAGTATATTAGCTTGAGAGGAGGAGGGTACAAAATGAAGAGGAAGAAAAAGCTACGTTATAAGTTGTTTGAGGGGCGAATCTGGGTTTTACTCGTTTCTAATATCTCATACCTTTTCTCATACTTGCATTTAATAGGAAATGGTAGCTGAAAAGGGAAGAAGTGGCCCTTATAGACGAGAATGCATTTCTCCAAACTGTGGAAAAATGAAGCCTTTCAGTAAGAGCGATGGAAGACTAAGACATACTCTATAAACAAAATTGTTTTGGTGGTTGATACAGATTGTTACCAATATGCAAGGATCCAGATTGGTCATCAAAGAGCTTACGATGTCACTTCTAAAATCCAGATGTGACCTTGTGTTGGGAGTCCAGTTCAACATAAAAGTTGGTTCCCTCCCACATATTCAAATTCCCTCCCACACCGCTTTACCCCTTTACAAGGTTATGGCTAAAACAGAACCAGTCTAAATATAATCATTTTATGAAATTACATGCGAATAGAAGAAATCATACTCAAATTGAGGAAAATGACCATGTTTTTCATAGTTGATCTTTAGTAAATAGCTTTTAAAATAAGTGCAATACCATCCTTACTTTTTTTATGGTTAATGAGGAGCAAAATACATGCCCTCAGGATCAGGAACTTGAGAGTTCAAATGATCAGTGCAATTGGAAAAACTTCTTAGTCTGCATATTGGACTTAAAAATCTCATAAGAAGGATTTTATTTGTGTTGTTAGAATATTACTGACTAAAGCTTTCACTTGTCCTGGGAAGCATTGTTAAGATTAAAAATAATTGCACAAAAGCCAGTCTAAATTTTCCAGGATTTTAGGAAGAATGATAGTTTAGTCTAAGGGGTTGAATTTATTTTATCCTTTGCAGTGTTTGAATTTATTATTAATACTTTATCTTTGAAATGCTATAAATATAATATAATCATCTGTTAATTTCGGGAGTGCTGATTATCCACATTGAGATTTATTCACAGCACATCTTGTTTCTAACTTCCCTGTAACATAACCTTTTCTGCTTAAGCAACTCCTCTAGTGACATTATCACCATCTCACTAAGTTTATTCTTACATGGAATTGCAGCCTGCTAGGAACTGGAGGAGGTACGTTCTGGTTGACTTGTTGTAAGATAAAATAAAACAATCAATGATTCTTGTTTTTCTAATTTCTTTCCCTTTCTCTTCCCCTCGTTCCCCACCTTTTCCTTGCCAGTTGTGAGACAGATGGTTATGCAGTAGGGTATCAGTAAGGGTCCCTATAATCCAGCTGGTGCTTTTCTTCTTTCCTACCTGTGGTGTTGCATTTACCCAGCCATGAATGAGGATCAAGGAGAATCATGTGGCACGGTTAGGTGGGACTGATTTTTTGCCCTAGTATATACTGGAAAGGCCATGCAAATTGTTAAAATACTGAAATACTTATGTACTTACTGAAAAATAGTCATGCTCTGAGCCCCTTAGCATGTAACTGCCCCTTTATCTACTACCCTGGCTTCCAATGTTCCAACTCTGGGATATCCTGAACCTTCCCACAATCAGAAGGATTGATGCCTGGTACAGAAAAGGGCCTTAGGACTTCTTTTACTGCTTTTTAAGACTACTCTGTTTGTTTGTTTGTTCTTATGTTACATGCTACCCAATCTGATCCATGTATATATTTCAGACATGTGGTCAAATCATAACTCCAGTAATATGCAAGGTTATTCTAGCATTAAGTCCAATTTATCCTCTTTCAGGAACTGAAGAAATACTTGACCATGTTTTAAGTGAAATGTCTCTGCCCCCACCCTATCCAGATCATCTCCTTCTTGAGATTTCCTTCTGACTTGGTCATTATTTCACTTAGGGTGCGGGTGCTCTCCATTGCAAGTGACAGGATATCTAATTCAAATTTACCTGCTTCATATAGGTAAACATGTACAGTGAAATGCTTAAGTTGTGGCTTGGTCTGCGTGATGTCAACAGGACCTCAATTCTCTTTTTCTGTTTTTGGCCACTGCTTTCTTTGTAATAAGACCCCACCTCTTAGGTTCCCTACAGCAGCTCTTTCATTATCTCCTGAGAGTGAAAGAGACCAAGAACATTCCTCTAGTGTTCTCAAATGAATGCCTTAGAATTAACTGAGCCTTTTTGGCTCTCACTGGCTTGCTGTGGGTCCAGTGTCCATCCCTGAACAATAATTATGACTAGAGGAGTGGAGTGTGCTAATTGGTTTAGTTTAGGTTGTGGGTTCCCTGGCTATCTCTGGGATCAGAGTTGCTTCACTGAAAATATACAGATTGGGGTACAGGAATGTGGATCCTTAAATGAAGGGGATTCTCACTTGTTAGCACTTGAGGGTTGTAGTTGCTGACAGGAATGTGTCCTACATTGATTCACTTCTTTATATTATTATATCCTGTATACATTATTATATCCAAATGGACAATTCTTTGGATGGGTAATTTTACTCTAATTATAGAGAATTTTGAGTCTCTCATAACCATTCAGAATTTACCCTAATTGCAAAACTTCCTAAACTATGTTTCTATATTTTTTAAATTTGCTGCGATGCAGATTGCACAATGTCAGCCCTGAGGGAGCTAGAGTATAAGCTGTATGGTTCAGAGACCTTGTCCAACTGCTTCTCTGCTTTGTCCCCAGTACTTGTAGGTAACCAGTAAATATTTGAGAAAATACAGGTTTTCTCTCTGTCTGCACTTTTTTGCAAGAGGTAAGCCTCTTGTTACATGGAATGCTGATGCCCTGTGTGTCTTCTGTCTCTCAGCTGCACTGGCAATTGGTGGTAGGATAAGTTTTATACACAGCCTTGATCTTTGGTAGGAAGAACACACTTGTAGGAAGTGTTGCTTGAAAAGTGCTCCTTTTATATGGAAGCCACTGACTCTGTTACTTCCTGTCTCTCAGACATAACAGATAATTCTCTTTCTTGTAGTTCCTCTGGGGTTTCACTATTTAACTTGCTCATGCCGCCTAACAGTGAACCACTATCACCTGGGCTCAGATCCATTGTGAGAAGGAATAGCTTTTGTAGTGACACTGATGGTTTTCTGGACTTGAGGGCAGTAAGAAAATGGGACCTTGCACTTCTGAACCTATTGTTGGTAAATACCATTATTTATATACAGGTTGTGTGTGTGTGTGTTAGTCTTATAGTTTTATATAATTTTCTTCCATATAGCAGTCACAGGCCAATAAAGAGGTGCTTTTCATAGGGTTTTCATCCATAGGTTGGGAATTAATGGAGGTTTCTTTGATTTCTCATCGTATAAGATCTTGCCATAGTTGTCAACTCCGGAATGAGGCACAAACCGGCAAACTCCAGATCTCTCCTTGATGAGCAGCATCGTTTATCTGTACGTGGCACTTCATGGTTCACACAACACTCAGGCGCCACTGCATTAGTTCTTTTGATCCTTATAACAGCCTTGCAAGGGAGCTGGGGGCAGGTATTGTTATGTTCATTTTACTAAAAGTAAGCAGAGATTCTGACAGAAGTTACATGATTTACTAGAACCTCAATTTATGCAGAACTGGATGCAACTCAGGTTTTTAGATTTCTAATGTAGTGCCTTTCCCTTGTTTCATTTGTCATCAGACTTGGGTATTTTGTTTCTAGAGCTGATTCTTAGCTCCTGAAAGAAGGGCCCTAGGGACATTTACTCTGTAGCCCTCATGACATTCCACCCAGTTGCTTATGCATCTGCACTGGGGTCTCAGCTGCCAAGCTAGAATTGAAGCAGCAGGAAGGTCCAGAAGATGGCTCTGCTTGGTCCCAGAGAAGACCTACTCTCTGCTTCTCCATCATGTCCACCTGCAAGTCAAAACTTTTGCACTGATCATCTCCCATGTGTACCTATAAGCCCTGTGTACTCTTTCTTCCTCTCTTTGTGTGCCTTTCAAGCCTCCCACTTTTATTGTCAGACCTAGTGTGAATGGCAGAGAGGTGTGGAAATGCAGTCTTATACTCTATAGCCTAATGAGACGCCCAGCTTACTGATCTCCAGGTAGATATGTTGATTCATTTATTTTAAAATTTTATACTATAAGGTGCAGATATCAAAAGAATTCTATTACTGAAAATTTAGAACGTTGCCTTTTTCCCCATATACATATTGCCGGAATTGTAGTAAGCATGCCTATATGTTGATGTGAGACATTTTCCACTTAATTTTGTTTTACAAATATTTTTTATACATTTCTACATAGTTAGCATATGTGCTGCTTTGAGCTGGTTTACTCTTCTATTCAATCAATGGACTATGATTTATTCAACCATTTATGTAAAGAGGTACATTCCCCCTCCCCCAGTTTTTCCACTCTTATAAATAGAAGTGCAATGAATATATTTGGGTGTACAGCTTTTTCTACATTTTTAAAGGTAGATTTCAGTAAGTGTAATTATTGGGTCAAAGAGCATGAATATTCCTATGAGCCTTAGTACTTATTGCTAAATTGTTTTCCAGAAAGGCTGTTCAAATTTACAGTGCCATTGGCATTGTAGAAAAATATCAATTTCACTCGACCCTCATCAGCATCTAATTTTATCATTTAAGAAAATGCTAAGGGGCAAAAAAAAAAAAGGTATTTTTTTAAACTTTCATTTTGTTGCTTAACTTGAAAAGGTTGAACATTTTTTTTTTCATACTGTGCTTTCTAGTTTGTGAACTGTCTGTTTTCTTTTAGGACAGTAGATTTATAAAATGTGTCATTGCTTGTTAAATAACTGCAGCAGCCAAATTCTCAAAGTGACAAGCCATCCCAGGTTGCAGTATTGGTTCCTTCTCTTACCCTCACCCTGTTACAGGCTAATAGGGCAGTGGCATTTGTTGCATCTGATTATTTCTAGAAAGATGCTAATGGTTTCTTTACCTTCTGCTCTGACAAAGCAACTATGAAGGAGCCAGGATGCCTGTGTGCAGGAGCTGCTGCAGGATAAAAACCCAGAGTGGCAGGAAATTACCCTAATAGGGTGAAAATTAAGAAACAACCCATGGCACAGCCTGTTTCCAGGATACAGGTGGTAGTTTCACGCCTTAGCAATTATTCTCTGAGAATCAATTTGGTGGTTCTTTTTTAAAAAATTAGATTTGAACCTGAAGGGGGTTAAAGAGAAAAGAATAAAAGCTTGGAAAATATTTAATTTTGTTTCATAAAGAAATTATTCTCATCTTCCCTCGTTGAGCAGAAAGTGCAGCTCTTTTAAACTTTTTCTTAGTCTTCCCTATTTTGTGCAAAAACAAACTGTCTCATTTTAGCTTATACATTTTGGGGCTCAGGGAGAGGTTAGACACCTGCAAAAGGAAAGGACCAAAGTCTTTTGATTCTTCATTTGCAGAAAAGATACCGGGGATGTCAAGCCACTGGTTAGCAGAGGTGTTGGTGGCCCATGAGGTAGCTGTTCTTAGGTTGGGAGGTGGGGTGAAGGGTGCTCAGTAGCCACTGCTTCAGTGGTTGAGGGGCAGGTGTGTTTGCATCCACCTGCTTCTGTGTCAGGAATACAGGGCCTGAGTCTTTTTTTTTTTTTTTTTTTATTTTTTTTTTATTTTTTTTTTTTTTATTTTTTTTATTGGTGTTCAATTTACTAACATACAGAATAACACCCAGTGCCCGTCACCCATTCACTCCCACCCCCCGCCCTCCTCCCCTTCTACCGCCCCTAGTTCGTTTCCCAGAGTTAGCAGTCTTTACGTTCTGTCTCCCTTTCTGATATTTCCCACACATTTCTTCTCCCTTCCCTTATTTTCCCTTTCACTATTATTTATATTCCCCAAATGAATGAGAACATATAATGTTTGTTCTTCTCCGACTGACTTACTTCACTCAGCATAATACCCTCCAGTTCCATCCACGTTGAAGCAAATGGTGGGTATTTGTCATTTCTAATAGCTGAGTAATATTCCATTGTATACATAAACCACATCTTCTTTATCCATTCATCTTTCGTTGGACACCGAGGTTCCTTCCACAGTTTGGCTATCGTGGCCATTGCTGCTAGAAACATCGGGGTGCAGGTGTCCCGGCGTTTCATTGCATTTGTATCTTTGGGGTAAATCCCCAACAGTGCAATTGCTGGGTCGTAGGGCAGGTCTATTTTTAACTGTTTGAGGAACCTCCACACAGTTTTCCAGAGTGGCTGCACCAGTTCACATTCCCACCAACAGTGTAAGAGGGTTCCCTTTTCTCCGCATCCTCTCCAACATTTGTTGTTTCCTGCCTTGTTAATTTTCCCCATTCTCACTGGTGTGAGGTGGTATCTCATTGTAGTTTTGATTTGTATTTCCCTGATGGCAAGTGATGCAGAGCATTTTCTCATATGCATGTTGGCCATGTCTATGTCTTCCTCTGTGAGATTTCTGTTCATGTCTTTTGCCCATTTCATGATTGGATTGTTTGTTTCTTTGGTGTTGAGTTTAATAAGTTCTTTATAGATCTTGGAAACTAGCCCTTTATCTGATATGTCATTTGCAAATATCTTCTCCCATTCTGTAGGTTGTCTTTGAGTTTTGTTAACTGTATCCTTTGCTGTGCAAAAGCTTCTTATCTTGATGAAGTCCCAATAGTTCATTTTTGCTTTTGTTTCTTTTGCCTTCGTGGATGTATCTTGCAAGAAGTTACTATGGCCGAGTTCAAAAAGGGTGTTGCCTGTGTTCTTCTCTAGGATTTTGATGGAATCTTGTCTCACATTTAGATCTTTCATCCATTTTGAGTTTATCTTTGTGTATGGTGAAAGAGAGTGGTCTAGTTTCATTCTTCTGCATGTGGATGTCCAATTTTCCCAGCACCATTTATTGAAGAGACTGTCTTTCTTCCAATGGATAGTCTTTCCTCCTTTATCGAATATTAGTTGCCCATAAAGTTCAGGGTCCACTTCTGGATTCTCTATTCTGTTCCACTGATCTATGTGTCTGTTTTTGTGCCAGTACCACACTGTCTTGATGACCACAGCTTTGTAGTACAACCTGAAATCTGGCATTGTGATGCCCCCAGATATGGTTTTCTTTTTTAAAATTCCCCTGGCTATTCGGGGTCTTTTCTGATTCCACACAAATCTTAAAATAATTTGTTCTAACTCTCTGAAGAAAGTCCATGGTATTTTGATAGGGATTGCATTAAACGTGTATATTGCCCTGGGTAACATTGACATTTTCACAATATTAATTCTGCCAATCCATGAGCATGGAATATTTTTCCATCTCTTTGTGTCTTCCTCAATTTCTTTCAGAAGTGTTCTATAGTTTTGAGGGTATAGATCCTTTACATCTTTGGTGAGGTTTATTCCTAGGTATCTTATGCTTTTGGGTGCAATTGTAAATGGGATTGACTCCTTAATTTCTCTTTCTTCAGTCTCATTGTTAGTGTATAGAAATGCCACTGACTTCTGGGCATTGATTTTGTATCCTGCCACGCTACCGAATTGCTGTATGAGTTCTAGCAATCTTGGGGTGGAGACTTTTGGGTTTTCTATGTAGAGTATCATGTCATCGGCGAAGAGGGAGAGTTTGACTTCTTCTTTGCCAATTTGAATGCCTTTAATGTCTTTTTGTTGTCTGATTGCTGAGGCTAGGACTTCCAGTACTATGTTGAATAGCAGTGGTGAGAGTGGACATCCCTGTCTTGTTCCTGATCTTAGGGGAAAGGCTCCCAGTGCTTCCCCATTGAGAATGATATTTGCTGTGGGCTTTTCATAGATGGCTTTTAAGATGTCGAGGAATGTTCCCTCTATCCCTACACTCTGAAGAGTTTTGATCAGGAATGGATGCTGTATTTTGTCAAATGCTTTCTCTGCATCCAATGAGAGGATCATATGGTTCTTGGTTTTTCTCTTGCTGATATGATGAATCACATTGATTGTTTTACGGGTGTTGAACCAGCCTTGTGTCCCAGGGATAAATCCTACTTGGTCATGGTGAATAATTTTCTTAATGTACTGTTGGATCCTATTGGCCAGTATCTTGTTGAGAATTTTTGCATCCATGTTCATCAGGGATATTGGTCTGTAATTCTCCTTTTTGGCGGGGTCTTTGTCTGGCTTTGGAATTAAGGTGATGCTCGCTTCATAGAACGAATTTGGAAGTACTCCATCTCTTTCTATCTTTCCAAACAGCTTTAGGAGAATAGGTATGATTTCTTCTTTAAACGTTTGATAAAATTCTCCTGGGAAGCCATCTGGCCCTGGACTCTTGTGTCTTGGGAGGTTTTTGATGACTGCTTCAATTTCCTCCCTGGTTATTGGCCTGTTCAGGTTTTCTATTTCTTCCTGTTCCAGTTTTGGTAGTTTGTGGCTTTCCAGGAATGCGTCCATTTCTTCTAGATTGCCTAATTTATTGGCGTATAGCTGTTCATAATAGGTTTTTAAAATCGTTTGTATTTCCTTGGTGTTGGTAGTGATCTCTCCTTTCTCATTCATGATTTTATTAATTTGAGTCTTCTCTCTCTTCTTTTTAATAAGGCTGGCTAATGGTTTATCTATCTTATTAATTCTTTCAAAGAACCAACTCCTGGTTCTGTTGATCTGTTCCACAGTTCTTCTGGTCTCGATTTCGTTGAGTTCTGCTCGAATCTTTATTAGCTCCCTTCTTCTCTTGGGTGTAGGATCTATTTGCTGTTTTTTCTCTAGCTCCTTTATGTGTAAGGTTAGCTTTTGTATTTGAGTTCTTTCCAGTTTTTGAATGGATGCTTGTATTGCGATGTATTTCCCCCTTAGGACTGCTTTTGCTGCATCCCAAAGATTTTGAACGGTTGTATCTTCATTCTCATTAGTTTCCATGAATCTTTTTAATTCTTCCTTAATTTCCTGGTTGACCCTTTTATCTTTTAGCAGGATGGTCCTTAACCTCCATGTGTTTGAGGTCCTTCCAAACTTCTTGTTGTGATTTAGTTCTAATTTCAAGGCATTATGGTCCGAGAATATGCAGGGGACAATCCCAATCTTTTGGTATCGGTTCAGACCCGATTTGTGACCCAATATGTGGTCTATTCTGGAGAAAGTTCCATGTGCGCTTGAGAAGAATGTGTATTCAGTTGAGTTTGGATGTAAAGTTCTGTAGATATCTGTGAAATCCATCTGGTCCAGTGTATCATTTAAAGCTCTCGTTTCTTTGGAGATGTTTTGCTGAGAAGACCTATCGAGTATAGAAAGAGCTAGATTGAAGTCACCAAGTATAAGTGTATTATTATCTAAGTATTTCTTCACTTTGGTTAATAATTGATTTATATATTTGGCAGCTCCCACATTCGGAGCATATATATTGAGGATTGTTAAGTCCTCTTGTTGAATAGATCCTTTAAGTATGATATAGTGTCCCTCTTCATCTCTCACTACAGTCTTTGGGGTAAATTTTAGTTTATCTGATATAAGGATGGCTACCCCTGCTTTCTTTTGAGGACCATTCGAATGGTAAATGGTTCTCCAACCTTTTATTTTCAGGCTGTAGGTGTCCTTCTGTCTAAAATGAGTCTCTTGTAGACAGCAAATAGATGGGTCCTGCTTTTTTATCCAGTCTGAAACCCTGCGCCTTTTGATGGGGTCATTAAGCCCGTTCACATTCAGAGTTACTATTGACAGATATGAGTTTAGTGTCATCATGATATCTATTCAGTCTTTGTTTTTGTGGACTGTTCCACTGAACTTCTTCTTAAAGGGGAATTTTAAGAGGCCCCCTTAAAATTTCTTGCAGAGCTGGTTTGGAGGTCACATATTCTTTTAGTTGCTGCCTGTCTTGGAAGCTCTTTATCTCTCCTTCCATTTTGAATGAGAGCCTTGCTGGATAAAGTATTCTTGGTTGCATGTTCTTCTCATTTAGGACCCTGAATATATCCTGCCAGCCCTTTCTGGCCTGCCAGGTCTCTGTGGAGAGGTCTGCTGTTACCCTAATACTCCTCCCCATAAAAGTCAGGGATTTCTTGTCTCTTGCTGCTTTAAGGATCTTCTCCTTATCTTTGGAATTTGCAAGCTTCACAATTAAATGTCGAGGTGTTGAACGGTTTTTATTGATTTTAGGGGGGGATCTCTCTATTTCCTGGATCTGAATGCCTGTTTCCCTTCCCAGATTAGGAAAGTTTTCAGCTAGAATTTGTTCAAATACATATTCTGGCCCTCTGTCCCTTTCGGCGCCCTCGGGAACCCCAATTAAACGTAGGTTTTTCTTCCTCAGGCTGTCGTTTATTTCCCTTAATCTATCTTCATGGTCTTTTAATTGTTTGTCTCTTTTTTCCTCAGTTTCCCTCTTTGCTATCAACTTGTCTTCTAGGTCACTCACTCGTTCTTCCACCTCGTTAACCCTCGTCGTTAGGACTTCTAGTTTGGATTGCATCTCATTCAATTGATTTTTAATTTCTGCCTGATTAGCTCTAAATTCTGCAGTCATGAAGTCTCTTGAGTCCTTTATACTTTTTTCTAGAGCCACCAGTAGCTGTATAATAGTGCTTCTGAATTGGCTTTCTGACATTGAATTGTAATCCAGATTTTGTAACTCTGTGGGAGAGAGGACTGTTTCTGATTCTTTCTTTTGAGGTGAGGTTTTCCTTCTAGTCATTTTGCTCAGTGCAGAGTGGCCAAAAGCAAGTTGTATTGGGAAAAAGAGAAAAAGAGAGGAGAGAAAGAAGGAAAGAAAAGAGAAAGAGAAAAAAAAGGGGAAGAAAAAAAAGAAAAAAAAAAAAAAGAAGAAAAAGAGAAAGAAAAAGGAGAAAAAAAGAGGGTGGGGGAAGGAAACAAATCAAAAAGCAAAACAAATCAAAAAGCAAAACAAAACAAAAACAAAAACAAAAACAAACAAACAAAAAAAGAACCACCGGGGAGTATCTTCTGATTCTGTGTTCTTTAAGTCCCTTGGCTTCTCCTGGAAGTTGTCCGTCTAGCTGGTGTTCTGGGGGAGGGGCCTGTTGTGCTGATTTTCAGGTGTTAGCAGTTGGGGGAGCTGCTGTGCCCCTGCCGGGTGCAGGGCTCAGGGGGGGTTGTTTACCCCGTGAGGCCGCAGGAGGAACAGCCCCAGTGGCGGGGCAGCTCTGGAAACCTGGATTCAGCTCCGGCAGGAACTCCGTCTGCAGGGCCTGGAGGCTCCGGGGCGGGGCCGCGGATCTGCTCAGCTGGGGCAGGAGCGTCCTTGGTGTCCTGGGCCCTCCCGGCCTCTGCCTGTCCCGGGGGAGGCGGGATCCTGGACTGTGTCCCGGCGCCCTGTGCTCCGGAGCCTGCGCTGGTGGATTCGCGCTCCCGGGCCGCGCAGCCCCCTCCGCGGAGCCGCCGCCCGAGCCCCTCCGAGCTGCTCCTGGAACCGCGCAGCCCCCTCCGCACGGAGCCTCTTCCTCTGCCCGAGCCCGTCCGAGCTGCTCCGGGTCCCGCCGGGTCCCGCCGTGCGCGCTGCAGCCCTTAGGGAGCTCGGCGCACTCTCCTGGGCGCGCAGTTGCTGTTACTGTCCCAGGGAGCCCGAGGGCATCCCCGCCCTCCTGGTTCCTGCTCCAACTCCCCGCGAGCCCCTTTCCCCCGGGAAGGTCGGTGCAGCTCCTGCGTCTCCGGGACGGGGCTCTCCTGTCCTGGGGACCCTCGCCCCGGCCTCAGCCCGGCTCCTCGCGGGGCCCCTCCCCCTTGGAGGCCTTTGTTTCTTTATTTCTTTTTCCCCGTCTTCCTACCTTGATAGATGCGCGAACTCTTCTCACTGTAGCATTCCAGCTGGTCTCTCTTTAAATCTCAGGCCGAATTCATAGATTTTCAGGATAATTTGAAGGTTTTCTAGGTAGTTTGGTGGAGACAGGTGATTTGGAGACCCTACTCTTCCGCCATCTTGCTCCTCCCCCCGGCCTGAGTCTTTTAATGCTTTCCCTTCTCATCCCCAATCACTTTCTTACACAACTGCCATTAAGTCTTTTGTGGAAAGGTGCTCAGTCATTTCTGTTTCATCTATGTCTTCTTGTTTTGGATTTAGAAGTCTTGGATTGAAGACTTCCAATCCAGCAAGGATTGGAATCCAGCAAGCACAGGAAAAAATACTCTTCTCTCATGTGGAAAATGTTCAATACTTATTTCATTTATTCTATGCATTTTTGGGACATATAATGACTCTGAGGAGTTAAGAATGAAGGCCTCCTTCCTTAAGCTTCAAAAGATCAGATCTGTGTTTTGTTGGTTAAGATTATAGATATCTAACGGGGGATGGTGATAGTAGATACTAGATGGTGACGGATGCCTCCTCGAGGAGGGTCATGCCTTGCTTATCTCTGTGAGTTTGCATTCTTGGTACAGAGGAGATGCCCAGTACTTGGTTATTGAACTAAAGTCAGTACCACAAAGGGCTTCTTTTTTATTCCCTGAAGCTCTCCTCTGAGGACAAATGGACAGCCATTAGGGTGTTCAGTAGATCCAATTTGATTCTAATAAATTCACAGAAATTCTATGCATCTCTGTGAATACATTCATAGCATCTCTGATTTCAGAGTTTGAAGAGATCTTGAAGCTCCAGTTCTCTAAATTTGCCATCCATGATTGTCAGAGCTGAGCTAAAAAAAAAAAAAAAAAAAAAAAAGCAAGAAAGAGTCTCAAAATCCAGAAACAATGGGTAAACTGGCAAGGCAGGATTTAACAGGGACTTAGCCAACATTTTGTAAACAGTTGTTGAATATATCCTGTGTGACAAGCTAGTTGAGAATCAAGTTGCAAAAATACATAAGAACTAGTCTTTTTTTTTTTTTTAGAACTAGTCTTTGATGTCAGTTTCTTAGTAAGAAATAATAGAGGTGGATATAAAGTCTGATTTCAGTATTATCATAGAAAAAATAAATTATACTTATTAATTAATTTGTTCATGTACTCAATTATATGATTCACTCATTAATATGTGAACTGAGCGTATAATAGGGACAGTAGATGACGGAGAAGACTTGCCCAAGTAGAAAAGAACCAGGGGCTTTTGTTAACCAGTCTGGCTTGAATGCTTCTGGGGATGGGCTGCTCTTTGCCTCCTAGAGTGGGCCATTCATTTTAAAACAGCTCCCTAAAAAAATTATTAAATATTAACTTTAATACACTGGTCCTAATTCTACCATGTGAAAAGCTACAAAAAATTATAATTCCTTTCTAAATTACAGCCCTGAAAATAATTGTCTGAGGCTCCTGCTTATCTTTAAAAACTTAATTTGAACATCATCTCCTCTGTGAAACTCCTCAGGAGTTGTTTCTTCTCCTTTATTACTATGGGCATGGAGTCCTAAAACTTACTGTTCTTATTAGAATATCCTAGGGATTAATTAAAAATATAGATTCTAGAACTACACTCCAGTATATTAAGAAAGGTCCCCAGAAAATCCTGAGGCACTTGGCTCACAGGCTAGCATTTGTTCGCTGCTATGTGGAGATGAACTTGCACCTCTGGAGCATTTACTATATGCTTCAGTGTTTCTTTGTTTAGTTATCCTATCTGGGCATTATTTTTCTGTAAATATCTCTACTTTTACTATTAATTATAATTTACTTATCTCATTATCTATCTCTATTGCCCACCATACTGAAAAGTTGCAATTCATTTTTGGTGTTCACGAGGATTTATCACAGTGCGTTGCATCTGATCGGATCTCTGTAAATGATTGTCCAATGTATGAATGAGTGGAATGTCAGCAGCAAACTCAGCAGTAACATTGGTACCACACTCTGGGGTCAGAAAATTAAACCAGGATCTTCAGAAACACAACTTCTCCACTGCTTCTAGGTCAGAGGGCTAGGGGCAATAGGGCAACCCCCTAGGAGTTGGGAAACTTGGCTCATCATCACAGCTTGGCCAAAGAATAACTGCTGAGGCCTGAGGTTTCTTGTTTGTAAATAGAAGGGATTTGCCTGTATAATCTGTTGGCTTCCTTCTAGCACCACGATTTATTTAGAGTCACTGATATCAGTGTCTGGACCAGGATTAAGAGGACAATGATTTGTTCGATGAGAAATAGGGTGGGGTCAGGGGGAGGGAAGGGAAGTGATGTGAGAGAGGGGGTAGGATATTGAGAGAGGTTCTTGAGGCTCTTGGCAGGGTGTTAGTTAGGTGTGTCAACGAGTGTGTGGAATGGTCTCATTCCGCATCTGGAGGTGGAAGGAGTATTCAAAAACTTCTCTCTCCCCTTACTCTAGTAGGGGGAATGGGAGGGAGAATGTGGATTGGTCAACTAAATCGGGTCTTTCTCAGATTTTTAGATGTTCTTTATCATCTGTGGGTCATCAGATCAATAAAAATTCTCCGAAGATTTCACTGAAGCTGCAATGGGCCCCTCATTTCAGAGAGTTGCTTTGAATGGCTTGAAATAGTTACCACCTAATGGCTCTGCTGTATTCCTGGAGCCCGGAGCAGCTGTTTAACATTCAAGCTGCATAGTGCCAGTGAGAGCTCCCAACAGAAAAGGGAATTAACTGTTTGGTGTGTTTTAATAAGTGAGTGAGCAAAGATCATGTGAATCGATTATCAATTTGGCTAACTTTCTTGCAGGGCTTGTGTAGAGGAATTAAATGCAAACAGACTGCATGTTTACCAAAGAGGAATACACCTTGAAGTGGATATTAGGATTCTCAAATGTGATTTCTGTAATGCATTGGAGCTTTTTCTCCCCTTTCCTTATTTCTGTCAAGAACATGTGCTGGAAATGAAGGTGGAAATCACTTTAAAAATGATTAGATACAGGACTAGCATACAGAAGATCTATTCCTCCAGTAGGTATATTTGAGACCTCCCATCACCTTCTTGTGAGTCCAGAGGTCATTGCTAGAACCTCAGACTCCAGGGACACTTGGGGATGACAGTTTGTACTAACACTGGGGGGAGGGGGGCTTTACTTATGAATAGTCACATTCATTCCTTCGTTCTTGCTTTAGGAAGAGGAAGAGTACTTGTTTGGCAAAGATACACCACCTAAAAGCTAAATTGATATGATTTTACCTCCAGGGTGTTCACTGTTAGATAATAACTTGTAAAGTGGACTGAGGATGAACTTTGATGCTAATTCGTCCCTCCTCTTCCTCCTCTACCTCTCCCATCTCCGTTCTTTGCATTCTAACAGGGAAGCACAACTGTTTGTATATCCATGGCTGGTAAACTGAGAAGCCAAGGACACTGGGCAAGCTGTCTGAGAAGGTGGCTTGGGGAGAGAGAGAGAGAGACACGGACCTGTGAGAAGGAAGGGCCTAAGCCCTTGAACAACCACTTTCATGAGCCAGCATCCTCCTCTGTCTCCCCTTTCTCCCTGGGGACATTTCTGCGATGGCACCTAATATAGGTACGTGTCACACTTTCTGTTACCTACTGCCATTCTCTGAGCACAGTGCCAGACACTGAGCAGCTACTTAGTCACTGTTGTTGAATGGCCGAGTGAATAACCTCTCTTGAACTATGAAGTGGTTTTCGGGGTTTTGTTTGTTTTGTTTTGTTTTCAACTATTGGATCTTTCCTGGTATTCATCAATTTCTGGGGTCTGTTGTCAAGCATTGCTTTCCACTGCCTGACAAGTTGAAATTTAAAAGTCGAAAGATTTAATGGTTTATTTCATAACTATTGGGTCAAGTAAACTGGAAGGCCAGAAGCTTTTCAGGACCAAGGAGGAGAAGCTGATCTTAACAAAATATGAGAGTTGAAGCGACAGTGACATGCTGCATTCTTTGTATCTTCAAGAAGTAAATACAAATAACCTAAAGCAGCAGATTCATAGCGAGGTGACGGAAGTTCAATAAAGAGTTTGGACAAAAGAGTGGAGAAAAGGAACTATTACATTTTTACAGATTGGTGGCATAATGGAGGTCGTGTGCCGGGTGGCTGTGGACCGTGGAAAGGTCAGGGCTTGCAATCTCTGTCCTCCTGTCAGCATCCGCTGCTGCTCCAAGTGCCTTTTATGTCAGGTCCCCCAGGTTGTAACACTAATGGCCAGAAGGCTTGGCTCCCATTTCCTGAATCTTTCCCATCCTGCATGTTACAACTCACCAGACTTGTGGCTGCCTCCCGAGGGCCTGCTTGGTTGACCAAATTGCTTATATTTGATGAATTAAATTGTAGTAAGACCTGAAGGTTTGGTATTTTACTTTCTAGGGTTATTTGCATTTTAACTGGGTATGCATGGACTCTTGGTTTAGCTCAAAGAAATAAATTACCGATGCTTGAATTCCCAACCAGGCAGGTAGGTGAAACAGATATTTTTCTTGGATTTATGTTCCAGTGTCAGCCCTCAAATCATGTGAGAGCCAGCACATTGCTTTGCCTTCCTCTTCCTACCTCTTCTTTAACCTTTCCTTCCTCTGTCTCCTCCTCACCTTCCTCCTGCTTTTCCTCTTTCTCTTCAAATTCTTCTTTTTAAAGATCTAAATAGACCCAAGTCGGAAGTTTTACTCAGTATTGCTTTGTAGCCAAAGAAAATCTTGCCCAGTGTCCTTGGCTTTAGAATCATACTGGAAAGCGAAGGTAGTTATGAGCCAGTTGGCAGAGAAAACCCTGAGACTGAATGGGATTTGGATTTGGCCCTTTTAAACCATGACCACCTTTGCACTTCGGTAAACTGAGAATGTCCTTGGAGTTTCCTGCTTACTGACGTGGAAGGTTATCACGTGGAAGATTTGGGTTCACTGTGTCTCTCCTCTGTGGGAGACAGACTCAGAAGAATAGCATTAAGTGCAGCAGTAGATATAAGGTTAGCACAAATGGAAAACCTCATGATAGGAAAGATTTGAAGAAATGATTGTACGTGGTACTAAAAGCATAACTGCTTCAGTAGCTATTTACACAAAGTCACCTTCACTATGGTTATATCAAATTATAGCCAGAACTCAGGGGCCTTGGTGGACTTGGGGAACTTTAGAGGCTCAGGATATTACAATGATGTTATTATTTCTACTAATCAGCAAATGGTTACTCTAAATCTATATTGTTCAATAGAGCAGCCACTAGCCACAGTGGTTGCTGAGCTTCTGAAATGCGGCTAGCCCAAGCTGGAATGTACTACAAGTGCAAAACACACTGGGTTTTAAAGGTTTTCCTTAAAAATAGTCAAATATATTGGTTTTTTTTTAGATGGATTATACCTATATAATGTTTATAGTATTTTTGATTAAATAAAAGATAGCGTTAAAATTATTTTCACTTGTTTCTTTTGCTTTTTTTCAACAGAGTTACTACAAAATTTAAAATTACCTATGTGGTTGGCACTAAAATTCTATTGGACAATACTGGGGTGGATCACACATATTTTCAATGTGCAGATACTCTTTAAACATTGAAAAGACATTAAGTCATGTTTTACATTTATCCATTTTGCTGGATGAGTTTCCTCACTACCCTGGAGTTTGTTTCATAATCAGTACAAGGGCCCTGGTGATGGGCCTGTTGGGTATCACTTCTCAGAAATGTTTTGAGACCTAGTACCTCTTGGGTGTGTGCTCGGGAGGATTTGATGGAGCTCTCTCTCCTCCAGGGAGCAGCAGGGAAACTTTAAAGGACAAGTTTTTGCCTATGGATATAATATCTTATTTTGTGAGGGAGAGAACATCTTATTTTGCATACTACAAGAAAGATTGTATCTTTAATGAAAATGACAAGAGTTCCTTAGATCACCAGTGAAGGATGAGAGACTCTCACCTCAGGACAATTGAGATCCTCATTCCTATTTAGGATTTTCTTCTCATCTATAGGTCATTCAAGTTATTACCTGCCTGGATGGCCAATTAGGCTACAAGAGCTATGCTATAATCTCTGTGTATTACTTGAGATTGAATTTGGTTGTAAGTTACAATAAAACCCACCAAATAGGGGCTTCAAGAAGATAGCAGCTTCCTTCTCTCCTATATGAAACATGGTGGTACGGAGTTCCAAGTTGGTGCAGAGGCTTTCTTCTACTTTGTCCCCAGGGACCTAGGCTCCTTTTAGCTCCTCCTTGACCATCCCTGGCGTGGCTGTTAATCTCATGCTCCCAGATGACATCCTCCACCTTGTAACAGGTGGGGAAGAGGAAGGGGCAAAAAAGAAGGGCAGACTTTGTGTAGTAGCTATTTCTTGAAGTTTCAGAAGCTGCAACACCACAACCATAGTTACAGCTGATTGGCCAGACTTTAGTCTGAGTGGCCATATGCTGAGCTAAAATTTTCCGGCTGTGAAAGAAAGGCAGAATGGATATTGTGGGACAATTCGTAGTCTTTGCACAGTTCGTTGTTGTACGTTATAGGCATTACTTAATTACATATTACATTTTGCAGTACTTTAGAGCTCTGCGACATGGTTGCTTCCTATAACTCTGTATAGAAAAGCAGGAAAGCCTGCTTCATGCTTGGCCCCGATCCTTAAGAAAAGCCAAGCTATTTCTGGAGAATAACTGTCATGTGTGATAAAATAATAATAATAACATTTTACATTTGGGGAGGGGAAAGAGCTATTAACCTGTAACCTAATTTCGCGCACTCAGGATACCAGGAGCTTGATGCTAATAGTCAGGTAGGGTCTGCTTGGTCCTTATTAATATTTAGGAATGAATATGCCAAAAGGATTTGCTGAGCATGCCTGAGCTCACCCCTTAGAATGAGAAATACATGTATTTGGCACGGTTACTGGCTTAAGCCTAGGTCAGGCAGGCTTCGACACATCTATTGGGCTGATGGGACCAGAATGCCAAATGTCTTCTGTTTGCAGGGAGATTTAAGGGTCTGAGAAAAGTGTACTGAATACATGTGTGTCCATCCCTGCTGTCAGTGCATTGTTCTATGTTCCCCAGCCAATGGCATTGCGGGGCTCCTAGGAAGGAGATCCATGGTAGAGGTCAACAAGTTTCCACTGGAACCTTATTTTTTTGCTTGTATTTGACTTTTCTGGACCAGTGGCTTTCTGTATATACTGGTTGCTATAGACAAAGTTTCCCATAATTCTGTAGACATCTCCAAAATTTGAACTTTCTCCTCGATGGAAGTAAACTCTAGAGTTTTCTTTCTCCACCTTCTTCAAAAGAACTCTAAACTCTTTTTCCTGAACACTTTGTTAAAGGATCAGCTTTTTCTTTCCCACTTGCCAAGATTATTTTTCTTTTCATAATTTATTGCATTAAGGCTCTGAAGAAAAAGCCATTCCTATAATGTTAGATAAAGCATATTTATAGCTCCTTTAAAAGGTCCCCAGTTTAACAAATTTGTGTTATTTCACAAGCTTCACACACATTTTCCCAGATATTTATTGTAGTATATGTCGACAAATTATGTGGAATTTTGAGCCAGACTAATGTCTTTCTTTCTTTTTTTTTTTAATTTTTTTGAGCCAGACTAATTTTGGTTTGAATGCTCTACAATTTTACTAGCTTTGCTGCCTTTAATAGCTGTCTGGCCTTGGCCAAGTCACTGAACTGTCCTTAGTCCAAGCTGTGAAGTCATTTCCTTGATATCCGTCTTGCCGGGTTATTGTAAAGGTGCAAAGGAACTATGTAAAGCACTTAACGTAATGCGTGGTATTAAAAGAAGCAGCTCAGTAATCTCTATTGTTATTCTTCTATGCATCAGATCCCACTCTACATAATTTTGCAGAATTTTTTTCCAGTTTATACACTGTGATATCTCAAAAAGATATTATTTGCTGTGAGTTAAAAGCCTTTCCTCTCCTCCTTTTCACTCTTTATTTCTTCCTTTTTTATTTCTCTTTCTCCTCTCTTCTCTCCCTTTTCTATTTTTCACTTATGCTATATCGCATTCCAGATGTAAGATCCTCTTGTTAATTTTGCCTCAGTGGTTCAGTGTTTTCCTTCTCACAACATTCCTTTGGTCTTACAGACTAGGACTCCATCACTGGCTTTCAAATGCTAAGAATGCCAAATTATCCTTCGATTTTATTCAGCTGTAATTGTCAGTTTATACTTTATAACTTCATGGCATAGGGGTTAAGCCGAGTGAAGCCAGGCTAGGATTTTCTCCCGGTATTGACGAAAAGATCAGATCCTGAGCCTTTAGTATGCTCCTGCTTCGTGTTTCTTTGCCTTGGGGGTTGGGGAAGCAACTAGCAAGTCAAGGCAATGGATGGAGCAGGGTAGGTGTAAAGAGCGAGAGCCCAGGCTCTGCTGAGTCCCGTTGCTAGGCAACAGCATACAGGGAGCCGACACTAGCACATGCCTGCTAGCATCTTGTTGTCTTAGCAACAGAACGTTTGGGTGGAAGACTGGGGGGAGGAGGAAAACTGGGTTCAAATTTTCAAAGTTTCCTAGATCCTGGGGGTACCCTGAGGCCTGAACCCCATGTATTCATTGTCTTAATCTCCCCACATTGACTAGAGCTGAGGTTTCATGTTTTGTTTTGTTTTTTCTTTAGTTCATCACCCAACATTTGTACAAGGTCTTTTCTCAGAGCTCTACATTACCCAAATCACAGGGCAGCTCATTAGAGCCCATCCACTTCCAAGTCCTCTTGTGCTCCGCATGGCAGGGCCTATTCTATGGAATTTTAAAATGATCCCTTGCTCTAAGTACAGCCCTGTGGGACAGAAATTAAATGTTCGCTTGTATGGAAATTTAAATACTACTTGTTTGGTATGTGGACTGTTGCTAAGTCATTATCATTAGATCCAAAGTACTGTCACTTGTGAACTTTGCATTTGGTTACAAAGAGTAAGGACAAGAACAGAGGACAGGACAGCTTCCCTTCACCTGTTGAACTCTGTGATGTTCAGGAATGATTGCATTTTGTCCTGTTTACTCATCAGTACTTCACACATGAGCATATTCCCCTAAGTGTTGGGACCATGTCTTCCTCATCTCTAAGCTCTTTATCTCTAGGTGCTCCACTTATGCCATGGGTCCTGGCACATGGTAAGTGAATTTATTCTGGGAGTGATCTGGGAACCCATACAATAGGATACCATAAGGGAAAATACTCTAAATCTGTACAGTGCAGTGTAAAATCTTGGTTACTATTCCTGTGTGCCTGGCTCTAGTCCTGTGCTCTTTCATTCCTGAGACCACCTCCTGCCTTTGGCCCCCTGTGCTAGTGAACAGGTCATTTGTTCTCTCAAATCTTATGTCCTGTTTTGAAGATCTGTCATGCCCAGTTTTTTTATTTTTTTTATTTTTTTATTTTTTTTTATAGTTAAGCTCTTGCTTTTCCTATCTTCCCCAAAGACCTTGTAAGCCAGCCCTTGACTGAGATTCTTCCCTTCAGTTTTCAGATTTCATAATGTTGCCTATTGGCTCTTCTGGATTTTGCTTTATCCTAGAACCACCACCATTTTGTTCCACTGTCCCATATAGATCTGTAATTACAGGACTCTCTGAGGTTTTCTGCTTGGTTTGGTTCCCACCTGTTATCTGTTACTGCATCTTCCATGGATGCTTGGTACTCACCTGGGGAGATACTTAATTTTTGATATTTTTCCACTGCAGCCAATCCTTACTTTTTTTGGGGGGGGGTGTCTAGTAATCTTTTATATTATGATAGCAACTTTGGCCCTCACGCCTGGCCACTTACCCTCCTTCTCACTGGAGGAGGTCATGCAATCATGAAGCTAAACAAACAAAACAAAACTTACCAACAATGTGATCTATTTGAGAACTCAGTTATTTACTGTCTTAGCTATTATTTAACTTTTTCACAAACATATATGCCATTAGATGTAGAAACAAAAACCAGTATTTTAAAAACCCTATTCAATATCTAGCATAGGGGTAAGCACATAGTATTTAACTAACTAAGATCTCATTTTTGAATTAAATTGAATGTAGGTTTTAATATTTACCGGTGAGCCAGAACTTTCTCTTACTAAGACTTTGAATTTCTTCCAATGTGGAAGTTACCACCATATGCCCAGTATCTCAATGAAGTGATTTGGATCCTAAATAGCAACGAAGAGACTAGTTCTCTTTAAGTGGTGTGTTTTCTTTATACCAGCTTTACATTTTGGTTCTATATGCCCTGAATTGGTGTGCATCTTTGTAATGGAAACTACTGATATTCTAGTCCAAACATGCCTGAGTGATTCTCTCAAATAGCCCTAATGGGGGCCCTACTGTAAAGAGCTGCATGTAAGATAAGATGTAAAATAAGATAGTGTGCCTGGAATTAATAATCTTGGCAGGCTGGAAATCCACTGGCCCATTCAAGGGAAAATTTCATTTACAACAATTCCAAAGTTGTATAAACCATAACCAAATCAAGCTAAACAATAGAGATCCTCTGAGTTAACTTTATAAAATATATACTAATACATATATGTCAGTATATAAATTTTATATATTTGGATATACTTCATATATATGTGTATATTTTATACAAGTGTGTGTATATGTAAGTACACACACACAGACACACACACACATATATATATACACATATAGTATGAACATTTAATTCTCCATTACTTGATCAAGAGAAGGACCTGTATCGGCAAGTAAACCACTGACCCACTGATAACTGAAGACCTTAAAAGAGAAAAGTGAACTGGCCACAGGCTCAGCTAGGTATTTCTCTCCCTCCTTCTTGAACTTCTTCTTTCTCCTACCAGTTTCCTTATTCTAGTAGGATAGATCCCCACTGCAGTTTTTCTTGATCTTTCTTCAGATGATTCAACAGGTACTCTTCTCCTTGTTTGCAAAGAGACATGAGTTCACAGGTAAGGGCAAAGCTTGCATATTGTCCCTGATCAGATCCCCCAAGGGCGGCACATAGTTGGGGCAAGCCCCGGGTGAGCATGGTGGAGACACTGGTGCGGTTTAGGCAAGGATTGTGGTATCACTGGTCTGGGGAGCAGAAAGAGAGAATGGTTCCTACCCTAACATTGTGCTAACCTTATGGTCCCTTCTGGAGGACTCTATTTTGTGGAAGGATGCTTGTAAGACGTAGACAGGACAGCTTTCTGATGTTGTTGATCTATTGAAATAAAACAAGGCTCTTTCACCCCTGGGTGCTCAGGTACCTATAAAGCTGATATCTCCAAGGAATTTGCCTAGACAAGCTGGAATCTGCCCTGTTGTGAAAGGTCTGTTCTGCCCATTGAGGGAAACATGTGGTTCAAGGTCACATCACTACCGTGTTTTCATCGAAGAAAGTACCCTGCATGACCTCAAGTTCCTGCCTTTCGAATGATGAAGAGAATTCAAGCTTATGGCTGTCATTTAAATCTCCTTTCTGTAACTGAAATATGATTTGATCAGATTTCCTCGATTCCTCTCATCAATAGCTATAAAAGAAACCAAGGCTGTCTCTTTGTTTTTCAGGAAACTAAGATTCCTCAGAGTTGTAAGGAGGAATTAGAGATGAATGCCAGGGAGAGTCCTCCAGAATGATGGAGAACTGCATTCTGTGTCCCTAATCTGGGAGCAGTTGGACCTTTGTGGCATAACAATAGAGACCCTTCCAGGGCATGGCATTGCTGGAGCACCGGTGGGGCTTCCTAAATCCCCTGCTTCCTCACTTCTGCTGCTGCACAGGGCTCTGGCGATGCACACAGGGCTCTGCAATGCTCACCTCCAGCATAGGCCTCTAGGGTGCTGTTGGTGGGGTAGTGCTGTCCTAAATACTCCACTTGGTGAACTGAAGATCCTAGAGGATGCCTGGGTCTTCAAAACTCAGGGTTCACATCATGCTCTTCTTGTGTTGCATGTGGGGCAGGAAACAGGTGCTGAGTGGGATCAGCAGCACCCCCAGTAGGAGTGACCCTCTCTTCTCGAAAATGCCTCCGTGTACCCAGTGATACGCTGGGACTTGTTCTCAGGGCAAAGCCTGGGAAATGTGACTATCTCGCTGCTTGTCGCAGTCCAGCCAGTGGGTTGCAGGACGTGTGGGGATCACTGTCCACCACGTCATGGCTCTCTCCTGGTTCTGTATGAAAAAAATCACCAGTTCATTCATCGCTCATCAATCATTTCCCTCCGTGACTCACCATCGGAAAGTTTCATTCCTGAGTCCCCCTTTCTGAGGCTGGTAAATAGCATGTCATTCCAGCAAAAGGCAGAGGGGGCGGCAGCCCATCTGGACCCTCGAGTATGATTTCATATTTATGAAACAGCTTAAATGTCAGTTTGAGTGAAAAATGACACCTTCTCTAGCTTCTCCCATTAGTGCCTGTGGCTGCCGCTGAGTGCTTCTTTCTTACTTTCTTTCTTTCTTTTCTGTCTTTCTTTTTTAAGATTGTATTTATTTATTCATGAGAGACACACAGAGAGAGGCAGAGACACAAGCAGAGGGAGAAGCAGGCTCCATGCAGGGAGCCCGATGCGGGATTCGATCCTGGGACTCCAGGATCATGCCCAGGGCTGAAGGCAGATGCTCAACCACTGAGCCACCCAGGTGCCCCCCCTTTCCTTTTCTTTTTTTAAGGGCAGCTCTTGGCTTCTCTACTCGGTTCCTCCAAGGCAGTAATGGAAAGGTGATGGCTGGATGGACGGATGGCTGAGACTACAGTTAGACATCCCCACTAGAAAGGAGAGAGAAGTTGGGAAAAACAAAACAACAACCACAAAAAAGATCAAACAGAAGGACTATTTTGGTTTTGCAGGAAGTTTTGATCAGTGGTGAGGATCCTGAGACATTCTTCTGTTATTTGCTTTCTGGGCTTTAGGTTGAAAAAATAAATTAAAAAATTTGGAAAATAAGGATTTAGAGGTTAAGTCCTCTGTAATTTCACTACTCCAACAACTGTCATGATCATTTGGCTGTATTTCTTACAACTCATTTTTTAAAATTTATGTACAGGTGATTTTCTAAAGTTCAAAATAAAGTGTGCATACGACCTAGAACTCCACAACAGATCAGGACTTTAGGACAATCGTAATCTGGGGCTGAGGAAGGCTGCGTAGGAAAAAAGGCAAGCGAGGTCATGAGTGAATGCCTTCAGTGGAAGTTTCTATGTGGCCCTGGCATTTAAGACAGACTCTTTAATGAGGGTTTTCCTCTTGCAGGAAGGGTAGATTTGTGCAGTGTTGAAACTTGGCCTAGTCACGATGGACTTGGATTTACATATCCGGGGCACTCCTCCTACATGGGGTCTTTGTGTTCCCTGGACACACTAACAGAACTGGAAGGAGAGGGCTCCGCAGGGCTGGAGCCTCGGCAGGTGGAGTTCCATCCGGATGCATGAACTGCCTTTCTTCAGCCATCCACTGGGGGGAAGCCTCACCAGGGAATGGAAATACTGTTTTTCCTACAAGCTAGAGAAATCGAAAAAAGGTTGTTAGCTGCCTTAATGAGAGGTATGAAGAACTTTCCAGTGAAAGGCAGAATGGAACAGCAGAGCTAAGGAATAGGAGAACAGAGGAGGCGGTAGGTCTGGCGGCAGGCCTGCAAGGGATGCCCCCCACCAAGGGTCGAAGTGAGTAGAGCCTTACTCACACCTCTCTGGTGGCAGCCTCTGGCATTGCCAGATGATAGATATTAGCTCCAAGAGGAAACCCCTTCCTGGATCACCGCTTGATCGGCACATTACAGGTCCCCGAAGACTTGCCAATTCCATTGTACCAGACAGCCATGGGGCGAGGTAATAGTGGGGATCCAGGGAGAGACACTAGGTGACACATGGTTAGGACAGTGGTAAATTTTGGTTTTGCGTTTGCTCAGCTCAAAGTGGGAAGAGTGTTGAGATGCTTTTGCCATGTTTGTGACATGGAACTGTCTTCGTCTTCCCTGGGGGGTGGGGGTCACCATTGTCCTGCTGAGGGTCGAGTAGGTGGGAGGAAAGGAAACTTTACTTCAGTCCACAAGTGGGTAGTAAGATCCTTCAATACCGGAATTTTTAGAACTGTTAATAGGCAGCTTTTTATTGGGACTTGAGTATATTCCAAACTAATGAAGGTAACTACCTGGAGGGAAAAATGGTGCTTTTCTTTATCATCTCTGCTTCTTCTTCCAGGTTTTCTTGTATCCTTTTACTTAGCTTAGAAGTTATTTAAGCACTGAGGTTTTTTTTTTTTTTTTTTCCCATTAAAATTATATTTAAATAAAATATATATAAATATTTATATAATTATATAAATTATATATTATTTAAATTTATATTTAAATATTTGCCCATTGCTACCTAGTCTTAGTCATTAATTTTAATATCTGTAATTAAAAAATTATTTTATGGATGTGCCTTATTTTATTTAAGTATTTCCCATGGCAGGTTCCCTTTTGTTACTTAAATTTTTGCCATTATAAATTATGCTCAGTGAATATCTCGTAGTATACCCTCTCCTTCTACCCCAAGTTTTGGATCTTTGTGGGGAGCTCTAGTTTCCAGAAATGGAATGGAGTCAAAGGGTATAAATATTCTTGACCTCTCAGTATGTATGAGATGAGGGAGCTAAGAAAACTTCAGAGGACTAGTATTTTACTGAGGCTCTTTGCATAAAGAAGCCAGAAAAGATAAGCAGAGAAAGTATAATTAGGATCAAGCTTCAGAATTCTGACAATTCCTTCTTGAATAAAAAACCATGTTGGCCCGCAACTATTCCCTGCATGTGAACCCAGGAAGAACATTGGCTTTTGGGAGTTTCATGGTGGTGATTTAATAGAGAACATTGTTAAAGCCAGTATTTTGCCAAGGCCAGGCTTGACAAAGGAAGAGAAAAAGAGAGACTGCCCCTGGCTCATAGGCCTCAGGAAAAGCAGAAAGTAGAGAATAGCGGTATCAGTGGGAAAGGAAGCTGTACCCTTTGCCCTGCTTGGTACACGGAGTGGTGCAGTCCTTGGGAGCACGCAGCTCTGAGGCAGGAATGGTGAAGGAAGAACCAAACTGCAGCCAAGTCTTAGCAAGACACACCCAACAAAAAGGGAAATAAGTTGGAGCGCCTGGGTGGCTCAGTTGGTTAAGCATATGAGTCTTGGTTGTGGCTCGGGTCATGATCTCTGGGTTGTGAGGCTGAGCCCCACATGGAGCCCCACATCCAGCCTGGTGTCTGCCCTGCATCCAGCTCCAGGTCCAGCTCAGTGCTCAGTGTGGAGTCTGCTTAAGATTCTCTCTCTCCCTCGCCCTCTGTCCCTCCTCATGCATGCACACACACTCTCTCTCTCTCTCTCAAATAAATATATCTTAAAAAAAAAAAAAGGAAATAAGTTAACCTAGCATTAAACTCTGTGGAGTAACTCAGAGAATTGGATATTCTGATTGCTTTTTTAAGGACATGCATAGGCAGCTTATAGTATGATTTTTTTATGATTATACGAGTAATATCCAGTCTCCAGAACATTTAGAAAGTATAGAAAAATATAAGGAAGAAAAATAGAAATATAGAAATATCCCAATTCTCACACTGGAAGTAATTGTTAGGATTTCTGTTTATTTCCTCCACATTCTTGTGTGTGTGCACTCAAACACACAAGTGAAATCATGCTGTGTGTAGAGTTCTGTAGATTACTATAGCATATAGATATACTAGAATGAGTTTAAACTCATTATATTGTTGGCATTTATGTTACTTTAAAATTCTATTATATCTAACAATAAGATGAATACGTTCACATTAACTTTTAAAAATCTTTTCAAAGTTTTTCCAGACTACATTCCTTAACTTGAAATTTTTGGGTCAAAGGATAAAGCAATATATCTTAAATTAATTGATTAATTTTTAAAATTCAAGTATAATTAACATACGATGTTATATTAGTTTCAGGAGTGCAATATCATGATTCAGCCATTCGGTTCACTGTTCAGTGCTCATCACGATAAGTGTAATCTTAATCCAGGATATGGGCAATTTTAAGGCTCTTTCATATTTGGACTAATAGTAGTATGAGCACTTGGATCTTACCACACTCTTGCCAACAAAGGGTTTTGTTTCGTTTTCAATTTTTCAAAGGTGATGGATACCAATTCCCTCCTTACCCTCTACCTCTCTATACCAGCCTTGACTGAGTTAATTTTTTTAAGATAAAAGGAAAAAAAAAAAAGAGGTTTCAAGGAAAGCCAGTGTTAGAAAAAAAGCTCTAACAAGACGATGTGCTGGAATAGGACTGAAAAGTAGATTAAAAAACTGAGAAGAGGTTGATTTCCTCAATACTTTAAATTATTAAAAAGCTTCAAGTGACAATAAAGAAAAAGAGCTCTCAAGACCTATTCATCTTGTTATATTATGAGAGAGAGAGAGAGAGAGAGAGCTTGAGAGTCAACTTTGATCTAAGGGAATGCTGCCTCAGATCCATTTGGGAAACGGATAGGATATAAACCACAAAAAATATCAATAAGTAATTATTCTTGTATTTTATGTAAACTCAGAATCTTATGGCTAGCCAACATTTTTATTAGGAGGTCCAGATATTAGAAAATTCAGCCATCACGGTTTTGAGAATTGCTGCAATTATAGTTAAACATGCTCTATTAACACCATTCAGAGTTATGCCTTTTGTTTTCATTTTCTAACTTTTGTTTGTAAGTCTAATACTTACAGAATTAGCTTTGTCGTCTATTGACAATAGTTCATTTTATTTATAGTCTTGTTTGAGAAACAGTTCTCCAGGACTTGGATGTAACACACACACACACACGCACGCACACACATGCACAGACACACACACTTTCTCAAAGCAACTACGTAAGCATGATAGAACAAGGATGACTAATGTGGGTCCCTTCTTTCTTTCCTTAATTGTTCCCAATCACCTTGGTTTCATCTCTAGACTTTGATTACAATTTTCATTTTATATTTATGCATTCTAATCATATAATCACATGTCTCTTTGGACCACCATATGGTTCCCTGTCTTTAGGCTAAATTTGTCTTCAGAAAGCCTCTGGCTTCTTTCTGCTGGCTGCCTTAAGGCTAGGGTAGTACGCCATTCAAAAGTGAGATGCCAAGCTACTGATTACTAATTTTTCTGTCCTGTGGTGAAGGCATGTCAGCTGTTCAGAGCAGGGATGGTGCAGCAAGGCTTCCCAACCTGCTAAAAAAATATTCTCTCCTACGTTCCATTAATGACAGATTCATTTAAGCTAGTGGTTCTCAATCTTGTTCAGTTGACAAAACACCTGAAAGAAGTAGTGTTCTGAGAACTCCATGAAATATTTATATACTTAATACTATTTACAAACTAAGAACACTTAACCAGCAGAAAATATGACTGTATTGTATGCCGCAGTATGAAGTCATTTCCATAATTGTATACACCAATGAACTAAGGATGATCCTAACCTTTTCTGGTAATATTAATGTAAAACTTAATTGTCTTGTCATTTGCGAGGACTCACCAAGAGCAAAACTATAGCAGTTATGAAAGATTTAAGAAAATCTTTGGTTCTCTAATGGGACAAAATCTTAAGAAAGTAAGTATTCATTGAAATGTCTTTTCATTGTGAATTCATATATAAACAACTACCATTATTTAATTTCAGCAACAGAACACCTCAAACCAGCTTTGCTTTGAGGGCTCCTAATTTGTTCTATTAATCTCCTGTTTCAAAATGTAAAAATTCCCTTAGAGGTTAAGCTGGGCTCTAGTAACGTCTTAGTGTGAATTACTTTAATCAGATAATCACCTAATGTCTAGCCAATATCAGCTGCCCTGTTATCTGTTTTCTTTGCTTTAGTCTATTATTGTGATTTTTAAACTTAAAAATTCTGGCTGCAGATTCCTTAGCTTTAACTATATAATTGCTTTTCTGGTCTTTTGAAGCTTACAACCTCAGGATCATCTTGAAATCTTCCTCCCTTTCACTGTTATCTGTTTTGATTACTTCATGCTGTATAACAAACTGTTCTAATACTTGATAACCTAAAACAGTTATACAATAATAATTTACCTTATTGGTAAACCTGAAATTTGGTTAGAGTTTTGGAGGGGAAGGCACATCTCTGCTCCATGCTGAGTCCTCTGGGGCTAGAGTATTTGCTTCTGAGATGGCTCACTCCCACTCCCTGGGAAGTCTGTGCAGGCTAGGGGCTGGGGGCAGTGGTGTGCTGGAGCCAGCTGTGTTGATGTGCAAATCAGTTGTGTGCATCTATTTCCCAAATTCATTCTCGGTGGCATCGTTTTGTGGTTTGAAATCAGCGACGGCGGGAATATTTACACCATGGGAACTGGCAAATACTACAAATCAGAGCTCCCACCTACCTCCAGAAAGTTAGTGGTTCAATATTTAAAAGCATGTCACTAGCTGGGACCTCACCTAGGGATGAGAGCCAGGGCCTCCCAGTCTGTCCCGTGGACCTTTCCACATGGCCTCGCTTCTTCACAGCGTGGTGACTGGGTTCCAAGGACAAGCATCTGAGAGAAGGAGCATGAGGTGGAAGGCATATCACATTTTCTGGGCTACCCTCAGCAGTCATATAGCACCACTTCCATTGTGCTCTATTATCTCAGGTGGCCACCAAGACCTTTCTGGTTTCAAGCTGAGGGGACACAAACTCCAACTCTTGGTGGGAGAATGGCAAATTATAGATGGTCTTGTGGAACCAAAGATGCTGTCGTAACCATTTTTGGAAAATGCGATCCACCACACCATTATACCCAATCAGTCAGACGTGTATCCTTTTGCGTCTCTTGCCTTGGAAACTATAGGGATAATTTGTGTAAGTGAAGCAAGGGCATGAGATCATAAAAATCAGGATCATAAAATCAGTATAGGCAAGACTGGGGAGACGGAAAGGGACAAAATGTACTCAGCAATAGGGGGAGGGTCACCCTGTTTGCAGAAATAAGTGTGCTTTGGTGAGTACAGAGTTCTAAAGTTGGAGTAATAGGTTATGGTAAAATTCAAGGTGACCTCTCTATCAGTTTCTTATTGCTTTATAATAAGTTACTACAAACTTAGTGGTTTAAAACAGTGCACATTAATAAATAGCTTTATTTCTATTTTAAACTATTCCTCACAGGTTCATTGGTCAAGGTTCCGCATGTTTTAGCCAGGTTGTCTGCTCAGGCTCTCCTAAGTGTGAAATCAAAGTCCTTACCTTGATTCAGTGATCTGTTTCCAAGCTTCCTTAAGCTGTTGGCCGGATTCCTGTCTTTATGGTTGCAGGACCCATTGTCTTGCTAGCTGTTGGCTGCTCAGCTCTGTGAGGCTGCTCTTGGATCCTTGGAGAGGTCGTACATCTCTTCCCATCTCAGCAGTGGAGAAGCTGCCCTGAGCTGAATCTCCCTGACTTCCCTTTCGGAGACTAGCTGGAGAGAACTCCCGGCTTTTAAAGGCTCTTGTGATTAGGTCCTACCTGGATAATCTCCTTTTTTGAAAAATCAACCGTGCCATCTAATGTAACTCAGTTATGGAGTGAAATCCGTCAAGTTCACAGTCCCAAGGACTATTTGAGGAGAGGAGGTGGGAAATCTTAGGGGTCATTTTAGAGTTTTGCCCACCGCAGCCTGGACAGACTGAAGATCCCCCCTTCCTGTGTGTTAACAAAACTTGTCCAGCAGCGTGCCAACCTCGTGGCTTTGGATGTATCATTTAAATTATCCAAGTCTCAGTTTCTACATTGGAAAGAAGGATAACAATATTACTAATTTCTCTGTCCTACAAGGCTGTCATGAAGTGCAAGTGGGTTAATGAATGCAATGGCGTTTTGAAAAACTTAGTGCTCTGTTGATTTTGTGTTGAAGAATCCCCACTTGTCATAATCCTACTCTTTCGTCAAGTCTCGGTGCCGATTGCATGTACTCCAGCTTTCTTGTCGCTTCCAGCAATGCCACCATCCCCGGATCTCTACTAACAGTTTATCTGTTTGCCTTTTCTTGTGCTATTTTGTATAACTTTCAATGCAATGTGTCTTATTTTCCCTTATGGCCTGTGAGCTCCTTGAGGGCCTTTGCTCTGTTCACAGAACCTACAGAAACCCTAACAAAATGCCTCCCACGCGTTAGGGGATCTCTACATATTTGGTTGAAGAATGAATGAAAATTAATATGCTGGGATAGCAAATAGCATCAGGATGTTTATTAAATGAAAGAACCCACTAAGCTATGGCTGAAATTTTTGTTCCTGTGTTTCTAACATTGCTGATAGCTAACTGAACTCTCCTGGAATACATGTCTTCGCTCTGTAGGAACAGGAGTTTTGGCCAAAGACGTTTTGTCAGATGGCTGCTGGAGTGTGAGCTCTGTGAGGGCAGCTGCCGTGCCTCCCTCTAGTCTTGGCACTATTTTTGCCTATTGGAGCCAAAGAAATATTGAGGGAAGGGATGAATGAATGAGTATTGGCTCTGGTATGGCCCTAATAGAAAAATGTTGGTTCTGGTATTGCTCACTGATCCAATTCCATGGATTCCTCGTCTAGTCCCTAGTCACCCAGGTGAGTAGGGACTGGAACTCATATACGAAGGTGTCCAGCAGGGTTTACAATCCTGGCAAGGTGGCTAACCACGTGTGTCCATATTCTGCCTTTAAGGATCCAAAAGCCTACTTCTGGTGACGGTGCCAGTAAACCCAGTACCCAGCCCCAATTTCTCAATGCTTCCTTCACAGGAGCTCAGATTCCTGGCAGTCAGTAACCTCAGACGGCTTCCCCCGCCCCTGCAAGCTCACCTCCCACAGACTCAGGGCTGGCTTTTCGTCCACAGCAATCTAGATAAAACTGCCACAAGGAGACAGTGTCAGAAAGCAAACTTACAAATCACAGTTCTGCATTGTCTGTAATAAAGTGTAAATCCAGCAAAGGTGGTGGCGAAGTGATAAAAATAGCAGGGTTATTATGCTCATCTCTAATGCATTTAATGTAACAATAGATTATTCCATTGTCATTAAATGAAGGGAAAGTAGGAGGATCTAATTCTATCTCTAGATTCCTTAATAAGCACCTCATTGTCAGTAAAATCATTTACATTGTTCAATCTCCAAATAAAAGAGAAGGATGTACAGTGACATGTACATTGGGCAGAGAACTGGGGACTGTGAAGGCACTTCAGACCCTGTGGCCCAGAGTTAAACGGAATCCGGGAAGGAGGCTGGTGATGAACTGCTATTTGTTCTGAAATGAAGTGCTTCACTGTGGCGGAATCAGGGAGGTAGTGTTTTGGTGAGATGGGATTGACAAATGCTTCGCTTTATCCACCTCCTCACACCCCCATGAACGTGTGATTTTGTGGCAGCATTTGGAGATGAGATTTTCTACTGTATGGGCTTCTTGTCAGGATGAATGAAGACCCTGTGTTAGGGAGGCTGCAGGAGCTGCCGCGGCCTGTGGGCGGAGCTCTCGCTCCAGCTTGAATCACCTGCAGGTTCCAGGCCTAGCTGCTGGCCTGGCTCTGCTCTAGCCCAGGCCAGTGCTGTTTGCAAAATCTCTGCACTGGGGCTGCCTCGTGGAAGAGCCCCAGCACAGATCTCCTCCTGCCAAATCCACAAATCCTCACTATTTGCAAATCAGCTATTGATGATCTATTGACAGGCAGGGCCAAAGCAGATTCTCAGGAGTGGGTCCACAAATTTACTCAACTACATAGCCTGAAAACACTCCCCCCACCCCCCTCTTCCTTCCTTGCTTCATTTTTCCATTTTTCCTTTTTCTTCCTTAAAGTCCTTAGACATTTCAAGCGTAGGGACTCTTAAAGATAATTATCAGGGGCCACAGGTTTGTTGAGGGGTGAAAGGAAAAATCATTTGAGAGCTACGTAGATTTAATATCTTATTTTTAAGAGATAGAGATTATATACACACATACACATATGCATATATACCACAGTGCTTGACAATATAAATTCCAATATCAATTCAATGGATTAGGATTCTGGGATGTGGTCACTGCTAGCCGCGTGTAACTATTTAAAATTAAGTGGATTAAAATTAAATAAATTTAAAATTCGCTTCCTCACTTGCATTAGCCAGATTTTTAAATGTTCGATAGCTACATGTCATTCATTACTGGCCACCGTATTGGCAAGTGAAGATATAAAACATTTCCATCATTACGGAAAGTTTTATTGGACGGCACTGGGACAGATAAAAAGAAAAATAGAGAATGAGAAGAAAAGAGGAAAAATTGAATATGGAGGGGGTGAGAATCAGACAGTGGGATAGGTTACTGGAGAGAGGGAATTAGAGTCAGATAGACTCACACACAGAATGAAAGCCACAGATAGACCGGTGTAGCTAGAGATTGTTGTACTTAGACACAGACTAGGAGAGAATTTCAGAAAGGCATTCTTACTTTATAGAAGATCTGGAATTCTACAGATAAAGGTTTTTTAAAACATGATCCATTTTTGCAACTATAAGCAAGAACATGTCTCTGTATCACCTCTTGGTACTTTTCATGTTGTCCAGATGAAAACAAATGGACAGTTTCTCTTGGCTTGTAGATCACAGATTATCTATACGTAGTCTATGCAATGTCAACCCAGTTTGTTGGGAAGTTTTAAAAAAAAAAGTCTTTCAGGTGTTATTATGTATGTATAAAATAAAATGATTAGTTTATTTGCACTGAATCAACACGTTATTTTGGTGCCATTCAAAGAGTCATAGGGGGAGATCCCTGGGTGGTTCAGTGGTTTGGCGTCTGTCTTTGGCCCAGGGCGTGATCTTGGAGACGCAGGATCGAGTCCCACATCGGGCTCCCTGCATGGAGCCTGCTTCTCCCTCTGCCTCTCTCATGAATAAATAAATAAAATCTTTAAAAGCAAAACAAAACGCAAAGAGTCATGGGGCTGGAAAAGACTAAGAGGGTAGGTTTGAGTGTTAACTATGTCCGGCCACTAATTATCTACCTTATATTGAAAAATCTTAGGAATTTGGATTTTTTTTTTAAATAATAAATTTATTTTTTATTGGTGTTCGATTTGCCAACATACAGAATAACACCCAGTGCTCATCCCGTCAAGTGAGGAATTTGGATTTTAATAGCTTAGGTTTGAGTGTTAACTGTGTTCGGCCACTAATTATCTACCTTATATTGAAAAATCTTAGGAATTTGGATTTTAATAGCTTACACTTCATAATTCTATCAACTGTACTGTTGAAAGTTCTTCCTTTTAGCTAACCAATAGTTCTTTTGCTGTAATTTATATCTATAGCCTCTTGATCTTTTGCTTGGTGTCCATCGAGACAAAGGAAATTGTTTTTGTTGTTGTAGTCTGTATAATGCTTGTTTGAACTCTGAAGGACCCAATGGGGAATAATAACACTGAAGGTTGGGCTTCCTTCCAGCCCTTAGCTTTTCTTGCAATCTTTGCTGCACTTGTTTAAGTAAGATGACAGGTAAGGCTGGCAGGCTTGGACCTTCTAACTTTTGTGTCTAGTCCACAGTTTTAGAGCCCTAGCAATTTTATTGTATTTATCTTTTTCCTGGCATGATTAGGCACTGAATAATTGGTTCGTAATAATACTCCCTCCCACTGTGATTCTGATATGTAAGTCAGAATGCAGGTTTATTAACTTGCAGTTGGAGAAAAATCTGGCCCGAGACTGAGTTCACTCAGAAAAATGCATGACAGTTCAGAAGGTTTCTTGGTGAATATAGAATCGGAGCTGGATGTCCTCAAGGGACAGTGCTGTCAAGGCTTGGTAGCCTGATGAATTGTCTCTCTCGTCCCAAGAGATGTTTCTGTCTGAAGAGCCAGAGCATTTCCAGCCTGAGCACCCTGATGCCCGAGTGGAGCCGGGGAGAGACAAAGCCTGCTTCTCAGCTCTCCTCTCTGATGACCACTGTCACTTGCCTTTCTTGTTGAATCGTCCTTCCCTTTCTCAGTAAGCATCCTTCTGTAACAGTTTACACTTGACAAGTGTACAGATCACTTCTAATTAATTACAGTTTAAGTTGGCTACCTCCTAGTGACATTTAGGGAAGCATTATAAACTAATTTGGTAGTACATCTCCAAATCAACTTGGGATCAATTTCTGCTGAGGCAGTGCTTTTTTTTTTTTTTTGACAGCTTTTCATTCATTCAGAATTTATTAATTACTATTCTCGCTAGGCATCAAGAGAAGCTCGTAGATTATAAAGATGAATAAAATTTTCCTGATTTTGCAGAGCTTGCATTCCAGTTCAGAGGTAGATTCATAACAATAATGATGATAATAGTGACATCTTACTATTATTTCTTGAGTACCTGTAGTGTGCCCAGCACTATCTCTGGACCTAATAACCATTATCTAATTTGGTCTTCATGACAACCCCTGGAAAAAGATATTATTTCTATTTTATGCAGGACAAAAACCAAGACGCAGGAGTTAGGTACTTGCCCAAGGTCACACAGCTAGAAAGGGATGGAGCGGTGCTCAGATTCCAATTCTGATGTCCAGACTCATGGTCATTTCACCATATTGCATGCCACCCACCAGCCTTTCATCCTCCAACTGCAAATTCTACCAACTGGAATTATAGGATAAGGGGTGTGTGGCTCTGCTGGAGGATCCCCATCCATACTCATGGAATAAGTAGATCATCTACGTGGAGCCACTAAAGCTGAAAAGCCTCTATACCCTCTCCACACCTGTGGAGGGAGACAGACGCACTAGAATTGTGTTGTGAAAATAAGATGGTGACAGCTGGAGCAAACACACTGAAATTATGGGGGATGGCAGTTTTCATGGGCATATCAGAAGCATGTGAGGGGTTAAATGATTTTGGAAAGCATTTGTGGCGTCCTCAGAGGGACTGTTGGGTGATAGAAGCAGTGCCAGGGACAACGTTGCCTGCCACTAATGTGTCCATCCTGGCTGACACTATCATGGCCCTGGTTTTCCTCATCTCAATTAGGATAACTCTACTTTCTCCATTGTCTCATAACCTGCGGATTTACTTTGATCTCTGAGGCGAAGACCCTGGGAGTGGGCTTCCTGTGAAGGACAGTGTGAGTGATGGGAGGAGCTCTTAGCTGAATGGAAAGCACCTATCTCCACAGAGAAATCACTTCTTTCCTCTGAGCCTCCGCTTCCTCATCAGTAAATATGTGTTGCCTCCTTTAGCTTTTTGATAGTGATTCTTCATGGCTGGTTCCAGAAGTAATACTTCCTGCCCTTCCCTTTTCTTTTTTTCTTTCTTTCTTCTTCTTTCTTCTTTCTTCTTCTTTCTTCTTTCTTTCTTCTTTCTTCTTTCTTCTTTCTTCCTTCTTCCTTCTTTCTTCTTTCTTCTTCTTTCTTCTTCTTTCTTCTTCTTTCTTCTTCTTTCTTCTTCTTCTTCTTCTTCTTCTTCTTCTTCTTCTTCTTCTTCTTCTTCTTCTTCTTCTTCTTCTTCTTCTTCTTCTTCTTCTTCTTCTTCTTCTTCTTCTTTTTTTTAAAGTATCCTCTCTAGTCCCTGACTGCCTCTTGGCCATCTGCTGCCACATTTGAGAAGTGAAGCATATGGATAAGGGCAACCTCTGATGCTGCCACCATTTACAAACAAGATTGGGAAAGCACTAGAAGGAACCTAGCATTCTTTTCTCTCCTACTTCTACTTCAGGTGTGGGGAAATAGGGGTAAAAGAGCAGGGACTCATCATCTACGGACACGCTTGCCTTGCAGCAGAGAGTTGATGGCCCCTTGTCCTTGATGAGCACATATACCCCCAACATACACACACACACACACACATGTAGGGACGAGAGGCACCATGTCTTTATTTCCATGTGTGCTGGCATGGTCAGTGCCCCTGCACTCAACAACAGAGCATTGGCACTGTCCCTCACAAAGGAAAAACATAAACAATAGGGACCAAAGGATTCAACTATGTTACCCCTTACCATGCTGCATCTTGGTGAGACCTTGGTGAAAACTCAGGTGGGTTTATAGGTGGAGCCCAGGGTTTAGATTCAAGGAAACATGAGTTCTAGTCCTAACTTTGCCTTTTTACCAGCTATGAGACCTCTGCCGCTTACATCCTTTCTTCCCACCTTCACTTCTTTTCTGTCAAATGAAAATCGTAATAAATTTTTGTTTCGCCTCACCCTGGTGAAGCTAGAGTTAGATGATGGGTGGGAAAGCACATTGCATATTCTAACACGCAAAACACATGCAACACAGCAAACCTCTCTATCTGCTGCTGAGTAGGAGCAAATCCTGTAGGAAGAACACAAAGGAAGATTTGCTTTTCTTTTCCTGGGCATGAATTAATTTCTGGGCTGGAAATAGGAAAAGTATATTTGAAGGAAATTTGTCTACTTTCTTTGGGGCTCTCTGGGAGTTTACTAATTTTAATAATCCCTTACAGTTAGGAGGCAACTAAGTGGTTAAGAGCATGGACCTTGGCACCAGACATCCTACGTTCAAACCTTGGCTCCTGTGTGGCCTTTGGCAAGTCTTAGGACTATTCCATGCCTCATTTTCTCCAGCTGTAAAATATGAGAATTGTAATAATAGCTCCTTATAGAGTTGTGGTAAGGATTAAGAGAGTTAATATGTGTAAATTACTGGAAGGTGGCTTGGTACATAGTAGTTTTGATTATTATAACTATTATGTCACTTGCACCATTTCCAAGGATGTGTACATATTACATTTCATTTGGTTGTCCTCACTGCAATCTTGAGCAGTAGCAGCCACATTTTCTAGGTCAGGACACTGATTGCTGTGGTCACTCCCTCAAGCTCACACAACTAATGAATGACAGCATGGCAGCAAGTGTCCCGGGCTCTTTACAATATGCTTTGACTATTGTTCCCTTAGATCCCGAACCTGAGAAAAAGGCTGAGGATTCACATGACAGTCAGCCCCCTTAACAGGTCATCATGACAGACTCATTCCTGAGCTAAGAATTGAGATTTTGGATTTGTGATCAGAATTTTTAAGCAGACTTAGAGCTCTATTATGTCATGAAATATAGGAAATTAACTTTTAAACTTGGTTTTATTTTTAGCATTAAATGGCAATAATGTCAACTTTTAAAGCAAAAAACAGTATTCTTTTCATGATTTAAAGTTTGTACCCTACCTACTTTCATCATGCAGATTCCTATTGAAACAGAGGACTCAAGAAGAAATTTAAAGATTAAGAGAAGGGAAGGGTTCATCTGGCTTTGGGTGGAACAAACTTCTTGTTTTTTCTGTGAGAATCAATCCAGGACAATTCTACACGTATTTATACGTAATTTCTATTTCATTCAAAATGAAAATAGGTTTGTTAGGTCCCTCAGGGCAAATGTATATATTTTATGACTTAGATCGCCTACATTACTGAATATGAGAATGTCAGTGACATAAATGGTGCTGAGTTTTAGCCATTAAAATGGTGATTTTTGGACACAGTGAAATTTATCCTGAAATTGACTAAAAGGCGGGAATTTGAACCAAGAAGGACTGATGCTCATGACTGAGGGATGGGAGCCACTCACTTTTTATTTGGATAAGATGTGAGAGGTATAACCTCCTGGGGCAGCAGGGGCCAGCTGGTAGCTCTCTGAGTCTGGCTCAAAAGTTTCTTTTGTTTCCTAATATGAGAGTAGAAGTTTGTGCATTATTTCATTTTCATTTTCTGACAAGAGAAAGTATATGCATTCACCTGAAGAGACCTTGTTATTATTCTAGAATCAAACCTAAGCAGACGTTTATGGAATGGGAATTTATTTAAAGAACTTTGAGTAACACACTGGACAGTATCTTCGGTGACAGCCCTGTAAGAGACACTAAAACCCTTCTTAAGCAGACAGTTCTTATTTCTGCTTTCTGTAGAGGCCGGAGGCATAATATTAAATCCTAACTTAGTAAAGGCCCTTTTGTTTTCTTTTTCTGAGAAGCCGAGGAGCGTAAGCTAAGCTAGTACCCAGTAACTATGTTTGCTGATAACTTACCTTAAGCTGCAGTGGAACTATGGAATCTAGATGGTGGTCAGAAATCCCAGTGTCCGTGGGGGCCTGATGAGTCACATCGGTGAGTGAGCCAGGCTGGGTGCTGCCAGTGGCATGCGGGACGGCGTGTTGCCCACCAGACAGGGCAGCTGCTTCCCTGCTCCAGCTGACGGATGCCATGAGAGAACATGGGCATCATCAGATCTTCTGATCTTCAGAAGAAGTAACAAACCCAGATTATATGGGACCCCCCGGTGGCTCAGCTTTTGAGCATCTACCTTTGGCCCAGGGCATATCCTAGAGTTCTGGGATCGAGTCCCACATCAGGCTCCCTGCAAAGAGCCTGCTTCTCCCTCTCCCTATGTCTCTGCCTTCTCTGTGTCTCTCATGAAATCTTTAAAAAAAAAATCCAGTTTATATGTGACGTCTTCCCATTTTTAAAAATCGGCAGCACATTCACACTTTTCAAAGTCCGGTGTGACATGGGGAAAATAACATATGTATGGGGGTTTCAGCATCATCTGTCCTGGCAAGTTTGGAAACAGCCTAAACATTCATTAATGAGGGACCAGTGAAATAGATTGTGGCACATGTATTCAATGGAATGTTATGCTGGAGAGAGAGAGAGAGAGAGAGAGAGAGAGAGAGAGAGAGAGAGAGAGAATCTTTACAGCCTGATATAGCAACCTCAAAGACATGGTTAGTAGAAAAATCTAGGTGCAGGGGTGTACATAGTATGCTTCATTGTGTGAAAAACAGAGGGAGAAGGGAATATGTTTGTGTGCATATAAGTCTGCTAGGGTGCCCTAACAGACTACCACAGGCTGGGCAGCTTAAAAAATGTATAAATTTACTCCCTAAAAGTTATGGAGCCTAGAAGTGCATGATCAAGGTGCTGGCAAATTTGATTTCTGGCTAGTGCTCTCTTTCTGGCTTGTAGACAGCTGCCTTTTACCATGTCCTCATGTGGCCTTTCCTGTGATGTTCATGCAGAGAGAGAAGAGGTCTTTGGTGTCTCTTCCTCTTCTTATAAGGACATTGATCTTCTTCTTAAATTAGGGCTTCACCCTTATGACCTCATTTAGCCTTAATTACTTCCCTAAATGTCCCCTCTCCTAATGGCATCATGTTCAGGCTTAGGGCTCCAACATATGAATTTTAGGAAGTTACAACTCAGTCAATTATTTTTACGTGCATAGAATATATTTAGAATGATAAACAAATATTCATAACCTTAGCTGACTAGAGATGAGGAACTGGAATATGCTGGACAAGTGCATTCCTTCTTGTGCACCCCCTGGAGGAGCCAGAGTCATTTTTACATCGTCCAAGTTTGAGAGTTGGACTTGGCATCTCACTCAGAGAGAAGACCAACCCTCTCCCTCACTTGCAGTTGCTACAGGGCTACTACTCACTTCTCCAGGCAATATTATTTTTCAGAAAGGAGTTTTGGTTCCTTAAGTGCTATGTAACTGCTTGCTTGAGACCCCAAAGTTCTGCCCCATATAACACAGAACATAAAAGAATACCAAACACTAAAATCTAAGGAATTGTGACTCACTGAATTAATCGTCCAGATTCCATTTCATTTATCAATGAAGAAACAGGAATATTTATGCAGCATATTAAATGTTCAGCGTGAGTCTCCCCTTCCATGTGGGCAGAAAACTCATTTCTTGAATACAAGGAATTGCATTTTCTATTTTCCCCATTCCTCCAACCCCCCCTTCCTCTCATATTCAAGCCAACAGCAGGGCTATTTACTACTAGCCTAAGTATATCTGTTCTCTGGTTCATAGCATGGGAAATCCAACTGGGTAAGTGACTTCTACTGCCATGGGGGTGGAGTGGAGGTGGGGCTGGGGTCAGCTACCATTAAGGTACTTCATGCAAAATACTCTAAAACTTTTGTTGCATCTCTCCAGGTTTCAAGGAAGCCGGGAAACTATTGATGACAATGCTTATCCATCCACAAATCCGGGTGCAGGTGAGAAGAAGGATAGGCAACTTCCCAATGTCAATAAAAATGATTTTTTTTGGGATATATCTCAGCCAGGATAATTTGTTGCAATTCTATCTTTCTCTTTATCTTACCTATTTCTGCCCCCAAAGGTATCTTGTTGCTTCGCAAATGCTATTAAACATGGCAAACACCACACTGGTTCTACTTTTGGGTCTACCGTATATAATCGTTTAGTTTAGGCATTGGGCGGGAGGAGCCCGAGGGGTGCTGTTTCTGTAGACTCTGACGTAGACCAGGTGACACTCAGAGGGGGTAGCCACTTTCTCTTCAGCCAGCACCATCCCAAGAAGCTATTTCCTCATCCCCAGGGTCTAGACTAGGCCCAGACAAAGTGAATAAGGACCTGGATGCTCAAATCAAAGTGAGATTTGGGTGGCTTCCTCTATAGTCCTCATGACACCCCCCTTCCCCTTCAGGAAGTTGACAGTCCCTTGTATCCCTCACCATGTGCAATCACATGGAAGGTCTACTTCCTCCTCCCCCTCCTCCTCTATTCTCTATAGTACTTTAGTTCTCTTGGGCTTTCCCTGTTTGCACCTGGGTTCCCCCTCCTTCGTTCCCATTGGTTCTGGTGGGGAGTGGGGTTTAGTTTGAACCAGTTCCATTTGGGGAACTGGGGGAAACTGAGGATATCAGAACAACATCTACAGTTTATAATATGTTAATTTCTTCATTTTCATCATCGTACTCTGGTATGTAAAGTGCAAACATTGGGGAGGACTGCGTGTAGAACATATGAGAACTCTCTTCACTATCTTTACTTCTGCAGTTTAAATGTTATTTTAAAATAAAATATTTTTAAAAAGATTTTATTTATTTATTTTAGAGAGAGAGGGAGTGCGTGTGGGCAAGTGTGAGCGAGTGTGGGGAGGGGCAGAGGGAGAAGGAGAGAGAGAATCTGAAGCAGACTCCATGCTGAGCGTGGAGCCCTACATGGGACTCAGGCTCGTGACCGGGAGATCATGATCTGAACCAAGACCAAGAGTCAGACATTTAATCAACTGAGTTACCCAGGTCCCCCCAAATGAAAGATTTTTTAAAAAGGTGTCTGGGGAAATGAATCTACATGCATGTTCCAAAATATTTCTCACAACTCAGGCTTCACTTTGCCACTTCACTTTGCTGCTTCCACATTCAGGTATTTCTTTGAGCAACACCCTGTGCACATTGGTGGGGGCACCCATTCCCTCCCCACCACCCATGTATTGGCTGACTGAGGTAACGATGGGAGACAACGGAATGAATCAAGGTAAGATGAGTTGTGAAATCTCAAGTGGAATTGGTCGCAGGGCAGTAAAAAACAATTATATATTGAGTTATAATTTTAGTGCATTGAATTGAGAATGTGACTATGTGTGTAATCTAATTTTTTAAAAGATTTTATTTATTTGTTTATTCATGAGAGACACACACACAGAGAGGCAGAGACATAGGCAGAGGGAGAAGCAGGTTCCATGCATGGACTGATGTGGGACTCGATCCCAGGTCTCCAGGATCATGCCCTGGGCCAAAGGCAGGAGATAAGCTGCTGAGCCACCCAGGCATCCCTTAATCTACGTAATTTTAAGACGCTTTTCCTATTGGTACACTTTTTATTTTAGTAAGACAGGTCTCTTGGGTGTCCTCGGGAACATGTCCAATGACAGCAGAGGACAGAGGAGACTTTTCTAGATTACTCTTCCAGGGTGTGGACCAATGGCATCTACAAGGGGGATGTAGTTACTATATCTGGCTACCAGCCATGCCATGTTCCTGGACCCTTCTCAGAGGTTCTCCAAGTAGGTCCCTGGGGGTTGTTACTCAGTTGCATTCTCTCCATGGCTTACGGAGCCCTGAGTAACCTGGCTCATGCCGACATCTCCAGCCTTCTGTCATACTTCCATTTACTAAACTCCAGTCATACTAGATTCATTCTGTTCAGGTAACATTGCTAAGCTCCCCACTACCAAAAGTTGGTAACAGTAACTTCTCCCGTCCCTACAAGGCTTTCATGCATTTGATCTTCCTTTTTTGGGGGGAACAGTCTTCTCCTAGGCCTTCTCATGGTACCTTTCCATCCTTCAAGTTTCTGCTTCAATTTCACCTTCACGGGAAGTATGTTCTGATCAAGAGTCTAAAGTAGTCACCCTGTTACTCTATCACATTAACTTTTTTCCTTCCTTTTTTTTTTTTTTTTAAATCAAACATCTGCTAATCAAGTGCTGCATTTTTTTTTTAATTTTTATTTATTTATGATAGTCACAGAGAGAGAGAGAGAGAGAGGCAGAGACACAGGCAGAGGGAGAAGCAGGCTCCATGCACCGGGAGCCTGATGTGGGATTCGATCCCGGGTCTCCGGGATCACGCCCTGGGCCAAAGGCAGGCGCCAAACCGCTGCGCCACCCAGGGATCCCAACTTTTTTCCTTCCTAATGCTATCATAATCACTGATTATTGTTGATCCATTTGTATACTTGTTTATCATCTGGCTAGAATGTAAACTTCATGAGGACAAGAATTGCTTGTTCACCACTGTGCTCCGAAGCCTGGAAAAAGTAGCATTTGTTGCATTCAGGAATGAGGGAAAGAAGTCTCTTTGCTGCATTTGCAAGCTTGTGGGGTATAGGAGTGTAACTCTGAGCATTCCCGGAGTTGGGGGTACTTCCCGTGGGGGCAAAGGAGTCTCGGTGCACCTTCAGTCTGCGGAGGAGAAAGCACTGGCCTATTGTAAGGGCAGGTATTGTAAGGGTAGGAAGAAGGGCGTTGTGCAGACCATGCTGAAGCCCCAGGGGTGCTTTTCTCTCTGTGAAATTTAAGGCTAGAGGACATATGTTCTGTTGGTGTAGAGGACATGAGTTATCCACCCTTTCTCTTTCTTTCTCTCTTCCACAAATATTTTTTTTATGCTAGAACTTAGCACCGTGCCTGGCCCATAGTTAACACAACTATGAGCAAGGCAGACAGTTCCTGGCCCTTCTATTACGTACAGAGTAGCAGGGCCGACCAGACAAGGGACAGTTATGATTCAGCATGAGAGGTGCCCTGAGATGAGACAGACTCGGAAATGGATTTTACTTGTCACTTGGATTCATGCCAGGTCAAGAAGAGGATGAGGAATCTTGTGGGGCTCCTGGATACCCAAGAGCCCTTAATAATCTGAGAATGTGGGGATCCCTGGGTGGCTCAGCGGTTTAGCGCCTGCCTTTGGCCCAGCGCTCGTCCCAGGATAGAGTCCCAGGTCGGGGTCCCTGCATGGAGCCTGCTTCTCCCTCCTCCTGTGTCTCTGCCTCTCTCTCTCTCTGTCTATCATAAATCAATCAATCAATCAATCAATCAATCAATTTTTAAAAAAATAATCTGAGAATGTGTTATGTTTCACCAGGCAGCTCTCGGGCTAGGCTCAGTTACCAATAATTAACTTAACACCTATTGACTTCTATCTACCTTCTCCACATCTTTTTAACCTGCCTGGCACCTGGAGGAATTTTAGGCTATCAATAGAGCATCTGGGCCTAGAATCAAGGGACTAGTGTCTAGATCATTACTTTGATGAGTATAAGCCCTAAAAATGTGTTTCCCTTCCAACTTTTGGTAAGGGGGGGGTGGGGCTTAGCAATGTTACCTGAAAACCTACAGCCTCAGACAACTCTTATGAACACCAGAGTTTAAATAAAACAATGGCATTGGGAATGCAGGGCACCTGGCTGGCTCAGTCAGCAGAGCATGTGACTCTTGATCTTAGGGTTGTGAGTTTGAGCCCCATTTTCATATAGAACCTACTTAAAAAAAAAGAAAAAAACAAAAAAAAAATATTGGCATTGACCTTTAACCACCAGGAATTAGAGATTAAGTCTTTCTTGTTTCCTTCTTATTTCCAGCAAACCTGGCTCCTGGTAGGTATTCAATAAATAACTGCTGAATATTAAATAAATTGTTTTGAGGCAATCAATGAGATTCATAATCTTACTTAACTTCGCTTTCCTTATGTCTAGAATGAAGATAATAATAGGTGCCTTGAAATGTTGTTAAGAATATGAATAAAATAATATAGGAGGGGTCCTATAGTGCCTGGCCCATATAAAGATTTCAGTAAAGGTTAGTTGAATCTGGATCTATGGGAGGAATTAGGAGCAGACACTTTGGGGTCTAGTGTTGTTCATGTGGATTCTAACCTTTCTAATTGTGCCTTCCTTACTGCAGAGGCCGGAGAGCTGCAACCTACATTTCTAGACTCCCTTGCAACTGGACTTTATGGTTCAGTTGCATCAATCTGATACCCTTGGTAGACGTAAGTTGGGAACTGAATTTAGAAAAGATAGAGGGAGAGCATTAGGTATCTTTTTTTTTTTTTTTAATACTAATGTCCCATAGTAGCAGAAACAGTGTGGTTGTAGAACTGTTAGATATGCTGGCTTCCTGTGTGAGCAGGAATGGTGGCTCCTTTGACTAGCTGCTTCCATGTTTTAGTTTTTGGGATTTTTCCCAGAAACCAAGCCAATATCTATTTCTTCAGTAGTCTTCCCCATAATAATTTTCTGAGGCATGCGATACAATATAGTACTTATTTTCTAGGGCTGTCATAACAAATCAGCACACAGTGAACAGCTTAAAACAACAGAAAAGTTATCCTCTCATGGTTCTGGAGGCTAGAAGTTCAAAATCGAGGTGTTATCAGGGCTACACTCCCTCTGTAGGGTTTACCAAGAATCCTTCCTGCCTCTTCCTGGCTTTTGGTGGTTGCCAGCAATCTGCTATTTCCTGACTTGCAGCTGCACTGTTCCAGTGTTTGCACACAGCCTCCTTCCTAGGTATGTCTGTTTTCACATGGTCTTCTTCCCTATGTGTCTCTGTGTCTTCACATGGCCTTCATATACAGGCACTAGTCACTAGTCTGTAGGATTAGGCACACTCTAATCTGGTGTGACCTCTTTTTATCTTAAGTAAACACTAGGTGCCTGGGTGGCTCAGTCAGCCTCTGACTCTTGATTTTGGCTCGGGTCATGATCACAGGGTCATGAGGTTCAGCTGCACATGGGGCTGGAACCAGCATGGAACCTGCATGGGATTCTCTCTCTCCCTCCCCCCTTTGCCCCGCTCCCCCCTTTTAAAAAGTAATCACATCTGCAAAGATTCTGTTTTGAAATAAAATCACATTCTGAAGTTTCAGGGAGACGTGAATTTCAGAGGGACACTGTTCAACTCAGTATACAGTGTAATAATCTCACGTTGCTCAAACTACCTAGAGTGAATTCTGTTCTCTGGAACTGGACAACCGGACTGATTTGGATGACCTCTGAGGTTCTCAACCATCTCTGACACTGTAGGATTATACTGTGAATAGTGAGGTGTTTGACCTGTGTTGTGATTGAAAACGGTTAGGCTCAGGCACCAGCAACCATGCAGAAAACTTCACTGAAGGGGGGCTTTGCTTTATTAAAGTCATCTATGATGATTCACTTGTGCATGGGGAAAGCAGCAACCCCCCTTCTCTTTTACAGAAACCTACAGAACCATTTCAGGCTGACTTGTCACTTTTCTTTGCCCTTCCCAACCCTCCTCATGCACAATGGAGTATGCTTTGGTAGACGGAGACTTTTCATGCCCAAATGGTCCTTCAGTGTTGATTCTATTCTCAGCAAGAGAAACTTGCCTAAAAAATTAATCCAAAATTAGGTCCATAGGGAGCATTTCATTACAGAATCAGTGAAATGATTAGGGTTCGGCAGTTGAGGAGGAACTTGGAAATTCAGATGTAAGCCAGGAAGATTGCCTGGTCTAGTTACCGCCATTAGTACTTAGAATGTGTGAGACTATATATATATACACACACATACACACAAACATACATATATATGTAGTTTTATATCACTGTTATTATTTATTGCTATTTATTATCATTATTATTAATTTCTATTCAATTTCTATTAGTTTTCTATTTCTGCCATACCAAATTATCACACACTTGATGACTTAAAACACAGTCATTTATTATCCTCTAGTTCTGTAGGTCAGAAGTCTGGGCACAGTGTGGCTCAACTCATGATGTAGAAATCAAGGGAAGCTCTGGGGAAGATTCCACTTCTAGAATCATTAAGTTGCTAACAGAATTCTGTTCTTCGTCATCATAGGACCCTGGAATTCCTATGTCTTTGACACATGGCCCCCTTAATCTTCATCCCAACAATGGAACATCAAATCTTTCCTCTGCCTTGAACCTTTAATTTTCCTTTCTGCTACCAGTTGGAGAAAGATCTCCGCTTTTAAGGGTTTATGTGATTAGATTAGGAAAACTGGATAAACCAGGATAATCTCCCTATCTTAAGGTCAACTAATTAGTAATCTTAACGACACCTGCAAAGTCCCTTTTTGCCATGTCATATAATGTATTCATGGGAAGAACACCTAGGGGTGAAGGTCATGGGGACAAAATTCTGCCCATAACAGCATATTGTCTGAAAAAACTGAATCTAGAAAAAGATTGAGGCTAAGTATCTTGCCTAGGGTTACACAGCTGGCAAGAGAGTACAGTGATTTCATACATTTTCACAAAGGCATAGTGAGGGCACACATTGTGCCAGGAACTTTTTTAAATGCAGAGGATGTAGCAGTGAACTAATAGACAAAAATTCCTGTCCTCATACAGTCTATGGTCTCGTGGAATTTATCTGACTCTTGCCTGTTAAGGCTCTCCTGCCTTCATGCTGTGTAGCTCTTGCATGGAGTTCTCCAGGTCCTCATAGCCCCTCTATGGGTGTAGGACTACTTCACTTCCTGAACCAGTGCTGCCTGGGATTTAGCCAGAATACTAATCAGACCTGCTTTCTGTTTGATGAACCAAACCTGGGCACTCTTGTGGGCTGCCATTTACAGCTATACCCTATGCCAGGATGGATCTAATCTGAAGTACTGGATCCCACACATCCCGTCCTGCCTGGTAGCCCAGACTTGCAGTAGGAGGTGCTGTTCTTTCTGCTTCCTGTTGGCTTCTTTACAGGGGGCTGGATCCTTCCCTCTGATCCTGCCCTGCCTCTCCCAAGTACCACCTAGGGATGCTGCTCTGTGTGCTCTGCTGTATAACCCTGGTAGAGATGTCCCTGACCTCTGCTCTGCCAAGTGGACCCACCTAGCCTTATCTCTGCTTTTCACCTGATTCACACCAGCCACTGTCTCTTCATCTGAGCACGGATGCTGGCAAGGTAGTGTTAAAACATGATTAAAGAAAACACTTTGGGTGATACAAACAAAATTAATTTAATACTTCATGAGAAGCAGACAGTTTCCTTCCAGAGAACCGCAAAAAGGGGTGGAAGGCAAGGAGCTTTTACAGGATAAAGAATAAAGAACAAAAAAGAGACAAATAGGAAGTATCTGGTTGGCTGGAGCCACATTGTTAGCCTAGAGTTGGCTTGGTGTTTGGGGATTGGCTGACCGGAAACATTACATTTATGGTTGAGCAGAACATTTATAGGAACACAAACATTTACCTAAATATTGGTTTGCTGACCTGTCATACTGGGCAGGAGCACTCCATCTTGAGCCTAGAAATTTCAATGTTCAGTCCTATTTTTCCATTATTTAGATATGTCCAGTTTTGATAAATTGCTTGATGTTTCACTTAATTTTCATAGACAAAATCTCAGGAGCAGAAGTGAATGGAAATAAAATAAAAATGGAAATAATGAATCCTATCAATTTTACCTTCATGATATCACGCACATTGCCTGCTTCAGGTCCTTCTCCACTGCTATATCAGCATACTCAGAGTCTATGGTGTAGAGTGACAGTGTTAAATATTACCAAATTGTTTCTTGATCTGATTTCATTTTTTCTCTCCTGAAATTTTGCCTCATCCAGTCAGCAGCATTTAATATCTGAGAAGATTATATCGCAGAAAACAAACAGGAGTCGAATAACCAAATCTGCAGAGAACATGAGTCAAATTATTGACTTCTGATGATCAAAAGCTGAGCTTTATGTACAAATAATAATATGTGATCACTCAGTTTTTTCGTGCTTTCCCAGTTCCACCTTTGTCTATCTAGATAAGCTTCCACAGGCTGAGGGGGGGACAGAATGTTTATGGGGAGCTGGGAAGGAGTGGACATTGTGAGATGCTGAGTGTATACCATAGTAGAAATGCTACATTACTTATAGGGGCCCTGAGGTGGACATGGCCTGTGTCTCATGTCATAGGCAGATTCTGAGAAAATGAAAGTCACGCAGAGCTCCCCAGTCATGGAACATTATAGTATTGGGGCTGTGTGAGATGTGTAGGCTAGGAGTCTGAGGCAGTCTCACCAAACTTCTTGGCATGGACAGGAGAACAATCAAGTGCTTCCTAAGCACCTTGGAAGGTTGCAGGGGAAGCTGTGAGACCTGGATCTGGGACCTAGGTGAGTTGAACCATTAGAATGCAGTGGCCGTCTGCAAGGACACCTGCCAGGATTGTGAGCACCTGGTTGTGCTTGTGGCAATGCAGGTCATGAAGAATGAAGACCAACTGTCTCGTCCTTCCTGTCTCTTGGCCCTATGTAAGTCCCTCTGCTGCTACTCCCAGGGTCATAGACACCCCATCAGCAAGGCCTAAGATATGTCTCTATATATTCTGGGTTCTACAGAGAAACAGAACAAATAGGATGTATCTAGAGAAAGAGATAGTTACTATAAAGAATTGACTCACACTGTTATGGAGGCTGAGAGGCCCGAGACCTGCACTAGGCAAGCTAGATACCCCAGGAGAGTCAATGGTATAATTCTAGTCTGGTTCAAAGGTCTGGAACCCAGGAGAGCTGATGGTGTAAGTTCAAGTCCAAGTCCGAGTCTGAAGGCAATGGAAGACTGATGTCCCAGCTCAGACAGTCAGAGAGAAAGAATCCTTTCCTGTTCAGCCTTTTATTCTACTCTGGCCTTAAACAGAATGGATAAGGCCCACCCCTATAGGAGAAAGCAATTCACTTTGTTCAGTCTACCCATTCAAATGTTAATCTCATCCAGAAGCGCCCTCGCAGACACACTCATATTATTGTTCAGCCAAATATCCGGGCACCCTGTGGTCCAGTCAAGTTGACACAGAAAATAAACCATCATATGCTGAATGGACTGGGATGACACAAACTGACAGAAAACAGGCTCCTACCTCCCTGTGCAGCCTCTCTGAGGCTTACAATAGAAATTGAGTTGAAGTATGAAAAAAAGAAGCTGCATTGCTTACAGATCTGTGTCTATGGCCCACGTTGACTTATCTGCTCTTATACTCAGTCTTCACAGGTGCAGTTGAGAGTACGTCTTCCAGAAGCCTTTTTGGAGTCTCATGAATACAAGCATGCCCCCTTCCTCTCCCGGGATACTACCTCTCTGCAGATGTGCTGTGGCTCCTGCAGCCATCTGTGTGCTCCAAGAATGCTCAGCACAGAATCTTACATAAAGCAGGAGTTGCTTTTGAATGGATGGATGGTGTGACCTTTCTTCGGGCTATATTGAAGTTGCAAAGAAAGAAGTTAGAAGGCCGGGGAGGGAAGCACAGAAAGATGAGTATCTCCTGGGAAGAGCACTGGGCAGAGTATCTGGGGACCCAGGACTTAATCTGAGTCCTGCCCCTGTGGCCCTGGCACATTGCTCAGCCTTTCTGTTTCCTCAGCCTCATGATTGGCATCCTAATACCTCTCCTGCCTTCCTCAGAAGCACTGGGAGCTTTGAAAGAGATTTAAATGGAATATTTAATATGAAAGCATACAAAATATTACAAAAATTCTATAAAATGCATGGTTGGTTTTTGTTGTTATTTCATTGGTGTATATGTTGTGTCCACAGATTCTAAGATTCTAGTCATCAGGAACCTTGGACCTTGCATCTTCCTCAGAGTTCCAATGCCAGAGAAGAGCTTGGCAGGGGGCTCAGCACTTCCCTGCCAACCTGAGCTGCATTGCTGTGTGGGCTCACTGAGGCCCAAAGGGACTCCTGACTCCCAGACTTTTGACTGTGTGTTGTTGTAATATAAGTAAGAAAACTCCAAAAGTGGTTCAGTGAAAGGAAGTAAACATGGAAATGATTCCCTGGCTCCTCTGCAGAAGAGGTCAGGTGCAGGACTCCTACTACACATAAGGTCCCGTTCTGAGTGCTGGTGAGAAAAAAAGATTCGTTAAGAATCCCAACCCTGCCATTTCTTGGGGAGTGGAGCACCTGCAGTATGTCAGTCAGGTAGTGTGCTTTTCCTGTGTTCATACAAGTCGTCTTGTGACAACTCTGTGTGGTAAGGGTGGCTCTCCCCGTTTTGCAGTTGAGGAGATGTGGAGGGTAATAGAGCTGAGGTCTCGTACCCAGAAAATGCCTGCTAGAACTGGGGTTCAGAGTGATATCTCAGTGCAAAGCCCTTGCTTTTTCCATTGTGTGACATGGAGCATGGATCTGGTTTATAATCTAGGATTTTACACAACCCTCCCTTTTTTTTTTTTCTTGAAGAGAAAAAGAGAAAGCAGATGGATAGGTAGATTTTTTTAAATGGCACTCTTAGAAATGATCATGTTATAGGGTACTTGTACATTGTCAGGCTCTAGTTTTTAATTTTCCATGAAAATTGCTTTGCATTTATAACCAATTTGGCCTAATGTGCTTTTCTCCCTCTTTAGCGAATATTGCCAAATATTTGCAACAATCCCCTAGATGTTTTGTGCTAACCAAGAACTTGGTTGTTCTTATCGTTTTTTTTTAAATGATTAAATTAAAATTTACCCTCAAAGGGTTAGGACTCTGAAAGCATACCATTTTGTTGGTTTCAGGCCCAGGAAATGAATCCACATGGGAAAAAAAGGGGGTCAGATTAATATAAATGTAGGGACCTCTACATCTCAGTGGACCTGGGCTGGGGGTTTGGGCAGCATACAGCCTGCCTGAAAAAGGCTTTGTGACCTTGGGCAAGAGAAAAGAAGTAGAGCCTGGGGAGAGAAAGTAATACAAAAAGAGGAACGAGAAAATGAGTTGTAGGAAAAGAAGGGAAGATTGTAATTATAATTCTAAATGTTTTAAACATTTTGGAAACTACACAGGAAGATGTCTCTGAAATATAAGATCCATATAACATCACATGAATGTGTCATTTAATTTACAAGGACTTTCTGAGCCTCTTGTCAATGCTCAGCCAAGTTTTCATTCTAGCAGTAGACACGCATCACTTACTTTCTTTTTCCTCCTGGTCACCTAAGACTAACTGCTATTTAATCGAGCCAGTCAGTCCACAAACATGTAGGGAGCACACACTGTGTTTAAGGTACGGGTGCTGATGGAAAGATGCATCGAGAATCCCAACCTGTCCTCTTGGACCTACCAGTTCTGCAATGGAGCTAATTAACAAAACGCAAGGTAGATACTATACAAACCTAAAATATGAGAGTGATGTAGAGGAAAGAGATTATAATTTGTGGAGATGTGATAATATTTCCTGCAGGAGGTGACATATAGATATGAATTTATTTATTCATGAGAGACACACAGAGAGAGGCAGGGGCACAGGCAGAGGGAGAAGCAGGCTCCTCACAGGGAGCCCGACGTAGGACTCTATCTCTGGACCTGGGATCACATCTTGAGCTGAAGGTAGACGCTCAACTGCTGAGCGTGATATTAAACCCAGGTGACCCAGGAGGTGATATTAAACTTGTGTTTACATATGTGAATTCTAGCTGGGGGGCTACCTTCTGGGTAAGGAGGATATGGTTCTAGAAAGGGAAGGAAAGATATGAGAATCTGTGATTTGACTGGCTGGAGTAACAGGTGATTGAAGACAGTAGACAGAGATGCGGAGGGTAGAAGTCAGGGTTTGCTCAGAGAAACAAAATCATTACAAATATTGGGGAATAACGATTTCTTACAGGAATTGGCCCTCACATGATTGTGAGAGGAGCTGGAATAGTTTGGCTTTCCAATGTTATGTAATAAATCACCCCAACACTCAGTGGCTTAAGAAGACTGCCATTTGACCTGTTCATGATTTTATGGATTGTCCATCCGGGGCTCTTCTGGATGGCTCTTCTGTTGGTCTCACTTGGGATCTCATATGGCTAGGTGGGAATGTCCAAGATCGCTTTACTCACCTATCTGGTGCTTATTAGCAGGGATGTCTGAGAGGCTGTAACCACTGTCTACAGAGCCCTTTCCTTGGCTAATTGGGAAGCTTTACATAATGGGTGGGTCTCAAATAAGCATTCCAGTGGGATAAACCACAGTTTCAGATGCACATGGTGCCTCTTGCTTGCTTGCTAATGTCCCATTGGTCAAGTCTAGAGTCATTCATTGTAGGAGGAGACTGCGCAAGGGCATAAATACTGAGAGATGTGTTTTGTTGGGGGCCATCAGAATAACCATCTACCACATCAAGCAAGGGGATTAGGATTTTTTTTTTTTTTTCTGTAGGTAACAGGGAGCTATTGAAAATTTTGGAAAGAAAATGACAGGTTTAGATTACTGCTTTAGCAAGATTCATCAGGCTGTAGTGTTACAGTGTAGGTCAGCTAACTGCTTTTATGCTTTCAGATCTCTTCAGACCTGTCTCTTCCCCCGAAAATAAGGGAGGCGCCTCATGCAGTCTGTGTTTCTCAACCCCCATATCTGTTGCTGTCAGTTGGCTTCTTGCTGGTTTGGCCAATTAGAGGCACTGCTGGAAGAATGGAAGGAAGGAGGAAGGTTGAGTAGTTCTCTCTCACTCTGCTTCAGGTGGTACTTCTGCAGCAGCAGTAACTTCTTTATGGCTCCAGCTTTGGTAACCCTGTTTTCCATTCTTGCCTCTGTCAAGGGAGTGATGGTGTCAACTTACCATTGTACTAATTTCTGGATCGCTTGATTGTCCCTTGTTTAGCTTCTTGGTGTTCTATGACCTGTAGAGCTATAATTTGGTATTTCAGGGTCTCTACAATCCTTGAGGAAAAGATGATGAGCTCAGTTTTGCACATCCTCAATGTTTCAGATGGGTGGGTTATTTAGATGGCGATGCCCACCAGGTAGTTGGGAGAAAGGTCAGAGTCAAGGGTTCAGCTTTTGGCACCAAATGAGTAGAAGCTGTTGTTGGGGTCATAACATCTTAGGAGATTGCTGGGCATGGAATAGGAATGAAAACAAAAATTTAGGAATTACCTATATATAGGGAGAATGGGAGTAAAGAAAACCCATGAAGGGTTTACGGACCTAGGAGTAGAACCACCAAAGATGTTCTTACAAAAACCAAGGGGAGAATTTCAGAAAGAAGGGATGTTCTCATTTTCTATGGCTGCCACAACAAATTACTACAAACTTAGTGACTTCAATAACGCAAAGTCATTATTTTCAGTTCTGTAAGTTCACAATTCTGACATAGTGCTCACCTGGCTAAAAATCATGATGTCACAGGGTCGTGTTCCTTTCTGGAGATTCCAAAGGGGATTCTTGCTCCCTCTGTTAGTAGAAATCACTTTCTTGTGGTTGTAGGATTGAGGCCCCGTTTTCTTGCTGCTGTCACCTTGGGCCCTTCCCAGATGCTGGAGGCTGCCTGCGTTCCTTGGTTCCTGATTAGCAGTGGTGGATAGAGGCCGTTTGATGCTTCAAATCTCTCTCATTGCTTCTTCCATCACATTTCTCTGACAGACTCTTGGCTTTAAACGGCTTATGTGATTAGATTGTACCCACCTGGATAAACCATTAAAGACTCCCTCTCTCAAGGTCAACCTTAATCACATCTGCCAAGTCCCCTCTATTATATGGTATAATATACGTGCAGGATCCAGGGGTTAGGAGTTGGGCATTTTAGGGGGATCATTATTTTGCCTACCACAGAGAACAAACCGTTCTTGCTGTATGATGCAAAGGCCAAATCCAAGAACTTGGGATTTGGTGGTTGGACACACAGATGCCCTTTGGCAAAAATGCTTCCATAGAGAGTGATAAGAGTAGCAGACAGCTTGCTGGACTCGATGGAGTTTGAGGGTGGACAGGAGGCAGAAGCAGAGTTACGAAGCAGGCAGAGCTGTGAGGTTACTGTTAATAAATATAAAGTGCTCGGCACAGTGACTTGGAGGTAACCAGAACTCAGTACTTGTTTGCAAAGTGCAGGCCTCTTTCTCTAGTAGTCTCATGATAGAGTGAAAGAAGACAGAAGCACACTTGAAGTCTAAGGGGAAATCCCTGGAGCAATGGACAGAAATGGAAGATGAAAAGTTGAGCAGAGGAAGGGTAATTGAAGAACAGCTATTGAGTGTTACTCAGGAGATGGGAGGTGGTGGGCCCACGGTGAACTGAAGGGTTAGCAGCCTTAAAAAAGGAGGTGGGAATATTTGTTTTTATCACAAGAAGGAAGAAACAGATATACAAAACCAGTTATTTAAAAGTAGAAAGGAGAGGAGATGGGGATGATTATGTCAGAAATGCAATAGTCTTCTTCCAAAGATGGTTGTAGTTATTGCATATATCCATGAGAGGTGTGATGGGGCGGGATGGGGGGATAGGAGCTTGAATTGAGATACTACCAAGTGTTCACTTTTTTTTTCTCCTACATTCAGCTTTGTTTTTTTCTGTTTCTCCATCACATCTCAGGCAGAAGGTAGCCAACTCAGATTTCCCAAGTTCACAACTGCTTAATTCAAAAACCAGGTCAGACTAATTCTTAATTTAATTTTTAATTCTAAATTTTAGGAAGAAATAATTTGACTAGTTCACCTTGGTTGATGTCTCCTCTTAATCTCATCAACCATGACTGGAAGGAGCCCTGCAGTCATTTCCCAAAGGAGGTGGTAAGTACCCCACGAGTGGCAGTACTGCTGGGGTGGTTTTAACCAGCATGATAAAACCAGCAAGCATGGAAACAGGAGCAGATGAGTGGCTGATGGTTATAATAACACCACTAATCATGGTTAGATTATTACTGGAGCTATGGTTTGGGGGTTTATACTGAAGGTTTCTGTGGATCAGCAAATGGAATAAAGCTGTTTTTTTAAACTACTGTTTTAGATTATATGAAAACCTAAAAAGAAGCAGCAGGGAAAAGAGGAGTTTAGGATCAGGACAATGAAAAAGGGAAGGTAGCGCATTTGATTGTGCCAGCCTGTTGGCTAACCTCTATGACCAGGGCAGAACTCTTTTCCCTGGAGGTGGGCAGTGCTCCCCCATTATGCTCCAGTCAGACCTACGCTGGAACATTCCAGAAACCAGGATGTTGCCTGTTAAATTCACAAATTTAGAACACATTAAAATAATGCCAGGCTTTAATGTGGCTTTGCTCAGTGAATTTCCTTCCTTCAATTAACCTGATTACTATCATTGTTATTAAATTAAGTTATTTCATGTGTGAAGAAGCCAATTTTCAGAAATTAAATTGCCTTGTTGAGTGTTTTCTAGGCCAAAGACATTGAAGATCGGAGTTCTGAAGATAGTACCAAAAAAGCAATCCTAAATGCATAAATCTTTCATCCAGGTATGTAAACAAGGTAATGGAAGGCTCGTGTACTCTACTCTGCACAATTATTGTGTCCCATTTTCATGGCATGTACCTCAGAGTCTCCTTGAATATTGAGAACCCAGCACTGTGGGTACACTTGTTATGTTCCTCTTTGGAAACGTAGTCAAAAATGGGTGAGGTCCTTTCATGAATAAAGGGCACGGAAGAAGCTCTCATTTTAGAAGTAACACTGCTTAAATATTTATGATGAGTTTCAAATCACTGAGAATGTGTTCTTTATAAGACCATCCATGGGCCCATAGGTAGAATGAGGTGAAAGCCATTATGAGTCTACCAATGCATCAGCTTAAATGGTAAGCCCGCTCTCACATTTGTTATACATTACCAAAAAGAAGGAATAAATCATAGCAAGAGGCTTGCTGAAGCAAAATATTTCACCCCAGTAGTATCTCTGTTATCCCAAATTTCATTCTTTCCCTGATAGTCCATTACATCAACACATGCTGATCATCCTTGACTACAAAGCCAAGAATTTAATGGATTTAACTTCTTTTCATAGAAAATTTCTCAAGCGGAACATTTTGTGCCCAATACTTTCCCCTCTATTGTTAAAGACATTACTTAACAGTGTAACAATCAGGTATTAATTCAAAGCCAATTTAAGATAAAGTATCCAGCTGGTTATAGGTCTGTATTTACATATACATAGTTTGCCTTTAATTGATGAGATTTCTCCTTAGAGTCTTGTCCATTATTTTTTCTTTTCATAACGATTTCAGCTTTCATTTAAAAAAAGGTCACACAGCTAATGCTTCTTACAAATATGGACATTGTGCTTTTTTCCTCTTGTGACATTTTCTAGAGCAGCTCTGTCCAATAGAATTTCCTGTGATGAGGGATATGTTCTATTTGTGCTCTCTAAGAGCACAGTAGCCATGAACTAGGTATGGTAACTAAGCACTTGAAATGCGACTAGTATGCCTGATGCACTGGGTTTTTAATTTCATTGGAATTTGATTAATACAAACTTAAAATTAAGAAGTCACATTTGGCTATTTTGCGCTTGAAATGTGGCTGGTGTGACCGAAGAACTGAATTTTCTAACATACTAAATTTAAGCTTAAAATTAAAAAGCCACATGTGGCTCTTGTCTTCCATATTGGACAGAGCAAATGCAGAGTATTTTTTTTTTTTATATCACTGCAGGAAGTTGTATGGGACATTTCAGTTCTAGAGATTATAAAATTCTCCAAGACCAGGGAGCAGGTATTTATCTCTAACTCTCGGCTCCTAATGTGGTATGGAGAACGCAGTTGCTCATGTACTTATTGCTTGATCAACTTTTTAATAGGAAAACTTACTTTTTGAAGGGCCCATTTTTTTAAAAGATTTTATTTATTTATTCATGAGAGACACAGAGAGAGAGAGGCAGAGACATAGGCAGAGGGATAAGCAGGCTCTCTGCAGGAGCCCGATGTGGGACTCGATCCCAGACCCTGAGATCATGCCCTGAGTCAAAGGCAGACGCTCAACCGCTGAGCCACCCAGGCATCCCAAAGGGCCCATTTTTAATTCTGGCCTTTGATTCATTATGAAATGTACTTCTAGCTCTTTCAGTTTCTTGTTGCTTTAAGATTGCTGTATTTACCTTTCCTAATTTTTAGCCAGCTCTTTGATCTAAGTTACAACCACACATTGTGATGCCTTTGCTGGTTTGCTCTGACAGATTCCTGATAGATGTAGGGAACTAATTGCAAATGAACAAACAAAATATTTATCAAAGCAAGTATAATATTTTAATCAGAGCACATAATTCAGAGTATGATTTAAAGGAAATCTAAGATTTAGGTACAATGGAGTACTACCTCTCAGTACATCTTCTATGTAATGGGTCACTGCTTAATCTAGTTCTATTTTTTTCCAGTGCATGATAGTTAGAATGAAATTTCCCTGAATTGCCATGGGTTTTACAATGTCTGCATGCTTTAGGGCTTCAAAAGAGCTTGGTATTCAAAACTCCTGCTGATAGTCTGACTAGCCTGTTATTTGCCCAGCACATATGGTTTCCTCTCTGAAGATGGTGGAAATATGCTTTTCTCCACATGGAGAGAGGAGTTTGAATGAAATGAGAGGAAATCAGTGCCCTAGGTTATGGCTATAGGGACCTAGGAATCAGATACAATGATTGCTGAACTTTATAACTGTGCTATGTACTTTAAAGCTGTATTGAAAAATTAACTTCTGTAGGAAAGGATATGGGTCTTTAGAAAGAGATCATATTGGATCAGAGATCATGCTCAGAAATTACAAGTTTATCAAAGGTGGTCAGTAAGAGTAGTTCAGAGTATCTAGTGGTTTAGAGGTGGGGCTTTAGAATCAGAAAGTCTGCTGACTTTGAGTCCAGATTAGTAGGGATATGACTTTGGATAAATTTTTGTCTCCATGCCTGAGTTTGGTCATCAATAAAATGAAGATATTAGGAATACCTATATGATATTGTCATGTGACAATTAAAAGGCTTACAGTAAGTGTTTAAAAAAACACATTTATTATTACTACTAAGTATTATTATGATTACTTTCCAACTGCACTTGATAAGGAGTGGAGAATCTTAGAGCACATTAATTAGATTGAGTTAGAGAAATCACCAACTAAGAATGAACAGGCTGTTTAACACAGATTAGAGAAATCATCTTACTGCAATAAACAAAGGAAAAGAATCTAGAATCCTTTTCTTGGAAGGAATATTTCTGCGCATTCATGTTGTCCAAGTGTCTTATCAGTGTAATTCTCCTTCTAGATGATAACCTTCCCATTGTGCATTCTATCCGTGGATGCCCAGTTTCCTCTGTTCTACCTTTCTTCCCAATTGTATTTCCTTGATCAGGAATTGAGCTGAGGACCTACACTGTAAAATCTGAGGTGGAAGGACACAGTGGCCTATGGTATTGATGGAGAACAAAGATCATGACAAACAGATTGTTGCAAATCTGGTCCTCTGGGTTCTGAATCCCTTTATTCTTCATACCTGGGTTACATGAACACATCAGATATCTAGTCTTATCCCCAGTTCCGGCATAGAGGATGTGTAAGTCTCCCCGAGTCCACACTGTGGGACTTGGTCTGAGGTGCCACCATCTTGCTAATCTAATCCTCATGGTATGCCTCTATTTTGGAAATGTAAATTTCAGGTTTGTTGATTTAAACCCAGATCTTCTTCCCAGCTTCCCTAATTGGAGCTTCGGCCTTCATTTCTGGAATGACTTCATGGCATGAGGCTTTCTTCCAGGAATTTAGCGAAGGGTGTTCTACTTTTAGTGGCCATTTTCCTTGTCTGGACTTCTGAATATAGTCCACCCTAATTCCTTATTCTTTCTTTCCTATTTCACATTGTATCCTCCTGTATCTCTCATGCTAAGCTCTGATAGGAAATTGGTATAGTCCCTAAAAACTTTGCTTCTGGGAGGTATTTTTCTCAGGTCTCTTCCACCTGGTAAGAATGGATTTGATTCCCTTCCATTGGCTCATCTGAACCACTGGCTGTGCCCTACCCATGTCCTGGCCAGAACATCTGATGATACATCTTCAGTGAAAATCATACACTTTTTTTTTTTTTCATTTAGCTAATATGTACTGTGTGCCCACTTTGTGCTATTCTGGATATAGGAGATACTGCATAGAGCAAAACAAAGTCCCTACCCTTATAAAGCTTAGATGAAACCTGATGCTGATATTTTTTTGTGCATCCCTGTGTGTGTGTGTGTGTGTGTGTGTGTGTGTGTGATTTGATTTGGGAATTTCTGCCATTGTTGTGTGCTTGCCAACTTGTAGAGATTTTTTTTACAATGGATAAAATCTGCTTAAAAATATAATATTTAATAATTATAGGAGTTCACTTTTACAACTGTCCTATATTGTTTATAATGCACCACTTTTTATTACTGTTGTTACCAAGTTCAGATAGCTAGTAGTGTATATGGCGGCAATGATTATGGCTGATTATATTCATTTAGAGTGGGATTGTTCTAAACGTTGCTTCACTGTGCACATTCAAAAGACAGAAATTTGCTCTCTAATGGTGAACTAATAGTCTTATTTAATAAGAAATATTATGTAATATTTGTTTTAGGTCAATATCTAATATTACCAGTTTAGCAGATTCTGTATATCAAGTGCAACAAAATAAGGCTTCACCTCACCCACAAAAGGGTGAACATGCATGCACATTTATATTGTATATTATATGCAAACCACTTGTGCACTAGCACCTTCACATTAGATCACAGAGTATTCGGCAAGAAACTTTCCTTGTATTCAAATTGAATTGGCAGACAGAAATCTCAGCTAACGGTTGTATTTCAATGATATTTAAAATAATTGGTTTGAAATTCAACAAGTTAACTTTTGTTTTCTCTAACATCAATCACCTATATAATCTTTGCTTGCTGATTCATAATCAACAGGATGAAGGTGGTTGTGTTCAACCAGTCGGCACATAGTAGTTACTCATGTGTTCACCAACTATTGAATAAGTGTCCCAATTTTTACACTACCATCACCACATTCATCCACAGAACTCATTTTGTCTTGCAGGATGAAGTTCTGTATCCTTTAAGTAATAAGACCCCCACTTCCCCCTACCCTCATTTTCTGGCAACTGCTATTTTACTTTCTGTATCTTTCACTTTGACTACTCTAGGGAGCTCATGTAAGGGAACTTATACAGTATTTTTCCTTTCATGACTGACTTATTTTACTTAGCATAATGTTCTTAAGCTTCATTGTGATATAGCATGTGTCAGAATTTTCTTCCATTTTAAAGCTGAATAGTATTTATACACACACACACACACACACACAGAGATTTTTGTTTATTCATCTGTCAGTGGGATGTGTTGGTTCCGCCTTTTGTCTATTGGCAATAATGCTGCTATGAACATGAAGTCTCTGAGTTACTTACTATTTTCACTTCTTTTGGATATGAAGAAATGAAATTGCTGGATCATATGGTAATTCTATATTTAGTTTTTTGAGGAACTGTCATACTGTTTTCCACAGTATGCTGTACCATTTTACATCCCCACCAGTAGTGCACAAGAGTTCTAGTTACTCCACATCCTGCTGACACTTGTCATTTTTTAGGGTTTTTTGTTTTGTTTTGTTTTTTGATAGTAGCCATCTTAATGGGTGATGAGGTAGTATTTCATTGTGGCTTTAATTTGCATTTCCGTAATGATCAGTGATGTTGAGTGTCTTCTCATGTGTTTATTCATCATTTTTATATTTTCCTTGGAGAAATGTCTATTCAAATCCTTTTAAAATTTTGTTGTTGTTTTTGTTGTTCTTTGTAGGAGTTCTTTATATATTCTGGATGTTAACCCCTTATCAGATATATGATTTAAAAATATTTTCTCCTATTCTGTAGGTCGGCTTCTCACTCTGTTTATTGTGTCCTTTCATGCCCAGAGTTTGAACATTTTGATGTCCATTTTACCTCTTTTTTCTTTTGTTGCCTATGCTTTTGTTGTCATATCCAAAAAATCATTGCCAAGTCCAGTGTTATGAAGATTCCTCCCTATATTTTCATTTAAGAGTTTCATAATTTTAGCTCTTACATTTAGGTCTTTGACCCATTTTGAATTAATTTTTGTATGTGATATAAAGTAAGGGTCCAACTTCATTCTTTTGTTGAAAATATTGTCCTTTCCCCCATTGAATGGTCTTGCAACCCTTGTCAAAAATCATTTGGCCATGCATGTGAAGATCTATTTTTGGAGCTCTCTATCCCATCAGTCTATATATCTATCTTTATTCTGGTACCATACTGTTTTGATTACTATAACTTCAGAGTAAGCTTTAAAACTTTACTTATTTTAGAGAAAGATGGGGGGAGGGGCAGGGGAAGAGGGAGAGAATCTTTAAGCATGGAGCCTGATGCAGAGTCCAATCCCAGGACCCTGAGATCATGACCCAAACCAAAATCAAGAATCAGATACTCAACCAACAACCAACCAGATGCCCCAATAGCAAGTTTTTAAACCAGAAAGTATGAGACTCCCAAATTTGTTGTTCTTTTTCAGTATTATTTGGCTAATTGGTATCCCTAGCAATTCCATATGGATACATTTTTCTATTTCTGCAATAAACATCAATGGGATTTTGATAGGGACTGCATTGAATCTATAGATTATGCTGGATAGTATTGCTATCTTAACAACACTAAACTTTCCAATCCATGAACATGGATGTCTTTTTATAATTTGTGTCTTTAATTTCTTTCATCAACATTTTGAAACTTTCAGTGTATGAGACGTTTGCCTCCTTTTTAAAATCTATTCTTCAGTATTTTATTTGTTTTGATGCTATTGTAAATAGGATTGTAAATAGGATTTTCAAAAATATCCTATTTGGATTTTTCACTGTTAGTGTATAGAAACACAAGTGATTTTTGCATATTGACTTTGTCTTTCAACTTTGTTGAATTTGTTTGTTCTACAGTTTTCTGTAGAATCTTTAGGGTTTTCTACATAGAAGATTATGTTTTCTGTGAACATACATCAGTTTACTTTTTTCTTTTTGATTTGGATGGCTTTTATTTATTTTTCTTACCTAATTGCTCTGGATAGGACTTGCTCTTGTATCCAAAAAATCTGTTGTGCTCTCCTTTTTTTTTAGTCTTCCCTCTCTGCTAGCCCCTGGCAATCACTTATCTTTTTATTGTCTCTGTAGTTTTGCTTTTTTCAGAGTGTCATATAGTTGCAATCATACAGTTGCCCTTTCAGATTGGCTTATTTCACTGAGTAAAATGCATTTAAGTTTCTTCCACATGTTTTCACAACTTGATAGCTTTTTTATTTTAGTGCTGAAAATTCTGAATATTCTGTTTTCTGAAATTACTGTGGTTTATTTATCCATTCATTTCTGAAGGATTTATTTGGTTCCTTCCAAGTTTTGGCACTACGAATAAAGCTGGTATAAACATCTACGTATAGGTTTTCAAGTGGACATAGGTTTTCAACTCCTTTGGGTAAATGGCAATGATATTTTTAATGTGTAGTCTAGGTTAAGCAGCTCTGGCATAGATTTGGTAACTGTGGAGAAAGGCCTGAGAACTGTGCTCATAAATCAGAGGTGGATCGATAACGTAGAGTCACACCACCTTTAGTTATGAAAGGCAGCCCGAGGCTTATCATTGTGGAGAGATAACATGGAGATAGCTGTGTGAACATCATAGACTTTTAGTCTGTCAAACTGGAAGGAATTTTGGCCAAGATTTTTTATCAGATGAGAAAAATAAGCCACCATCATGAAGGAATAAATGTGTGCATGCATTTTAATGAGGACGTAGTCTTGGCCAACTATGTTATTACTGTATAACAGGGGAAATTAGCTAATGCTGATCAAAGGACCACTCAAAGGGCAGCAAACTTTCTGCTTCTGTATTGAAAGAAATCCAGGCTTGCTGTTTAATTTCTATGCTCACTATGGGGATATTGTTAGGGAGAAATAGGGATAGCCAAACTTATATTCCTGCGTTAGTTTCTCCAAAAGTCTCTGCAGTCTTTAATCCCTCACAAAGTTTTCCTCAAATGCTTTACAAAATCTCCTCAAAGAAATCTTTCTGAAACCATAACTCTATCAAAGGAGTATCTTCACCTGCTGATTTATTTTACCAGGAAATTTAAAGAGGATGAAAACTTCTTACAGTAGACCTTTATGGTAGGCCATATTAAATAAAATTTTATTTTATAGGCTCTGTGTTGCCTTGTTTAATTGATTTATATACACTGTAGAAAGCTTTATGCAATATAGTGTAACAGGTATAACATTTATAATTGATTAAATATCATGCTTGTGACCATATAAAGAAGTTGGGCATCAAGCCTTGGTTAAGAACAGAAACCAATTTTATAAGATTGCTTTTATGGGAAAAATAAGATTTAGCTTACTTCTCTTAGGCTTACAGGATCCGATTCGATGAACAACCTGGTAAACAGCCTAGTAAAACTGCTTAAAAATACACAATTAACTCTTCCCAAACTTGAGTCCTTCATTTGACAGATAAATTAAGTGACAGGTCCTAACTGAGCACCTATTATGAATTATATGTTGAAAAGAGGAATACAGTAATGATGCTTCTCATCTAAAAAAGAAAAGATCTTTCATTATAAAATGAAAGAGAACATGATTAACATCACAAGGGAAATACAACCTAAGTTCTGAGTTTCAGGAACTTAGTGAGTGTATTATTTTTGGTTGACTTTCTAAAAAGATGCTTTGTAAATTAACGTTGAAAGATTTGAGTGGATAGAGACAGACTAGCACACTCCAGACTGAGAAAAAGGCACGAGGAAAGAAGGTGGTAATAAGGGGTAGGGTGAGTTTAGGGGAACAGTGAGAAGAGCATTTGCTAGAACATAGGGTACATGTGGGTCAGTGAAGAATATGTTTCTAGAAAAATAGGGCTGCGAATAACTAAAGTCAAGGAATAGGAAGGTTAAGGAGGGGCCAGCATGTGAAGTTATATTTATAGGAAAAGAGAGGCTGGCAGCAGGGAGGCAGAATTTAGTTAGAATGTGTGGAGAACAGAGAGCAGGCCAGGCAGGAGATGGCTTACAAAGCCAGAACATTAGTTAGCCACACTGGTTCACTCATCTGAAAGGTGTGTGCTGTGAAAGGCAGCAAGACCTGGCTTTAACCCTGGCAAAGTGAATGCCCCACACAGAGCTGCACCTCCTGGGGAGATAGTTCCTCAGCACTTGTATATTTTCAGATGAACACAAAGAAAGGAACCTTTCCTTTGAACATGAACTCTTTGAGACTAGTCTGTGCTACAAGGGATTGATTCTCAGAGCAGCAAACTGGGAGAACTGGGCATCTGCCAACCGCAAATGGAGCTGAGACCTGAAAAAGCTGCATGTGACTGCAAAGGTTGTCCTCAGGATGCCTGCACTGAGTTTAATATACCCTGAGAAGAGCCTTTCCAGCTCTGCGGATGAGATGGCATGAAATCAATATGGGGTCCTGCCTGCTTTCTAAACTAGGTACCGAGTGGGGAGATACAAGCTTTGCCATCCAAAATGTCCTCGTTATCTGCACCGACTCCCCAGGCAGTTTTAGGCAACTTACTTATTATGGAAAAACCTTATTTCAGGTGGAGGAGATCATTCCAGGACAACAGAGTCTTTCACAGTTAGCCCTTTTGAGGATCCTGACTCAGCCTGCGTCCCGTGGCAAGTTGTGGGTTGTTTGCGTTCTCATGAAAACAAGTTTCCTGCACCAGCCTTTGTAGTTTCCTCACCAGCTGTTTCCACTTCCAAAGCAGACCCTTCAGAATGCCTCACAAAGAGTTCAGGTAAAGAATCATGGGGTTGTGTGAGGATTCTTGATTTCCCCCAGCTTCTTTTTTCTGCTTATTTTCTTTTTCCAAGATAGGCCTACCAACCTCCCAGGGCTTAGAAGTGAGAAGAATTCTCTCTTTACTTGCCTCCCCAGAGTGTTGGCTGGAGCCAGGCTTTTACCTGATTGTAATGGAGACGAACTCCTCTCTGACAGGAATGAAAACTCCAAGACAGTTCTGAAGACAGAAAAGGGGGTTGTAGAGGGTTCTCAGTGGCAGGAGCTATTTCTTTGGTAGGAATGAAGGGGCCATCCCCTTAATAGGGACTGCCAACTATATCCTAGGATCCCTACTTGCACTCTACCTGCTATCTCTGCCGGGTGGTACTGCACAGGAGCTTGTAATAGGAAAGGAGGAAGCCAGGGATCATCTTATATTCCAGAGAAAATGGAAAAAAAGTTTTCCTTCTCTTTTCAAATTTCAATGATCCCAAAATAAGTCATCTCTATGAAGTATGTTTTGGGTATGGATTCCCATTGATATATACCAAATTAACTATTCCCCATACAAAACAAGAGAACCTGGGTTTAAAGTATACAGTGAGCATGTGCCTTTTTAAGAAAAATTTATTTTCTTATTGAGATATAATTCACATATTATGATGCGTTTTGTAATGATGAAAGCTGTTAAATCCTAACAGGAATTAACAAGGGAGGTAAGGGAATCTCTTAAAGGAGTCCTTGCCCGAGTATCTCAGACTTGGGAAGTCCCCCTCATATCTATTTCCTAAAATTTATGATGTATACCAAACTGTTACCCTTGGGCCAGCTGCCCTTTTTTTTTTTTTAATTTTTATTTATTTATGATAGTCACAGAGAGAGAGAGACAGAGACATAGGCAGAGGGAGAAGCAGGCTCCATGCACCGGGAGCCCGATGTGGGATTCGATCCCAGGTCTCCAGGATCGCGCCCTGGGCCAAAGGCAGGCGCCAAACCTCTGCGCCACCCAGGGATCCCCCAGCTGCCTTTTTTTGTATATAAAGTTTTATTGGAAATGGTCACACCCATAATTTACATATTGCCCACGGCTGCCTTCCGGCATAGTGGCAGACTTGAGTAGTTGCACAGAGAGTGTATGGCCTGTTTTGGGGAGGAAATATTTTTCTGTCTTCAAAATCGTTTTAGCTGGTCTAAGAATTAAATTGACATAAGACAGATTAACAAGTAAAAACAAACAAAGTTAAATTACATGCCCAATAAGGAAATTGAGACCCAAAGAAATGACTAAGGCAGGCAGCTTTTATACATCTTTTGACAGAGAGAGTAAATTTGTGAGGCATTAACAGGACAAAGAACACTATGGTCAGGAGTTTGAATTAATAAGGAATTTTAAACAGAACTCGAGCTGAGGTAGTAAATTAATAAAAAGTAACAGGGTTTGTTTAATCAGCTTTCTTTGCTCTAAATTCCCTATTTCTGACAATAAGGATGTCTCTTTGTCTCGTGGTACAAGAAAGATACCTTTCACATGGGAGATTTATTTCCTGCTTTCTGGATACAAAGAAGGATCAGAATGTTCTTTTTACACTGGCTGTTTTTAAAGTAGCTTTTAAAAAAGATTTTATTTATTTATTTGAGAGAGAGAGAATGAGAGAGGGGGAGTGTAAGCGGCCAGGGATGGGGGGAGGGCAGAGAAAGAAGCAGACTCTCCTATTGAGCAGAGAGCCTGATGCAGGGCTTGATCCCATGACCCTGGGATCATGACTTGAACCAAAGACAGATGCTTAAGTGACTGAGCCACCCAGACGCCCCTCTTGAGTAACTTTTATTTAAAATAATCAGCATGCCACAGTGGCATGTTTTGGGGCAGGCTGTCCTTGGCCTTACAAGCCTCATGTATAGAAAGAGTATTGTCCTCCGGTAAGAATTGTGGTATAATACCTGTATAATACCTTAGACCTTTCCAAGAACTTTCACATTCATTATCTGATTTGGGTTCCATGACAAGCCCATGAGATAAGCAGAGAAAACATCCCTTTTTACAGGTAAGTCTCAAAGAAACATCCATGACACTATCTAGCTACTAACTCATGAAGAACCAGTGATATCTAGGGAAGCTCTTAGGAGGCCCTGAAAACTGAAGAGATAATGGTGCATTATGGTAAGTGAAACTATTGACCCCAATTCTTCACTTCTCCGTGTATCTATGTGCTGTGCTGTGTAACTTTATTGAGTGTCTCTTGAAAGAGTGTACTTTCCTATCCCTTGAATTTAGGCATGGCTCTTGGACTCACCTTATTCAATGAAATGTTGGTAGACAGAATTCTAGGAGGGACTGGAAATGTGTTTACACACTGGGGCGTGCCCTCTCTTGCACTTTTGTCAATGCCAAGAGTATAATATGCTGGAGGTAGCCTGAGAATGCAAGGAAGAGGTAAGACAAATGCAGCAGAGCCATCCAACTCTCTCAAGCCCCACTCAGAGAAGCAGAGCTGCTCTAGCCACTGTGGCCTGGCACCGAGCTGTCTAGCTGAGTCCAGTCTAGATAAGACAATGCACAACTGATAGATCACTGGCAGTTTAATTCATTGGGTTTTTTTTTAAGATTTTATTTATTTATTCATGAGACACACACAGAGAGAGAGAGAGAGAGGCAGAGACACAGGCAGAGGGAGAAGCAGGCTTCTTGCAGGGAGCCTGACGTGGGACTCGATCCCAGGTCTCCAGGATCATCCCCAGGCAGAAGGTGGCGCTAAACCACTAGGCCACCGGGGCTGCCCTTAGGTTGGTATTTTTAAATAAATGAATACAATACAATAAAATAAATAGATAAATAATTCTTTCTTTCTTTAGAGAGCATGGGAGAGGGGCAGAGGGAGAGAGAGAATCTCAAGTAGACTCCCCACTAAGTGTGGAGTCCAATGCAGGGTTCAGTCCCACGACCCTGAGATCATGACTCGAGTCAAAACCAAGAGCCAGATGCTTAACCAGCTGTGCCACCCAGGAGCCCCCATTATACAGTAGTTTTATAACAAGGCTAACTGATTTGAAGCACATTAAACTGTTACGTAAGTATAAGAAACTATTTTAGTTCCCATGCTGATTACTTCAATTATTATTATTTTTGAAAAAGCAAGTATTACGTTCTATCAAAAACTTTTTTTTTTTTTTTAACGTTTCCCTGTTTTGCTGGGCCCCTCAGTGCCAGTTGGGTAATATAGGACAGCTCCATTGTCTTCTTTACGGACAGGAATGAGCAATTTAATAGCTCTGATTACACAGTCATGAAAAGAGACTCCTGTGGGGCCCCAAAGCCCCCATAAAGCAGCCTGTGGGTGCTGCAGTCTGCAACTGACTTTCAGGACAAATTCACTCCTCTTCTTGAAGACCTGCCAGACTAGAGGCAGGGAGACCGCTTGACATCTCCCATGCAAAAACAGATTCCTTTCTGGACCAGAGCATCTTATGTAAGTGCTGTCCCTTTTCTTTTTAAAGATCAAAGAAGCCCAGCAAGTCAGGAGATGCAGAAATCCTCAGCTTGCAAATATACTCATTCCTCAGCTTTCTGTTTCTTTCGGTCTCTACCCTTCATCCCTTTCTGCTCTGGTCTGCTTTTTATCCCACAACATAGAACTCTCCAAGGCTCAAAAGAAGGCTTTTCTTGGCATGGAGTCAATTCAGACAGTGAGTGTAGCATCTTGGAGAGTAATCAGGGAGGACTGAGGGCCCTGGAGCATTTTCCAAGCAGAAGAAAAAGCTTGCCCACCCCCCCTCTCCCATAAGCCCCTCCGGTCCTCTCCTGGGATCCTGCAGAAGTCTAACTCATTCATCAACATGTCTTTCTCTCTTTAAAAAATAAATCAACAAAACAGGAGAGAGCTTTAGAAAGCCTTTGTAAAGACTACTTAAAGAAACAGGCTCTTTTTATTCCAGGCACATGCTCTTGAAACCAAGCACCTGTCTATACACTTAATTATTTAGATAATTCAGGTACAGAGCACATTTTGACCTGCAGTATTCGAATAATTTCAGGTCAATCTATTTGGGAGTGAAGGAGTCCTAGGTAATTCATGTGGTATGTATAGTATGTGATGTAGCAAAGCATTTCTCTGAAGGGGCAAAACTAGGCAGCTGGTGCTTCCTCCAAGACCCAATTCTGGAAACTTGTCCAAGGGGCTCTTGAGGGTAGGTGATGGCTGTATTACTCTTGAATGAAGCAAACTGGTTAATGAGAGAAAGTCTTCTCTCTGCTGTTGGTTGATCTAAGCCAGCTTAGAAGATTCTGGTAAGAGATGCCCTTCAGTCCAAGTTCTAATTTCTTAACCTGCTGGTCTGCACATAACCCACAGAATCAGGTCAAAACCGTGGCTAAACCCGATCTCCAGTTTTTCTCTTTCTCTAAAAGCAGGCATCATCCAGGCTTTTTTTTCACTCAACCCTATATTTATGCATGCTGACTCCTCTTAAAATGTAAACTCTCAAGCCATATGGGCTCTGGAAGCAGTAGCTTGCTTCTACTGGTAGCATGTGACATCCTTGTCAGCTGTGTGGTTGCTGCTGCTAAGGTGGAACAGGTTTCTCACTTCGGAGTAAGGGGAGCTTTGCAGGTCACTCTGGGAGAGGCTTGGATATGGCATCATAGTCACTGTATGTGGTCACCAAAGCTTTTACAGCTGAGGACCCGCTCAAGTAGGATGTGGTTTGAGATAATCCCCCACAGCAGGATTCAAGATGGGTTGGAACATGAAAGACTGAATGCAGAGAGTATGGCTACAGGGCAGTTATTGCAATTTAGGCCAATGTCTCCTGGGGTGAAATTTAGGTAATGCTACAATCATAGGAGTTCCATGATCAAATATTTTACTCACCCTTGTAGATTCTTAGTGCACAGGAGCAATAAATCTCTGAGAGGTCCTACAGCAAAAAACTTGTAGCTGTCGTTGTCACAATGTTTCTCCAAATAATTGCCTACAGAGCCATCTTCCTGCATGGCCCCTATTAGCAAGTTATGACACTGGTTCTTGATAGAAGAAGAGAAGAGAGGCATATGGAGCCAAGGGCTGAAGGGGGACAGTTCTGAGGTCCAGAAACCTCTGTGGTCTCAAGTCAGGGAAGGAAGAGTATGGGCAAATATGGGCAGTAATAGAGGAAATTGGGATGGAGAAGGTGATGTCAATTTTTGACATGTTGGGGTTTTGATTAGGATGTGAGTGACTGAATAAACTCCTCATTTTAGTCTTTTATATCCACTCCGTTAGTCCAAATTAAAAATAACAAACCAGGGCCCAGACCCAATTTATTCAAAAGTTCATAATATTGCTTGGACAGGAAAGACTCCCTATGGAATATTTTAATTGGCTCAGCCAAAATTTTTACTCTTCTCTATTTTATTCCATTTCTAATTTACTTGTCTGACAGAATCATAGTAAGTCAAACATTATAATCAAAAGAAGAGAGAGAACTGGCAGTTTTCCCCTGAGCTGGGATGGATGAGATAGTGGGTATTTTTAACTCCAACAGAGAAAGCTTTACTTACCCAATCTGACACACCTCGGGATCATTCTTGCCTGGGACAGATTTATGTGCAACCACCAGTCCCTCCATTGCTCTTCTTAGTTTGCAGAATCTGATAGAGAAAATGGCAGAGGCCTGTGGGGCCTGCCCCACTACAAACCTAATTTTTTCCCTACCTCAGAGAGGATCCTGGTGGCTGCCCAGCAGTCCTTTCTTATTTCTGTTGGAGAACGTTCCAGATTCTTCTCATGCTCCAGCCCCACCGTAACTGGCAGTCCCACCTCTGCTCCATTGAGAAGACCAAGCTAATCAAACATAAAGCCCCCGTGGCCACCTACATCCATTTCTTCACACACATTTGCCTCTACAAATGCCACATCATTCTTCCCTCTAGTTTCAGTCAGTGCGGCCTTGTTTCCATCATCCCCTTCTAGTACTTTTGATTGGTGCTTTTCAATAGCATTCTTGCCCTGGGCCTTCTTATGGGTCAGCTCCCTCCTGTTCACTCAAGGTCACTACTCTCAGTGTCCATTTTTACAATAACTCCTACCTTAAAGGATGCTCTAAGGACTGAGTGGTAGTGTAGACACACATCCTGTAGAATACTGATAAGTAGTGGCTATTCTTATGGTTATTACTTCTATTTTCATTTAAAAAAAAAACAGCTCTGGAGGGGCATTATTAACATAGAATAAAATGTACAAATTTTAGGTATACAGTTTGATGAGGTTTTGTAAGTATGTGCACCATGTAACCACCACCCCAATCAAAATATAGAACATTTCTATTACTCTAGAGAGTTCACGTCCATTTAAAGTTCACTCCATCCCCTGCTTGAAACACTGATCTGACCCCTACCAGTTCGCATAGTTTTACATGTTCAGGAACTTCATGTGGTTGGAATTATATACTTTTTGTGTCTGGTTTCTTTTGCTCACCATAATTTTAGAAATTATTGCCTGTTGCTGAATGTAACAGTTGTTCATTCTTTGTATTACAGAATAGTATTGCAGTGTATGGATATACATATTTGTTTTTGTGCAAATATTTGTAATTTATTTACCCTCTCACCCTTGGTGAGTATTTGAGGGTGTTTGAAGTATTAAAAATATTTCCATAAAGCTGTTACGAACAGTCATCTATAAGAGTTTTCCTGGGCATATATATGGTATACATTTTTTTCTCTTTTGGAGAAATACCTAAGAATAGAATTTATTGGGTCATACGGTTAGTGTATATTCAACTTTGTGAAAACCACCAAACTGTTTTCTAATGTGGCTATGCCATTTTACTCTCCAAACAGCAATATATGAAAGTTCCAGCTGTTCCACAAACATATTACGTTTGGTATTATCAGTTTTAATGTTAGTCATTTGAATGACATGAATTTCACTGCTGTCTAGTGATGCTGAGCCTCTCTTCCTGTGCTTACTGGCCATTTGTGTACCTCCTTTTGTGAACTACCTGGGAAATATTTCCCCCACTTTTATAAAATGGCTTGCTTGTCATCTTGTTATTAAATGGGATGAGCTTTCTTTAATATCTGTGACACAGAGCCTTTGTTAGAAATATGTATTGCATATATTTTCTTCAACTCTGTGGCTTGCCTTTTCGTTTCTTAATGGTATCTTTTGAAAAACTAAAGTTTTTAATTTTGATGAAGTCCAATTTGTATTTTTTTTCTTTTCTGGTTAGTGCCCCATCTCAGAAATCTTCGTCTACCCCAAAGTGCAAATATCATCTCATCTATTTTCCTCTGTACATTTTGTAGTTTCTGATTTTATGTTTAGGTCTATGATCTGCTTTACATTAATTTTGTATTTGTTAAAATGGAGGGGTTAAGTTTTATTTTTTCTCTGTTCTATTTGTTTATGTTTATTCCTGTGTTTTTTTGTTGAAAAAAATATCTTTCTTCTTGAAAGCTTTGTCACAAATCAGTTGTGTGTATGGGTGTGTGTGTGTGCGCGCGCGCACATGCACATGCATCTGGTTATTCTGTTCCACTGACCTATGTATCTATATGCTAGTACTACGCTGTTTTGATTACTGTAGATTTATAATAAATCTTTGAATTAGGTAGTATATGTCCTTCAATTTTATTCTTCTTTTACAAGATTGTTAGGCTATTCTAGGTTCTTAATATTTCCACACAAATTTTCCAACCAGCCTGTCAGTTTCTGCAAAAAATCTAGTTAAGATTTTGATTGGGGTTGAATTGAATATATAGATCGATTTGAGAAAACGGTACACCTTAAAAGTGTCCAATCCATGAATGTGGTATATCTCTGTTTAAATTTTCTTTAAATTTTTTTTCTGAGAAATATTTTGTTGTATTTGAAATCAAAGCTTTGCACATCTTTTTAAAATGTATTCCTAAGGGGGGCACCTGGGTGGCTTTTTCCCCCATAATTAATAGCTTTTATTTACTTTTCATGTTCTGTTTTACTACTTAAGACTCAAAACAATACTGTATATAAGTAGTTAGAATGGATGCCCTTGAATAGTGCCTGATCTTAAAAAATAATTTCAATATTTCGGGATTAAGTCTACTATTATATATAATTTGTGTGTTTTGTAGCTGAATTTCCTTTAAACTGAGGAAGTTTTCTTCTTTTCCATGTTTGCTGAGGGTTTTTTTTTAATCATGTATAAATTTGAATTTTGTCAAATGCTTTGTATTTAGCTGGTCCTATCCATTTTCTCCTTTATTCTGTTAATGTGGTGAATCACATTATTGACTTTCACTTATTGAACCAATTGTATATTCCTGAAATAATTTCCACCTGGTAATTTTCTTTTATATAATTTTGGATTTGATTTGCTATTAATTTGTTAAAGATTTTTGCATCTATGTCTAGAGGGCTGTTAATTTGCAATTTTCTTGTAATATCTTCATCAAATTTTGATAACAGGGTTATGCTGGCCTCATGCAGTAAATTCATAAACATTTCCCCCTCATCTAGTATATGAAAGGGAATTTGTAAATTGGTATTATTTCTTCCTTAAATATCTGATAACTTTTCCAGGGCAGACATCTGGATCTGGTACTTTCTTTGAACTTATATTTTATTTATGTATTCAATTTCTTTAATAGGTAACTTGCTATTCAGATAGTCTATTTTATTTTGAATCAGTTTTAATAACTTGTATTTTTGAAGTAGTATTCATTTTTTACCTAAAATTTTGCATTTATTGAAATAATACTGTTCATAATTTTACCTTGTAACGACTGTAGGAGATATAACACTTTCTTCATTCCTGATGTTGGAAATTTGTGGTAAATCTCTCTTATTTCTTGATTTGTCATGCTAAGTACGTATCAGTTTTACTAACCTTTCCAGAGAACCAGATCTAGATTTTGTTAATTTTCTCTATTTCATTTTTAAATCATCAATTCCTACTCTCATCTTTATTATTTGTTTATTTCTACTTATTTTATATATACTTTTCTTTAACTAGCTTCTTAAGTTGTAAGCTTAGAAAATTCACTTTGAATGCTTTCCCTTAAAATATAGACACTTATAAATTTCCACTAAATTATGCTTTAGATGCTTCCCATACAATTTTCTATTTGTGTTTTTATTATCATTTTGTTCAAATGTTTTCTGATTTCTCTTGTGAATTCTTCTTTAGCTAATAGATTATTTATAATGTGTTACTTAATTTCCAAATATTTGGGAATTTTCTAAGCCCTTTTTTCTTATTGATTTCTGCTTTAATTCTGCTATGGCCAGAGAACACATTCTGCAAGATTTTAATTTTTTGAAATGTATTGAGACTTATTTTATGGTCTACTGACACTTGGTAAGAATAGTTTTTGGATGGAGTATTCTATAAAATATTCTTTAGTCTGTATTTGTTGTTATTGACCTTCAATCTTCTACAGACATACAAGTGTTTTGAAAAACCATTCTATCAATTACAGATGGTTGTGTTAAAATCTCCAATCATGGGGATCCCTGGGTGGCTCAGGGGTTTAGCACTGCCTCTGCCCAGGATGTGATCCTGGAGACCCAGGATCGAGTCCAATGTCAGGCTCCCTGCATGGAGTCTGCTTCTCCCTCTGCCTGTGTCTCTGTCTCTCTCCAATGAATAAATAAATAAAATCTTAAAAAAACCCTCCAATCATGATTTATATATATAAATATATAACATATATTTATAATATTACTTAAAATATATGCCCTTAGTTCTGCTAGTTATTAGGTGCACATTCCATTAAAATTATTATGTCTTCCTGATAAATTGGTGCTTTTTAAATATAATTTCCTTTTTTATTTCTGATAAAAATCTTTGTCTTGAAATCCACTTTTTCAAATAGTAGTACAGACACGACAGCTTTCTTATGCTTTCCGTTAATGCTGAATATATTTTCACTTCTTTTATTTATAACCCATCTTTTTTATATTTAAAGTGTATTTCTTATGGATGTATAGTATATAATTTTTTCAAATCTGGTCTAAAAATCTCTATCTTTTATTGGATTATTTAGTCCATTCACATTTCATGTAATTACTGGAATTGTTGAGTTTATTTTATTTTTATTTATTTTTTTATTTTTGCAAGTGCATGAGGGTTTATTAACAAGCTCCAGCTTGGGTCCAACTATACCCGACACAGCAGCAGGGACTTGGACCTCGAGGTGGGTTCCAGCTGGGTTTTTATGGGTTGGTCTAGAGGATTTCCAGTAGGGGTGGAGGAATTTCTTAAGCTCTGTTTACATTCTGATATGGGGCTTTCAAGGTTGTTAAGATCTGTTCTCATTCGGATATGGGACTTTCTGCCACTGGCGTTAAGCTCTGTTCTCATTCTAATATGGGGATTTCAAGGGCGTTAAGCTGTTTATTTTTCCTGCAACTGAAGTAAGGTAAAGTTCAGGTCTTATTCACAGGGGCCTGAGATGGCTGTACTTGTGCTAACGCTGAACGTAAGGTGGAATGGCCTTAATTTTCTTGGCCTCCACATTTCCCCCTCTCAGAGGAACCTAAGGAAGGACCCAATCATGGGTCCAGGTTGTTTTCAGAGTGAGCCAGGGGGAATGATTAAACCAGGATTCAAACCAACCTTGTTGCTGTTCTCATTCCCGTTTATGTCCCCGTGAAGAAGCAACATCCCACGTTTAAGGCAGCACATAACCCCCTTGTTGTAAGATGACTAAGTCTAAATCCCTTCTGTTTTGAAGGACAACCTCAGACTAGGAAGTCTTGGAGGTGGGAAATAAGTAGAACGGTGCAGTCTTAGCTTTAGGGGATTGTCTTGTCTGGTTGGCCTTTCCATTCTGGAACAAAGTCCTTGAGAACAGCGTGTGGATCAGCTGGCTGGAGGTGGGTGTAGCAGACCCAGGGAGTAATCCCGTCAACCTTGAGAGTGGTGGGAGTGGTTAGGATCACGATATAAGGTCCCTTCCAGGGAGGTTGAAGTGTCTGGTGTTGGTATCTCCGCACATACACCCAGTCACCCAAACGATATTGATGGGGTTCCGGGGGTGGCCCAGTCTCATAGAGGCCCTCAGCTTAGGCCACACCTGTTCATGGGTTCGTTGTAGCATTTGGAGGGAGAAAAGGAGTCGGTGATCATCAAACTCAGCAAGCACTTCGGGTTTTAAATTGGGGATAATAGGTGGAAGAAGACCAAACATGATCTCGTAGGGAGTCAGTCCCATCTAATAGCGTGAGTTCCTCACCCTATATAAGGTGAAGGGGAGGAGAGTCACCCAGTCCCCGGCAGTCTCCAGGGTTAATTTAGCTAAGGTCTCCTTTAATGTTCTGTTCATAGACCTTGGCCAGATTGGTGGGTTTGTGCGTGGCAGCCTGGAGACCTGCCATTAGAGTGTAGCGGTAGACCAGGAGTCTCTCCCTACCTTCAGCCAAGTTGTGGTCCCACGTGGGCAGGATAAGGGGAAGGCAGCATTTATGAGGTTTGAGTTTTGAGTCGGCTGTCTGTCCTCTCCCAGGACAGACTTCCAGGCTTCCACCTGAATTCGTTCTCTCTCTTTGGTGGTGAAGAGAACTTGCAAGAGCTGTTGGCAGTCATCCCAAGTAGGCTGGTGGGTAAAAGGAACAGTATCTAAAAGCCCTATTAGATCTTTGGGGTTATGAGAACTTTGCATTTTGGCTTCTCCAATTATACAAATCACTGGTGGAGAAAGGCCAATATAACATTAGCTGTCACCCAGTCTCGTCAGGGGGGCCCCAAGGCGCAGAGGGGAAGGGTGGTGGAGTCCATGGCCCACATTTGGAGGTGGGGTCGCCCGTTGGGTCCGTCCGTGTGTCCCCGCTGCCAGCCGCTCACAGGGACTCCGCCGTCAGGGAGGAGGGGTGCCCCTTCTGCAGTCCCAGGCGCCTCCAACGGAGGGGGGGGGAGGGGGCCTCGGGTAGGGCATCAGGAGAATCAGGTCCTCTGGGGAGGAATCCTGCAAGACCAGATAAAGGGGAGCTTTGGTTGTAGAGTCCATCTCCTCCTTGGCTTTCCACAGGAGTAGAATCTTGGGGAGGTCCTGCTTGGAGGGGTAAAAATGGTTTTAGCCAAGGAAGGGGATTCTCGATCATGTCCTGCCAGGCCAGGATGTAGGGCACCTGGTCGGGGTGGCCATCCGTTTTGTCCCTGAAGATCACAGCCTTAACCTGTGAGATAATAGGTAAGTGGAAAGTTCCTTCAGGGCCATCCCACATCAAAGGTTGGCCATTCTGATGTGCAGTAAATTTGAAATTTCCCTCTCCGTGTGTCTGTGCTCAGATTATGAACTCTTTCCCTAATGTCTGAGAAGTGGGAGAGCATAAGAGATGGGGGGTGGTTTGTGTCCTTCCACACCAAGACACGGACAAATATGACGCTTAACAAGGACCCAATAACACAGACAAACATTCCAATGAGGCCGCAGAGACAAAACAGACAGTGAACTGAAGGGCTGGCAGTTGGCCCTCCCTACAGATGAGGACCTCCGTCCTTACAGATGAGGACCCCACCCCCCCTTACAGATGAGGACCTCCGTCCTCCTTACAGATGAGGACTCCCGTCCTCTTTACAGATGGGGACTCCCGTCCTCTATACAGATGAGAACTTCTGTCCTCCCGCCAGGGGCAAGGGACGTCTCCCAAGACCCCCAGTTGATGGCCTGCCAGCGCGTCTGCCTAAGCCAATGTTGACCTAATACAGATTGGAATTCCTACAGGTAAAAATACAGTATAGAGCTCTCAGAGAATATGCCTGCAGAAGGTAGAAAAAGTTGAGTGCACTCACCATGCGTGGGACCCTCCGGATGGGGTCCTGGGGGCTCTCAGATCCCGGACGAGCCCCCAAATGTTGTGCTCAAGATTGTGAATCTGAGAAAACCACCAACGAGCCGACACCGATGCAAGTACATGAGGGTTTATTAACAAGCTCGAGCTTGGGGCCAAGTATACCCAACACAGCGGAGCAGGGACTTGGACTGGAATAGTTGAGTTTAAATCTACATTTTGATATTTGTTTTCCATTTGTCCTTTTTGTTTCTCATTCCTTTAGAGGCTACTTTTGAATTAGTAAAATATTTTAGTGTTCCATTTTATTTTTCCTATTGGCTTTATGGCTGTGCTTCTTTTTATAATTTTACTTATTCTTTAGAGAAAATAATATGCATTCTTACCTTTCAGAGTTTACTTTTATCAATGTTATATCACTTACATTTTTCATTTTATACTTCTCAATTCTTCATTTACACTTATTTTCCCCCACTTCTCTAATATAAAAATATTATAGCAATAGAATTCCATTTACCTGCCACCACCATCCTTAGTCAGAAAGTTGTCATGTCTTTTACTTGTACATATGTTATAAATTAACCTTACAAAATTGTTGCTTTTGCTTTAATCAGTAAATTGTTTTTGAAGAAAATCAGGGAAAAAAAGCTCTCTTATATTTGCTGACATATTTACTGTTTCTTCATTTCCTGTAGATAAGAGTTTCCATCTAGTATCACTTCCTGAAGAATATTTCTTAAGATTTCTTGGAGTACTGGTTCACAGGCAACAGATTTTCTCTCTTTTTTTAAGAAAATATCTTCATATCACCCTCATTTTGTAAAGAAATATTTGCAGGCTGGATATAGAATTCTGGGCTGACTATGCTGTTTTTATTTTTTATTTTAGCACTTTAAAGATGTCATTCCTTACTGCTAATACATGGCCTTTCTGAAATCTCAGCTGGATGCTGAGTGCTAATGAGGTATTAACAGAGTGTTAGGGGCATCTCTCCACTCTGGTCCAGAGCTCTAATATAACTCGTAACTCTGCTTGCTTTCTGGTATCCCTGTTCTACTCTCAGCTCCATAGCTATTACTATCATGTAAGCCTAGTGTAGTCTTTCCTTGCACCTTAGCAGCCCAGCCCTCAGTGAAGGACTCACTGGAGTGCTCCACTTAGAATTCTGGGGCCCACATCTACACAGTTCCCAACTATTTACTATGATGCCACTTAGATTCTTTCTCTTTCTGTATCACCAAACTGATGTGAGACTCCTTAGCTTGGGTGGAATGCTGTACCATGTGGACTCGGTGCAGCTCCACTTGTTTTGTGAAATTGCCCCTAGACAGAAAGCAGACAGGAGTGGAAGGTAGTACACATAGTACTCACCTTGTGAGTTCCCCTGTTTTCTAGTGAGTAAACATAGTTTCCTTTTATATTCTGCTCAGTTTTATAACAATCTATGATGTGCTCTGCTCATACCAAATCACGACAGGCAGCTTTTAAATTTTTAGGATTTTTTTCCAGCCAATTAAATCATTGGTAGCTTGAAATCAGCCAAAGCAGAAGTATTTTTGCCATGGAAACAGGAAAATGTTACAAATTAAGGCTTTTTTCCTTTTGTTTATTAGAGAACTGGTTGTTAAACATTTACCAGCACACCACTGCTTAGAGTGGGAGAACTAGTCAAGTACTAATTACTCCATCATGGCTAGAAGATCAAATTTCATTTTCTTTTACTTCCCTTATTTCTTAATCCCTTTTCAATTGGACTTGCAGTTGCCTCCATACTACTTAAAAAGACTATTTTATCCCTGAACTTTTCTGTATTTTTTTATTTTTAATGACTAATAATGTGTCTACCCATATTTGATGGTCTTTCTTCTCACTTTGGCGACTGTACAAGTATATTGAGCTGGCATTTTTTCCCCTGTCTTTTTGATTGCTTCTTCTGTGCTATAGTTACTGATTTCATACTTTTTCCTCTTAGCTGCAGTCTTTCCCTGTCATTCAGTTTCTCTTACAGATAGCTGAAAGAAAAAAGAAGGTGGTTCTACCACTTAATGAAAGTTGGATTACATGAATAAACAAGAAGTTTGCCCCTTCCAGCTGATATACATATTTTAGCTAATGTGGTGGTACATCCTATTCTGATTTCTTTGCTTCTTTGTCTTCCTTACCTCCTCACTGAAGATGAATTGATACTTGAAGCTGAGAAACCAGGAGAAGTAGAGATGAGAAAGAGAAGGGAAGACATCCTGAAGGTACTTGTGTACCTGTCAATTTAGTTGCCCATCTTCTTCTTTTGACTACTTGTGCCTTTCACAAATTTCAGTTTAATCCACATCCTCCATAAGCCTTATCTATCTTTCTTTGTGAAATCCTATTTCTTCTGTGCAGTGAGAATTTTCTAGTCTTTCCTCAAATTAGGCATGAAGTGATGCTATTCACATATTCACTATTATGTTCCATATCCTCGATTCAATTGGAAGCCACTCAAGGGCAGGGGTCATTTTCTCTGCATTTCTATGTTTCCTGCCTAGTGCCTAATAATTGTAGATATTCAATGCATTGCATGTAGAAACTCAACAGATCCCTGGTGATAGCTTGACTACTGCATCTATTTAAATACACATATTATTTGCATAAAAATCTATTTAATTTTTGTTCCTCTTCAAATCAAGTCGTCCTGTTTACTTGACACTACATCATCAACACAATTAATCACTTCTTTTAGAAGAAATGAGTTTAATTAGTTAAACATCAATCCACGAATTTAGTAAAATGGCTAATCTAATACATTTATCTTAACAAACAAGATAATTTGATGTGGCCTAGTTATTTTAGAGACTAGTTATTATAGTTTATCAAATGTGCTTCATCTACCATGATGTGATTGGATGATTGTGATTAACCTTCAAGTACCCTTATCATTTCTCTTCCCACTATCAAAGATCTAAAAAAGCATCTGTGGCTGTGTTTCCTCTGTTGAGGAAATTCCCCTGGCTCCGTATCTACTCTTTCCCTGGAACTTTCTCAAGCTGGCCTGATTTCTTCTCTTTACAGCTTATTCTCACATTAGTAGAATTCTCACTTTCTGTATACCCTCTTTTGTAGAGTAATCAGCAGACTTGGCTTGCCATTTTCATACTACTTTTATGATACATATAAAACACACAATTAAGAGACACAAGAGATAAAACACAATTACCATTAATTTTTAAGATGTAAGCATGACAAATTAGAGACCAGTTTCATTTTGACACCTGCAGAGAACTCACAGAAGTTGAGGAGTATCAAAATTGTCTTTTTTCATATCTACTCCAAGACATCAGTTTACAAATAACAAAACTGAAGCTCAGAGAAAGGGAAATGACCTGCCTTCAGTCATATAGTCAGTTAACTGTAAGACTAGAAACAGAACCCTGGTCTGATCCCTTAGTCCATAGCTCTCTCCACCATCATTAATATTTTAAGTCAAATTGTCCTCTTTTCTGTTTTGTTTCACTTACCTTAAAAGAGTTGGAATACTCTTTTTTCTCATTGTTTCTTGACTCCTCGTCCTCTTCTGTTTCTTTTCTACTTTTCATGGGAAAAGTTCTATAACAAGTTAGCTGTACTTGCCTTCACCTTTCCCTTACTTCCATTCTCTCTTTAATCCACTCAAATCTACCTTCATTTCACTCCACCTCCATACCCTTTAAAGATTCCTGTCAGTGTCCCCAATGACTCCATGTTGCCAAATCCATTGTCACTTCTCTGTCCTCATCTTACTGAGCTGTCACCAACATTCAGTGTAAAGCACTTCTTGTTTTTGAGTTGTATGACCCACAAACTACTGACTTTCCTCTTATCTTACAAGCTGTTCTTTCTCAGTCTTTCATTGTCTCTTATTCTCCTAATCAGTCTCTAAATATTAAAGTGTCTCAGAGCTTCTCCTCAGCCCTCTTTTCAATATGCACTCTTAGAGTAGGTTTTCTTACCCATTTCTGTGGATTTAAACATCAATTAGATACTGATAATTCACATTTAACTCACCAGCCCTTCCCAATAAGCTTTAAATTTATTTATACAACTATTTAATTGACATTTTTCCTTGGATGTTCAATAAGATTTCAACTAAACAACTCTGAGATGGCATGTTCTTGCCAGTCTTTGATATCTTAAAAGATTATTTAACTAGTTGACTGAGGTAAAAATAAACAAAACAAACAAACCAACAAAAGTATGGAAAAACTCTGATTAAAAAACCTAACAAAACATTACAAAAAATAAAATTACTATCCCTTGTACTTCATGAACAAAGATGCAAAAAATCCTTAAAATATTAGGAAATAAAACCCAAAGCACATAATATAGATAATACCAAATGGAGTTTATCCCTGGTAATATTTGGCTTAATATTAAAAAAGTGAATCCTTATAACTCACCTTAGTAATAGAATAAAGGAGGAAAAGCATAGTTATCTCAGGAGATACACAAAAACATCATTTGACAAAATTCACTCCTATTCTTTGATAAAAACCTTTGGCACTTCTAGGAATAGAGGATATTTCCTCATTCTAATCAAAGGCATCTATGAAAAACCAACTGTTAACATTTTTAAAAGATTATTTATTTATTTATTTATTTATTTATTTATTTATATTTACTTATTAGAGAGAGAGAGAGGGAGAAGCAGACTCACTGCTGAGTAGGGGATCTGATGCAGGGCTCAATCCCAGGATCCTCCAGAACCCCAAGATCATAACCTGAGCTGAAGGCAAGTGCTTAACTGATTGAGCCACCCAGGTGCTCCAACAGTTAACATTCTTAGTGATGAAATATTAAATGCTTTCTCCCAACACCACAAACAAAACAAGGTAAGGAAGTGAATTCTCACCACTTCTAGCAACATTTTATGGGTAACCCTAGACGTTGCAATAAGAAAAGACAAGGAAATAAAAGACACACAGATGAAAAATAAATATACTTTTATTCACAGATGACATGATTGTCAAGGTAAAAATGTCTGATGAACTTTCAAAAAAGCTGCTATAAATACTATATCAATTTAACAATGTCTCAGGATACAAGACCAATATACAAAAGTTGATTTCCTTTTCCTTTTTTTTTTTTTGCATATTTTTTATCGGAGTTTGATTTGCCAACATATAGCATAACACCCAGTGCTCATCCCATCAAGTGCCGCCTCATTTTCGATATTTAACTGCATAAAAGAGGAAAAGAAAATTTAAAAAGCAATTCCATTTACAGTAGAGTCAAAAAGCATAGCATACTTTAGAAACAGGTTTAATAAGACCACTACATTAAAAATTACAAAACACCATTAAGAAAAGTTAGAGAAAGAGATGGAGTATTAATTATACCGTGTACATTAACTGGAACACTACTATTAGTCTGCTGATTCTCTCCAAAATAATCTACAGATTCAATGAAGTCCCACTAATAATCCCACCAGGCTTTTTTATCTTTTCTTTTAAGAAATTAGTATGATAATTCTAACGTTTATCTGTAACTGTGAAGAGTTGGAATATCCAAAGCAATCTTGAAGAATGAAGTTGGAGGACTTAAACTGGCTTCAAATTTACTACCAAATTATGGTAAGAAGAAAGTATGGTATTGGCAAAAGTATTAACAAATAGGTCAATGGAACAGAATAGGGAGTCCAGAATTAGACCTATACTAATATACTTATTTGATTTTTAACAAAGTCATCAAGACCATGTTATAGGGAAGGGTCCCCCCCCCTTTTTTAACAAAATGTGCTAGAGCAAGTGGATATTTACATAGAAAAAAAATAATCCTGACCTATACCTCACACCATAAGAAAATAGCTTGAAATAAACCTTCGACCTTAATGTAAAGGCTAAACCACCAAATATTCTAGGAGAAAACACAGAAGAATATTTTTAAAACTTTGAGAGTGGGCAAAAGTTTCTTAGGACACAGAAAATAACACAAAAAAATTGGTAAATTTGATTTCATCAGAATCACTGTTCATCAAAAGATACTACTTATGAAATTTATATAATTTATCCTTCATAAAATATGAATAAAACATACATCAAAGGACCAATATACATATAAATAAATATTGCTAATAATAAAACCATATCTCATTTTTAAGAATGGGCAGTTTAAATAGATACTTTACAAAGAAAACTGTGAATGACCAATAAACATGTGAAAAAACACTCAACATTAGAGTTAACATGGAAATAAAAATTAAAACCACAATGAGATATGCTCGATACCCACCAGAATGTCTAAAATTAAAGTCACTGACAGCCCCAAATATTGGCAAGGATGTGGAACAACTGGAAATCCCATACATTATTGATGGGAGTGTAAAGAGATATAATTGCTTTATAGGAAGGTCTGGCAGTTTCTTAACAATGTAATCCTATGGGATGCCTTGGTGGCTCAGCGGTTGAGCATCTGCCTTTGGCTCAGGGCATGATCCTGGGGTCCTGGCATCGAGTCCCACATCAGGCTCCCTGTGAGGAGCCTGCTTCTCCCTCTGCCTGTATCTCTGCCTCTCTGTGTCCCTTATGAATGAATGAATGAATCAATCAATCAATCTAAACAAAACAAAACAAAACAACAACATAAACCTATCCAATGGCTCAGTAATTGTGCTCTTACCCAAGAGAAACGAGAACATATCTACAAAAATAATTATATGAGAAAGTATCACAGTTATTTATAATATATAAAACTGGAAACCACCTAGTGTCAAGCTGCAACTGATTGAATGAACAAATTTGGTAGTCATATAATGGAGTACTGCTTAGCACTAAAAAGTAGCAGACTTGAAATAACAGCAACATGGATGAATCTCAGAGCATGTTTATCGACAAAGAGCTTTCTACAAAAGAGCACATATAGTATGATTTCACTTATATTAGGTTTTAGAACAGGCCAAACTGGGGCATCTGGTGGCTCAGCGGTTGAGTGTCTGCCTTTGGCTCAGGTCGTGATCCTGGGATCAAGTCCTGCATTGGGCTTCCTGTGAGGAGGCTGCTTCTCCCTCTGCCTATGTCTCTGCCTCTCTTTCTGTGTCTCTCATAAGTAAATAAATACAATCTTAAAAAAAAAAAAAGAATAAGCAAAAACTATTCTGTGTGGCAAAAAAATTAGAATATAGGTTACCTCTGGAGAGGGGGGTTTGGGTTTTCTGGGAAGGTATATGAGGGGTTTTTTTGGATGATTGTATTACTCTATATCTTGATAGAAATCAAGGCAATGGTTATCACTTGGGGGCAATTTTGCACCACCCTGCCCCTGACCCAAGGTTATTTCTTGCAAAGTATTGAGATGTCTTTTTATTGTATTGGTTAGAGGACAGGGATGTTGCTAGACATCCAACAATGCCCAGGACAGCCTCTATAACAAAGAATTGTCTAAGGTGTCAAGGTTTAAGAACCCCGAATTAGGGGTATATAAGTGTATGCATTTCTGAAAACTAATTAAATGGTCATATTTAAGAGTTTTGCATTTCATCATATTAAATTTGCCTGTAAAAACAAAAGAACCAAAGCCACATATTGATTCTAGTTAATAATATACATTCAGTAGTAGGGGGTGGGGCTTGATGTATACCCTAAGGATCATAAGAGAAATAACATGGCTTGATTCATGGACAGTGGAGTGGATAGATGGACAGTTATGTAATGAAGAATACATAGTAAAATGTTAATGCTACTGTCCGCATGGTGAGAACAGGGGTGTTCATCATTCGATTCCTTTGACATTTCTATAAGTCTGAACATTTTTATGATAAAATGTTATCCTTGCTTTCTTCCTTTAGGTCACTTGTCCATACTCATCCTGTCACCGTGCCCTGCCTATTCTATTATCCAAATATAACCAGTTCACATTTTTCCTTCTCTACCGCCATCCACTTGCTCTCAGCTACCAACAACTCTCTAAACAACAGCAGTAGCCTGCTCACTGGTCTGTCTCTGCTTCTTTTTATTCTGCTTTATAATTGATGCTTCCCACCACAGCCAGAGGGTTTTTCTTAAAGGAGAGAGGACATGTAACACTCCCTGAATTAAAACCTTCCAAACTAGCTGCTCGCTCGCTGTACTGGGAGTAAACTCTTACAAGCCTCTGCTAGAGCCAAGCATCTGTCTACTTCTTGAACTCTTATCTACATCACCCACTCTTTCACTCTGAACAGCCACACCGGCCAGCTTAATTTCTTGAACATGTCATAATTTCTCCTGCATCATGTACTTTAGCTATTTCCTCTACCTGGAATGCATTTTCCTCTTGACATCACAGCTCTTTTCTTCTTTCAGGTCTCAGTTAATATTACTTCCTATCTCTCTATCTAAATTAATGTCCTGCCATCAACTTTCACATCACCCATTGTACTTCGTCTTCATAGCATCTGTTTGAATTTATCTTATTTATTTGTGTCCTCTACTTGGATTTTAAACTGCAAGAAAGTAGGGACCATATCTGTCTTGCTCACTACTCTGTCATCAGGCACCAGAATAGTGCTTGACACATGTTAAGCGTAGAATAAATATTCATTTTTCTGAGTGAATGGATGGGTGATATATTCAGGAGCTTGGTGACGTTTTTTTTCAGTGCCCTAGAAATAACCACAGACTGGCAAATGAGATTCCACAAGGCACTCTCTTGGACAAAGAAAACACCATATAGAGATTTATAGAGGAATATGAAACAGATGGTTGTAGAGCTGAGTCCTTAGGGCATACACACCTCTGGGCTCAACTCACTATCTTGATTTTTCATTGACTTGTCTCAGGAATAGAGGATTAGTTAAATGAATTATGGAATGTACTTCCTGATGATGGGATCCCTGTAGATACTAAAAATCATGTTGTAGAGGAATATTTATTGACACAGAGAAAAGTTCATGATATATTGCCAAGTGAAAGAAGCAAGCTTCAGAAAATGTGCTTAATATTATCTCCAGACCACTGAACACCCTGAACAACCTCATCCTTTTCTTAATGACACTCTTCCAAGATGGTTAGGAAATTATTTTCCTTGGCCTAGATCTTCTGAGGGCCAGCACATTTGGTCACTTTTGGAATCAGAGGGACTGAGTATTTTTGGAAAACCTCAAATATAGAAAAGCCTTGAAGTAAGTGTAATTCATAGGATATGTATTTAACATTAAGTGCCACTGGCCTCCTGGGAACCAAAGAGAAGGTGAAATTAACCAAGAAGGAGTTTGCGTTGTATTGCTTTGCATTATACGCCATGAAAGAGTTTAATTCCAGCTGGTCATTCTTGTGATAAAATAAGAGAGCTGAATGCTCCACTTTGAAAGCCATAGGGTGAGATTCATCTCTCTGAGTGTTTCTAAGTTTTCTGCCCTTACCTTTAATATCTAAATGACAATAATCTGAGAATCCTTCCTGTGTAACAGCAGGAGTCCAATCCTATGCGCAGTTATCTCTGAGGTTCACTAGAGAAATACGGTGTTAGTTTCCTGGGGCTGCCATAACAAAGTACCATAGCTAGGAGGGCTCAGCAACAGAAATTTATTGTCTTATGGTTCTGGTGGCCAGAAATCCAGAATCAAGGCATTGGCTAGGTTGGTTCCTTCTGAGGCCTGTGAAGGAGTATCTACTCCAGGCTTCTTTCCTAGCTTGTGGCAGCCTCAGGCATTCCTTGGCTTCTATACGGTATTTTCCCTGTATCTTCAGGCCATGTTTCCTCTGTGTCCAAATATCCCCTTTTTGTAAGGACACCAGTCATACTGTATTAAGGCCCACACTTAGATCTCATTTTAACTTGATCATCTGCAGAGACCTTGCGTCCAAATAAGGTCACACACACTGGGGGTTAGGACTTCAACATCTATTTTGGGTGGCACAGTTAAACTCATAACAAATACCATCTTGAGTTTGGCTGTGTTGGGTTACATCTACCTTCTGTTCTGGCCCCATCCCCAGTCATCTCCCTGTCACCTCCTCTTCATGCTGTGATAGCTCATTCCCATCTAACAGCAAAAGGATGTCATCTAAAATAATCTTGACTAAGAGATGAGGATGGCATAAGAAAAACTCAGTGCAGAGAAGGAAGTCTTCAAAGTGGGTATTATATATATTAGCTTTGCGAGTCTAGGGTTTGCAACCCCTCACTGGGGTTCTGGCATCATTTGTCTGAATTCTTGGCCCATTGCCGGACTGTGGGATCTTATCATCCTTCGTGGGAGAATTGTCTCCACTTCACTTGTTTCCTCACCCTAAGTCTAGGGCTCCCACCAAGAGAAACAAAAATCAATAAACATTAAAATAAGTATTCCAGAGAATTGGTACATAGCTTCCTGCTTACAAGTGGATAGGTGCTTGCCTTACAGCTGTGTGACTAAAAACTGTCGCCAAAATCACCTTGTCCCACATGTGAGGCTATTCCTGTGCAGATTGAGCTTTTTTCTACATAAAAGCTATGAGGCAGAAAATAGATGCCATGGGGTGCATTTGGGATGGAGTGTCAGCAATATACATCATGCTCCCATCAGAGCTGTGCTGAAATCGGGTGGGCTGACCTCTCCCTCTGGCACTCCCCCTGCCTGTGCTCTACCTCCTTTTCTGTCTGTCAAGGAAATAAATAAAATTTTTAAAAAATCAGTTGGGCTGAGGTGATGAGGCACAGGGCATATGAGCATGTGTTACACTTCACTCCTTGCCCTGCCCATATGTGAGTATGCTCCACGTTAAGTCCACCTTGTCACTGATGCTTCAGGATGGTAGCTGGTTACGATCTGTCAATCAATACATGAATGACGAGTGAGGGATTACTCTACTAGGTCAGGGGAATAAGAGAAGGCATTACAGAGAATGCAATAATTAAGCAAGGTCCGAGGGCTGAGATTCACACATTTGTGCTTTTTAGGCCAGATAGAGCCAACTAAACCTGGTGATCCAGCCTTCTCAGAAGACTTCACATAAAAATAAAGATTTATGTTTAATCTTGAAAATTGAAAGATCTGTGAACATCAAGGATACATACTTAAAAGCAATAATAATTTAGCTCTAAGAGTTCTTTGGCCTCTTGAGAAAGACTGTGGCATCTTCCGTGATCCACAGTCTCTACCACTCCTTACTGTGTTCTCAACTAGTGGTAAATTGCAATCAGAAGAAACTAAAGAGCATAGTCCCAGAGGTACGAAAATGTCTATTCCAAGGAACAGTGTGACACTTCTCTGTGGTGTCTAGGAATTACAATACAGCTAAGATACTGACCTTCTGGCTGGGATCGGAAAGAGGGATGGAGAGAAAATGGCTAGGGCTGGTGACAGGGTACAGGAAGCCTGTAAGGTGGCTTAAATGTCTTGCTAAGCTGTTGGGAAATCTATAAGATCCCCAGTAGAAGAAATGATGGCATTCGGTGGCCAGCTGCACAGACAGGTTGCTGAGAAAGAGAATGGGTGAACAAGTAGGGGTTTTTTTAAGTCCTTGATGACATAGTATATTTAGGACTCAGCTAAACTTTGTCACTGTGGGGCAGTCACCACAGTAACCAGGTTAAAAAAATTTTTTTTTAGTGTGGTTAACAACTTGGAAGGCAAAATAAATTATATTGGTTTTCGTTTCACTTTAATTAGCTGGTTTTTTGGACCTCTTTGGAATCTAAGTAGATACTAGACATAGTTTTCTTGTATTTTTCTTTCTTTGCCTAAATGATGGCCAACATAGTGCCAATTAACATGCACCATGGGCACAGTGCATTTTTAAGTTTAGCTGGCTCCTGACCTGAGATAGATAATGCTGATTTCCATTTCAATTTTCAGAAACCAACGCTTTACAGCAGGTTGGATAGCAACATCTTTAGACCTATTTTAGACAACGGGGGAAAAATAAGACTGATTCTTAATGTGAAACTAACTTCTTTAACAAATTTTCCTAAAAAATATGAATATTTTAGCAGCCATTTCATTCATGTAGCACTTTAGATTTGACAAAGTCCATAATTTTATTTGAGTTTCCTTGCAAGGTTGTGCTATAGGGAAGGGGCTGGAATTATTATCTGTATTTTTAGATACAGAGAATTTGAAGCTCAAAAAGATGAAGTAATTTTTCCCAAACCCTATAACTAATAAGTGTCAAAGTCAGGCCTGGAAAACAGGTTTTATGGCTCCTGTTCCATTACTTTTTGCCTGTTCAATGTTCAGTATATTGTATCCCCTAAGACACTACATTTTTAAAGATACGATTTTGGAAAAGAATTTTAGCATTGCATCAGTAAGGATATTTTTTCAGTATCAAATGACAGGAAATATAACTCAGACTGGCTTTAATAAAATGGAAAGATCTTTGGACATACATTTTTAGGCAGTCCAGGATTCAGTTGTGACTTGATCTAAGAGGCTCAAAATATGTCTGGGAGACTTAGTTTTTCTCTGTTTCCTTGCTCTGTTTTCCACTGTGTTAACTTTCTCAGGTTCCTCACAGTAGCAAGAGAGCTGCAGTAACTGTAGCCCTTAGATGTTTCCATGTATGCATCCAGGGGACGTGAGAGAACAAGGGTTTCTGGTGGCTCTTGAGTAAAGCCCCAGGGTTCCTCCTGGTTGGACCAGTTGGACTGTGCCTGTCTCAGAACCAGTCACGGTGACTTGGGCAATTCCGTATACTGATGTACCAAGCTGAGTAACAGACTTTACTGCTTCTGGAGTAGAACCATACAGAGACTGGAAGGGGGTACAGGGTGGTTCTCCAAAGAAAGTATGGGGGTGATGGTACTATTTAAAAAGGGGAACTGGGCTCTGGGTGGCCAAAGCTGCACAGTTAAGGAGCCACTTAAATTCCTGGCTCTAGTCTCTGGTTGCTTGAAGAAATGAGACTTTTCATTGAAAACTAAGCGCATTGTCTACGAGGCAGTAGCTCTCCATGTTATGTGACATTCTAATCCAGGGAGAGCTGCTGTGGGTAAATTGTGAGGAGTGTAAAGTCTGTTTTGTTGCACCATAGTTCCCTGTTCTGTACCCAAGTCCCCTAAACCAAGGCTGCCAGGTGACTCGTACTTGGGTGGCAGTTTGCTATGCTGGTTCTTAGTTACCTTCGAGTTAAGTCCTGGGCTTTTTGGCCATTCCTTCTCCAGCTTCATGCCTGCCATACCTGACCTGTATCCTATGCCACAGTTTTTCTACTTACTTGGTGCTTCTGGAATGCTCTCTCTCATGTTCCTATGCCTTCGCATGGACTCCAACTTTTCTGTGGTGTGCTTTTCCTATCGTGGGCTCCCCCTGACAGATTTACACCTAATTATTCGTCAGGGTGACCTATTCTATGAGCTTTCCTGATCTTGACCCTCCAAGCTGCAATAGTGTCTCCATAGGATTCTATACATTTAAAAAATAACATACCCATTACATTGACTTGAAATTCCTGATTTCCTTATCAGTCTTCCTCTCCTAGAGTTCCTTTAGGGCCAGAATCTGATCTATTTGCCTTTTATCTGGTAACTCTCCCAAGTCTGTCCCACAGAAAGTTCTCATTATATATTTACTAGATTGATGGCGAAATGACTATGTGAACAAATCATTGCAATAATAATTAAAAGGTAACCTCACTCAAGGGCCTTTATCATTAATTCCCCTTTCTGATATCAAAACCCAGGCAGAAGAAATGGTCTGAGGACACTTACCTAAAGCCAGCATAGAGAAAGGAAGCAGATAGCCAGCCCTGGGAATGAACTTCCCAAGATCACATTTATGGGATATAGTACTTTGCAAAAAAACTTGCCTCTTGCCATCTTTGCAGTGACAACAGGAGCTGAAGTAGGCTTGGAAAACTCTGAGATCTGCAACCTAATTAATGGCTGTGGCTGCTCATTATGGTGGGAAAGCTGTGCCCACACTGTGGCAGAAGCTGCCCACATATGAGTGGCTTCATTAACTACCTTCTCTCCCTTGGATGAGACTGCCAAGGGAGATGGTGTTGTCATCTAACAGCAGATCAACATACAAGGCAGCTCCTATCTTGCAAGCCATTATCAGAATATTGTGACCAACTTGTAGTTCTCAGAATCACAGGATGAGCAGAACATATATAGCTGGAAGTCAGGCACCAAAAATAATTGCACAAAATTGAAAACAAAATGTAACCTATGAGCAAAAGTTATAGTAATTAGCTTATTTCACCTGGAGAAGGAATAAATACAGAGGAAATTTAGTGCATTAGCAGGCTTCGGGTCCATGAAGGGTAATTCCAGGGGATGGTAAATTTATAGTTGTACATGTAAAAGGGTTTTTCCTGTTATCCTCTCTCCACTTCTTGCTTGATTTCTCCTCTGTGATACTTGATGAAAGATAATAATGTGGTGACTTCAGAGAACGTATGAGAATAAATACGTTGGACGTTTGCAGCCTTGTTGCACCGTGTTGCAACTACCTCCCTCCCTTCCCCCTCCAAAAAGAAAAACGCAGAAAGAAGTATACCATCTGCAAGAGCTCTTTTCTCTTTTACAGCCATCCTGTCACCATCTGCTAAAATCCTCAGCCCACCTGTATAGTGAACAACATTAATTGTCTTCCAGAAATGCACAAGAACCACAATCCTCCCAAGACTGAGGGTAGGAGGAAGGAGACATTTTATAGCACTTTTAAGTGAGGTTTTCACCCTGCAACCCACCTGGTTCCCTTTGTTAATCTACTGCATGTTCAACCAAGCTTACAAGCAGGGGAGAGTTCTCGGGTTAAACAGAGTCTTAGCATTTGTTTATTCCTTGGCTCCCTTCTTTGAAATTTCTAATGCCTAGGGCAAATCAGAGGTATGATTCCTAAAGTTGAGAAGAGTTTAGAGGTTATTGTTGACAGCAGCATGAGGATTTTCTTTGCTTCAGATCGGGAAATTTATTTTCAGCCAAATCCTGGCGTGATTCCTATATGTAATAATGGCTAGAGTTTGGGTCTCCTAGCTGATACTGAACAACGGGCCTGTGAAGTTCCAAAAGGGAATGGGCTAGTCTTTCTCATGGTTATTATTATTTGAGACTGGAAGATTTTTCCTTTTGGAAGTGCTTTTGCTGTCCTGTTTTATCGAGGGGTGTTTTCCTTTCCTAGATCTTCTCCATTAAATGCCATTGGTCCTTCCTGTCATTGTGGCAACTCCAAAGCCCCCAAACATTTCCAAACATCCCCTAGGAGGGCTGTGACACCCCCAGTTGTGAACTATTGAACCCGTACGTTTTGCCTTTGCGAGAAAGAGGTTTATCTGCTGCTTCCTGCTCAGGTGAAGAGATATTTATTTGTATAGCTCTGAACTCTATGATCAGGGCCATAAGCTACCAGAGAGAATCTCAAATTGTGAAAAATTAAAAGCGTAAATGGAAGAAGTACTTCTTCAGGCTAGTTTCCCCCATCCCACCCATCCTTTTCTCATATATGCATATACACACACAGTCTGAATCTAAAGTGTACAGCAATTCACATGAAGCAGGAAGCAGTTGAGAGGAAAAAGAAGGTTTAATTAAAATAGCCAGTTATCATCAACCTATTTGAAATATTAATAGCCATTGTTTACAACGGGTCTATGTGTACATATTCTCTTGACAAGTCCACTTCGCAGTTATATTATTGGATGTCAGTTGACAATGCTTATGATGAGTTTGGGCTATTGTTTTTATTATTGTATGTCATTTATTCAGTCATTTGTTCATTTGTGGGCATCACTCTATATTAATAACAATCCATAATCAAATTGGTACTTTTTCTGCCATATACATTGGGGATATTTTTGTATAGATCCATCAGATTCAGCTTCTCTCAACCAGTTTATCACTTTTCTTATGATAAAGAGCTTATTCTGGCTACTTCCCCTTCCTTAAACAACATTGCCTTCAAAGAACAGTGAAATAAAGACTTGCTATATAGCAGCCCCCCCCCCCCTTTTTAAAGATTTATTTACTTATGAGAGAGAGAGAGAGAGAGAGAGAGAGCACAAGGATTAGGGGGGCAGAGGGAGAAGGAGAGAGAACCTCAAGCAGACTCCTCACAGAGCACAGAACCTGAAGCAGGGCTCCATCTCATGATCCCAAGATCATGACTTAAGCCAAAAATCCAGAGTTGGATGCTCAACCAACTCTGCCACCTAGTAGCCCCATATAGCAGGCCCTTTTAAGGCTATATCTACACAGAAGATGAGTTTTGCCATTTGTTGGCCGATTGCTAGGCAGTGACTCAGATTGCAAAACTGAACTGTTGGCTTAACATCTAGAATAATCACTTATATGGCAACTCCTCTATTGCATGGGCAATCAACAAACATGGGTTGGTCATAATAATGATCAATCCGATAGGCTATTGTCTCTTTCCCATGCCAAGCTATTACATTTGTGATTCAAAGCTATTTTTTCCCTTTTTTTTAAAAAAAGATTTTATTTATTTATTCATGAGAGACACACAGAGAGAGGCAGAGACACAGACTCAGGACCCTGAGATCATGCCATGAGCCAAAGGCAGATGCTCAACCATTGAGCCATCCAGGCTTCCCTCAAAGCTATTTTAATCAACAACTACACTCATTTCAATATCTATCTATATACTACACACGGTGTTGACTAGTGAGGGCGTGAAGATAAACAGAGCAGGTTTTGTGGAAAGGAAACAGGCTTAGAAATCAGAGAAATAGGCTTCAAAACCCATTGGCTCTTTGGACAAGTCACTTAACCTCTTTGATCTGCTGCTGCGTGGCTGTGCTGAGGATTGACACAACAATATCAACTGCATAGGGCCTGAGAGCAAGAATCCAACAGTAACCAATGCCATTTTTATGAGTGAGACACAGCTCATATTCCTTGTTGTAATTATGTAAAACCATAAATTCCAGGTACACATATTATCATGCCTTATCTTAATTTTAAATTCTTTAAAAAATGTAAATTTAGCATATCCACACGTTGTATCCAGACTTTTTCCTTGATATTTTAAGATCTGTTTCAAGTGCTATGCAGACCAAACATGACCCCGCCACAGCGGGGTTCACAATTGTTCCATATACTCTGGGACTGAGTCATCTAATGTAGCTTACAGGAAAACAAGCTGTATATTACTGTAGGTGACCTTAATGTTGTGGAGTTATTTAAGAATCCGGTGTTCACCACTTCCAGTTGAAAGTACATGAGCAAATTAGGAAGATAATATAATTATATATACCGAAATTAGGTTAACATAGATACTCTAATAGCTCAGTATGACCACAGACTAGGATTTCAATATCAGAGTGCTGCCTCTCTTCGTATACACACGTCTCTCTCAGACACATACATCTATTCAAGGTGTGCCTCACAAGTAGAACTTTATAGTAGCTTTTATAAGTGCCTATTGTAGAATGGTGATATTTGGTTTTGTAGTTGCTTTTCATCCTAGAAGGGGAAAATAGTCCCTTGAGGTCAAAGGCTCTTATTGTTATCTAATGTTTTGCAGCAAACCATCCCAAAACTTAGTAGGTTATAATAATAACAATATCTGCTCTGCTTATAAATCACCAATTTAGGCAGGGCTCAGCAGGGATACTTCATTTCTTCTCTACCTGAAGATAGCAGGGGAAGCTCAAAGGCTAGGGGCTGGAATCATTGAAAGCAATGGTTCTCAACTGGGGATGGCTTTGCCTTCTTCAGAGGGGGCATTTGGCAATGTCTAGAATAATTTTTTATTGACACAACTTGGGGTAAGGGTGCTACTGGCATCTAGTGAGAGAGGCCAGATGCTGCCCAACATCCTGCAATGCACAGGATGCCCCCATCCCCAAACAAAGAATTATCCTCCCCAAAATGTCAGTGATGCCAAGGATGGGAAACCTTGATATAAAGACTTATTCATTGAGGTGTCTGATGGTTGATTCTGTGTGTTCACCGGAGGGCCTCAATTCCTCTTCATATGGACCTCTCTAATATGATCTGTCTGTTGTCCATGTGGATGTCTTAAATTACAAAAGTTCAGCTGTGTACATGTGAAGATCTAACTGGCTTTATTCAACAAGTCATGAATCAGGCATCATTCCATCTAACAAATAGAAAGGAGCTCCACCAAGCCATAGAAAAGGGAAAGTTTTTAAAGGGGGCAAAAGGAAAGGATTAGCAAAGAATGCAACATTCCAGGGACGGTTGCCCCCAAAGGGGAATGGTAAGGGTCTGTTGGGCGGGTCACCTCATAGTGCTGACCAAGCGGGTAGTTCCAGGTTGACTGGTTAAAGGTTATATTCCTAGGAGGAGTTAAAACTGCAGTTAAGTTAGGTTCTCAGTCTTGATTTGCTAATGTGGAGTTTAGCACAAGTGACTCCATTTGGGGTCAGCTTTTTGTTTTTTGTTTCTTTTTTAACATTAATTTGGGCTTCCTCATGGCATGGTGACTAGCTTCCAATCTAGGGAGTGTCCTGACTGAAAGAGCAAGACAGAAGCTGAATCCTTTACATGACCTGGACTCAGAGGTCACATAGAATCTCTATGAGATGGAACATTCAAAATCCCACTCACATGGGGGGACATGGACCCTGCCACTCTGTGGGAAGAGTGGCAGTAAATCACATTATAAAAGGAACAGAAAATGAAACTTGCCACAGGGACCATATCTCATTCTTCTTTGTATCTCAGCACCTTATCAGTCAATGGAAGGTAACAGATGCTCAATCTGTGCACTTTTGAATTGTATTAAATTAAGTAAACTTGATATATGAAATATACGATAAACAATGAGGAGATTTGGCATTATACATAACAATTTTCCACAGAGTACCTTTAAATAGCGACTTGTTCCACTTCATTATAAAGTATGATTTAATTATGAAAATTTCAATGGCATATTTATTCATCTGGTTGTTCGTTAATTCAGTATTCATTGAGCACATACTGTAGGCAAGAGAGTGTGCAAGTGCTGGAATACAAAGATGGATCAAACATAGAATTGCCTTCAAGTCACTCACAGTTTGGTGAGGAAGGTAAGCAATGTATATAAATCACTCTAATAGAGGCCAGAGTTCATTAGAGGTACAAATAAAGTACTTTGGTGCTCTAAGAAAACATGCAGCTTTTCAGAAATAGAAAGCAAAGACTTTATTAAGGATGTTCACTTTAATGAATACTAAATCTTTGTACTTCCTCGCTCTACACTTCTATAATTGCAAAGGGAAATTGGCAGAATTTTATCCAATTTTATAATATTCAGTCGAAGCAGTCACCTAAAACATGACTGAGGTCCATCTGCTGTGCAGCTGTTAAGTCTGTCTGTCTCGGTCACAGTCACTTATTGCTATGGGTAGACATATCTCTCCACAAGGATATGGCAAATCCTCTTACTGCAATCCTAGGACACTCCAATCTGAGTGACAGAGAAAAGTGGAAAAGTCACAGATACCTGTGACTCTGCCCCAGGTAAATAGACCTGTCATAATTCAGTAGGAGTATTGCATATCTACCTTATGGAATTTTAGTGATCTTTAGGGACATTTCCAGAAGTCTGTGTGCTTTGGTACCTCTCTGCCTTAAAATACCCAAAGGGGAAATTAGGGACTCATGCCAAACCTACTAGATCTTGGCACTCAGACCATATAAATTTGTTAATCAAGTTTATCTCATCCAAAACATTAATATACTTAAAATGCCATTCTAAAAAATATGTAGCATTTGGAGAAATAATTAATGGTATTTTAGAAATTGCTGATGACATTTTATAAAATTCTACATCTATAATTGAGAGAAGAAAGTCTAGCAGCAAGGAAACTAGTTAGAAATCTGTGATTAAAAAAAAAAAAGAAATCTGTGATATAATCAAAGAAAGAGGTAGTGACTTGGCTTAGAATAATACCAGAAGGAGGAATCATAATAGCTAATATTTACTGAGTACTTGGCATGTGCAGGGATTACATATGGCTTCATAAGAATTGTCTGTGTTAATACAACAATCATTTGATATAGGTACTATTATTTTCCCATTTTACAGATGAATAAACTGAGTTTTCGTAAGGAGTAATTAGTAGAACTGGAGTTCAGATGTACCTGGATCTGTTTCTGTAGTCCACTGTTTTAACTATTATGAACATTGCACCTGCTACAAGGAAAGAGGTAGATAGGATCAAGGAGGAAGCATGTGGATGATACAGGAATAGGATTGGGTTTAGGGAGAAAGAAAGAGCGAGACATCTGGGATAACACCCAGGTCTTAGCCTGAGTGTGCCCCCCTGGGTGGATGGAGGTGCAATTCTCTTAGATTGAAGACACAAAATCTTTGGGATTGGCTGAACGACAAGTTCAGTTTTTTGAGCTTGTTGGATAAAAATGAAATGCCTTAGGTCTCTCCACAAGGAGAAGTTCATAGGCCATTGGATATATGGCTTGAGGTTCAGGAAGGAGGTTGGGATAGGAGAAACATATTTGAATGTCATCAGCCTGGATATGAAACACCGGGAGTGATAAAGAAGGTCCAGAAAGAATATCAAGCTTAGGAAGAGAAGGTGATCTCACTAAACATTTTTAACAGAATCTGCTTTACTGAGTGCTTTTGGGGAGAGGTGCTGTAGAGCAGGACAAAAGAACACATGGTTGCTGGCCCAAAGCGCTCACAGTCTAGGTGTGGTGGCATAACCAGGATATGTGAAAGAGCTTGAGAATGATTACCAGTCAGAATACAAAGGACAGCAACATACCTTTCAGAATTAGGAAAGAAAGAATAGAATTGGAATAGGATTTATCTAGAAAACTTTCTGGAGTTCAGGTTTGAGCTGTTTCTCGGAGTATGGGGTATATAGAGGAGAAACTGGGGCCTCAGTGAGGGGTGTGGAGGGGGGCAGGGATTCCTCTCCCTGGGCCTCTTCCCTCACCTTTCCTGCAAGGGAAGAGACATCTGCCTCGCTTATGGCTCGTTCTAGGAGGCTGTTGTCTTTGTATCTGTTGCAGGGGATGGGGGTCTGTAAGACCTGCAGGGGGGAGGAGAAGCCAGGGATGAGACAGAACAAAGTTGGAACATGCAAACTGAACTCGTGGTTTTCACCTCTTCTGGCTTTGATGGTGTGAGGGTCCACAGGAGAAGCTGGGGCCTTTCATCATCGAGCTAAATGCCCATCTGGCCCAGGAGTTACAGAAGGTGCGGGAGGATTCACGGGGAGGTGGAGTGTGGTTGCAGAGCCAAATGCTGCCCCACACCAGGGCAGGTGAGTGACAATATGTGTGAGTTACACAATGGCTGCTGCCTTATTTCCATCCTGCAAGTCTTGCACTGAAATCTGAGGTGACCCAGCCTAATCAGACACCTACCAGTAAGGAAATTCTGGGAAATGTAGTTTATCCTACCCAAGTTCTTTATTTTTTAGGTGGGGAGAGGGGCAGAGGGAGTCTTCAGCATGGAGCCTAATGCAGGGCTTGATCTTAAAACCCTCAGATTGCGACCCTAGCCAAAATCAAGAGTCTGACACCTAACCAGCTGAGCCACCCAGGCACCCCAACACCTAAGTTGATTCTTTACAAAGCCCTCATATTACGTATAGAGGCAATCAGGTGTGAATAAACAAGCATGGTTTGTAGAGAACCAGCAAATCAGTTTAGTTCAGTGATTAAAAGTTGCCCTCAAACTTTAACATGTATCACAAACACCTGGACAGCTGGATAAAATCGTTTCTGATTCTGTGGCCTAGAGTGGGGCCACAGAATGGCATTTTAAGTTCCCAAGTGATTTTAACCCTCCTGGCCCAAAGACCACACTTTGAGAATCATTGGTTTAGCAGAAACACAGAGGGTTTGTTAAGTTTTAGTGAGAAATGGGAGGGCAAAATAAAACACAGCAAAGAAATAGTTAAGATATTGAACAGTGGACAACTGTTGAGTGGCATCCAATGCGACAGGACATCATTATAAGTGACTGAACAGGAAATTAACTGGCAAAGATGATGCTTGCAGCAGGATGCATTCTTGCTGTGTGGGAGGCACAGTCTCAAGTAGAACTTGGAAGTGGGGAAATAAATTGTAAGACCATGTTACAATAATCTAGTGATACATATCCAGAATAGGGAGGGGAGTGGCTGTGGAAACAGAAAGAAGGGATGCAGGAACTGAAAAACTACTTTGTTCTTTTTTTAAGATTTATTTGTGAGAGAGAGAGAAAACACGAGTAAGGGGGGTGGCAGAAGGAGAGGGAGAGAGAGAATCCCAAGCAGGCTCCTTGCTGAGCAAGGCTGGATTGCATGACCCTGAGATCATGACCGGAGCCAAAAACTAAGACACTCAACCAACCGGGCCACCCAGGCACCCCTGAAGATTGCTTTGGACATAGGTTCAAGTTCCCTGCTCCTTCTTTCTCCTGAACAATATGGTCTTATGTCTTTTTTCTTTATGTCACCAGAGTCCAGGTAAAGGGACCTCAGCTTTATTTTTGTCTTTTTTTTTTTGAATTTAAATAATTTTTGTCTTTTATAACTGTTTTCCTGAGTATATTACCAAAAACCGTACATTGCAGAGAATTTGGAAATCAGAAAAGTATAAAGAATAAGGTAAAAGTTGTCCCTCAGGCCAGATGTAATCACTGTCAAATTTGGGATATGTTTCTCCCCATTCTTTTCTCTCTCTCTCTCTGTGTGTGTTCATATATTTTATTTTGTTTGAAATTTGAAGACTTTGCCATGATCACACTGAAGCAAATCTTACCTGGGCAGTTAGGAAGGTATGCGACTGGTGTCCCAGCCAAGGTAGCCCTTGTGGCACTCAATGTTCTTGTCAACTTTCATCTACCTGGGGGAGGATCACCATCTCGCCTTTTCAAATAGTGCTGGTGGCATCAGTGTCTAGGGCTGTCAGCAGCTTGTTATAGGACTTCAGACTGATGTTTCCTGAGACATCAAATGAGTGGAGACAAAGGTGATAGAACAGTTTGGGGAGCAAAGCTCGGGGTCTGAGAGCCAGCGTAGCCAGGCCCAGGGCTTATACATATTATCTCAACTAATCCCTGCAGGATAGAAATGATAATAAGAGTAACAAAAGGATTAGCGACAAACATGTATTGAATGCTCTCTGTGAGCTGGGATCTTTATATCCGAGTTACTTAATGGGTTACCTCATCTAGTTCTTAAAACATTACAATGGGAAAGATTCTGTTATTTTATCCATTTTGCAGATGAAGACATTCTGGCTTGGAGAAGTTAAAAACTTGGTAAAGAGTTCAAAAATTAGATGACTTGTCCAAGATCAAACATGTAGGAAATGACAGAGTCTGACTTAGAACCAAGGCTTCAGATTTCCAGGTTATTACTTTTTCTGCTTCAATCTCTTGCTCTCCTCAACAAATCTCAACTTTCTGCCTGATGCCAATCACAGCTTTAAAACTCTCTCTTCCCTGCCCATGTTTTGGACTTTGGATTTACAGTCTTTTCTGATCTCACTGTCTGCTTGCTGCATCTGCGTCCACTCACATTCATATGTCGGCACTTCTGACCGCCCCAGTCTGGTAATCTGCCCCCTGAGTGTGTCTTAGCTCAGACCAAATCCTCCCCTGGGTATCCACAGGAAGGCCCCAGACCTCTTCACTTGACATTGCTGAGCTAATGAGAACCCTGAAGGACAGTGATAACTTATTCTGAAGCCACTGCGTAAGTGCTCAGCAGAATGTGACAAGAGCGGTTTACCTCCAGTTCACGCACTCAGAGCCCACCCTGCACCATCTGGCTCCTCCACACTCTGGCTCCTTCCTCCTCTTGCTGCCCTCCCTCCACCAGGCCCCCTTCCTCTCCCCTGGAGCAGAGCGCAGGGACTCTTCTCCCTTCTGTGTAAGGCATAGAGGACACCAAGGGCCTCCGTCCCCATGTCGTGCTTGTCTCTCCTCTGCAAGTGGCAGTGAGCTATTTTTACATCTGTTTCCTAGACGAGATATAATGTGAAGGCAGGAGGTACGTTTTCAAAACAAATAACTTCAATTATCTTTATAAATAAATTTGTAATGGTGAAAAAGTGACGTTTCTAACAAACTCTCTTTATCATGAAGCTTTGTTTTTCAGCTTCAACTTTTAAATCTTGCATTTATTTCACGCTCTTTGCTATCATGCATCCAAGGCAAATTTTGCTTTACTTTGTGCTTTTGTTTTGCTGTATTTGTTTTTGGTTCATATTCTCTAATTATTACTCATTTGTAGAGTTTTCTGTTAATCCTCATATCAGCAGATTATTTTCTTATAGGTGGTCCAGGAATCCTAATCAGTTCATTAAACTGGACATGAAACATGTATCGTCAGAGTAGGCGACAGTCACTTAGCAACATATCAAATAAAAACAGGGGATTTTGTCCATATGATTTATCTTCATGTCTTATAGTATCTTTTTATTTATTTATTTATTTATTTATTTATTTATTTATTTATTTATTTTTTGTATCTTGTATCTTATAGTACAAAGTATAACATATATAATGTTATACATATAGGAAATATATGCAATATAATATATATAACATAATTAGGTATATATAGCATCACATATATAATTATGTAATATCATATACATAACTATTAAGTATATATACTATGAATAACTATATACACATGTATGTAACTATAATACTATGTATAACATTCTATATACATATAGAATATAATTTATATTACATTCATATTATTAACTTATATGATATCATTATATATAATTGACAATAATAACCTATATAGTATATTAATTATAACATTATGTATAACGTATTATATAACGTATATAAAATACCAAGAGGAAAAGCCATTTATTTTAATAACAAGCAAGTTCTTATGACTTCCCAGAGAGGTTTAAGAACAGGGATGGAGACAAACACCTGATGGTAGGTGATGAAAGAGGAGAGAGTGGTGAAGAAGCTGGGGCAGTGAGTGTACGGAAGATTTATTTGAGAAGCTGAGCAATGTGAGAAGGGGCAGGTTGGGAGAGAGGAAGGAGGGAGAGCAGAGACAGGGAAAGAGGAGCAAAGACTCAGGTAGAGATGTTTTCAAGACTGGAGAGGGGTGTGTGTGTGTGTGTGTGTGCGTGTGTGTGCGCACGTGTATGATTAAAGGACAAGACCCAATGAAGGACTGAAGATAAAGGGTGTGCAATTTAGAGAGCCGGATCTCACAGGAGGGATCTCTTGTGAGGAGAGGCCAGGCAGGAAGATGAAGGCAAACTCTTTGCTGTACACTTAGAGGACAGGAATGAAGACAAGCCGACACTCACTGAATACCTACCGCAATGCAGGTGCTCTGCATCTCTTACATCTGTATTGCTCACTCCGTGGGCAAGCATTACTGCAGCTTATGAGTTAGACTAAGACTCAACAGGAGTAGGTTAGTTACCTGTGGCCAGATGGCCAGTGGATGGCAGAGCTGGTGTTAGATTCAGCTTTCTATTTTCAAAACCTGAGTGCTTTGCCCTACACCTCTTTAACCTTTAAAAGTAGATCTAGCGGAAGACACGGGGAGGCAAGTATCTGCCAGGAGACACAGAGGCTTAGTGGTGCAGTGGGACCAGCGTTTCAGGAGCAGCCCAGGAAGCCCCAGGGTGTGGTTGCAAACATAGCATTGTAGCAAGTAAGGTCCTGTGGGGGGCCCGGCCAGCCCCGGGAATGGGGGAAGTTAATAGAACTCTATCAATGGCTCCCACATTTCTCTTCAGTGTTAGTAGGGGAACAAATGGAGTAGATGAGGGCAGCAACCCATGTGGAGGGATATGTTAAGAGCAAGCATCTAGGGTGTTGAACGAGGCGGAACCTGAGATTGAAGCTAGGCATTGGTTCAGGTGAATGAGAAATGATAAAGGCCAAAAGATCAAACAGTATGGAGGGATCCAGCCTAGGGGGTGTGAGGATGGCTTATCTGGCCATTCCTTCTGGGATTAGCTGCTTATCTTTCCACCACGCCTCCTCTTCTAGGGCTCAGTATTCTGGCCAGACCAGACATCATTCAGTACTTCTTCAAATGAACAACATTCTCTTCTCTTCTTTGCACATGCTTTCCTCTACCTGGATGCTTCCTCTGACTCCCTGCCTCTTTCTTTGGCTTCTTCCTCCACCTCAGGTTTTAGGCTGGAGAATGAATCATCTAGTACCTTTCCTGACACACTTGGACTGAGGTAAGTGCTTTCTCTTGAACCCTATATTTTCTTTATCATATATTTATAATTATATTGCAATTGTTTATCTAATTGTCTCTTTCCCTGCTCTGGACAGAAAGGTTCATGAAGGCAGACGTGCTGATTATCATCTCCTCCAGCTCCAGGTGCTTGGTTAGCTCCTGGCACATGATAGGGGCTCCATAAGTATTTGTTGAAAGAATGAATGAGTAAATTATTTAATAAATTACTTAAAATATTTTTTGTTCTCTCCCTTCTTCCTGTCTAAGTGAAATTGTTCGCCTTGGTATTGTTTAACCTCCAAATTTTTCTTCTGGGGAGAGTACTGAGCATCACCATGAAGAACATTTCTGGCATTACATTATGATTATGCATTTTCTCAAATGTTCTATATATTTTCATCTGGGCAATGCAAACTCAAATGTCTGAAGTGGAGCTTATCTTATTCTAAAAACTTTTTCCTCCCTATTCGTGTCAATGGCAGTAACAGTATTCTCCAGGTTACCCAGCCATACCCCGCTCTTGCCTCTTTGTAGCTTGGCCACCGATCCTTATTTCTTTATAATTCTTTCCTAGTGGTTCTTAAGATGTCACCCTTGTCCAGGACCTTATTACATGCCTGGATTATATGAAAAAAAATGCTCTTTTAATGAATGATACTCACACAACTGTATGTCCGCTTGTGAAAAAACAAAATTGTACCATACTTCATACCATGTATATAACAAAGTCAGCGCAAAATGGGTCATAGTTGCCTGGGATGGAGACCTAAAGGAAATGTGATGGATGAAAAAGTAGTTAAATTGAGCTGAACCAAAATTTAAAATTTTGGGCTTCAAAGGACACCATCAGAAAGTAAAAAGGCAACCCACAGAATAAGAGTAAATATTTGCAAATCACATATTGAATCATATATCTGACTTACATCCAGAATATATAAATATATATAATATATAAATAACTAAATAATTCTTACAACTCATAGTAAATATTATTTATGGAATAACTCATAATAAATATTGTTAGTCATTAGGGAAATACAATGAAATACCACCTCATACCTACTAGTATGTATGCTAGTTATAATCTAAAAGACAATAATAGGTATTGGCAAAGATTTGGAGAAATTATATCTTCATACAATGCTGTTAGGAGTATAAAAGAGTACAGCTATTTTGGAGAAAATTTGGCAGTTCCTCAAAATTTTAAACGTAGAGTTACCATATTACTCAGCAGTTCCACTCTTATGTATATACCCAAGAGACATAAACACATATGTCTACACAAAAAGTTATTGCAAGAATGTTTATAGCAGCATTATTTATAATAGCTTGAAGTGGAATCAACCTAAATGTTCATCTTAAAATTAATGAATGGATAAATGAAATGTGATATATCCATATAATGAAATATTATTTGGTGATAAAAAGAAATGAATTATTGACCCACGCATGCTGCAACATGGATGACCCTTGAAAACATTATGCTAGGTGAAAGAAGCCAGTCACAAAAGACAACATACTGTATCATTCCACTTACACGAAATGTCCAGAATATGCAAATTATACAGACATTGAGTAGATTAGTTTATTAATCTACTTAAGGGCTGGGGAGGAAAGGAGAGGAATGAAGATTGACTGTTAATGGATACAGGATTTTTTTAGAGGGGAGCAAAATTGTTCTAACATTAGATCATGATGATGGATGCACAACCTGTAAATATGTTAAAAATCACTGACCTACACTTTAAATGCATGAATTGTGTATTATGTGAATGATATCTCAACAACGAAAAAAGTCCCCTAGATTGGGGTACCGGGGTGGGTGGCTCAGTGGTGGACTGTCTGTCTTCAGCTCAGGTAGTGATCCTGGGGTCCTGAGATTGAGTCCTGCATCGGGCTCCCCACAGGGAGCCTGCTTCTCCCTCTGCCTATGTCTCTGCCTCTCTCTCTGTCTCTCATGAATAAATAAATGAAATAATAAAAAAAAAACCTTCTAGATTATTCTCTTCATCTCTTCTACTTCTAATCAATCTAGCTCCTTACCATGAGCTAAATCATCATTTTGTACATTCTGCTCAGCACCCATCGGTCCAGATTTTTTGATTTAATATTTGGGGCCCTTCATGTCCTAGTCTCAGTGTGCCTTTTTGATATCCTCATCTACTTTGCCACATGAATTCTCTGCTTCACCTGGAAGGGCTTACTCCCTTGCTGTGTCCTGTACTTTTGTCCCTTCTCTAGAAAGTCTTTTTCTTCTTTTGTAAATCTAAATCTTGGTCTTCTTTTAGGCTTTATCTCTTCAATGGCGATTTCCTTGGCACATACAATTCTTAGCATTTTCTCTCTCCCATGATCTCCACTACTTATTTTGTACTAATTATATTTTACCTCTGTGATGAGTGGAGAGCGAAGTTATGTTCAAATTATTTGGTAATAAAGGCAGGAAAATCAACACACATATTCAGAACCCTCCCCTCAAATAATCCCATTTTATGTTATGATTTGGAAATAATTTAATGATGAGTTTAAGGTGCCAGGAAGTGATAACCCTAAAACATAATTGGTTTAAAATAGACTGAATTCTTGAAAACCGGGCAGCATCGTGTGCGAATGTTGTAATTGACAAGAGTACTTAATGACTGATAATGAGTACTGGAAAGGAGGAATTGGAAAGAAAAAATCTGGTAGTCTATTTTCTGGGCTGTCAGACCCTAATCCTTTATTCCTTACATAAAATTGCCTCTTAGTATAGAGAAAGAAATGGCCTTGGATATGACGACCACAGTGATTCTGTAAGACCATTTATATTTTTTCTTATAATGTTGTAGTCTGAGGAAGTGCCTCAAATATCATAATTCCTGTATAAGGCCTAAGAAAATTGTCCTCATTAGGCAAGAAATACTATCATTATACTAATAATAATGATGAATATTTAATTTTTATTATCCAGGCCTTGTATTTACATGCATTTTCTCATTTAATCCTCACAATAAACCTCTGAGCCACATGTATACTATTATGATTCTCATTTTATACAACTTGTCTGTATTAGTCCAGATTAGGTTTGAATGCAAATTTGAGAAAACCTTAAGAGTAACAGTTACGTTAGAAGTGTATTTCTCTATCATGTAAATGTGTAGAGGTGTTTGTCCTGGGTTTGGATGGCATGTGGCTTTGTCTCAAGTCTGCAGAGGCTGAGACCCCTACCAATTCCCCATTCTTTCATCCATTGGATGTTACTTTCAGCCTTATCATTCAGGGTGAGATCCATGTCTTAGGTAATAGGATTGAGGGAAGAATGAATAACAAGGGTAGAGAGTATAGTAGCCTTCTTTTCAGGAACATTCTCAGAAATTGCTCATAGGACTCTCAAAATGGACATAATTAGATGTATGGGACACCTAAGAGAATTAGCTACAAGGAAGGCTAGGGAATGTCATCTGTATTCTGAATGGCAATGTGCCCAACTGGAATTTTGTTCTTGTACAAAAAAGTAAGAGTAGGTATTTGGGGCATGACCAGATGTACCTAATGTGTCACCTAAGGTCACAAACAGCTAGTAAGTGATGCGGCAGGAATTAAATCTCATCTGTCTCTTCAGAGCCCATGTGCCTCCTAAGCACCTAGATTTTTCATGATGAGTTGTTTAATTTGAGAAGAGAGGCCAAGATGAAGAACAAGGCACTCACAGTCTTAGCTAAGTATACTTTGCAACCCACAAGGCTGCTTTATTTGAACAAAGGCTTTAGGTCACCCCTGCACTTAAGGGTGGAATTGCAAGCACCCAGTGTTCTTATGCAGAACAGAAATGAGATTCATCATCACTGGTACCTTACTCTTGTTCTTGATCTCATTTGACTCCAGAGACTGAATAGTGGTCATACATTTTTCATGTTCCATTATCATTTATGGTGAATCACACAACAATTGGTTTTCTAATCATTAATAGTAAACACAATTGCACTGCTCAATTTCACACTAAACAAACTATATTGCACAGAGACAATGTAATTTCTTATTTATAGCTGGAGACATATTAAATCTCACAGAGGAAAAAGAAATTCAACTTTAGCTTTATAGAATTTAGGAAGGCACTTTAGAGACCTTTGAGGCTGGTATTTAACAACAATTATTTTTGTTAAGTAAAAGTTGTATAGTTTAGTTTAGTTTAGTTTAGAGAGAGAGGGAGAGCAGGTGGGAAGGGACAGAGGGCGAGAGAGAGAGTCTTAAGCAGGCTCCAGGCCTAGCGTGGAGCCCAACACCAGGCTCAGTCTCACAACCCTGAGATCAGAACCTGAGCCGAAATCAGAGTCAGATGCCTAACCAACTGAGCCATGCCAGGCACTTCAAAAGTTTCATATTTTAATGTGGTGTTTACTTTGTCCTTTGACACTTCCAGTTCGGTGGTTTCTTTTGTTTCTCTGTTCTTTTCATTTCGGGTGATTCTTTAACCTTCCAGGGTTAAGAAAGTGGGCTCTGAAATAGGACTTTCACTGTTGTCCAGTTGTGTGATTTTGAGTAGGTCCCCTAAGTGTAAAAGGCTCCCATTCTTCTTTTAAGAAAACCTTAAACCTGCAAGAGAAACCCTTCCTAGTGTGGTTGTAAGAATTAAATAAGAATCTATTTTGTAACATGTGTGGAGTAATGTCTGCTGCAAATGATCTATTTTTAATTATTATTTTTTTCTGACTCTTTCATCCTGCTTTTATATCCCTCCCCTATTTACCAGGGAGTGATTCTTCTAACCATTGATTATTCTGGACACCCATGAAGGACACTTTCTGTCCAACAAACCAGAACACTCACTGATCAGTTTGGTCAATAGTATGCTCTGGCTGGGAATGAGTCATTCAGCTTCGATCAGTCTTTCTGCACTGTGCGGAAAGAGCAAAAACTTTGGCATCCCTAGGACCTGGATTAGATTTCTGGCTCTGTGTCTTATTAATAGTGTTACCTAGAATGCATGATGTACATTATGCGCATGTTTCTGTTACTTCATCTATTAAACAAGAATGATGATCACCTCTAATTTCAAGGTCATAGGGAACATTAAAGATAATGAATAAGAGTACTGAGTACTGGTACCTAGTTGTAGATATTATCAGTGCATGGTATCCTTAGAGTAGAGAGAACTAGTTGGGCAAAATGGGTTGGATAGAAACACAGTCAAGTAATTTGGCCAAATGGCAGTGGGTTGCCAGAGGAAAATATTCCAAAGTAGAGTCAACCCAGGCTGAAGAGAACTTCTTGCTTCTCTTGTAAATACTATGGAAATTTTGCTGTCATTGAAACTGTCAGGAAGGCTAATAGGAGGGAACTGCTGTGCTCTTGAAGCCTCCCAGACCCGTTTATTTGCTCCTCTTTCCTCTAATAGGCCTTTACTATTCTTCTCTCTAGAGGACTGTGAAGACAGTCATCCTGCGTGCAGAAATCCATCTTCAGTCTACAGATCATAAAATGTGTGAGATCATCTATGACTGGATACACATAGAGACTATCTGTGTAGAAGAGTGAGTATTGGGCTGGGAATTAGAGGTTTTAGATTTCTGTTAACAGCAGACCATGTGACCTTAGATAGGGCCCTAAGTCTCTCCGGGGCTCTGTTTCTTTGTGTTGAAGCAGAGAGCCAGAATCAATGACTCCTAAGGTCTCTTTCACATTCAGAATTATAAAATGGGGTCATTAGCTAAGTAATCCAGATTTTTAACTTGCAAAACATATTTCCTAAGTCACTGAGTTATTTTGTGCAGATTCTTTTTCTATAATACCTGTTGGGTGGTCAAAACCGGGTTGCAAGTCTTGCCAGACTTTTCTCTCACTACACCTGGGACTGTCAGATTTCAATTCCACATGGACAGCTTCTCGGACTATTTTGGTGGTGGTCCATATTTTACCTTGCTGTAAATCATTACAAAACATTAGAAAAAGCCTTGTAGACAAATGCATCTGAATTCTGTATGCCTCCTCAACTCAATTCAAGCTCTTTTTCCCCTTGTCTGTCCACTCTTTCAAAAAGAAAAATGTATTAGATGCCTACCATATAATTGTACTCAAGGTGCTATGAGCACTGGTATTTCTGTCTTTGTGGGTCTTCTAGACTGGTAAAGAAGAGGTAAGGCAAGCATTTAATTATCTAAATGGATCTCTAGAGTCCCAGAAGCAGTGTAGCCATATGGTCAATAAACCAGATTTGGAGTCAAATCAAGGGTGTGTGACCTTGGGCAAATTACTTAACCTTTCTGAGCCTCAGTGTCTTTATCTGTTAAATAGAGGGGCATAACAGTACCTTCCTTGCTGGCTGTTGTGTTAAGTGAAATAATGTATGTAAAGGGTTGGCATAGTCCCCAGCACACAGTAATGTTCACTTCTTATTATAACCTAGTAATTTGTAAATTTGATAAAATATATATTTGAATTTTGTGTTGAATAAGATAGATGTATGTGAACCACAGAGAGTGAGCCCAGTGGTTTCATCCCAATGAGATAAGTCTTTTTTTTTACCCATCACATGTATAGTAACTTTCACTAAGTATACTAAAGAGCCACTACATATTACTTTGTGCTTGACTGGATTTTTCATAGAAATTGACAAGTTGATTCTAAATTTAAACCAGAAGTACAAAGGAGTGGCCAAAATAACTCTGAAAATGAAGAATAAATTTGAAGGGCTAATACTTCCTGATTTCAAGATTTGTTTCGAAGCTGCAATAAAAAAACAGTGTGGTATTGGCATCAAGAGAGACAAAAAGACCAATGAAAAATAATACAGAATCCAGAAATACATATATAAACAACTTTCTCTTTTTTTTTGTCAGTCACTAGTTATTTATTTTTCAAAACCAAAAAATATACATTTGAAGACATTAAAAACTCTTAACCAGATAATTCAAAATAAATAATGGCATTTTACCCATGTGTAAAATATGCACACATGAAACTTTTCAAACCAGTATATTCATTCATGTAACAGCCAAATAAAGGACATGTTCACTGAATAGTCACACGTACATATATAAACAACAGATATAATTTGTTTTTCATTAATGGTCTTTCCTGTAGATGTTCTTCAGTGTCCAGATCTAAGGCCCTAAACTGAAAGCCTTCTTGGCTATGCTACCCAAATACTTTATTTTCATTGCAAGTTGTTAATAAAAGAAAAGCCAAGGCTACAGAGAAAACGAATAGGCATCTTTAAAACATCTGAATGCTAATCATTCTTCTCATCTCTCTACACTATAACATTCTTTGGGACCATGTAGTATAATGGAGTCAAACTATAGAACAGTTAGGATGTAGCTAATTCATCTACAATGGGATTCCGCTGTTTATAATTTCTTACATCCCAGAGCACCCAGCAAGGTGCTTTTTTTAAAAAAATTTTTATTGGAGTTCAATTTGCCAATATATAGCATAACACCCAGTGCTCATCCTGCCAAGTGCCCACCTCAGTGCCCATCACCCAGTCACCCCTATGCCCCGCCCACCTCCCCTTCTACTACCCCTCGTTCATTTCCCAGAGTTAGGTGTCTCTCATGTTTTGTCACCCTCACTGATATTTTCACTCATTTTCTCTCCTTTCCCTTGAATCCCTTTCACTAATTTTTATATTCCCCAAATGAATGAGACCATATAATGTTTGTCCTTTTCCGATTCACTTACTTCACTCAGAATAATACCCTCCAGTTCCATCCACGTCGAAGCAAATGGTGGGTATTTGTCATTTCTAATGGCTGAGGAATATTCCATTGGATACATAGACCACATCTTCTTTATCCATCATCTGTCGATGGACACTGAGGCTCCTTCCACAGTTTGGCTATTGTGGACATTGCTGCTAGAAACATGGGGTGCAGGTGTCCCGGCGTTTCACTGCATCTGTATCTTTGTGGTAAATCCCCAGCAGTGCAATTGCTGGGTCGTAGGGCAGGTCTATTTTTAACTCTTTGAGGAACCTCCACACAGTTTTCCAGAGCGGCTGCACCAGTTCACATTCCCACCAACAGTGCAGGAGGGTTCCCCTTCCTCCACATCCTCTCCAACATTTGTTGTTTCCTGTCTTGTTAATTTTCCCAGTTCTCACTGGTGTGAGGTGGTATCTCATTGTGGTTTTGATTTGTGTTTCCCTGATGACAAGTGATGCAGAGCATCTTCTCATGTGCTTGTTGGCCATGTCTATGTCTTCCTCTGTGAGATTTCTCTTCATGTCTTTTGCCCATTTCATGATTGGATTGTTTGTTTCTTTGCTGTTGAATTTAATAAGTTCTTTATAGATCTTGGATACTAGCCCTTTATCTGATATGTCATTTGCAAATATCTTCTCCCATTCTATAGGTTGTCTTTTAGTTCTGTTGACTGCTTCTTTTGTGTGCAGAAGCTTTTTATCTTGATGAAGTCCCAATAATTCATTTTTGCTTTCAGCAAGGTGCTTTTAATGCTGTCTTGGACAACTTATTTTTGACAAAGGTTTATATAAAAGCAATTCATTGGAGAAAGAATAGCATTTTCAACTCTTGATGCTGGAACAATGGAGTATCCATTTGCAAAAATGTAACCTTACTCTCTAGTTTGCAGTATATTCAACAATTAATTAAGGATGAATCACAGATTTAAGTGTAAAATCTGAAACTTGAAAGTTCTGGGAGAAAGCATGAGAACATCTTTGTGATCTTGGGTTAGACAAAGATTTCTGAGATATGACACCAAATGCATCATCCCTAAAAGGAAAAAACAGTAAACTTCATCAACATTGAAAAGCTTTGTCCTTTATTTATTTTTTTAAATTTTATTTATTTATTCATGAGAGACACAGGGAAAGAGAGGCAGAAACATAGGCAGAGAAGCAGGCTCCGTGTGGGGAGCCTGATGCAGGACTTGATCCCAGAACCCTGGGATCACGCCCTGAGCCAAAGGCAGATGCTCAAACACTGAGCCACCCAGGTGCCCCCAATAGTTTTGTCCTTTAAAATGCATTAAGAGAATTAAAAGAGAAGCAAAGGCTGGAATAAAATATTTGCACATCGTGCATCTGATAAAGAAATTATTCTCAGTTTATGTTATGTTTATATGTAAACTCCCAAAATGCAGTGGTGTTTAAAATCACATTTAATAATGTGCAAAGATTTAAAGATATGTTACCAAAGATAAATGGATGTCAAATAAGCACATAAAAAGATTCTCCACAGCTTAGTCATTAAGGAAATTAAGACCACTGCGTACTTACTAGACAGACTAAAATAAAGGAGACTGAAAAAAACTAAGTGGTGGTAAAGACGTGGAGGAAATGGGATTCCTACACATTGCTGGTGGGAATATAACACAGTAGAACTACTTTAGAAAAAGCAGTTTGGCAATTTCTTAAAAAGTTACATTACAAACCATATGACCTAGCCATTCCACTCATAGGTATATACCCAAGAAAAATGAAAGCTTATATTCTTTTTTTTTTTTTTTTGAAAGCTTATATTCTTACAGAGCCTTGTACACAAATACTCATGACAGCTTTATTTGTAATGGCCCCACACTGGAAACGGTGTAAATGTCCATCAACAGGTGACTGTATAAATGGGTTGTAGTATACAATAGACCACCAGTCAGCAATAAAAAAGGACTGGACTATTGTTTCATAAAACAACATCGCTGAATCTCAGAATAATTAGGCTGAGTGAAAGGAGCCAGCTAAAAAAGAACACAAGGAAATGTACGTGTCTAAACTGACCAAATTAAATACTTTCAGTCTATGCAGTATTTTGTTGAGTCTATTGTATTTCAATAAAGTTGCTGTCTCATTTGGTTAGTTTTCCATCACAAATGGATACTGAAAGTTATCAAATACTTTCTGCTACATCTTTTGAGATGACCATAGGCTTTCTCTCCTTTATTTTGTTTACATGGTGAATGACCGATTATTTTTTATTATTGCATTTTATCTCATCTGTGAATAGGTGATGCATACATTTTTGGGAACAGTTTCTTCTGTGGTAGCCTACAGATTACAATATGTTTTTTTCCCAATTTATCCATGTCTCATGTGAATTAGGACTCTTACCTCTTCCTGCAAAATGCAAGAACCTAAAAACCTTTTGCTCTCCCTCTCACCTTGCATATTATGGCTTCATGTATTTTCTTTCTCTACAGTTTTGAAAGCCTAGACGCATTGTTCACATGGTTCGCCAATAAACAAGTTTGCCCACGTATTCAACAGTTTTGTTCCTGCCTTTCTTTTAGGATTTCCTTTTAGCTCAAGTGTAATGTTGAAAATGCTTTTGGTTTTTACTTATTTGAAAATGTTTTTATTTTCCTTGCACTCGTTATGTAAATCTGGCTCAGAAATTCTATTTTTCAGAAATTTGAAGGTATACATTCCTTTTTATTCCTGTTGAGAAGTCAGCCATTATTATTGTTAGCTTTTGAAAGTATTCTATTGTTTCTCTGGCTGCTTTTAGGAATTTATCTTCATCTTGATTTTTTAGCAGTTTCTTTTTATACTGTGTGTAGGTGTAATTTTCTTTTTATTTACCTGCATACTGTTGATGGTGCTCATGGCATCTATCGTTTAATATTTCTCTTTAGTTTTGCATAATTCTCAGCCATTACTGCTTCAAATATTACTTTTGCCTATTCTCTCTTCTCCTTTCCTTCTAGGATTTTAATTATGCTTAATTAATAGTTTCTCTCTCTGTTGCTGTTATTTTGCATAATCTTTTCTATATGTCTCATCTTCTTTCTCCATGATTCAGCATATTTTCTTCTGACTTAACATCTAGTAGATTAATTCTCTAATCAGCTGTGTCAAATTTGCTATTAAACCCATCCATTAATTTTTCAAATTTTAATTATTTTAGTTTACTTTCGATTTTTTTTAAAGATTTTATTTATTGATTCATGAGAGACAGGCTGAGACATAGGCAGAGGGAGAAGTAGGCTCCCCGTGGGAAGCCCAATGTGGGACTTGATCCCAGGACCCCAGGAGGTTTTATCACGCTTCTCAGAGGAGGTTCTGAACTCCCAAGCGCTGTGCCCTTGGAGGGCTTCTGAGGGCTTCTGATCCTTTTAGCTAATTTTTTCAGAATTGGCAGATACAGTGGTCCTAAGTACCTGCTTTGTCTTTGTCCATTTCCAGTTGCTTCTTGATTGTGGTCTCATAATTGTTCATGGTTTTCTTAGCTCTTGATAGTTCAAAAGGACGATTTTGATATTTTGTCCAGTTTTTAAAAAATTGTTATTTCTCTTAGGATGTTGCATCTCAGTTACTTAGACCATTTCACCAGAAACAGAAGTTATTTCACTCCAATTTTTCCCTCTTAGACCAAATCTGAATCTCAGTTTCTCAAACTTTCCTCCTGCAGAAGTCTTTATTTCTTTGAAGTATTTTTTTAAGATAGAATATGGAAAATGCAAGGAGCTAAATATGGCAACTCATGGTTTTCTACCCAACAGATTCTTCCCTTCCTTATAAATAAAACCTCAATTTCATTCTTGCAGCAATGTATTCAACCCCAGGGGATGATTTTCTGATTAATTTAAGCGAAATAGAACTATCCCATTTCCTTTGATAGGTAACTCAGATTTGGTCAATGGGATATAAAAATCTTTAGGGAAATTGGTATACCCACTAGACCACCACCACTAAAAGAGCCACACCCTTTGTTTCAACCCACTTCCTTATTTTTTAATACTGAGAATAGGACACAAGAGTTGTTTCATCTAATTTGTGATAGTGAGAGAAACTGCCAATGCATGAACGGTTATATAGAGCAGAAAATCAGCATTAAAATGAGGTTTTTTTATTGACATTGTTAAACTGCCACACCAACTTTTGAATCCTTCTAACCCTGGATTTTTTATTATTTGAGATAATGGATCCTTATTATCGTTTTACTCAGGAATTGTTACTTGCTTCAAAATTTATCCCAGTGGATATGTACACTTCTCTGATTTGCATCTTAATGTTTTCAGGGTGTGCCTATCACCTCTTGGGGCCAATCACCCACATTCTCTGCAGACATTTGATGGCATAGCTCTGATGGCTTCTCTTCTCAAGGAACAAGCGTACCTTTGTTCCTTTAGTACTTACTGAACTTTCTTTTCTCTTCTGTCCATTCCATTTCTGTCTCCAATGCTAAAACTGTCAACTCAGTTCTCCCCTGGGTTGAGACCCATTACGCTTCTGTCAAATCCTGGGCAATGTCTTCTTTCTACATCAAGGAGCTTTTATTTTTTCCCTCCAGGTGAATACACCCTCTCTCCTCAAATATTTCAAAGAAGCATCCTATCTTATGCCTGAAATTCAGCCTCACTTTGGTGACTAGCCTTCTTGACCTCCTCCAAGATTAAGGCCTGAGAAAGGACAGTATACTGCTTGTAGGAACATTCTCCTCAAAGTTACTGCTGCTTCCCCTGTGTGAGAAACACTGAAGAGATGCATAAGAATGAATCAAATTGCATGGCAAGGTGAAATTAGGTGTGCGAATTCTTTTGTTCATAATACTAAGTGGGGCTCTGCTTTTGCTTAGAAATGCTTGTCTAAAATCAAGCACGAGCCCAGCAAAGTTGCCTTCTACTCTGAGTTTTTGCCTAGGGGATGTTGCCCAAATGAAAGACTGGGCTGGAATAAGCGCAGCTGTAGTGTTGGGATTCTTTCCCTTTTAGAGCCAGCAACCCCCCACCTTCTTTTCAAAGTAAGCTTTGTGCACTGATTGTTAAGCAGTGTAAGGGGATTCCTCAGTTGACCCTGTGAAGCGGCCTGGGGGAGAATTCAAGATGTGGACAGTAACTGCTGGCACTAGCCCAGATACAGGAGGGACAATTTAGTTCAATATGTTTAGGGAATGTTCCTCAAATTATCTTGTTAAAAATCTGTCATTCCCCCTTCCGGGCTGACAGCTGATAAAGAGTTTAATGAATATGCATTTTGATAGGCAGACAGCCTCTTCTTCATTTACTGGATTTGTCCTTCATCAGATGAAGTCTGGACAAAGGACCCTTGTCATCATTCTGTCTATTTGGCCAGAGGAGCGATCTGAATTAATGTTCCAGCTGACCCATCTGTAGAGGCCGCCAGGCTGGACTCTGTCGAGGGGAGGGGAGGACGCTGGCTGTGAGGCAATTGCAGTTTCCTGATACACTGCTGGGCCGCAGGGCTGGCTTTAGGCAACTCTTGTTGAGTAGGTAGCTTATTATCATTAACACATTGCTAAGTATCTACTTAACATTCTGAAGCCCAACTCCGGATCTAACCCCAAAACCTGCGTCACTGTTCGGGTTTTCATTTCAGTCTGTGGCAACAACTCCTTTCTTTCTGTAGCTCAGGCCAAAAACTTTGCTGCAGCCTTTGACTCCAGTATTTCTTTCACAGACCCCCTCCAAGCCTCCAGCAAGTCCTATTGGCTTTATTTTCAACATTTATCCAGAATTTAGCTGCCAGCATCCTAGCCCGAGCAATCGTCACTGCCTTGGTTATTTAAAGGTACCCTGAATCATCATCCTACTTCCATTCTGCTTTTGCAGATTATTTCAGATTATTCCCACAGCAGCAGATTGATCTCTAAAAATTCGGATTGGTACAGATTATTCCTCCGTGCAATCCTCCAGCTACCTGGAGAGTTCCTCTCTTACGTTCTCCCCTTCACTCCCTCCGCTTCACCTTCCTTGCCTCCTTCCAGCTTCTCAAACATGCCAGGAGTGCTGTCAGCCTCGCATGTGTTTCCTTTGCCTGGGATGCTCTTTTCCTAGATATTATTAGCACTTCCCTCAGGCCTTTCTCTAGGTCACCTTCTCTATTGTTGAGAATTGCTTATACAGCAATATATGTCTTCCCTAACCCCTTATGTAAAATTTTATCTCCCTCAGTGTCTCCGGTGTCCTGCCTTAGTTTTCCTGGGAGCACTTCCTATCATCTGGCAAACTATCTTTTACTTATTTTGTTTGTTGATGTCTTCTTCTAGTAGAATATATGGTAGATATTTAATCTGTTTTATTTACTGAAGTATCACCAGCATCCAGGACTGCGTGTGATGCATAAATATGTTCCATTGTTCCAAGTAGAAGCCAGCACCTGTTTTTGTAAATAAAGTATTATTGGAACATAATCACATCCATTCTTTTACACATTGTCTTTGGCTCCTTTGCACTAGTGGCAGAAACTATGTGATCTATAAGCCTAAAATATTTACTGTTTGGCCCTTTAAGAAGATATTTGCTACATCCTGCTTTCAAGGATCTTTAGAGTAGTTGAGGAAATAGGACTAGTAACTTTTGGAAGATAGTTCTCCATGGGTCTCTCATGTTTTTATCTTTTGAGTAGACACTGATTGCCTTTTTGTCAGCTATGTCTTTTCAAGGAAGTTTGTGTTGCAGGCAGTCTTGTAAGATGTAGATAGTGTCTTCCTCCAGAGAGGAGGTCAGGTATGCTTACTGATATTATAAAAGATTCAAGTTCCCTAAGTTCAGGTTTTTTTTTTCCTATAATGTAACCCAGCATGTGTTCTGGTGTCACATGACCTTCTGCATCATCCAATAGGAATTGGGGCTCAAGGAACTAGCATAAGAAAAGTGGATATTTTGGCTGCTGCTTTACTTTGAGTAATAAAAAAACTTTGTCTTTGACCAGGTGTCTCACGTCTTCTGCTAATATCCATGAAACTATGGGATGCTAACTGGCTAGCTTGCAAATCGGGTAAAATCTTGGACTCATCCAAGATTCCAATATCAAGTATATTTTTCCAAGAAAAAGTATAATGAGAAAGGAAAATGACTGATGCTCAACCTCAGAGTAGACTGGGAGAGACTTGTTAAAGGAGGTTTTATAGGAGACAAAGGAATGCAGAAAACATAGAGTTAAAAGAACATGGGAAAGTTGATGGAATATGTTCCCAGAGGATATGGGAGGAAAAGAGCCAAAGGATATGTATGGAGGGATAGCCCCAGATGAGAGAGAGGATGATTCCACCCAAATCTGAGGCAACTTTGAAGGGCTAAGGTTGGTAGACTAGATATTGAGGGTAAGATTTAAGTAAACAGGTAGGAAAGGAAAGGATATTGCAGGTAAGGAAGACAGAGACAGGGAAGGTTCCAGGTTCTTGGGAACTTTGAGGGGCATGCAAAGGGTGTGGAGTTTATCACATGGGCCTTCGAGAATGGTTGAAGACTTGCAAATATAAGATGAAGCAAAGGGTATTTTAGGAAAGTTAGTTTTACCAACGTGCTGAATATTTTGTGTTGGGGAGAGTCTCGAATAGAGAAATCAGGAGACATTTAAAATTTTTATAGTGTATCACTATTTCTGACACATTAAAGTCATCAAGAGTAAAAAATAAGCAAAAACCAAACAATGCTGTGTATCTACAGTCTACCTTAAGATGTAAAACACAAATACAGTTGAACTCTATGTACCCTTCTCTAGGTACATTCCTCTTTTCACACTCATTCCCCATCCCCTGTGGAATAACCATGATAATTTTGGTATTTATTAATCCCATGCCTTTAAAATATACTTTTACTAGGGGCATCTGGGTGGCTCAGTTGGCTAAGTATCCCACTGTTGATTTTGGCTTAGGTCATGATCTCAAGATCATGGGATTGGGCCATGTGTTAGGCTCTGCACTTAACATAAAGTCTGTTTGAGATTCTCTTTCTCCTCCTCCCTCTCCCTCTGCCCCCTCACCCCACTTGTGCTCTTTCTCTTTCTCTAAGATAAATAAATGAATCTTTCAAAAATTAAAAAAAGCATACTTTTACTAAACAATGATATTTTTGTGTGATTTGAAATATTTATCAAAAGAATATTATGTTTAATATATTCTTGTGATGTTGCTATTTTAGCACATACTTTATTGTGAAAATCATCCATGTTAAGATATGTAGCTTTAGTTCGTTTATTCCACTGTTATACACTATTCCACTGTATGACTATACCAGAATTGATCAGTTCTCATGTTGATGGGTGTGTATGTGAATTTCCAGGTTTTTTTGTTGTTGTTATTTCAATCAATACTGACATGAAAATTCTTGAAATCCTTCTGTAAATGGGAGAATTCTTAAGGAAAATACACTTCAGAATGAAATTTCAAGGTAAGAGATATAACATCAAGAAAGGTTGGGATGCCTGCGTGGCTCAGCGATTGAGCAGCTTCCTTCAGCTCAGGGGTCCCAGATCAGTTTCCACATCGGGCTCCCTGCATGGAGCCTGCTTCTCCAACTGCCTGTGTCTCTGCCTCTCTCTCTTTCTCTGTCTCTCATGAGTAAATAAATAAAATCTTTAAAAAAAAAAAAAAGAAAGGTGTAGAAATAGTCTAGGTGAGAAGTATCTGGATCAGACTAGATTTAGGTAATGAGAAAAAAACGAATATCAGTAAAAGTTATTGGGTAGCACTTGAGAACTCACAAGATGTAGGTGAGTGAAAAACAAGTAAGATTTAAGAATGCCTCTTAGGTTATAAGGCACAGGATAGACCAAGGAAATAGTGCTACTGCAGACAGAAATAGGAAGGTACTGAAGAGTGCTTACCTGAGGGAGTATCTTTAAGGCATGTCTAGTGATGTGGTATGGGAATTGCAATGTAGACCATGTAGTTTTCCAATGGGTGATTAAAAATTTTAAATTAAATCTTTAGAGAAAGAATAGTATCAGGGATATAATCTATATGCTGTTTTTACAGCTGTTATAGTTAAAACTACATGAGAAGAGGGACACTATTAAGGTGATAGCCACCAGAAGAGTTCTGGGATAGTAATATAGTGCTGTGACAGATTATATTACTGCTCACCTTCACACCTGCTTCCTTGTATGCAGATCCTCACCCACTGACATGTGACCTTTGTGTCTCCTGTGGGAGTGTACATCGTAGCCTCACTGACTTTGGGTTTGGCCATGTGATGTGCTTTGGCTAATGGCAAGTGGACATATGTGAAGAATGTCATGTCTAAGCAGAAGCATGAGAGCTGTTCTTTTAGCCTAGGTCTCAGAGCTGCAACCAACCTGCAGTCTATATGTGACAAAAGAAAGAAAGCAATATTTATTCATTTAAGTTACAAGGATTTGGGGGCTTGGTGGGAGATCATTGCTTTACCCAAACTGACTAATTCAAGTTATTGGCACAGAAGCAAATTTGCAAGGAGTTAAGGACTGAAAGTTTGTGAAAAAATTAACATTGATTTTAATCTAATTTCTTGAGAATTCTAGTGGTAAAATAAAAGAGAGGGCTGTAGTAGAAACATCAAATACCCATATCCAATTCTCTCTCCCCCAACAAGAATCCTTGAAGAGTCATGACCATAGAGCCATGACCATTGACATTGCTTCAGCAAGTAAAATGTCTGTAAAAGGGACATATAACAGTTTTGAGGCTGAGGCATATAAAGAGCTGGTGGGCAGCTCTGCATCCTTTTATTTCCATCTGGTACAAGCCACAGAAGTTGCACACACTACAATTGCTGTATACCGTACAATTATGGTATGGAGGAGTGTTCTTTGTTTTGGGACATTGAGTTATCAACACGGAAGATATTTGTTCTAGAGAGTCACCCTGCTTCGTAGTGCACTTACTAGGAGTAGTAAATAAACCTTTGTTGTTTGCTGAGTTGTTGATGTTGTTTTTTCTTGCAGCATGCCCAGAATAGATGACGTGGTATGCTGAGGCAGCAACAGAGTGAAAGAAAGGTATTTTTAGACTAGATGAAACTAAGAGTGTTTGAAGATAGAGATAAAAACACCTAATGAAAGGGAAGGGATGGCAGATGGGGTAAACTGACAAAGTGAGTCAGCAGAAGAAATGAGAGAGGATCACCGAGGATACTAGTAGAAAAGGACAAAGTCATCTCTTGCTCTGAGTTATAAGTGGATTCTCATAGCATAGATCAGTCTATTTTGATGGCAGTTCTGTTTCTTCTTAAGGAGCTAGGGCAAGTTAATGGAAATTTCATTTCTAAAAACTTTTTTTTACTTGAAAATTACATGATCCTCATTCAAGTTAAAGGAGAATTTATTGCTCATGGGACATATCACAGAAAAGGTGACATCAGCCTCAAGAATGGCTGGATCTGTAGCCTGTGGTGCTGTCAGGATTCTCTCTCTTTATCTCTGCTCAGTTTCTCTCACATGTTGGTCTTATCTTTTCCAAATATAGGCAGGTTTTCTCCATTTGTCAAGGAATGTGGCCACTTTCATCCCTGAACTCCCCTCCCAGAAGCTCCGTCATCACATAGGAAAGATATGATTTCTGTTCCTTCAAACCAGAAATATCTTGGGGCAGGTCTCAATCTCAGGTGCCAGACAGTTGGGCAATATTATTGACTCTCCTCGGTTCACCTGCACCCTCCTGTGGTCAAGAGCATAGAATCTGTTGCCAGAAGAGGTAGGGTAGGTTCTGGACAGAGAAATATATGATTGCTGCAGGAGCAGTAAAGAAATCAGTGTAAGTAGAGTCCTTCTATACAGTGGGGGTTGCAGCTAGATTGTCCAGTAATTTAATGTCTTCGGTTGCACAGCAAGTCCCAAATTTTAAATTTTGAAATATTTATTTCAAATGTCATATAATCAGAGACATAGACTTTAGGAAAGGAAACTGCAAAACCTTACTTGTTCAGCAATGACAGGAAATGATAGGAATGATGGGAAAAAGTGGCCAGTGAGGGTCTTTCTTAATAGCAGAGCTCCTCCTTTACTAACTAGAGTAGGGTGTTAACTAAGGTCAGAATCATTGGCAAGGATTTGTCCAAAGTTAGTCCTCAAACAGAATCCTTCTGAGCTTTGTAGAATCATCCGTGGAGAAAGACACTGTATCCCCCTTAAAAGAACAAATACCTTGGAGAGGAGAGATGAGACATAACATTTCTTAAATATCTACTACAATAAAACATTGATGTATTGCCATAGTTGCTCAGAGATGAGAAGTATGTTCATTTCATGTGATGAGTCTGAAGATGAGGAAGTTCCCTAACTTGCCCAAGTTTAAACAACTAGAGAGTAGCTCAATCAAGACTAAAAATACCAGGTTTGTATGAATATAAAGTTTTGACCAGCATGTTTCCAGTTATTAGCATTTTATCATGAACTAATCCATCAGGTATTTAAAATATATTATATGAACTTCTTGGGAATAACTCAGGAAGGTAAACAAATATCAAAACTTTCTTAAAGTCAGGGCACCTGCGTGTTTCAGTTGATTAACATCCAACTTTTGATTTTGGCTCAGGTCATGATCTCAGGGCCCTGCCTCAGCTTTGCACTAAGCAGAGAGTCTGCTTGAGATTTTCTCCGTCTCCCTTTATCCCTCCCTCTCGCCATGCTCTCTTTCTCTGATATAAACAAATATATCCTTAAAAAAAAGTTCCCAAAGTCATTTGGCTTTCCCTAGACTTTTGAGCAGCTGAGACACAATGTAAATGTGGAATTTTAAATGGTAAATGTTGCTGGGAAAAGGCATTACTTGGGGAGTGTGTCTAGATATAATTGGGCTTTACTATGCTCATGCTTGTGCAGTTCTGAGCTAAGTGGTATCCAGGTGGGCAACTGATGCTGGCTGGGTTATTGAGAAGGAACAGTGGAAGTCTGAGAGACCCAGGGGCTACCTAGAGAAAAGTGAACCTCTGAGAGGTCAATTAAGATGGGAGGACCTTGTTAACTAGTCTCATGCAGGGGACATTTAGTGAAAGGACCTCTAGGGGAGATGTCATCATGGAGATGAAGGGAAACTCAGAAGTTGGAGGCTGAGCTTAGTAGTGCTATGTAGCATGCTGCATCTCAGGAACAAGGAAAAACCTATTCAAGAATTTTGGGGGGTAGATTCTGAGAAGCACCAGCTGAATAGAGGAATTTAGGAACCTGTAAATACTTTCAATCTTGAGCAGAAAGCACAGATCTGGGGGCTCAGAGAGGAATGACCATTGCTTTCCTTAATTCAAAAGGGAGCTAAATGAAACAGCTTGACTTTGAGCACAAAGGCTTTGGTAAGTGTAGTGTCCTTGAGTAGGAGCTTTCTGCCTGGAAGAAAATGATATGGAATAGAGAGCCTGGCTCACGTTTAAAAGAATGCCAAGATGAATTAGAAACACAAGACTATCTACCTGAGACATATAATCTCTGTAGAGTTAAGAGAGAAATTCTAACTCAATGCAGTAAACACAATTTATGCACCCGAGCTGATTATACTGTGGAACACTGCTGGAGAGAAAAGAAGCTGTGAATCTCGTGGCGTTGTCTTCAGAGGAGTAATCTGCACACCATGACTTCAGTGTTTCCCTTACCCCAAGTGCTAAGAGAGCCATGCTGAGGGAGACTTCAGTTGACTTTGTTATATAATAAATACGGGGAGGGTAGGAAGGAAAAGGAGAGATTTGTCTAGATCTAAGTTATTTCCACAGGAGGGAATGCAAGCTTACCTAAAGCCTTACAGCGAAGACCCTGGTCCATCCAATGTAATAGGAGGTCATTGTGTTGCATGCACGGAAGGGGAGATGTAAAGAAGGAAGGAAGGTCAAAGAGCATTAATTTTCCTTGGAGTTGGACTGGGTAAGAAGTTCCATAGAGCCAGCATAGGTCAGGCAGCCATTCACGCTTTCTTGGCTGTGGCTATAAGGTAACTCTTCAATTATTATGATTTATATAAGGTAAATTGTAGTAAAGACATGACTATTAAAACCAGGGGAGAGAAAGGCAGAAGTAAGGGAGGAATGGAAAAGGAAAGACCAGGGACCGCACCACCAAGGGTCAGATTAGCTTCTCAGAGCAGACAAAGAAACTTACACAAAATTTATGATGGACTTAGATGTAGGACAGTGCATGCTTTGAAACTCCAATCTATTTAAATGATGATAAATGTCACAGCTGTCCTCCTTTATAGAGTGATTTTCCCAATAGAAGAGAAAGATTTCAAACTGTCTTTTCCAAAAAGGGGATAAAAATCACTTAAAATTGGTCATTCAGACTGTCTCATAAGTCTCTTGAGCTGTAGAAAGTTATATCCTTTTTAAAAGAACCTACAAATGGATGATTGTATAAGAATAAACTAATGTTCCATCTAGTTCTGGGTTTGGTCGTGACCACGGAAATTATTCTCTCGTGATGTCAACCACAAAAGTTTAGAAGAAAACTCTCTAATATTTTTTAAATAACCCAACATTGAATTGGTCTTTGTTAATTTAGTAAATGGCTTGGAATCCAGCAGCCATAGCTTACTCCATTTCATAAGGGACTGAAATCCACAACTCACTTGTAGAAATATATTTGTTGTTTCAAACTTCAGACTCTTGAAAATCAAGGTTCACACTTGGGATCTGGTGAGCTAGACATTTACCTTATCTCCAGATTTCAAGATCATATTTTTGCCCATTTGAGCTTCCTCCTTTAGGTGAACTGCTTGCTCTTGGTGCTGTTAAATTCATTAAATAAGGAGGCCATCAGACAGAGATGGCTCTAATGCCTTGGCAGCCTACGAGGCAAACCCAAAGAATAAACCTGAAATTCCTCAAGGTATTCTTATCAAAACCAAGGACAACCAATCACAAACAGCCAACTAGGCCTTTTCAAATAAGACAACCACTTCAGCTGTAGCCAATCAAATGATTTCCTTTTTTTTACTTTTATATTTGTCTATAGAAGTCTTTCTTCTAGCTCCTGTAGGTACAGTGCTCTTAGCTACTTCTGGTTCCACGTTGCCCAATTCAAATTGAAGTTTGCTTAAATTTTAATATGCCTCATTTTATCTTAGAACAGTGCTAAGGAAAACACAGAGCATGTCTAATAGAGACCTCAGAAAGTGTTTACCTCTGTTCATCTGTGACTATATATGTATTGCTCCCAAGCATGTGACCAGAAGATTCAGTTCTTCAGGTAACATATGCCTCATTCCAAGTGGTGAGAAGAGACATATTGGTTATATGAAAAAAGCAAAGAGCAAATAGTATGTGTTGTAATATTAGCATTTGTACAAAACTGTATATGTGGATATATATTTATAAATACACCAAATATCTCTGGAAACACATTCAAGAAACTGATTAATAGCTATTGCCATTAGGGAGAACAGCTGGTGGCCAGGGGATGGGGCAGGGGTAAGAGGAGATTTACTTTTCACCATAACACTTTGTTAACCTTTCAAGGTTGTATCATATAGATATATTGCTCATTAAAATGACAATTAACCAATTAAGCAATGAGAACATAACAAAATGGTGGGATTGACCTTTCTGGGACCTTGGTGTTTCTACAGTTGGCTAACATAGAATTTGATTATTGAAGCTTTTGAAGTATTAATGCTTCTTCCCTGTCCTTTGGTGAAATGGGTGACCTGTTATATGCTTAGTTGCTATTTGTGTGTCTTTTATATCTGAGGGCCATTGAGAGATGGGTGCAGATTGAAATCTTTGTGGTCATACCCAAAGTCTGTAGATCAAGAATTTTTCTGTCAAACTATAAAAATGCCCATACCACAAAAGTCCTTATTTAGCATCCAGACATAAGTATGGAGTAGGGTTGATGCATGATACACAGTGGCAAAGAATTTAATTTTTCCTCAGTCAGTAGGATTTGCCAGGGACAGAAGGCTAAGGAAGCCTAAAGATTTGAGACAAGAGTACAAATCTGAGGGGGAAAGAAAAAACTCTCCAACCTTGTAGTTACAGGACTATACTTTCAGATCCATTTTGGTTATAAGAAGCAAAACTCTATTTGCATTAGCCCGGGCAAGAAGGAGACTTTATTAGAAAGATAATGAGGACATCCCCCCATCTGAGAGAGATAGGGGTACAACTACATCCCCCCATCTGAGAGAGATAGGGAGGGCCTGAAGCACAACTATAGATTTTGATAAGAATGTCGCCCAAACTTTATTTCTTTTCTCAACTTTTCACCACACGTTGATTGGCTTTATTCTCTCAGACTTGCTTCATGCACATGGTAGGGTACACGGCTGGTGACAGAGAACTCATTTTACATTTTCCCCACCAGAGAAAGTACTTATTCTTCTTCTCTGAATTCTGGTGTGAAAGATCCCAGGGAAGAACTCTGATTAGCCTGTCCTGCATCACATATCCATCTTTGAGTTGATCAGATATAGTTAGGAATGTACGTTTACTATCATTAATAACTACTGCTACCTGTGATTTGCTGTCTGGACAAGACCTCAAAATTACTAAATGCTCTTTTTTTGGAAAAAGGGATAAACAACAGATAAACAGGATAAATGGGTAACAGATAAACAGTATAACGGAGGAGCAAGTAGCAAGCAGCTAGGGTGCTACACTTTTAGGAATACCTTCTCATAGCTCCTTGGACTACCTCCAGTAGTTAAGAAATATTCAAATAAAAATATTCCTGAGAAAGGTAACTCATTGTTAAATTCACTTCAAGTTGAAATGACTGATATGCTTTTTCTTTGATGAGATAAGAATGTTTTGTTTGGGGCGTGGGGAGGAGATAGGATGGAGAAGGCAGGCTTGGAACTCCTGAAGGGAGTAGGAGATAGGAATTCTATTTCAGTGCACCTCTTTTTCAGATTCTTCCTTTCCTCCCTTCACACCAAACTCTTCTTTCAGGCTGTTACTGTTGCTGAGGTTCTTGGTACCACCAGTAGGCCCTAGAGACTATACATGTCTCCCGCTCACATTACACTACATATAATTCTAGAGTGTCCTATAAAGTCATTGTGAAAGGTGGCCCCTGGAGGTATAATGTGGCAGTCTATACAGATTATCAACTGTGCATTCTTGTTTCTTTCAAAAAGCTTAGTGCGTTCTTACCATGTATAATATATACATATATGGAGATTAATAACAAAAAATGATTACATTAAATGATGTATAATCCATTTCCCATACTCTAGTTGACAAACTGAAGCCTGTAGACAAAATCCAGTCTGCTACCTATTTTTGTAAATAAAGTTTTATTGGAACATAGCCACCTTCATTTGTTTTCATATTGCCTATGTCTGTTTTCATGTTACCATGGCAGAGTGGTAGTTATGCAGCAGAGTCCCTATGAGGTAGACTGCCTAAAATATTTACTATTTGGCTCCGCACAGGAAAAGTTTGCCGATTTCCAGACCAGGATATACACTAGAAATTGTAATTAGCTGTTGATCTGGTAAACACACCCCTCTACATTGTTAGTCACTTTGTTACAAATAACATTCTCTCCAAGTTAGTGAAGGATAGTCATGGCTGGATTGGGATCATGAAGAATTAGAGCTAGAAAGGGTGACTGGAGTTCATGGAACCCAATTCTTGTGGTTAGAAGTAGGGAAACTAAGGCCCAAAGAAACTGAACAACTTGCTCAAAGTCACATATCAACTTAAATTGAAGACTTAACCACTGATCTTCCATTATACCATTTGGAACAGCTTCACATTCCCTTCTGTCCACACTCTTCCTTTGTAAAACTACTCTCCCTACATTTTCAAGTTTTTAACCTGCATGAATCCTTCAGTCAGTAGTATTCATGTGTTCACCTTGATTTTAAACACTTCGTTATTTTTTTCCATACCACAGTATCCATAATATGTTCATATTAATTATTCTTACCTACTCTTTCTTTTTTTCTTAATAACTCATATGTGCTTTCCCTACGTGATAAATTCTTTACAAATGGCAACTTCAGATTGGCTGCTGGGTAATCCCTGTACTTTTTCATTATTGAGCCATTCTCTATCAGATATTCTCACATTCCTCTTTTGTCCTGGAAAGCCACCTTGGATGATGTTGATACCAGGAAGGTTGGGATTTTTTGGGGTATAGAGTTTAGAATATAGTGATTAAAAAGCATCACCTAGTGGTTATATCCCTTCTGTACCATCAGCCTTAATGAAGGCATTCACTGTCTCCTCCCTCATCTTGCCCAAAATTAAAGGCTTGTCTCAGATACCCTACCATATAGGACATCAGAGACTCCTTATAATTTGGAAGTGGAAGGACTGGCTTGTTGTGGTAGGCAGTGTAACCTATCATAGGAAAGGATTCAACATGAGTGACATACCCATTCAGTTACAAACAAAAAGTTTTCAGGGGGTTTAAGTTAAATCATAATACAAAATAATAAAAAATAACAATAGATTAGAAGTCAGGAGACTAGTTTTAAATCCTGGTTTTATAATTAATTTCCTTGGGGACTTTAGGTGACCTGATTAGCCTCTATGAATCTCAGTTTCTTCATCTGTAAATTGAGAAGATTGAGCAAAAATAAATCAAATATATCTTCTAGTTAGTGACCATATTTTCTGAGCCCCATATTCAGACATATGCTCTGACAGGTGCAGTTACCTTTATGGGGACAATAAGTTGGGGGATTTGAAATATGGGTTATCCTAGAAGATCTGGAACATATAGCTGCTATACTTACAGTTATAAAATTCTTTGAGATTTAAGACCTCCTTCTTGGTTTCACATATTTAAGAACTTTCTAAAATTTATGGATTGTTAATGATCATAATCACAAATTCTATTAATTTTAATGCCTCATAGTTTCTCAGTTTTTACATTGTCACTATATTCCTCACACTCCAAAGGAATTCCTTTATGCTCTATTCACTTATTCAAAAATCTTTAAGGAGTTCCTCTTATGTGCTGATATAAGGTTCTGGATACATTTGTCAAAGTTGTGGCCTGCACCATGTGTCCAGGGGTAGGAGTCCACAGTCTGCTCATGAAGCACAGGCCACATGCACCTAGAGGAGGTTACATTAAGTTACCATCTATGAGCTAGTGGTTTCCCTATGTTAGGCACTGGACATATAGGGCTACCTGATAAATGCAATTCCTTTCTTCTTAAAAATGATAGTTGAGTGGGAGAGATATATATTTAAAAATAAAGAAAATGTGCATACTATCAGAGAGGGATGAACAGATAGTTAAGGAAACAGAGGTGAAAGAGGGGGAAGGAATTCATATATACAAGGCAGTGGGAAGAGGAGAGAGGGGAAGAAATCTCAAGAGAAATTACTGTTGGCACCTTCTTGGCATATCACTTCATCCTCAGGAGAAGGAGACTTCTATAGATTTGTCATATTCAGGGATATGTGTTGGATAAGGTTTTCTAGAGGTTGAAGTCTTCAAGTATAAAACATGAACCTCTGGTAGGGTAAATAGCCCTATATCTATTCTCCCCTAAATTAGGAGGATAAATAAAGACTTGTGACATTACTGATTAAGAAAAGAGAACTCCCACTCTTCCCTTTCTCTCAGACTCTTAGGCAGCTAGAAAGTAGAGTGAAACCCCACCAAAAAAGTTATGCAGTCCAAGCAAAATAATAGAGTTCAAAGAAGTCTTATGGAGTGTAGCCAACCTAGGGCTTTCCCTTAGAGTTTGAGGTCAAAGCCAAGTTATAAACTGTCCTTTTTCTTAGCCTTACCTTACATGGTAATTCTCTTAAGAACTTCTCAAAGTTATAGGTAGCTGAGTAAGAATGAAACTCTAGTATTCAGGAACTATCCTCAATCCCTATTACTAATAGTTACATTTAAACTGGGTTTTACTTATTTATATTCATTTTAAAGTTTTATTTATTTATTTGAGAGAGAGAGAGAGAGAGAGAGAGAGAGAGAAAACATGAGCAGTGGAGGGAAGAGCAGAGGGAGAGAATCTTCAAGCAGACTCCCTGCTGAGCATGGAGCCAGATGCGGGCCTTGAACCTATGACCTTGAGATGATGACCCGAGCCAAAACTAAGAGTCAAAAGCTTAACCAACTGACCCACCCAGGAGCCCCTTAAACCGGGTTTTAAAGGATGAGTAGGAGATGGTGTATCAAACATGTGGAAACATGTTCCATGTGAAGGGAATCTGTACAATGACTTGAATTAGTGAATAATATTACATATTTGGGAACTAGAGCAAAGGATAGACTGGATAGCTAGGCTGAGAATATAAAGGGCCATCAAGCTCAACTAAAATGTATAGATTTTATCCTGTGGGCAATGTACAGAGCTAATGAAGTTAGCAAGTGACAGAATGACATAATTAGGTCTCCTCTGTAGTGTGAAGGGCAGATTGGAATAGAGCAGACAGTAGCCTAGAAATCAGTTCAGAGTAAGGAGGGTCTTTTTTTTTTTTTATTCCAGAGTAAGGAGGGTCTTGAACAGGGTAGCAGAATGGGAGTGGGACAAAGGACCTGATTCAAGAGCTAGGACCCTTTGGAGGGGCCATGAGAAAGAAGGGGGGCATCATGAATGCTAGAGTGCTGTGAACTGATATTGAGAATATGGGGAACAGTGTGGAGCAGATCTGGTTGGTGAAGCTCCGGGTTGGGAATTACAGATAACGGTTAATATAAGGACTTAGAGGGATCCCTGGGTGGCTCAGCAGTTTAGGGCCTGCCTTCCTCCCAGGGCCTGATCCTGGAGATCTAGGATCGAATTCCACATCGGGCTCCCTGCATGGAGCCTGCTTCTCCCTCTGCCTGTGTCTCTGCCTCTCTCTCTCTCTCTCTCTCTCTCTCTGTGTGTCTCATGAATAAATAAATAAAACCTTTAAAAAATATAAGGACTTAGAAATATTCCTATGAGAGGTTGATTTGACTTTCTGTGGTACAGCAGGGTGAGATCTGATGAACAATTGTTATTTGATGGAAAGCAAAGAATGACTCTGCTCTGCCATCAGCCTACGGTCCCTATCTTTCCTCTAATGCGAACCACATAAGGATGCATTCGCAGTACAGAATTATTGCCAAGTGCCCGGGGTCAGGGACCCGCGCGGTAGAGGCGCATTACAATCAGATTACCGGAGCTCTGTTACTAGAGACTATTCGTTAGGATGTGCAAATCGTTTACTCCTATAGAAACTTGGTGACAGAACTTGACTCGAAGCAGGGAAAGAAGTGTTAGACTAACACATTAAAAAAAAAAAAAAAAAAAAGAGGATAATAGCTGCCATTTATTGTTCCAGGCATTTTATGCACATTAATTTTAATTCTCACAATAACACAATGAAATAAATACAATTTTCCTTGTTTTGTAGAGAAGGAGTCTGAAACTCAACTTATTTAGTAACTTGCCCAAGGAATATTACTAGTAAGTGCGGGGTAATTACAAAACCAGGTCCCCCTGGTCGCTGGCCTTCTCCAGCATGAGATGCTTCCTCTTTAGCCTACTTAAGAGTGAAGACAATTAGCAGCATCATTTGCATTTAAATAATACATTTGCTGAGCACAGCTGATTCTTACCTATTTGTTAATGAATTGCTGGAGTCTATAAAAGCCTTTGTGCCTCCTAGGGTCCTTTTCCTCTTATTCTCTCCATGTCTAGTTTTGTCTTCCACAGCCTCTGGGACACACCGAGGTGGGTTCCTTTCTGGTGGAATCAGTTTACCCATAGCAGGTATTTGTCGGCTTTTCCTGCGCAGTTTCCAGGCACGTTATACCAACAATATCCTACCTGGGGAGGGCCCGGCTGGGCGGCGAGGCGGTGGGGGGGCCCTCACCTCACCTGCCCCACAACTCACCTGGATCACTTTCAAACCATCCTGAACACCTGCGGGTCCGACCTGCGATGTAAAGAGAGAAGAGCCCCAACGCTACAGAGGGAAGGGTTTTCGCTTCTAATAAGGTAGGAAGGTGGAAAAAATAAATATAAAAGAATCCAGTGGGGGAGGCCCCCCCCCCCCCGGCCCAAGGAGCCTCGGGACAGGAAGGCCCAGCCCTGGAGAAGCGAGAACTTTAAAAATCCGCCCGGATTCTTCTCGCAGGGAACTGGGGCAGGACCGCGGGAGGGGCAGGGGGGCCTCCATCCGCGGGGTCCCTGGGGGAGGAGGCGCCCCGGGGAGCGCGCCCACACCGGGAGCTCGGTAAAGGCCGGGCAAGCCCGCCGGGGCCTGGGGAGAAGCCGGTGGGTGGGTCGGGGGGCTCCGGGCGGAGGGGGTGTGCCCTGCTGCCCTCGGGGGCGGATGGGGAGCGCGATCCCAGCGGCGCAGGCCCCGGAGCCCGGGGCGCAGGGGACGCAGCGGGGATCCTGTGCTCCCCCCGGGAGGGGCGGGGAGGGGAGGGGAGGGCACGGACCGCGGGGACCCTCCTGCCGGGGGGCGCCCCCAGGGGAGGCGGGGAGGGCACGGGACCCCGGGGACCCTCCAGCCGCGAGGCACCCCCAGGGGAGGCGGGGAGGGCACGGACCGCGGGGACCCTCCTGCCGGGGGTCGCCCCCAGGGGAGGCGGAGAGGGCACGGGACCCCGGGGACCCTCCTGCAGGGGGGCGCCCCCAGGGGAGGCGGAGAGGGCACGGGACCCCGGGGACCCTCCTGCAGGGGGGCGCCCCCAGGGGAGGCGGGGAGGGCACGAACCACGGGGACCCTCCAGCCGCAGGGCGACCCCAGGGGAGGCGGGGAGGGCATAGGACCCCGGGACCCTCCAGCCGCGGGGCGCCCCCAGGGGGAGGGGGGAGGGCACGGATGCGGGGACCCTCCTGCAGGGGGGCGCCCTCAGGGGGAGGCGGGGAGGGCACGGACCACGGGGACCTTCCTGCCGCAGGGCCCCCCCGAGCTATGCAGGTCACCGTCCCCTGCCCCAGGAGCACCTAGGCCAATGCGGACTGGGAGCTGTGGATGGTTACTGGGGGAGCTGACTCCAGAGCTGGAGACCTGGCCGCTGCCAGTGTTATTGTTCCTCCTTGTGTCACCCTGTGCCTGGGAGGGGCAGGCCGCCAGGGAACAGAGGCCTCAGAGGATAAGCAGCTCACCTGAGCCCGGCACCCCACGGGGGGTGGGGGTGCATGGGGGGCAGCTCCCCAGGTGCACACATCTGAGAGTCAGCACAGCAGGCCCCTCCCCCAGAAGACCAGCTGGAAGGGCAGGGGAAGAGCAAGTTCTTGACCAAGCAGCGCTGGAAAGAACTAGGACCAAGGGGAAATCAAAGGAATATAGAGCTATATATATATAGTATATAGAGCTCTATATATAGTATATAGAGCTAGAGGGTACCCCCCTTAAAATTTTTTTTCTTCCTTTTTCCATTACAACTCAGAACCAAGAGGATCACCCTATAGGACCCCTCAGGTAGACTACTCCCTCCACTACAACTTCTTCACCACCACCATCTCCTAGAAAAATATTTTCTCTTTTTCCTCTTTACTTTTTTTTTCTTCTTTGGGATTTTTGGCCTTTTATTTTTACTACTTTGTTTTAAAATTTGTTTTTCACTTTAGTGGTCCTTTTATTTTGTCCTGATTTCATTTTAATTTTCTGGTCTCTGACCTCCTCAGAATCATCTAGGGTGGAATTTACTTACGTTGGTTGATATTCTTGACAGCCCACTCATACAGCCACTCTGCATTGAACAAAATGACTAGAAGGAAGAACTCACCACAAAAGAATCAATCAGAAACAGTACTCTCTGCGACAGAGTTACAGAATATGATTGCAATTCGATGTCAGAAAGGCAATTCAGAAGCACAATTATAAAGCTACTGGTGGCTCTGGGAAAAAGCATAAAGGATTCAAGAGACTTCATGACTGCAGAATTTAGATCTAATCAGGCTGAAATTAAAAATCAATTAAATGAGATGCAATCCAAACTGGAGGGTCCTAATGGTTAGGGTTAATGAGGTAGAAGAAAGAGGAGTGATATAGAAGACAAGTTGATGGTAAGGAAGGAAGCTGAGGAAAAAAAGAGAAAAACAGGAGACCATGAGGAAAGGCTAAGAGAAATAAATGACAGCTTCAGAAGGAAGAATCTATGTATAATTGGGGTTCCAGAGAGCACTGAGAGGAACAGAGAGCCAGAGAGTATATCTGAACAAATCATAGCTGAGAACTTCCCTAATTTGGGAGGGAAACAGGCATTCATATCCAGGAGATAGAGAGATCCCCCCCCCCATCAATAAAAACTGTTCAACACTTTGACATTTAATAGTGAAACTTGCAAATTCCAAAATAAAGAGAAAATCCTTAAAGTGACAAGAGACAAGAGACTCTTAACTTATATGGGGAGAAATATTAAATTAACAGCAGACCTCTCCACAGAGACCTGGCAGCCAGAAAGGGCTGGCAGGATATATTCAGGGTCCTAAATGAGAAGAACATGCAGCCAAGAATACTTTATCCAGCAAGACTCTCATTCAGAATAGGAGAGATAAAGAGCTTCCAAGATATGCAGAAACTGAAAGAATATGTAACCACCAAATCAGCTCTGCAAGAACTATTAAGGGGGACTCTGTAAAAGAAAGAGGAAGCCCAAAGAAACAATCCACAAAAACAGGGACTGAATAGGTACTATGATGACACTAAATTCATATCTTTCAATAGTAACTCTGAACGTGAATGGGCTTAATGATCCCATCAAAAGATGCAGGGTTTCAGACTGGATAAAAAAGCAAGACCCATCCATTTGCTGTCTACAAGAGACTCATTTTGACCTAAAGACACCTCCAGCCTGAAAATAAAAGGTTGGAGAACCATTTACCATTCAAATGGTCCTCAAAAGAAAGCTGGGGTAGCAATCCTTATATCAGATAAATAAGTTTATCCCAAGGCAGTAGTAAGAGATGAAGAGGGACACTATATCATACTTAAAGGGTCTATCCAACAAGAAGATCTAACAATCATGAATATTTATGCCCCTAATGTGGGAGCTGCCAAGTATACCAATCAATAGCTAAAGTAAAGAGATACTTAGGTAATAATACACTAATAGTAGGAGACTTCAACACAGCACTTTCTGCAAATGACAGATATTCTAAGCACAACATCATCAAAGGAACAGGGCCTTAAATGATACACTGGACCAGATGGATTTCACAGATATATACAGAACATTCCATCCAAATGCAACTGAATACACATTCTTCTCAAGTGCACATGGAACTTTTTCCAGAATAGATCACATATTGGTCACAAATCAGGTCCAACCAATGCCAAAATATTAGGATTGTCCCCTGCATATTTTCAGACCACAATTCTTTGAAACTAGAACTCAGTCACAAGAAGGAATTTGGAAGAAACTCAAACACATGGAGGTTAAAGAGCATCCTACTAAAAGATGAATGGGTCAACCAGGAAATTAGAGAAGAATTAAAATGATTTATGGAAACTAATGAGAATGAAGATACAACCATTCAAAATCTTTGGGATACAGCAAAAGCAGTCCTAAGAGGGAAATACATCGCAATGCAAGCATCCCTCAAAAAAATTGGAGAAAAATCAAATACAAATCTAACACCTAAAGGAACTGGAGAAAGAATAGCAAGTAAAACCTACACCAGGCAGAAGAAGAGAGATAATAAAGATTCAAGCAGAACTCAATGAAATAGAGACCAGAAGAACTGTAGAATAGATCAACAAAACCAGGAGTTGGTTCTTTCATAGAATTAATAAGATAGATAAACCATTAGCCAGCCTTATTAAAAAGAAAAAAGACTCAAATTAATAAAACTAGGAATGAAAGAGGAGAGATCACAACCAATACCAAGGAAATACAACCGATTTTAAAAACGTACTATGAGCTACTATATGCCAACAAATTATGCAATCTAGAAGAAATGGATGCATTTCTGGAAAACCATAGATTACCAAAATTGGAACAGGAAGAAATAGAAAACCTGAACAGGCCAATAGCCAGTGAGGAAATTGAAGCAGTCATCAAAAACTTCCTGAGACACCAAAATCCAGAGCCAGATAGCTTCTCAGGGGAATTCTATCAAACATTTAAAGAAGAAACAATACCTATTATACTAAAGCTGCTCCAAAGGATAGAAAGGGATGGAATACTTCCAAACTCGTTTTATGAGGCTAGCAGTACCTTGATTTCAAAACCAGACAAAGATGCCACCAAAAAGGATAATTATGGACCAATATCCCTGATGAACATGGATGAAAAATTCTCAACAAGATACTAGCCAATAGGATAACAGTACATTAAGATTATTCACCATGACCAAATGGGATTTATCCCCGGCATGCAAGGCTGGTTCAACAGTCGTAAAACAATCAATGTGATTGATCATATCAACAAGAAAAAAAGCAAGAAAGATATGATCCTCTCAATAGATGCAGAGAAAGCATTTGACAAAATACAGCATCCATTCCTGATCAAAACTCTTCAGAGTGTAGGGATAGAGGGAACATTCCTCAGCATCTTAAAAGCCATCTATGAAAAGCCCACAGCAAATATCATTCCTAATGGGGAAGCACTGGGAGCCTTTCCCCTAAGATCAGGAACACAACAGGGATGCCCACTCTCACCATTGCTATTCAACATAGTACTGGAAGTCCTAGCCTCAGCAATCAGACAACAAAAAGACATTCAGGGCATTCAAATTGGCAAAGAAGTCGAACTCTCCCTCTTTGCAGATGACATGCTACTGTACATAGAAAACCCAAAAGACCCCACCCCAAGATTGCTAGAACTCATACAGCAATTCGGTAGCGTGGCAGGATACAAAATCAATGCCCAGAAATCAGTGGCATTTCTATACACTAACAATGAGACTGAAGAAAGAGAAATTAAGGAGTCAACACCTTTTACAATTGCACCCAAAAGCATAAGATACCTAGGAATAAACCTAACCAAAGAGGTAAAGGATCTATACTCTAAAAACTATAGAACACTTCTGAAAGAAATTGAGGAAGACACAAAGAGATGGAAAAATATTCCATGCTCATGGATTGGAAGAATTAATATTGTGAAAATGTCAATGCTACCCAGGGCAATTTACACATTCAATGCAATCCCTATCAAAATACCATAAACTTTCTTCAGGGAGTTGGAACAAATAATCTTAAGATTTGTGTGGAATCAGAAAAGACCCTGAATGGCCAGGGGGAATATTGAAAAAGAAAACCAGAGCTGGGGGCATCACAATGCCGGATTTCAAGTTGTACTACAAAGTTGTGATCATCAAGACAGTGTGGTACTGACACAAAAACAGAGACATAGATCAATGGAACAGAATAGAGAACCCAGAAATGGGCCCTCAACTCTGAGGCCAACTAATATTTGACAGAGCAGGAAAGACTATCCACTGTAAAAAGGACAGTCTCTTCGATAAATGGTGCTGCGAAAATTGGACATCCACATGCAGAAGAGTGAAACTACACCATTCTCTTACACCATACACAAAGATAAACTCAAAGTGGATGAAAGATCTAAATGTGAGACAAGAGTCCATCAAAATCCTAGAGGAGAACACAGGCAACACCCTTTTTGAACTTGGCTACAGCAACTTCTTGCAAGATACATCCATGAAGGCAAGGGAAACAAAGCAAAAATGAACTATTGGGACTTCATCAAGATAAAAAGCTTCTGCACAGCAAAAGAAATAGTCAACAACACTAAAAGGCAACCTACAGAATGGGAGAAGATATTTGCAAATGACGTATCAGATAAAGGACTAGTATCCAAGATCTATAAAGAACTTATTAAACTCAACAGCAAAGAAATAAACAATCCAGTCATGAAATGGGCAAAAGACATGAACAGGAATCTCACAGAGGAAGACATAGACGTGGCCAACAAGCACATGAGGAAATGCTCCGCATCACTGGCCATCAGGGAAATACAAATCAAAACCACAATGAGATCCCACCTCACACCAGTGAGAATGGGGAAAATTAACAAGTCAGGAAACAACAAATGTTGGAGAGGATGTGGAGAAAGGGGAACCCTCTTGGGCTGTTGGTGGGAATGTGAACTGGTGCAGCCACTCTGGAAACTGTGTGAAGGTTCCTCAAAGAGTTAAAAATACACCTGCTGTATGACCCAGCAATTGCACTGCTGGGGATTTACCCCAAAGATACAGATGCAGTGAAACGCCAGGACACCTGCACCCCGATGTTTCTAGCAGCAATGTCCACAATAGCCAAACTGTGGAAGGAGCCTCGGTGTCCTTCAAAAGATAAATGGATAAGGAAGATGTGGTCTATATATACAATGGAATATCACTCAGCCATCAGAAAGGATGAATACCCACCATTTGCTTCGACGTGGATGGACCTGGAGGGTATTATGCTGAGTGAAGTAAGTTAATCAGAGAAGGACAAACATTTTATGGTTTCACTCATACAGGGAATATAAGAAATAATCAAAGGGATTATAGGGAAAGGAGGGAAAATGAGTGGGAAAAATTAGGGTGAAAAACATAAGAGACTCCTAAATCTGTGAAACAAACAAGGGGTAGTGGAAGGGGAGGCAGGTGGGTGGATGGGGTGACTGGGTGACGGGTCCTGAGGAGCACACTTGATGGGATGAGCACTGGGTGTTATATGTTGGCAAATTGAACTTCAATTAAAAAAAATATAAATCCTACTTGATATGGCCATGCTTCATCTCATCGGCAAATAGTAGTTGCTAAGTAAATATTTGCTGAATGAAGTTATAGATTTTAAGCTTCTGGACTTATATAATTTTACCCCCAAAATGTGTTCAAGTGGTCTGACTCTCATCTTCTCTGCTTCCTTCTCACTATCGCTTCTATATCCACCAATATCCCAAACTCGGTGTGAATGAAACCAAATCTATTAGCTTATCTCCTTAAAACTCCTGCTCCTACATTCCCCTCATTGTTACTGGCATCATCACCATTCTAGCCAATTCATTTACGACTCTTCCTTCTCTTTCTCTTGAAGAGTTTCTGTCATAGATATATTGCTTGAATCAAATCCCTCTATCCACTACCATTATCCTTATTAGATGAGTTCTTATTATCACTTGCTGAGCTATTGCAATGGCCTCCCGACAGGTCTCTCTTCATCTGATATTTCTCCTCTTCCATAGACTTGGCACAAAATTGGTTCTGTCCTCTTCAAAAATCTTAGATGTTCAATCTTTATACATGGTATTCAATGTCCTCTACTATACGACACTTGCCTTCCAAGTGTCACCCCTACTGCCTCCCTTCACAACCTATCCAACGTCATGTTGGGCCACTCCCTTTCCCTCTTAGTATCCCAGCCACTTTCCTACTTTTGAACTTTGCTTGTTCATTGCTGTCTCTCCAGGGCATGAAGTCACATGCAGGCACATATGACTCTATTTCCCCTGCTTGAGTCCAAAGGGAAGGCTCTTAATCAGAGTATAATATCTCAACAGGCCTAGACTCAGAATCCTCAACCAAGGGTTCCCACAGTCCCTCACAGTGAAAGTTGACATGAATACAAACCCAAATTTCCATGTAGCTCTCACATTGCTTTGATCCCTTTGCCAACTTTCAAAGGCTAAGCAGTGTTTCGAGACCCAGATATGGCATCCTTGCCACAACCCAGTCCCCATGTTCCTAAGTACAGGGATCACTTTCTCCTAGAAACTGCGGATTGTCCTAAACCTTAAGGGTTTTGTTTGTTTTTGTTTGTTTATTTCTTGCTTTGCAGGGTCATCATTTAACTGCAAATTGATCCTCCATAGAGTCTAAGTGCCCTGAGGGCGAAGATCATAAGGATTCACTTTTCCGAGTTTTGCACAGTTCTGACCTCAGCCTAGGGGTTAATATTCGTCAACTGAATCAGCTTCTCACACAGTCTGCCTTTATTATGGTCATATAGAAGCCTGCTGTATTTTCTGTAGAGTGTTTTAAACTCCTCGAGGGCAGGGGGCAAACCTTGCTCACCTCTGAACCAACCACAGCTCTGGGAACTCAGTAAATTGTTATTGGTAGTTCTGTGAGCAGCTTTCTTGATTCTTTGTCAACAGTCATATTGTATCCACTTAATATCCTTCAACTGGGAGATTTTTGTAAAATATTTTGCTAAGGGCTTATTATTTCCGATTGACCTTTTCTCCACATTAGGGCAGACTCTCAAGGATTTCCTGAATTTCAAAACCTTGAAAGTGGCAACTCAGCAGAAAGTCAGCAGAGAGGGAAGCAGTGGCTTGGTAGGATTTGGAGAGAGCCAAGGGTTGACTCTCTGTTAAAGGGAAGGGAGAGAAAAAGAAAGGAAAGATGGAAGGAAGGAAGGGCAAGGGAGAAGGACACATCCTGGCAGGAGGGGCAGTCAAGGAGACCCAGAGTGGGGAGGCAGGAAAGACGGAAGCAGGGGAAAGACAGGCTGGAAGAAGCAGAGCTGGAATTTTATAACATATGCCCTCCATTAAAAACAAATTAGGCCGCCGAAAATAAGAGCATGTCTGAGGTTTTAAAAAACTGTGATTTTTTTTTTCCCTTTCAAGTGTAAGGAGGATAAAAAGGGAGTGAAGGCAATTTTATTATTTTAAACTACAATAGAATATGAGCTGGAGAAAGGAAGGATTTTTAAAGACAAATGAGAATAAAAAGGTCATAAAAAGGGAGGAGAAAGAAAAGTGTAAATAGTGGGAGGGGAGGGTGCACGGGGAGTGAATGACTATAGTGAGAGATGGTAGGAGGGAGCAAAGGAAGGTAACTGCAGGCAAGAAGAGATAAATTAACATGTTTGTTTGAATACAGGGGCTCCTTTGTGAAGATGAGAGCTCACATCTGCCTTTGATCAGCCACATGGCAGCCCGGGATCAGATCAGAAAGCAAATGAGATGATAAAGTGGATGAAACCACAGTAAGTTTAATATCCAGGAGGGAGAGAGGTGGGGAGAGAACCAGGGAAAGAGGGAGGCTACCCCTTAGGAGCAAAAAAGCCCTGGTTTCCCTGCCAAAGTGGGCGGGCCTGGCCGTGGTCCTGATGCCCTGTGCTGTGGCCTGCAGAAATACAGCAGGGCTGTGCAGCGGAGGGGAGAGGGTAGGGGAGAGGGCCTTGGGGAGACTTCTGGGCTCCTGTTCCCCCTGCAGGCAGACCTGGCTTTGCTGACAAGGCCCGGGAGCCGATGGTAGAGAATTTGCTTAGCTCCAGGGACTTTCCGAATTGGCTTTTCTTTACCCTGAGACAGGCTAGAGCAAAAGATGAAATTGTTATTTCAAAGGGATTTTTGTTGTTATTTTCATACTGAACCCCCCTCTCCACTTTAGAGCATTTTTATTGCTGAATTGCCAGAAAGGTTGCTTAATATGTAAACTTGACCATATTCTACTCCTGAGTTTCTTTGTGGATTTCTAGACTGTTTGTAATAAAATCCCTATAATGATAAAATAGCTGTTTGGAATATGTCTCAAGATCTTTAAGGCTTTGGAGAGTAGCAAAAAGACCCATAAACTCTAGGATACGTGAATTATAAAAATCTGACATTTTTGGAACACCTAATATGGGCCATGAATTTACATTAGCTTATTTAGCTCTGAAGTAGCATCCTTATTATTCGGATTTTACAGATGAGGAAGCCAAGGCTCTGGGGTATTAAATACTTTGCTTCAGGGTGTGGGGCTGGGAAGTGATAGAGGCAGGATCGGACCCTATCATCTGGGGCTCTGAGTGTGGTTTTGTAAGTGGATTTTATATATGTGATTACTGCAAGAGGGATGTTTCCAAAGTAGATGGCAGTGTTAAGTCACTTCAATCTGAGAGGGCGCATAGCCCAAATCATTCCTCCTTCCAAAGGGGTTGCTTGTCATGTGAGCATTTCTGTTCAGTTGTGTGCATCTTCTAGAGGCCAGGCTCACCATTCCACCGGATTTTGAAGTGTCCAGACAAAGGAAGTCATGAAAGCTCAGCATGAGAGCCACAGCCTGAGAAGTGGAGGAAGAAAGCCCCAACTGGCATCACAGATGCTGTCCCTATCCTCAATGATTATATAATTTAATGGGGGTATTTAGAGTGCACATGAATAAAAGATGTAAAAGCAAAAAGGAACCAAGATATAAAGACACTCAAATGAATATCAAAGAAAACTTCTCAGTCTACATTTCAAAGAGGTTAGGTGTGGAGAGGAAGAAGCCTGGGCAAGGGCGTCTTTCCGCACTTTGGCCACACTGGGGGAGAAGGTGTGTGTGCATCTGTGCACACGCACCTGGAGGGGTGGTGGAAGAGAAGAATCTGGAAACTTGTAATCTAAGAGAACAAAGGTAAGAAAAGGGGGGAAAAGGAAAAGTCCTTTGGTACCAACCTGTGTAAGAGCCACAGGTTGTTCATCCGAAGGTAAGCTCTGCACCGACTTTGGTTTTAAGATCTGCAAGTCACAGGTAGGCAAGAAGGTGGGATGGAGGCATGGAAGGGGAGGAAGCCCTGTAGCAGTCTATGCCTGGAGGCTCCAAGGACAGCTCAGAGATTCCTTCTGTGGGATGTCCGTGTGTCCAGCAGTTTCAGATGAGAGAGTCTGTCAGGGAACTGATGATAGATAAGCTTGCCCATAACCATGGAGCTTCATTGTGATAGAAAAGAAGGACTCTGGCCAGCCCCCCTCACCTGCTGTCACTGTGCCATTCAAGAACCAGTAATCAAAAAGGAACAACCCTAGTCAGAGCAGCACAGCACAGCATTCTCTGCTATACAGGATGCACAGCGTAGGATTGTGAGAGGTAAATAAAATAAATCATGGAAGCTGGGAGAGAAGTGGTTGCTGACAGTTCTCTGAAGGTGAATTTGGAAAGGGCTTTTAAAGGGAATCAGGAAAAGGACTCTTGTAAAAGGGAAATCCAGGGAGGTGGATTTCTCTACAGAGAAAGAAATGACCAGTTTGCATGTTAGGGACAGCATTGCTCCAAGTAGGAGCCATGATGAATGGGATTATCAAGGAAAGGGGCTCTAGCCAACCATTCTTGATGACTAGGAGGGCCCAAAACATAGCAGTGAAGTTCCAAACAGAGTCATGAAGCAAGAATTGAGTCCTAGTATTTGAAGGAAAGTCAGAAATATGGGATATGCAGGGTGAGGGGATGGGGAGGATTTTATGGTCCAAATGGTCATATCAGCTCAGTAAGTGACTATGCTTGAAAATTCTTTTGTAAGAAGGATTTACATATTAGGGATTCCTATTTGTCCCATTCTCTCTCTCTCTCTCTCTCTCTCTCTGTGTGTGTGTGATAGAAGAGAAGACTTTGTGCTTAAAGAAAAAAACAAATTAAAAAACTGCTTAATACATCAGGCCTTTAAAATTGCATCACTAATAAAGTATCTTTTGAAATAAAAATGATAAATACAAGGGAAATACATTCTTCTAATGTTAGCTAAGACCTTTCTCTCTGACTTCCAGGATTGCCCAGTGGTTAGAAGTGTGAATTCCAAAATTAGAAAGACTGAGTCCAAACTCAGATTTACCTTCTAATTAGCTGATGATTAGCAAGTTACTTAACTCCTGTAAATCTGCATGCTTCATCTGTAACACAGAGATAATAACTACTTACCTCCCTGGGTTACTGGGATGATTATATAAAACAATTCATTTAAAAGATCCTACTAGCATCACTTTGGCCCATAGTAAGAGCTCTAAAATTAGGAATGAAAGGTACTTATATCCTTATGATTCTAACCTGGTGCTAGCTTAACATGCAGGTCTCCATAATTAGTTTCTTTGACTCCATATTTAGAAGCTTCATGGGAATATCTAGGGGAATAATCTATGAATTTTGTCATATATTAATGCATAAAAATTTGTGTCCAGACTTATAATTACTGAAACAAAAAAAATTTCCCAAACAGATTTCTAAGTAAAAACATACCTGGACACATGAACATTTTATAATTTGAAGATCAATTGCAGGGAAATGCAGAATAGTCTCATGTTTGGACCCAGTAGAAATCAAATATTATTGAGGACCAAACCCTCTACCCCATCTGTTTAAGCCAATATTTTTAAAGCTGTCTGCCCGAAGTTGCCTTAGACACTTTTTAGAGTAACCCTCAGACTAACACTTGTCATGGAACCTCAAACTGAACATTTTTTTTAAAATAACTGGACCCAAAGTTAGCTGTTGGCATCTTTTCCACTCTGCATTACGGATCAACACGCTAGCTGATCGATTGATCCTTTACCTTCACTTATTTTTGATCCTTCTGTCATTATTTAAATCTGGCCAGAGTTCCTCCCCACTTCTAAATCTTTGCTCTCAGCAGCAAATTGCCCTTTCAGTACTTGGTCAATTGTATTGTTTGTGACTGCTTTGGGACTTTTAGGGATAAAGGGCTTAATCCTAGTAGCATCACATGTTTGTTCTGTCAGAGAGATTTAATTTTTGCTAAAGTTTGTGGGTTTCCTGCTGATGTCAGATTGAGTGTTCATACATATTCAGCATTTTGTCCCTGTTCAAGCTGATAGCAAGAGTCCTCCTCGGACTTTCCATTTTGATGTTTGTACTTTTCCATGACCATGCTCATTGTGATCAGGATCACTGACATCAGCACATTGTCCACTGTGTTTCATGGTCAGTGGTCATCCATTCAGAACCAGGCTTGCGCTCAATTTTGTGATGGTGGTGGTGGTGGTGGTGGGGGCGGGGGGATGCAGACACATAGGTAATGATCTCTGCCTTAAAAGACTTTATAAAATTTAGGGAATAGTGCAAGATAGTACAAAAATTTTGGTGCTGGGCACCCCACTGATGCATTTGGTAGAGCATAGAACTCTTGTCTTGACCTTGGAGTTGTAAGTTTAAGCCACGCATTGAACATGGAGCCTACTTTAAAAAAAAAAATAAAGATTTTTGGTGCTGAGTGGACAAGGCCCATGTATGTGGGAAAACTTTTCTCAGGTTCTAGGCTTATCATTAGCATGGCTGACACAAGAAGGATACTAGTGTCAGCTAGGTCAGCTGGATAACTGAGGCAAGATCAGGTGCTTATGCTTTCTCTCAATCTGGCTGAGAAACATGCAGTTAGTACTTTAGTTTTGTGCATAACATTTCTGAGAATACGTTAAAAGGTCTGATGAGCTAAAGTTGAACAACAAACTTGCATGTTCATGGCTGATTTTGGTTCTGAGATTTACAAAGTATTATAAAATTTGTAATTTGACCTTGTCTTCCAGGTATGATTTTCATGGAAACTTTTCAGTGTTCTATACATTAAAAATAAAAAAGGAAAAACCTTCTTTCATTGGCTTCACTCCCAGTTGATTAATTTAATTTAATGAGCAACCAGTTGAGACTAAGATCCACTGCTTTCAGTGTGTCTTTTGCTATTTGGCTCTATATTATTAATTTTAGGAGAGTAGAGTCTTGTCACCAACGTGTATTTTTATATTTTCCACCTATTTTTATAAATTGCGTGTCGAATTTTTAAATCCCCTTTCAAATAGCATCTTATCAAGAAGCATGATAAATAAGATAGATTCAAAGTAGAGCTGCTGTTGATATAGGAGAGCTTGGTTCTTGTCTCACAGAATCAAAGAATGAATCTCGCAGACAGAGGGAGCAAAGCGATAGAAGTTTATTAAGCAGAGATACACAGAAAGCTCTTAGAAGTGAGAGACGTCCTGGTGGGGTTGCCACTGAGGGCATTTATGGTCTGTCTTTTATAGGAAACTGTCCAGGGAACGTGGTAAATTTCTTGTCAATATCAGGGTGGATATTTAGAGCAAACATGGTGGATTTATGACGATCATAATAACAAACAAGATGTTTTTGTAAATGTCATGGGCCCAAAGAAGGTGTTCCCTTCTCTCAGTTTAATATCTCCTCCATAATACTTCTTTACATCTGGGATTTCTGTGAGCCTAGTAGCCCAATGGCCTTGAGATTCTTGTGCTGTCCTGGTTTGAGTAGGGTCTATTGATAATTCAACTGAATGACAGATTTCTGTGATTACTTAGTCATTAAAGGGAGATACTCCCTAACATTTTGTAGCTAGGGAGTCAAAATGTTTTTACTGTCTTTGTTTTCTTGGAATGGGTGGAAGCCTGACTCTGGGTCCTTTCCCTTATTTTTCCCTGCCTGGCCCCATCTGCCCCTAATTTGTTCCTACATCACTGTGATGTGTGGGTCCTGGCAGGGGTCTGGAGCTCGGCCACTAGGATGCTTCTCCACTCTGTACCTCGTGGCTATCTATGGTGGCTCCCAAGGAATCCTTTGGCCTGTGTGGAATGAAGTGCAATTATTAGAATATTTCCTTGCAGTTGTTTTCAGACTTTGTGGTGTAGATCCAAGGTAATCTTGCCAAAACAAGATTATTGGTGGAAAGCTTCATTTCCATGTTGATACCTTGAAATGCCTCAACTTAAGGCAAACCCAACTTTAATAAGTGGATTAAAGGTGTCATCATAAATAAAGAGGAGTATATCTGGCCAAAAATAATTTTCCTTTTCCCCCATTAAAAGGCATCACTAAAATAGAAGTATAAATGTCAGTGACCTCCATTTGCATATTACAATTGCCTAAAGTAGAACGTGTCAGAGAATAACAGAAATGCTACACTTAGGCCCAGCTGCCTGTCTTGTCCTGTTTCAACTGCCCTTTATTTCTGTTTTCACTCCATCCTTGAGTGTATTCTTAAAACTCACCTTGGAACTGCCATGGTTCTCTTCATCTTGGTTTTTCTGGGCCTTCACTTGTACTGAATTATGTTTATGTTAAGTGTAAAGAAGTGTAAAAACTTGCTCCTTATATCTGTTGCAACAGTCTAGTCTCACGTGCCTGCCGGAATTTCTCTTGCTGTTCATCACGGAGAAGGAAGGTATTAGCAAACACTTTATCCTCTCAGTTCTCTCACCTACATGGCAGGTTCCTATGTGGCTCTGCTCCTTTTCCAGCCCAATTAGAAAAAGAAGCACTGGAAGGAAAACAGTTCGAGAATTGTGAAGAATTTCTTCACTGACATGTTTTTCCTCCTCAATGGATATTTCCTCTTTTTTGATTTTTGGTTTTCATTTTATTATTGACACGAAATTCATGTAACATAAACTTAACCATTTTTAAAGTGAACAATTCAGTGGCGTTTAGTAAATTCACAACATTGTGTAACTACTGTCTATATCTAGTTCTAAAAATTTTTGATCACTCCAAAGGAGATCTTGTGCCCATTAAGCTGTTTCTCCCCAAATCCCCTTCCCTCTAGCCCCTGGCAATCACCCATCTGCTTTCTGTTTCTAATTTTCCCTTTCTGAATTTTTATAATATGTGGTCTTTGGTATCTGAATTTTTTGACTTAGCATAATGTTTCCGAAGTTCATCCATGCAGTAGCATTTATCAGTACTTTATTCTTTTTTATGGCTCAGTAGTATTCCATTGGGTGTATAAACTACAATCTGTGTACCTGTTCATCCATTGATGGACACTTGGAGTGTCTCCACCTTTGGGTTAGTGTGATTAGTGCCACTACAAACATGGGTGTACGTGTATTTTTTGACTAGAATTGTTAGGTCATATGGCAATTCTATGTTTAAGTTTTTAGAGAACTGCCAAACTGTCTTCCATGGTGGTTGCACCATCAACAGTGTATGGGGCTCCCAATTTCTCCATGTCCTTGCCAGCACTTGTTCTTTTCTTTCTTTTTATTAATTACAGCCATCATAGTGAGTGCAGGGTGATATGTGTTTTCACATACTACTCATTTTCTTTGGTCTTCCCCCAAATATTCGGTATTGTTTTTAAACACAATTTTATTTGTTTCCTCAAAGCAAGTAAAAGTCATGTTTATGCCTGTGAGTGGTCAGCCTGCAGGGCAGAGCTGGTCAGGGAAGAGTCAGGCATTGGAGTCTAGCTAAATAGGAGTAGTTCCAACGATCCTACAATTCTAAGCAGGCAAGGAATCAAAGCAACCAAAAGAGTAGAGGGTGTGACAGATAGAATTCTGAAATGTCTTCCAAGCTTCTCTCTTACTGTTATATGTGCCTTGTATTATCCATCCCCTCCCCTTGAGTCTGAGTGTGATAGGGTAGTCACTCCTGTGTTTACCCTACTGTGCACATATATACACCCCTCCTAGAAATGGAGATAGAGATATTTCTTCCTGAGATTTTCCTGCTGGCTTTAAGGAAGTAAGTGGCCATGTTGTGAGAGGGTCACATGGATGGAACCAGAAGGTGGCCTTGAGGAGCTAAGAACAACCTGTCAGGCATCCAGAAAGAAAATGGGAATTATAATCCTATACCCCAAGAAACTGCATTCTGACAACAACCACTATGTGCTGGGAAGAGAACACAGAGTTTTCAGATGAGAGCCTAGCCTGGCTGACACTTGGCCTTAAACCTTGTGGGATCCTGAGCAGAAAACTCATTTGAGCTTACCTGAACTTCTTAACTATAGAACTGCAGGTAATAAATGGGCGTCGTTTGAAGCTGTTATGTTTGTGATGATTTGTTACATAGCAATAGAAAATTAATACAGGGGGCTATTCAGAATATTTCATAATTTCCTAAGATAGCATAGGCCCAACTATTCAGAACAGATTCTGGACATAAACAATGGTGCTGCACTATGACTAGCTGACTCTTATCCCCAGACTGCATGCATGAGCTTTAGTGACAGGGTCACCATGGTGGACGGCTCTGGCTGGAATGTCAATTCACACACTGTTTTCACTTTGTTTCTCAGTAAGTCTGGCCTGGTTGTAGCCCTCTGTGCATGGGGATGCTTTGTCTCTTTCCTAGCAGAGTGAGGCAGGGTCTCCAGGTGCATTGTCAATAAATATATTTCACATTTATATGTCAAATTGCAATATATGTATTGTACTATGTAATTTATTATAATACAATATATATTTATATATAGATATAGATATTTACAGCATCACTCAGGGCTGGTGACTGAAACACAGGTAGCTCTCATCTTTGGCTCTCAGAGCCCAAGAAGGCATGGAGACAGCTTTATCTTTGCCAGATTTTGCAGCATCTTCTAAACACAATGGCAAAATGATTAGACTTACATCTTGTGTTTTTAAACCATGTCTTCATTTAAGTGTCATGCAAATGAAATGTAGCAAAACTGACTTACATCTTGTGTTTTTAAACCATGTCTTAGTTTGAGCGCCATGCAAATGAAATGTAGCAAAACTGCCAAAAATGACAGAACATGAGAAAGAACAACAAAAAGTGTTTGTAGATGTGGCTAACTTCACCATTTACGCCTTGAGTTATGCTGTCTTCCAAACTGGTTTTTTAATCTGCCTTTTTCATCCACTTCTTTCACTTTTATTCCTATTACTGTTACTATTTGTGTATGGATGGTCCCCATGCAAAGTATTTTCATCTTGCTCATGCTTAACACGAGCAGCTCTGTTCATACTTTACATTTGCTCTGACATAGTGTTCATCAGTTCTAATAGATCTTCTTTGATGATAAAAAAGAATTTCCTCAGGCAAAAAGATTTGGAAAGAAAAAAAGGCGAGTTATCTATAGGCTTCAGATTTCTCTAAAGCAACATTTAATGCTGAAAAAAGAAAGAAAAGTGAGGAAGGAAGGAAAGAATCTACCAGGTTTGAGGGGGAAAAGTGTGATCTATAAGTTTTATAACCATTAAAATTGTTGTTTAGGTATGAAAGGAAGTAGATATATCTAAACATACAAGAACTCCAGGACTATATCATTTTTTAAAAAGTACCTGATGAAATATAGCCAAGTGAAATGCAAATTTTTAAAAAGCTCAGAGTGGAAGTGCTGTGGTGAAGGTATTGGTGTAAATACTGTGTCCACATTAATACAGAACTAAGAGGAAGCTGGTAATACATTTCAGAACAGAAGGCAAATGATGTATAACTTGATATTATTAAAATAACATAATAAAAATCTGGAGATGGGGCAGGGCAGGTGGGTGGGAGCGCTAATTTCCCCATTTTTCAGAACAAGCAATCAATCAATATTGACTAAATTTGACAGATTTAGTCCAGAAGAACCATAATGACTCCAACTTCTTAATATTCTCCCTTTATTTCCCTCTTCAATTTGGTTTTATCTTTTAGGGGGAAAAAAACCTCCTACCTTAAAAAGTAGATATTAATGCAAATTGCAGCAATTCATTCAGTTTTACTTATATCTTTTTCTTTGTTTATTTTTTATTACAAATTAAAAAGTGGCATGTCTTACGGTGATACTATTTTTATGGAATTACTTTGTCTCTATCTCTCTAGTCATCTCTCCTCCATCTTTCCATCCATCTTTTCTATCTGTATCTAGGATGATACTTGATTAATGTTAAAAAATGATTATCATTGAATGAAATGATATGGCTAACTCTTAAATTTTCTTATCTGTACTTTGCTTAACTTCTTTAAAAGGTGTATGTGTTGCTTTCTGGAAAAAAAAACATTATTAATCTAAAATAAGAGTAAGCTTTGATATTTTCTCAGGTGAAAGAGACAGCTTTTCAGAACATTCTAGGGTAGCTTTCACTTTTTATTGCCAACTGTTATTCTTCAAGGGGTAGGAAAGAAGATGGGATTTCTTGAATTGAGGCAAAAAAGGGAGACTCATTTTAGCTGAAAGGCAAATCTATAACGCAAATGTTGTCTTGCCCTTAAAATTTACCTCCTCTAGTTTCTGGGATAACACTCCTAAGATACTTCAGTACAAGAGGGATCTGAAGTTTGGCTTCTAGAGAGCTCTGAAAGACTTGTGGCTCCTGTTAGCAGCCTTCTGTTCTGCCCCACACTGGTCTCTCTGTAGGCTGGCTCAGGAAGTGGCTTTCATCAGTGAGCCTTGAGAGAGAGGAAGGGAGAGAAGAGAAACTGTGGGTAGGCAAGTGAGAAAGTGCACCCAAGACCGGAAGTGCAGTCTTAGTAACCTGATTTCAGAATTGACCTCCCACCACTTCATCCACATTCTGTTTGCCAGAGTTGAGTCCCTGAGTCTAATCCACATTCCATGGAAGGAGGTTAAGAACCTGCTTTTGTGGGCAGTGCTTTCAAAGAGATCATGGGCAAAGCAACAGAATTTGCTGAATCCTTTTCTGCTTTCTGCTCACTTCTTCACTCCCTTTAAGTCTTGGCTCTGTCCCTTCTTCTCTGCTGAAACTTCTGGAAGATTCCTGTTAGCCTTCTTCTTAATGGTCCAAAAAGCCTTTACCTGGGATGGTATGTAATCTTTCATCTCTCTGCAGCATTGACTGCTTTTCAAATATTTGGTCTGTCTCTGTTGAGAGAGGACAATTCCTTGAAAAAGTGAGTACTTTCTTATACAAGTTTGTCTCTCACACAGTATCTGACACAAAGAAAATTCTAAGTACTCTTCAACTTCAATAACTCTGCTTAGTTTACCTTGAAAATATTCTCCATTTATTCTGCTCAGCCTTAAGTCAAATGGTGTCACTTCTAAGCTCAAAACATGAATTGGTTTCCATCTCTTCTGTGCTCAAAACATGAAATGGTTTTGATTGCAGAATGAAAGTCACAAAGTCCCAAATGGCCACGAGGCCCTGTATGATCTACACCCCCACTTCACACACCTCACAGCCTACCTCCTCACTTATGCTTAACTCCATTCACATTGGACTCTTTGTTATTCCTTTAACAGTTTCTCCTGCCTCAGGACCTTTTCACTAACTATTCTCCCTGTTTGGTCACCCTTCCCTAACATAGCCACTGATTCATTCTGTCACCTGCCTGAGATCTTTGCTCAAATGAAACTCTCACTGAGACATTCCCCAGCCGCAGTATTTAAAATTGGTATTCCTGTCGCATTACGCCCAACCCTCTTTCCTGCTTTATTTTTATATTTGGCAACTATCGCCGAAGAACATACTATAGATTTTATTTTTTAAAATGTTGCTTCTATTTAATCCCTCACTGGAATATAATCTGTTTTATTGACGGCTATGTCTTTAATACCTGCAAAAGTGGCCAGCCTATAGTAAGTATTCAATTAATGTTTTCTGAATTAATTAATATCACATACATATTTAGAGCTGCTTTTCAGTTGCCGAGGGTAGTAGCACCATGTTACCAAGCCCTTTCCCATCTGTTCCCACTGGGACTTTTGTGGGAGACGATAGGAAGGCACAGGTGGGAAAGGGGGTGTCTCCCACTCCCAGAAAGGAGTTATGCTTCCCCACATATACATGTTTGATAAAGAGTGGAAGAGAATCACATTAAGATTAAAAAGGAGAATAAGAAGAGCAGAAAATCGGTAAGAAAAGCCAACACTAGGAGCTTCAGAGGAAAAGGCTGTAGAATAGGGAAGGTAAGCAGAGCAATTTCTATTTCTGTTCATGTATCACCATCTCCTTGCTTATTGACAGATGCCAAGCCTTCCAGATCACCCCAATTAAACTGGAGGTTCCATGATCTCCCTTGTAAGTGGCTCCCCATAAATTACATTAAACCCCAATCCTCTAGAGCATGATCGTGCTTGAGCCTTGATGAAAATATATTGCCTTGCAGTGTCCTGCCTTAGATGAGAGAGAAGTGAACCAGCACCGGTAGGGCTTGATTTCCTCATGAGGAGGGGGGTAAAATGGTAGGGAAAAGGCCTTACATCTCTCCTTATTTGCTGGGTAATTGTGGTGGTAATAAGCAGACTTTCAGCCTTTCACCCAGGGAAGACTCTTGGGAATACAGGCTCTGGTTGAGAACAGTGAGAGGAGGGAGGGAAGGGAAATCTAGGCAGGAAATAAATACATAAATATGTAGATATGATTTTTAAGTAAAACAGGCTTTGGAAAATATCTCTTGGAAGCATTAGAACCTGTTTTCATTTTATTTTTTTTTCTCCATGTGTCACAAAACATCCATATTTTGATAACAACAGATTTTTTTCAAGTGAGACTTTAAGGGAAATAATAAATCATTCAAAGCATGAATTCTGATGTACTTATTAAAAACCATGTAAAAATTTCCAAAATTACTATAAAAGTTGACTACAAATTAACGTAAGAGTAAGAAACAAAATCATTTTGTCTTATCAAAAATATCTATTCACCTACTTATTTTTGGTTTAAAATGTTCAGTTTGCTTTTTTGTGGCCAAAATTACACCGCTCCCATCTCCTGCATGATTACTTTATCCCTTTCAATTTCCTTCTTCTTGACCTCTCAATTGTAGGTCAAACCTAGAGCAATCAATGTGCATTTAATTATATGCATGTATAAAGTATAATTGTTAAGACAGCGTTGAGTAAGATAAATATCCACAATCAGCAAGCTGTGTGACTCTGAGCAAGTTGCTTTCCCTCTCAGTTTTAATTCCTCATCTACAAAATACGGATGATAATACTGATTACCTCACAGTGATTTTTTGGGGGCGGTGGGGGAGGGATGAGTTCTGGAATGGTGAGGCTTAAATGCTGTAATGCACCTACCATGATAGTTTATGATATTAATCCTGTTCTGCACAGCTGAGGTAAAAACAAACAAATAAAAATAAAAACACAAAAAGCAGAGTCCTTAGCTTATGGTAAGTATTCAATAAACTGTTCTTTATCTTGATGAATGGTATCATTACCTACTCAGTTTTAAAACCCTAACACTAGTTGTCTTTGACATTTCCTATTCTTAACAACCTCACTCTTTTAGCTAAACCATCACCAAGTTCTGCTGAATTTCCCTTCATATTGTCTTTGCAATCTGTCATTTCCTTCCTTGCTGCCAGCATAGCCATCCCTCTGGTTCAAGCTGCTGTCATCTCTCCTGCTCGCCACAGCAGGCATTCCTGGGACCCCAGCACCCACTCGGGTCCTCCTTCTGTCTTATCTCCACACTGAAGCAACACAGATCTTTTTAATGCTCAGCCTGAACACATTGTTCTCATGAAAACTTTCCAATTGCTTCTCATTTATCTTGGAATAAAAAGCAAATTCCTTCCCAGGACCGACCAGGCCCCATGTGAACTACTGCCTACCCCCCAGCGGCTCACTCTGTGCACCAGCCACGTGACTTCCTTTCTTACAACCTGCTGTGCTTCCCCAGCCTCAGAATTTCTTCCTGCTGGTCTGCTTCTTAGGACATCCAGCCTTTTAGTTTTCTCTGGGAATTCCTACCTTTGGCCCGAATGCTACTTCTGCTAAAAAGAATGTTCTGACCTGCCAGATTAAGTCAGGGCTCCTTTTTATAGGGTCAGTACTGTTCTTCCATTCATTTAGACCAGTTTGTAAGCATACATTTATTGGTAGGATTATTGATTGATGCCTCATTCTTCCACTATTTTGTAAACTCCATGAGGGTAACATCTTTCTTCATAGTTGTGATTGAAACTACAACTCTCAGGCTATCTGGGAGGCTCAGTGGTTGAGCGTCTGCCTTTGGCTCAGGTTGTGATCCCAGGGTCCTGGGACCGAAGCCCATGTCAGGCTCCCTGTGGGGAGCCTGCTTCTCCCTCTGCCTCTCTCTGTGTCTGTCATGAATAAATAAATAAAATCTTAAGAAAGAAAAGAAAGCAAAGCAAAGCAAAGCAAAGAAAAGAAAGAAAGAAAACCATAACTCCAGGAATTGGGTCTGGCCAATAGTAAATGCTTAATACATATTTGCTCAATAAATAAATATGTGGGTGACTTAGTATCTCCAAAATTTGTGTTATTCTTTTTATATGTCATATTACTTTATCTTATAGATGTATATAAATAGAATGATTTTCCCTTTTAATCTGATAGGATGAATATGGAACATCACTCTTTTGAAATGATAAAACTGACAAGACTAATTTCTAAGTCTTCTCTGTGTTTCATCCATTTGGAGCTGTATAGAGACTATTTGGCAGCCCTTCTTTCTCTTCTGTTCATAAATGCTGCTTGAGGTCTCAATTCTATCTTTTATCTTCTGAAGGTAGTTTATCTGTTTCCTCCTTCCTGATCTAAATTACTGCCTGATATGAATGACTCTATGTAACATGGTGATTAGGAACTCAGGATGTTGAGCTAAAAGCCTTGGGCTTAGACACTGCTTCTTCCAGCATACTCTGCATGGACTAAAGCAAACTATTTTTATTTTAACTCACCAAGCCTCAGTTACCTTTTCTAAGGTGTGAATAATAGAATCTACCTTCATAGTGGGACAATGACGCTAGAAAAGGCATATAAAATAGCACTTCATCTGTAACATCATAATCACCCCAAAAATGATACTTATAGAATAATAATGGGGCATTATTATTATTATTATTATTACTTTTTATTTTGTTTTTTGGTTCTTAACTCACCTCTCCTTCCACTCATACTCATGGTTGATAATCACCATAGGGTGGCTCAATATGGAATTACATGTAGATTGCTCAAATCTAATAAATCAGGAAAGTACTTCATTTTTTTTTTCTCCCATTAAACTTTCAGCCTTTCCCAATTTCCTTCTTCATTGTTATATAAAACTTCTGTGTACGTTTCTATTTCTTTCTTTTCCAGGGCCCAAGTGTTTAGGACACTGATTGTACTCAATAGAACTTCTCAAAGTTGTTGGAGAAGTTGTTTCATACCAACTTTTTCTTCAGGAACCCAAAGAAGTATATCCCAGATTTTGGGAAAAGGTACTGCTGTCCAGACATCCCCATAAATACTTCCACACTTGTCAGATGAACATCTCCTTTTTGGATAAGTAACATATTTTTACCAGAGCTATGGAGTCTTTTATCTGTTTCTTCCTACTCTATTCTTTTGGTCAGGGCTTTAATAGCCTCCTGGAAAGTCCTTCTTGTCTTGATCTGTAATTCTTTTCATGAATTCCTCCTAGAATAATTTAAAAACTGTAATGTTGATCCTTCCTATCTTGTTCAAGCTTTTACAGTGGTTGAGCATCTGTCTTCGGTTCAGGTTGTGATCCTGGGGTCCTGGGATTGAGTCCAGTGTCGGGCTCCCCACAGGAAATCTGTTTCTCCCTCTGCCTATGTCTCTGCCTGTCTCTCTCTCTCTCTCTTTGTTTGTGTCTCTCATGAATAAATAAAAAGAAAAATCTTAAAAAAATAGTCATATTCTGGCAAGTGTAATTAATAATAATAACAAAAATAAAATAAAAAGTAGAATGGGAAAAGAAGTTTAAAAAGAGTAAAGAATTTTTAAAATTGGCAAATAGTACTATATGTAATAGAATGTTCCTTAGTGCATTCAGGCTACTGTAACAAAACAGCATAGACTTGGTGGCTTATAAACAACAGAAATTCATTTCCTATGGTTCAGGAAGGTGGAAGTCCAACATCCTGGGGCCAGCATGGGTGTGTTGTTGTGAAGGCCCCTTTCTCCATTGCAGACTGCCAGCTTCTCATTGTGGCTTCACGTGGTGGAGGGGCAAGAGATCTCTCCGCAGTCTCTTTCACAAAGGTACTAATCCCATCATGAGGGCTCTGCTGTCATGACCTAATCACCTCCCAGAGGCCCTACCTTTTAAAACCATTCACCTTGGGCATGAGGTTCTCAGCATATGAATTTTGGGGTACACATTCAGACCATAGCACTATGCTAATAAATTTGAAAATATAACTGCAATGAACAATTTTCCAGAAAGTGCTAATTATCATAGTTGCCTAGGAGGAAGCCTAGTCTCATAAAAAATTTAGCAAATTAAAAATTTATTATAAAAATATATTTTTAACATTTCAGCTTTCAATGGTTATATGTTGGCAGTTTTTTCAAAAAATTTAGGAAATAGAATGTAGGAAAACATATATAGTTACTGATTTATGTAATAAAATTATCAAATTTATCTAACAAACCTGACAGTAAAAACAGAAAATATATATGACTGTATCACATAGCTATCTGTGTTTTTATGTTTAAATAAAATCTCATTTATATAGAAAGGTAAAACCTGAATAACCTATGAATAAATTGAATCCAAATATGCCTTAAATATAATCCATAAATATAATGTAACATTTATATATAGAATGTAATAGTGAATTAATATTAAGAGATCAATTAATTACATCAGGAGACCAAAGGAGAAAATTATTATTTCAAGGCTTCTGATTATATTTAGCAGCCATTCCTTCACAATTCTTAGAAAACATTTCCTAACATATTAATCAAGAGCCAACTTTATACTTGAATTCAAAACAGTAAAATAGTCCCATTTTATTTATTATTTATTTATTTATTTATAAAGGTTTTTTATTTATTTGAGAGATAGAAGAGAGAAAGCAGGAGCAAGGGGAGGGGCAGATGGAGAGAGACAAGCAGTCTCCACTGAACAGGGAGCCCAACACAGGACTCAATCCCAGGACCCTGGGATCTTGACCTCAGCTCAAGGCAGCCACTTAACCTACTGAGACACCCAAGTGCCCCAGTCTCCTTGTTTTTAACGATTTTTTATTTTTATTTTTAAGCAATCTCTACACCTATCATGGGGCTCAAACTCACAACCCTGAGATCAAGAGTACCATGTTTCACCAACTGAGCCAGCTTGGCACCCCAAAGTAGCCCTATTGTAATCAAGAGCAAGTTGCCTACTCTAAGGGTTCTTTCCAGTGAAACAAGATGAGAAGCCAGAAACAAATTAAAATGATTGGGATAGGGATTATAATTACTATGTTTTGCATAATATTTAATAGAGTAAAAAATATCAACTTCAGATTATAATAATTGATAAAGCTTTTGCATATGACTGGTTACCAAAAAATTTTATGAGAACTAATAGCTCTTCTATAAAACAAGAGTAGCTCCTTAGAAGATATAAGAGAAAATAATTACATTCACAGTAGCAAATAAGAAAAGTGCAATATCTGAATGAACATAATAAAATCAGTAGGGCATTACAAAAGAAATTATGAAACATAATACATTTCTGGATGAGAGTTCTTTTATTTAAATTTATTTACTTATTTATTTATTTATTTATTTTATTGGAGTTTGATTTGCCAACATATAGTATAAAACCCAGTGCTCATCCCATCAAGTGCCCCCCTCAGTGCCCGTCACCCAGTCACCCTGTCCCCCCGCCCACCTCCCCTTCCACTACCCCTTGTTCATTTCCCAGAGTTAGGGGTCTCTCATGTTTTGTCACCCTCTCTGATATTTACCATTCATTTTCTCTCCTTTCCCCTATAATCCCTTTCACTATTTTTTATATTCCCCATATGAGTGAAACCATATAATGATTGTCTTTCTCTGAGTGAAGTAAATTTTTTTAAGTATAATTGACACATATTACATTAGTTTCAGGTGTATAACATAATGATTCACCTTCTTTATACATTGCTGTGCTCAACACAAGTGTAGCTACCATCTGTCACCATACAATGCTATTACAATATTATTGACTCTATTCCTTATACTGTCTGTATAAGGAATGACTTATTCATGGGAATTTTAATATTAGAGAGGTTAATCCTTCTCGAGTTAATACCTTGATTTAAAGCAATATCTATAAAAATATAATTGATCTAATTATTTGTGGTAGTTCTGTACTATGAAATTGCTATGAACACTGACTGATAGTGTTGAATCACTGTTCCTAGGGGAAATATATGGTTAGGTTCCTGAGAGCTTCTGGTCACTTTTTCACCAACCAAACAATACATGACTGCTTTATGTTTGGTTTTACTTAAAGACACTTTATTTAATATATGTTGTTGGTCCATTTACATTGAACTCTTGGCCAATACCACTATCATTTGTGCTTTTAAACCAAGCTTATCTAATGTATGTGTAAGGTACATCATAGCTTTAATGAAATAGACAACACTTTACCCTACTTTTGGGGACCATTTTAATTTTTTAATTTTTTACTTTTTTGTTAAGATTTTATTTATTTATTCATGAGAGACACGGAGAGAGAGAAGCAGAGACATAGGCAGAGGGAGAAGCAGGCTCCCTGCAGGAAGTCTGATGCGGGACTCCATCCCCAGACCTGGGATCACGCCCTGAGCCAAAAGCAGACATTCACCTGCTGAGCCACCCAGACGTCCCTTGGGGACCGTTTTAAACAGTGAAATTACCACCAAAAAGTGAAAAAATGTGAAAAACATGACACTTAATAGGCCACAGAAAGGTACTTGTTTATAGTATGAGAGCTGACATAAGAAGGTAAAGCAGTGTCTTGTTCAACCTTAGCTAGGAATGTGTGTTGGGCAAGTCAAATTTTTTTGCTAGTTTGCTTATGTCTATGAATAACCTTGAAAGCACTCTGAGAATTGATTTGGAGCTGCAAATAAATTTTAGTCAATTGGGGAATTTGCAATATGCAATCCATCAGTAATGAGGATTTAACTCTACATATTAATTTTTGTTTTCTATAGCTAGTCTTGAAAAAATAATTCTAAATTTTAACTGTAAAATAAACTGGTAGGAATATAGCTCAGAAAAATTGGAAAATTGAGTAGGGTATTTGCACATTAAAATTGATAATACAGCTTAAAAAATTTATATCCTTTGGTGTTACATATCTATAGATAGAAAATAGCATTTATAATCCTAGATAAACTCAAATATATTTAAATAGCAAATATATGTGGCAAAGAGTGGATCATGAAAAAGCTATGAATGATTCAGGAATTATTATTTTAACTTTATGTGGAAACTTAATTTTTTATCATTTACATCAATATAAATTTCAGATGGGTTTAAAACATTAAATATAACAAATTAAGAACAACAAAAACAGAAGAAAATATAGGTGGCTTTTTAATAGGTATTCTGATAGAAATGTTTCTCAGCATTAAAGCCATGGAAGAAAAACACAAAAAAGATCAATAGATAAATTAAGGTTTACTTAAAAGACAGACTAGTAGCTATTTAAAATGTTTTAAAAGAGTATTTAGTGGTATAAGAATATTCATAGCACTTTGTTAAGTGAGTGAAACAGGATACAAAATCACATATGCATTATAATCCTGATTTTTCTGAAGACAATTATTTTATTTTCTTTAAAGATTTTATTTATTTATTCATGAGAGACACACACACTGAGAGAGAGAGGGAGAGAGAGAGAGAGAGAGAGAGAGAGGCAGAGACACAGGCAGAGGGAGAAGCAAGCTCCACACAGGGAGCCTAATGTGGGACTCAATCCTGGGACTCCAGGACCATGCCCTGGACCTAAGGCAGGCGCTAAATGGCTGAGCCACCCAGGGATCCCCCTGAAGACTACTATTTAAAATATTTTATTTATTTATTTGAGAGAGAAAGAGAACACAAATGAGAGAGAGAGCACAAGCAGGGGCAGGTAGAGGGACAGAAGGAGAAGGAAAAGCAGTCATCCCTCTGAACAGGGAGCCAGACTAAAGGCTCCATCTCAGGACCCTGGGATAATGAACTGAGCTGGAGACAGACACCCAACCCAACCAACTGAGCCACCCAGGTGCCCCTCTGAAGACTTTCCGAAGTCGTTTCTTTACTGTTGTGCTGTGATGCAACATGTTGCTTCCTCAAATGCATCACAAATGGCAAATATTTAATTTATTGCCTATTTCTGCTGTTAAAAGATAAACTAAGGCATATAAAATTTTTAAGAGTTTCTTTGAGCAAAATCTATTCAAATTGGCAGCATTCAATTTAGCAGATAGAAAGTAGCTCTGAGGAGCAGTACAAGATGGAAGGTTTTTAAAGGCGAAAAGGAAAGGGAAGAAGGAAGTTATACCAGGCAAGAAAGTAGGTTGGTTATTGAAGTTACTTTCCTTTAGGAGATAGCAGGGGTCTATTAGTTAAGCAGATGACCGGACTTGTGCTGATCAAGTGATTGGTGATTGACTGCTTTAAGATTCTATTTCTGGGAGAACCAGAACTGTAATTAAGTCAAGTCTCTCAGTTTGGTGATGTGGGACTTAGTCTAAGCTAAGTTTGGGGCCTGTTGTCTTGTTTTTAATACTGCCAGTAGGATGTAAACTCCAGGAGGGTATTTACCACACTTGTCTTGTTCACTAGAGGTCCTCATTTCATAATGAGCAAAGTGGTGCAGGTTTCATAGTAGGTGATCAGTGAATAATTGTTGAATGAGTGAGTGAATGAATTTATCAAAACATTAGCTAGAATCATTTTAAAAAGGTAGAAACTATTGAAATAATAACTAGGGTGCTTTTTTATATTTATGTGAAATTTTCAAATTTTCTCCAGCAAGTTTGAATCACAAGACAAAAAAGGTCATTAAATACACATACACAGATATCTTTCTTTCTTTCTTTTTTTTTTTTTTGATATCTTTCTTTAGCATGTATCTTTCCCAATGCCATTTGATTTACAGTTTTTCTTTTTTTATTTTCCAGTATATTTTCTGTCCATTTTGCTATGTTTCATATTGCCCTTTTTATTTTAGGCTTACCCTATCATTTTGATTAGAGGAAAGTTAGACCAACCATATATACTGTTTATTTTAGTTACTGAATGAGTTCCTTCCTGGTTAAATAAAAGGCACCTGTGGTGGACTGTATTTGTTTTAACTGAACAAAGGTAAACAGCTCTTGAAAGGACCAGCTCACCAAAGCCCTCTTACATTCTCATCTTTCTTACTGTATTTCATCAAGCTCAACACTTAACAAACCACCGATCCTCGAGGCACAGATCATCACCAGACTGTGGCTGCTCATTTTTGCCACTTCCTCTTTTTAAAGGAACCAATCATGCCAAGAAAAATGCCTATATATGCTTTCTACCCCCATTTGAAAAAAAGTAAAAGGTGGAAATTAGCATTAGCTAAATTCCATTGTAAGTGATAAAAGGAGTCATAGTTTGGAAAGATTTGTTGAGGTGGGGAGCACCCTTCCATTCACAATTGGAAACATTCATAACAAGGCCATTTAGCCAATACATATTTTCCTCTTTAGTACATAAGGGTAAGCTGAATAAAAGGTTTGAATTACAAAGCAGCCTAATCCTGCACATTCTCTGAGCAATGACTACTATTTGTGTCAAGAAAACAAAGAGGCTGAGGAAATGAGGGAGAGGGAATGGGAGGGAGAATGAGGGCACATGTAAGAGTTATCCTTCGCACAGGAAACAGGAAAACTCACTTGAAATTAGATTTTTTTTTTATTATTATTGGAAAGTTAGTGTTTTATATCTTTGGTAAGATCGTTATTCACAGAAAAAAAACAAATATTTCCAAGGTGTTTATAGGACTTTTTGTCTCTTTCTCAATACGGAGAACAAACTCCAGGAATCACCGTACCTGTAACTCTGTCCTCCCCATATCCTCCTCCCCCTCACTTTGGCCACGTGGTGTTGCTAATGTGCAGTAATGGTGTAGCTGGAAAGGCATTTATGTTCCATTTTCCCCCAATATTATTAAAACTGCTCCATCACCTCCTATAATGGGGGCCTCCGTATTTTCTCTTGCCTGTATCCCTGACATGATAGAATGCCTGCCCTCACCAGTATGCTATAACATAGAGGTAATTGAAACATAACTCACCCTAAATTACAGTCAATGTTCAGGCAGGGTCCCAGTGAGCTTCCTGAGGCTCATTACAAGTATAAGCTAAATATTTCTTTAAGGGAGTGGTGGGAGATATGGAGCTTAAAAAAAAAAAAAAAAAAAAAAGCAGGGGCAGAAGAGGGAGGGAAGGAAGGAAGGGGGGAGGAGCCAGTTAAAAGCAAATGAGGATGAAGCAGGTTTCTAGAAAGGAAGATCCCCCCTTCTCCTTCTAGTTTTAGGTGAGCCCCCTCTTGGGCTGAGATCTGTAGCAACCTGTTATCATCATTAGCAGACTGGCTGTTTCCTGGACTGCTTGAAATTACAAATTTCCATTCAGTTCCCAGGAAACATAGGTGCACGTAATTTCATTTCCTGGCCCAGTGACTCCTGGGTTAGATGTATTTACTCCTGGAAGAGGCCATGAAAAACGAAGTAGGGCCTGACTTCCTAAGACCGAAAGGCACATCGGTTATCAAAATCTGACACCCCAGCCACTGTCCTGAGATTGTCTATTTGGAGTAAGAAAGTCAAAGTTCGAACACTGCTAGCTTTGAGTGAGCTTCCTCGTTTTAAATGTGGTCCTCTCCAATCTCATAAGGAAAATAGGCATAATTGAGCTAATCCAGGGTGAAGACTTGAATGGCTCTCCTGTGACTGTGTTGCATTTTCCCTTTTACACATGGGAGGGCCCTTACAAACTTTTGAGTTGTCTTACCTCTGAAGCCTAGAAGATCTTATCCAATACTACAACCCTTTCCCAGATGGTTGGCTTCTTCCTGCCTGTTCCAGCCCCAGGGCAATTTTTTTTTTTAGAGGATGAGCAACACTGGTAGGTGTGGGGGCAGAGAATAGGAAGTGTTGCTCATTTAGACCCTGTGCTTCTAGAGGTTGGTCCATTGATTCTGGTCTCTGCACTTTAATAGTAGTTTATAAACATATCCTGCATCGTCTTAAGGAACAAAACCAGTGTATTCCTTTCCCCACTTCCTCACACCACATGAGATAGCCAGTATTCTGTGAGTGGCAAATGTGGTGCAGCCCATACACAAAGATAGTGCAATGACCCCTGCCCTTTCCTAAGGGCTGAAACTGGCTTTTAAAAAACAACAACAACAACAGCAACAAACATGTTATCAACATGATCTCAACAACTTGATCTCAGTGTTCTTCATTGGCCTCCTTCCACCATCCTTAGTTTTTGTGGCTCTCTCCCTCAAAGTGACCAGAAACCAATGTCTTCATTCAGAGCTTAAGATTATCTATCTGTCATCTCTCCCATTTTAGGGCCTAAGAAGAGTCATAGAATTATATAGTCCTCATGACACTTAAGGATTATCTATTCTAATCCTCTCATTTTAGAAGGTCTGAGATCTAGGGGTAGGAAAGGGCCTATTCAAAGTACAGTTAGTTAGTGATGTGTGAGTTGAAAGCACATTCTTGTTTCTCAGTTCTGTGTTCTTTACTAAACACCAAACTGCCTTTAATTCTACATCTTGTTCTTAGAGGTAGAACTTTAGGGAGCTATCAAATTAAAAATGATCTGTTGTCACATCCATAATGAAGTGCTAACGACTGGTATCTTCACGTGTAGCCATCCTTTAAGAATTTGCCATTCGACCAGTACCTAAGCATAATAAAGAAGATTGAATTTCTGAATATCTTCTGAAGAAGATACTTTGTGAAATACTTTGGAGCAGCCATAATTACAATTATATCATGTTATGCAACCACTTTCTTCCTTTAGGTTTTAATAGTTAGTAAGGATTTATTTCACAATTGACATTAGTGTGAGAAGGGACCTGTGAGCTCATCTTGTCCAGACCATTCTTTTTGTGACTGCGTTATCTAAGATTACTCAGGTTGTTCTTTGCATGGCCAGAATTTATACCCAGGAGGGCTCATTTTTTTGCACTGTGGTTAAGTCACTTGAGTCTGGTGATTAAGTGATTTGAAACAAAGATAGGTATCAGAATCACCTGGATAATCTGGGAAACTTTAAAAAAAAATATATCCTTGTGTACCCCTTCTCCCTCAGCCCAACTTCTGAATCTGTAGGCCTAGAGACAATATCCAGCAGCTGTACCTTTTTTTAAAGATTACAATATAACTTACATACAGTAAGATGTGTAAATCTTGAGTATAAAAGTCATGATTTTTTTATGCACATACATGTAGGTATATATAAATATATACATACACATACTTGTGTAACCACTGCTAATGATTAAGTCAGGATTTTTAGAACCCAGAAAACCCATCTGTGACCCTTCTCAGGCACTAACCAATCCCTCCTCCAAGGGTAACTTACCTCTTTCACAGTAGATTATTTTGCCTATTTTAAAACTTTGTATAAATGGGTTCATACGATGACTATTCTTTTGTGTCTGACATTTTTCACTCAGCAGTTTATCTGTGAAATTCATCCATGATATTTAACATATCAGTAGTTTGTTCTTTTGCATTGCTATGTAGTATCCTATTACATGACTATATGACAACTTGTTTATCCATTCTACTGTTGACAAACACTTGGGTTATTTCTATTTTTAGTTATGAACACAGCTACTATGGACATTCTTGTATATGTTTTTTGATGGAAATATCACTTGCATCTGTTGGGTATATACCTACAAGTGGAATTATAAGTGCTGCATCATTAAGGTACTACATACATTAGGGGTATGTTTATGTTTGAATTTCAAAGATACTGAGAGTTTTTCAAAGTGATTCTAGAATTTAACTCTCCTATCAGCAATGTAAGAGAGCTCTTGTTTTCTTATAGTATTGTCAACCCTTGGTATTTGTCAGATTTTTCAATTTTAGTCATTTAAGTAGGTATGTAGTGGCTTAATTTTGTTTTTTTTTTTTTTCCTGATGATTAAGGATAAGCACCATTTGAAACACTATTGCCTGGACCCAGCTGATTTTTTGATATATGTTTTGGAAATATCTTTTTCTAGTTTATAGCTTCCCTTTCTACTCTCTTCTTTTGATGAACAGAGTAGAGGATTTTAATTTTAATAAAGACTAGTTTGTAATTCTTTTTTTTTTTTTATATCACTGTTTTGAATCTTGCTTGTGAAATCTACTCAGTGGTCATGAGTGTAGCCTTCTATTTTTTCTTTTAGAAGCTTGATTATTTTTGGCTCTCACATTTAAATCTCTGATCTATCTCAAAATACTTTTTTTTTTTTTTTTGCATATGGTGGCACCTGTAACTGTTAAAAGCTTTCCATTTAATTTTAATGCTCAATGCTGATTTAGAATCACTGAAAATAAAAAGATTTAGAATCAGATTTGGGTTCAAATCCCATTTGTGTCATTTAATAGTTGAGTGATATTTTCCAAATCCCTTTCCTCATATTAAAAACATGGAGAACAAGGAAATATTAAATGTGGTAATTATTTGAAGAGACTGATACAAAGAAGAAGCTCATGAAGTCATAGCTCTTTTTATTTATGTCCTTTATAAGGATGGGGCAAGTTAGGTCATTTATCATAAAATCCAACTATTATGATTATTTAGCTTTGTTTTCTTTGTTTTAATCTTAATTAACTGATCTATACCCACAGGTCATTGATAATGATTAGTAGATTATCCCAGAGGTTTGACTTAAGTAAGATTTTTAGTGGTAAGATGGCTACTTTTAGGCTAATAGCTTATAGAATTTAAGTAAAGAAACTAGAAATTCATGGCAGAACAAAGAGTGTTAAAAAAAATCCATAGCATTTGGCTTGAAAATGTATCTGTCATTTCAAAATTCAAATGAGAATAATTCAGAGTAAAGAGAAAAATATTCTTGATTCAATAGGTAATAAATCCTACTTTCTAATTTTGGGAAAATTCACATAAATTGCCTTGATGGCTCTGTGCTTTATATTGTTGCTGGCATTTTGCTCTGCCCCATAGGGGAGTATCACAGTATGTGAATGTGCTGTTAGATACACATTCTCTCATCTCTTGCCAAGACATTTCCATGTCTTTATATCCTGCACCAAACTTAATTTTGCTGACAGGATTGAGGCAGTCAGTGAATCTGTGTGTGTGCCTTTACCTTATCTGATTGTCTCAGTTTCTCATCTTCAGGTCAGAGTGCCTAGAAAATTTGATTTGAAGGGATAGGCTCCATTGATGATACACTGTTTATAGAGTAGATTTATATATTTCTCAAACAAGACTTGTGTATGTCTAACCTTTTCCTAACTTCCCCAAGGAACTGCTAATTTGGCCTCAAACCAAAGAGAAAGTTGATTGGGTTCCTCTGAAAAGTGACCTTGAGACAAAGATGAGGTTTCTTACTTTATTTGGAAGGTGATCTACACACAGAAGCAGACATGTGGAAGGGGAAAAGTGAGACAGGAGAGGGATATGATGATGAAGTATGCATGCAGTTGCTGGGGTGTTAGGGGCTGAATTTTGCTCCCATTTTCAATTCATATTTCTAAGTCTAAACTTCTGATACCTCAGAAAGCAATTGATTTGCAGATAGAAACTTTGAAGGAGTAATTAAGATAAAATGAGGCGATATAGATGGGCCCTTATCTAATATGACTAGTGTTTTTATAAGAAGAGGAAATTAGGGCACAGATGTGTTCATGAGGAAAGGAAAGGCCACATGAGGACACAGAGAGAAGTTGGCCTTCTATAACCAAGGAGAGAGCCCTCAGAAGAAACCAAGCTTGCTGACAACTTAGTCTTGGACTTCCCACATCCAGAACTGTGAGAAAGAAAATTTCTGTTGTTTAAGCCATCCAGTCTATGGTATTTTGTTACTACAGCTCCAGCACACTAATAATGTGGACACAGAAGCTCAGTTGTGCTAAATTGCTGTTTAATTATGGAAAAATGTAAACCTTGTCTCACATTTATCCTACCAGAGGATGGAAAGCTTAGATTATCCATCCACCAATTCACCCTCTATTGGGGCAGGTTGCTGCCTGGGCATTAAATTTCCCTACATTTCCAAGTTCTAATTACAATTGGCTGAGTGCACCCTATGTGGGATACTAGCTCAGGGCCTGAGCCTCAGTGGAGCTGGCTTGAAATCAAGTGGGCCCTGGGGATGTGGTGTATCATGAGTATCTGGGACACTCCTAGTTTTTATAGATGTGATATAGCCTCTAGTTAATGTGGAGAATTAAGTTACCTTCCCAAAGCTTGGCCTCTCAGGGAAGCAGCTTATCTTTTTTTCCCTTTATCTGTGCTTTTTTTTTTTTTTTTCATTCTAATTGTCTTGCTGCAGGGTGAGTTTTCTAGGAAGCAAACACTGAAATGTCATTTAGAATATAAGAATTTGTGATTAGCACTTGTAGGAAAAGAGAGGAATCTAGCCTGGGCAGAGAACACTGGGTCCTGATATAGTCACAACAAAAGTCTCCCTGAACCTCAGAGGGACCTCAGGCTGAGAGAGGCCTGCAGAAGTGTCTAGAGTTGGGAAGAGGAAGTAGAACGTTGTATTCTCACAAGAATCAGCTGTTGGAGGCAGGCTTCCCCTGGGAAGGAGTCATGATAATTGACTGAGCAGCTCTCATCAGCCAAGGGAAATTCCTGGAGAAAACTGACAGGTGAGAGATGCCAGTTGGTAGCACTCTCAGCAGTTGACGGCATAGTGTCAACCACACACACACGTGGCTAGGTGGGTACAGAGAGCCAGAGTCTGTTCTGTTGGTTGGCCCTGGATAGTTTACTCCCTCTCGACGGTCTGTCTTCATGCAGTAAGTCAAAGGCTGGTAAAGTTAAACAACAACTACGCGTTTTTAGTTGGATTATTTGTGTGTTTTTTGTCCTGACTTAATAGAGGTTACTTATGGATTTTAAATATTAACCCTTTATTGGATGTATCATTTGCAAGTATCTTCTTCCATTCAGTAGGTTACCTTTTTGTTTTATGGATGAATTCCTTGACTGCAAAAGCTTTTTATTTTGGTGCAGTCCCAATATTTTATTTTTTTATTTTCTTTCCTTTGCCTCAAGAGATATATCTATAAGAATGTTGCTAACAGCCAATGTCAAATAAATTACTGCCTATATTTCTAGATTTTCTTCTAGGAATTTTATGGCTTCATGTCTCACGTTTAGGTCTTTAATACACATGTATGGTGTTAGAAAATGGTCCAGTTTCATTCTTTTACATATATCTGTCCAGTTTTCCCCACATCATTTATTGAAAAGACTGTCTTTTACCCATTGTCTATTCTTGCCTTTTTTGTTGTAGTTTTGTTGTAGATTAATTGACCATAAAAGCATGTGTTTATCTCTGGGCTCTTGGTTTTGTTCCACTGATCTATGTGTTTATTTTTATGCTAATAGCATGCCATTTTGATTACTGCAGATTTGTAATATATCTTGAAATCTGATTTTAAGATACTCCCCACCTTTGTTCTTCATTCTCAAAATTGCTTTGGGTATTTGAGGTCTTTTGTGTTCCATACAAATTTTAGTATTATTTGTTTTATTTCTGTGAAAGATGTTGATATTTTGATAGGGTTGCACCGAATCTCTAGATTGCTTTGGGTAGTATGGACATTTTAACAGTATTTATTCTCCCATTCCATGAGCATGGAATATTTTTCCATTTGTTTGTGTCATTTTCAATTTCTTTATCAATATTTTAAAGTTTTCAGAGTACAAGTCTTTTACCTCATTGGTTAAATTTTGTTGTTAGGTATTTTATTCTTTTGGTACAATTATAAATGAAATTCTTTTAGTAATTTTTCTTGCTACTTCATTATCAGTATATAGAAGCACAACTGATTAAGCAAGTAATCCAATTAAAAAACGGGCAGAGAACCTTAATAGACATTTTTCCAAAGAAGATCTATAGATGGCCAACAAGTAGATGAGAAGATGCCGCTCCACATTACTAATAATCAAGGAAATGTAAATCAAAATCACAATGATGTATCACTCACTTTACATCTGTCAGAATGACTGGAGTCACAAAGATGAGAAATAACAAGTGTTGTGAAAGATGTGGAGAGAAAGGATCCCCTGTGCACTGTTGGTAGGAATGAAAATTGGTGCAGCCACTGGGGAACACAGGATGAAAATTCCTCAAAAAATTTAAAAATAGAACCATATAATCCAATAATTCTAGTAATGGGCATTTACCCAAAAGAAATGAAAAAAAAAATCTAGATTAGGATTGTTGGACATTTAGGCCCTCATGCTCCCCCTCAGTTTTGAACAGTACTCTGCATTGGATCAAAGTCACTGAGAACTGGTGCACCTAGTAAGAAAGCAACACTGTGATTTCCCCCTTAGCTTTTCCCTATTTTTAAACTCTTGGTGGTATTAGTGGTGGGTATGCTGTTCAACAGGGTAGAATAGATCATTTCAGTCCTGGATGTAATAATCAAAATACTTCCAAAGCTCACTACTAACTTGATGTCCAGTGACTTCACAATTTCTAACCTGTTCCACTTCAGTCTAACTCAGAAGATATAGTTGGATTCTGCTTATCCAGATTAATGTATAAAATGAACATATTAAAATCAATATGTCTACCCCATAGATTTTATCCAGACCACGTTCTACTTGCTATCTTGATACACAGCCTTTCTCTATGAGTCGGGGGCAAACTCTTTGGGTAGTTTAGTTATAGTGACTCATATTGGATATATTTCTCTTGCTTAACCTCAGCAATGAGCATTAGCTACAGTTCTGGCACTCACCCTCTGGTCCTATAAATAAAGACCTTAAATAAATGCATGTCTAATTCCAGCTCCCAACCAGAGGGATGTTTGTGAGCTTGCTCACTTCTTGCCTTCTTGGTCTTCTGATTGAACTCAGAGGAATATTGTCCTTGACATTGTCAAGCCATGTGTCTCTAAATTTGGCCCAGCAGATAGAATCTATATACATTAAGGACCACTGTGGATGCCCCATGTGCAGATTTATGGGACTATTCATTTTTTAAAGTGGCCAAGATATTTGCTTGGTTTCACTTGAGTGGGGCCATGAAAAAGATCTCTAGGTCCAGATGCTGATTAAATTGTCTTGGAGCCAAAATTCACTCACTTTATAATTTGGGGAAGGTTCTTTTTCTTATAATAGAAAAGTTCTACTTTAAGGATGCCACTGTCTACCATGCCTGAGGATGCTCTCCCTCTCCCCCATACCCTACTGTCCTCGGCAAGAACTGGTTTCAAGGCAAAGCAACTCCTAGGAATATATCCGGATCCCACCAAAGGAGGCCAGACTACTGTCCCATTCAGAGACATGGGAGGAAGGTGGGTTTGATCATGAGAGAGCAGAGAACAAACTTTGGTACCAGGACAATAAACTTTGATTACATAATAGTGCAACTATCCCAGACAATAACAAGGAAAAGCTGCTGGCTCAGCTATTTATTTATTTATTTATTTATTTATTTATTTATTTATTTATTTATCTCGCTCGCTCAGCAATTCCTTAAACAGATTTAGCAGGCAAAGGGGAGAGAGAAGAAACCTGAAGGAAGCAAAGATGAAAATTATCTGATGAGGATGTCATCAAACTCTACAATGTTGATATTCCGTAGGCACAGTAGGTTTTGTATTTACACTTGTATATGACTTAGCTCAATAGCACCTCCAGTTTCATTCTTTAAAGCCACACCATTTGGGTCATAGCAGTAGGCTAGACTAGTATAACCTTGAAGTCAAGTTGAGCCAAGTTTTCCTGAATATTTGAGACTTAATGATAACAAAAGCAAGAAGATCATATGACTTGGAAACAGAACATTCTCTTATAGTCTTTATAACAAAACAGAAACATCCAGAGCATGCAAAAAGGGCCACAAAAGCACAAACAATAACTCCTACTATGCCTTTGCTATGACAAAGGGTCACTGAGTAACCCCAAGCTAGGAACATTTGGCAGTGCTTCTGATGGTAACTTGAGGAAATCGAGGACTCAGTACAAGCCCCTCAAGCAGCCCTAGTCTATAGACAAGGAGAGAAAACAAGCAAGGTGTACAGAATTATGAGCGATAAAATGTACAGATGAGATAGCGAGGAAGGAACCATGATGAGGACGATAACATGTACACATGTTTAGCCATGAGGATAAAACCTCTCAGCATTTGGGGTTATCTAGTCTAACCCTCTTGTTTTAAAGATGAGGGGAAGGGTAAATTGCTTAGGATCAAATAACTAGTTATTTGCAGAAATAAGATTAGAGTCAAAAAGGGCTAGCCTTAGCTCAGTGCATTGTTATATCAGATTCAATGGTCAGGGAAGAATTTGAATGAATGAATGCTATGCAAAAAATAAAGCAATATAAAAAGATAAATAATAGGAAGCCTCTCCCATTGCTCATAGAAATATAGTTTAGCTAGAGAAAAAGAAAACCAACACTAAAAAGATATCTGCTAATAGATGGAATAGGACATAAAATTTAATGTCAATTAAAATGCTTTCTTAGGGTGAACTCATTTTAAATCTGTCCTCAAGAAGAAAACTAAAGCCTATAAATCTAAACATTGAGAAATAATAAAGCAACTATTGACCTAAAGAATGCAAACGAGCATGGAAGAATTTGAACATTTGCACATCATCAAGTCAAAGCATTATTTATCTGCAATATTGTAATTAGCAAATATGTATTAGCAAAGCAGCTATTTTTGAAGAATGATTGAATAAATACTTCAAGGTTGGAAAGGACAATATTAAATTATGCTTGAACATAAAATCTCTGGATTGAACATTCTGTACCAACTTCCATGTATCTATTGTGACATAAACAAGAGGGGAGACTCAGTGATGTAGAGAAATTAAAGAAAAAGGTAACCAGATAAACACAGAGTACCTAGTTTGGTATATAAGCCTCCATAATGTGGTTTTCACCTAGGTGTCCAGCCCCATCTTATTCCATGTCTTCTTTTTGCTCTGAACTCCAGCCATACCAAATCACTTAGAGCTCCCTGAATGTGTCTGGTTCCATGTTTTCTCCCATCCTTACCTTTTGCTCAGGATCCTCAAATTGTTTCCCTTTATATATCTCCATTTCTTTTATTTATTTTTCCTTTATATATCTCCATTCCTCATCCCATTGGTAAGCTTTGACTTGCCCTGACAGATTCGATTCCTACTTTCTCTGTCTTATTCCCCCGCTCTGTCCCATCATTTGGATTAATTATCCTTCCATTTTTGCCACACAGTATCCAGAGCACAGAAGCTTCTTTCATGCCATTTTTACTGCTGATCTATAAATTTCCTGGTAGCTTCTTGATCTCATCTATTGCAGTCTACACTCTTAAACATGAAGATTGCTTCTTATTCTTTTTGGCATCATTAGATTTGGAGCACTTAGTTGCATTCAATAAATGTTTGTTGAATAAACAATCAGACATCTTCATCCCTGAGCCCAAAGAGGAGTTTATAATGGAGCTGGTCATAAGATGGGAGTGAACAGATATAATCATTAATCCTAGATTACTTGACCCCACAGTAGAGAGGCTAAGTGCCTGGGTTTATTTATTTCTCTGAATAAAGCAATCTTTGTTGTAATTGGGTTTAATAACAATGTGATCAAAATGGAAAAAAAATAGACACCAGCATTCTAATTAGATGATTGAAGTGGAATATAGTCTCATGTGCCCAAGGGCCCACTTTTTTAATCTTCTGAAATGTAGAGAAGTAGTTTTCTTCCCAAGTCATTGAGCTTATTACTGAATCATGTGTGGAGTGATCTCTCAGGCACCTGCCTTGGGACCTGTCGTAAACTCTAGAGAGCTCACAGCAGTATACAGGATTCAGGCAGCTTTTGATAATGTTATATGATATGGTACTCATTATCCTTCCAATGGTATTAATGACACAGATAGATGAGAAAAAAACAAGACGAAACATAAAAAAAAAAAAATAAAGCTAAGAGAAAAGCAGAACTGAGTTCACTTTTCCAGAGGCAGCATATGGCCCTTGAATGAGACCACAGATCATACCTAACGGTAGGTAGCAAAACTCTGGTGGGACAAACCCATCCGAGACTATCACAGAGGAAGCTGGAACCATTATCTAAAGTCATAATCTGAAAAGAAAGAGAATAATACAGCCTTGTTATATCCTACCAGAAGCTTACACAGAAGAGCTCCTAAGGACATGAACAAAGCTCAATATTCCCATATAATACTGCATATCATTTGTCAGAAATTCATCATCACATGCTTTAAAATACCTTTGATAACTTTTTAAGGGTTATAATGGATATTAATAAGCAAAGAAAGTACCCTACTGATTTTTAAGAGTTTGAGCTATTACTCATGTTTATTAATCAATTATATATCTTTTATAGATTATAAATTTGCTGTTTTCCTAGTATAGACTTACTCTTTTTTCTTAGTGGTTTGAATAAATTCTTTATTTAATAAAGTTATTACTCCATTGCTTAAATTTTTCCATTTGAAAAAAATGTGTATCAAAAGAACATTTTAAAAATAATTTATTCATGTATTTAGCAAATATTAATTGATCACCTATCATGTGCCGGGCTTGTTCTAGGCATTGGGGATATATCAGAAAATGAAACAGACCAAGTCCTTATACTTCTTCCTGTGTATGTGTGTGTATAAGTGGTAGCAGATAAACAGCAAACAGTATGCACAGTCAAATCATATAGTGTGTCAGAAGGTGATGTATGTGTCATTAGAAGAAAAAAAAATAGAGCAAGAATTGGGTCCTGGGGGTAAAGGCTCAGATTGCATCATTAAATGGGTTGGCTGGTGTCACTTTTATTGATGGATGACATTTGAACAGAGGCTTAAGGAAAGCAGGAGAAATAGTCATGTAAGGGTTTGGGTAAATATATTCTAGGTAGAGAAAGCTACCTGTGCAAGGGATCTGTAGCAGGAGTTCCCTGGTGATCTTCAGGAATACCAAGGAAGCCAGTGTGACTATGGAACAGAATCCAGGAAGTGAGAATTTTAAGACATTAAGTCAAAGAGAAAAGGATACTGATCGATCATGTAAGACCTTGTAGATCATTGTAATAACTTTGGTTTTTCTTCTGAATGAAATGGAAAGCAGTAGAGTAACATGATACAGATTTTAGTAAAGTCACTCTTTTAGACTGAAAACAGACTGTGGAGAAGCATGGGTGAGAACAGGGAAACCTAGTAGGAGGCTACTATTAATTTCTATTTGTTGCATAACAATTGCCAGAAACATGGTGGCTTAAAACAGCACAAGCTTATTTTCTTATAGTCCTAGAGGCCAGAAATCTGAAATGGGTCTCACTGCGCTGGAATCAAGGAGTTAGCAGGACAGCATTTCTTCTGGAGACTCAAGGGGAGGATGTGTTCCCTCTGTTTTACAACTTCTAGAGGCTGCCCACACTCTGGCTTGTGGCCTTTCTTCTAGAAATTATATCATGCCGACCTCTGTTTTCTTCATTGTATCTCCTTCTCTGACTCTGTCCCTCCTGGCTCCCTTTAAGAGAAAAGCAGTAAGTACCCTTGTTATCACATCAAGCCCCCATGGACAAGCCAGGTAAATCTCCCTATCTCAAAATCCTTGACTTAATGGCACCTGGAAGGTTCCTTTGCCATACAAGGTAACATAGCCATAAGTTCTGGGGATGAGGACACTTTTTGCAGGGAAGGGGGCGTTATCTTGTTCATTGCAAGGCTGTTAAGGCAAAGAATGGTGATGACTTAGACCAGGAGGTTACAGTGAGGAGATCGAGGAATAGCCATATTTTAGATATTATTTTGAAATTAAAGTCAATGGCATTTCCTAATAGATTAGTTTCGAGATGTGATGAAAGAGAGAAAGGTGGGTCCAGAATGATGCCAAGCATCCAAATCTTGATGATATAGTGCTCGGTGAGGACAAGGGCCATATCTGTCTTCTTAACTTATGTATTTCCAAGGCCTAACTAGCATACTGCCCAGCACATAGTAATTCCCAGTAAATTTTCACCAACTCTAAACTTTCTTATCATAAAAAAATAAGCATGATTCAGGAAAACTAGAAAAAAAGAAAAAACAAAGAAAAAATTCTGACACTTACAAATATATTTTAATATTTTTGTTTCAAAATTTCATTATATGAGCAGGTTTTTTCTTTTGATGTTTTTATGGGAACCCTAGACCTGCCATTTTATGTCCTTAAACTTTATTGTTAAATTCTTTCCCACATTTATAGTCTTCACTGACATTATTTTGATAAATTTTATACTATTTCTTTCAGTGCATATTTTATAATTGAAATAATTCCCTTATCGTTGAACATTCAGAAAGTTTTAGCATTTTCACTGATATAAGACCATAATTAATATATTCTTTGCATATTTTGTCCCATTCTTCATTCTTAGATTAGATCCCAGAAGTAGGATGACTGACAGAAAGTATGACATTTTTTCATAAATTTTGATGCAGAGTGCCAACTTGTTTACAAAAGAGTTATTCTAATTTCTGTTGTCAAAGCAATGTCTGAATTGCTGTCTGGATCCAAGCATCTATGGATTCTTCCCAGTAATAAGTATTGTCAATGAAAAAATTCTCCTTTAATAGTTGAAAAATAGCATCTCATTTTTAAAACAGTTGATTCCTTTTCCTTTGGCAATCAGCTAGAATTTCTCTTTTGTGAATTACCTTTTCAAAAGTCTCTTATATTATCTATCTTTTCTTATTAGTGTATCTGAACTCCTCAGTGATACAGGCTCTGTCCATAAAATATATTTTTACTAAAAATAATTATAAAAAAGGAAAGAAGTATGCAAATATCTGAAGGATAACAAAGTTACAGATACACAAGAAGATAGTAAACCCACTAAGTAGGCTGGCCATAGGGCCAGGCTACATTCAAGCAGGCTTGAGCTCCCTGGTAAGGAAGCTGGTCTTTTGGAGACACTTTCTCTGCATATTTATTTGAAACATCTACATGGGCCAATACACAATATCCAGAACAGAAACAAGTTTTCAAAGGGATGTTTTTCTAATAAAACTTCTAAGTAGATGGAAAGGAAGAAAAAAATCAGAAAGCCGATTTTAAATGAATCTATACCATCAAATTTTACTTCACTTTTCTGGAAAGTAATTCAAATGAAATTGGATAACCAAAAGTACTAAATAATAAAAGTTATTCACGTAACAGTCCCATGGATACTGTGGGATAAGATACTGTTTTTACTTCTTTTTCTCTGAAGTCTTCAATTAATATCTGCAGGAGTGAGCAGTACATTAATATATCTTGAAAGGATGCTGTATTAGGCAATGTTGTAAACATGGATAATGACTTAGAAACTACTTATCTGGAACTTGAAAAGGTTACAAATATGGACTCAAATCAAAATGAGATTAAAGTGGGAGAATGTAAACTAGTACATCTGGGAAGAAATTGAACCAGATTCATAGTCTTCCTGAGAAATCTGGTAAGTGAAAATGTTAGAATATATAGAAGAAGTGGGTAGCTAAATAAAAATAAAGTTACAATATTGGAATAAAAAAGGTCAATGTGGTTTGAACTACATACAGAAAATTTTTAAAAAGCAAAGAAGCAAATGAAATGGGAGGGAATAATCAAATCTATTCTTAAAATTTGGTGGCAGCTAGTCTATGAAACATGTTTAGATAATCAAGCCAACTATGGTAGTTAGAAAATGGAAGAAATTATTCGAGAACATAGGCTTTAAAAACACTGGTTTATGAAACAACCCAAAGCACCCCACAGACCCAATGCAAAGTATGTTGTTCTGTATGGCGTGTCCTATTTTGGTATTATTTGTTTAAACTCTGCAACTTTCCCCTACTCCCTTTCCCAACGTCATTTCATTACCATTGTCCTTATCCATGCTCTCATCCTTCCTTGCTTGGCTTATCATCACTTCGCTGATTTGCCAGTTTTTGCTCACATTATTGCTTTAGACTAAAAATCTCTTGCTATTGTCTCAACCAAAAAAATCCACGCTCATTCTTCAACCTTAGTTTAAATATCTCTTTGCTCGCCTTTATGGATTGCCACCCCCTCCACCAAATTAGATGTAATTGCTTCTCACTTGTAGCTATACTACTTGTATTTATTGTGTTAGTTAATTAATTTCATCCTTTTCTCTCAATAAATTTAAGCTTCTTTAGAGCAGGAAGCAATTTTCATTCATTTTCTTTCCTCTGTTTTCTGTAACAACTAGCCACAGAATCTTGTTACAGAAGGTGCTTAATGCATATTTATCGAATTGAATCGGATGTCAAAAACTGCATCATTATTTCTAGAAATGAGGCTCAGCCTTGCCAACAAGTGACTTGAGAGGGAGCCAGTTTATGAGTCTGGGTCACAAGATCCGGAGGCCAGGCACGCCCACCAGGACGGGCAGAAGAAACTTTTTGCAGTGAATGATTGCTATTTTCCAAGTCCTTTAGGGACTTGGAAAGACCAAGACTTTAGGTCTTTCCTATGTTGCCCAGTGTATCCTCACGACTACCCTGTGATGCAGACACTATTAGCCTCATCTTACAGATGAAAAAACTACAGATAAGAAATGTTACTAGAAAGTGGTTGTAGGCCTGATTTAAAACTTAGTCTGCCCAAATCCAATTTTCATGGTTTAATTTTCATCTATTTTTGTTTTGTTTTCTATTGTACAGTATTGCCTCTGATATCATAACTTTTGAACACAGATATCACTACAGAGTATGAAATGTAACTAGTTCAGTTAACACGGCATTGTAATATTTATAAACTCTGTGAAGCCTTTCCTACTATCTATCTCTTATATTTCTTCAGTGTGCTTTTAGTTGTGTGTGTGTATGTGTATGTGTTTGTGTCTCAGGGGGGCGGGGTCAGGAGTCAAGGGACTGAAACTCATCAAATAGTAACAAAATAAAAACTAGCATTTCTTTGATTAGCCATATCTATCCAAGTCTACCTATTAGATATAACTCACACTGAAGCTAAAAGATTGCACTGGATTACATCAACTGCTAAATTTTAAAATACGTCAGAAGCCCGTATCAATGGGAGTTCTCATCATTCTAGCCATCTTAAGGGAAGTGTGCAATTATAGAAAACAAGGAATGTCCACAATACCAAATGTGATGATTTATATAGAAAGAAAATATTGAATTAAGGATAATAACAGGAAAAATATGGCAAGAATTTCCCATTGTTTCAAGAAATCACATCTTTATGATCCAGGCAAGATTATTGGCTGCCATGTTAACACTGAAGCTCAATTCTGCTGGGATAAGCCTCAGGAAAGCTTTGTGTTTTAACTTTCTGGGACTTAAGAATCTCATCAAATGGGACACCTGGGTGGCTCAGCGGTTGAGCGCCTACCTTCCACCCAGAGCGTGATCCTGGAGTCCTGGGATCTAGTCCCGCATCGGCTTCCCTGCATGGAGCCTGCCTCTCCCTCTGCCTGTGTCTCTGCCTCTCTCATGAATAAATAAATAAAGTCTTTAAAAAAATCTCATCAAACAATGAGTAGAAAGGATTCTGGACCCCACAGCTTCACATATCAACACCAGAGAAAGACAAATAGAATTTCCTTATGTCCATGTTAAATGCTTGTAAAAAGATAACTCATTTGTCCAACATGTGTAAGTAAGTCCCTATTATGTGTCATGTCCTATTCCAGGAGCTTAGGGATACAGTGCTATTAAGCAAAACAGATGTAATGACTTCCTTCATGAAGTTCACATACAGTCTACTATAGTTGTTTTTTTTTTGTTTTTTGTTTTTTGTTTTTGTTTTTAAGAGAGAGAATGTGCATGCACATCTCCCTAAGATAGGGAGAGAATCTTAGCCGGCTCCCCGCTGACACCTAGTGCAGAGCCTGATGTGGGGCTCATGCTCATAACCCAAAGACCATGACTGGAGCCAAAATCAAGAGTTCGTCTCTTAACCAACGGAGCCACCCAGATGCACCTCTGGTGTAGTGTTTTTAAAATTGTGTACTGGGGCCTAATAATAGATTGTCAAAGTAATTTCATGAATCTTGACCTTCTTGAAAAAAAAATGAAATAGGATAGCTAAGAGTTTATTAGAGAGCAGTGCATCTAAAAATGATGACTTTTGTTTTACAAATCTTTTAGTTATGAGAGTATGCATATATATTTTTGTACTGTATTTCTTTCTATGAGTTATAGGAAAAAATAGCTTCCTGGTGAAATTTGTAGCTTACAAAGCCATTATAATGATTGACACTTAAGTGACGCTTTCGATGAGATAGGCCAAATTCCTGTGTGTTATATGAAAAAGAAAATGCACTTAATTGTCACCAGAACCTTATGAGGTAGATATTGTTATCATTAAAGCTTTCAAGTTGAGGAAACTAAGAGAGGTTTATATCCCAAGGTCTTATATCTCAATGATGGGAGAAATGGGATCTGATCAGGGACAGTCTGACTTCTGAAACTATTCCCTTTATCATTTTATTACACCTACTTGCTTATGTAATCCAAACTTGGATGCAATATTAAGAAGCAGGACCCTCCTCAAAGGAAGTATATTTTGCATTGCAGGCTGGATGGATGAGATAAAATCTGGCCTATTCTGAATTCATATATATGTACTTGGGGGTGTTGGGTGAAGAGAGTGGATGTGGGCCAGCATGCAGATTGATAGTGGAACAAGATAAGAATATCTCAGCTTGTACCAAAGCCATGAGCACGGTTGGGCTACAAAACAAGATGGGATATAGAGCTTATGGGAGCTCTTGGGAGTCAGGACTGAAGACTCACATACACAAGGATGAATTAATAGAAACACAAAGGTCCGGTCTAGTTTCAATGCCCTGTCGTTAGAAAGGAGTGGTTGTGAGCAGAGCTTAGTATCTGTTTACTTGGGTCAACCCTCCTACCCAGGGCTTTGGTTTTAATCATTGTATTGCCGGTAACTTCAGGCAACATGTCTAATCTGTGCTGTAGTTTTGTGTTGTTATTGTTGCCACCGCTGTCATCATCATCGTCATCATCATCTCCATCCTCAGATCTGTGTCTGAAGGAGAGAGTCCTACAAATAAAGGTGGTGAAACAACCTCATTGAAAATTCTGTGAGGTGTTGGGAGCACATGCTCTCAAGCTTTAATGTGCATAAAGATCCTCTGGGAAGTATGAGAAATGCTGTCTTAACCATATATTGTCAGAGACTTTGAGTCAGTCGGTGTGCAGTGAGGCATAGGTAATAAATGACCATAGTTCATTTATAAAAGCTAGTATGGTACGGAAAATAACACAGAGGTGGGGTAAAGCATTCCGGCAGGACACTCCACTCAGCACTGTCACACAGAGGCCTGAGTCACTGCCATCACCATGGCTGAGGGGACAGAAGTGGTCTGCTGCAGTGTGGCAGCTTTGTCACGAGAGAGCTGCTTCATCAGGGTGTGCTCATAGCTCAGTATAACACCAGGGGTTTGGCCAGGATACTCTAGGAGAGGCCCAGCAACCACCGGGAAAGACTGAGAGCAGCTGACATTCACAACAGGGACCTGGAAATAAAGTGTTTGTATCTGCCAAGACCTTAGTCATTGTTTACTTTGGTTTAATCTGCAGAATAACCTGACTTGGAAAACATGTCATATATACCCTATGATTGAAATATATTTTATGATTACAAGACAAAAAATTTAAAAAATTAAAGAATTGGTAAAAGGAGAAGGAAATGTCATTTAGGGCAAACCTGTAACACTGCCACCATTTTAGGTTCTTAAATATCTCAAACTCTGTTTGAGGCGATTGTGAGTTCTTAAAACTTGATCAATAATTTCCACATCAGACAGGCTATCTCCTATCCATGATTAGAATGGCCACAACTACCTCAGAATATCCTCAGATACTCATTGAGGTTTCCACACTGCAAAACATTCTGAGTAATATCTCATGTAGATCTTATGTGGTCTTACAGGTTAGTGGTAGGAGAGAAAAAGAAGAGGTTGAGGGAAGGAGATGGAGAAAGCAACACCGAATGTAAAGGGTGAATTCTGGGGCACCTGAGTGGCTCAGTCATTTAAACATCTTCCTTTGGCTCAGGTCATGATCCCAGGGTCCTGGGATCAAGCCCTGCATCAGGCTTCCTGCTCAGTGGGGAGTCTGCTTCTCCCTCTCCTTCTCCCTCTACCACTCCTCCTGCTTATACTCTCTCGCTCTCTCTCTGTCAAATAAATAAAATCCTTAAAAAAATAAAATAAAGGGTGAATGCTTTAGAACCAAAAATTATCCCAACAAATAGAAATCTGGGAATTTAAAATATTATCATCCACTTGCTTCCTTCCTCCACATTCATAATATATTTGAAAATGTTCATCTTTTCTCTCTCAAATGTTGGCTTTGATTAGAGCAGGTCATTGGTTGCTGTCACAATCTGAGATTAGGCAAATAGGGTATTAGGTTGCTTTTCCTCCTGAGTAGCATTAGAAGAAGATGTCTTGACTTTAGCACTACCATTTTGTTTTTTTTTTTTTTTTTTTTTTTTTTAGCACTACCATTTTGGTCCATACACTTCTTTGTTGGTGGGGGATGGGTGGGGGTGGTGCGGCCTTGTAGGGTGTTTAGGGGTATCCCTCGCCACTACTCATTACTTGGAATTAGCAACTTTTTCCCAGTTGTGACCATTCAGAATCTCTCCAGACATTGCCAAATGGTCCTCTGGGGAAAAAATTGCCTGCAGTGCAGAACCACTGCCTTACAGGGTCACCTGTAATCCAGCTACTCTTCTCTTTTTCATGATATGGTACCAAGCCAGTTGCCTCCCCTGGAGCCTGCCACTGCTTCCTTGCAAATACAGTTGACCCATGAACAACATAGGGGTTAAGGATGCATATCCCACTATGCAGCAGAAAAGCCATGAATAGCTTTTGACTTCCCAGAAACATAACTACTAGCAGCGTCCTGTTGGCTGGAAGCCTTATTGATAACATCAACACTCACTTAACTTGTATTTTGTATGTTGTATGTATTATATACTGTATTCTCACAATAAAGTAAGCAAAACAAATATTTTTTTAAAGGTTTTATTTACTTATTTATTTAGACAGTGTGAGTGGCAGGAAGGTCAGAGGGAGAGAATCTTAAGCAGGCTTCACACAAAGTGTAGGCCAACGTGGGGCTCATCTCATGATCCTGAGATCGTGATCTGAGCCAAAATCAAGAGTCAGATGTTTAACTGACCGGGCACCCAGGAGCCCCAAAAGAAAATATTAAGAAAATCATAAGGCAGAGAAAATACATTTATAGTGCTATACTGTATTTATCAAAATCTGTATGTAAGTGGACTCATGCAGTTGAAACCCATGTTGTTCAGGGGTCAACTCTATTTCCATGACACTTCACACTTAAGGTTTACTAATCTCAGCTCTGAGCTACTTGACGTTATTAGTTTATCTTTGGCCACTGGCAAAGTTCCTAAACAATTCAAAAATAACTGTGGTTTCATCGTGGCTGAAAACATTGCCTCTAGATCTGAGCATTAGTCATTATCCTTCCAAGGCCCAACACTTCCTGGTAGTTTCTCATTTCTTATACGTGCATTTAACTGATTTGGGAACAACTTTAGGCTTGATGACATTTGAAATCTAATAAAGTTAGTCAGGTCTGGAAGTCGCTTCGCCTGTGGAGATGCCTCTCTTCTTACCATCCATGCGTTGCTGGTCTCCAGGTCACGACCCCCTGTTCTTCCTGAAGTGTGCCTTCGTTCTCACCAGCCCTCTGTTTTTATAAGTCTTGTCTTAATGTTGCTCACTCTGAATGAGGTACATGATTTCCTTTTTTCCTCATAAAGGTGTAATGGCTTGCACTAAGTGAAGAATTTTGTGATTTTTTTCCCCCCACAGATGTCGCTTTGACCTTCCTGATTTGATTGCTGCTGAATTACTGAAGCCTCAGGACTAGACAATAATTGATTTATGTGGGTTTCATCTACAGCAGGTTTATAAATGTATCCTGTAGCTCACCGAGATTGAAGTATACCTGGTTGAGGCAGTTCTTGGGAAGAGGTGAACTACTCTTGAGGTTTGCTTGTGACAAAGGTTCTCTCCCTGACTCAATTCTAGGTAGCATCCTCTGAGTCCTTTTCCAGCTAGACCCCACACTTAGGCTTTGTCTTCTAGAACCCAGTGGTCACAAGAATCCTGCTAAGTCAATTTAAGGAGAATCTCTCCTTGTTGGGATCTGGATATCTGGTCAAGTTTCCTCACCCTCCCCCGTCCTACAAGTGATACCTGACCTCTCTGGCCGGCCTTCACTGGAATCCCTGGGTTCCTAACGTTCCCTCAGGAATCTTCCATCTACCCACCTTCTCCCTCCTCTGCCCCAGTGTGTTCACCATCTACGGATTTCCACTTGTCCCCATTCGGAATCGAGCCCAGCTCTGCACTGAGGTCTTTTACTCCCCCTACTGCCCTCCTTTCTGAATAAAATCTGTTTTTACTGTTTTAACTACTATCTCATTCTAGTTTTCTCCAGGACCTGTTCAAGCAGGTTGCCAGGTAGGGTCCCATATTTGTTTCTAACAGTGGCTTGAGGAGTTCTTTCACTCAAGCCTTTATAAAGAATACAGAAGGGTTAATAGAGAAGAGTAAGTTACCACAGTCTAAACTCAATCTGTGAAAATATGTCCTCCCTAATGTTCATGGATGATGGAAGGAAGGAAAGGCCACATAAAGGCTGTCTCTGATTTAGGGACCACATAGCTTCAAGGGAAGAAACTGACTCTGAGGTAAGGGAAGGAAGTAGAGGCTGGCAGGCTCAGTGTGAGGCTAATGAGCCTTTAGAAACAGGGAGTGGAAGGAACATTTGGAGGAACAGTGAAGGATTACTCAGTCCCTTCATTCTCCCTGAGACATGTGCCAGGTGATATTAAAATTAAAAATGATACTTCTCTAATCTCTGTTAGGCACTAAGATATCAAAGTAGGATCATGTTTTGCCTTATAAATAAACCACAGTTAAAGAAATTAGTTGAAAGAGAATCTGATGCTTACACATTTGGAAGGGAATTCTTAAAGAATACAAAAATAGGAACAAGGTTTAGAAAGAGATGGTGCACATGATGGGACCTAAAACCCAAGCTTCATCAGCTTCATGATACATAAGACTCTAGGTTGAAGGGCAGTCTTTTCCTTCCTCCCTCAAGTTGGCTGTTAAAGGGTCTGAAATGAAAGATATGATGCAGGGAGTGAAGGGTCTCAGTAGCATGATGATTTAGTACCAGGAGCAGAGATGAGTCATGCTGAGTGAAGGACAGAATGAGCAAGGAATGACACGTCATCTTCTCCAGCAATCTGGGACCCTCTCAACTATCACTGGGAGCGGTAGAGGAGAATTCCACGTAAGATCTAGGAAAGCTTTATTTATGACTAAGATTCCCTACTAACTGAGAATTTCCAGATTCAAGAGGAATGAAATTGGGCTTATCATTCAATAATTCAGGTGGTGAGGCTGAGCCAGCGTAGCCCCGTTTTGTTACCTGTTTTATGACCTTTTGGTAGGAGTGTGGCCCCGAAAAAATATGGGTTGCATGAGTATGGTGGAACCTCTCCCCAAAAATGAAGAAAGATTTAAATTCTTTACTATGAAGTTAGACTAGGAAGCCTTTATGCCTAACACAATAGATGCATTTGCTTACCTCCAAATTAACCGAAATTCTCTACTCCTTTAGTGAAACATTCTGAATAGTGCTTATTGCAAGCTTGATGCTTACAGCTAGAGTGGTTTTTTTTTCTAGAATTCTCAAGCATACCTGCTGCTACCAGTCAGTTTGTGTCACAAGCAAGGATCAGTTCTGTTTATTCTCAGACACATTAATTGTTTACTTTTATTATATTGTAGTAACTTAAATAATACACAAACCAATTAAGTGTAAATATGAAAAGAAAGAGACTGTTATTCATTCTGTGGAAGCTAAGTTAAATACTTAGGTGAGGACTGACAAAAGAGTCACTAAAAATGTGTAGACAGAGGGTAGGCAAGACAAAGGATAGAAAAGAAATGTAAAACTCAGGAAGGATTTTGCATTCAGTTTGCTTTACAAATACACTTAATTAAGTTCTTGTTTCACGTTAAAGGTACTGAAGCAGCAGAAAATAAGACCATGCCTATGGCTGTGGTTTATGAAAGAACTGTGACCCAGAATGTAGTCAGCGCTGGCCCTATGTAAAAATATGATATTTGCATGTGCGCTTATGTGTTTTAAATGAAAATAAAGTGTATAAGATACATATGCATCATCATTTTAATGCCTGCTGCTTTAAATGACTTTTTCAAATAACATACCAATAACAACTCTAATTGTAAAATAATATAAAGTGGAATTCTGGCATTAATTCCCAATTCCTCCTCATTAGGACTTGATAAAATTAGTGAGGTGTTAGTGTTGTCAATGAGATCCTTCCTGTTTGAGACTTTGCGAATCTCCTCTTGTCATGTTTGGATAAGTGTCTTCTTCTGCTCTCCTAAAATTCTATATGGAAATGGTCACCTCTTTGTGTCAAAGGCTTCCATAAAACTTGAGTTAGAATCTTGGTCACTGCCTGAGTTTGCATATGAAATGGTAATGTTCTTGCTAATTGATTTCCAATGATTTTTTTTTTTTTTTTTTTTTTTTTTTTGCTTCCTGTTAATATGCTCTGCAAAATGCCTGCACCCAGTCACTTGTTACCCAAGAATAGCTCCCGTCCCTGTTCGCTGGTCCCTCGAGCTGCTTCTCTCTGGGTACTTTTGCCTGCTGACTATGTGTGTGGTGCCCAGTGCGTATTTCTTCTATTTCTGATAGAGATGGGGAAGATTTAAACCCTTTAAACTTTTGAGGCAAGAGTCATGCTCAGATCGTTTGATTTTCAAAATAGACTCCTCATTGGATTGTTATGATGCATGAGGAACATAAAGGATGGTAATTTTGAAAGAGGATTTTATTTCCTGAAAAGTTGAAAATTCAGGAAATATGTGTCATCTCTTTGGAATTGATGTTCTGAGTAGGATATGGTCATCTAGGGTGAGATACTTGCACAGGTAGCCGTATTTATGAACCATTTACTTCTGCGTGTTTAAGAAATATTTAAGGACTGTTAGAAACTGTGGGGAAGTTCAAAACAAAGAATCTGCTTTAGAGAAATGAGGCAGAAAAACATGTGAAGAAATTAAAGAAGAAAGAGGATGACTGACTCAGGCAGAGATTTACTTGGGGCTATGATGCAGAATTTTTATCGACTGGGGGCACAGCCATGACAGACTGATTAAAGGTAAATTTCACAGGTGCCAGCTGAAGAGTTGTATGTGTAGGAAAAAAAGAAAGGCTAATTGATTGGGTTCATCACTTTTTGGTGGAATCTACAAATGCCATTGATTTGGAGTCGGGGATATTATAGGGAGATATTTTACCTGGAATTGAGTCAGATAAAATCACTTTTTGCCTTTAGTCATTATTGGCACTGAGAGGTAACTCTTTAGGACCCAAACAATTGAGAGATGGGATGACCAAGTTATACTAAATACATAAATAGGAAAATAGGAAATAGGAAGGGCAAACTGATCCGAGGATTGTTGCTACAGGAACAAAATAAACTGGGAATAGTAATATGCAGGATCCCAATAGAAAGCCTTGGGATCACTACCACCACCATCATCATCATCATCAGCTTTTTTCTTTAAATGTCTGCAATACTGTTTGTTTGTTTTTCTAGAGAAGACTGATTCCTTATTAAATACAATCTTTCTCATGCACTGTCCTAGAAAACCATTTTTCATGGTAGAGATGGACCCATCTTATAGTTTTTTAGCTCACATGACAAAGGCTGTTCATTTATGATGACATTACTAAAACAGGTACTATCAATTCAGATTTACCACGAATGTCAGGAGACAAAGAATCTTCATTTTCCCCATTTCCTATCCCAAAGAATACAAATCTTCTGAAATGTGGTAAGATAGAGGTTCTGAATGAAAAAATCCTGACCTGATAATGAGCTTTCTGGGAGTTAGCATTATTTATCAGTTAGGGACCCAATTTGTACGACATGGATTATCTCATGTTCAGTTGTTTGAGTTCTTTGCTGTTCGGGTCACAAAGTGAAGAAATTTGGATAGAGATAAAAGTGTGCTAGCCACGTGATCTTAGTCATTGTCAAGAATGTTTTTTGAGCTATTTCTGAAAATTTCTTTCGATTTCAAGTCAGCTACTAAGAAAGACTGACCTTTTATGTTTTTATGTTTATATTTCTGTAGCTAAGGGGTATGTAGATTCTTCACATGTCTAGTTTCAACTTGACAAATCTCCTGAACTTTATAGTTTCTGCTCCCATTATCTGACATAATTTTATGAGATCTAAATTCTAGAACTGTCTATGATTAGCAAAGTTTCACCTTTAGGACATGTAGATTTGCAAGATTATTTTTTTATGGGCTCACTCTTAAAGGTCTAGCTTTCTGAATGAAAGAGGAAAGAAGAAAATACCTGGTCTCTTTGATTCATTTGTGAACATTCCTAATAGAATTAAAAGAAGCTTAGAAGGAAATGCAGAGTGGAACTTCCTTTGCATCTTAACATGGTGTCAAGGATATCTATCATTAATTGGCCTCATTCTTCTTATTATTCTCTTTTATATGCTGAGTGACCGTCTTTATTTTCTTAGGAACTTCAATATAATTCTCTTTTTGCTCTTTTACCCCAGTTTGGAATACTGAGATGAAAGAGCTAATGATATGGAGCTGGAGTCAAAACATTTTTATTCTAGAAGAACCTTGCTTTTTTTTTTTTTTTTTTAGAACCTTGCTTTTTAAGTTTAGTTTTCTAGAGACAATTTTTCTTGAACCACATCACCCATCTTCTCTTCCCATCAAACAGCATTATTCAATAAACAGTGGCTTCTGAAAATTATGATCTAAGTTTTGACATGATTGCTACTGAGGAACAGAAGTCTTAGAATAAAATAGATATGGGAGTGCCTGGGTGGCTCAGTTGGTTAAGTATCCGATTTCACCTCAGGTCATAATCTTATGGTCCTGGAATGGAGTCCCATGTCAGTCTCCCCCCTCAGCAGAAAATCTGCTTGTCCCTCTATCTCTGCTCTTCCACCTACCTGCACTTTTTTTTTCTCTCTCTCTCAAATAAATGAATAAATAAAATATTTTTTAGAAGAATATAATGGACAATTACACTGGTCTCACTTTTCCATTGTGGTAGGTGAGTATGGAGGATATAACTATGGATTTTTTTCTATGGTTTTGTAGACTTTCTCCACTCCTATAACATATGGAAAATTCTAATTACTTATCTAATTTTTAAGCTTGTTTTTTCTTTTTAAGACTGTTTTTTTAAAAATATTTTTAAAAATATTTTATTTATTTATTCATGAGAGGGGGGGGGCGGAGCAGAGACAGAGGCAGAGGGAGAAGCAGGCTCTATGCAGGGAGCCCGATGTGGAACTCGATCCCAGGTCCCCAGGATTACTCCCTGGGCTGAAGGCGGCACTAAACCGTTGAGCCACCCGGGCTGCCAAGACTCACTTTTTAAGAGTAGTTTTAGATTCACAACAAAACTAAAAGGAAGGTATAGAGATTTCCCATGTAGCCCCTGCCTTCACACATGCACAGCCTCCCCCATTATTCTTTTGTTTGTTTGTTTTTTTAGTAGGCTCCAAGCCCAGTGGGAGCCCAACACAGGACTTGAACTCATGACCCTGAGATCAGGGCCTGAGCTGAGATCAAGAGTAGGATGTTTAACTGAGCCACCCAGCCACCCTGATCACCCATTAAAGTGTACATATTTTGCCAAGGATGAACCCAAATTGACACATCATAATCATTTCTCATCCATAGTGTACCTTAGAGTTCACTCTTGGTGTGGTATATTCTATGGGTTTTGATAAATGTATAACGGCATATAGCGATCATTATAATATTATACAGAATATTTAACTGCCTTAAAAGTTCTTTGTACTTTGCTTACTCATCTCTGCCTCCCTCCCCACCCCTGGCAATCACTGATTTTTACTGTCTCCATAGTTTTGCCTTTTCTAGAATGTCATATAGCTGGAGACCTACAGTATGTAGCATTTTTAGGTTAGCATTTCATTTAGTAATATGCATTTAAGGTTTCTCCATGTCTTCTCATAACTTGATAGCTCATTTCTTTTAGTGCTAAATAACATTCTGGTGTCTATATGCACCACAGTTCATTTATGTATTCACTTACTGAAATACATTTTGTTGCTCCAAGTTTTGGAAATTATGAATAAAGCTGATACAGTCTTTGTGTGCAGGCTTTTGTGTGGGCATAAACATTTAACTCCTTTGGATAAACACCAAAGAGTGTGATTGCTGGATCATACAGAAAAAGTATGTTTAGTTTTGTAAGAAATCTCCAAACTATCTTCTACAGTGGCTGTACCATTTTGACAAGCAAGGTATGAGAGTTCCTGTTGCTCCATTTCCTTGCCAGCGTTGGGTCTTATCAGTGATCCAGGGTATAGTGATGTTTCATTGTTGTTTTCATTTGCATTTTCCTGATGACATATGATGTGGAGCATCTTTCCAAATGCTTATTTGTCATCTGAAATTTTGTTTGGTTTGGTGAGGTGTCTATTAAAGTCTTTGACCCATTTTTTAAAATGAGTTGTTTGTTTCTTATTGTTGAGTTTTAAGAGTTCTTTATATATTCTGATCTTGCTGTCGCTTCAAATTGTGTTTTTTGCCTTTAATATGCTTTATAATTTTTTCTTGATAGCTGTATATAATGTACTGGGTAAAAGAAACTGCCATAAAGAGGCCCTTAGTAATGTGGTGGTGAGTTGTGGTGGGGGGAGGGAAGTGTTCTATCGTCCTATGGTTAAGTCTCAGCCTTTTAGTAAACCAATGCCTCTGGCCTGTTGACTTAACAAGTATTTCTCAGTTTTTCCCCTCAGTAGCTAGGACAGGATGGCTAGACTGAGCTGGAACTATTTCCCTTCTCTAGCAGGTTAGGCTCCAGTTAACTGGTTTCTCCTAGTGGCAGGCCTTGTTAAGAAGAGAGTGCTCTGGAATATTTCAGAATACTTCCCTTCCCCCTGCTAGAAGCAAGAGAGGATATTCCTGTGGGAACTGGTCCAGCTCCTGGAGGTGAATTTCATCATGTTGTGGGGCCTTCCCATGACTGGATCTCTTGGAGTTTTTAATTCTCAGAGTTTTTACATTGAGCCTCCAGCAATTTGTCAGTTATAGTTAAGGTTTTCCTAACCCAATACTGGTTCCCATGGAAATTTCAGCTAGCGAGTCTGCTTTGGTGAACTGTGCCTCCCTGAATTCAACTGTCTGTGTCTCTAGCCTTGAGAATAGCAGTTCTCCTTGTGTCCTCCCCCTCCTTATGGATCCAGATATGTTGGTTTTCATTCTGTTCACTTTTTATCTGTTGTTAGGACGAAGTAGAAACTTCCGAACTTTTTACTATGTGGAACTGGAAACTGGAAATCTTAATATGCGTCGTTTTAACTAATATTAGGTTTGCTAACTATTGTCATCATCCACACTGACTTGGAGTCCAGGCCCCATGACTAGGGCCTCTGGATTTAGCAGAAATTTTCTTTTTTATTGTCATTAGAGTTAAAAGATAAACTGAGACATATTAAAATTTTAAGAGTTTATTTGAGCAAAAATTGATTTGACTCTTGCCACAACTAATCTAGCAGACAGAAAGGAGCTCTGAGAAGTAGTACAAAATGAAAGACTTTTATAGGCAGATGGGATGAGGAACAAGGAAGTTATATTAAGCAAAAGCAGGTTGGTTATTGCAAAGTTACTTTCTTTTAGGGGATGGCAAGGGTCTGTTAGGCAGATGTCCTAACTAGTACTAATCAGACAATTCCTGATCAACTAGTTTAAGATTCCATTCCTGGGAGAGTCAGAAGTATAATTAAGTTAAGCTTTGGTTTGATGGTGTGGGGCCTATCATAAGCAACTCCCATTTGGACCTGATGTCTTGTTTCTACAGTTTCCCACTTTTGATCAGACTCAGCCTGAGAGATGGCGATAAAAATTTAAGCCATTAGTGCTACTTCCAGGTACTGCTTTGGAGTTCTTGAAGCTTATTTGCTGAAAAATTTTAAAAGATTTTTATTTTTGTATTCATGAGAAACACAGAAAGAGAGGCGGAGACATAGGCAGAGGGAGAAGCAGGCTCCCCACAGGGAGCCCAATGCAGGACTTAATCCCAGGACCCTGGGGTCATACCCTGAACCAAAGGCAAATGCTTAACCACTGAGCCACCCAGGTGCCCTTTTTGCTGAATTTTTGTGCGATGTTCATAGATCACAATTTCAGGTTCACATTCTTTAAGTTGGTGATTCTCTTCATTTCCTTTCTGATGTTCTAGTCTTAGGTAGATCATTTTTTTTTGGTTGTTCATGGCCACATAATAGCCAATTAAAACTCTTGAGAGAATATAGTACACCAGACGGATTATCATAATTGCTTTAAACAGGATAACTCCCAATATCTGTAGTGCACTTTGGAGTCATGTTCCCCAAGATCCAAATCAGTCAAAATCAAATAAGTCAGAGAAAGACCTCATTGAATTAGTCAATTTCTTAAGCCAACTGGATTTTTCAGCTTGAGTCTCAACATCCCCAGAAGTGTCAATTCAAGTGCAACAAGTGGTGTTGACTATAGCACTAATACTCCCTTATTCAGCTAAAAAGTAAGTGAGGACTATCCTATTAGTAAGAACAATTATGGCAGAGAGTCTAGAGATTTTTGTTGGGTGGCTATCGCTTTAGCAGCAGATTCTGTAATATCATTGAGTGAAGGAGAGTTTTTTGATCATAGCCTCCTAAGTACTTACTCCTAGCAAGGGCAGTAGGAATCTGCCAAAGGAAGCTACTATTGAGTCATAGATGCCTCATGGCATGGTACTCTCATGGCTCAGAACTAGAAAGGTGACAACTATGGAATAAAAGTTATGGATCTGTAGACCACACTGGTGGTTTCATTCTGGTTCTCCCTGCCTTGTGTCCCTTTCTTTATATAGTGCCTGCATTTGAGTTTTTCTGGATTTGGAACTATTAAACAGAGGCAGGGAAATGGACCCCTTTCCCCAGGGTTAGGGAGTCAGACATGATAGAGATGGGGCTGAGTTTGTTCCAAAGAAATGGAGCATTGGGAATCAGTGAGAAGGTTGTAACGGATAGAACTATAGGATTACCAGCATTGTGCCGAATCCAATAGTCCCTGGAAGTTGGGTGAGACCCCTTTGCCATGGCCTGAGATATAAAAACAATGGTGATACTTTTTTTTTTCCAGGCTGGAGCAAGACAAGATGAATAAAAGAATTCTAAAATCCTTCCTGCTAGAAGAATTAGGAAAATGGTCAGAGAGGGAGGAGAAAGAAATACTATTTTTAAAAAAGATATAAAAAACAAATAAATTTTAGGGGTGCCTGGGTGGCTCAGTTGGTTAAGTGGCTAAGTCTTGATTTTAGCTCGGGGCGTGATCTCAGGATTGTGACATGGAGCCCCACACGGGCTCCACGCTCAGAGAGGAGTCTGCTTGGGATTCTCTCCCTCCCTCCCCCCCCCCCTCCTGCTCATGCTCATGCTCACTCGCTCTCTTTCTCTAACGAGCACGAGTTTCTCTCTAATTGTCTGTAAGTGACAGAAGATGTAAAAATGCCCATGGCTAAAGATCTGATAAAAGTTCATTATAATGGAACTGACAAAGAAATTTGGTTGTTTTTGTGACATACAGCATTTTAGATAACAACTGAAATTATGACTTAAAACATTATAAAAGGACATATGAGATTTTTGGGAATTTCATACCGTTTTTAGAAGACATATTAATAACACATTGATACAAATATAACCTAAGAAGGTTTATCATCACTTATTTAGCAATGTTGCCCGTGTAATTTAAAATACCAAGTAAACCTAATTAACTTAACATCTCTCTTTTACCAAGTGAGAGGCAAATGCTTTGAGATTTTCCAGGGAGCTTCTGGGAAATCTCAAAGCTACTTTTGAGGTAAAAAAGACTTCATTTAGAATTTCATTTGGGTAGTTGTCAAAATGCAAAAATGTTTGAACATTTGACTAAGATCACAGATTATTATGAAAAAAATTAATTATTTAACAAAAGCTATATAGAAGATTTTAAAGGCAAATAGAGAAGGCTACAGAGTTGTGAACAAAACAGCTCTCTTGGGGCACCTGGGTAGCTCGGTCTGTTAAGTGTCTGCCTTCAGCTTAGGTCATGATCCTGGGGAACTGGGATTGAGCCCTGCATCAGGTTCCCTGCTCAGTGGTGAACCTGCTTCTCCTTCTTCCTCTGCCTGTCCTTCCCCGCTCTCTCTCAGGGGTGCTCTCTCTCTCTCAAATAAAAAAGATCTCTAATAAAAACAAAAACAAAAACAACTTAGCTCTCAATATGGAGAAGACTGGGTTTTTTCTTAAGTAATCAAAGACCTAAAAAGGATAACATGAAGTACAGTACATTAATTTGGTAATATACCAAATCTTTGCTTTCCAGGGAGATTATCCAAAAAGGTAAAACAAAAAAATTATGGTCTCTCATTAAGAGCAGACCTATAATCCAAGAAAACTTTGTCATTCAAAAAAATTTAGAATTTAAAAAAATTGAAATGTAGTTGACTTGTTTTTTATTACTTTGTGAAGTATTATTTTAAAATTATTTTTAAGGGGGTGCCTGTGTGGCTCAGTTGGTTAGGCATCTGCCTTCAGCTCAGGTCATGATCCTGCCCTTCATGGGGCTCCCTTCTCAGGAGGGAACGTGCTTCTCCCTCTCCCTCTGCTACTCTCCCTACTTGTGCATGCTCTCTTTTTGTCAAATAGATACAATCTTTTTTTAAAAAATATTTATTTTAAAACCTTTTTCTTTTAACAGAGAGAAAACCAAATTCTAATTGATTTTAAAACCTTTTTCTTTTAACAGAGAGAAAACCAAATTCTAATTGTTTTTCTTTAAAGATTTTATTTATTTATTCATGAGACAGAGAGAGAGAGAGAGAGACAGAGACAGAGACAGAGACAGAGGCAGGGACACAGGCCGAGGGAGAAGCAGGCTCCATGCAGGGTGCCCAACGTGGGACTCGATCCTGGGTCCCCAGGATCAGGCCCTGGGTCGAAGGTGGCGCTAAACTGCTGAGCCACCCGGGCTGCCCCCCAAATTCTAATTTTATACCAGTGTATTTTTGATACAAAAATTCATTCTTTAAAAACTTTTAAGGTATGCCTGGGTGGCTCAGTGGTTGAGCATTTGCCTTGGTTCAGGGTGTGATCACAGGGTCCTGGGATCGGGTCCCACATTGGGCTCCCCACAGAGAGCCTGCTTCCCCCTCTGCCTCTGTCTCTGCCTCTCTCTCTGTGTCTCTTATGAATAAATAAATAAAATATTTAAAAAAAAGAACTTTTAAAATGAACCCATTCCAATCTTAACCAGTATGAGCATGTATAAAATTATTTTCCCCAGATTACAACTTTTCTACAATTTTTTAATATCCATACTTACCTTGTCCTGTGTTTTTAATTCTTTCTCATTCTAGAACTGTCATTTTGCTTTCCTTACCTACGTTTCTTACACAGTTTACTCTCACCCTATTTCTAAGTAGTTTTAATTACATATATTAATTAGAATTCTTAACCCTTAGAGTCCTTAATTTCTAGTGAAAACAAAAAAACTAAGTAATTGTGGACTGTGTTACAGTAGCACTATGAGGATTGGCAAATTTATAAATACATTTCAAAATTTCTTGAGATTCTTGCTCATTGTAAATTTTTCAATGTAGCACAAAACATGTTTCCTAATAGACCCAGATATCTTTAGTTCCTCTGTAAATGGAAGACAAAAGTGGATAAATCTATGTTCCATAATGAATACTTCTGTATTTTATCTAAGATAAGTTAAATGATGCGTATTCATTGCTTATTTAGAACATTTTCATATAAGATAAAATACATGGCTCCTGGGGACCATCTTGGTCTCTCTTGGTTCCCTCTGACACCAGAACTGTTAGAAGATAAACTGGGGCATATTACAAATTTTAAGAATTGATTTGATCAAAAATCAGGTCAAGCTGGGCAGCATCCACTCTAGCAGACAGAAAGTCTTCTTAATCACTAAATTCTAATGGGAAAAAGAGCAGAGACCCCAGTGGCTCCTCAAGGACATTGACTCCAGTTGTTAAAAAGGGAGGGCTGATTCTGCATAATACAAATGTGTCGCTCAGATCGTCTCAGTTGGCTAGCTGTGATTGTCTTTTGGTTGGGCTGCAGTAAATGGAAGATTGAAGACCAAAGGCTTTTCCATTATGGTCTCTGTAGCTCATTGATGGCGCAGTGTTCCAGAGACAGATGTGCCAGGGCCATCTGCAGTGACTGTAGGCAGCACTCATGCCTTTAGTAGTGACACATGCCAGGGCCCTCCATGCAGCTAGCAGGCCCTCATCACTTTGGCTGCCTAAAGGCAGACGGAACTGGTCTGTGGCAGGCACAGTACCTTTGGGGTGCATCACTATTAACTGTGGCACTACCTTAACCACGCATCCCATCAGTGTGATACCTGCCATTTTATAGCTTAGAGCGCTGTTTCATAAAGAGTACGTAAGACACTTGTTGAGGATTCCACAATTTGCATTCCTGCAGAACGAGTTGGGGATGATAAACCCAGGGACATTGAGCTTTATAGTGGTTGATTGTCTTCTTATCTATTTATTATACCTATTTACAAATGTATTATAAATATATCAGTACAACTATATTTATACATGTATAACATACTCAAAATATACTTTTTCTCATTTATTATATATTTAATCACTACAGATACTAAGAACTACTTGCTTGCTCTGTTCTTAACTACCAGCTTATCTGCTTGCCCTGGTATCTTCATTATAGGTAAAATTATTTTGAGTTGAAAATATGAATTATTATCTTATAGGCTTAGTTTCTTTTTTTTTTAAGATGTTATTTATTATTTATTCATTATAGACATAGAGAGAGAGAGAGAGAGAGGGATAGAGACACAGGCAGAGGGAGAAGCAGGCTTCATGCAGGGAGCCTGACATGGGACTCGATCCCAGGTCTCCAGGATCACACCCTGGGCCAAAGGCAAGCGCTGAACTGCTGAGCCACCCAGGGATCCCCTAGGCTTAGTTTCTTATATTGCTCCTCAAAATTACCTTTGACATGCCTACCTACTTGTTTTGGTTCTTCACTTTGTATAGATTTCTGTTCTTATCATAAGGCTCAAATCTTTCGCAGAGGTGAGGCAAGGAATAAATGAAAAGGTTAAAAATATATTCACCTGCATGCCTTCATGCGTCCGTGAACAAATAACTGAGCGGCCATGCCCTTCCTGAAACTCTTGGTTGTTTTCCCACATTTAGCAGAATAAGGTCCAAAGTCTTTAGATGGCTATCTAAAGGCTTCCAGAGTCTTAGCTGAATTTTGCTTTCCATCATTATTTTGGGACTTTCCTCATACCAGGCTGGTTTATTCTCTCCAAAAGTCAGGCTTGTTTCATAAAGTGTTTCTGCTTAAGCCTTGAGCCTTTTCTGGTTGCCTGTCCTCTCCCACTTAGTCTATTTTAAAAAGCACATCTGGTTTCTGCACCCACCGCAAGGGCCTCACCACAAGGCCCTTAGGGCGCTCTTTCTCCCTGGAGCCCACAGCTCACTCTTTGGCGCTATAATTCACTGTGTACCTTTTGCTGACTACCCCTTTTCCGGTCCTTTATGGCTTATGTCCTCAACAATGATGTAAGTTCTTTGGTATCAGCGAGAGCATCTTGTCCATCTCTGTGTCCCCAGGTATGGCATGGTTCTTGGGGCCTAGGGGGCCAGAAATCATGCTTATTGCTTGCTTGATTGATTGGAGTGCATGAAGTGGGGGAAAGAGGCTCCTAAGGAATTGGAATAGCATTGAAAAAAGAGAAATGACAGGAGGGTTAGAATTCCTTTAGTTTTAACTTCAAGGTTTGCTGCTAGCCATAGATAAGGCGCTATTACAGATAAGCCTCTTCAGTCCCAGAACTCTCCCTCTGTGCTGCTCCACTAATGATAACACTGGAGGAGGAGGAGGAGAGGAGACAATGAAGGAGGAGCTGGGATTTACCGTCTGCCTCCCTCCCTGAAGAAGCTTGGCAGAGACTCCTGTAATCCAGTCCTGAGTGAAAAACATATGCACCTTTGAAATGCTTCCCTGACCCCCATCATCAGATATGCACAGCCTTGCGGATTCACCCCGGGGACTATTTTTTAGAGCCACTTCGTTACTTCAACTGCTCTCACACATACACTTCCTTGCCTCCTTTTCTGTTTAGTTTTTCCAACTTTTGTTCTCCTTTGTACCTCCTCCTCTCCATTGGCTCCTCTTCAAGTTTCCCAAATGACACGAACGGGAACTGCTTAGTTCTGCTGGTGGCACAATGCATTTAAGGGGCTGCTTAGCCTAGATTATTTAATGGGGTCTCAAGGATTTTTATAACGCAGTTTTGCGGTAGAGTGTTGTGTTGGGCAGGGAAGTAAATGAGGTCAAGTTTGCAAGTGGAGATTTGGGCATTACCTTGTGGAACTGGGCTGTAGAGAGTGCAAAAATCACATTAGTCAAGCCACAAATTTGTTTGTTTCTTCTTTCTTACCAATTATATAACTGTCCACATAGCTTGGATTTATCAGATATTTAACTGCTTCATGGGATTGAACTGATTTAATATAGTACCTACTCCAATTGGGTCCTTGGCCTTGAACAAGACTTCTGGGCATCCTGGAGTTAAGGCACCAAGGGCTTAATTACTTCAGATATCTCTGCTTGTTTGTAATTTGGATTTTGTTTGCTCCTAGCCCCTCGGGAGTGCTTTATGCTGTTCAGTTAATTGAAAGTGGCTAAAGCTGAATGAGGCAGCAGCATTGCAGGTGGCATCGTTGGGATCAATTTGAGAAGACTATTGAAATCCTCTTGCTTAGTTTAATAATTATCTCTGATTGAGATAGGATTTCAGTCTTGAGACTAACAGGAGATTCCAGAGTTTCCCATTGGCTTTAGGGAATAGCAATTCCCGAAGCAATTAGCTTTTCCTACAGGGTGTTTCCAGTACATAGGATCAGGGATGATGTTAGAAAGCAGAGTAGGAATCCGGCAGGGTCAGGGCATGCATACAAGACAGAGGGGAGAATGAAAAGGCAGATAGGAAAGACTTGGATCTCAAGTATTTCAGTATGGAGAAGAACTAAAAGGGTGGAGAAGAACTAAAAGGGGAAATTAGAATACAATTTATATTTTTTAAAAAAATTAACTTTGTAATAGTGTAGAAAAAAATGAGGTAAAAAATGCTAGTACTTTAAAAGAATATAAAAGGGAAGAGTAGAACTAAAATGAATAGGGAAAAGAAAGGGAAAAACTTTAAAAAAAACGCCGAAAGCAAAGTGGTAAATAAGTAATAGGTAGGACCATGGTTGCATCTTTTATTTGGGGGGGATCACTCTATTCAAGTGTATGTGGCTCTGTGTGTGTGTGTGTGTGTGTGTGTGTGAGTATGTGTGTGTGTATGTGTTCCTTCTGACTTCCTGTGAAGTTTGGAGGCTGTACACTTCCTCTTCCAATGTCCTGATATCTAGGGCAATATTTGCCTTTTCCAGTCTGTAAGTTCTGGAGCCGATTCACATTATTGGGCAGCTTAGAGTTGAAAAATATAAAAATATCACATAATCCTGATTCTTGGTTCAGGTCAGTTATTGTCATTCAGTGAAGGCATAGTTCTGCGACAGTTAAATGAGTCAAGTTGGTAAGGAAAGGAAGACACTAGCTCTTAGAATCTGCTCTGTGTCCGGCACTCTGCTGGCTACTTTTAAATAACATCAAGAGCTAGGAGTTGACAGGAGCTTCTTGTGACGGGCATTGTGCTAAGGGCTGGGCATGTACAAAATCTTGTCAACCTCACAATGATCTTGCTATAGGTTTCATTATGAACTATTTATGAGGCCCTCTTTTTAAAAATACACAATTATTAGTAGCCAAAAATATGTAAGAGTGGATATATACTTAGAAAAAAGATCACAAAAAAAATTGCAAACTTAAAAAAGCTGACAAATACTACAAACATCTCCCTCACACACGAAATACCACACCTGTTGTGCCCAAGATTGCGGATCCGAGAAACCACCAAGGAGCCGACACCGATGCAAGCGCACGAGGGTTTATTAGCAAGCTCGAGCTTGGGTCCAAGTATACCCCACACAGCGGCAGGGACTTGGACCTCGAAGTGAGTTACAGCTGGGTTTTTATGGGTTGGTCTAGGGGATTTTCAGAAGGGGTGGAGGAATTTCTCCAAGTTCTGTTTACATTCTGATGTGGGGCTTTCAAGGGCATTGAGCTCTGTTCTTATTCTAATATGAGACTTTCTACCGTGGGCTTGGGCTCTGTTGTCTTTCTGATATGGGATTACCTGCTGAGGACATTGAGGGCATTCTGCAGTTTTTCCCATAAAGTTCAGCTCTTATTCACAGGGGCCTAAGATGGCTGTACTTGTGCTAATCCTAAACTTTAGGTGGGATATCCTTAATTTTTCTCAGCCTCCACACACCTTTATAAATTAACTGCCTAACTGCCTCACCTATCCCTTATAATACTTTGACTTTTGGTATGATCAATAAGTATAAACGTGTACAATTAATCTGAAATCAAGGAATACAGGAAAGCGAATCAAATGCATTTTAAATTTGTGACTACATTGTATTGAGCTATATAATTGTGTAATCAAATTATTCTTAAATTACGTGCATTGACTTACTGATCAACATATAATGGGGGAGGTTGTCACTGGAGCACTTGTTTCTTCAGGCTATTTTGCAGTTTTAAGTGGCAATTTTGCTCACTGATTTGCCTGGCTTGTCTCACTATAGCAAGACAAGATGCATCAGATATGCTAAGATACAGTCCAAAACCTTGGGATGCATACAGCACACAGCTTCACATTCTGATGTCCTGGCTCATTGTAATACTGCTAACGTGTGTGTCCTGTAAAAAAAAAAAACCAAAACAATTCCGTTAAGTTCAATCTTGTGCACGATTCTCTTTTTAAAATGTGTGATATGTTGATAATTGCATATGCTGCACTATTGAGTATATTCCTAACAGGTGGCAACTTTTGTTTTGACTGGACTCCATGAGAGTTGAATGCGCTGCTTATAATTTTATACTGCCGATGACTGGAAGAAATTTCCACAGGCTGCCTCCTGGCTGCATACACTTCAAGCCTTTTTTCTCCCCATTATTCTGGTACTTCTAGAACTGAGAGCTATAGGGCATGTTCACAGTATAGCAAGACCTCTGATGGTGCACCATTCGAGCCACTGCACAAGATGAATTCATGTAGGCAGAGGCCAAGTTTCTGAATCTGCTCCTATACTCGTATTGCTAACAGTAAGTTCACTGTACGTTGAACTGATTGTGAACCACATAACACATATTCCATTAAACCCAAGTGAAATGCATTCTACACTGAAATTCTCCTTTGTAGAATTCCCCAAATGCTCAGTCACTCCAATGCCAGCTGCCACAAGGGGAAGTGTGATGAAAGGAAAGTCAGATTGTAAAGGGACTGTCTTTAAACTATCTTACTTTTCCAGATTTTATATAAACATGTGACTATGGGAATGTATTTTTGGAAGCCCTGTAGGGGAGCAAAAGTTGCCAGCCCAAAATGTGTCTCTTTGGGATGTGGATTTATTTTAGGCTGATTATTTTTAAGAAACAAAAGCCTCAGGAAGAAACTTTGACCTTTCCTCTAACTAAAAGGACTTAGATAAAGGACTTGTTCCCGGAAGAGAGCTATCACTGTAGATAACTACAGTATAATATGAACTGGAGGTGGTTTATAGGGAGGAACTTAGCTAATTATTCTCTGTGTGGTATTGTTACTGAATAGCCCAGAAAATATTTATTTATTGAACATTTACTCTTTTTCATCCTTCTATGAATTATTTTCCTTCCCTTTGAAGTCCCAGACTCCTCACCCTTCTCCTTAGCTCTGGATAACATGTAGACCATGACATGTAGACTTCCATTGCCTGACTTCAGCCTGTGGGTCTTGTGTTCTTATGCATTCCCCAAACATATACAATTAAATTTGATTTTCTCCTGTTAATCTATCTCATGTAATGAGGGTCCCTGAATCCCAAAGTTCCCTTTATTTCATGGAAAACTTATTCCTATTCCTGGTATTGAGTGATTTATTTAAATAATTCAGTAATGATTTCAAGAGAAATATTATGACTCAATTTTCCAATTAGATTTCAATGATCCAATATAGCCTTTAACCATCTTTTCTATTTTTCCCCATGAACTATGGCTTAAATCTTTTATAAATTATAGTTTTCAAAAGTTTTCAATCTTTTATAAATTATAAATTATAATTTCACAAATTATAGTTTGCTAAATATAATATATTAGCATTCTATGTTTGCTACTAGAAAGCAGTCACTATTATAAATCTTTCCATCCTCCAATATACCTAAGTCAGTGCTTTGCATAGTCGATAAATACATAGTGCACTGATTAGAAACAAATTAACTAAATGAACAGAAAATTGACTACATATCTTTTCCCCATTGCTGTTAATTGTAGAACAGTTGATATGAGAAAATTAGACAGCAAATAAAACAGGAGAGATGGTCCTGCGTGTTTAAAACTTCACAGCACAGATGACAGTGAACTTCATGACACCCTAGGTTGATTAAAGATAGACATAACTGTTATTTGGGCTTTATGATAATGGTAATAAAAACTAATACTTATTGAATGATTATTTTGTGACTAGCTCCATTCTAAGTTGCTATTACAGGTGTTAAATCATTTAACCTTCAAGTGAACCTAAGGGGTAGATACTAGTATGATACTCATTTTCATTCTGGGGCAGTTGGGGCATAGAGGTTATGTAATAAGTTGGAGAGCCTGTGCACTGAAACAGTAAATTCTGCTTCTGCACAAGAACATTCTATTATAAAAATCAAGAAATCAATGGAAATCCCATAGCTCAGAATCCCTTCTGCTGGTCAATTGGCTAACATATTCTCACTGCCTCTAACATCATGAAAGAGAAATAAATCTTGCTAATCATTCCACAAAGTGTATGTATGTCAAATTATCATGTCCATTTTAAATATGTACAGTTATATTTGTCAATTACTCTATAAAGTTGAGGAAGGAAAGAAATAAGAGATTCCTCACTCTCTCTAGAGCTCTGGTAAAGTCATGGTTGAAGAATAAAAAATGTGTAAATTCACATGATCAATAAGAAGAGAAGACAGAACTACATTTAGAGTCTAAAACTTAGATGGACATAGAAAACAGAAGCACAGAAACCATGTGATTTATGCCATAGCCTTCCAGAAAGCCTTAGGAATGGGGTCACCAAATACCTAGAAGCAGTGAAATGAAAACAGAATCATATGGAAATACACACAAGAATCTGCTAAACATCCTTCCTCTGCCCTATTTAGAACATTGATGATGATAAGTGATACAGATCAGCTCTTCCAATGAGGAAGCTAAAAAAAAAAAAAAAAAAAAAAAGGATAAAATGCTAAATTCATTTTCTCAGCAGCATCAAAAAAAAAAAAAAACAATTAGTGATAAGTAGGTATACTCAGAGAGAGGGGTCATGGTTATGACCCCCATCCCATAGGAGTTGGAATAACTGCACATTTTTAAGGGGTACTTTGTACCTTTTATTTATGAATTATTTTCCCATATTTTTACCATTTTCCATCAGAGTTCTGGTTCTTTGTCCCTCAATTTTTTTTTAGAATTCTTTATATATTGGGGATATTATCCATTTGTGATATATGCTGCAAAGATTTTCTCTGTGTTTTTCAGTTATCTTGACTCTGCTTATAGTATTTTATCATTCAAATGCTTTCAAAAAATTTTATGTAGTCAAATTTATCTTTTTAAAATTGCTTCTGGATTTTGAGTCCTGATTAGGAAGTTGTTACCTATGCAGAGGTTAAGTGGAATTCAGCTGTGATTTCTTTTGCTGTATTCATGGTTTATTTATTTGGTTCCTGATATGGCTTGGTTTATTTATGTAGGTTCCTGATATGGCTGGAGTTTATCCTAGTGTATGATCTGAGATGCAGGTATAATTTTGTCTTCTCCCAAATAACTAGCCACTTATTTCAGAACAATTTATTAAAAAGTCTATTTTGTCCCAGTGGTTTAAGATGCTACCTTTATGATATCCTAAATTTTCATCTGTATTTGGGATTATTTTTGGACTTTCTATACTGTTCCACTAGTCTGTGTGTTTTTTCATGCACCAGAAACACATCTTTTGATTGTACAGCTTTTATAGTATTTTTAAACATCTGGTAGGGCAAGTATACCCTTGCAGTTTTGTTTGTATGTGTGTGTGTGTTTACTATTTGCAGATGTTTGTTTTACCATATGAACTTTATCATCAATGTGGATTTGACATAATATCTGGATTAGTCCAGCAAATGTAAAACAGTATCAATATGAACAAAATGTCCACTCATAATGATAAACTATCATCTTCTCCATGGAGAAAGAGGGATAGAATCCCAAAAGATAAGTAATTAGGGACTAATCATTTATACGACTGTGGAAGGTTAGAAGATGGTCTGCTATTTTTCCCTCATTTCAGTTTTGCCTACCAAATAACACATTTTCCCTACCACTTAAAAATCTTTTTTTTTTTAAATAATCTTTTTTTTACATTGCTTTCACAGTATAATGCCAATAAGGTAATTTTTATGTGTATCTGTGTTTATGTAGGTGAGTGAATACTAGTTAGATAGAAAGGTATACACTAAGAAAGGGCTAAAAAAATAAATATATAAAAGCATACATATTTTTAACAGAAAAGATAATAGTAAGTTACTGTTAAAACAGAAATTGTGAAGTCTACAAACAAAAAAGTTAGCAAAAATATTTTTGCTTAAGACAATAAGGTACTAGGTGATTGGATTGTGGTCGCACGTCTGTTACTTATTTCATCATCATTTTCCTCTTATCCTACCTTCTCTCTCTGTTGGAGTTCCAACAAGAATTTACTTCTGTGAGCAAGATAGTGACCAGGCTCAGTTGGCAGAAACTCAGTTGTAATGGTCACTATTTGCCTTCTGATTCCTTATCTGCCAGGGGTTGGAGAACATTTAAACCTGTTATTTGGGGAAGGGGGATTGTGGTTCCACTCACCTGTTTCCCCAGACTGCAACTCGGATGCAATGCATTTCACTTATGGGAAAAATATTTCCTTTATTTTATTTTGTTTAGCATACATAAATAAGTTAATATTGTTGTAACTTTCATCTGGGTTTTATCAACTCAGAGTTGGGAATTCTAAGGCAAGTCAAGTGGACAATGATGAGGAAAATGATTTGAAAAGACATCAAGTAAAATAATGATTTTTCTCCACCTTCATCCTTCTTGACTTCTTTAATTTCACATTTTTAAATGTTTCAAACCTATCAACAATGTTGGGAAAGCAAAGAGCAGAATTCTTTGAAATAAATCTTAGAGATTTGGTGTTTTCTTTTTTTAATCATGGAGATACTACAAACATTGACTTGTTAGGTTCTGAGGAAGGAAGTTAATGGAGAGCTTTTTACTGAACTTGAACTCAAAGTATATATTGATGACAGGCCAATCCATCATGATCAGTGTCGGTGTCAAATTCTATGTTTTCCAACATGATTTTAATTTCAGAAAAAAGAGGTTGTTAATAATAAACTTCCATAAAAAATTAAAGAGACACAGGCTATGTACTTGAAACAGATGGAAAACCTGAAATAAGAATCCAAAATTGCCCAGTCTCCTTTCATTTTTCTAAAAACTTATTTATTAAATATTCACATAAGAATTTTTCTTGCACATCTTAAATTATGAATGAAAAATGAGAACCAGTGGCATTCACTTGCAAATTCAGCCTTATTTCTTACCTTTTAAAAATAATCTTTTTGCTTCCTATGTCAGTCTTCTAATTGCTCTTTTATTTAACAATGCAGTTTTTATATAATGGTTTTAAGGTATTCATGTAGTATAAAATTTACCCTTTTAAATGTACAAGTTGGTGGTTTAAGTATATTCACAGTTATGCAAACATCCTACTAAATGATTTTGGAACATATTCATCATCACTTCAAAAAGAAACTCCATATCCATTAGTAGTCACTCTTCAGTCCTCTTTCCCTCTGTTCTGTGAAAACTACTAATTTACACTCCATCACTATAGATTTGCCTGTTCTGGACATTTCATATAAATTTTTCATATAAATCATACAGTGTATGGTCTTTGTGATTAGCTTCTTTCACTTAGCATAGTATTTTCGAGGTTCATCCCTGTTGTAGCATGAATTGGTACTTCAGTCCTTTTTATTGTGAAATAATATTCCACTTTGTAGATACCCTACTTTTGTTTACCTATTATTCAGTTAATGGAAATTTGGGTTGGTTTCACTTTGTGGTTATTATATACATGATCTTATGAACATTTGTACCTAAGATTTTTGTGTGTGGATATATAGTTTCATTTATCTTTGGTATCTACCTATGAGTAGAGTTGCTGGGTTATAAAGACATTCTTTGTTTAACTGTGTTCAATAGCAGTTGCACCATTTTACATTCCTACCAGCAATGTAAATTGTTTAATTCAGCCCTATTTCCTGTGAAAATGCTGCAATGAACATAGATGTGTCCATTTCTTTGAGCTCCTTTTCAGTTCTTTGGATATATACCCAGACGTGGGATTGCTGGATCATATGGTCATTCTATTTTTTTTTTTTTTCTATTTTTAACTTTGTGAGCAACCTCTATAAGGTTTTCCCTGGTGTCTGCATCATTTTACAGTTCCACTGATAGTGTACAAGGGTTTCAATTTCTCTACATTCTTCCCAGCAATTATTTTTTCCTGTTTTTTTTCCTTTATAGTGTCTATCCTATCCTAAAATGTGTGAGCTAAAGATTCATTGCAGTTTTGAAATGCATTTCCTTGATGATTAATGATGTTGACCAACTTTCCATATTTTTGCTGGTCATTTGTGTATCTTCTTTGAAGAAATATATATTCTTTGGAGAAAAATACTCATTTTTAAATTGGATTGGTTTTTTTCCTGGTGCTGTTGAGTTGTGGGAATTATTTATGGGTTCTAGGTATTAACTTCTTATTAAATATGTGGTTTGCAAATATTCTCTCCCATTTCATAAGTTGTCTTTTTACTCTGTTGATTATCTTTTGCACAGAACTTTTTTTTTCTTAATTCCAGTATAGTTAACTATACAGAAGTATAATTATTAATTATACAGAAGTAATGCAACACTTCTATACATTACTCAGTGCTGATCAAGATAAGTGTACTCTTAATACTAGTCACCTATTTCACCCATTCTCCTATCCACTTCCCCTTTGGTAATCATCAGTTTGTTCTCAATAGTTAAGAGTATGCTAGGACACCTGGGTGGCTCAGTCAGTAAATCCCCTGTCTTTGGCTCAGGTCATGATCCTGGAGTCCTGGGATTGAGCCCCATGTTGAGCTCCCTGCTCAGCGGGGAGCCTGCTTCTCCCTTTGGAATTACTGAATCATATGGTAATTCTATTTTAATTTCTTAAGGAACCTCCATACTGTTTTCTAGAGTGGCTGCACCGGTTTGCATTCCAACCAACAGTGCAAGAAGGCTCCTTTTTCTCCACATATTTGCCTGTACTTGTCTCTTGTATTTTTGCTTTTAGCCATTCTGACAGGTGTGAGGTGATATCTTTTTTTTTTTTTTTAAGATTTTATTTATTTATTCATGACAGACACAGAGGGAGATAGAGAGGCAGAGACACAGACTCCCTATAGGCAGCCTGATGTGGGACTCGATCAGGAGTCTCCAGGATCACAGCCTGGGCTGAATGTGGCGCTAAACCGCTGGGCCACCGGGGCTGCCCGAGGTGATATCTTTTTTGTGGTTTTGATTTGCACTTCTCTAATGATAAGTGATGTTGAGCATCTTTTCATGTGTCTGTTGGCCATTGAATGTCTTCTTTGGAGAAATGTCTATTCATATCTTCTGTCCATTTTAAATTGTATTATTTGGGGGTTTTTGGTGTTGAGTTGTATAAGTTCATTTTTATTTTAGATACTAACCATTGTTTAGATATGTTATTTGTAAATATCTTCTCCCATTTAGTAGGCTGTCATTTGGCTTTGTTGATTGATTCCTTTGTTGTGCAGAAGCTTTGTATTTTTGATGTAGTCCCAATAGTTTATTTTTGCTTTTGTTTCTATTGCCTCAGGAGACATATTTAGAAAAATGTTGCTACATGTTGCACAGAAATTTTTAAGTTTGATGTAATCCCACTTGTCTATCATTGCTTAATGTGTGTGTGCTTTCCATGTCATATCTCAAAAACCATTGCCAAATCTAACATCATGAATATCTCCTCCTATTTTTTCATTCTAGGTGTTTTATATTTTTATAGGTCTTCATTGATTTTGAGTTCATTTTTATATATGGTGTGAGGGAAGGATCCAGCTTCTTCCTTCTTCCTTCTTTTTCTTCTATTTTTTTTTTTTTTTTTTTTTTGCTTATAGATATCAAGTTTTCCCAGAATCATTTATTGCAGAGACTTTCCTCAGTGCATAGTACTCTTCTCAAAGATTATTTGACCATATTCATATTTCTGGGTTCTCTGCTATGTCCCATTGGTCTGTCCCATATGTCTGTCATTATGCCAGGAGCACACTGTTTCAATTACTGTAGCTTTGTAGTAATCAAGAAGCATGAGACTACCAACCTTGTTTTTCTTTTTCATGATAATTTTGGCTATTTGGGGTCCATATGAATTTTAGGATGAATTTTTCTCTTTCCACAGAAAATGTGGTTGGGGTTTTGATAAGGATTACATTGAATCTGTAGATCAATTTGAGTAGTATGGGCATCATATTAACAATATTCAGTCTTCAAATCCATGAACACTGCATATATTTCCATTATTTTGTATCTTTAATTTCTCTCATTGGTGTTTTATAGTTTTTAATGGATAAATTTTTGCCTCCTTGGTTAAGTTTATTCATAAATATTTTATTTTTTAAAATTTTTCTTTTTGATGCTATTATAAATGGAATTATATTCATGATTTCCTTTTTGGATTGTTTCTGTTAGTGTGTAAAAACAACTGATTTGGGGATGTTGTATCCTGGAATCTTACTGAATTTATTAGTTCTAATAGTATTTTTGTGCAATCTTTTGGGTTTTTACATTCAAGGTCATGTCATCTACAAACAGAAAATTTTATTTCTTCCTTTTCTATTTGGATGCCTTTTTATGATTTTGATATCATGGTAATACTGGCTTCATAGAATGAGTATAAAAATGTTTCTTCTTTCTTCTTCAAGGTTTTGGAAAAATTTGAGAATAATTACTGTTAATTCAGCCATCTGGTCCTTGGATTATTTTTGTAGGGGAGAGGTAGTTTTTGATTACTGATTTAATATCATTACAAGTCATAAATCTGTTCCAATTTTTAAAATTTCCTTATGATTCAGTCCTGGTAGCATGTATATTTCTATAAATTTATCTATTTCTTCTAGTTTATCTAATTTCTTAACATATATGATTATTCTTAGTGTAGTGTTCATTTATGACTAGTTTATAATTCTGTTTAAGTGTTGGACTCTTTTCTAGTATTTTGTTGAGGAATTTACATCTATATTCATGAGGATATTTTCTGTTATTTTCTTTTTTTTAATAGATTTTTATTTATTTATTTGAGGGAGAGAGAGAATGAGCAAGGGAGTGGCAGAGTGAGAGGCAGGAGAAGCAGAAACTCTACTGAGCAGGGAGCCTGACTCAGGGCTCAATCCCAGGACCCTGGGATCATGACCTGAGCCAAAGCCAGATGCTTAACCAACTAAGCCATCCAGGTTCCCCATGTTTTGTCATTTCTTTTCTTGTAATCTCTTTGTCTGGCTTTGGCAAAAGGCCAATACCCCATAAAATAAATAAGAAGTGTATACTTCTATTTTTTGGAAAAGTTCATGGAAAATTTCTTTTAATTATTTTTTAATGTTTGGCAGTTTTTACCTGTAAAACCATCTAACCTGGGCTTTTCATGGTGGGAAATTTTTATGTTACTCAATTAATTTCTTTGCTAATTACTTTTGAAAGTATTTTATTTATTTATTTGATGGTGGGGAAGATAGAGAGGGATCAGGAGGAGGATCAGGGGGGACGGGGCAAGCAGACTCCATGTTGAGCATGGAGCCCAATTGGGGTCTCAACCTCACAACTCTGAGATCTTGACCGAGCCAAAACCAAGAGTTGGACACTTAACCAATTGAGCCACCCAAATGCTCCAATTTCTTTATTCATTATAAGTCAGATTTTCCATTTCTTCTTGAGTCAGTTAAAGTAGTTTTTATTATTATTTTTTAATATTCCATTGCATCTAAGTTATGTAATTTGTGGATATACAGTTATTTGTACTATGTCCCTATAATCCTTCTTATTTTTGTACTGTTAGTAGTTATGTCTGTTATTTCATTCCTGATTTTAGTAATTTGAGTCTTTCCTCTTTTTTTCTTCATAATTCTAGTTACAGTTTTGTCAATTTTGTTGACCTCATTCAAGAATTAATTTTTGGTTTCATTGACTTAATTTTTTAATTTTTTATTTCATTAATGTCAGCTCTAATCATTTCTTACATTTTTGTTGGGTTTTGTTTGCACTTTTTCTAGTTTCTTACAATGGGAGACTAAGCTATTCATTTGAGATATTTTCTTTTTTAATATAGGCATTTGCAGCTTTCAGTTTCCCTTGAAGTACTGCTTTTGTAGCCTCCCGTAAGTTTTATACCCAATATTTTAATGCTTTCTTTTTCTCACCCTCCTCCTTTTCCTTTTTTTATTTTTTATTTTTTAATTTTTTATTGTAACACTAAAGCTTTTAACTAGGTTAGTATTGATCCATGTCTTGGCTGGTTTCTGACATGTCTTGTTGGGGAGACTAATATTTTATTTCCTAAAACCCCTAAAGTATTCATATGAAAATAAATTTGGACTATGATGGGACTGGTAATCAGTACCATTCACAAACTCAGACAAATGATATCCTGTTTTTGGCCTTATACTCTCTAGGGCCACACATATCATGAACACATAAAACATACATTTATGTAAAACAATATGGATGACTCTACTTTCAGTAAAAGCACATTTCCCTACCACAGTACAATCTATTACCCTGATCATCTATTGTTATAACTAATAGTATTTGGACTCCAGGAAAACACTTCTATTTCTCTTGCCTTAAAATGAATGGCATCTATATATAAGTGCTATGAGTTTGTGGGTTGTACCTCTGTTTGGGAGAGAAAGATGGAAATTTCTTCAGAATGTGGGGGAGGATTCAAATGATAGGAAAGCAAAAGTAGAGACACAAAGTAACCAATTTGTCTAGCCTTTCTTCTCTGATACCATGAATCATATTCTTGTTTTTCAGTGGTGCCAGGCATCCATGTTGTTGCTTTTCTGGATATAATCAATTTGTGGTTCCAGAAGCACTCAGAAATTCACTCATAATTTTCAATATTGCATATGGAAACAGGAAACTTTTTCTATAATCAAAACAATATAAATTACTAGAGGCCTAATATATGTGACTACTTTGTCAAGCTAACTTGGGGCAATTTTTCTTCATTGTCTTTATTCAAGGGCATGGTGCTATCATGTAGTGGTCCCATGGGCACAGATTTTGTGGAAGGGGAAGAAGGATTGTGTCATCAAAGCTATCATCTTTTGGGCAATCAACTCTAGTGCTAACTCAATGTGTCTGAGAGTTTTTAGTAAATTTATAGTTTGGTCATTAAGTTTAATGTTCCATTAATGTGTATTGGGTACCTGTAATGTAACAATTACGATGCTAGTCAGTGAGGGCATAAAGAAGAATAAGCCACTGCTGATGTTCTCAAAGAGCTTTTGGTCAAAGCTACTAATGATGACTATGATACTTAATAAAAATAACAATTCAAACTATGATTATTTGAGCACTTAAGAAGAGAAATGCATGGAAATCTGAAATTTAAAGAGGGTAAATAACCTTTCTCAGATTGAATAAAAGTTAAAATAGGAGTATAAATAAATACTCACGATTCTTGTAAGAATGGTCACAGAATGTGATATCAAGTTGATTTGGAAAAAAGAAAAAAGGAGCATTTACATAAATTGGAAAGCAAACCTCAGCTGTATTCTCCTCACCTTCTAAACTTCTTCATTTGCTTGCAGCCACTTTTCTTGAAAACTTAACACTGAGACATACATCATCATACACAGTAGCATCAGCACATTGTCCTTCATGTACTATATGAGGGAAATTATGCTCAATGGCAGGGTCAATTAATGTATTAGACCAAGAGCTTCCAGATACATAATTTCTAGATTGTCCTAATTTACAGTAAGGTACTTAGAGCTGCAATGCTTATTTATATCTTGACCTTGCCTCTACTTAGTGAATAATCTTATAATAGCTATAGCACTCTGTCCTTCAGTTCTTTTCATCTATAAAATGGGAATAATGCCCCTTATTGGATAATTGTGAGGACTAAAATAATAAATGTGAGGGAATCAGAACCATGCCTTGCACAGAATAATCTCCTATAAATGTTAACTCTTACTAAGATTATATAGACTTTGATATATTTGCTTGCTCAGAATGTCATAAAGTAGTAGGAAAGGGAGAGTTATACTCATGAAAAAAGGCATCACTTGTATAGGAGAGGTATTCTGATTCAGGGGTATGAAAATGAGGGAAGAGGTGTGCTTGTGCTTCTGTTTTTGTGGGTGTAGCAGCTCTGTTGAAATAGAGGTAAAGGCTGCATAGTTAGCAGAGGTTTTCTCTTACATCCAGATAGCTTCTTAACTGTCAGTCTTGGTATTTTTGATGTTTTTAATATTTCCATGTTTTAAGGTTTTCATAAAAATTTTTAGGGATAGGGACGCCTGGGTGGCACAGTGGTTGAGTGTCTGTCTTCGGCTCAGGGTGTGATTCCAGAGTCCCAAAATCCAGTTCCACATTGGGCTCCCTGCATGGAGCCTGCTTCTCCGTCTGCCTGTGTCTCTGCCTCTCTCTGTGTGTGTGTCTCTCATTAATAAATAAATAAAATATTAAAAAAAAAAACCCGAATTGACCAGGAGGCACCTGGGTGGCTCAGTCCATTAAACCTCTGCTTTGGCTCAGGTCTTGATCTCAGGGTACTGGGATGGATCCCTGCATAGAGCTCCCTGCTCAGTGGAGAGCCTGCTATTCCCGCTCCCTATGCCCCTCCCCCACTGTGTGTGCACTCTCTACTCTCTATCTCTAGCTCAAATAAATAAATAAACTATTAAAAAAAAAAAAAAAGAATTAACCAGGCCTCTTCTCTACCTCCCAACCGCTCTACTCAGATTCATTAGATAATGTCGTAATTGAAGAAAATAAAGATGATAATCAACTGACAACATCAAATGACAAAGATCATTTGAAATTAATACAACTACTTTATGATCTAAAAAGGCATCTATGAAAATTATAAACATCTGCTTGGCAGTGATAGGAACACTTGAGACTTCTCAGCTTTATAAGAACTGGAATTCTTTCTTGGTGACTGCTAAGTCTTCCTGGGCCTGACATAGTGCTGACATGTAGTGACTGCTTACATAATTGCTCTGGATGAACGTGGAATTTACAGGATAAAAAAAATCTGGCAATAATCAGATGATTGATATGATAAGAGAAGGTGGCAAAATGTTGTGAGGCTTGACCAGCAAACCTCACTCAACAAAGTGACAAAAATGTAAGAGCAGTGCACTATGCATGTCATATTTAAGATAAACTGAAAATGCTGAGATTGGGCAAGTTAGATAGAAGAATAATGTTGGGAAATTTTAAGTATCCACCAAATAGGCCAAGTGAGGATGAAATCCTGTTGAAGCAAGGTATATGGATGAGTTCTGTCTACTTCCTGGAATTGGCCATCTTAAAATCCACACAGATATCTCTATATTGGCTTGATTCTTTGTCAGAAACAAAAATTTGTGCCTTATCTATCTGTAAATAAGTAAAAAGGAACACCAAGAAGCACCGACATTAATACAATGATGATTTGGGGAGAGGAAAAGAAACAAAAAGGCATTTATCATAAAATTGAAATTTAGAGATTGAAAATTGACAAGATGAGAAGTTAAGGACACCATGAAAGGAAAAAAAAAATGAGAGCAAATAAATGACAGGAAGCCTAGAAGTTTTCAAAAAGGAACCCTGTAATGAGGAAAATGATCTTTACAGAAAGGAGATCAGTTAAGAGATGAAGCCAGGGTACCTCAGAATTGTGGAAGGTCAAGGGCATAGTAAACATTATGCAAATCAAAAAATAATTCAAAGAAAACCTGCAAGAGTCTCTAATACCAATAATAATTTCTTTGAGCATGTTAAAAGCAGAACAATAGAGAAGAAATTTGGCAATAATCATTTGAAGGGTACACTTGGGAACACAAGGCTGAGAGCAAGGAGAATAGATTAATTCTTTGCTTGGGAGTTTTCTGAGGATAACATTAAAGGAGTCTCTACTCCCAAGTTATCTCTTAACAAAGACAGATCAGAGATACTAGATCAAATGCCAGTAAATGCTCAGCTTTATATGTAATTGCAAAACTAGATGAAGACAAATAACTTGGACCGATGTCATCCATCCGAGTTTTTGTCAAGAAAACGCCTTTGCTCTACCTTCTCTCTTAGCCTCACTGTCCAGCATGACAGCTATTTCCAGGTGAGCCAAGTTCAGTGTCAGTGGGCTCACACCAGGTGAGAGGAATATGAAGGTACTGGACCAACCACTTCGGCACCCCAGTCTAGGTTCTGGTTTCCTCTCGGCTGTGTGTTTTGTTCCTATTTCTTCCCAGCCTTGCAAGCTCCTATTGTAGACTGTCTTGCTATGTGTACAGCCACTGGCCTTTTAGACTTTAGAATCTCTCTAACTCTGCTTAATGTAAGTGTATGCACTTGAGACCTCAGGCATATCTGGTCTGTGACTTTGTTTACCCACATCCTATTGGTTGGTGAGGGTTGTTTTCTCTTCCTCTGTTCTCTGGTCTCAGCATCTCTCAGGTTCCCTAGGCCCTCTGTTGCTAATGACCTGTCAGGAGAGTTTTAAAGGAACTCAGGGGTGAAATTATGGAGTCATTGGCATAAATATGCAAGCTGCCATAAGCGGGCCACTCTGCTGTGTGATTGCCAAGGAAACTTCCAACCATGAGAGAGAAGGGCTCCCTGGAGACCAGAGAGTTACAGACCAGTGAATCTCATTCTTTGCTGGGCAGACTGGTGGGATTTGTAACAAAGGGTTATTCCATTGATCACTGAAGCCAGCACTTTTGAGACATATAAAGGCAGAGTAGATTGAACAGGTACAGCCTGGGAGTTGAAAGTACACCCTGGGCATAAATTGAAGAAATCTGCTGCAAGAACAAAATGTGTTTTAATTTTTGTATTTTTATCTGATGTGTTCATGTGAACCTTACCTTCTACTCCATGATAATATTTGTGTTAGCAGAAAAGTACTGTTTAGGACTCTTCTCCTGAAAAAATGACGTAGCCTGAGCTATTAGCTCCTTCTCTAAAACTGACCATGCAGAGCTCAGGAGGCAGCTCAAATCTGAGAAGTGAACACAAAAATAAGAAACTTTGAATTGGTACATATAGAGAAGGGATGGGGTTTTCAGTGGCTTGGAGTAGAGGTCAGCCATACATAGTGGTAGAAGATGGATTGGGTAGTTTTTAAATTCTGCTCTTGCTTTTCCTCCACATTGAGTTGGGTAATCATTGCTGATTCCATCATCTCAGCAACAACTCAGGCCAGCTGGTATTGGAAGGTAAAATCAAGCAATGTAAAAGGTCTGCTGGGGTAGGTAGCTGATGACCAGTGGCATGGTTGACTGGTTGCTTTCAGGCATTCACTCTTCCATCCCATTCTCTTCCAAACTCTCAGGGCTGTCAGATAATTACCAAAGAGGCTGCCCCATTCCTGTGCTGCTTTTTTCTAGTAGTTAAAAAATGGATACCTAGTTGGTAAAAGTGGAAGCAAATGAAAGCAGTAAATGCCATTTATGATGTAATCTTCCCCAGGGCTCATCCTTTCACTTCTTTTGCAATTCACCAAGAAGGATACAAACTAGGGACTGTATATCAGCCCTTCTCCTTTACATTATCTGATGTGGTAGCTGATATGATATGGGAATGTGAGCCCACTGATCAAAAATAATTTGACATTTGAGAAGCCAAGCTACAAAAAAGAAAGACAACATACTATATGATGTGGAGAATTACTGGAACTAACAAATTAACAATGAATCAAGAATTTATAATAAGCAAAATAACATGCTCAATGAGCTGTAAAATAATATGAAGCAGGGAACTTACACACGGAATTAAGCAGAAATATTAGGTCTGAAAAAATAGTAGCAGAAATCAAGAACACAATAGTTGAGATAAATAACAGGATGGATATAACTGGAAAAGAATGGGTAAGCTGGAAGTTTAGATTGAGGAAATCTCTTAATGGATGGCAGACAAGAATAAAGACATAGAAAAATTAATAGAAAAGTTAGAGCAGAAATAGTAGATAAGGATAATAAGTTCCAGGAAGAGAGAGAAAATATGTTTTAAAATTCTGACTAGTTATTTGACAACATTTTTCCTCTAAATCTTGATGTTTTAGAAACATGTACTATATTCATCCTACATATTCATATACTGCCTTTGCTACAGAGATATCAGGGGAAGAGATTTATTAATTCTACTCTGTGTGTCTGTGTATACATTGATGGGGGATGTTGGAGGTGATATGCTGAGGGTGATAATATGTAAATGGACACTTGAACAAGGAGAAACCAGAAAATATGCTTCATTTTGACTAAAAATTTTTGCCAAAGATTTGCACAAAATATGCCTGTGTACACACACGTGCACACGCATACACACCCACAGAAGTTATCACTTTTATGTTGCTGGTGTTGCTAATGCCTGAGAGATTCGTAGAAGAAATGAGGAAGTCAACACACCAAAATATAAGAAAAAAATCTGGTCATTTCTTTGGTTCTAGAATTGTTAAAAATATTTGTAGGCATTTCAGATGATTTGCCCACAAAAATATTTTTAATAAATTTCTTAGGAGTTTTCGATAAAACCTCTAGATTTGCTAATACATTGAGAACTTTCCAAAACTAAGATTCTTAATGGAAATGCTAAGGAGTTGGGCAGATTGGTAGAGTTATATAACTTGATTTCTTAGTCATGTTAAACAAATGTCAGACCAAACCATGCATCAAAGTTAACATAATACATTTTTCCTTATTTTGATAACTCTATTATCCTAGAAAATCCAGGAAGTTTACAATTACTTGAGGAAGGAGGTAAGTATAACAGAGAGCCCATGACATGAGGAAAGATATAAACAAACTGTATTTCTATAATATGAAAAACCTAGGGCTAAAATAAACTTTTAAAAAAGTTCATTCATTAGAGCTAAGAAATCCATGAAAAGTTTATATGGATGTGTTTACTAGATTTCAAGATGCCGAATTTAGAGAGATCCTGTGAGATATCAAAAGAGGTAAATTTATACACAAATTAAACAATAGTTAATGTTTTGTGTCAACTTGTCTGGGCTGTGGTGCCCAGTCCTTTGGTCAAACACTAGTCTAAATGTTGCTGTCAAGGAAGATTTGATTGATATTTACCATCAGTTGATTTTAAATAAAGCACCCTCAATGATGTGGGTGGTCCTCATCCAATCACTCAGAGGCCTTAAGAGCAATATTTGAGATTTCTCTGAGAAGAAAGAATTCTACAAGGTTAACATAGAAATCCTGCTTGCATATCCAGCCTCCTGGCTTGTCCTACAAATTTTAGACTTTCCAGCCTCCACAATTGTGTGAGCCAGTTCCTTAAAATAAGTCTCCCTTTGTATATTCGTGTCCTATTGGTTCTATTTCTTTGAAGACCCCTGACTGGTACAGTTTACAGATTCAGGAATCTCTGGATCAAGAGGCACTGCCTGCCTGCCTTCCTACCTACCTACCTTCCTTCCTTCCTTCCTTCCTTCCTTCCTTCCTTCCTTCCTTCCTTCCTTTTTTAGATTTCATTTTTCTATTTATTTATTTGAGACAGACAGTTTGCATGTGTGCATGGGGGGAGGGGAAGAAGGGGAGGGAGAAGAACAAACAGACTCTGCTCAGACCTTGGATGGGGGCTCGATCTCAGGACCCTGAGACATGACCCAAGATGAAACCAAGAGTTGGATGCTTAACCGACTGAGCCACCCAGGATGCCTACACACAACTCAGTTTCTATAGATCTAATTGATAGGTGAAAGATAAATTGTATCTATTCGAGTCCTATCATTTTTGCCTTCTCAATATCTCCCGAACACAACCAATTTCATTACTTCCATGTCAAACCAATCCAAGCTACTTTTCTCCCAAACAGATGAGTAAAATAGCCTCATAGCTAGTTTACTGGCCTCTGCTCTGCATCATTATACCTCTCACCTTTTGTCAAATGATCCATGATGAATCATAATGCTATCCAGTGCCAATCATATGCATTACCCATTCTTTTGAAGGGACTGTGTGGTTAGGTCCTATCTGTTTTTCCAGGTTTATCTCACTCTAGTCTCCTCCCCACACTGTACCCCACTTTATTCTAGCCACTCAGATCTCTAGTCTTTTAGGCTTATGATATTCCATCCCACCAGAAAGCCTTTAGAATGTTGTAAGGGTAAAATACTTTTCTTTATCTTTTGTGTCTGGGAAAACTTTCACTCATTCTTTATTTTTTTAAGATTTTATTTATTTATCCATGAGAGATACACAGAGAGAGGCAGAGACATAGCAGAGGGAGAAGTAGGATCCCTGTGGGAAGGCCAATGCAGGACTCGATTCCAGGACCCCAGGATCACGACCTGAGCTGAAGGCAGACATGCAACCACTGAGCCACCCAGCTGCCCCTCTCTTATTCTTTAGAGAGGCTCTATTGTCACTTCTTCAGGGCAGCTCTTCCTGAATTTGGCCAGGTCTAATTCCATTATTAATAGTTTTCATTATTAATGGCTAATCACCACTCAAGTTTTATGTCTGATTATGGTATAATATGACTAATATCTATGTATTCTACTAGATTGTAAGCCCCATGAGGACAGGGATCATGACTGGTTTTATTTTTTTCATCTTTTATTCCCAGGGCATGGGCCAGGTCCTGACAAATAGCCAGTCAGTTAATATTTGATGAATAAAATGATTTATGGATTCATCCATCTAGAATGGATCCATCCACTCATCCATCTTTCATCTAGAATAATAGAAACTAAAGATATTTGGGGTTACCTCTTAAACACCTCAGTTTGGCAGAATATATTCTGCTGAAATTTATAAATCAATATTTAGATTGAGTAGATCAAGGAGAAATATATCCTTTGATCCCATTTTTATGCAATAAATTATATATGGAAGTGCCAAGCATATGATGCCCTGAATCTAGGTAAGCTCTAACTTGATTTTTGCTGTGAAAAGGTTATGTGGTTTTAGATTATGCTCAGCAGACTATATTCATCTCTCTGTTATGGAGTCTTGCTTGGCAATCAGTAGAGAAAGGAAGAAGCAACTTAAATCAATTAGGGAGCTGCTAATTCACAAAATGTAAGAGTTTAATGGAGACTTTGGCCAGCACATTAAATGTTATTAAGTGCATGGTAGTGGCATGCTTTGTGGATTAGCTGAGTTGGTTAGATTGAAAGATACAATGGGGGAAAAATACGAGTTAAGCAGGAGCAAATACACACAAGACGCTGAAAGTTTTGTTCTTCTGGTGACACAATAACTTTTAAGGAATGAATGAAAGCAAATATAAAATAATATCCTGTTATAGGCAAGGTGTATAAAGTGTCTGATAATATATCTGATTTATTTGGCTATTAGTATAATTAATTTATTATGATATTAAGTTATAAAGGTCCTATAAAGATCTTTAAGCCCACCTTCCCACCTCTTCTAATGAGGAGCTCCCTAGTCACCTAAAGGAGTGATCATTAGAAGCATTTGCCGTCATCAGTAAGTTTACTGCTTCCATAAAGAAAATGTCTGATTTCAGACAGCTCTGATCTTAGAAAATAGCCTCTCCTCTTAAGCCTTAACCTACATGTCTATAATTTTCATCCTTTGGCCTAGTTCTGGATCTGCATTGGATAAATTTAGTCTCTTTCCCACGTGTCCTCACCTCTTTCATTAAATAAGAGAGTTGCCATGCAGTCGTAGTCCTTACTCCAAACAGTCTCAGATCATTAACCATTACAAGCTTTCTTGATAATTGTCCTTTCCCCTATAGTCTTCTACTTTGTAAAATTTCTTCCTTAAATATGTTAATAAGAACTGAATGTAAGACCTGTATTTGCTCTGGCAAGGACAAAATGCAAAAGCAGTTGGACTATTCAGTGGATCTGGAGATTGTGCTCCTGTTAAAATTGCATGTATATAATTATGCAGTGTGTTAATAATAATTATATATAATAAATATAAATACGGCATAAACATAAATATACACATATACATGTATTATATATATATATATTTCCCACAGTTATAGACAGATCAGTTGAATTTGAACCTGATTGAGATCCCAGGCCTTTACCCATGCTTTGCCATTGGACTCCTTTTCTTTCCCTATGCTTACAAAATTGACTTTTTAAAGTTTTTATGCAAAGCTATTCATTTATTCACATAAAAAATCTCATCAATTGCAACTCATTTTTTTCTAGAAATTATGATATCTCTACATCTGCATTTGAAGTTATGTAGTTTATTGATGACTCCTAGATTTGTGCATGTGAAGATTGATAAGTATGTCATCTGTATCCTAACTCAAGATTGTGATAAAATGCTGATTAGGGCAGAGTAAAAGTGTTGGAGAACAAATTCTCCCATGTGGTCTATAATTATCATTTATCCACATTCTATGTATAACTGTTCAAGTACTTGGGAATCTATGTAACTGTACCATCCTTCAGTTCATATATCTCCATGATTTTTCCAAGAATGTCAAGAAAAACTTTACCAAATTCTATTGACATTTAGTAATAAAGATTCTTAAAAAAATATTTATTTATTTGAGAGAGTGGGAGTAGGGGCAGAAGGAGAGGAAGAGAGAGTCTCAGGCAGACTCCATGCTGAGCACAGAGCCTGATGCAGGGTTGGATCTCAGGACTGGAGGGTCACCACCTGAGCCAAAACCACGAGTTAGATGACTAACTGGTTATGCCATTTAGGTGCCCCAATAAAGATTCTTTTAAAAATTATTTATGAAGTACAGAGAACTCTGTTCAACTATAGATGGTTGATTCCAGAGGGAATTCAGACAGGATTTGGTCTTTTTCTCTGCCATGGATCTGCTTTTTCTGGCTTGTCCTAACTCTGATGCAGATTTTCTTCAGCAGATGTGGGGTTATATATACAAACCTCCGGGAGTAAACCATATATAGCAGATGAAGGGAGCACCCTTTCAGTTGCCAGAATTTTTAGTTTCTCTGAGTCTGTGCTCATTCTCGAATCAATCACTGTGGCCAGAGGGATATGACTCTTCTATGTTATAAAGGCAATATAAACTAATTGTTCCTGTAATGAAAGCCAGACATATAGCACTTTATCTGACAACTGTGTGAAATAAAATGTTTTTTGCTTATTATATTCAATCATAGAAAGTTTTTTTAAGTAACGATCATAAATTATGATATATTTGTCATCACTTTTCCCCTTCCTATTTTATTTTTTATTTTATTTTATTTTATTTTAATTTTTCTCCCCTTCCTTTTTTTCACTTTTTTTGGGAAAACTTTCATCATGGAAAATTTCAAACATATGCAAAATAGGTAGAGTAGTGTAATGACCCCCATGTGCCATTGCCCAGACCAAATAATTATCAACTATAGCTAATCTAGTTTCATCCTTTCCCACTTACTCCCTCAATAGTATTTTGGAGATAATCTCAGATATCCTATTAGTTAATTTGTAAATACACTAGCGAGTATCTCTAAAACATAAGGACTCTTTTTTTTTTTTTTTTTTTTCATAAGGACTCTTTTAAAGAAACCATAAATTAACACAACTAAAAAAAAAAAACCTTTTCAATAGTTTCTTATCAGCAATTATCTTTCAGTGTTCCAATTTCAAATTCTTTAAAAAATGTTCTAATTTGTTAGAATTTATTTCATATATATATACATATATATATATGAAATCCAAATAAGATTCAAATGCTATGACTGATATCTTTTAAATCTCTTCATCTCTAGGCTTCCTTCTTTCTAGATTTCCTTCCATTCCTTTCTCTCCTTTTTTCACTCTATTCTCTTATGTATATAATGTATTTGTTTTGTTTTTTTAAGTTTATAATTTCATTTTTTAAAGATTTCATTTATTTATTCATGAGATGCAGAGAGAGAGAGAGAGAGAGAGAGACGTAGGCAGAGGGAGAAGCAGGCTCTATGCAGGAAGCCTGATATGGGACTCGATCCCAGGACTGTGGGATCACACCCTGAGCCAAAGGCATATGCTCAACTGCTGAGCCACCCAGGCACCCCATAATTTCTTTTTAAAAAAGTTTTTAAAATTTATTTTAGACAGAGCATGAGCAGGAGGGACATAGGGAGAAAGAATCCCAAGCAGACCCCATGCTGAGCATGCAGCCTGACTCAAGGCTCAATCTTAGGGTCCTGAGATCATGATCTGAGAAATCCAGAGTTGGATGCTTAACCAACTGCACCACCCAGGCATCCTAAGTCTGTAATTTCTATGTTGAAGAAACTGGGTCATTTTTCTCAAGTAGCCCCCACCCTCTAGATTTGGCTGATTGTATTCCCTTGGTGGAATTAACCATTTCTTATTTCCTACAAATTGGTAGTTTGACTAAAGGGCTTGATCAGATTGAATGTCAGTGTTATCGTATCAGTAGGACTATTTTATTACTAAGGTTGTCTTTTTCCATTAGGAGGCACATAATACCTGGTTGTTAGCAGTCCCTAATATATACTGTTTAGATCAATAATTGACCCATTTAGATAGGATGATATTTTACTTCTATGATTCCTTTTTCATTTATTGCCCAGGATATTTCTATAAAAAAGACACTTCCAGGACGCCTGGGTGGCTCAGCAGTTAAGCATCTGCCTTCGACTCAGGGCCTGATCCTGGAGTCTCAGGATTGAGTCCCACTTCGGGCTCCCTGCATGAAGCCTGCTTCTCCCTCTGCCTATGTCTCTGCCTCTCTCTCTCTCTTTGTGTTTCTCATGAATAAATAAATAAAATCTTTTTTTTTTTTTTTAAAGACACTTCCCTTTATCTTGATTTGGTTATCCTGTGGCATAATTGTATAGGAAAGTTAACATGATATCTGATTCTTTTATTTTCCAGTTTTCAAATAATGAATTGAATCATTAGTATAGTGACCAATTAGTTTTGTAAAAAAAAATTGTTTTTACTATTATTTGAACTAATACTTTGAAATATATTTGGTATGTTTCAGTTTTCATTTTAATGGATACTCAAATTTCCCCATTTTTGATGATGGGAATCTTTTCAAATTGGCTCTTGGGTTATTCTGATCCCAACTTAACAGTCTTTGATAGTATTTTCTGGCATGTCAAAATATTCCAGACTCATACAGAAATGAATCAACCAGTTCTCTAAGGAGTCCTGATTCCTTTAAGTGTGAAATAGTATATAAAGATTACACTGCGGACAGTAAGAGTGCATATTGCTACTGGTTTGGACATTGTTTTGAGTCTTTTCAGTGAAGGGAGCTAGGATGCATTTTTTTAAAGATAAAATGTATGGTGAGTTTATTTTGCTACTTTTATGAATTTCAAGGTAAGGATAACAAGATTTTTACTTGAATTCTTTCATCTATATTGCCTTTATCCCATAGTAGAAATTACAGTTCTCAGTGATGATGTTGGAAATTATGGGTTGTCCCACAATGATTGCTCATTCACTTACATCATTCCCCTAATATACAGATGCAATAATCAATTACACTGCTATAAATAATATAGATTAGTTAAAAAGGTTTTAGACCTTATTTGCACTTTTTTTTCCTAAGATATATTCTACTAGCCATGTAAATTTGAACCAGTCTTTCAAAGTATCTTAGACAGCACCTGGGTGGCTCCGTTGGTTAAGTATCTGCCTTTGGCTCAGGTCATGATCTTAGAGTCCTGGAATCAAATTCCATATCATGCTTCCTGCTCAGCCCAGAGTCTGCTTCTCCCGCTACCCCTCTGCCCTACTTGTGCTCTCTCTCTCAAATAAACAAATAAAATATTCTTTTAAAAAGAAGATTCATCATAAAAATTAAAGTAGCTTGCAATAGCTCATCCAACTGAATACATATTTAGGTTCATTTATTTCATGTTTAATTGAAGGGATTGATTTATAATTTTAACATTGTTAATATTTTGGGGGGGAACATTGACATAGTACTGAAGTCAAGCTTTAAAAAAAGGTATACTCAAAGAATTTAAGCTTCTTGGGATCCCTGGGTGGCGCAGTGGTTTGGCGCCTGCCTTTGGCCCAGGGCGCAATCCTGGAGACCAGGGATCGAATCCCACGTCGGGCTCCCGGTGCATGGAGCCTGCTTCTCCCTCTGCCTGTGTCTCTGCCTCTCTCTCTCTTTCTCTGTGTGACTATCATAAATAAATAAAAAAAAAATTAAAAAAAGAAAGAAATATTTGAAAAAAAATTTAAGCTTCTTTCTCTGTTCCCTTCATTTTATTCTATCTCTTCTCCTATATAACTACTAAAAATAGAATGGTCTATTCTTCCATTATTTGTTTTAAAATTTCTCTTGATTTTACTTTATGGTGTTCAGGAAGGTTGCATTTTTCTTCTAATGTTTACTTTTATACTAACAGCTTTTATATAATATTTTAGGTTCCTTTTAAAATTCTTTATTAGTTATTTTCTATTGGTTCCCTACTATTAGCAATATTGTAATAACTGTAACCAATTCTTCTCATCTATTCTTTCTCTACAAGCATCTGATCTAAAATACTATTATTTTGTACTAGATAGAAACTATACGGCAGTAAGGAAGTCTATTCTACTTTCATATCTTCTCCCTTTTATCTTCCCAGTTTTGTTGTTGTATTTTACCTACATTATCAGAACACAAAACTATTATATACTCTATTCTTTCTCTTACTTGGAGAATTGTTCTACAGTTTCACAATTTGTAGTGTAGTGTTTACCATAGTATCTGCATCTTATCTCCATCTTCCAGAATCTTATTTTTGTTTTACATGATGTCCAGGATTTATAATTATACTTAGCAAGTAGAATAGGGGAAAGCACATCTTCTTTTTCCCAGAAGTCATCAGATGTTTAGGCCTTCAAAAGAAATTTTATGTTATTTTCTATTTTGAAATAACCTCAATCTTACATAAAGTTTCAAGTAGAGTAAACAGAATTCTTTTTTTTTTCACCTAAACTGTTGGATGATAAGAGGCTCTGTTATCCTCAAGTACCTTAGAGTTTATTTTTGTAAGCAAGGATGTTGATATATGAATCCTGAGACTCAACTCAGATTTCAATGCTTATTCCAATTAATGTCTTTTATAATAATAAGTTTCCAGGCTAAAAACCACCTGTTATATTTAGTTGTTACATCTGTCTAGTCCACCTCAATCTTGAAAGTTTTCTCAGACTTGCATTGAGTTTTATAGCATTAACACTTGTGAAGATCACAGACATTATTACATTATTTTGTAGACTGATCCTCAGTTTGGGCTCCTCTAATGTTAATAAATGATTCAATTCAGGTTGTGTATTTTGGGTAAAAATATTACAAAAGTGACTTTGTTCTCTTTACCTTCTATTAGGTGACCCATTGATTTAAATTTATCACATAAGTGATGGTGTTTTCTTTGGTTACTTATAAGGTTGATTTATGCCAGACTTTTCCACTGTAAATTACTCTTTTCCCTTTGTGATTAATAAATATTTGGGGAGAAGGATGTACTTTAGAACTATATAAATACCCTGATCCTCATCAAGTTTTCTACATGTTTCTTATTTATATCAGTATGGATTCACAGACTCCTATTTTGTGTAGTCCGTTTTAGTTTGTTAACATTATTTATTTTGATGCTCTAATTATCTGCTTTAATTATTGAGAACTCCTTCAAGTGGGTTTGACATGTTCTCATAATTTAAACACGTTATTACTTTCTTTCACAATAAGGTATTCCTGACTTATTTTGTACTCTCCTTATTCCAACCTTGGAATCAGCCATTTTTTCAAGGGTCCTTGATTTCCTTTAATGGAGAATGGTATATAACAACCAAGATCTGAGTGCGAAGTGTGCTTATTACTTTTGGGGTGTCATTGCCCCTAGCCTGTTTTAGTGAACAGAACTAGGTAAAATACACACACACACACACACACACACACACAAGTGCATATTTACATCTATATTTGTTTCTGTAACTATCTATATAAAAAACCATAGATTTTCTAGTACTTCTGATTCCATCCCAGTACCATAAGATTCACTTTATTTTTCTTCCTTAAGTATTTGTAACTCTCTCTTCTCTGACACTGAGAAATCAGACTGCCTTTATTCTTAATATATTTACTTATTTTGTCATTTTTATGCATATATAACTAATGTCTCATTACTGCTGCTTCCTCTCCTACATAATGTAGGCTGTCTTTATTTGTTCCTACTCTACATAGGGCTATCTTTCTTTGAGGACCCCTTTTGATGCTACCTGGGTTTGAATTCCCCGTGCTAAGCCACTTGCCAAAAGTTTCATGTATATTTTATTCAACACGCTCAACTCTAAAACCCCATACTGGCCCCTACTTTTCTTCCCACATGGATGTCCTCAGGGTTTGACATTTCAATCTAGAACACTGCCTTTTCCTTTTCTTACCACTGTGCAGATCCCTACCTGACTGGGTTCTATCTAATGCTTTTTGGAGTGAGTTTTCCAGATATTGAAGAGAAGTTAAAGGAAATAAAGGAGAAAGTGGAAAATTACAACCTATTTTTAAAAGAAATGTTTCTTATATTGCTGTCATGCAGATCCTCCTCATTGACATTTGACATATGCCAATTTTATGTGGAATATAACTTAAGGGTTTTATGCACATCATTTTGTTAGATATGATGCATTGAATTTTGGAGTTGTAAATATAGGTTCCTATAAAAACATCAGCTGAAAACATTACACTGAGATATATATATATGTGTGTGTGTATATATATATATGTATATATATATATGTTTTATGAAGTTTGAGTATTAAAAACCAAATGGTATTCTACTAGAAAAATATTAACTAGGGATATAGTCTCCCATTGCCCAATTAGCAAATATAATCAAACAGCATATTAAAATAATAATATTCCTTGACCAAGTGGAACCTTATTCCAGATATATTAGTTTGTGTCTGTATTAGGAAATCTATTTATTAATAATCACCATGTAAGTAGATTTTAAGAGAAAACATATCATCTTAAATGATGGAAAGATAATTGATAAAATTTGTTCCTGATAGAAATCAATTTTTAAAATAGAGATATACTTATCTCAAATAAAAAAACCAGCATGATGGCTATTGGTGAAATACTAGAAACATTTCTAATAAGTCAGAAATAAGGCAAGGATGCCCGTCAACTCAATTATTAAAATTTTTTTTCAGGTAACAGAAATGCAAATAGGTAAGAAAAAGAAACAGAATATATACAAATAAAAATATGAGAATATAATTATTTGCCATTATTATAACTGTCTACTTGGAAATATGAAATAATTATAAAAAAAAAAACCTCAATAGAAGAGAATTAAATAAGGTGTCATAAAATAATACACTAAAATCTGTTGCCTTCCTATAGATAAACAAAGCCAGTAAGAAAAATAAAAAGATCCGGTTTATAAAAGCAAAAACAAAATAAAATTATGGGAATAAATATAATAAGAAATATCCAAGAAGAAAAATATATAATACATTACTGAAAGTTGCAAAAAATAATTCAAACATATTAGAAAACCTATCTTCTTGAATAGGAATGTTCAGTCTTATAAAGATGTAATTTTTCTCCTAAATTAATACACAGTATATAAAATAATAGTTCCCTCCCCCCCAAAAAAATCACCAGGTTATATTTTAAGACCTAACCAAGGTGCTTCTGAAATTCATGGGAAAAATAAGAAAAAAAAATTCAAGGAAAACCTGAAAAATGAGTCACAGAGGAGCAATTTTGCAATTACTATAATTAAGACAAGATGGTACTAATGTATGAATAGACAGGTCAATGGAATAGAAAAGGGGTTCCAAAAGTAAATTTGAATATTAGAGAAATTTGGTGTATGTTAGAAATGAACTGCATCTAACAGTGAAGAAAGAACAAATTGGTGTTTGGGAACAGCTGAGTAACCTTGTAGACAAACATCATTTTCTACTTCTTACACCTAAATAAATTCCACTGCAGTCAAATACTAAAATATAAAAAAAGAAATTGTGAAAGTGATAGAAGAAAATGTAAAAAAGTTATATTTATACTACTGAAATATAGAGAAGGCTTTCTTAAATACAACACACAATCCTGGAGCCACTAAAATAAAAAAAAATAATAAACCAGATTTCATAAACATTTAAAAAATCATCTCAACAACACTAAAAAGTTTAAATGAAGTCAAAGGCAATTGATTGCCTGGGACATTTCACATACATATGAGGTACAAAATGTAGATTTTTATAATATGTAAAGAAGGCCACAGATAAATAGAGAATGATCAGTAGTGAAACTCCATACAGGTTGTAAAGATGGGCACAATTCCAGGGCAGCCATTCATATAGAAGTGAATCTTACACACTTGTTCATGGCAGCCCCAAACAGTCCAGTGGAAATATGGTTAAAAGAAATTGAAAAAATGATATACAAAAGTAACTGTCTTGGCTCCTAACCATATGAAAAGAAGTTTAAGGGTATTCATTACAAAGAAATGAAAATTGAATCTATAATGGGTTACTGTCTCTTTTGACTCATTTTCTTGGCAAAATCACACATGAAATGTAATGAAGTAGTTATTCTCATATTGTTGAAGAAATGTAAATTGGTTCAGCTTCTATGAGGCCAATTTGACAAATATTTATTAAAAGGAAAAATGTTAATATCCTTTGATTCAGCAATTCTATTTCTAGGAATTTATTCCCCAAGTACACTTACAGATGTCCCAAATGACACACATGCAAAGTTATGCGTTACAACATTCTGTAATAGCACACAATGGAGACAACTTAAATGTCTATCAACAGGGAGTGATAAAAACAATTAATGGTAATATTATGTCCATGAAATGGAATACTATTTTGCTACTAAAATGAATGAGGTGGCTCTGTATGTATTAATGTTAAATAAGTATCTATCTACCTTTCTCTGTATCAATCATCTATTTACCTATTTATCTATCAGTTTCTATCTACATCTTATTTCCCATCTATACCCTATTTCCTATCTATATCCTGTTTCCTACCTATAGGTAGGTGGGGGCAAAAAGATTTAGAATAAGAAAGTCATCATTCTTGTGTTTCTATATTTGTGTTCCACATGCTTGCCTATGCATGGAATATCTTTAGCAGGGTGTACTAAAAAGTGGAAATATCAGTTGCCTCTAGGAAAGCTAACTTAACGGCTGAGACAGCAGTAGGAGGGACACATATTTATCTCCTCATATACTGTTTTGCTCCTTATGCATTTTTCCATGCACATGTAATAACCACTTAAATTAAATAAAAATACAAACAACAAAGCTTCACTTATGATGTCATCTATTTTTGTCGCATAATTTTGACTTAAAGATGTAGACTGAGTGGCTGCTGACAGTTGCGAGGCAGTACGTGTGTTTATCAAGAATTACCAGGTGAATGCAGCAAAATAGTCTAGAAAAATCTGTCTAAACCCAAATGTGACACCCTGTACACATAAAGAATATCTTGTAAAATATTTTCAGTCTTTATTAGAAATTAGCATGTAGTGATAGCTCTCTCTAAATGAAATGAGAGGGAAGCAACAAAACCGATTAGCAAAGAAATTTAAACAAAGACAACCAAATGTGCCCTAAACTGTAACTACCTGTGGGAGTCCCAAGGATTAGATGGAGATACGCCGCTAACCCTGCTTCCTCCTGTGTGCATTCAGAACATCTATTAGCGAATGTTCTTTTCATTTTATTATGTTATCATTTGTTTATACTGGAATTTATTTTTGTATATTGAAACTCTGCTCCACTATTTACCATGCGTGTGAACTTAAAGAGTTTTCTCAACCTCACTAAGCTTCAGTTTCTTAATATATAAAATGGTGAAAATCATCATACCTAACTCTAGAGTAAATCTATGTACCATCTGGTAGATTTATGTAAAGTATAATAAACATGCAAATAACTCTTACACTTTCTTTCCTTCCTTTTTTTCCTCATCATAGTCTTTCGTTCGTATGTTGCTCAATGTTTCCTACATTCCCTCCTTCTTCCTTTCCATCCTCCTTTCTCCCTTCCTTTCTTTTTCCCTTTTTATCTTTCCCCTTTTCTTTATAGATTTGTTTCTCTCTCTCCTGCATTATCTAAGAATATTTTGAAGTGGTTCACAAATCACATGATAGAGCCTTTGTGGATTAACGAACTCATTGCCGTGTCCCATGGTAGGATCAGGTGCAAAGCTATTCTCTGACTTGTGTTCTGGGTTCCAGAGCCCCAGGATTTCACTGTCTGCTCCTTTGAGTCAGTCCTTCTGATGCACTGTGGCCCTCTGACTACTCTTTCCTGCCTTCTCACTTTAGCAGCAGTTAGTTCTCTGACCATTCTGACCACTGGGCTGCCATCTGAGTTCTCACTTCTATTTCACAACTGAATCTTCCTGGATTTACCCAGAGCAAGTTGACATGAAAAGGGTCATTGGAGATTGAGGGGGAGCACGTAGCATGGAGGATAATTAATACTTAAAAGTAAGACATGATCTCATTCTGTCATTTATACTCCAGAAAGTGCTCCTTCTAGCATAGCCAGTTGTATCCATCAACACTTTTGACACAATTAGAGCCCCAGTAACTTCCTCTAAGATTTTTTTTTTTTTTTTTTTTTGCCCCAGAATAGGTCCAACATGGCAAAGTTCCTCCCATCTTTCCCAGGACCAGATACATAACTTGCATTCATTCATATCTCAGCATTCACTTACAGAGTACTAGGATAAGCATGCTCAGACCACTCAGTTGAGAAGTTAGATTCTCTAGAAACCTGATTTCTCTGAAGTATTAGTCTATGGAAATAGTTGGTCTCTGTGATTTCTGCAGAGGAGCTTCAAGGAGGCAAAGATGAGTATGCTTAGGAGCAGGGAAGAGCTGCCAAAGGATCCAGCATGGGGAGGAATGCAGGCTCATGCCTTCTGGAGGCAGGAGTACCATTTGACTCGGAAGATGAACGAAGTCATAAGTAATGAGGAAATAATAGTTTTCCAGCTCTGGTGGTGAGATTAGAGAATAATAAAGCATAAAAATGACTGCATTTGGGGGAAGAATGTATTCAGCTGAGCTTTCCTAAGTTAGAGAAATAACATTTTGTGCATCTTTTTGTCTCTTTTATTTAAAACTAAATAATGTGATAAAATTAATTAAAGAGTAAATTATGATGAAAATCAGGTAATGGGTGTCTAGACCAAGTATTAGAAATAAACTGGAATAAGTGCTATTTTTGTTATTTCCCCCTTTCAGTTCTCTTGTGACAGAGAATAATGGGTTATAAAGAAATGATTCCTCTAAGGGTGGCAAGAATTCAAGCAATACCTGATGATACTTTTAATTTCCTTCCTGACAGTTGTTCCTTATTGCTTGACCCTGCCATTAGGTGAGTAGCTGTATCATCACTTCTTTGAATTAGTTAACTGTCTGCAGTGGTACTGCTGTCAGGAGCCTGACTACTGTTCATTTCTAAATAGTTATGTTATTATTATTTCCACAATAAATTAACCGCACTAGTAAATAATAACCTGAGTTGAAGACATAAAATCACAACCTTCAAACAATTAAATAACATATTTATTCACTTCTTTTTATTTGCTATGTTTAACTCTCTGACTAATGTTTGTCAGAAATATGTCACATTTTTTATGCTCATCAGACTTTCTGTTTAGATAGTTTTAATTGTCCTCAATTCTGTATTTAAAAAAATAATCTCTAAAAAAGCTGCTCTTTATCTGGGAGCTGTGCTCTCTCTGACCACGCTTCCCTTTGCCAGCTCCTTGTCTGACTCACAGCTGTCACACTCTCAATGTGCTCTGACAGGCTACCTACTGGTTTGCTCTAAATGGAGAAAGATTCTATCATACTTAAAATTTAAGAAACACATGAGCATATTTTCTTCTCCTTTATATATTAGAAGCATGCCCAACTATACCAGCACCTGATGTAAAAAGCACTCCATTAATATAGTTAGATATGCCCTCTGCCATTCCTTCTCTCATCAATCTCAACAGTGGACAATTGCATGTAATATGACTTGTGCAATAAAAGTGCCACCAGTGTGTCTTTCCTGCTACCTTATTCCACATAACTCACTAAATTATCCCCTAAGAAACTATGTTCTTGAGGGTACATGAACCACTTCTCAAGTTGTGCTTTTGAAAATCTGTGCTCTGCTACCACAGGAAACACTTGTTGCATTCTCCTCTTGTTTCTTGGTCTCTTTGTTTGACAGTGACATAGCTAGAATGCTGTGCACCATCAGAAAATAAAACCTGCTTTAAGATGAAAAAGATTTAATTTCTAACCCCAAATTTTCCACTTATTACCGATATAAGTCACATAATCTTCAGGTTTCCTATCCAGAAATTGGGAATAATAATAATACCTGTATTATGGGTGCATTTGGTCATTTAATGGGGTGACATATATGTGGATCTGACTGACACGTGGCATGGTCCAGATGATTAGTGAGGTAAGGAAATTCATGAAGTTTTGAGGTAAATTTAGCATAAGTAAAGGATCTGGGAGATTAGATAGGTAGTCACTTCCATTGTGCATAAGAGAGATGAGGACCTGTCTTAGTCCATTTAAGTGTTTGGGCTGTTATAACAAAAATACTCTAAACTAGGTAGCTAGTAAATACCAGAAGTATATTTCTTACAGTTTAGGAGACTGGGAAGTTCAAGATGAAGCCACTGGTATGTTCATTGTTTGATGGAAGTCTGCTTTCTGGTTAATAGACAGTCTTATCAGTGTCTCCTCACATGGTGGAAAGGGTAAAGGATCTGTCTAGAGTCTCCTTCATAAGGACTTGAGTAATCTCATTCATGAGGGCTCCATTCTCATAACCTAGTCACTTCTTAAAGACCTCACCTCCAGATAGCACCACATTGGAGATTAGGGTTCAACAGATGACATTTGGAGGAATGTGAACATTCGGATCATAGGAGGATCTTAACTAAGGCAGAGGCAATACAAGAGTATAGAATGGGTGTGAGATATCCTAAGATGATCAATTAAAAGTGTTCGGGTAATTTGTTGAGCATCATGAGGGAGTGGTGGTAACTTTCTTACTTTTATATAACCCTAACTCCTGGTGACACTAATGAAAGTGAAGAGCAAAGAGGGATGGCCATTAAACATATAATTAATTTGGGATGTGTTAGGTTTGATTTACCTGTAAAACATAGTGGATTCCTAACAACGTTTTATAAGCGAATGAATAAAATATCTGATTGAGAATTAGCTATATGACTCTGAATCTCAGGTGAGATTTCTGGGCTGGAGAGTTATAATTTAGCAATCATTACTATCTAGAGGGAGCTAAAGCTATGGGAATCAGTGAGACCACCAAGAGGTGGTGTCCACTCCATTGAGTGGACAAGCAACTTTGTAATTGTGGAACTCCAGGAGTTTTAAATTTTATGTTTTAAGCACCAGCACCCAAGATTAAGAAAAAAAATTACAGTGCTCATTCTGTGTGTTTCTGGTAATGAGTAGTACTCCCAGATATTAACATGCTTTAAGGCAGCTCTGTATCAGATATGGCACTTGCATGGTTTCTATTTCCTGGACACCTAACTCTTGTACATAACAATTTAGTGAGCTCCACTAAATTACTATAAATATTTCCCTGCCATTAGTATAATAGAAGCCATTGTGTTAATAAAAGTCTTTCAGAAAACAATAATAATGTTTTTAAAATCAAGAAGCAGAATACAAATACAATGTTGAAATATGAAAAATACATGTATCTTGAAGCTGAATAAATGCACTGTATTTGTACAGCAAAACTAGGAAAAAATTATTCAACTTACAACTTTATAAAGGACCACTTCATGAAATGAGAACTGCATATATTTTACTACACAGAAAATTCAAGCAAATGTGAATACCTTATGACAGAGAGCTGTTATCAAATTTTAGTGTTTCTTCACTAAAATGATAACCCTTAATAAGAACATTCAGGAGAATAGTCATTGGTTCTGCGGACTTTCTTTTCTTTCTTCTTCCATTGTTCTACACTATGATCATTCTTTTTCTGTGTGTGTGATGCAATTTTGTCGAATGCTATTCTGAATACAGAGTTTTTATTGCTACTTGTGACTTGCATTCAGCTTTTTATATCTAATAGTGCTAAAGTATTTTTTTTAAAGTACTAGGCCTTTATCAGCTGGTTTATTAAAGAGAAGATTTATTAGTTTCAGGATTCTACTTTCCTACATGAGTTCCCACAAATGGGAGCATTTATATGCTTTTTATTACAGCATTTCAATGAAATGATGGTTTTTGAATTTTTCTAATATAATGACTTAGTTACATGAAGTAAAGTCAGAAGTGAATGATAAATTAGAAAATAGGAACATGTGTTTTCAATTTCTCTTTCTCAATCTTCATTAATAAACATCTTATATGCTTACATAAGGGGAGAGAGATACAGACATGGAGATAGAAATGAAATCAGATCCCCATTTGAAGTTCTGAGTCAGCATGAGGCCACTTCTGGTCTAGTTGGGCGCACCCCTGAATTTCCTTGTGTAGATATGATTAAATTTCATAGTTTGCCTCAAATATTTTGAGGTAGATTTTCTCACTTGCAACTGAAGGGCCTCTGATTATTACAGAGGTCCAAAGCATAAACATCAGTTTTTGTTGGGAAGTAATTTGAACTAGAGAACTCTCTGATAATTGAAGCCCTTAGGTCTAGGTGAAGGGACAAACAGGTAATTCTTTTCTATTAAATTCTAATGACCTAATCACAGCATAATCCCTAGGGCTTGAGACTCTCTTCCATGCTAAATTCTGTGTCTTTTACCTCACTTCTCAACTCGATCCTCTATCCTTCACAAGAGACACTGCCTGGGCACTAAGTTTCTTTAATAGAGCCGTAGAGGAGAGACTGCATCAAAACCACCAAAAAGTCTGCATACATCTAACATGCCATTAGATACTTCTAGATCAGCCCTTTCATTAAAAGGTAACTCACAAGAGAAAAAACTTGCTAAAACAGATTTTGGAAACAGAAGTGAAGCTTAAAATAACATTGTTTAATATAAAATGTGTTAGAAGTTAGCAGTGGCTCTGAAAGTACAACCCATGCCTGTCTGGTGTTAGGTCTTCAAAAAATAAATGTAACCTATGTTTTAATCCTTATCCGTGAAGACAGCTGAAGAACGCTGGTTTTAAGAGTCTAATGTTGGGCCTAGCCCTGGCAGGGCTCAGAGGAGTATATGCTCTTTCCAACGCGTAGTACCCTATGTCACACAGGTAGTACAACATAAGCACATAGGTTAGTGCACAAAGCTACGTGCACCTCACACAGAGCTCTGATGTGCAAGCTCTCAAGGTCTTGATTCAGAAATATATAACAGTGGTCTTGGACAGTTGGTGACAAATATGTAGCCTTATGTCATCCTCTTTACAAAACTAACAAAAGGCATATCCTAATGTCCTTTAAAAATAAAATGAGTAAATCATAATAATAGACATACAGTGAAATATCATGCTGCAATGAACATGCTGAGTTATAGATCCATAAAAGACTGAATCATAAGGCATAATATTGAATTAAGGAAGTCAGACATAGAATAGTAAATTTTTTATTATTCTATTTATATATATACTTCCAAAAAAACAGGTAAAATTAAACTATATTGTTTAGGAGTATACACTTAGGTAATAAAACCATTTAATAAATACATAGGAATTGAATTCCATAAAATTCAGCACACTGGTACTGCTGAGAGGAGGGGAAAGATTTTGTTTGAGAAGGAACATGCAGAAGGTTTCTGGAGTCCTGTTAATAATATCTGACTTCTCGACTTAGAAGTGAAATGGGTGTTTATATTAAAGGTCATTAAATTATACTTTATACTTTAGTACAGTTGTAATATTCCAGATAAAAGAGGTTTAAAAAATGACTATTAGTAATATGGTCCCTGGTGCAGAAGAAAGGAGAAAAGAACTGAAGTCTGCTGTACTCTTTCCCCATGTGGGGCTGAGCCCTGGATTCTGTTTCCAGTGAAATAACCTTTTGGTGACCAAAGTCTCAGAGAGAAAGAGATGGATTATTTCTTGCTGAGAAGGATCCTCTTGTTAATCTCTAGGGGAAGCTTCTTGGGTCTCCTCCCAGTAACTTTGTCCCTTAGTAGTGTGTGCCCATTATGTACTCTGTTTCTAAGGGACCTGCTCTGTCTATCCACCCTCTCACCACCAATTCTTTTGGCATAAAACCAGACAAAGCAGGACTCAGTTAAACCCCCTTGGCCAGCACCTTGATCTCTCTCTGAGGCTTTTTCCTATCAAATAGGTCCCTACTTCCCCTTTTACACTAAAGAAGGTTTACCTACTTCCCTTGGCTGAGGGGAAGGTAGGGGCAAATCCTCTCAGTTTGGGTCCTGTATTAAGGCAATTTTTCTGTCTCACCACCCCACGGTACTTTTCTCTCCAGGGACAAAGGGAAAACAGAAAACAAAAATCTCCTGCTGTGGCTATTGGAAGTCATCAGCAAACTCCCCCCACTGGGCCCTTCTGTTCTAAAATTTGGCTAGCAATTCCCCTAGCAACAGAATTAATGACTCCCACCAGAATTTGCTGCGGATACAACCATACTCACTGAAATGATAATGTGATCTTCCCTTGCCCAAATTTACGATCAAGAAAATCTAAGACTATTTTAGAGTGAGGGAAACTGGTAGAAATATTCATTGCTTTGTATATTTTTTCAAGTTTGAACAGTTCTAGATATTTTGTTAAATTATTCTATATTGCTTTTTGGAGGAACACCTTTCATAGTAAGCATGATAGTGATCTCTCTGGGGTTGTAAAGGTGGATAGGTAGGAGTCCCATCTTTCTCTAAAAAATATATATATAATATAAAAGTATAATATAAAAATATAATATATATATTATTAGGTGGGGTTAGGCGAGGTACAAACAGCAAGAACGAAAGTTAAAGGAACTATTTAGTGAGTTCAAAGGAGGGGTAGATGGCATTAATTTAGAGAAGACTTTATAGACTTCAGAAAGGAGATGGCAGCTGGTGTGGTCTTGAAGCGCAAGTGGTTTGTTGATCAGAGAAGTCTCCACGTAGAGGGAAGAGTACAGGGAAGAGCACAAAAGCAAGAGATCCAGAACATAGTTCAAGATGCATGGAACGCAGTATATGTGTAGGGAAGCCTTGGACAATAGTAGTGAAAGCACTGGAACTAGATCTTGGAATGTATTCAGTGTCCAGCTAAAGAGCTCAGTCTTAAGAATGCAACAGGTTCGCTGACGTTTTAATAGGAAATGGTAAATATTGTTTTTAGGATAAGGCTCATTTTTTCTTTATGTCTACTTTTCTGGAATGTCATAGTTGTGATTTGCCTTTCTCCTTTTGTTTGTATGTATTTATCATCTGTCCATATTTTTTTTAGGGATACAAATACATGTGGTCCTATTTCTGTGTTACTTCTGGTTTGCCACCAGAAGAAAAACATCTAGTAATCTCTTCAGGCTCTTGACTTGGGAAAATATCCTTCAGGCTTGTGGTTGCTTCTAGTTTGTGAAGCTAACATTGGAGATATTTTCTAGTTTTGCCCATCGAGAGTAATAATACCTCTGTAGTAACAAGCATACCTAGCATCTAGTTCTGGGTTTATCAATACCATTATCTCATAAATGGAACCAAGCTCCTCGAAAACATGGTTGATTCTAGAGCCGAGGCAGTGAAAATCAGAGTTAGTGATAGAATCAATGAAATCTAATCCACACACCTTAAGATTTAGGATTCGGGAACCCTAGTCTATTCTGGAAGAGATTCTGTGTTTTGGAATTTTGTTTATAATAATTTTTCCTCCTTATTATACCTAATAAACCCCCCCTTTTGGGAATAATTAAGATTTATGACTTAATTGCAAAACAGTATAGAGATTCCTATTTACTTCACCTAGCTTCCCCTAAGGATAACGTCTTATATAACCACAGCACGATTTTCAGTATTATTTTCTAAATTTTATCCTTTATTTGATATTCACCAGTTTTTAAATTAATGTCATATTTTATGTCTAAAGAGTCAATCTATGATCCCTTGCTGCATTTAGTAGTAATATCTCCTCAGTTTCCTCCAATACCTGACAGTTCCTCAGTCTTAACTTTTTTTGACTTGGGAACTTAAGAGTTTAGAATAGTGATCTGTAATTTTGTAGAATGTTCCCCAGTTTGGATTTGCCTGATTTTTTTTCATAGTTAAATCCAGGTTATGCTTTTTAGAAAGCATTCCACAGAAATGGTATAGCTTTTTAAGCACAGTTTATCAGTAGTTCCATATGTTGGTAGAACTTACTACTAGTTATGTTAACCTAAATCACTAAGTTGGTATCTTCAGGTTTTTCCATTGTAGTGTTACTACTTCTTCCCTTCATAAGTTAGTAAATATTTGAAGGAAAAGCTTTGAAGCTATGCAGATATTTTATTTCTTTTTAAACTTTTATCAGTAGATCTTGTGATTCCAATGGTAATGTTCTATTTCCCTAAATTACTTCTACATTTATTAATTGGAATGCTTCTGTAAGGGAGAACTGTTCCTGCTTCCCTTTTAGTTTTTTACATCAATCACTTATTTATGCCAGTATGGACTCAATGCTATTCATTTTTTGATCACAGCCCAATACTATTGCTGTTGTTTTTGCTCAAATTTTTCCATTTTTGGCCTGCAAATACTTTTACAGGTTGGCTCTTGTGTCTCTTTCAAATATCTTCATCTTCTTCACAACTCTTTTTTGAGTACTTCCTTACTTCCTAGACCACTAGATGTTTTACTCATCATGGATTGTCCCTGCTCCAGCTCTGGAATCAACCACTTCTCTAAGAAAAATGCATAAATACCAAGAAGCAGAGTTCCATTTTCCCAAAAGTTTTCTTTTGATGACAATTTTTAGCCCTTTCCTTCCCCCATATAATCCCTAATAGTGTCTCAGTAGCTTTCCTCTTTCTAAAATTGTATGTAAGTAGGATCATACATATGTAAACTTTTGGGTCTGGCAACTTTAAAAAAAATCTATTTAAGATTCATACATGTGGGATCCCTGGGTGGCGCAGCGGTTTAGCGCCTGCCTTTGGCCCAGAGCGCGATCCTGGAGACCCGGGATCGAGTCCCACGTCAGGCTCCCGGTGCATGGAGCCTGCTTCTCCCTCTGCCTATGTCTCTGCCTCTCTCTCTCACTGTGTGCCTATCATAAATAAATAAAAATTTAAAAAAATAATAATAATTTCTTAAAAAAAAAAGATTCATACATGTTGGTTTTGAATCCATTGTTCTTTTTTATTGTTGTATAATGTTTCATTGTGTGGAATTGTTTGCTTATCATTTACTTGTTGAGGCCATGAGGGCTGTTTCCAGGATTTTACAATTATGAATAAAGCTGCTACAAATGTTCATGTATAAATTTTTGTGTAAACATAAGTTTTCATTTTCTTTGGGTGAATGCCTAGGAATACAATTGTTAGGTTGAATGGCAAGTGTATGTATAATTTGTTTTTTTTAAAAAGAAACTACTTTTTAAAGTGGCTGTACCATTTTGAATTTCTACTGGCGATGAATGATAGTTCCATTTATTCTGCATCCTAAATCCTGTGTTTTCTATTGTTTTGCTTTTAGATAAGGTCATTGTAATAGGTATGTAGTCATATCTCATTGAGGTTTCAATTTGCATTTCAATTAGCCATTTCATAAAGGCTAATGATGTTGAGCATCTTGTCATATGCTTATTTACCATCTATATATATTCCATGGTTAATATCTTTTCAGGAATTTTGCCCATTTGTATTGGGTTGTTTGTTTTCTTATTGTTGACTTTTAAGAGCTCTCTATATATTATTACTGTAGGTTCTTTATCAGATACTCAATTTTCAAATACATTCTGCTAGTCTATGTCTTGTCTTTTTATTCTCTTTTAGTGTTTTTCATAGAGCAAAATTATAATTTCAATGAAGTACAATTTTTCAGGTTTTTTTAATGGGTTGTGCTTTGGTATAATATCTAAAAGTTCATTACCAGATTCAAGTTTATAGATTCTCTCCTATGTTTTCTTCTAGAAGTTTTATAGTTTTATTTTTTATATTTACTTCTATGATCTATTTTGATTTATTTTGTGTAAAACATCTGTGGTATGTTTAAGGTTTATTTTTTGCAGATGGATATGACATTATTCTAGTATCATTTTTGAAGAGATTATTCTTTTTTAATAAATTGTTTTTGCATCTTTGTAAAAAATTCAGTTGGGTATATTTGTGTAGGTATAATTCTGGGTTCTATATTCAGTTCCATTGATTTTTTTGGTGCTTATTCTTTTGCTATACCACATTTCTTTGATTAATGTAGCTTTATAGTAAGTCTTAAATAGCCAGAAACATCCAACTTTATGTTCACTGTCTGAAATATTTCGATTATTCTATTTTCTATGTATTTCCATATGTACTTTAAAATCAGCTAATTGGTATCTTCTCAGTTGATCTCTATTTTATCAGATTGGAAGGAGTTGACATCAATATTGGGTTTTCCAATCTAGCAACATAATACATCTCTCACTCTCAATTTACTTAAATTTTGAAAATATTTTCCCTCTTGTTTTGTAGTTTTCATCATTTATGGACTTGATAGATGCAAATCTAAGTATTTCAACTTTGGTAATATTTTAAGTGGCATTTAAAAATTTTAAATTCAAAATATTTTATGCTTGTATATAGAAATATAGTAGGGATTTTTGTATATTGACCTATATCCCATGCCTTTCCTAAATTCGCTTATTATTTCTCGGCATTTATTTGTATTTTTTTGGGATTTTCTGTGTATTTAATCTCTTCCTTTCAATCTGTATGCTTTTCTTTGTTTTCTTTGCCTTATTATATCGATTATGAATTACATTAAAATTTTGAATAGAGGTACCGAGAGAGGCTATCCTTGCCTTGTTCCCAATCTTAAGGGAAAAGTGTTCAGTATTCAGCACTAGTTGTAGGTTTTATGTAGATAGCCTTTTATTATTCAGCATTTACTGAAGTTCTTTTTTGATGAGTGAATGTTGAATTTTGTCACATGCTTTTTCTCCCTCTATTGTCATAACCAAGTGTATTTCTAGTCAGTTAATAGAATAGACTTGATTGATTCTGAAACCGTGTAGTGTTTGTGTAGAACTGCGTTTTTTTGTTTTTTTGTTTTTCTTCTTTTAACATTTAACAGACTTTGCCAGTAATACCATCTGGGTATGAAGTTTAAAGTTATCAAATTACAAAATAAATTTCTTTAATAATAAAACACTACACAAGTCATCAATTTCTTCTTTAGAGGCAAGATTTTTTAGTATATATCTTGTAGAGTTGGTCCATTTCATCTACTTTGTCAAACAGATTCATGCAATATTTCCTTATTATGTATTTTTTAAATTTCCTTATTATATTTTTAATATACTCCTCAATAATGTTTCTCTTTGATTTCTGAAAAGTTTGTGTTGTTTTTCTCTTTTTATGATCAGTCTGCAAGATTTCTCAATTTCATTTATTTGAAAAGAACCAACTCTTGATTTTATTAATATTCTATATTATTTTTTCCAACTTCATTGATTTGTGCTCTTAATCTTTATTATTTTATTCCTTTTGCTATCTTTGTGTTTAAATTCCTCTAGTTTCTTAGGGTGGAAGCTATGATTATTTTTGGCATAATTTTTAAATTTTCTAGTGTAAATATTTGATGTTACCTATTTTCCTTTCAATAGTGATTTAGTTAACTTCTCTATATTTAAAATTTAATTTTTATTGATTAGTTCAAATAATTTTTTATTTTCTTTGAAACTTTCTTTTAGACCTATGGATTATTTAGGAGTCCATTGTTTAATTACAGCAAGTATTTTGGCATTTTCCAGGAATCATTCTGTCATTGATTTTTCTCTTTCTTTCTTTCTTTCTTTTTTTTTTTTTTTTTGGTGGTAAAATACACAAAAAATAAAATTTACCATCTTAACCATTTTTAAGTATACAGTTCAGTGTTATTTAATACACTTGTACAATCATCTGATTATCTGTCTCTAGAATTCTTTCCATCAGGAAAGTAAAACTGAAACTCTATACCTATTAAATGATAATACTCTTTCCCCCATTCCTCTCAGCCCCTGACAATCACCATTCTACTTTGTATCTTTATGATTTTGACTACTCTAAGCATATCACATAGATGAAGTTATAGGGTATTTGTCTTTTAATGACTGGCTTATTTCACTTACCATACTGTTTTCAAGATTCATTCATTCATGTTGTAACATGTGTCAGAATTCCTTTTCCTCTTTAAGGCTGAATAATATTCTACTGTAAGTATTACTACATTTTGATTATCCATTTGTCCATCACTAGACAGTTGGGTTACTTCAGTGTTTTAGCTGCTATGATACGCCACTATGGACATGGATGTACAAATCATTTTGAGACACTACTTCAGTTCTTTTGAGTATATATCTAGAAGTGAAATTCCTGGATCATATGCTAGTTCTCTTTTTAATTTTTTAGGGGAACTCTCATACTGTTTTCCACAGCAGCTGCATTATTTCACATTCCCCCAATGGTGCACAAGGGTCCCCAAACTCCACATACTGCCAGTACTTGCTATTTTCTGTTTTTATGATAGCAGCCATCCTAAAGGTGTGAAGTGGTATCTCACTTTAGTTTTGATTTGCATTTCCCTAAGATTAGTGATGTTGAGGATCTTTTCATGTGCTTATTGGCCATTTTTGTATCTTCTTTGGAGAAATATCTATTCAAAATCTTTGCCAATTTTTGAATCTGATTTTTTTGCTGTTGTTGAGTTTTAGGAGTTATCTATAAATTCTGGATATTAACCCCTCATCAGATATATGGTTCAAAAATATTTTCTCCCATTCTGTAGTTTGCCTTTTTACTTTGTTGATTATGTCTTTTGATACGCACAGAAAGTTTAATTTCCATGAAGTTTAATGACTATTTTTTCTTTTGTTGACTGTGTTTTGGTGTTGTACCCAAGAAATCAATGTAATGAAGTTTTGCCCCATGTTTTCACCTAGGAGTTTTTTACTTTTAGTTTTTACATATAGGTCTCTGATCCATGTTGAGTTAATTTTTGTATATGGTATTAGATAAGACCCCAACTTCATTCTTTTGCATGTGGGTATCCACAGTAGTGGAAATTCTAGTAAGAAAAATTTGGCAAGAAATAGAAATAAGAGACGCCCAAATTAGAAAGGAAGAAGCAAAATTATCTCTGTTCACAGATGATACAATCTTACATGTAGAAAGCCCTAAAGATTCTACACAAAGAAAAGAACAAATAAATGAATTAATCGAAGTAGCAAGATACAAAGTCAACACACAAAAATTAGTTGCATTTCTATATACTAACAAGGAGCAATCTGAAAAGAAAATTAAGAAAACAATTCCACTGACAATAGCATCAAAAAGAATAAATAATTAGGAATTAACTGAGGGAATGAGAGACTTGTAATGACAACTACAAAACATTGCTGAAATAATTTATAGGAGACATAAGTAAATGGAAACATATTTCATGTTTATGGATTGGAAGACTTACTATTGTTAAGGTACCCATGCTACACAAAGCAATGTACAGATTCCATGAATTTACTATCAAAATCCCAATGGTGTTTTTTTGTAGAAGGAGAAAAACTCATCCTAAAAGTCATATGGAATCTTAAGGAATGCTCTCCCAGTTCTGTACCACAAAGAGACTCTCAGAATTTTCTCAGTCTTTTCTGTAAACATATGGTCAGTGCACTTCTCTGTTGTACCTGTGTATATGGATCTGCTGTCCCCGTAAGTTTGCAAGTTATTTGTGGTCAGGGATGTCACCACATGGTAGTTATAATTTATTATGCAACTAGGTATTGATATTTTATACTTGAGATTAGGAATAGACAACACACATTCGTTAGTACCATGCTCTTTTTTAGAGTAAGACAAAAAGAAGTCCAGAGCCTAAAGAATGAGTGTTCCTTTGTATAAAATGAGAAATTTCAGTAATTCTTATAGAACTATACAATCCATAGTCCATGGTATTTAGTTTGATTATATTTTCCATCTTGTTTTGAAAGAATTTTATGTATGTTTTCTGACACTGATGGTATTTTTCTATTTTCTTGCTATTTTCAGTTGATTGTTGTTCAGATTTCCTCAAACTACCTATATCCTATTTTATCTTTTATATATGCAGATGTTATATATTTCACTTGGCTAGGTGTCATCATTTTATTTATGAAAAAAATAGATTTATACATTTTATTTTTATTTAGAAAATAAGAATTTTGGTCTATACCTGTTAAATTTCTTTTGAGCAATATAGTGATAAAGTTAAAATACAACATAATTCCTAGAATTGGGGATTTTTAGTATACATATTTTCTTTCTATAACACTTGAAAATAATATAACTCTTCATTACAAAAGGCATTTCTACTATAGGGTGGGAATCAGTGGGGTGTAGACTTCCATTTTCACAAGAGAGTTATATCTTCGTGTATCTTCACTGAATGTTTCCTAATCAGGAGATTGGTCAGTTCATATCTGTCTTTTGATTAGGCCTCAGTGGACTGAGAATAAGATTAAATCTTGATAGTAGCATCACTTATTCCAAACAGTGAAGTTCAAGTTTATTTTTCTGGTTTTTCATGTGACAGAAGACAAAGAAACATAAGAACAAATATAATAGTCTGGAATCAAATGGGAGTTAGAAGTTGGTTCATTTTAGCAGTATGAACTTGAGAGATTTACAAAGGGTCTGAAGGATGGGTTTACATTTCTCTAAATTATATGTCCATATTTTTTCACATTGACATATGCAATAATACATCTGTGGAGTTTTATGATCATAGAAAACAAGTAGAAACAAAACTAGTTGAGCAAAGACCTTTATTACTCTTCAGGGCTATTTAACTAAGTAACATTTTCCTATGTATGCAAATAAAGATACCGACTGTAGAAAACCAAATAAGGCAACATAAGGCCACTAGCATAATAATACTATTAAATATAATAATATTATTAAAATACTATGACAGTGGAATTCCTGTTAATTTCTAGTTTTGTGGCAAAATTGCCTTGAAACCTCAAAATGTAGGTGAAGACTGCAGGGCTAACAATTTTCATGATTAATGTTGAGAAGATAAGAACCACAAAATCAATACTGACTACAGTTTTATTTTTATATATAAGCCAAATTGGACTTCTACATACAAAAAATTATGAGACTAACTTTTAACACATGGAAATCTGTACATTGCACAAGTTATTTTGAGGTGATAAAGGGTTTTGCAAATGCTGTCAAATGAAATATGCATTTCCAACTGCTACTAGGATGACCAAATATATTCTTGTATGTACAATGTGTCTTGTAGTCACTTAAAATTGTTAATTGTCTCAGGCAAGACCTTAATGATACAAGCGACAGTTTTAATTGGACTTGGCTTTTAAAAAATCCAGCTGCTGCTGTCGGTTCAGTAGAAACATCACTAACCATATAGGTTACTCTCTCATCATTTTATACATCGAAAGGAGCCACATGCAAGCATTCTTGACGGTATAGTTCATGCCTAAAATGAATCTGAAGATGATGAAAAATTTGGTGTATGTATTAGGACTCAATGTAGGTAAGAGAAAACCCTCAGGTATTTTAAGTATAAAACTTTAATATAGGGGATTATATATATATATATATATATATTACTTTATATGTATATATGTTAAGTAAATAGAAGTAAGGTCTAGACCAGACCTACAGATGATTTCTAGAATGCTCTATAACTTACTTGCATACGAGCTATTCCCTTTGAAACTGAGTTGGAAGTTTTGATTTCAAGAACACTCATCTATAGTTATGATCCTTGGATTAGTAGATTATTGCTGCAACTTCCTGTCGATACTAGCAAACTGGTCTGGCATAGAGATGAGATGCAGGAAAATCTCACGTCTCCATAACTTTACTTGCTAGCTAAAACTGGCCAAAACTGTCAGGAAGATGGGCTGACTTGCATCTCCCAAAAAAGACAGATTGAAGTCCTAATCTGTACTGCATCAAAATATGACTTTATTTGGAAATAGGATCTTTGCAGGTGCAGTCAAATTAAGATAAGGTCATTAGGGTGGGTGCTAATCCAAAAGTGAATATTGAGAAACAGACAGACATGCACAAAAGGAAGACAATGGTAAAGACACAGTGAGAATATCATATGAAGATGGAGGTAGAGATTGGAATTATGCTGTCACAAACCAAGGGGAATGTAACAATTGACAGCACCAGAAGCTAGGAAAAGTCAAAGAAGCATTCTCTCCTATAGACTTCTAGAGCATGGTCCTACTGCCTCCTGGATTTTAGACTATGACACTTCCAGAACCATGAGACAAAATGTTTTTCTTATTTTAAGATACTCAATTTTTGGTACTTTATAATGCAGCTCTAGAAAACTAATACAATGGTCTACACCTGTCTTCTGCTTTCAGATGATGAAATTGCACTTGATAATACAGAACCTTATTTGCATCCAGAATCCTAGTTGCAAGGATGACCATAAAATAGAATGTCTGTAAAATTCCACCTATTGCAGCACAATGATATATTCCAAAATGAGGCTGGAAAGGAGGCCGAGTGATTTAATTTGTATTGTCCACTGTAGCCCACTATTTTGCAAAATTATCAACAAATAAAAGTGTAGAACCACGAACTATTTTAGTATTCCTAATTCTGTCATACTTTTTTTCCATTAGATAGTTTTTTGTTCTTTTTTTTTTTTTTAATAGAATCAGGATATTGTAGTAGAATTGGTACAGGAAGGAATCAGTGATGGAAGTATGGGACAAATATATATTGATAATACTTTCCTAAAACCTCATTTTGTAGAGAGAAGCATTGAGTATACAATAATAATTCAGACATGTTTTCAGCCAGAATAAAGCTCATAGATGACTCATCAGTGCATTTGATTTAGGAAATGTGTTTCAGTTGGATTTGTGGCAAAGAAAAATCTCTTCATCAATTAAAAAGAACAGAGAGAAAGAATTGTAGGTTATTCTAATTTCAGACATAAGATATTTAGAAAAGCCATGTTATTTGTTTGCCACTGTGGAAGTAGGTATTTAGGAAGAAAACCTATCCAGATCTGTAAAAGCAAATTGAGAGCAGCAGGCTCGATAGGGCACTTATTGAACAATGGCTCTAATGAGGCAGCACCATGCAGTTTTGGAAAGGCTTAATGTAGTAAGAGGTGATAAACAAATGGTAATATCCACATATTTATTAAGAATTGGGTGAAGAATAAATAAGAAAAGTAATATTTCACATTGAATGGGAAATATAAGAACCTGAGATGATAGAGATTGATTTGAATTGATGTGTGTGTGAAGTGTGGGTAGATGGAGGCTTTGGCCTGGGGAATGAGAAAACCAGAGATTGCAATAGAAGAATGAATATACTAAGGAGGTAAACACTAGAGTTCTTTTATTGTTTCTCCCCTTCCACTCCCTAGAGATGAACAATGCTTATGTCTCACATCTATGATGACCTAGGGTTCTGATCTAGACATTCTCAGGAATAAATTCAGAAGTTACGGAAGCCCTGGTATAAAGTGCTAAAATGGACTGGTATGGACCAAGTAATTAAGAGCAGTCAGGTTCCCATTCTTCCTGCTCCAGAATCCAAGGTCTGGTACATTGCAATCTAAGATATATCTCTTCTGATATTACTTTTTCATAGGAGGAAAAGGTAAAGCCATTATCTGAGAAGTTGTTTTGTAGGTAAGAGCTAGCTGTGATCTTCTGGTGATTTGGCTCACTATGACAAGGCTTATGCATTTTCTACCCCATACTCCCTGGGTTTTGGAGATAAATAACATGCATTGTCAGAATTATTGATATTTCTGAGGATGGGGACCTCATAAGCTAAATAACAAGACATTTAAAAACTTGTAAAATTAGAACAACACATTGGAATATGTAGTTCAACTGAATCAGAAATATTAGAACAGATGCATGAAAGGTTTAAAACTGTGCTAATAGAATTCACAGTAAGAAAGGGAGGATATTAGCTATGTGTAACAAGAAAAAGTAAAGAAGGGATCCCTGGGTGGCGCAGTGGTTTGGTGCCTGCCTTTGGCCCAGGGTGCGATCCTGGGGACCCGGGATCGAATCCCACGTCGGGCTCCCAAGTGCATGGAGCCTGCTTCTCCCTCTGCCTGTGTCTCTGCCTCTCTCTCTCACTGTGTGCCTATCATAAATTAAAAAAGAAAAGAAAAGAAAAAGTAAAGAAAAAAAGGCAGAAATATTAATTATGAAAAATAATGGTTAGATAAAGAAGTATTCTAATTAAGAGTCTTTTCAGCTTTTTGTGCAAATTTCAAAGATTCTTCTAAAAGTTATATGGAAGAGAATTACCTGGGCATTACTGTGCTGAGTGGTCAAGAGGCATTTGTCACATCCAATGCTATCATTTATTATAAAGCTATTGTAATTAATGATGTGGTATTAGTGCAAAGACATATAAATTGGCCAATGAAGCAAATTGCAGAGTGAGAAACAGTATCACAGATAATGGAGTATGACATATGACAGAAGTGGTATGAGAGAGACGTGGGAAAGAAGGAGTGTTCTTTAACTGGAAGTAGAAAAAAGGTTATTCACAAAAAGAGAACATTATATACTGACCTCAATAATCAACTTCAATTGGATTAGACACTTAAAAATAAAAAAATAATTTTAAAAACTAGAAAAGATTTCATTAAAAGGAAAATACAAGCACTGGCAATAAAATAAAAGATTAATTAATTTTAATATATAAAATTAAAGTCTAGTTCCTTCACTGCTCTGCTTCTGCCCTACTTCTCTGGCCTCATTTTCTTCTCATATTTCTCACATTGCAACATTCCCTCTTTGTCTTTGTATTATTGCATTACACTTTTCTCCAGAGACTCTTTTCTTCATTTTCCAACCCAGAAAATTCCCATTGCACTCAGAAAAATAAAACATGTTTAAGCTCATAATCTACATTTGATGTCAGTAATAATTTTTCTGCTGTATCTCAGTATATTCCGAAAAATATAGAAAATTAGAGTATATAAAATATGGAATGCAACTGATATTATAATTGTGGTCTTTTAAGAAGAAAAAATGTAAGCAATTAAAAATATTGAAGTTCTATAGTGGAAGTTGTTGAAAAAGAATCATAGTGTCATCTATGATATTACTAAAATGCATAGGATCTCATTAATAAGCAATAATAGTTGAGGATCTTAAAGGAACCAGAAATGTGGAGGCCATTTTACTTAAGAATGCTTTCTGATTCAAATGCAGAACTTCTGCAAGGTTCTAAAACAAGTTTTCTCAGCAGTCATCAAACAGTACTTGTCAAACAATCTTTACCAAATGATATAGGAAACAAAACAAAACAAAACAACCCCAAAATGAAACACAACAAAAAACAACCCACCCACCCCCCACCCCCCCCGCAAAAAAACAGCTGTTCTTCAGAAGAAAAGTCTGTCTTTTCTCACAAGGGCATATGATTTTATTAATAAATATGATACAATGCTTCAAGTGAGTCTGCTGATAAATGCCTTGAATGTTAGGTTTAAATGCACCCTAATATTTTAATATCATTGTGCTACATTTGACTAGATTTACAAAACAACAAGCAAATGTAAATTGACAGGCAACAAGGTAAGGGCTTGAAATTGAAAACGTATTTTCAAATATTGAAGATTTAGAACTAAATTGGGTGTGTGGACCAGAAAAAAAGTCTGGGAGAAATCACCCCTGAGGATACTGAAGTGATGACACAAAGTGCAGTATGCAGTAAGCCCTTTCCTCAACAAAATAACTATTTAACTGAAAAAAAATATTTTAAAAAGTCACTTGAAATATTCTTAAGGGCATAGAGGCAAATGAAGAAACACTCATTAAATGAAATCTGCTGTATCTTGGTAAGAAGAGTAAGATACTGGCATCTGAGCTTGACTCTCTTCCCCTCCCTACCAGAACTCAGTCTAGGGCTATAATTTTAACTCAGGAGGTACAAGCCACCAGAATGTCTCATCTTCCCAATTCTGTGTTGGAGAAGCTTGATTCCTACTGAGTGTTGTTAGAAGACTGAGGTTGTCTTTACTCATCCAGTTCCTTCTCATAGAAAGGGAAACTTTACTCCAGGCACAGCAGGCTGAGAATACTGAGAGCCTGATTGCCCCAGCTTATTTATAGGGCTGAGTTTCCAAACCAGAAGCGGCAATATGAGAAGACCAAGGGCCACACCTTCCCCCATTGCCCACTTGTAGAGCAGAGATGTCACTCCAGGGCAAGGGAACCACTGGTTCTGTCTCTCGTTACTGTGTTGTTGCAAAGAGGTTCTGCCTGGGAGAGAGGCATCATATTAGGATAAAGAGCCCCCCAGCTCTGTCTAAGGAGACTGGCTTGTTTAGATCAGAGCATAGAGAATTCCAGGACTGTGGGTATCTTAGTAGAGATCGATGGAAATCTTAATGGAGATCAATTAAGAAAATGCTTGTAGCTCCATGCTACTAGTAGAAACAAATAGAATAGTAAGGCAGCCAGAAGTTTAGCAAAGAGAACCAGGGAAGGAGATAGCCAAGAAGAACCTCCTAGGATTAGTCAAACCTGAGGATTGGGAAGTCTGAGTGCACGCAATAGTCTGTAAGCACCCAGTAATAATCAAAACCAAATATGGGACAGACTTGAAAATATTCCCAAGGTGCACACTGACACAAGAGACTTAAGGAAACAGATTTACACCCAGATACATCTTAACCATAATTTTTGAAGTGAAAAATAAAGGGATATCTTGAAAGCACCGAGAGAAAAGTAACTCATTGTGTTCAAAAGAACCATAGTAAATTAACAGCAGAGTTTTTACCAGAAGTAATAAGGCCAGAATGCAGTGGAATGACATATTCAAAATGTGAGAGTAAAAACTATTGACTGATTATCTTATATCTAGCAAAACTATCTTTCAAAAATGAAGATGAAATACATTCCCAGTTAAATAAAAGATGAGAGAATTTGTTACCGGTTCTGGCTTATCATATTTAAAGAGATTCAAATTGAAAGCAAGCAACATCAAATAGTAATATTATATCAACATGAGTAAACAAAGAATTGTAATGAGGGTAATTATGCAGGTAATTATAAAAGACAATATGACTGAATATTATCCTTTTTTCCCTTTTTTTCTTACCTGATTTAAAAAGCAATTTCATGAAATATATATATATATATTTACACATATATATAATTATATTGACAGGCTTAGACCATTTAGATGTAATTTATTGGACAGTAACAACACAAAGGATAAAAATAGGGACAAAACTGTTGGAGTAAAGGAAAGGACATAAAGAAGTGACAAAATATTATAACTCAAATCCATAAAAATAAATCAAGGGAATCAGAAACAGTAAATAAAATTAATACAACAAACTATAAATACAAGCTTGTTTTCCTTTCTTCTCTATGTTTAATATGTAAGATTTTACAAGGTAATTTTAACAGTGCATTGTTCAGTTTGTAACATATATGGAAGCAACATGAATGATGATACTAACACAAATGAGGGAGGGAATGGAGCTATATAGGAGTAAATTTTTTACTGTAATAGAGTTAGTATGAATCTGAAGTATATTTTGGTTATTTAAAATGTGTATTGTAAGCTCTAGGGCAAACACTAAAATGATTCAAAAATATGATTAAATATTATTCGTAGAATTAAAATACTATACCAAGAAATCTCTATCTCGTACAAAGTAGGCAGTAAGGAGTAACAGAGAAAAAAAATATATGAGACGTATAGAAAACAAAAGGAAAATGGCAGAAATACATCTAATTATATCAATAATAACAATGAATGTGAATAGATCAAACAATACAATTAAAAGAGAGTATGATATTAAAAACAAAAACACAAGGCCTGACTTTATCCTGTTGATAGGACATTTATTTTATTTTATTTTTTTGGAGTTTCAAGCTTTTATTTAAATTCTAGTTCATTGACATATAGTGTAGTATTAGTTTCAGGAGTAGAATTTAGTAATTCATCACTTACATGTAATACCCAGTGCTCATCATAAGTGCCCTCTCTAATACTTATCACAAAATAAGTCAGAGAAAGATAAATACCATTGATTTCACCCATATAGAAATTTAAATTAGGATATATATATATATATATATATATATATATATATAAAAGATTTTATTTATTTATTCACAGGAGACACAGAGAGAGGCAGAGACATAGACAGAGGGAGAAGCAGGCTCCCTACTGGGAGCCCAATGCGGGATTGATCACAGGACCCTGAGATCATGACCTGAATCAGAGGCAGATGCTCAACCACTGAGCCACCCAGGCATCCCGGGAATATATTTTATTTTTTCCAGGAATATTTTTTAGATTCAAATATATAAATAGCTGAAAAGTAAAAGGATGAAAAAAGATAGATCATGCAAATAATAACCATATGAAAGCTGGAGTATCTATAATGATATCAGAAAAATACTTTACTACAGAACTTATTACTAAAGAATAAGAACACTTAAAATGATAAAAGAGTCAATCCATTAGGAAGATATAACAATTATAAACATAAATGCACCCCAACAGTAGAGTCCCAAAATAAATGAGGCATAAACTGACAAAATTGAAGGGAGAAATAGGCAATTCAACAATAAAATTGGAAGACTTAAATATGCAACTTTCAGTAATGGATAGAATAACTAGGCAGAAGTTAACAAGAAAATAAAAGACTTGAACAAAATGTAAATCAACTAGTTCTGACATATATCTCTAGAACACTTCACAACAGCAAAATAAACAGTCTTTTCAAGTACATTTGAAACATTTACAGGATAAGCCATATGTTAGACCATAAAAAAAGAATAATCAAAAAGAATCAAAATCAGTATATGTACTGTAATTGATATGGAACTATATGAGAAATCAATAACAAAAGGAAAGTTTGTAAATTCATAAATATGTAGAAATTAAGCAGCATACCCTTGTATAATCGATGACTCAAAGAAAGATATGACATACCAAAACTTAGCGAATGTGGCTAATCAAGCACTCAGAGGAAAATTTGTAGTTATAAACTTTGTATGATAAAAGGATGAATAATCTCATATCAGTCAGCTAACTTTCTACCTTAGGAAACTAGAAAAGAAGAGCAAATTAAACCCAAAGCAAGCAGATAAAAGGAAATGAAAAATTATAACAGAAATAAATGGAAGAAAGATAAAATGATAGCAAAAACCAATATAACCAAAAGTCAATTAATTGAAAAGATCAAGAAAATTGACAAACCTTTGGCCAGACTGACCTAGTTAAAAAAAAAGAGTAAAGAATTAAATTCAGATATTAAACAGGAATATCACTACCAACCTTATAGAAATTGAAAGCATTAAAAGGGAATACTATGACCAACTATAGGCCAATGAGTTAGATAAGTGAAATGGACAAGTTCCTGTAAAGACACAAAACAATGAAATTGATTTTAAAAGAAATAGAAAATCTGAAAGACTTATAACAAGTCAAGATAATGAATTAGTTTTAAAAAAATTTCCACCAAGAAAAGCCCAGACCCAGATGGCTTCACTAGTGAATTTTAGCAAACTTTTAAAGATGATCAGTTCTTCACAAACTCTTCAATTAACAAAAATGAAATGATGTTTCCCAACTCATTCTTTGAGGCCATTAAAGCTCAAGTATCAGAGACGCCTGGGTTGCTCAGTGGTTGAGCGTCTGCCTTCCGGTCAGGGCATGATCCCGGGGTTCTGGGATTGAGTCCCCGCATCAGGCTCCCCGCATCAGGCTCCCCGCATGGAGCCTGCTTCTCCCTTTGCCTATATCTCTGCCTCTCTTTGTGTGTCTCTCATGAATAAATAAATAAAATCTGAAGAAAAAATTAAGGCTCAAATATCAGAATCAGACAAAAACATTACAAGAAAATTATGATAAAGTACTTTCATAAATACTGACGCAAAAAATATGCCAAAAAAAAAGGTAAACCAAATCCAGGTGCATATAGAAAAGATTATGCAACATGACCAAGTGGGATTTATCTCTGGAATACAAAATTTAATATCTAAAAATTAACCAGATAGTATACTATATTGATAGAAAAAGGACAAAAAATACATGGTCATATCAATAGATACAGAAACAGATTTGACAAAATCCAATACTTTCTCATGAGGAAACACTTAATAAAATAGGAATAAGAGGAAATTTCCTAAACCTGATATAGGACATTTACAAAAAAAAAAAAAGAATACAACTGAGATCATACCTAATGGTAAATACTGAATACCTTCTCCTTAAGATTAAGAAGAAAACAAGTATATCCATTCTTGCCATTTCTATTGAATATTTCACTTTAGTTCTAGCCTGGGCAATTAGGCAAGAGAAAGAAATAGAAGGTATCAAAAGTGAAAAGGAAGAAGTAAACTATCTTTACTTGATGGTAACAATCTTATATATAGAAAATCCTAAGAAATAGATTTTAAAATACCAGAACAATAAATTCACCATAAAGAATATAGATATACAAATATTGATTGTATTTCTATATACTAGTAATGAAAAATCTGAAAATGAAATTAAGAAGACAATTTTATTTACAATGACGCCAAAAAGAATTTAATACTTAGAAGTCAATTTAACTAGTGCGCGACTTGTACACTGAAAACTGCAAAGCACTGTTAGAGAAGTCTAGTTAAATGGAAATTTACCCATTGTTCATAGATCTGAAGATTTAATGTCAAAATTGCAATACTACCCAAACTGTTCTATAGACTTGATGCACTCCTTATCAAATTTCTTGCTGCAAAATTTTCTGCAAAACTTCTGCAGAAATCCACAATTGATCCTACGATTTGTATGGAAATGTAAAGAAAACAGAAGAGCCAAAACAATTTTGAAATGGAAGAATAAAATTGGAGCAAATAAAAAAAGAAACTACAGAGCTACAGTGTTAAAGACAACGTGAGATTCACTACCAACATGAGATACATATCAATGGAATCAAATTTAGAGTCTAGAAATAAACTCATATTGTTAAAGCCGTTTAACTTTTAACTAAGGTGAAAAGACTGCATTGGGAACAAATAGTATTTCAAGAAATGGTGCTGGGACAACTGACTATGAACATATAAAATCATGAATTTGAATCCCCATCCTGCACAAAAATTAGCTCAAAATGAATCATACACCTAAATATAAGAAAAACAATGATGAAACATTTAGAAGAAACATAAAACATTTATGACATGATTAAGTAATACGACATCAAATGCACGAGCAATAACAACAAAAAAGCTAAATCAGAGTACATCAAAAATAAAAACCTTCATAATGCAAATGATACCATCAAGGGAGTGAAAAGGCAACTCACAGAATGGGAGGAAGCATTTGCAAATCATATATTTGATAAAGAACTTATATACAGAATATATAAACAACTATTTGAATTAAATAATCAAAAATGACTCAATTTAAAAATATCAGTGAGGGTGACAAAACATGAGAAACACCTAACTCTGGGAAATGAACGAGGGTTAGTGGAAGGGGAAGTGGGTGGGGTGTTGGGGTGACTGGGTGAAGGGCACTGAGGGGGGCACTTGGCGGGATGAGCACTGGGTGTTATGCTATCTATATGTTGGCAAATTGAACTCCAATAAAAAATAAAAATAGGCAGAGGATTTAAAGAGATATTTCTCAAAAAAAAAAAAAAGATAGACAATGGGCCAATACACACATGAAAACATACGTATCGTTGATCGTTAGGGCAATCCCAATCTAAGCCACAATGAGATACCATATCACACTTGCTACCTGGCAATTTCCAAAAAGTCGAACAATAACAAGTGTTGGAGAGAATATAGAGAAATTGGATCCTTATACATTGGTACTAGGAATGTACCACTGAGCTGACACTGGAACGTACTGAAAATATTAAACATAGAGTTCCCATACGTCCCAGCAGTTCTACTTTTAGGTATGCAACCAAGAGCCTGAACACATATACCCATACAGAAACATGCTGCACACATGTTCATAGAAGCATTATTTATCACTGAGCCATGAATGATAAATAACCCAAATTTCAACTAACCACTGGATAAACGATGTGGTATAGTTGCGTTATGGAACATTCAGCAATGAAAAGTAATGAAGTACTGATACGTAGTACAACGTAGATGAGTCTTGAAAGCATTATGCTAAGTGAAAGAAAGTTCCAAACCTGAAAGGAATTTCAGAATTCACAGAAACCTGTGATATCTGTGGTTATGGTTTACTACAGCAAAAGGATACAGGTTAAAAATTAGCCAAGGGGAAAAGCTCATGGGGTGGAATTTGGGAGAAGTACTCCTATTTGTTTGTGTAAGCACATGGAGTATCACCAGTTATGAATGCCCACCTGAATCTTGGTGTTCAGAATTTTTTGTGGGCTCCGTTACCTAGGAGTGCTTGATTGACTGACTAAGCCCTCTAGGTGTGACCCAGAAACTTTTACCCTAAATCACATTATTATGCTATCCATCCTGGCCCAAGCCTTCCAGGCAAACATAGACACTCCTAGCAAGCATGACATTTTAGAGGTTTCCTCCTGGAAACAGAGGACAAAGGCCAGACCTCTTCTCAGGCAAGATGGCCTTCTTTGCTACATGATCTTTTTGCATTTTATTTACAAGACATAGGTCCATTCCAGTCTCTGCTCCACTCTCTCATCTGCCTCAGATTCCTCCTCTTCTGTACTCAGTGAATGAAAATGTTCCCTTTGTAGAGATGCACTCATTAAATAGGCATAAAGCAGAGGTCGTAATGGTGTGTAATCCCGGTATTGCTCATAGCTGTCACAGAGAGATCAGAGCAGGACTCCTGAGATTGTCCAGGTTTATTCGATTTATGTTATCCTTGGACATTGTGGCCATTGCGCTAATCCAGGTGGCAGTGCTTGAAACTATGTATTGTTTAAGCACTTTGAGGAGTTAATATAAACCAATTTTAAAAATACATTAAAATTATATCAACATTGATTTCAAAGGTGATATATGAATATGTCAAATCCCACTTTCATATCACGGATTTTTTTCAATTTGGGGGGGCATTAGCATTCTCACATCAAGACTATTCTAACATATTCTAACACTCAAGCTCCAACCCCATGGTCACTCTCCGCTGTGTTCAGAGCTCCCCTAACTGCAGTGGACACATAACAAACATCCACAGGATTCCTGGGCAGAAAAGAATGTTCATTTCTCTTGTGATTAGCATCTTTCTTTTCCTTCTCTGATTGTTCTAACCTTATTTCTCACAAGCGTCTATTCCAGTTTCATGGGGGGTGTTTTCTTTTGATCCACCTCATCTGGAAATTTCTGCTCCATGGTCCCGCCTTTCCCACATAGACACACCTAAGCTTGTGAGGTCAGGCCTCTTTATGGTCCCATTCCACATTATCTCAAAAATACTAGAAAGCAAAAAAAAAAAAAAAAAAAAAAAAAATACTAGAAAGCACCTCAGAGATCTTATTGTATCCCAGAGAAATGAAGTGACTTGTTCAGGTCATTGTGTTCTTGAACTCAGATATCTGGCCTTAAGACCAGTTATTTTTCTACAACAGGAATTTCTTCAATTCCAAAATAGAGCAAAAATGGAGCAAAAATTGCTTAGAGAGATGGCTCCAAGATTAATAATAATTAGGCACTCACACATGGCAAAAATACTCCGTGAACATTTTTCTTTCTTTTGTTCTAAAGTTTTTTTTCTGTAAACGAGTGCTTTTCTGTATGGGCTTGACATGGTCCTGGAAGACACGGTTTCAAGAAAATATAACTTTCTTTATCACGCTATCATATTGATGTTTCTTCTGTTCTCAAAATTTTGCCTGCTTCTTATAAAGTGGCAGGAAGGAGAATATATTTCTTACAGTTTAGCAGCTTGTGGTTTAATTTACCACATTTTAAGGAATTCTCCTAGTAAATTTGTAATTGAGTAAACTATATTTTAAAATTTAATATATAAAATATGAACATTTTATGAACAAACCAATTAGGCCTAATACATTTTTATGCTTCTAAATTAACAAAATTGCTTTAGATATACATGAAATGCTGAAAGTACACATTACATTTGTTTCTATCTTGAAATATCTTTGACTATAATAAAAAAAGGAAAGATTTTTGGTGGCTTCAAATCTTTGTAAATTAAATCTCTATTCTTATGGGATCCTAATTCCTATCTCAGACATTCTAAAGCGAGTAAACACATGCTTTTTCCTTCCTATATGCAAAAGAAATGGCATAGATGGTAAAGGAAACTAGTGTTTAAACCCCTGACATTTTTCCCACCACTTTTAGGATCTAATCTATACTCTGTATCATAGTTTATAAAGTCCAAAATCATTTGACCACTGCTTTTTGTTCTGACCGTGAGCCCTTTTGAACTCCTTACTCTAGTCAGACTAACAAACGTTTGTTTTTCTAAGAATAGTTTGGTTTGTCTCATGGAAAGCCCTTTGTGCATACAGTTTTCTCCATCTGAGATACTCCTTTCTCACCCTCATGATTTAGACATGTTGCTTTCATGTCACAGGTCCTGTTACATGGGAAAAATATCATCAAGTACCTCTCAGAATGATGAATGAATAGGTGAATTGGCAGATGCGTGAGCGAGTGATATAGAGAACATTTAGTGATGAGAGCAGCCCACACTCTGCTCTATCCTTCTGGCATTTTTGAGTTGGCAGAGACCAAGGCTACAAAAGGTGATGAAGGGAGGGATGTGGGAAGACAGACTAAAGAACTGGAAGATTTGTAGCGCTGGGTGAGGATGAGAGGAACAGACCAACACCTGGAAGATCTCATACATACCTAGGCCTTGCAGAGCCCTTTGCACCAACCCCTAATATTCTTTCATTTTTCACCATCTTGCTATATATCAGCATACCTGGTATTTTTCTTAGCAGATTTTTCTTTGTTTCTCTGTTATGTCCTGGAAGGTCATAAATCCTTTGGGCAATGCTAGTTTAAACATTAATTTGTCATGTCCATTTCTAAACCCTTCTGTCTCCTCCTCCTACCCCTGCTTCAATGTACCGCTGTCTGGATCTGAACATGGCTAAGTACTCTGTGGGGCATCTGTTTACTGTTATAAAAAACTCTTGCTTTTATCAAGCCATTTCCCATCTCACTTCAAGAAGATCAAGGTTTAAGAAAGTTTCCCCTTGTATTTAGGCTCTCTTTGCCACAATCACCAAAGGATTAGGATGCATTTTATTTATATCTTTCCACAATTGTCATTAAGTTCTCCTTCCCTAGGTTTTTCTGTAATCAAGTCTGTTTCTTCTACTACACTTGTTCTCTAGCATGTTTAGTTATCTTGCTAAACCATATTTCTCTTAACTTGATGAATAGTCACTAGGGAAGGTGGGTGAGCTGGCCGCTCTGCTTGGATAAAGCGGGGTGGATGCTAATGAGGACTGAGCAGAATGTGGATGGAAGGAGAAGCAGTGTGTTTGGGTTTCTTCCATGGCACTGAGAATGTGTTTACCTTGGATCCATGCCCTTTGGTCAGGGCCCTGTCAAGTCCCACCTTTTCATGCAACCTTCTCTGCTTATTCTAGTTTGAAGTCTCTTTTTGATCTCCTGTAGGACTAAAGCCTATGCAACTTAATTCATGGTGTCTATTTTAGAATTTTTATTAATATATCCTTACCTAGTCCCTTCGGCTAGACTGTGTATCCTCCATAATAACGTGATCTTCATGGTTAGGGTGATGCCTCAAATATATTTTTTACCTCTAACGATATCTAAGATGATTTTAGATACAAATATAAAATGCCCCCTAATCTGTAAAATAGAAAAGGACTTAGGTAGGTTAAAAATACATGTTTATTAAGCACCTATTATATCAGTATTTTTCTGGAATGCAGTGAAAACCCTGCTCTTAAGGAACTGAAACCTATTTTGGGGAAAGATATAGCACCCAGTTTAAAAGTACAAAAAATGTGCTTTAAAGGCATTCAGAAAATGAGTTCCAAATTTGAAATGGTTGTTATCCAGAGACTTATAGATAAGGCCTTGAAACATGAGTAGGATTTGATGGGGGGAAAGAGAGGAGGCACATTCTATGCTGAGGAAATAGATTTTCCTACAAAGTGTTTTCAGTAGAAACATAGTTTTGGTTTTTTAAAAAGATTTTATTTATTCATTCATGGGAGACATAGAGAGGCAGAGACCCAGGCAGAGGGAGAAGCAGGCTCCATGCGGCAAGCCCGATGCGGGACTCAATCCTGGACCCCAGGATCCTGACCTGAGCCAAAGGCAGACGCTCAACCACTGAGCCACCCAGGTGTCCCAGAAACATAGTTTTAAAGAATATTATTAGTCACTTAAATGAAAGGATTTTGTGTGTAAATATGCCTAGAGAGTACTGAGCTAAGAGTTCTTATTGTATTTATTGTATGATTTCACACAGTATTTCTTATTATGATAATATGAATCTTTAAGACCAGTGCAAAGAAAGCATTTTCATAATTTAATTGATTTTGAAACCATTATTTCCAAAGGTATCTTGGGACTACTGTTCCCTAGAGCACACTTTAGGAAATGATGAGCTGGATGAAAGACTCCCAAGACATGAACATATGTGGGATGTTTTATGGACTCTTCAATAGCTTGTGATAGCCAATTCATAGTAACTTTTTGGGGGGAGTAATAATTAAATAAGTATTGATGTAATTATAGGTTGGAACATAGTAAAAGGCCTAATTTTAATCTTCCTTCCTAGGTTATGGAAAGGCAACAAAGATTTTTGAGGATCAGAGTGAGGTTATTCAAATAATGTACAGGAATAATAATATAGGAATATAACTCTGGTTTAAATGTGAAGAATGCATTGCAGAAACCAAACATTTATGACAGGAAACCCAATTAGGAGGCTAGTACAGTAGAACAGGTGAAAGATAATGAGGAGATGAACTAACACAGGGGCAGCAAGTGTAGCATGGAAAGGACAGATAGGAGGCATCATAAAAATAGAATAGGCAGACGTGTAAAAGATCGCTCACCTTTAAAAAACTATTAATGAAATTCACTGCATTAATAGATTAAGGAGGAAATCTGCAATCATCTTGACTATATTAGCAATTATTATGTAAAATTCAATACTTATTCCTGCTTTGAAAACACAGAGAAAACACTCTTAGAGTAAATGTGGAATGGATGTAAACATTTTTAACTCAATAAAGAGAGTTTACCAAAAGCCTATAGAAAATAGGCTATTTTATGGTCTTACATTAAAGCCATTTTTATTGTAGTTAAGATTTATTGACGGTCTTAGCCTATGAATAAGATAAGAAAAGATTAAAATAAATAGGTCTGGGAAACAAAGGTACAAATTTGTGGGTAATATGATCTTCTATATATAAAATCTCCCTAATATTTAGACATATTGTGAGAATAAACCTAATTAATATAGGATGGTAATTTACAGCTTTCTAAATGCTAAAATTTATAGCATGACTTTATTAGATACTAGAAGATAAAAACCCTAAAGTTGTATATACCAAAAACTCTCTTTCAGCTCACGTTCCATGTGTGATCTGGCTTCCTCAAGCGGATACTCACAGGAGATATTTAGAACTGAAAATGAGGCAGAGAACTTGCTTCTATTCTTTCTGGCAGTGCGAGTTGGAAGAGCATTTGGTTTTCTGGGGTGGCAGTAACACTACCTTAGTGTTTGGACCCTCCCCACTTTGTAGCTTCAGAGAGTTTTATCTTGGAGGCTAAGGAAGTATGCCCCAGAGTCAATAGCTGTGGATGAAGTTCTTGATGCCTGGGTTGTGGCTGAACTGTGGTCTTGAAGTCAACATGTGGACGGTAATTTTTTGATTCTCCAACATTCCATTTCTGGCAGATTTTTGTTCCTTGGCAGGTCAGTTCCAAGAAGCTATTCTGGGTGTTACTCCTGGAAGCTCAGCCTAGAGCTTGCTCATCTGGCCTTTTCTACAGTTTTGTAAGCACTCAATTCCCTGTATTAAATCCTTTTCTTTGGATAAGGGGACTAGAGTGGCATCTATTATCTATGAGCCCCTGACTGGTAAAATTAGGTTGCCTGTTATAAGATTAAAAAAAATCCAGTCTTCCTTTCTGTAAAAGAACAAATAGATAGTTTAGAAATGAATTTTAAAATATTATTTAAAATAGCAATAAATTGTATATGATCTTTACAAAGAAAACTACAAAAACTTACTTAAATACATCGCAGAAAATATAAGACATGGAAAAAACATATGGTGCTCATGAGTATGATGATCCAGTGTTGCAAAAATGTCAGCTCTTTTCAAATTGAAATAAAGATTCAACAAATTCCTCCCCCAAATGACAGCAGGCTGTGTGTGTGTGTGTGTGTGTGTGTGTGTGAGTGTGGAATTTGACTGTCATATTCAAAAATTTGAAATTGAGGAGCCAAAATAGCTTGGACCAATTTATATTGACTTAATTACTGAATGACAGTGACAACCATATTGACTTTATTACTGGATTTTTGGAGTAAATCATGATCTCAGTTAAAGTAAGTCCCTTCACTTTCCTCTTCCTCATTAAGAGAAGCAGTTTACCAGAGTCCACAGAAAACTCTTGAAAAGTAGTGAAATTTATATCTTTACAACTTGAATCTTCTAATTTTTGAACATGATATATCCCTGATACCCCTTTTTCAATTCTCTCAACTTTTTAGATAGTTTTGTGAGTCTTATGCATTTTCCATTAGATATATTAACAAATATTTACTGTTTTTTTATAATATGGCATGTATTATGGTTTAGATTTCACTTTCTAGCTCTCTGTTGATGATGAATTTAAAAAGTGCTATATTCACTTGGTGTCCAGCTACCTTGATAAACTCACTTATTTCTTCATATAGTTGATACATTTCCTCTTTTGGATTTTTTTATGTGCAGACTCATGTCAGACACATAATCTAAGAACAACACTTTTTTCTTTCATTCTAATCCCTATGCCTTTATTTTATTTTATAAATTTTATTTTATTATTTATTTTATTTTATTTTATTTTATTTTATTTTATTTTATTTTATTTTTTGCCCTGTTGCACTAATTAAATTCTCTAGCACAATATTGAATAGAAGAAATGAGAGGGGAAGTTTGTGATGTTGCCATTGACTTTGATGTTTGCTCTAGGGGTTTTGTAGAAAATTTTTTCAGATAAGTGCAATGCCATTCTATTCCTAGTTTGCTTAGAGTTATACCATGAATAGGGTTGAATTTTAAACTTTCTTTCACCATCTGCACATCCAGTCATGTGATTTTCCTTCATTATTGGTTAATTTTGTGTCTTAGTCTATTTGGGCTAATATAACAAAAATGCTATGGATTGGGCGGCACAAACAACAGACATTCATTTCTTGCAGTTCTGGAGGCTGAGAAGTCCAAGATTGAAGTACCTATAGATTTTGTGTCTTGCAAAGTCCCATTTCCTGGTTCAGAAACAGATGTCTTCTCACTGTGTCCTCAGAAAGGGTAAAAATGCTCTCTGGTTTTTCTTTTATAAAGGCACTAATCCCAGGAATGGGGGCTCCATTCTCATGATCTAATCACCTCCCTAGGTCCAGCTCCTAATACCATCCCTTGGGCTTTAAAATTTCAACATACGAATTTTGGTAGGGACACACACATTGAGTCCCTAACATGTGGTAAGTTATACAGGTAGATTTTCAAATATTCAGCCAAACTTCTATTCCTGAAATAAACACAATTAGATGCTGATATGTTATCTTTTAAAATATTTTGCTAGATTTGGTTGGCTAATATGTTAGAATCTGTGCATCTGTGTTTAAAATTGAGTTGGGGCTATAATTTTCTTTGCTTTTATAGCTCTTTTAGGATTTTGGTATCAAGGTTATCCTGTCCTCATAAAATGAGTCACTCTTCTTCTTTTTCTATTATCTGGAAGTTTTGTGTTTGGCATTTCTTTAGAATTTGGTGAAATTCATCAGTGAAGAGCCTAGAGTTTTTGTGGATATGATTTTAGTTACAGATTCCATTTTTAATAGTTCTATGAAAATTCGGATTCTTATTTCTTCTCATGTCATTTTGGTAAATCACGTTTTTTTTTTTTTCTAGAAATTGTTCTTCGAGTTAAAATTTTAATTATTTATAATTGCTCATAATATCCTCATCTATTTTAAAAGCTATTTGACATTTTAGAAAATGTATCTGTCATCTTTAAGAGTTTACTCATGCCCCTTTGAAGTCCATTCTTTTTTAAAAAAAGATTTTTTATTTACTTGAGAGAATGTGTGCAAGCATGACCAGGAGGAAGGGCAGAAGCATGGGGAGAAACAGACTCCCTGCTGAGCAAGGGAGCCTGATACTGGGCTCCATCCCAGGACTCTGAGATCATGACCTAAGCAAAAGGCAGATGCTGAACTGACTGAGCCACCCACACACCCCCTACCTTTGAAGTCCATTCTTCACATGTCTTCCCTACCTTCATTTTTAGAGATATACCCATAATTACTTATCTACTTTAGTCACTATACATAATTTTGTAATTCCTAGAATTCCACGTAAGTGGAATTATACAGTATATACTCTAATTTATTTGGCTTCTTTCACTAAGCATAATTACACGGTAATGTCTATTGTATATAATTAATTACATATGTAATATAATTATATATGACAGTAATACCAATTATATCAAATAATTCATTCCTTTTTGTTACCTAGTATTATTCCATTAAATAAATATACCACACTGTGTTTATTCATACTCTTATTGATGGACATTGGGTTGCTTCCAGTTTTTGGATCTTACACATAAAACTACTATGAACATTCATGTATAAGTTTCTGTATGAATGCATGTTTTCATATCTCTTGGTTAAGAATCTAAAAGTAGAAAGGCTACAACACAGGAAACAACAAATGTTGGAGAGGATGTGGAGAAAGGGGAACCCTCTTGCGCTGTTGGTGGGAATGTGAACTGGTGCAGCCACTCTGGAAAACTGTGTGGAGGTTCCTCAAAGAGGTAAAAATAGACCTGCCCTACAACCCAGCAGTTGCACTGCTGGGGATTTACTCCAAAGATGCAGATGCAATGAAACGCCGGGACACCTGCACCCCGATGTTTCTAGCAGCAATGTCCACAATAGCCAAACTGTGGAAGGAGCCTCAGTGTCCATTGAGAGATGAATGGATAAAGAAGCTGTGGTCTATGTATACAATGGAATATTCCTCAGCCATTAGAAACAACAAATACCCACCATTTGCTTCGAGGTGGCTAGAACTGGAGGGTATTCTGCTGAGTGAAATAAATCAATCGGGAAGGACAAACATTATATGGTCTCATTCATTTGGAGAATATAAAACATAGTGAAAGGGATTAAAGGAGAAAGGAGAGAAAATGAGTGGGAAAAATTAGAGAGGGTGACAGAAAATGAGAGACTCCTAACTCTGGAAAACAAATGAGGGGTAGTGGAAGGGGGGTGGGTGGGGGGATAGGGTGACTGGGTGATGGGCACTGAGGACGGCACTTGATGGGATGAGCACTGGGTGTTACACTATATGTTGGCAAATTGAACTCCAATAAAAAATATACAAAATAAATAAATAAAAGTGGAAAGGCTGAACCATATAGTACCTGAATATTTGATTTTGAAGAAACCACCGAGCTATTTTCCACAGTGGTTGTTCCATTTTACATTCTGAACAATAGTCCATGAGAATTCCACTTCTATCGCATTCTTGCCAACTTGGTATGCTTAGTCTTTTTAGTTTTATTTATTCTAGGAAGTATAGTGGTAGTTCATTCTGGTCTTGAATTCCTCTAATGGCTAATGATGTTTAGCATCCTTTCATGTTTTCTTGCCATATCTTTTTAGGTTAAATATTTTAAAAAAATATTTTGCCACTTTTACAATGTGTGCTGCTTGTTTCCTTATTGCTGAGTTTTGAGAGTTCTTTATATATTCTGGGTACAAGTCCTTTATCAGATACATGATTTGTAAATGTTTTCCCATACTTAGTACTTTGTATTTTCCTTCTCTTAACAGTGTCTTTTGAAGAGCAGAAGTTTTAATATTGTTAAGGTCCAATTTATCAACTTTTATTTTCACATATTGAGCTTTTGGTGTTCTAAGAAATCTGTGCCTAATCTCAAATCACAGTTTTTCTCCTAAGTTTTCTTCTAGAAATTTTATACTTTTACATTTTACATTTAGGTCTATGATCCAGTTTGAGTTAACTTTTATATGTGAAGTGAGGTATGAATCAAAGTATTTAAAAATATTCAATTATTATAGCACCATTTGTTGAAAATTTTATCTCTAGTGAATTGCTTTGTACCTTTGTTGAAAATGCATTGTTCATATATATGGATTTCTGTGTACTGTATTAAGTTCCATTGAGTTATTTGTCTATTTTTATACAATTTATACAGATTGTCTTGATTACTGAAGTTTTAAATACATATTGAGCTCTGGTACTTTTAGTCTGCCAATTTTGTTTTTCTTTTTCAAAATTATGAATAGTCTAGATTCTTTCCAATTCCATATGGATTTTACAGATTTTATTTATTTGGGAGAGAGAGAGAGAGAGCACAAGTGGAGGGGAGGGGCAGAGGGAGAAACAGGAGCCAAACTTTGAGAAGGGAGCCAAACTCCGGGCTTGATCCCAAGACTCTGAGACCATGACCTGAGTTGAAGTCGGATGCTTAACTGACTGAGCCACGCAGGCACCCTTCCATGTGAAGTTTAGAATCAATTGTCTTTTCTACCAAAAAAAAAAAAAAAAAAAAAAGACTGCTAGGGTTTTCATTGAGATTGTGTTATCTTTGTAGATAAATATAGGAAAAATTGACATCTTAATATTCTTCTGACTTATGAACACTATATCTATATCTATTTATTTAAATTTATATCTCCCTTAATTTCTGTGTTCTGGATACTTTGGTGTCCTCTCTTGATTCTGGAGTTCTTTCTTTGTGCTTTTCTTTCCTTTCTGGGATTCTGTCTTGAGACTTTAGTTCATGAATCTCTTTGGAAAATTACCTCTGTCCTCTCCACTCGGGGGCCTGCCAGCCTCCACATGGGCTTTCCTTCTTCTACTGTGACCTGGAAACTTGGTCAGAGCACTGAGCTTAAACAATGGTAGGTCTCACCTTTTTTGTTTCCTAAGTGTTGGCTCTCACACATAAAACTACTATATATTTTTGTGTACAGGCCTTTGAAAGAACAGGGTTTTCTTTGTTTCTTTTGGTTCAATAGCTAGGAGTAGAAAGGCTAAGTCTTATGTTAGCTGAGTGTGTAAAAGTACAGTGTCTTGTAAAACATTTTTTCACATATTTCTTGGCTTTTTCATATAAGAAAGTAAATACGGTTATTGTTATTCCATCCTGGCCTAGAGTGGTTCTTATGACTGTAGGATCTGTAATAATTTGCCAACTTTCTTAATTTGATATTGGTTATTTCTGTCTTCTCTTTTTTATTGGGATAAATTTCTTTAAAATTTGTTAATTTATTGATATTTTCTGTTAATAATCTTTTGGCAACTTAGTTGATCTTCTCTATGGTGTGTTAATTTTCTACTCATTATCTTACCATAATTTTATTATTTCCTCCTTCCAACCTTCTTTTTTTTTTTTTTGCTTTAAATTAAGACTATTATGAACTTTTTAAGATGGATGCTTAGAACACTAGTTTCTTTTAGCTTTTTTAATTTATTTTTTTTAGCCCTCTTATGTATTTTAGTGCTATAAGTTTTCTTCTAAGTCTAAATTCAGCTAGGGCCCACAAGTTGTGAGATGTTATATTTTTATTAGAATTCCATTTAAAATACTTTATATTTTAATTATGCCCACTTTAAACTTTATGTTGTTTAAAATTTTTAAATTAATTTTCCAAAGTACAGGTAAGTTCCTATTATCTTTTGTTATTGATTTTTCTCTATGAGAAAAGCATTTATAATTTCAAATCTTTCCAAATCATTAATATCTGCTTTGTGAACAAGTGTATAGTTACTTTTAGTAACTATAATTTTTAGAAAGTGTGCATTCAGAAACTGCTGGATATATGTATGTTTATATAGGTCTAAGATGTTTTGTATTTTTATATGTTATGTGTTAAAAGTGTTGTTCAAGTTTTCTATAACTCTATTTTTTTCTATTATTCTGTTATTCTGAAATCTTTATTGTTATTACCTTACTTGATTAAGAATTTGTAATTCTGTATAGATTTCCATTTTATTCTATTAGTTTTAGCTTTATGTTATTAGTTGCAAATGTATTTAGAATTGTGATAAATTTACCATTCAATCATTGAAAGTATAATCCTTATCTCTCATAACAATTCCCTTAAATTCTATATTGTAAAATATTAATATACCTATATAAGAGCAAAACAACTGATAAAACTAGCGAGATTGATCAGAAAAAAAAGATACAAGTTTACCGAAATCAAGAATTAGAGAGGTGACAAAACTGAAGATTTTATATATATTAAAAAGATAATAAATGTAAATTAAGAGTGAAATCGTGCCAGTAATTTCAATTCAGAGATATTAGACAAATTATCTGAGGACAGAAACTACCAAACCTAAGTAGATATATCTATTAGAGAAATTGTTTAATTTGTATTAAGCAATCTTCCCACAAAGAAAATTTGAGAGCCAGTGGCTTTCCTGGGAAATTACACCGTGAAGAAATATTGCTAATTATGGAAAAGAGAGAGATATACGAAACCTACATTATACTGCTACCAAAGCCAGGAAGATATTAATAAAGATGCTACTGAAGATGAAATAACAGACCAATATTTCTCATGAATGTAGATGGAAAAATTCTTAAAGTTTTAGTGAATTCTAATCAAATGATGTATAAAAATGATAATATTTTATGGCCAAGAGGAGTTTATCCCAGGAATGTAGGTTGGCATAGTGTTTGAAAATCAATCACCATATTAACAGACTAAAAAAGAAAAAAATGTGATTAATACAGAAAAGCAGAGAGTATTTGGCAAAAACTGACATCTACTCCTGGTAAAAACTCTTAGGAAGCTTGCATAGAGATCTTTCTCAATCTGACAGAGGTCAGCCACAGAAATGTACTGTGGCACAGATCTGTCCACTAAAAAACTACAAAAAATTGCTGGGGAAAATTTTAAAAAGACCTAAATAATGAAGAAATATACAGTATTCGTGCCTCAGAAGGTTTTTTATTAGTAAGATATGATTTTTCCCAAATTGACCTATTAACGTAATGTGATTCCAAAAAATCCTAAGCCAAAGTGATTATAAAATGGATATATAAATGCAAAGGTCTAGAAAAGCAGAACAAAACAAATTTAAAAAGTTTGAGAAACAAAAGTTGGAGGACTTTAAAATGCTTATTATAAAGCTATAATAACTAAAAAAGTACTCTAGCACAAAGATTTTGTGCTCATACTCTATTGAGAGTCCAGGAAAAAATTCATATTTATATTATAACCAGATTTTCAATAAAGATATAAGGGAACTTCACTAGATAAAAAAATGATTTTTCAACAAATGGTGTTATCCAAATACAAAATGATGAACCTCTATTGATACCTCTTAGCATAGATAAAATTAGCTCAAAATGAATCACAGTGTAAAACATAAAACTATAAAACTTGTAGAAGAAAACATAGGAGAAAAGCCTTTGTAGGCAAACATTTTAGATATGACACCAAATTGCAATATATAAAAGAGCAAATTGATAAACCCGATTCAATCAAATTAAATACTGTTCTTTGAAAGACAATGTTAAAAAAATGAAGTCATACCACAAATTGAGAAAAATTATTTGCAAACTTGTATCCAACAATAATTTGTTTCTAGTATATATAGATAAATCTTAAAACTTAATAAGAAAACCAACAATCTCATTTTTTAAAAATTAAAGATATTTATTAATTTTAAAAATGTAGAAATATTTTAAGTCTTTCTTTTAAATAAAAGAAGATACATAGTAAGTAAGGTTATGAAAATTGGTTCATCATTAGTTATTAGGGAAATGCCAACTAAAACTGTAATAGATACCATTCAAAACCACTAGAATGGCTAAAACTAAAAAAGAACAAAGAAACCAGAAGACAAAATGCCAAGTGTTTGCCAAGATAGGGACAATCTGGAACTCTCATATACTACTGATGGGAATATAAAATGCTACAGCAATTTCGGAGAGAAGTTTGGCAGTATCTAAGTAGGGTATATATATATATACATCAACCTCATGATCCAGCTAGTCCAATGATCGATATTTCCCCAAGAGAAATTAAAGCATATATTCACAGAAAGAACTGTCCTAAATTTTAATAGCAGGTGTATCTGTAATAGTTAAAAATGAAAAACAACTCGGATGTCCATTAACAGATGAATGGATAAATGAGAAAAACACAACAAAATTTCATGATTATAATAGCTGTGATGACATGATTTGAGGTATAACACATTTGGATGTTGGCTCCTGTCTTCTGTTTGATCCATTTTCAGATGGCTTTAGACCTTATAAAATAAAAAGTCCTTATTATCATCTGCAAGAAGGAAGTGAACAGGAAGGGAACAGTAGATCTAGGCAAGAAAAAAGAAACTTTTCTTAGGAAATTATATGTAAAGGGCAGGTCCCCAAGTATTCAGTTTGCCTCATAGTCTTTCACTCTAATCTCCACAGAGCAAGATAATGTTACCGGTGGCAGCCAACTAGGAGACTCCTGAAACTGCTAGCATTGTCCTGCTAATTTTAGCTAGCCATAGTGTATCAATAAGGGTTTTCCAGAGAAGAAGAACTAATTAGATGTATGTGTAGAGTTTTATTAGAGAAAGAGTTTTATTATAAGAAATTAGCTCATGAGATCATGGAAGCTGAGATATCCCACACTTTGATGTCTGTAAGCTAGAGGCCCAGGGAGGCCATTGGTATAATTACAATTCAAACCTAAAGGCCTGAAATGAGGGGAGCCAGTAGTGTGAGCCCCACTCTGAGTCCAAAGGCCCAAGAATGAGGGGAGCCCCTGGTAAATTCTGGTCTGAGTACAGGAAACTGATATCCTCGCTTAAGCATTCAGGCAGAAAGCTAATCCTTTACTTCACTTGTTTGTTCTATTCAGGACCTCAATGGCTTGGATGATGTCTACTCACACTGGGGGAGGGCAATGTGCTTTACTCAGTTTACTGAATTAAATGTTAATATCATTCAGAAACACTCTCATAGACACACTAAGAAATAATATTTAGCCAAGTATCTGGGTACCTTGTGATCCAGTTGAACTGACACATAAAAGTAACCATTACACACAGCCCCAGAATATTTCCCACGGGCATTTGAGTTAGAGCAGAAAATAGACACCAAGTGCAACAAACTGTTTGCCAAGACCTGGATAGACTTGATTTGTACTGACAGACCTCAAACTTTTAACAGGCTAAGTATACTGACTCAAAAAACCCTCCTTTTACACAAATGAATTATTGCATTATAATTACAATTATTATTATTGATATTTATTTTGAGTTTTCAATATATGTACAACATGTATGACAAAATGGGTTTGTAATTATATGGAGATCTTATATAATGAGAGGAAAAATAAATAAACTATTAAAAATGGACAAATAGGGCAGTCCTGGTGGCTCAGCGGTTTAGTACCGCCTTGGGCCCAGGGCCTGATCCTGGGGTCCTGGGATCGAGTCCCACATCGGGCTCCCTGCATGGAGTCTGCTTCTCCCTCTGCCTGTGTCTCTGCTTCACTCTCTCTCTCTCTCTCTCTGTGTTTCATGAATAAATAAATAAAATTTTAAAAACATAAAAAATAAAAATGGACAAATATATAGAAAAATACAAATGGCCATTAAACTTTGTGAAAAAAAGGTCAAGCTGTACTAAAAAACACAGGAATGTAAATTAAAGCAAAATAATACCAAATTTTGTTCATCAGATGGGAAAAATTATTTTGAAGGATTGAAAATTTTGTTATGATGTGTTTTTGAGGTAGCAGGAATTATGTTCCAGTGTTGGTAGAAAGTAAATTGGCACAAATGTTTTTGAAAGGTGATTTTCTAAAACATACATAACCTTTGACCCAGCAATTTCATGTTTAGACTCTGTGCTAGAGAAATAGTCACATGTGGACACAAACTTATATACATACTCATTTTGTCATTGTTACAAGCAGTAAAAAAATGGATGTGTACTGAACATTCATTAATAAAGTTAAGATTAAATAATTTATGGTAAATTTAGATTATTTAGTACTATGTAGCCATTCCAAAGAAGGTGATGGATGTGTTTATACTGCCACAGAGATATTGCTAAGATATACAGTTATGTGAAAGAAAGTCACAGAAATATATCTATAATAGGATTCTGTTTATTAAACTAAGACTTGTGTATGCAGATAGGCATATTTGTAATGCATTAAAAATAATCTAGAGGAAAATATTCCAGGTTAGCCTTGAACAACAGCTCTCTTTAAGTATGAAGGTGGAAATGAGTGGCAAGAGGCCAAAAGGCACTATTACAACCTTACAATTTTATTACTTTTTGCCATTTAAAAAATAAAAATAAAGCAGCAAAAAAATCCAATGTGATTTGGCATCGGAGTAAAATGTATGCATGTATGCATAGATGAATTGGGATCAAATGACAGTTTTTCTAAGAGATTTAGAATTTGGATGCAATAGTATTCACTGAAAGATATGGGGAAAACTTTATTTGAGAAGTAAATTGTTGTTATTATTACTATTATTTTGGACTTGCTGAATTTTTTTGTTCTTTCAGATTAACAAAGTGCTCTTCCACTGTAGTTATATAAAATGCAGTGCTCGTTATCATGAATATCAGTATCGGAACTTTTTCACTGAACACTAAAATCATACTGGAGCCTATAAGAAGTAAATAAAAACATAGTAAAAACTACTTTAAAAATATGAAATTCTTTACCCAAAAGAGTGTAGTATCTGCTTATGTAGGATATTATTTCAGTTATGTTGTCTATTTTTTTCCTATGTTTTTTTCCTTTCTTAAAGATTCATAGTGGATTAAAAACAGAGCTTTTAAAGATGAATAAACAAAGGGGAAAGTCCATTTCAAGCAGAAAAAGCAAGAGAAAAGGAAAATCAGGTGGCAATAGTACAATCATAATTCTACACCAATCCATCACTCATGTTTGAAGAAGAGGGGTTTCTGCAAGGGATGAGGCTGGAGATGGACTGTGTTCAGGAACTTCTCAAGAATAGTGCAGTGACAGTTTGGCCGGTAGATATCACCCAAGGATTAGTAATAGGCTTCTTCTCTTTCCAAATAGGCCACTTGTTGAAGAATCAGGTGAGTCATAATAGAGGCTATTATTTCTCAGTTTAGGGGCTAGTGGGAAATGATCTGAAGGCTGAAGAAGACATGACCTCCTAAAATAAGTGTCTTCCCAGTTAGGATCTCCTCAGAACAATTAGAAGCAATCTCAACGTATAGACCTTACTTGGTTATTAAGGGAAATAATGAGCAGGGGATCACATCTATCAGATTTTAAAGTCTACTTTATGAAGAATGTCTAAATATATGTCAGATCCAGAATCAGACAATTCACTAAGTTTATCCTAGAATATTATTTCTGACACTCTTAAATATCATCTAGAATTGGAGCTATTAATGTTAACCAGGACCCGTAAAAATTTAAGAGTATGCAGAGAAGGCAAATTGTAGGAAAATTATCGGGGCACTTTTTCAAACTGTTTTGTTTGCTACACATACCACTGCATAGATAATAAAAACAATGAAAGTAAAATTTATTTTTTTTTTTGAAAGTAAAATTTAAACTCAGAAAGGAACTTATGTCTACTGAACCAAATTTTAATGGGACAGAGATATTATCAATTAGATAAAAGATCCATTTATTAGCAAATGAGTAAGTTTGCAGCCATCAGCAAGCAAATATAGTACAAACACAATGCTACTGATCACCATGTACTTGAGTTAACAGCTGATTTAGTAAGCAAATAAGCAAATAGAAGTAAATTTATGTTATTTATGGTCTCCTAAAGATTACATTAAGGAAATAATTAAAAGGATGATAATCCTAAAACATCTGGGTTCCATTTACATATCTTCATTTTGGAGGATGGAGAAAATTATCCTTTAGAACAGGACGATCTGGGTTATGGGACTTGGCAAAAATTAAAGATTTTAAATCTTCTTTCTGAGGATTCCTTCCAATGGATTGTGTTTAGTGCCATTTCTCCTGGTGCTCTCTTTACTTCACTAACTGCTTTTCTTCTGTAATCTTCATTGGATTCCCTGTTTTGTTTTTTTTTTTTTTCTCTTCCTACCTCCTCTATGTCATTGTTCTCTGTGAGTTCACCTTCTTTATGCAAGAAGCTTGGAAAACATGAATATTCTAATTACTTTAGCTAATATTTCATTCCCATTCCTTTCTCCAGCATTATTACATGTTTCCCACTAGTCAAAGATATCTTCAATTCAAGTCAGCTCAAATCAGTTTGACTTCAGTAAACATAATTTTCATCTATGTTTGATATTGTGTTGGCTACTGGGGATTTCAAGATGAATAAGACTTGGTACCCATTTATAAGATATTAAACTTAAAACCAGATATTTATACAAATAGCCACAATACATTGTATTGCAACATTTTTGGCACAGAATGTAATTCATACAACTAGGGCAAAGAGAGGCTTAGAAAATATGACCCTTAAGCCAGGTCTTAAATAATGAGTGCACTTAAATCGGTAAATAAGAATAGGAGAACTTTATAGTCTGGAAAAAAGTACACATAAAACATGTGTACATTGAAGTACCTAGTACATTTGAAGGTCAGTGAAAAATCCAGGTGGTCAGACCACAGTATTCTTGTTGGAACTGGGTGGCAAAGTAGCCTGGAGTCAGGCTTGAAGAAATTTGTGTTAGGCTCAGGGACTCCCCTATAATTTTTGAGAAAGTGATTGATGTGACTGCACTATATGGAAGCACTGTAAAAAAAAATACTTTGGAGAAACATTGGAGTGAAGGTAGATTTTAAAAATTAGTTCTGTTGCAATAATCCCAAGAAAATAATAAAGATAGAAATTAGACAAGTGAAAATATGGGGGCTGGAAGAAAGAAGATAGTTTTGGGAGACTTTTCAGTAGTAATACACATGATTTTGAGAAGCAAGGGGGATTGTTAATGTTCAGGGACAAGTGGTGGTGATTGAGGAATGCAAGTAAAAAATTAAAGTTTTAGCTTGGGGACCACTGATAGTGATACCATTAACTCAGAAACTGAGCCTATAAAGGGGATGGGATTGGATGGAAAGGTAGATTCTATTTTGTTTGTGTTGACTTCTGGTCATCAGGTGGAACTATTTAGTAGAAGTTAGCACAATTAGTCTGTAACTTTGGAAAGAGATGGAGGTAGAGAGAGATCTTCAGGAGGCATCAGCATAAATGTGGTAGAGAAACCTTGAGAGTGAATGTTATGTAGAGAAAGGGTGAATTCTTTATGAACGAGAGGCAAGGATATAACACTGGTAAAAAAAAAAAAATCATTATATAAGGGCAAGGCAAAAGGGAAGATCCAGTATGTCACATTTCTTTCACATGATTATCTTTCTGTCTTTTAAAACTTCCTTTGCAGAGAGGAGTTAAGATGGTGGACTAGTAGGGGGACTTTGAGCTTGCCTCATCCCTTGAACACAGCTAGATCAATATCAAACTATTTTGAACACCTAGGAAATCAATCTGGGGATTAAGAAAACAATCTGCACCATTGGATAGAGAGAACATGGCAGATGCTAGATTCTAGCCATGAACTGGGGGGAGAGGAAAACCAGAGGGCTAGATGAGAAGGGAACCCTTTCCACAGAACAAAGTCAGGGAGCGGAAGAGAGTGGGAGAGAGCACAACAGGTAGGGATCACACAATAAGCCAGGCAAAGGGATTCCCTGGGTCATGCTGGGAGAGATTGCTCGCCTTCCCAGAGTACATTTGGAAGAGGGTATTTTGCATCTCCAAGGACAGAAGAACAGCTGGGAGCATTGAATGACCTTCAACAGCAAGGGACAGAGGTGCATGCAGAGAGCAGATAACTTGGTTGCAGCAATTGTTTTCTGAGACAGGACAGTACTGGACATGCCTTGAGGCTCTCCCCCAGGGTCCACACTTTGCCAGACCCTTTAAAATTTGGAGTTTTGAATCACAGTCACTGGCCAGAGATAAAATACAGGAGATCTGTAGTGTCAGGCACTCTGATGGCCTGGGCACAGACAGGTTAAGGTCACAAATCAGATGAAAGCCTGGGACACAGGAGATTGTTGACTTTTCTGTGAGGGCCTCCTGAACAGTGGTGGCCATGAGTTCCCCTCCCAAGGACAAGTGAGCAGAGCGATGCATCTTTCTCCTCCACCACCCTTCCCTCCTTCATGCCCACCAGTACAGTCAGACTTCAGAGTGAAACACAGTACCTCCAGTGGAGGCTGGAATCCCTGATACTAAACACCCCCCTTCCACCCCAAGGCCTGGCACAAGTACATTTACAAGGGCAAATCTGTTTCTGAGCTAGCCCAGGGAGCCTCTCCCTCAGAAGACAATACAGCCCCCCTGCATGTACCAAGTCCACTGATTAAAGAGTGCTCCAAAGCATCAGATTCAATTCTGGTGGAAATAGGACTGGGCTTTCTTTTTTTTAATATTTAATTTTTAATTTTTTAATCTTTTGTTAAATATTTCTTCTTCTTTCTTTTTTTTTTATTATCAGGCTTATAATTTTGTGTCCATTCGTTGGTCTATTTGTTTGCTTGTCTTATTTTTCAGGTCAGTCTATTTTTTCTTCTTTCTTTATGTTTTTTTTTTCCTTCCTTCTTTCTTATTCTTTAATATTAAGCTTATGTTTTTTTAAATTTTCTATTTGTTTGCTTGTTTGTTCCTTTTCCTTTTATCTTTTCTTGGATAAGGCTTTTTTTTTTTTCTTTTTCAGGTTTATCTTAATAGCACAAAGCACACCTAGCAAAAGGTCCATACACTCTTCACTACGAGCAAGGAGGAGCTCTGTAGAGGACAGGCTCGTTGGAAAGAGCAACCAAAACACACCAGCAGAGTGCACACAGCATACACCAGAAACACTTCCTGAAGTGTCAAGCCCTGAACAGTGTATGACCTCTTCTTAATATAGCATTACTCCAAAGTACAGGAAACATGAACTTTCATAATATGCAAAAGATAGAATGTTAGCAAAAATGACAGGACAAATAAATTCCCCCCCAAAAAAGGTTAGGAAGATATCACAGCCAGATACTTGCTCAAAGCAGATATAAGCAACATATCTGAACAGGAATTTAGATCAACAGTCATAAGACTACTAGCTGGACTTGAAAAAAGTATAGAAGATACCAGAGAAACCCTTGCTTCAGAGATAAAAGACCTAAAAAACTAGTTAGGCTGAAATAAAAAATGCTATAACTGAGTTGCAAAACAGACTGGATATAATCATTACAAGGATTAAAGAAGCAGAAAAGAGGTAGGTGATGTAGAAGATAAAATAGTGTAAAATAATGAAGCTGAAAAGAAGAGGGGAAGAAACCTATTAGATCACCAAGGTAGACTTAGGGAACTCACTGACTCCATAAAGTGACATAATATCCATGTCATAGGAGTCCCAGAAGAAAAAAAGTGAGAAAAAAGGGCAGAGGGTCATTTGAACAAATTATAGCTGAGAACCTCCCTAAATGGGGGAAGGACAAAAGCATTCAAGTCAAAGAGGCACAGAGAATTCCTCTCAAAATCAACAAAATGAGATCAACACCACAACATATCATAGTGAAACTTGCAAAATACAAAGATGCAAAATGCAAAGATTCTAAAAGCATCTTGGGAGAGGAGGTTCCTAACCTACAAGGGTAAACACATTAGGCTGGCAGCAGACTTGACCACAGAGACCTCACAGGCCAGAAAGGAGTGGAATGATATATTTAGTGTGCTAAATGGGAAAAATATGCAGTGGAGAATACTTTATCCAGCTGGGTGTCATTCAGAATAGAGGGAGCAATAAAAGAGTTTCCAAGATAAAAACCGAAGGAGTTTATGAACACGAAACCACTCCTGCAGAAAATGTTAATGGGGATCTTTTGGGTGGGAAAGAGACACCAAAAGCATCAGACTAGAAAGGAACTGAGACAATCTACAGGAACAGTGACTCTATAGGTAATACATAAAACTAAATTTATATCTTTCAATAATTACTCTGAATGTAAATGGTTAAATGTTCTGATCAAAAGACAGTGTATCAGAATGGATTTAAAAAAGTGCTACCCATCAATATGTTGCTTACAAGAGACTAATTTTAGACCCAAAGACACCTCCAGATTGAAAGTAAGGGGGTGGAGAACAATTTATCATGCTAATGGACATCAAAAGAAAGGCAAAGTAGCCATACCTATATAAGACAAACTAGATTTTAAACCAAAGACTCTAAGAAGGACCTTATATCATAGAAAAGAGGTTTATCTGACAATAAGATCTAACAAATTGTAAATATTTATGCCCCTAACTAGGGAGCAGCCAAATATACAAACCAATTAATAACAAACTTAAAAGGACTCCTGGGTGGCTCAGTGTTTGAGCATCTGCCTTTGGTTCAGGGCATGATCCAGGGATCCTGAGATCCTGGGATGGAGTCCCACATCTGGCTCCATGCAGGGAGCCTGCTTCTCCCTCTGCTTCTGCCTCTGCCTCTCTCCCTGTGTCTCTCATGAATAAATAAATAAAATCTTTAAAAAACAACAAACTTAAAGAAATCCATTGATAATAATACAACAAGAGTAGGGAACTTTAACATCCCAGTTACAGCAATGGACAGATCATGTAAGCAGGGGATCAGCAAAGAAACAAGGGCTTTGAATGACATACTGGACCAGATAGACTTAATAGATATATACAGAACATTTGATCCTAAAGCAGCAGAATATACATTCTTCTTGAGTACATGGGACATTCTCCAAAACTGATCTCATACTGGGTCACAAGTCAAGCCTCAACTGGTACAAAAAGATTGAGATCATACCATGCATATTTTCAGATGACAATGCTATGGAACTTGAAGTCAACCACAAGAAAAAATTTGGAAGGATGACAAATACACGGAGGTTAAAGAACATCCTAATGAAGAATGAATGGGTCAACCAGAAAATTAAAATTAAAATTGGAAGCAAATGAAAATGAAAACATGAAAGTCTAATCCTTTGGGATTCAGGAAAGGCGGTCCTAAGAGGGGAGTATATAGCCATATAGGCCTTCCTCAAGAAGCAAGAAAAGTCTCAAATACATAACCAATACCCAACCTAACCTTACACCTAAAGGAACTGAAAAAGAACAGCAAACAAAGCCTAAATACAGTAGGAGAAGAAAAGTAATAAAGACTGAGCAGGAATCAATGACATAGAAATTTAAAAACAAAACAAAACAGTAGAACAGATCAACAAAACTATGAGCTAGTTCTTTGAAACAATTAAGATTGATAAACCCCTAGCTAGACTTATCAAAAAGGAAAAGGACCCAAATAAATAAAATGATGAATCAAAAAGGAGAGCTCACAACCAACACTGAAGAAATACAATTATAAGAGAATATTATGAGCAATTATATGCCAACAAGTTAGACAGTCTGGAACAAATGGATAAATTCCTAGAAACATGTAAACTACCAAAACTGAAACAGGAAAAAGTAGAAAACCTTAACATACCCATAACCAGCAAAGAAATTGAATCAGTATTCAAAAATCTCCCAACAAACAAGAGTCTAGGGCTGGTTGGCTTCACAGTGAATTCTATCAAAGATTGTTAATCAATTAATTTTCCACTAAACATTTAAAGAAGTGTTAATACCTATTCTTCTGAAACTATTCCAAAAAATAGAAATTGAAGGTAAACTTCCAAAATTATTCTATGAAGCCAGCATTATCTTGATGCCAAAACTAGATAAAGACACTACTAAAAAAAGAGAATTATAGGCCAATATCCCTCAAGAACATGGATGCAAAAATTCTCAACAAAATAGGGGCAGAGAAAGCATTTGAAAAAGTACAACATCATTTTTTTAAAGATTTTTATTTATTTATTCATGAGAGACACACACAGAGAGAGAGACAGAGACACAGGCAGAGGAAGAAGCAGGCTCCATGCAGGGAGCCCGATGTGGGACTGGATCCCGGGACCCCAGGATCACACCCTGGGCCGAAGTCAGAGGCCAAACCACTGAGCCACCCAGAGATCCCCTACAACATCATTTCTTGATAAAAATCTTCAACAAAGTAGGGATATAGGGAACATATCTAAACATCATAAAGGCCATATATGAAAGAACCACAGCTAATATCACTCTCAATGGAGAAAACTGAGATCTTTTCCCCTAAGGGTCGGGAAGATGATAGGACAAAAAGAAATAAAAGGCATATAAATCAGCAAAGAAGAAGTAAAACTTTCACTCTTTACAGACAACATGATACTCCAGGTAGAAAATCCAAAAGACTCCACCAAAAAAAAAAAAAAAAAAAAAAAGCTAGAACTGATACAGGAATTCAGCAAAGTTGCATGATATAAAATCAGTGCATGGAAGTCTGTTGCATTTCTATATACCAAAAATGAAGCAATGGAAACAGAAATCAAGGAATAAATCCTGTTTACAATTGCGCCAAAACCCAGAAGATACCTAAGAATAAACCTAGCCAAGCAGGTAAGAGAACTATTCTTTGAAAACTATAGAACACTTATGAAAGAAGTTGAGGAAGACACAAAGAAGTGGAGAAAACATTCCATGCTCATGTATTGGAAGAACAAATATTGTTAAAATGCCTATAGTACCCCAAGCAATCTACACAGTAAATGAAATCCATATCAAAATCACACCAGCATTTTTCACAGAGCTGGAGCAAAGAATTCTAAAATTTGTATGGAACCAGAAAAGACCCCAAACAACCAAAGTAATGTTGAAAAAGAAAACCAAGTTGGAGGTATCACAATTTTGGGCTTTAAGCTGTATTACAAAGCTGCAATCATCAAGACAGTATGGTACTGGCACAAAAACAGACACATGGATTAATGGAACATAATTGAGAAGCCAGAAATGGACCCTCAACTGTGGGGTCAACTAATCTTCGACAAAGCAGGAAAGACTATCCAATGGAAAAAGACAGTCTCTTCAATAAACTGTTGGGAAAATCAAACAGCCACATGCAGAAGAATGAAACTGGACCACTTTCTTAACTATCCACAAAAATAAATTCAAAATGGATGAAAGACCTAAGTGTGAGACAGGAAGCCATTAAAATCCTGGAGAACAAAGGCAGCAACCTCTGTGACCTCAGTCACAGCAACTTCTTGCTAGACACATCTCCAAAGGCTAGAGAAACAAAAATGAACTTTTGGGATTTCACCAGGATAAAAAGCTTCTGTACATCAAAGGAAACAGTCAACAAAACTAAAACAACCTACCGAGTGAGAGAAGACATTTGCAAATGACATTTCAGATAAAGGGCTGATATCCAAAATCTTTGGGAACTTAACTAATTCAACACCCAAAATACAAAAAATACAGTAAAATGTGCAGAAGACATGAACAGACATTTCTGCAAAGAAAATGTACAAATGACTAACAGACACACGAAAAAATGCTCAATATCACTCACTGTCAGGGAAATACAAATCAAAACCACAGTGAGATACCACTTCACACCAGTCAGAATGGCTAAAATTAACAACTCAGGAGACAGTAGATTGTTGGTGAAGATGTGGAGAGAGAGGAACCCTCTTACACTGTTGGTGGGAATGCAAATGGGTGTAGCCACTCTGGGAAACAGTATGGAGGTTCCTTAAAAAAGTGAAAAATGGAATTACCCTATGACCCAGCAATTGCACTACTAGGTATTTATCCTAAGGATACAAAAACAGTGATTCGAAGGGGCACCTGCACCCTATGGTGCAGCAATGTCCATAACAGCCAAACTATGGAAAAGAGCCCAGCTGTCCATTGACAGCTGAATGGAAGAGTCGTGTGTGTGTGTGTATTACTCAGCCATTAAAATTTTTTTTTGTCATTTGCAATGACATGGATGGAATTAGAGCATATTATGCTAAGTGAAATTAGTCAGAGAAAGACAAATACCATCTGATTTCACTCATAGGTGGAATTTAAGAAACAAAATTGATGAACATAGGGGAAGGGAAGGGAAAATAAGATAAAAACAGAGGGAGAGGCAAACCATAAGAGACTCTAGCTATAGGGAACAAAGTGTGGGTTGCTGATGGGGAGGTGGATGGGGAGATGGGGTAATTGGATGATGAGCATTTGGGAGGGCACTTGATGTAATGAGCACTGGGTGATATATGCAACTGATGAATCACTAAATTCTACCCCTGAAACTAATAATATACTATAACTTGAATTAGAACAAAACAAAACAAAAAACTTCATTTGCTCAAAGCCATTAATTATTCTTCCTAAAATCAATTTCCCTTTTGCTTTTTTATTCCTGTAAATAGAATCAACATTGCTCCCATTACTCAACATGTAAACTTTGGATTTATGGTATTAACAGTCCTTTTCCTATATGCAATTTTACTTTAGATTCCTGCTCATGACCATTCCTTTGATTTTACCTTCCACCCCCTGGTCCCCTTTCCCATGACCATCATGATCATCTCATGCCTCTAGCTTTGCAATGACCTATGTGGTCTTTCTACACTGGTGCTCCTTACTCCTCATCACATATGCATTGACCTTAAAATGTGTCTTTCATCTTATCAAGGGCAAGGGCTTTCCATATCCCCCACTTTATTTATAGAATTGAGTTTAAACTACTTTATCATTCAAAGTCTTTCATGGTTGGATTCCATCTTCACTATGAAGTCTTATATGCTGTTCACCTACATGCATGTTTTCTCCAAAATATTTTTCCAGGTATTGTAACTCTGGTAGTAATTTGACTTCCACTCCTTTTGGTCTTTTTTTTTCCCTTCTCTCCATTATTTTCATCATTCCTGCATGTATTTCAAGCCCTAATACCTTTTTCTATTGTTCTGATTTTGAAAACTACTAATTTAGAACTGATCACAGAGAAGTATTACTAATTTTTCATGTGTTCCTATCTTTAAACTTCTAGTGCCTTAAAAGTAGGGGCTTTTTCCCCCCATGATACTACATGCACATATCAATATGAAACTCCTACTTTCTCTGTCCTGACATAGTAGATCAGCCCACTTGAATTATTGGGAAGATAGGCAAGATAGGCAACTTTCTTCTTTTTTTGGGGGGGGGATGCAACTTTAAATTACTACGACTGTCAAAATCACCACTCAGGATGAGCACTGGGTGATGTATGGAATTATTGAATCACTATGCTATACACCTGACACTAATATAACACTCTCTCTATATAACTCTAGCAAAAATACAAACTTAAAATTTTTAAAAAAGAAAAATAATTCTAAAAAATTATTAGAATAGCTATCATCATATAAAACATACTAGAACAGGTCAACCTGAGGCTCACCCTGGTGAGTAGTGGATCCTGGCAGCTAGCAGATCCTGAGTCATTTTCAGAGTAAACTATTTGTTATGTGTGTGAAATATTCTTATAGAGAAGCATCCTTTAGTACTATTTGCTTTTATGATCACTTCTGTGTCTCACATTTGTACATCTTACTCTCCTCTGTCTTTTCGTGTACAGTCTGTCTTCTAGAAGGTGCGCCTGGGTTGAAGCTTACCTTCTCTGTGCAGCTTGTTAATTTCTGCTCTGCTTGTGCTCCACTGTGGCCAGGGATCATTTTCTGTTACTCGTATCCTTAACTGTTGATTCTCTATTTGAAATCCATGCCATTTTTCCTTTTCAAAAAAGTAGCTTTGCCATGTACATGTCCAAATCCAGTATGTTTCTTTGCCAATAGCATTGTGAATTCTCATCTTAACCTGAATGTTCCTAAATACCTCTACCATCCTACAACATTTTTATCCCATTACCAAGAACACTGATGAACTTAAAAAAAAATTGGTCCCCGTATTCACCCTGGCAGAACATGGCTTGCTATGTCCCCTCCGGGTAACATTACTCTTATGGAGGAAATTTATTCTGAATGACCCTCCAACTAGCAATTAGGCAGTCTGGGCCATAATTTCTCATTGAGTTGATAATGGTGTAATGAAGGCAAGAATGTAAAGCTTTGCTAAAGTCAAAGGGGGCTCCGTTGTCTCTCTCTTCCGTCTACCTATCCTGTCATTTCTTCATAGAAGATTAATCTTATAATTTCATAAAATGCTGACACAAGCTTTATGGCTTCATCACCAAGTAGTTGATGTTCTCATTATGGCCTTCTTGTGGCTGGGATAATTCTTTTTACAACATATTTGAATTCAGACAAAAGATGGAATCTCAGAGGGTTATAGGAGTATGCTTTCTTTCTTGAAAATTTTCTGATATTCCTTTGTAACTAGCTAGTGCCTAGCAAAACTTCTGTAGTCTTAAATTTGTTATTTTTCTCTACCTTTGATAGAATGGAGCTCTGTTGCAGTCTATAAGATTGTAGCATAGGCTCTGTTTCTATTGTGTAATGGTCATTCTCAAATGTGCCAGAGGATGAGATAGTAAAAACAGAGTTTATTTTTTGAGTGCTCACTGTGTTGTAGTGACTTTTTTTTTTTTTTTAGAGATTGAGAGGGGCGGAAGAGGAGACAGAGAGAGAGAGAGAGGGAGAGAGAGAATCTTTTTTTTTTAAGATTTTATTTATTTATTTGACAGAGAGATATAGAGAGAACACAAGCAGGGGGAGCAGCAGAGGGAGAGGGAGAAGCAGACTCTCCACTGAGCAGGGAGCCTGGCACGGAGCTTGATCCCAGGTCCCTGAGATCATGTCCTGAGCCAAAGGCAGATGGTTAACCAGCTGAACTACCTAGGTGCCCTGAGAGAGAGAATCTTAAGCAGGGCTCCATGTTATATCTCTGAGATCATGACCTGAGCAGATCAAGAGTAGGATGCTGAACCAACTTAGCCACCCAGGTCTCCCTAGTGACTCTCTTCTAAGAACAACCTTATTTATCATGCATGTGAGCCATTCAAAAGAAGCAAAAGAGCCTTTTAAGATAAATGTATGGTCAATGATCATTATGGTGTCAGAAAATAATAACTGTCTTCTGAGGCTGATCTTATTATGCACTACCATACAAGCTCAGATAGTGAAAGTCACTCAGATTTAATCAGACCTGGCATTGCAATGTATTGTCCATGACACCCCATCTCTAACCTGGCAAGTTTTTATCGCTCTGAGTGGCCAGTCTTAATAAGGTCATTGAAATGATCAGAGATTAGTGTGTGTGCCCACAGCACACATCTCCAGAACTATCCCAGGTTTAATGTGCATTCATCAGGCTACTATAATGCCCTTCAAAGCTGCTGCCTACAGTAGAGCTTCTAAAACACATACTGAAGAACTTGTGCCTGCGTGTGGGCTTCAAGAAGGAAAATATCACTTCTTCTTGGTGGACATGGCATTTGAGTTGGATTTAATTTGCATCTTACTAAATCCATCAGGTCTCTTAATCCTTCTTATCATATTCTTACTTTTTTAAATTAGTTTTTCTCATGCATCTCTCCAAATAGACCCTATAATTAATTTGGTTGGTAATTTTTATCTATTTTACTTTATTTGCTTAGCATTTCTGTTACTTGTATGTTTTTCTAATTCACTAGTTTCTGACTTCATCTTTCTTTTAGCTATTCTATTGATAGATTGTGCTATTTTTTTCCCTGTATAGCTCAGTTGTATTTGATAGTTAACTTACTTTTATTATTCCTTAATTATTATTTTTTTTATTCCTTAATTATTAATAAAGAAATTTAAACATTGAAATTGCAGTGATAGTTTTGGCTACATACTTTCTTAGTAAGGAGGCAGACTAAAGCTGCTTTAACAAACAGATCCCAGAATACAATTGCTCAAACATGGTAGTAATTTATTTCTCTCCAATATAATAGGCCAGATAAGTCCAAGCTGTTAAGTTACTCTGCTTTACAGTATCATTCAGGGACCTAAGTTGATTTTCTTATTTTGCCATTCATACACTATTATCTTCATCTGTGTGTGTCATCAGAACCAAGACAACACAATTCCGAGATCTAGTCGATAGAATGGAAAAAGAGAAAAATTCCAGAGTAAGTGACTATAGCTATGGTAATGACCTGAAAGTTGCACCAGGTATTTCTCTAAATCCCATTTGCCAGACCACAGTTACGTGGCGAACCTAGTTACAAAAAAAAGGCTAGGTGTGGTCTCTATCTTTGTAACTTTCTAAATCAGTAGGAATTAAAATAAAATCAATGTTGGAGTCCCACTCCATATTTTAATAAGCAATGTGGTCATTTTTACCATTTCCCAAATAGTTCATGATTTTATTTCTTCCCTTTGATTCAATTGTGATTTGGAAGAATTTTAAAATTCCATTAATTTGACTTAAAAAATATTTTTCTTAATTTCTAACTTAATTCTTTAGTGACTATAGAATTAAATCAGTTTACTTCCCTCCCTCTTCTTTTTGAATAAGAGGGCCTAAGCCTCCATGAATTATTGTAAATGTTCCATGGATTCTTGAAAAGAAAGTCTAAAATCTGTTTGTAGGATTAAAAATCCAAATATACCTCATAACAACTCTGTTGATTAAATTTTCACTTGTCAACATATTTCAGTACTTATTGTTCATTGATTTCATGAAAGGGATAGTGGCATTAAGATCTTCCACAATAATCGTGTCTCTAACATTTTCTCTTTGTGTATTTTTATTGTCATTTGACACAAAATTCCATGACTCTTTTATTCTGAAGGTTATAAGTTTTATTAATATGAAATAACCTTGTTTGTCCTTTTTAAATTTTTATTTGAATTTAATATTTCATACTATTAATGTTGAAGTTTTTGCTTTGTTATTATTAGTTTAGTGAGTTTAGTAAGGGGAAAGATGAATTATTTTTGGATGTGAGAAGATGTATTCAGCATGGAGAGTGCTTATTGGTGGTAGTGGGAGAGAGTGTGGAACATTTTGAATAATTGGAAAAAAAATAGGGACTTTTTGGTAAGGAAGAAATTGAGAAACCCTTTCCTTCCCCAAGATTCAAGTTATGAAATCTATCAATGTATACAGAAGTGACCTATCCGGATTCTGGTGACTGAAGAATAGATTAACTTCTGAGGTAACATCACCATAAGGGCTTAAATAGGCTGGATTAGTGAATTTATGTGAGCACTAAGTTGGTTGTTAAAGCTGAAATATGCTCTAGTTTCCTAGGGTAACAGATATTGAACTTTCCCAATCCAGTCATCTTTTGACTAAGCTTTTGTCCAAAAGAACAAGTTCTGCAGGTAAATCTAAACTGCTTTACATTCAAAAGCCCAGAAAATGTTGGCAAGCATATTTTGTTTCATCAGAAACATGGAGGAAAGGATGTTCTTTGTGGGAGATTGTATAATTGCACTCCATTCTTGAATATAGAATTTCCATTTCTCCATCCCATTCTCAGGTTTTGCCATATGACTTATTTTGACTAGTGGAATTGAGATAATAATGACTTCCTATTACCAAACAAATGTTTTATTTTTTTCTTTTTATTTTTTTCAAACAAATGTTTTAAAGAAAATTGTATGGTGGTTTTTCCCTCAGCCATGAGAATAGCATGCCCCTAATAGGAGATGCTTCTTCTGCCAAACCCGAGAATGGAGACTTGTGAATATGCGAACTGAATACCAGCGCATAGCATAACTGCAAGTGATAAGCCACCTACATGTAGTGAGAGTGAGGAAAAAAAAAAAGTATGTATTTTTAAGTCACTATAATTTGGGGTAGGCAATTTATTACACAGCCTAGCAAAACTGACTAACACAGAAATTTTTATCTGGAAGTTTTGCCTCTCGTGGCAATATGGGAGAAAACAGTAAATCTTTTGGACTGCTCAAACACTGGAAAGATTTTGAAAAACATTCCTTATCTATTTTGGACACATGGAATGAAAGGTCTTAGGACACGTTGTTGTTTTGAGAAATATTTGTTACTGAATCTGCCAAGAGGAGTGTACCCATGTTCTTTCTTTCAAAGCTATTTGTACAAACAATGAAACAGCCTTGGGAACTCTTTTCAAGTCTGTATGTGGATATATACAAAAGTTGAGACTACAACTCAACTCCATATATACTTCACAGAGTCAGTAATTATTCACTTGCTACCATTTTTGCTTTGGATGACTATCTGAACATTCTTGGTGCAGATGACTATGTGATACCCAACTTTGTCTAGCTGTATCATCTCTCAGCCTCCCTTCTGAGTTTGCTCAACATGATTAAAGCATGTCGCAGCATGCTATCATCTCACACACAAATACTTCAGTCCAAATTTCTAACTCATACGTGAACTTAAAGAATCGTAACTGTGATACCAATACCACAGTCATCAATATTTTACAATGATTCCTTAATATTATCCAATATTCGACTATGTTAACCTTTCCCAAATTATCTCAGAAATATCTGTATAATTGACTGGCATGAATTAGTATCTAAACATGGTTCATATTTTACATTTAACATATCTATTATATTTATTTTAATCAATATAGCTTGACCTCTTTATTCCATTTATGTTGTTAAAAACGGAGTCATTTTGTAGAATTTCCTCTATTTGGATTCGGCTGATAACTTCCTCGTAGTCAGTCTCCTGTAACTTTTTATTCTGTCAAATTTCCTGTAAGCTTGTACTTAGATCTAAAAGTTTGATAAGATTCAGGTTAATTTTTATTGTTGTTATTTCTCTTGCATTGTGTCAGGAGGCACATGACATTTGATGGTCGTACCTTTAGTAATAAGATTGGTTGATAGTCAAGTTTGTCCTTCTGTCCCTCCATTAAATTCCTCCAACGACATTTTAAGTGATGGTTTTGTCAAACCCCCAAAGCATTTTAGCTACTGATTTAAGCAGCTATTGATTATAAATGTCTGAATCTCTTATTTAGTTAAGGGTTGCCAAATGGTGATTTTTTTTTTATTTTATTATTTCTTCTGCATTTATTAGCTGAGATTCATGTATGGAGATTAACTGTCACTCATCAACTTTTGGTTATATTGAAATTTTATCTGTACAGCAAAGGCAGGATAGATGCTTGAATCTTTCCCATTACTGCTTTTCAAAACAACTACCTTTAGTTATGATGATAATTTTTAAAAATATAATTATGAACTCAGATGATTTAATCTCTGGTGGTGGAGGGCCTCTTAAATTTGGCTCCCCTATCCCTTTGACATGATTCTGGCAGTCTTTGACAGTTTCTTGCTTTCAGGCATAACATGTTCACATTTATTCTTTTATATTTCCTGCCCCAAACATAGATTTAGCTATTTTTTCCTAGAAATTTTAGATCCTCCTAATTATAGATAGGATTTAGAGATCATAGAATGGGCACTAAGGCTACTAATTAATACTGAGTTGTCATGACTTTTGGTCCTGTTCAGTGGACAAAACTAGAAAATACATAATTTTTACATGGGAAATTAAATCGAGAGTTTCTGTTCATCTTTCCAATTGAAATGAAAGATTATAGTTTTTAAATAACCCTATTTAAATTAATGTAATATTTATCCTTTCCCTTATTCTGAGGATCATGTTAATAATATTTGCTTACTCCTTACTGTCAGTTATCTTTTTTCCTTTCTATCTTTATGTATATACATATGTGTTTAAATATAGTATTGTCTTTTTAAAAAGATTTTATTTATTCATGAGAGAGAGCAAATGCAAGAGAGAGCACAAGCAAGAGGAGGGACAGAGGGAGAGGGAGAAAGACAGGGAGAGGAAGAGGGAGAAGCAGGGTCCCCATTGAGCAGGGACCCTGATGCGGGGCTGGATTCCAGGATGCTGAGATCACAAGCTGAGCTGAAGGCAGACGCTTAACCAACTGAGCCACCCAGGTGCTCCTAAATATAGAATTTTATTTCTTAATACTCTCTTGAATCAGTTTTGAGGCCAGTTAGAAGCCGGTCATTTTCTCTTCTTGAGCAGCTTATTAAGTCCACACACCAACCACCTCCCTTATCAGGGCTCTCACACTCTGAGGTTACTATGCACCCAGTCTAATCATCCTGGAGCCAGGTGTCAGACAACTAGGGACATCTCCTATGCCAAGGAACCTGGGAAATTATTCAAATTTGCCAGTCAACAGGAAACCTGTGAAACCTACCTAACCCCACCCCACTTGCCATACAAAAGCCTCCCCCTACAACTCCAGCTTGCTGTTATCTTGTCCTTTGTTGTCATCAACCCCCTATGTGGCCTGTTTGTCAACCTTCCATTGTTCTGAGCTGTAAATAACAAAGATTTCTGCCTTTCATCTGTGTGTTTCTATTTGTGTTCCACAGCAAAAGTATCTTCAAATAGTATAAAACATGCCTTTTCTCTCTCAGTTTCAAAACAACAAAACCAATATTATTATCAAGAACAAGAAAAATGAAAGCAGTTTAGATATCTTTGTGGTTATCTTATTTTTAAAATAATTCCCACTAGGGAGGTGCAGCCTAAATACTGTGCATTTCAAAATTCTTCTCTTGAAATATTTCTCTTCACTTGAAGATAATTCTCTGAATGACTCTGTCAACAATTTGATATATAGTTAGGCTCATTTGTTCCAGCTTGCTTTTGATAATAGGGATTTCTTTTCTTTTCAAAAATTCTTTTTTTTTTTTTTTTTTTAATTTTTATTTATTTATGATAGGCACACAGTGAGAGAGAGAGAGGCAGAGACACAGGCAGAGGGAGAAGCAGGCTCCATGCACCGGGAGCCTGACGTGGGATTTGATCCTGGGTCTCCAGGATCGCGCCCTGGGCCAAAGGCAGGCGCTAAACCGCTGCGCCACCCAGGGATCCCTCTTTTCAAAAATTCAATTTTATTTTAAAAATATGCAAAATATTTACATAGTTGCAAAGCTAAATGTGTAAAATGAGATCTATTTAAAGAAGCCTAACTTTGATAACTTCCCCCCAAAATCATCTCTCATTCTGTCTTTTCTCTATAAGTTATCATTTTTACTAGTTCTTGGTTTCTCATCCCACTGTGAAACGGTAGGAATGTACACACAGACACAGATACACAAACACACACACACACACACACACACACTTGTACACATGCACATATACTTTCCTATTTCCCTTTCATCAAAGGTAGCATATTATGCACACTGTTCTGCACTTTTGTTTCCTACTTAATATTTCCTGAAGATGATTTCATATAATATATTGCCATTATTCTTACTCATTAAAAAAAATAAAACTCTATTACTTAGAATAGTTTCACATTGACAGAAAAAAAAATGCAAAGGTGCCCATTTACCTTGCATTCACTTTCCTCTGTTGTTAACATCTGGCCTTAATATGGTAAATTTTTACCATTAGTGAATCGATGTTGATATAATATTATTAATGAAAGTCCACACTTTAGTCAAGTTTTCTGAGTTTTCAGCCTAATGTTCTTTTTCTGATCTGGGGCCCCATCCAGGACACCACATTACATTCAGTTGTCATTTCTTTTTAGACAGCTCTTGGCTGTGATAATTTTTTGATTGTTCATTTGCTTTGATTTTTTAGATTCCACATATAGGTGAAGTCACATAGTATTTGTCTTTGTCTGACTTATTTCACTTACCATAATCCCCTCAAGATCCATCCCTGTCGTTGCAAATGGTAAGATCTCCTTCTTTTTCATGGCCGAGTGGTATTCTCTTGTGTATACACCACATCATCTTTATCCATTCACCTTTCAGTGGCTACTTAGGTTGTTGCCATATCTGGGCAATTGTAAGTAATGCTTCAAAGAACACAATGTTGTGTATTTTTTGAATTAGCTTTTGTATGTTCTTAGGATCGATATCCAGAAGTGAAATAGCTGGATCATATGATAATTATATTTTTATTTTATTTTTTTGAGGAAACTGCATTCTATTTGCCATAGTGGCTGCACCAATTTACATTCCTATCAATACTGTACAGGGGCTCCCTTTTATGCACAACTTCTCCAGCACTTATTTATTGTCTTTGATAGTAGCCATTCTGACAGGTTGGAAATGATATTTCATTGTGTGTTTGATTTTCATTTTCCTATGATTACTGATGCTAAGTATATTTTCATATGTTTGTTGACCATCTGTATCTCTTCTTTGGAAAAATGTCTATTTGGATCTCTGCCTATTTTTTAATCAGATTGTTTTTGTTGCCATTGAGTTGTACGAGTTCTTTATATATTTTGGATATTAGCCCCTTTTTTTGGTATACAATTCTCAGATGTCTTCTCCCTTTTGATTTTTTTGATGGTTTCTTTCAGTGCACAGAAGGTTTTTAGTTTGATATAGTCCCCTTTGTTTTTTTTTTTTTTTTTTTATGCTTTCATTATCATTGCCTTTGGAGTCAGATCCAAAAAAATATAACCAAAAATGATGCTAAAGAGCTTATTGCCTATGTTTTCTTCTAGGGGTTTTATGGTTTCTGGTCTTACATTCAAGTCTTTAATCAATTTTGAGCTAATTTTTATGTATTGTGTAAGATGATTCCGTTTAATTACTCTGTATATGACTATCCAATCTTTAACAATATCATTTATTAAAGAAAATATCCTTTCCCCATTGTATATTCTTGCCTCCTTTGTCATAAATTAATTGACCATATGCGCATGGGTTTATTTTGGAGCTATCTATTCTATTCTATTGATCTATGTGGCTGTTTCTATGTCAGTACCATACTGTTTTGATTACTATAGAATTATAGTTTGAAATTGAGGGGAAATATATTTCCATCCTTATTCTTCTTTCTCAAGATTATTTTGGCTATTTGTGTTTTTGTGTGTGTGTGTGTGTGTGTGTGTGTGATTCCATAAGAATTTTAGATTTATTTGTTTTGCAACACTGAAAAGTGCCTTTGGAATTTTATAGGGATTGGACTGAATTTGTCGATTGTCTTAGGTACTATGGACATTTTAATATTAATTCTTCTAATCCATGAGCACAGATATCTTTCCATTTATTTGTGTTTTCTTCAGCTTCTTTCATTAATGCCTTAATTTTAGTTTACACGTCTTTCACCTCCTTGGTTAAATTTATTCCTAGGGATTTTATTATTCTTTTTTGATGCCATTTTAAATGTGATTATTTTCTTAATTTCTCTGTCTGCTAGTTTGCTATTAGTGTATAGAAATGCAACCAACTTCTGTATATTAATTTTGTGTTCTGCAACATTTTGAATTCATTTATTAGTCCTAGGAGTTTTTTCATGAAGTGTTCATGGTTTTCTATTTTTGGAATCATGTCATCTGCAAATAGTGACAGTTTTAATTTTTCTTTTCCTATTTTGATGCCTTTTTTCCTGCCAAATTTCCATGGCTAGAACTTCCAATACTATGTAGAATAAAAGTGGCTAGAGTGGGCATTTTGCATGTTTTTGTTTTGGTTTTTGTTTTATCTTAAATGAAGTGCTTTTGGCTTTTCACCATTGGGTATGATGTTTCCTGTGGATTTATCATATATGGCCTTTATTTTGTTGAGATATTTTCCTCTATACTCACTTTCTTGAGAGTTAAAATGTTGAATTTTATCAGATGTTTTTCTGCATCTATTGGGATAATTATATCATTTTAATCCTTTATTTTGTTAAGTGGTGTATCATGTTGATTAATTTATAGATGTTGAGCCATTTTTGCATCCTGAGATTGAGTCCCACTTGATTATGGTGTATGATCCTTTTAGCGTATTACTGGATTTGTCTTTCTTTCTTTCTTTCTCTTCTTTCTTTCTTTCTTTCTTTCTTTCTTTCTTTCTTTCTTTCTTTCTTTCTTTCTTCTTTCTCTCTTTTTTCTTTCCTTCCTTCCTTCCTTCCTTCCTTCCTTCCTTCCTTCCTTCCTTCCTTCCTTCCTTCCTTCCTTCTTTTTTTTCCTTGTCTGCTTTTGATATGAGCATAATGCTGTTCTAATAAAATGGATTTGGAAGTATTTCTATCTCTACTTTTTGTGGAAGAGTTTGAGAATGGTAGGTGTTAAATCTTCTTTGTTAGAATTTAAATGAAGCTGCCTAGTCCCAGGCTTTTGTTTGTTGGGTGGTTTTTGGTTACTGTTTCAATCTCCTTATAAGCATTTGGTCTATTCAGATTTTCTATTTCTTTATGAGTTAGCTTTGGAAGATTGTATGTTTCTACAAATTTTTCCATTTCTTCCATGTTGTCCAATTTGTTCGCCAATAATAATAGTAATAATAGTAATTTGTTCATAGTAGTCTTTTATGATTTTTTAAATTTATGTGGTTATCAGTTGTAATTTATCTTTTGTTTTTGATTTTACTTGTTTGAGCTCTCTCTCTCTCTCTCTCTCTCTCTTTCTCCCTTTCTCTCTCTCTGTGTTTGGTTAGTCTAGCTAAAGGTTTGTCAATTTTGTGTATCTTTTCAAAGAACCAGCTTTAGTTTAATTAACTTTTCTAGTTTTTTATTTCTATTTCTTTTATTTTCATACTGATCTTAATATTTTCTTTCTTCTACTAATATTGGGCTTCCTTTGTTTTATTTTTCTGTTTCCTTTAGGTGTAAAGTTAAATTATTTTTCATATTTCTTAAGATAGGTCTGTATTGTTATAACTTCTCTCTTAGAAATGCTTTTGCTGCATCACATAGATTTTGGATTGTCGCCTTTCCATTTTCATTTGTCTCAGGTATTTTTTGATTTCCCCTTTGATTTCTTTGTTGACCTATTGGTGGTTCAATAGCATGTTGTTTAATTTTCACATATTTGACATTTTTTGTTTTTTTCTTAGAATTGATTTCTCGTTTCATACCACTACGGTCAGAAAAAAGATGGTTGATTTGATTTCAGTCTTAAGTTTGTTGAGACTTATGGCCTAACATGGTGATCTATTTTGGAAAATATTTCAAGTGTACTTAAGAAGAATGTGTTTTCTGCTACTTTTGAATGGAATGTCATGTATATATTTTTAAAGTTTATCTGGTCTAATGTGTTGTTTAAGGCTAATGTTTGCTTATTGATTTTGTCTGGATGATCTGTTCATTGATGTAAGTGGGGTATTCAGATCCGGTATTATAATTGTATTGCTATTTCTCCCTTTAGGTCTGTTAATATTTGCTTTATATACTTAGACACTCCTATGTTGAGTGCATAAATATTTTCAAATTTTATATATACTTATTGGATTTATCACTATGTAATGCCCTTCTTTGTCTTTTCTTACAGTCTTTGTTTTAAAGTCTATTTTGTTTAACATAGGTGTAGCTTTCCCAGCTTTCATTTCCATTTGTAAGGAAAATCTCTTTCCACCCTTCACTTTCAGTCTGTTTCCTTAGATCTAAACTGAGTTTCTTGTGGGCAGCATATAGATGAGGTTTTTTGTTTTTTGTTTTTTTAATCTATTCAGCCATTCTGTATCTTCCAACTGGAGAAATTAATCTATTTTCATTTAAAGTTATTATTGATAGGTATGTACTTAATTGTCTTTTTTTGGTTGTTTACTTATTGTTTCTGGCTGTTTTTGCAGTTCCTCTCTGTTTCTTTCTTCTCTTGCACTCTTTCCTTGTGGTTTGATGAATTTCTTTACTGTTATGTTTAAACTCTTCTCTCACTATCTTTTGTGTACTTACAATAGATTTTTGCTTTGTGGTTACCATTAGGTTTATATATAACAGTCTATACATACATTAAATTTGAATGCATTGTACAAATTCTACATTCTTACTATCCTGCCCCATGTTTTGTTTTTGATGTCATCTTTTACATGTTTTTATTTTATGTATCCCTTTACTAAATATTGTAGTTATAGTTAATTTTACTACTTTTGTCCTTTATCCTCCATACTATCTTTACAAGTGGTTAATCCACAGCCCTTACTATATATTCACCTTAACCAGCAAGATTTTTACTTCCATAATTTTTTTGTTATTAGTATCTTTTTAGCATTATTAGGACCTTTTAAAATTCCTTGGAATGCTTGGTTCAGTGATTATAAACTCCTCTACCTTTTGCTTATCTGGAAAACTTTTTATTTCTCCTTCAGTTCTGAATGGTAGTTTTACTGGTTAGAGTATTCTTGTTTGGTAGTTCTTTCCCTTCAGCACTTTGAGTATATCATACCACTCCCTTCTGGCCTGTAGACTTTCTGCTGAAAAATCAGCTAATTGTCTTCTTAGTGGGTTCTCTTTTATGAAACAAGTTGTTTATCTCTTCCTGCTTTTAAGATTCATTATCTTTAACTTTTGACATTTTAATTATAATATGTCTTGGTGCAAATCTCTTTGGATTCATCTAATTGGAACTCTGTTTCCTGGAACTGCATGTCTGTTTTGTTCCCAGGTTAGGGAAGTTTTCAGCCATTATTTCTTCAAGTAAGTTTTCTGTTACTTTCCTTCTTTCTTTTCATTATGGAACCCCTATAATGAGAATGTTATTCCACTTGATGTTGTCCCATGAGTCTATTAAGCTATCTTCACTCTTTAAATTCTTTTTTTCTTTTTGTTGCTCATTTTTGGTAAGTTCCACTATCTCCAGGTCACTGACTTGTTCTTCTACTACTTGTCTGTTGTTGAACCCCTCTAATATATATTTCACATCACTTACTGTGTAACAGGCTATGTATTGTGACTTCTTTGGCTCTGTGACTTCTATTTGGTACTTTCTTATATTTTCTGTCTCTTTGTTGACGTTCTTAATGTTCATCTATTCTTCCTCTGAGTTCAGCGAGCATTTTATGACCATTACTTTGGACTCTTTATCAGGTAGATTTCTTATCTTTTCTTCATTAAGGTCTTTTTTCTGAGGTTTTGTCTTGTTCTTACATTTGGCTCATATCCCTTTGCTTCTTCATTTGGTTTGACTGTGTCTGTTTATGTATTAGGTGAAACAGCTACCTCTCCCAGTTGTGAAGGAGTGTCCTTGTATAGGAGATGAGCCTTATCATTCAACCTTGCCCTAGCTCTTGTTTTTTTTCCTGAACCTTTGTGACTAAGTAGCTTGACTTATTCTTGACAGGTCCCAGGTGTTGATGGTATGCCAGGACCTATCAGTATTCCAAAAAGAATAATGACTTCAGTCACGACCTAAATTCAGGCTGATTGGAAGTCAGATTTTCAGGCAGCATCTTTTAAAGTTTGCAAATATATTCAGTCCTGTGGGACTACAATCTGTTTACTTCCAGACCAGGAGACTTGGAGATGTCCCATGGGTGGTGGTGCTAAGATCCTTTCTGGGAGGTATTACCAAGCTGTGGCAAGGCCCAGGAAAGGTGCACAGATGGTGTCTCCCTTCTTATGTTCTCAAAGAGTGCCTCTGAATCCTTTAGATGTATAGCATTCCTGAAGCCTATCTTTCAAGTTGGAGGTCCAAGATGATTAAATGGACTTCTTTCATGTGCAAACTAGGGGTGTGTTTCATTCTTCTGTCTGTGTAATGTCTTGGTGTGGTATCCTGCCCAGAACAATCTTTCCGAATGTTACAATTCTGTGAGGCCTAGTAGCACAAGCCCCTCTGGCCATCATAGCCAGCAATCAGGAGACATTCCTTGTGTAGATTGTCCTTACCTATTGGCTATAGCAAGGCCACAGGGGAGTGTTAGGGTGAAGCAAGTCCATGGCATTAGTGAAGCCTGGGATGAGTGCTGGGGGTAGGACAAGCCCTGGGTTTTAGTGAAATTGTGTCTATGTGCATCCACCTGCATAGCAAGGTAGCAGGAGAATACAAACAATGATGCTCTCCAGTACCTCTTGCCCCAAGGAAAATCCCAATTAATCCCTGCTTCTCTGACAGATGATTTAAGATTACCAACTGAATCACCTTCACATATAATCTAGTCACCTCTCAAACTGCTGCCTTTGTGCTCGTTCAAAGAATGAGTACATGTACAAGCCCCTCAAAAAGAGTGTTTCAGATTCCCACAACCTACTTGGTCCCCAGGAATGTTTCTAGAGACCTTGTCTCTATGTTGTAGGTCCCAAGTATTGGAGTGCCCTATGTGGGGCACAAACTCCTTACTCTTTAGGATGAGGCTCTAGCTCAGAGATACTTTCCCATTCTGTGTCATGACACTGGAGATGAGGTTTTGATGAGATCTTGTCTACACCTCTCCTACCTCTCTGGATGTGATCCTTTTATCACTTATTGTGGAGGAAGATATTCAACTAGTTTTTAGTTATTTTTTTCAGTGGGAATTATATATAGTTGTAGATTTGCTGGGTCCATGGGAGGAAGTGAGTCTACCATCTTGGTTCCCCCCGCCCCCCAATCCTTGAATAATTTTTTTAGTATCACATAATGAAGCACTTACACAAGATTTTTAGAATTAGGTTCTATGAGATATTAACCCCTAAAAATTATCCTATGTTAAACTAATTATCATTTCTTCTGTTTTTGTTTTGTGCTGCTCCTCTAATTCTTGATCAGAAGCATGCATTTTTACACAATGAATGTAATTATTTTCTTCTTGTACCTATTTCACTCAAGTCCATTGTATTGCATGTCATTATAAGATCTTCAGCAAACTTTTTAAAAGATTATCAGTGCTTATTGGTAGAAAATGCTTTAGTGTTAGGGATTTTTTTCTAAGTAATAAATAGTTTCATGTCAAAAAATTTATTTTGCTATAAGGTAATTTATACAGAACTGTACAATGATTTCATCCCATTATAAAGTCATAATTCTTACAACTACAAAAATTATTTTCTTCAAAAAGCCATGTTACCCAGCATGCCATTTTCTTTCATGAATTTTCAACTTTGCTTCTGTGTTAACAAAAAACCTTATTAATCCAATATTGGTTTATTTAGGATAGCAAGAAGACTGCTAGTCCCCAGATATCTAGATGCTCTGTTACTTTAATAAAAAAAAATTTAGATAATCTCAAGCAAGTTAATTGCAATTCTGTATTTTTTTCTTTCTCTGGTCCCCTGTGTTAAGAATTAATAAGATTTTTACTGCATTATGTTAGCATTTTCCTGATACTAAAATTAAGCTTATAGAACTGTAGTTTCTAGGGTAATGGGTAATTCTTTTTTACATTTTAAAATGATAGTAGTTGTCTCATTTTTTCAAATATTCTACTTGTTTTCCATGATGTCTCAAATAATTACCAATATCTATGCAATAATTTTATGGGTTTATAACTGTCTTTGTTTAATTAAATCTATTTTTACAATTTTACCAAAAAAAGATAAATTAGGAGGTACTTTCTAAAGTGTTTTCTTTCAAGAGTATTTTTCTCATTATAGAAACAGTCACTATAGATTTCCTTTAAGTAGCACACTTACCTCTTGCCAAAGTGCTGGAATAAGGGTTATCTGTGCATATTTGTATCCTGAAAGGGCAGAGAATATAGAGAAGGAAAAGGGTTAATTATAAGTAAAGGAATTGGTAACTTTGAAAGGAAGGAATACCTCCAAAGCTCAGCAAAGAGTGTCCTATTTTAGTGATTAGGAGGTACATTTCTTCCATAACTACCTTTTTACTTTAGATAATTAATGGTCAGCAAGGCAGGACTCGCACTAAGGAAAATTAAGTTTTCCCAAATTTATGGTTAAGATTCTGAAAAACCCATTTGTGATCACTGCTTTATTTGTGATCACTGTAAACAATTAAAATAATATAGAAACATACCTGGGCTTGGAAAACAGGAAAGAGTGCCAATGTTGTGCTAGTCCCCATGCTTGTACCATCGCCCCCTCTCCAAAACACATTAACTGCTAAGGAAAATTAATGAAAAGAGAACAATTCATATATATTCACATTTCTAAATGTCAGAGATTTTAAAAATAGAGGAAACATTCAGGCCAATATATGATGAACACACAGAAATAGACAAGCCAACAAACAAAAACACTTTACCTGTAAATTACAAAAATCAATTTGATCTCAAACTTCTTTCAAACATTAACCCCTCAAAATAAAATTTCTGTAGGTTCATCTAGCTAATTTGTTCTCTTCTGAAGGACACGGAATTGTTAAAATAAGAAAGCATGCAGACAGCAGAAAAATCACATGCTTAATTGAGAATTTTCTTAAGACATTTCATTGTATGTAACTAAAAACCTGAGTAAAGTAAAATTGTGAATAATCTTTGACATTAGTTAAATATATAACTCATGTTACTTCCAATTTTATTTCTACTAATTTATTACATGCATATTATGAAAAAAATCAAATAGTGTGAAGGCATTCATAACAGAAAGCAGAAATCTCCTGCTCCATTTTCCTAGTCTCATCGGCTCTTTCCCAGGGGCAGTAACTTTCAATTCTTGAGGGTGTTTCTTTTGTTTTTGTTTTTTTGTTGTTGTTGTTGTTTTTTTAATATACACTTACTTCTATATAACACACTTAGAATTCTGTTTCTTAAGAGTTTTTTTTTTAATTTTTATTTATTTATGATAGTCACACAGAGAGAGAGAGGCAGAGACACAGGCAGAGGGAGAAGCAGGCTCCATACACCGGGAGCCCGACGTGGGACTCAATCCCGGGTCTCCAGGATCGCGCCCTGGGCCAAAGGCAGGCGCCAAACCGCTGCGCCACCCAGGGATCCCTAGAATTCTGTTTCTTAAACTATAAAATTAAGACATTATTTATTAGTTTTCTTTTCTTTTTTATTTTTTTAAAGGATTTTATTTATTTATTCATGAGAGATGCAGAAGGAGAAGCAGGCTCCATGCAGGGAGCCTGATGTGGGACTCGATCCCGGGACTCAGGGATAACCCCTGAGCTGAAGGCAGACGCTAAACTGCTGAGCCACCCAGGCACCCCTTTTTTGTTTTGTTTTGTTTTGTTTTTGTTTTTGTTTTTATTTTTATTTTTATTTTGCTTTCTTTTATTAGAGCTGAGGAATCAATTCCCTTTTTTCTCTTCCCATCTTTCCACTATAGTCATATCATATTTTATTGTTAAATACAAAATCTGTTCTTTATTTCGTGAAATAAAGAACATATACAAGGCAAAATACATCTAGGAATATAATAGTAACATGTTTGAAAAATGATGGCAAAATCAACCCCGTAAAATCTTGATTAAAATAAGAAACATTACCTTCAAAGGAAAAGGAACCAAATGGGTAATTGACATCTAAACATAGAAGGTGAAAGCCAAAAGATAGTGTAATGACAACTTCAAAATTCTAAGATTAAATGGGTGGCAACTTAGAATTTTATAGCTAAATTATCCTAAAAGGATTCTCTAGTATACTTTTATGCAAAATTATCCTTCAGGATAGGAGGCAAAAGAGAAGCATTTGCAAGAAAGAGGGGGAATTATCTGAGGGAATTTTCCACCTCACCATAGTAAAAGAAATGCAAAAGAAAACATAAAAATTTGTGAGATGCAGCTTAAACCTGTACTTAGAGGAAATTTATTTTTCTATTTTTATTTTTTAAAGATTTTATTTATTTATTCATGAGAGACAGAGAGAAGGAGAGAGGCAGAGACACAGGCAGAGGGAGAAGCAGGCTCCATGCAGGGAGCCCAATGTGGGACTTGATCCTGGGTCTCCAGGATCAGGCCTGGGCTGAAGGCAGTGCTAAACCACTGAGCCACCCAGGGATTCCCCTAGAGGAACTTTAGAGCTTTAAATGTATATATTAAATACAAAAACCTGAAAAATCAATAAGTTAAATATATATTTCAATTAGATAATAAAGAATTATAAAGTAAACTAAAAAATTACAGAAGGAAGGAAATAATTAAAGTATTAGGTGATTTTATTATAAATATGAAATACATAGAATCAAAGTAAAAAATATTTTTTAAAAAGAATAGTAAAATTGGTAAACTCTAGTAAAAATAAGTAAAAATAAAAATTATGACACAAATTAGCAGTTTCGGAAGTGAAAAAGGGGATGTCATTACATACATTATAGATATTTTTAAGAGTATATATTAAAAATAACTTTAGCTAATACACCTGTGAATATAAATGAAGTTGGCAAATACCTAGAAAAACAAAAATTAGCAAAATTGATACTAGAGAAAAAGAACCTGGATGTGCCCTGTCTATATTTTTAAAAAGATTGGAATGGAAGAAATATACACAGAAATTCCAAAAGACTCTAGAAGATTCTATAGAGTCTAATTCACAGATTAGATTTAATCCATGAATGCAACACATTAATGTCGATTCATTTTATCTACCTGTTTATTTAATGCCTTTTCTATGTAGAATACTTTGTTGAGGATTAACATGCTTATTTCATATACAAGCATGTATATAAAAATATCTGTACTTTGTGCTCATCTCATATGTCCACATACAAATGAGCATAAATCCATTTATATTCTTATCACACAAAGTGTAGGAATAAGTGGAATAAGTGCATTACCCAATGTTCTTCCTATTGGGAAGCTTTCCTTTTACCCCTATCTTCCAAAGCTACCCCTAAATGGGACTATAATGTAGCTGGTATTCATTTTTGGCTTGCATAGTCATATCAAACCAATTTGTCCATTTATGATGTAAGTATGAACTGAGGAAGAGTGCTTATCCAATAGTGGTGGATAGCATGGGGATCTAGGCAACCTGCCCATGTACCTCATCGTGCCTTTTAAACTTGCTCATGCTCACTTACTATTTTACAATGGATCTATCCAACTGATGATTTAGTAGGTCTCATGGAACCTGGTTTATGAACAGCAAATCTGTTGCCCCATGGTCATGTATTTCAACTCTATCATGGCCCGGTAGCACACCATGAGCTATCTTTTCAAATGTGTATATTTCTCCACTTCAAAGAAGTGCTTATTTCAGAGCACTAAAACGTGTACATTATGGTTTTCCTATTGAAGTTGCCACAGATTCCACAAGGTATCTTTTTCTAGGATAGCTCCCACGAATATTAATGGTGGGTATGTTAGTTTTCTATTGCTGTGCAAGAAATTACCACAAATCTAGCAGGTGGTGCTGAGTGCCAAGAAGCACAAATTTATTATCTCTCAGTTTCTGTAGGTCAGAAGCTTGGGCTCAAGGTAGCAGAGCTCTCTGTTCAGCAGAGCTCTCCAATTCAGGTTATTGGCAAAACTCGGTTCCTCGGAGTAGTAGGCATGCATGGTATTTAGAGAGCATACCCAAAAAGCTGCCAGTGTGCTGGTTCTTATGACCCAAGAGTCAGAGCTGCAGGTATCACAACCTGGATTCCACTTTAGAACTTGTTTTTTGCTCTAGGCCTCACTGAAACTGACAGATTTTCATGTCACTCTGTATGATGCAGTACTGATGATTGATGCAGTATTCACAGGTATGGACTATGCTGCCTTAAGAACCCAAAGAGTCATATAGGAGTTGTATTCCTTTCTTTGTAGTAGGAGGTACAGGATACAATAATTTGTTGTTCACTTTGAAGTAAATGGCCCAGCATACCCTATACCATTGAACACCAAAAACATTCACTGATGTGGTAGGTGCCTGATTCTTTGTTGGGTTATCCCCTATCCTTTGGCATCCACGACTTTTATTTATCATGTCTCCACTGTACCAGCAATTTCTTGGTTATCCTCTCTGATTAGACGCTATAACCTCATATGATGTCATCAATATTATAAACCAGTGTAGCATTCTGAATGATGTCTAGTCAGTCCAGAGCTGTTTAGATTATCTTACGACATGTATATTCTTGTCTATTCTAAGTTTATTCAAACTGTCTCTGATCTTCATTTTTAAAAATATAAATATAAAAAGAAAAATATAATATAAAACTAAAAATATAAAATAACACATTCACCAGGTCAATGGCTACATATCATGCACCCGAAGCCATGTTAATCTTCCGTGCAGAGATTCCACAATGGGCACAGCAGCTGCACATTGAGCTGCTTAGTTGAGTTTGTGGTAATGCACTATCATTTTCCCTGATCCATTTAGATTTTTCAGGAGTCAAATTGATAAATTAAGTGCAGATATTAGAGAAACACAATGTCTTCATTCTAGGTTTCAAATTTAAACATTAATTTCTGCCATTTCCCTCTTACCTCAAGGGTTTTATTTATTTACCTAAGTAAATGGACATAAGTCCTTTTGGGAAAAGATGAGGAGAGTAATTACCACATTTTTTTTTTCCAAAGGGAAAAAACATCATATATTTTTCTTTCTTGGCATCTGGCTCCTCTTTTAGTCAGTGGATCATGGGTATGAAAAACTAGCTTACATCCGGAAACTGGACAAGAAGTCAAAAATGTTATTTAGGTGACTGCTATCAGCCTTTTTTGATTTCTTTGATTACATAAAATGAATAGTTCCCTTGGCTGCCTAACTATTTTGGTCCTAGGAATGCTATGTTCTATTTAAAATTTGCACAATTCTCTTCGGTTCAGGCAGGACACTTGGCTGTTCCTGCAACCTCATAAAAAGTATATATACCTGGTTTCTGATGATTAAGCCCTACTACTTGGCCTTTATTGTTTGAGGGGTCCTATAATTACTCTAGATATTAGTAAGCCCCAGCCTTCAGTTAGGGTCTACAGAGAGCCAAAACTGAATATGTCAGTGATGTTGGTGTCCTCTTTACCAGCACAATTTGTATTGCTTGGGTAAATAGTAGACCTGCTTAGGATAATAGTTCAACCCTTGGGCTCTGCTACTCTTATGATTGAGTTCTGGATATGTTCTCATCTCTTTCTCAGCCATCCTGGTGCTTTTGTTGTTGTTTTACGACCAAGGAGGCACTTTGTCTCACTTAGCTTTTAGTTGTGATTAATCACTCTTAGCTTTTCACTCTCTTCAGTTGAATTTAGCTACAGTCACTTAATTCCACAGTTTTTACAGTTACTGTGTCCCACATATTTATTAAATACCTGATACATTATACCGTTAGTGAATTCACTGCCACCAGAATACCCTCCCAGTTCACTATAGGTAAGTGTTTTGGCAATTGCTCTGCTATCTTATTATGGGGCTATAAGTATTCTACATCAAGAGGTTAATGGTTTCTTGGTACCAGCAGGGTGATGGGCAGGCAATCCAGGTCCAAAATCCCATTCCAGAGTTTACTTTTTTGGGCCACTCCTGGCACCAAAATCAGACTGGGTTTTTAAGAAAGCACATGTTGAGATGGAGATTAGTATGCACGAGATTTCTTATGAATGTTTTGGGGAGTAACACCTGAGGAATGGGAGGGCTGCCTGTAGAATTAGAAAAAAGGAGAGATTGAACTAAAATGCAGTCTCAATGGAGAACTCAGGTAGTACTATGAGGATCTTTGAAATTGAGATGGCTCTTCAGTTTATCCTCAGTTTGAGCAAAAAAGTCAGACATGTAAACCCTCACAATGATCAGTTGTTAGATGTGGGCTACACTTAGGAAAGGGGCATGGCTTTGGCTGGGTTTTGTCTCTCCAGTCAGGGCAATCCCCAAAAGGAAGTGAACAGTAAAGACTTTTCTTCAGGCAAGACTTTCCCTCCACTAAAAGGGATCTAAGCAGGACCTCATGTATTCACTACATAAAAAAATGAAAAAGGACAATACATACTTAAGACAATCATAAAACACAAAAACTAAGCTGACAGATGTATGCAATCAGATATCAAAACTTATTTCATAGATGTAGTAATTAAATGATTATAGTATTGTTGTAAGAATAAACAGATCACTGAAACAGAATAAAGGGTCTAGAAACCAACCCACATATATAAGAGTATTTGACCTATGGTGACAAAGTTGGCATTATAATTTGTTTATGAAATTATATCTTTCAAAAACTGATCTTGAACCAATTAGATATCCATGTGGAGAAAATGAATCTTGGATATCCATACTCAGACCATACAAAATATTTAATTCCAGATGAAATATGAAAGAGTTGAATATACAGAATAAAAATTAAAGTGTTGGGGATCCCTGGGTGGCTCAGCGGTTTAGCGCCTGCCTTTGGCCCAGGGCGCGATCCTGGAGTCCCGGGATCGAGTCCCGCATCAGGCTCCTGACATGGAGCCTGCTTCTCCCTCCTCCTGTGTCTCTGCCTCTCTCTCTCTCTATGTCTATCATAAATAATAAATAAATAAATATTTAAAAAATAAAAAAATAAATGTTTAAAAAAAAATTAAAGTGTTTAGGAAAAAATGAATAGGACAGTATCTTCATCAGTTGAGGGAGACAAAAATCACTAATCATAAAAAAATCAATTTGATTAATTGGATTATTAAAGTCAAGATAATTTCATCAAAACACATCATATTATCTTAAGAAATTATTAAGCAAGCTACATTATGAAAGATATTTTCTATAAATGTATGATTAACACATCCAAAAAAAAAAACCCCAAGTAAAACCTATAGGAAAAACTTAAAATGGATAAAAAAATGGATAAATGTTTTGAATAGACACTTTATAAAAGGTGATTTCTGAATGGTAAATTAATATATGAAAAGATGTTTAACCTCACCACTCAACTGGGTACTACAAATTAAAATTTACAATGATATACTTCAACACACTTACCTGAATCAGTAAAATTAAAAAGAAAATTAACAAATTAAACAAGTGAGGGTAAGAATGTGGAATAGCTGGTACACTCATATTCCTTGTGAATGTTAATTGATACAAATACTTTGGAAAATTGGTAGCATCTCCTAGAGTTGAATGTATATATACTTGTGACACAGTAGTTGAATTCCTAAGTATATTTGAAACAGAAAAGTGCATGTTCACCAAACATTGTATACAAAAACTTCAGAGCAATGTTGGTAATAAACCTAAATTGGAAATAACATTAATGGCCATAAAAGGAATAGAATGAATAAATAAGCAGAGGTATACTCATATAATAGATAATTAAATTTTCAATGACAGTCCAAAAACTATATATATATATATATATATATTTATATATATATATATATATATAAATTTAGATAAGCTCACATAATATTGAGTGACAAAGAAAAAAAACACAAAAGAAAACATGCTGTGGGAAAAAATGTCCATAAGCATGTATCTATTTCAAAAGCAGGAAACTTGGATCCCTGGGTGGCTCAGCGGTTGTGTCTGCCTTTGGCCCAGGGCATGATCCTGGAGACCCGGGATCAAGTCCCATGTCGGGCTCCTTGCATGGAGCCTGCTTCTCCCTCTGCCTGTGTCTCTGCCTCTCTCTCTCTCTCTCTCTCTCTCTCTATCTCATGAATAAATAAATAAAATCTTTAAAAAAAAAAACAAAAACAAAAGCAGGAAACTTGATATATGGTATTATATATCATAATATTTGTTTTGTTGTGTGAATATAGTAATTCTATGGGTAGAAGTACAAGATACTTCTAGAGGATTAGAAATATTATCTATCTTGTTTTGGTACTGATTATGCAGAAGTGATATTTCATTGAGTTATATGCATATGACCTTATATGTTGTGTTTTAGCCTGTTATACTTCAATTAGTATAATTTATAAAAACAAATTAGGAAGGACACTCCCTTAACATGATATAATTACCATTACATCAAAATGGTATTGTGCCAGTAATGTCAGGAATCAAAGAAAAAAAAATACCCTCCATCAATACTAGTATTTGATATTTTTCTGGAAGCCCTATATGATGCAATAAGTTAAGAAAAATAAATTAGGCATATAATTATTATGAAGTCAAAATTATCATATATGTAAGTTACATATTTGACAATCTGAGAAAATAAGAGAATTCACTATAAGTGAATTCTCATGTGAGAATAGAGGTGTAAAGGTTGACTTGTTTAAAAAATATATATGTACAGAGACACCATTGCTATTTAGTAACATTAATCTATTAGAAAAAATTTTCAAAAAATCATATTAGTAATAATGAGATCGTTTATGCCTGTTGTTATTATTATAGTGTTCCCTTTAACTATTAAAGTCTACTGGTTTTAATATCAAATTATATGGTCATCTTACTAATAAACAGTAATAAGCATAAAATACATTCAAATAGTCCTCATAAGAAAAGTAAATACAAAATAACCCTACTAAATTAATGAATATGTGAAACAAATACCAAGACTTACTTTATACTAAAAATATTAATTCTCCATATAGCACAATTTATAATATGATATAATTCTGGTCAAAATATCAATGAATGTTTTTGAAAGGTTTTAAACATGTTTCTAAAGGTCATCTTGGAAAATTAATGATTCTAACATCCCACAAATTCTGAAAATAAAAGAATAATGAGAAGTGGTTTGTACTGGTTAATAATAAAATGGTATTAGAATGCCAGAGTCATTAAAATAGTTTGGTATGGAGTAAGAACTGACTGATTAATTGTAGGAAGTAAAAAACACAAAGGTAGATCCAAACCCTTAATATACAGATTATGACACAGTTCATATGAAGCCAATACAGAAAGTAAGATATATATGGGGGAATGATGCATTCTAGATGATTAAATAGTTAAAACAAAAAAGGGGGCCAACTATAAAATACCTAGGAGAAAAGGAAAGCTACACTCCAGGGAAAATACTGTATACATAAAAGAAAGACAACAAATCCTACAGCCAGATTGATTTTGCATAAATAACAATGAAAAATGATACATACTTTAAAATTAGTGTTAGTATTAAAATGAAAAATTTAAATTTGCGTAATGTTTAATAATTACTACTGGAAAGATTTTAATAATTTTGTAACAAAACAATGAACACACTAGTAAAAATAGCCAAAATACATTGCTACGGACTGAATATTGGTGTTCTCACAAAATTCATGTTTGAAACTCTAATCTCAAATGTAATGGTTTTTGGAGATGGGGGCTTTGGGAATTAACAAGGTCATGAGAGTGGAGACCTCATGATGGCATTAGTGGCTTATAAGTAGAGACACAAAGAGCTTGCTTCTTCTCTGTGCCCTCTGCCGTAAGAATACAATGAAAATACAGCCTTTACAAATCATGATGAGGGGCTTTACCAAGAACCCCACTATGCTGGCACCCTGATCTGAGAATTCCCAGCCTCTAGAACTGTGAGAAACAAATTTCCTTTGTTTAGGACACCCATTATGTGATACTTTATAGCAGCCTGAACCGACCAAGACATATATGAGCAGATGATTAATAATGACAGTAACCATTAGTCATTAATAATGACACAACCCCCAGTTAAATAGTTCCTCAAAAAATCAGAGATGTCCATTAAGAAAATGAGACTCTCTAGTTAATCCATCCTCTTTAATTTAACCCTTAATGGCTTAACACGCGAATTTATGCAGTTGCTTTAGGACTTTTTAGGTTTTTAGAATGAATTAAAACTTTTTTTTAACATATCAATTAATTACTATTTTTGTAATTACCACTGGAGATGGATTTTGAGTTTTGAGAACTAAAGAAAAGTCACAAATTCAGAACAATGATATCTGGTATTAGTAAAGTATTTTTATTTTTATAAAAGCACTTTAATAACTATAATTTCATTTTATTCTCATGTGTATTTTATTGTAAACCTGTTTATAGATTCATACTTTCTTTCCTACTACACAATAAAACTAAACCAAAATAGAATATTATGGCAATTTCTTAATTTTTAAATTTTAGCTTAGTTGTAAAATACTATATTTAAAAAGATACATAGGTACATTAACATTAGGAAGTCATAAATGCAGACAAAATAATTATGTTTAATTGCAAATAGAATAATTTCTCAGAATATATAACAATATTGAACTTCATACCTCTAACAATACAGACTTGAAATATATGAGGCAAAAAAGCAAAGAATTTCAAAGAAAGATTGACAAATTTTTTATCATAGTATTAACTCTTAACAAATGTATATCAAAATCTTGAGTCATGCAAGAAGAAACTTACTGAAGAGGCAGAAAAATTGAAGAACACAATGAGTAAGCTTAATACAATTGATTTTTATAAAAACTGCATCTCAAAAATAGAGAATAGGCATTATTTTAAGTACATATTCAAAGGAACTTTTAATAAATACAAAATAACAACATGATGCAGTCCATATTCCTTAAAAAGATGCATTTTGATTAGGAATAGCAATGTAAGTTGGTCAATAAGATCTGATAAATTTGGAATCTAAAGACATACTTTTACATAGTTTATGAATCAAATAGGAAATACTTTTAAAAAAATTTTTTATTTATTCATTCATGAGAGACACAGAGAGAGCAAGAGGCAGAGACATAGGCAGAGGGAGAAGCAGGCTCCATGCAGGGAGCCTGAGGTGGGACTGGATCCCGGGTCTCCAGGATCACGCCCTGGACCAAAGGCAGGCGCTAAACCACTGAGCCACCCCGGCTGCCCTCAAGTAGGAAATCCTAATGAATATAACAAATATTTAGAAGTGATCATCAGACTTGCAGGATGAAGCTTCAACTTAGAAGATACATATAGACTTAAATCCATTTGTTAGAAAATAATTATAAAAAGATAGTAAAGTTTAAGACTTCTGCTGCAGGTCAGGAAAGCTGAAACTGGATCTGATATTTTACCTTAAATAATTAGAGAACTGAACAAAATATACAAAACAGTGTTTTTCAAACATTGGATAAGAGGCAACACAAAACAGTAAGATCTGAGAAAAGATAATCAAATAAGGTGAGCTGTATGATTACTTCCAGTTTCGTAATGAAGATAGTTTCCCAGATGAAGCATAGGGAGAGGGAAATAAAATTAGATCTAGTGGTTTAAAACCCAGAATTCAGATGTTGGGAAGCCAAAGCACTAAAATTCACAGGGAAGAATACTGGAGAAAAGACAATTGCATAGGGAAAGAAAGCTCCAGAGATTTGCAAAGGGTTCTCCCAGAGTCTTCAAATGAGTATTATTCATTGGTGCATGCGAGGGAGGAAACTAACAAAGTTGTGGGAAAATCCCATCAGAAAGGATCATGTGGAATAATCCCCATTCGGGGCTAGGAATAGTTTTTTGAAATATAAAATGCTTTTATTAACAAGTAAAACCTTCCTTGCTTTCACTTAGTGATTTCTAATCTAGTTGTTCTAATCAGTCAGAATTCTTATCAATCAGAGCCCTGGGACAAAAGCTATCTGGATTCACCTAACAAATCCTATAAAAGAAGATCTGAAAAGATCAAATTGTTTCCAACTAACTGTAAAATAAAATAAAAAAATGCCCACAAGTATTTAAAGAAGTGAAAAAAATCAATATTCAACTTGTGACAAAGTCTGGCACTGAATAAAAATTTACCAGGCATGAAAAGAAGCAGAAAAATAAAAACGATAATGAGGATAAAAAGTAATCAATGGAAACAGAAATAACAAATATGGGAGAATTAGCAGACAAAATATTAAATATATAACTATTTACCATATGTTCAATATGAAGAGAAAAGCATGAGGTTGTTTGAGATTTCATAAATATGTAATCAAAAGATGAATGGATAAAGAAGATTCATATATATATACATATATATACATATTTAAAGTTATTTAAGAGAAATAGTCAATGCACCAATTCTCTAGTTACTTTATTTGTAATAGACAGAAACTGAAGGCAACCCCAAAATCCTTCAACATCGAATAGATTAACAAATTTGTTTAATCGGTACAATAATATTCAGCAATAAGAACAAATTACTGTCACGTGTGTCAAAATAGATGAATTCTAAACGAAGTATGCTTAGTGAAAGAAACCAGGCCAAAAAAAAAAAAAGTACATACTCTGTTTTAATTTATATAAAATGCTATTGTTCATTTCAAACAATAATCTATATTGATAGGACACATACCAGTGATGGTCTGGGAGATTATGCAATAGGAAGAAAGAGTAATGGATGTATTACAAAAAGCATGAAGAACCTTTAGGGTGACAGAAATGTTCAATATCTTAATTATGCTGATTGTTTTACAGGTGTTTAAGTATGTCAAAACACATCAAACTGTAAACTTAAAGCATGTCCAGCTATTTTGTGTCAAGCATATCTCCATGAATCTATAAATATAATAATAAAGTGAACCCAAAACACACAGTACAGAAGAAAGAGTAGAGGTAAAAGTAAGGATTGTTGAAAAAGAAAACATTACCAAGAAAAACAAAACCAAAAAAACCCACAAGAATGAATCAACTGACGTCAAAGACTGGCTATTTAAAAAAGACAAGTGAAATAGGTAGTCATCTGGCAATATAATTGGAGGGAAAAATTAGCTATTAATAGTATGTATTAGGAGTTAAGAATTTAACAAGGTATATAGAGAGGTTTAAAATCATAAGAAATGATATCAACTCTTTAATACTATTGTTTAAAATGTAGATAATATGGACAATTCCCAGAAGAGTAAATTTTACCAATTCAAAAAGCGATTGAAACTGAAATAAACCTATAATCATTATTCATTTGTCAAAGTATATTAACAACTTAGCCCCAAACTAACACAATTTTACTGGCAAGTGCTTACCAAGCTTTTAGTGCAGTTATTACTTATCTTATATTCACTTTTACACAGAAAAGCTAAATAGGAAACATTTTCCAATGCATTTTGGAGGCTAAGCAGAAATGATATCAAAACTGGATGCGGAGATTGGCAAATAATGTTGTTCTCAGAAATGCAAGGACGTTTTCATGTTATAAAACACTGATTAAAAGAGGAAAAATATTATTTTATCAGTCAGGGGAAAGGATTCAACTTTACTTAACACTGATTCATAACAGAAGAAAACTTCTTCATCTTCATAAAGTGTCTCTATCGAAAACCTACAGGAAGTACGCACAACTGAGTACAGAAATATTATTAATTAAGTCAAGAAGAATTTAAAGATACCTGATATTACTTCTCTTATTCAACACCGTATTTTAAGTCCTGGTCTTTGTAATGAGACAAGAAATAACACATAGAATAATAACGTTTTGAAAGGAAGATCTCCATTTGTATTATTCTGAGACAATGTGACTAAGTACGTAGACAATCCAAGATCTATTCCAATCTATTTGAATAAATCAGAGATTTCAGTATAATTGTTGGAAATTAATCAGTAGACAAATCAGAGATGCCTGGATGGCTCAGTGGTTGAGTGTCTGCCTTTGGTTCAGGTTGTGATCGTGGGTCCTGGGATTGAGTCCCACATCAGGCTCCCCACAGGGAGCCTGCTTCTCCCTCTGCCTATGTCTCTGCCTCTCTCTCTGTGTCTCTCATGAATAAATAAATAAAATATTTTAAAAAAGACATCCTTTAACTCAATTTTTTTAAAGATCTTATTTATTTATCCATGAGAGACACGGTTTATTAGCTATCACATCCCAGGACTGATATCACGACCTGAACCGAAGTCAGATGCTTAACTAGTGAGCCACCCAGGTGCCCCAACCTCAAATTTAACAATAAGTCCAAGTAATTAAAATTTTAAAAGCAACACTACAGTGATCTTTGTGGGACTTAATAAGATATCCGTATACGGAGGCAAATGTAATGGAAGCAAATGGGAACTGGGTTAGCCAGGATAACTGAATGAGAATCAAGAAGGAGGACTTGCCCTCTACCAGATTTTAAGACTTATTACAAAGCTGGATGTTTTTGTTGCAAGGAGAGGGAAACAAATGGTTTATGGTCAAACTGAGAGATTTTCTTGCAACTCACTTAACTACTAAAGCATTCGTTTTATATACATAAAGAAAAATGAATAAATAAGTAAAAACAATAACCCAATGGCAAGGTGAGTAAAGGACATGAGACGGAAATTCACTGACCAGGAATTCCGAATACACAATAAAATATGAAAATAAATCACTAGTAATCAGGGAAATGGAAATTAAAACACCAATCATATACAGTTTCACATTTATCAGAGTGAGGAAAAAATTCCTAGAATAGCAATTGCTAGTAAGAAAATGGTAAAGGGGAATGTTCATGCATTCCTGCAAGTGAATTACTTCAAGTGAGTATTGGTACAAAGTCTTTGTGGATCAATTTCTTAGTATCAGTGGTAGCTGATGCTGAATTTATCCACTGAGATGTATCTCAGTTGTGTTCATTGTCCTAGCTCTGGCATCTGTACCAATCAATATAGGGTATATATTCGGTTCTAAGTGACTACCCACCCTACAATTAGTAATCTTTTTAAACTAATCTTTTGCCAAATAACTAACCATCTCCAAACTTAGTGGTTTCAAACAATTTACAGCTCACAAGTCTGTGGGCCATCAACTTGGGTTAGGAAGGTTACTTATAATGCCATCTAGACTCACTAATGGTTTTAGGTTTTGCCTGGGGTATGTGGGGTCTCTCTCCTCAGGCTCTTTATCATCTTACACATTAGCCTAAACTTTTTCACGTGTTAGCAAAAGAGTTTCCAGCTTCAAGAGAGGGCAACCAGCAATGTGCAAGCAGATTTTACTCCTCTTCTTTTATCACATTTGCTATAATCTATTGAGAAATGTGGAGGATATGAGATTTTATTTTACTTGCAAGTTAACAAATTAGCCTGCTATCTTTTTCTGGAAGCTGGTAAGAAGATACGAGTCTCTCAGTCCAGATCCAAAGTATTCTGTTACAGCACAGAAAGTAGCATGAGCATCATGTTTATGTCAGTTTTTCTTGCCTCTCAAGTCATATGAGAGTGACACAAAGGTGGATGCTTCAAATGTGGTGGGTTTCCATCACAGCTGAGGAACTCTAAGCTTACAGAACCTAAATCATTTATGACCTGTTATAAGCAAATCTGCCTTTGCCCCAGAGGGAGACATCATTTCTTTGATGTGGGATGATATATGATGTGGGATGTTAAGCAGATCTGTCCTTTGCTCTGCAGGGAGACACAATCTTGATCCTCTAAGGCTATTTGCTATACTAACATCCTTGAAAAAATAGCCTGGAACAAAAGGCCAATTAGTGCCCTGCTTATAAGCGCTGTAGAAAAAAAAAAAAAAAAAAAAAAAGAGCTGTAGAAATGTGAGAGAGCCATAGAGAATTATCTTCTAAAAGCGTCCTATTGGCCAAAGAGTCACATGGACAAGACCAGAGTCAGTATGGGAAGAAAATACAGGGGCATAGATATAGGGAGGCACAGTTTATTAGCTATCACATCTTTTATTTATTATTTATTATTTATTTATTTATTTATTTATTTATTTATTTATTATTTTTTATTTTTATTTTTTTGCTATCACATCTTTTAATCCAGGAATTCACATCCAGGCATAGGATATTCTCACACATATATACAAAGAGACATGTAAATCTATTACAATTTTTTTTGTACAAGTAAAATATTGGATATTGTTTAAAACTTCAGGGATCCCTGGGTGGCGCAGCGGTTTAGCGCCTGCCTTTGGCCCAGGGCGCCATCCTGGAGACCCGGGATCGAATCCCACGTCAGGCTCCCGGTGCGTGGAGCCTGCTTCTCCCTCTGCCTGTGTCTCTGCCTCTCTCCTCTCTCTCTCTGTGTGCCTATCATAAATAAATAAAAAAATTAAAAAAAAACTTCATCATAAGGGTAATGGATATATAAATTGTGAATGTTAATAAATGACAATAATGATGAAAATAATAATAATAATAAGTAATCTTTATTGAGTGTTAACTACATGCATGGCATTGTTTTAAATAATCTATATGTATGATGTTAGCTCACAAAAATTGAATGATGTATCACAGGCAGGCATTTTATCCAAGATTGGAGATCTAGTGAGAGCGGGTTTGAAATATACTGTATTAAAATGTACATTTACACTGAGGGGGGCACTTGACGGGATGAGCACTGGGTGTTATACTATATGTTGGCAAATCGAACTCCAATAAAAATATATACAAAAAAAATAAGACCTAAGGAAAAAAATAAATAAAATGGACATTTAGAACAAAAACTTGAATGAAAAAGTAAATTGTGGTAGAGACAGAATGAATATATTTGTATAAAATCCAAAGACGTACAAAATGATACTGTTTGTTCATTTTTTTCTCTTTTATGTGTAGTCCTCTCTTTTTTTAAATATATCTCTGTGGAAATTCCAAAGTCATTTTGTGCTTTGCTTTTCTTCTCTTGCTGGACCTACCACTTCCTTCCACCATTAAAAATATGTGTTTTATTTGAAGCTGGGGGGGTCTCATGCTGGAGCCAAGCCAAAGTTGGCAAAGGAGAATGCTTTGCCAAGTCTGCAGGTGGTTCTGCAGAGTTCCTCTGGGCAGAGGAATAACACATGCCTCTGCTGCTATTCTTAGCTTATTTATTTTTGAGACAAACATAATATGTATTCTTCTCACCTTTGTCCTTTGACATTTTCTGTTATTTACACTATATCACCAAACTTTTTGATTCTTCCAACCCTCTGTGAAAACCACTGCACGTTCTTTATTTATCCTCTGATATTCTTACCAGACTTCTATCAAAGATTCCTGCAAAACTCTTGTGCTTAAACATATTAATGTCCTAAGGTTTCTAACAAAATTCAACGAATATTTGTTGAGCCACTTGGATATTTTTGCCATAGGTAACCCACAGTCTAGTGGGAGAGAAGACCGACAAACATATTAACCAAACCATGATGCAATATGCGCTAAGACAAATGTGTTTATAAACTACTTTGGGCTCACAGATAAGGGAGTGATTAATTTTGCCTTCAAGTCTGAGGGAAAACCGTAGAAATTAAATGACATCAAGTTGAAACTTGACAGGTAAGTAAGGAATTCCACAAGAGAACAAGTGAGCACGAATACTGTGAGAAAGGTAAAGAGCATATACAAATGGCTGAAGTAGGAAGGGATATAGGGGATAGAGAATATTGCTGGTGAAACGTAAGTTACATTAAAAGACAAAGTTAGCCTGGGGGATGGTTTGGGGATGGGAGTGTACTTGGGAGTCCGGCCATGTAGGAACTTTTACAAGATTTAGGGAAGAGAAGTGTCATGGCCAGATTTCTGTTTTAAAAATATTTCTAAAAATAGAATATAGGCTGCATGAAAGTAGTAACCTTGGCTGTTTTAATGTCATAAACTCAGTCTCCAGAATAATCCAAATATATAGTAGGTGCCCAGTAATATTTGTTAGATAAATGAGCAGCAGCTACGAGTAGAGACAGATATTTCAGGTTAGATGTTTGTACAATGGTCCAGGAAAGTGATGATAAGGGCCTTTATTAGCATATTTTACTTCGGTGAAATGTTTAATCCCCCTCAAATTAGGGAGACCATATCATTTATTGTCCAAATTGGGAAGCTTTTGACAATACAAGAGGGTGCATCCAAAATATATGTTGGCAAATTGAACATCAATAAAAAATAAATTTATTAAAAAAATAAATAAAAGTATTCTGGAGATAAAAGGTGAGAACTGGACAATATGGTGGGTGTATCTCAAGCTCCTATCATATTGTCAGCAACTCAGCCTGAAGTCAGGGTTTAGCATAGGGGTAGAGGGGGCACAGCTCTGAATAGGTGGGGTCTGGAAAAGACAAGGCCCCATGTTGATGTGCTTGTCCTTGCGGGGAATGTGTATTTGGCCTGGTTGACTTTGTAGTTATTACCTACACGTAAAGATATTAAAGGATTGTGAAATATAATACCTTGATATCATCTGGGGGCAAATAGGTAAGATAATAGATAACACAATGAGTGAGGCAGAGTCTCCCCGCCAAGGGAAGAATCTTCTTATCGAGGGGTCAAACCTGGGGCAAGAAGGAGGGCCTTGGATTGACATTGGTGGAAGCCACTTACACTTTTTCTGCAGTCTTTAGACCCCCCTGGGGGTTGGTCACGGAGATGCCTGCAGCTTTTCTGATCCTGGGGAGGGTGCATTGACTCCTCCTTTGTGGAGACACGAGGAGTAAGTCAGGACTGGGAACTGTTAAAGAACCTTAAGACGAGGCATGAGTCTGTGTACTCAGAGCATGTACACAGCTAGTGACAGATAAGAGTTATTCTTTATGTTGTGTTTCTATCATCTTGGAACCATTCATAAAATTTTCTTTTAAATTGCAGATTTTCTCTGCTTCTACCATGGGGATGCAGGAGAAAGCTAGGAGAGAAAATACTGGGGGTGCAGGGGTACTGAGCCAGCAGCAACTGCTTGGGGTAAGCCCCTCTAAAGAGGAAGGGGGCAACTGCAGCAGGATAAGCAGAGCTCTGGGATGAGAGGAGCGGTGAACTGAGCCAGACAGCTGGCAGGCGTGGCAAGCGGCAACTGGGCCAAATTTGTCACATTCCCCAGAAACATTTTGGAAAGGAAACCTTGTAAAAGGCAAAGCTTTGCAAAGTCAAGTAGACTGAGGGTCTCACTGCACATTCAATTTTACAGCCTGAGGTTGGAGAGGTGAAGATATTTGGGTTGAAAAAAAAATATGTTTAGTTTATTTGTTTGTTTGTTGATGGGATTTTTCTCATTCCCAGAAGCAGAAGAGGTTTTCCTTTCTCTTGCCTTATTCTCTTCCTGTTGGCCAAATGGCCAAAAACAACCAGAAAGATGATAATACTTTTATTTTTTTCATTTCTAGTTCACCTTCAGCACTTTCCCCCCTCTTTACACATTCCCCATCACAGTTCCCAGTCATTTCCTGTCTCCCTGTTGTCAGTGTCCACTTACTAACACTGATAGTGCCTCTGAACTGAAGTCAAGAAAGAAGCATTTTGGGCTTAGCATACCTAGGCCATGCCGTTTTCTCGCTTCTTGCCATCACTTTTATTGGTTTTGCTACTTTCCCAGTTTGTGTGCAGCTAGTGTGCTATGTTCTCACAGCCCTCCTCTTTTTCTGTTCTTGCTTCAGCTGCTGTAATATCTTACAGAGCTCCTTCTCCTCCTTACTCCACGTCTGCATGAGCCACTTCCCAGTAGAAGTCAATAACCCACTCGACCACTCACTCATGCACAGATACACAAACACATCTTTTGTTTCTCTGACGTCCTTATGGAGCAGGGGGAGAAGGTTTTTATTACTGTTATTATTTTGCCAGTAGAGAGACTTAAGTCCAGAAAGGTCTTGATGAAAACCAGCCAACCATAATGATTAAGCATCATCATTAAGTCAATGACAGAAAAGTCTACTGGCGTCTGTTAAAAATCAGTAATGCTGGGGCCTTTCAGTGGTGTCCAAAGCAATTTCAAGAGAGGGCACTTACCAAATCCACCAATGAAAGAATGTGAAATTTGAGTCCATGGGGACCACGGTTGATAAAGACAGTGCTGTTCTTCTAACCTCTCTCTACGGCCTGGATGCACAGCAGCACTGTGGCTGTCATTAAGAGCCACCACGATGGCAGGTTCTACTGCCAATTTAACCAGCTGCCAAGTTAAACAGCGAGGTTTGGTAAATGGTTAGAACAGATACTATTTAAAAGCAAGAAAACTGAAATATAGTGTGAGATTTGCACTGGTTTTAAACAGCATTAGCTTAATTTGTGAGAAATGTAAATATGACCCTTTCGAAATGTCAGATGCCCACATTAGTGACTCTAGCATTTGTGTAAGATAGAACACACAGAAGCCTGGTGCTCATATTTTACAATTTAAGAGCCATAGTCATGGTCCTTTAACAACTCTGCAGCACTTTTACAAATGTCTCATTAACAATGTTTCCATATCATAAAGCCAGATGGGAGAGGCCATCTTTTATTTATCAGTCTCAAAATAAAATGTTATCATCTCTGGGATTTGAAAAGGATTTTGGTGGCTTCAATTTTCTTCCTCATCTTCTCATCCCCACTACTCCCACCCTTAGCCAACTTTTTGTTCTGAATTGCTCTGCTCCAATGGGAAAGCCAGCTCATTAAGCTGGTCCTGTTATTCATCCTGGCTCTATAGCCATCCTGTTTATTTAAGCCATTGGTTTTCACACTTGACTGAGCCTGAAGATTATCTAGGGGATCTTGTTTTAAATACAGATTCTTGGGCTCCAGATCTCCAAATTATAATTTCTAGGAGTGTTCCATGCAAGTCTATATTTTACAAAGTTCTCTAGCAATTGCTATGTAGACCTGTGTTTGGAAACTATTAAAATTAAAAACTTCTCAGTCTGATTTGTGTCCAAACTAGATTGTAGAGCGTGTCCCCATTGATAACTTTGAGGTTGCCAGCAGGCCAAAGAATGACTAAGTGTCATGGCAAAAGAGCATATCTCCTTCTACGATGCTAGGGAAATTTCAGGACCTTATGAAGACCATGGGAAGAGTTGTAGATCTAGAGAAGAATAGATTTGTTCTGGAATCTCTCTGGGAAGTCGTGTGTGTGTGTGGGGGGGTGGGGTGGGGTGGGTGGGTGGACTGGCTTCACTGACCTGGCAGTCACTGTAAAGTGTGTTCCAAGATTGGCATGTATTCATGTATTCTAGGCTGGTAAAAGCAAAATAAGATACGTTTAGGGCTATGGGCTATAAGATATAAAATATATTGGTGCCATATTGAATGCCTGCTGAATAACATGATCTTTCTGTTTTAAACAAGTAAACATTCACATATACATCTTTTAAATATTATTCTTGATAGTGCAATTAGTGGGGAATTTTCAAGCAGAGGTATGATGGCATCATGAGATATATCCTTTAGAATGACATCCTGATAGAAGTAAATGGGATGGAATCAATTGGAATGGGAAAAATTGGAAGTGGGATCAGTTAGTAGCCAGTATCATGGTAAAAAGTGAAACTCAAGCAATGACCATCAGAATATAGAATCAGGAGTCACTTTCAAGGTCATTTCTTAGGTGAGACTGGCAGATCTTTTCTTTTCTTTCTTTCTTTCTTTCTTTCTTTCTTTTTTCTTTTCTTTTCTTTTTTCTTTTTTTTCTTTTTTTTTTTTTTTTTGCAGATCTTTTCTAATTGACGACCTAGAGAGACTGGTCAGAGAGAAGGAGGAATTAAAGATGGCTTAGATGTTGATGTTTTACTTGAGTGGCTGGGGAGGTGATCATGCTAGAGACAGAAAACACACTGAGAAGAAGGCTTTTCCCTCCTGAACTTGATTGCATGTGGGACATGGAATTGGGCCTATTCCATGGACATTTTAACAGGTCGATTGGGACTGGAGTTGAGGAGGGAGGAAGTGGAGATATAGGTGAAGATTGGTGATGGGGAGGGGTAATTGGACTGTGGGGGAGAGTGGATAAGACGATTCAGAGGGAGTATTTCAAGACTGGAAACAGTGGTACACAGGAAAGGGGGCAGTTTAGGTCAAGGGGCCATCTAAAAGATAGACTGGAAGTTCCAGTATGCCTAATTCTTGGTGGAGTAGGGATTGGTGGCTCCTGTAATGCTGGCATGGGGTTTGTGTGCGGTGTGGTGGAGATGAAGCAGAAGAGGAGTGTGGGAGTGCTCAGATGAGGGTTTCTCTCATATTAGCATTAAGCCATGAGAGATGCCATGCTATGGAAGTGGGCAAAGCCAAAAGGTGAGTAGGAAACTAAGGTCCAATAAACCAAAAAGAGGAATCTAACCAGTTGTGAAAACCTTGGTGCCAGAGTATAGAGTCTGAATCCAACAGCCAGCAGATTGAGAACTAGCAGTGGACCTGGAATTCATTGGGCTTAAAGACATCTGACTAAACACTGTCCTGTGACTTTCTTTATATGGGCCTGCTGCAGCACGTTATGTGGGCAAACTATCCAAATGCAAAGGTCAAGGGGTAGATAATAAAAAATAGGAAATGTTTCGAAGACTTGCTTATATTTCTGAAGACTTACTACTATGCTTGGCGCATAGTAGGTTATTAATAAAAATCTGATGAAAGAATTGGTGAATGAATTAAAATAGCAGGTAGATTCTGGGAGTATGCTAAATTCCTAGAAATCCTGGAGATGAGTGTCAGCTCATAACAGTTCTATTGATGAAGTCTGGGGATACCAAACTTCTTGGTGAAAATGTCAAAGGGAGGGACGTCCACCAGAGAAAGCATCCAGGTCACTTTTGCTGTCCTTCATGGAATGGGAAACTTCCCATCCTGCTCTCCCCAAGTTGCAGAAGAGATAGTCCTCTGTTTTCCTTATGAGATTGGTGAGCTGTTAAAGAATAATGAACCCTATCAGAATCCATAATTATCTCACACGATTTTAGTTTTATAAACTTGTAGTGCTATAATTTTCTGTCTTTTCTTTGAACCATTGTTTTGAAAGACTGCAGTGTGTTCTTTATTTTCCCCTGCGCCAGGACTGCCGTCACCCAGCATATCACATCCACTATATCATATTAATGGCTGCCAGCTCAACAATTTGATACTCAATCCCATATATCAACCGCTGATATAATCCATTGCCATACAGTATATTTCATTTGCATTTATCTTTTCCATATACAGCACTCTCTTTTATCACTCTTCCAGCGGCCTCTCTTCCACCCGCACCCCTGTTTATTCTCAGTGGCACACATCTATACATTCTTCCTGGCGGTGTTATTAATAATCCCTACAAAGACCTTTCTCCCCCTTTTACCTTTTCCCCTCTCGGTAACTGACAGCTTCTTACATTTTGGCCTTTTAATGCGGTAAAATCAGGCTTGAATGAGGATGTTTCTTTGTTATTTTCCCAGACATTAGCATAGCTGCCTGAGCTGAGACTCAGGCACTTTCTCTAGATATGATTTATGACATCAATCCAATTTATGGCCATTTAAAGGAATGCTGAACTGGCTGTAAATCAGCAAAAGCACATAAAATACTCATGAGAACTGCTGGAATCCATCTGCATCAGCCTCCATCACCTGTAACAACAGCCAATCAGCAGCAAAAGGATGGAACTATCATGTGGGCAGAGGGAAGCAATGGCAATGATAGGCTTGCATCAAGGAGAAACAACTCACCTGATAACAGGAATAAAACAGACATGAATTTCAGGTGGGTAAGAAAAGTCTATAGGGGCAGGGAGTGGGGGTGAAATTTGGGGCTGGTAGCCAATAGGTACACGTCAAGGAGATGTTGCAAAGGAAAGCAAAAATAGCATTTTGTAGTGGCTTACAGTTTACAAAGTAACCTCAGATGTAGTTCCTCAACTTGAGCCTGTTGGCAACCTTAATAATTGGGTTTTATTTTGCGTATTTTATCTCTGAGAAAGACCTAGGTTGTAATTACCAAAGAGTCAAATTAAGTCCATGTCTTCTGTAAGCTAAAAAAAAAAATAGTTAAGCTAAAAAAATAAATAAACAAAAAGTAAAACTAAATTTTTAAAAAGAATTATTTTGTGTTGCTGTAGTCAATTAATCAAGGAAAGCATTACAATACTTTAAATATATTGCTAGGGATGGAGTGACATATTTGCCACAGATGATTTATTCTTTCTTTACATGTAAAGATGAATAAACCCTGGAGAGGTTTTGGCTATCCTAAGGCATTTGACTTCCAATGCATTGTTGAAAAAAGAAATCCTTCAATTAAAGAGTTGTTCCTTCCTCAGCCCTTTGGCTTTTTGCTAGTACACTCTATCTAGCAGTTCTTTTATTTGCGTTATGTTGTGATAGTACACATGTGTGGATGGGTAATATTTTGACCCGTCAATTTTTATTTCTTGCTCCCCATCCTCTCCTGATCTCCCTCCCCATCCCATCCCATTTAAACAGGTAACTGATCCTCTTTCCATTCCTTTGGGGAGTTATATGGCAGAGAAGAAACTAGAAGTAGACCTCAAAGACCTCTTAGATTTTATTTACCTGAGCCAAAGGCTCAGAATTGGAGAAAAATTTTAATTAGAGAGCGTATCTGGGAGAAGCAGAAGAGAGTAGTGGATCAAATGCTGCTGGTCCTTCTCTCAACTATATAGAGATTTCTCTGTGCTAAGAGGAGTAGAAAATGGCACCTTGGAGTTACAGAGCCCTGGAGATCTGGGCCCTGCTCATTGGAAGTTTTGCTTGGAGATCGCAAGACTCCAGGTGCTTGTATCATTTTAATTAAAACTATTTTTAATTATTTCTAAAATTCTCTGCACGTGTGTGTGCGTGCGCACACATGCACGGATCTTAGTTCTCTTTTTCCTTATGATAAACTAGGGTTCAGCTTTTCTAAATCCATTGCTAGCATATTCCCTGGCACGTACATTTTCCTATACCTGGTCTTCAGGAGGTTGTATATTTCCTAATGATTTTTTTACTATTTCCCTCACCTGCTTCCCTCACCTCCCATAAATTATTTCCCTTGGACAAACTTTTCCCCAACTGTGCATAAGTTGAACCTTTCAGAGGAAAGATGCTATAAAACATCTAATCGATAAATAACCTTGTTCTCTTCATAGAGTAAAAGAGTCAATCAATCTTTACTCCTCCACATAAATGTGCATATCTTATAGCTCAAATCCCATTATAACTATTTCCATGGGGGATTGCTTTTTGGATGCAAAGAAGGTTCTGTAATAAGTAAAGAGGGTACCTTATTTACCAGAATTCTTCACCTCCTTTCCAAACTAGGTAGGGAGGTGGTGAATAGAAAAGCAGAACAGACTCTGCAAATCATTGGTCCTTGGTACCTGTGTAAGACAAGATCTGTATTCTGACCTTGGATGAGCTAACCCTGCACAGGAATGTATTAATTTTCAAGCAGCATCCAGGCCATAGACAGTAATCCCTAGAGGGCTCAAGAGCCTTCCTCAACAAGATGTTAACACATTCAAAAAATGCAGATGAACTATGCCTGGGATTATGTAGTCATTACCCTTGATTAAATTTAATCACTATAATTCCTGAAGGACATGGTGTTGTTTGGTTCTGAATGGTCAAGACTGGTTGTTCATGTTTTATGAATTTGGTAGAAATGTGCCATCACACTATTTAATTTGAGGTATGTTTGAGTGACTTAACGATTTCCATTACCTCCATCTATCATCAGTGGGCTGGACTCCCCTTCAGGGCGGTAGGCTGGAGATACCCAAAGAGGTGTCTTTGGAGAACTATAAGTGAGCAGTCATGTGGAAACTAGATTTTAATGAGACCCGGTTCTTTTAGACAATGGCAAGGATCGAGGCTGGAGGGCCTGGGACAGGCACAGAGATATGCTGTATGTGAATTCCACTGCCATTAACCTCTCTCTGCCTCAGTTTATCTATAAAATAAGGATAGTAATAGTTTATTTCAATATTAATTGAGGTATTTCATGTGGGTGCTTAGTATAGTTCATGGCAATAGTGAATGCTGAATAATGTTATCTATTAGTATTTTTGTTACTATTATTGTTAATGCAATTCATTCTTGTTTTATCTCTTCTTACTAAAGCCAAACTAACTAAATTATATTAGCATGATTTATCTGGCCCCTCGCTCCTTTATATTATTTCTAAATTGTTATGTTATCACCACTTCCTTCTCTGACAATTTCTATAATCCACATATGCTGCAATTTAACATTGCATATGTTCCCACTCAGTGCCTATACATTGCATCAATTCCATCCAAGCTCCATAAATCCTCATCAGTGAACAGCATAGATTCCTATGTCTTGCCCATCTGGTTTTCCATACAGTCTTTCCAACTTTTTGGTTATTTATCTACTGGAATTTATATCTTATCTATTCAAGAAAAAAAAAAGGGATTTAAGGCAGTAAACAGTATCAGAAAGCTAGCAACACTTTCAAAAGGAGCTAAATTGCCATATTAAAGATTTAGATAGTATGTGAAATTCTTTTCCTGAGTGCAAGAGTTATTGAATGCTGGAGAGGGTTGCCAGATTGTTTCAACTAAAATATCAGAGCTTTAGGCTCACGGTTTTGTATCCAAGTGGTATGTGAGCATAGTTCAGAAAGCTGGCCTACAGTGAGCAAGGACTGTTATAGATTATATCATATCAATTTTAACTGCCAGATCATTTTATTAAAACAAAGACAACAAAATAGAATTGATAGAGAACTGGGTGGGGGATGCTTAGATGTATATTGGATTAAAGAGGCAGATAGTAGAAATATTAGAATGGCAGATATTTCCATTTGATTATTGTTCTAATCCCACTTGCAGAATCCTGAGTTAAGAAAATCAGTCCTCCCCAAACTCCTCTAATAAGAGATATGCTTAAAAATACAAGTTTCCAGCCCCATCCAAGGTATTTTAAACTAGGATCTTCAGTTTAAAGCCCTGTGGTGAAACCAGATGTTTAACAAGCAGCCATATGATTTTTATTTTCAAATGATGGTTGGAAAACACGGAACTGGGTGGTCACTTGTAATCTCACCCATGTCCTTCTTGCCTTACCGTAGCCCCCTTAGGATTTCTGTCGGATTAGAAGAGTTCTCATGCCACCATAGTGAGAGATTATGAGTAAACATCATCAAAAGCCTCGTAATAATGGGGAGCGTTTAGCATCTTTGGAGATAAATGTTTCGAAGAAAACTTGTAGAGTTTAAAGCTGTAAGACATGGTTAGCCCCTGACATTTATGATCTATGTGACATTGTTTAGCCTTTTGACCTTCTAACGTCTCAGGTTTCTCCACCTGAAAAATGGGAATCATGACGCTATAGGTCCTTCATAAAATTGTGAGATGGAATGAGACAAAGAGCAACATTTCACATAAATGTTAATATCCTTTCTTTATTGGGGCTTCAGCTGTCCAACGATGGCTTTCTGATTAATCCTCAATTTTTTCCTCCTTCTGTCATTTTAGCAACACAGTTATAATCTTTTTGTGTGTGTGTGCTGCACAGACTCTCTTCTCTTTTTCATCCTTTCCATATTTTTTTTTGATCCAAAAAGGAATGCTTAGAATTTCTATATGCCATCCCATCCTCTTCTCCAAAGCTGAAGGCTGATCTGATGCCAACCCAGCCATTTTTACCCCTCAGAGTAACAGGGGAAATGTGAAGTTGGCTGTTGGCACTGCTGCTTTCTATGACTTCTCTTTTTTTAAAGGCAAAGTTATTCCACAACTTGACTAGCTGGAGCTGAGATAAACAAGCTTTCCGAAGTCACAGAACCCAGAATAGAACTTGGATTTCTGACTCATCAGAGGCAGTTTAAAATTTTTCTCCATCTGCTCTAAAAGCATAAAGAGCCTGGTGGTTCTTGTGCTTCAGTCATTAGTAGAATTAGGAAGGAATACCCATCCCATCTAAAAACATCTGCCTCCCCTTTGGGTGCATCCACCCAGTACCTCATTCCCTGGGATGCCCTGCTCATCAAGAATTATGGAAATCACAGCACTCTGTGATGTAGCCACAAAGGGACTGCACTTTTTCTATTGTTCAGGAAGTCTAAAGACCTTGAGTGGCTAGGAAGAAGAATGTTGTGTGATGTACACTCAGGACAAAATGTGGCCTATAATAGAACAAGGACAGGAAGACTTGGAGAAAGCATGCACTTGTGTGTGCATGGATACACGTCTAAACTCTAATGTGATTAAAAATCACCTCAAGATCTTATTAAAATACAGATTCTAAAGCAGAGGTTTGAGGTAAGGCCAGAGATCTACATTTCCTATAAGCCCCAGGAGATGTTCAGACTGCTGCTCAGCAGACCACATTTTATGAGCAAGGGGCAAGCCCCAGGCCTTAGGCAAGAGTATGGACATTAAGTGTGAGAAGCATTGATATGGTGTCAAGAGTGATTCTCAGACTTGGGCTATACGTTAGAAACACCTGGGGAACTTAAAATGTGGATCTATACCCGAAGATTTTGATTTAATTGTTTTGAAGTACAGCCTAGGCATTGATTCCCTGGGCAACTCAAATATACGGCCAAGTTTGAGAACTCCAGATTTATGTCTGAACTCTAGATGGATGCTTCTCAAAGTATGGTTCCTGGGCTAGCAGCATTAACTTCACCTGAGAACTTGCTAGAAATGCCAACTCTTCGGTCCCACCCCAGACCTTCTGAATCAGAAACTCTGAAAGCAGAGTCCAGAAACCTGTGTGTTAACAAGGTCTCCAGGTGATTCAGGAGTATGGTAAGTTTGAGAACCAGGGCTCCGGTAGAGAGCTTGTTAATGCACAGATTGCCGCCCCTCTTTCCCAAGTTCTCAACTCCATAGGTCTTGCGTGGGGCCAGAAACCTTACTTTGAGGCTGCAGGTCTACATGCAGGAGATCATGGAGAGAGAGAAAGAGCAATTATAGCTTCGAAAGACCCTAGGAACAAACTTAACTGGAAGAGAACAAAGAATGGGCTCAAAAACACACAATTAGAAGGTAAGAACAGAAAATCCTTATGGTAAAAACTAGAAATGCTTTAAAATTTTTCAAAATGGATTTAATATCTTTCTTCTCCACTAGAAGAGAACTCTATGAGGTTGCAATTCATGTTTTTCTTGCTAACCGAAGAATGGATGAAAGGAAGATTTTAATGACTTAAAATCAGGAATACAAGTCTGTTTCTTTTTTCCCCGAGGTTTTATTTATTTATTTGAGAAAGAGAGTACAAGCAGGGGAGGGGCAGAGGGAGAAGCAGACTCCCAGAAAAACAGGGAAGCTGACGTGGGGCTCAATTCTAGGACCCTGGGATCATGACCCGAGCCAAAAGCAGACACTTAACTGACTCAGCTACCCAGGTGCCCCTAAATCTGTTTCTATATAACCAACTCCTATTCATTCATTTGGCAAACATTTATTGAGCTCCTGTTGTATCGGGCAGTGGCCAGATGCTGGGGAAACCAGGATGAGTGGCCACAGTCCTCATTCTTGAGGAACTTATAACCTTGAGGAACCTTCATTCATATAATCCTGAATTTATTTTTCCATCTCCACTGATGTATTTGTCAAGTACTAACTATGCATCAAGCATCTTATGAGGTACAGCTTGTAGGTTAGCAAGTAAAACAGACTTGAACCTACTTTTAAGAGGATTGCAGTCCAATGGGGAAAACAAAATAAAATACTTGAGTATTTTGAATATTATGAATAAAATATGTAATTTCAAATTAGGATAAATCCTCTGGAAGACATGCACAGGATGTGGTCACGGGAATAGCAGAGGAGGAAGCTTAACTAAAACGGGCAGGAAAGAGTCCCTTGGAAAGGTTAACAAAACACCCAAAGAGAAGCGACATCGTTAAAATAATGGTTTAGAGTGTGGGCTTTGGAATCCCAAATTCCAAATAGGCTGATTTGTCTAGAGAACTTTGTGAATCTGCAACCTTGAACAAGTTACTTTAATTCTCTAAACCTCAGCTTTCTCTTTTGTAAAACGTAGACGGTAATAGTACTTACATCACAGGGTTCTCATGAGGAAAATGAGATAAGCCATGTAAAGTATTTCGTCTGATGTATGGCATACTTTATGTATTATCTTAGAGAGCTGTGAATAGCGACTATGTGTTGGCTTTGTTTAGGTGCTGGAAATACAAAGACAAATATGAAACATTTTTGTCTTTGAAGAGCTGACAGTAGGAGGATTACATAGTTCATGCTCTGAATAACAATCTTGCACAGTAAAAGGAGATGACCATGGCACAAACTTTTTCATGAGGGGAAAACCCTAAAAGAAGAAAAAAAAAAAAAACCCTAAAAGCCAGGCTAGAGTCTCGGTGGATAAATCCTTCCTGAGATTTTGGATTATGGATATTGAAGATTTTCCCAATAAGCAATTCTAGTATACCCATCTTTGAGGGCTTAGGGGAGGGCTAGATTCTTATGCATAATCACGCATGGAAACTGTGCTAAACCTTTACTAGATGCTGAGCTTTGGAACCACTATAAAAATGTGGAATTACTCAACAATTCATTAAGCGTTAAACATTTCTTTAGCGAATTACTATCTATGCAGTATGTAGTTTGGTAGCAGTAAAAGACTAAAAAGCAGAACTGTATGGCTTTAGAGACTTCAACATTGAATTTTAATAATATAATAATAAATTATACCATTTATTGAACATCTGTGTGCCAGGCACTGCTATAGTAGACCCCTTATATACATTATCTAATTTGATCCTCAAAAAAACCCTCCAGAAGTTCATGTTATGTTTCAGACGTGATAACTGAGGCTCAAGAGGAGTAAGCCAGAAAGGAGGAGATATGAAGGCAGTACTGCCCAGTGTACAAGCCTGGGTCCCCTACTCACTTCCACTATTTTTTTTGCCTGTTGCTTTTTTTTTTTTTTTTCAATTGAGCTTGGATGCCTTCTGTATGTTTCATATTGGTCTTCACTCTTCTTTCTAATGCAATAATATAGAATTAAGGCAAATAAAAGAGTAAGATACTCAAGACACCTGAGTGGTTAAGTTGGTTAAGCCTGGGACTCAGTTTTGACTCAGGTCATGATCTCAGACCGTGGGATCAAACTCTGTGTTGGACTCTGCTGACATGAAGTCGGCTTGAGTTTCTTTCCCTCTTCCTCTCCGTCCCCCTACTCATGCACTTTTTCTCTCTCTCTCTCTTTCATCAATCAATCAATTAATCAATATTTAAAAGGAAAGAGTAAGGTTGTCCCTCCCTCCCTCCTTCTATCCCTCTCCTGACTTGGAAATAAGAATTGTCTTTCCCACCTAAGCCTCATAAGAACTTATTTCCATATATTTTTAGAAATCTATAGGGTTTTTTGTTTTTGCAGATTAGGGTCAATTTTTTTTCCTGTGGCATATTTCTCTTCTTTTCACATATGGAGTAAAAAGCAGTACCACAGCATTTGTGAAAATACAGAATGAAAAGCAGTTTCTATAAATTATCTGACTGCTATGAGACCCTGAGTTTGGTAATTGAGAATGGATGCTTCAGGAAGTAGGGCTGCAGTTCGTGCTAGACTAACATATTATTTGACTTTTAATTTGGCTTTGTAGAAAAGATACAGTCATAGTTTAATATGCTTTTCATGCTCACGAAATGATACTTTTTGCTTCATCATAATTAAGCTTCAACATGTTTTCTGAGGTTTTCCACCATTCAAAAATTTTTTATGCACATAAGAGTAGGCATCTTTTTAGCAGTGGTACATCTTGGTTGTGGTCTCTACTGCAGAGATAGCAAGTTAGAGACTGTGGGGATGGTTACCATGCTTTGTTCTTCCAGGAAGGGTTGACTCTACCACCTGTATTTCATCAGAAAATCAATTTGTGATATATGTGTGTTCGTTTCAATCACAGTATTGTGTGTGTATTCTCAATCACAATAGTGAATTAAGAAAATACCTATTTCCCTTTCTAAGTCTATATTTCCCTTTTTAAGCCTCAATTTTGTCAACTGCCCAGTTGGCCCAGGTCCTTCCTGTTCTGATGTTATGGCCCTTAAAGATTGCCAAACTGATTACCAGCTCCTTGCTTCTACTCTATGTTTTCCAGTTAAGATTGTTGATGACTGATTTCTGAGCGTTGATGTCAGTGAAAAGTTACGACTTCAGCCAGGTGGAAATGATGCACTGGTGCATGACATGAATGTTTTCAATTTCTCTTAACTTACTGGACTATGAAATTCATGAGCACCTAAAGCACTTTGAAATTTTTAAAACCTTTTTTAAGCAAAGTTATATTATCTTTTAAAATAAATGTATAGAGATGCCTAGGTGGCTCAGTCGGTTAAGCGTCTGACTCTTGGTTTCCACTCAGGCCATGATCTAAGGGTTGTGAGATTGAGCCTCACGTTGGTCTCTGTGCTCAGTGGGGAGTCTGCTTGGGCTTCTCTCCCGGCTCCCCGCACCCCTCTTGCACAGTCAGGCACGGAATCTGTGTCTCTAAAATAAGTAAATTAATTGAATCTTAAAGAAGTAAATGTATAAATAGCAACTTTGTGCTAATACTGGATTTACAACTTAATATAGATTATTCCATGTAATCTTGTATTAGTCCTATGAATTGGCTCCTTACCATTAGTTTGTAGGTGAAATGGGGATGTTGTGACAGCAGAACTTGGGACTTCAAGATTGCCTGAGATCAAAGTCTGACTTTATCACTTAGATATATGGCATGGATAGTTAATAAACCGTGTAGTCTCAGTTTTCTCATGTGTACTGGATGGAAATAATATAACACATAACTCCATACAGTTGTTCTGAGGATTCAGTGAGACAATGAATATAAAACTTATTAGAATAGTGCCTGGTATATAAAAGAATTTAGTAAATGTTGTTTGTTATTATCATTGCCCACAATCAGACCTAGTATGTGGTGGAATTGAAATTTGCTATCCGTTCTCTTTGTCTCAGAAGTCCATAGTTTTACCAGGGTACTGAAGGGGATCAAAACATGCTGCCCAAAAATATGCTACTTTGGCATAAGGTTATTTTGAGCTGTAAGCATTTGAGAGGGGAGAAAGGAGAACCCTCTTATACTGTTGGTGGGAACACAAGCTGGGACAGCCACTCTGGAAAACAGGATGAAGGTTCCTCAAGAAGTTAAAAATAGAACTACCCTAAGATCCAGCAATTGCCCTACTAGGTATTTATCCCAAAAGATGCAACAGTAATGATCCAAACGGGCACATGCACCCCAATGTTTATAGCAGCAATGTTCACAATAGCTAAACTGTGGAAAGAGCCAAGATGTCCATCAACAGATGAATGGATAAAGAAGATGTGGTGTACGTATACAATGGAATATTATTCAATCATCAGAAAGGACAAATAATTACCATTTACATCGACATGGATGGAATCGGAGGGTAATATGTGGAGCGAAATAAGTCAATTAGAGAAAGACAATTATATGGTTTCACTCATGTGGAATATAAGAAGCAGTGCAGAGGAGATAGGGGAAGGGAGGGAAAATTAAATGAGAAGTAATAGGGAGACAAACCATGAGAGACTTGACTACAGGAAACAAACTGAGGGTTGCTGGAGGGGAGGTGGATGGGGGATGGGGTAACTGATGATGGGCATTAAGGAGGGCTCATGATGTGATAAACACAGGGTGTTATATGCAACTGATGAATTATTGAAATCTACATCTGAAACTAATGATGTACTTTGTTGACTAATTGAATTTAAATAAGGAAAAAAGCAATCGAGAAATAGCAGACACAGGGAAAAAAACACAAAACACCACCTTTCTACCTTCCTCCTTTCTGTTTAAAAGCAGTTACCCTTTTAAAGGTAACTTCCTCCTTTTTCCTACACCAGAAAGAGATGGCTCTTATCAATGAGGATGACACCAACTTAAATCTGCGTAAACAAATCATACTAAAATAATCCCATCTTCTATCAGTTTCCCCCATAATTTACCACCCTAGAAGCTCAACCCTTATTCCTTTGTTTTGTCCTGTCTCTACAATGTATCACTCTTTGCTAAAATCATATATACACTCTCAGGCCTAACTGCTTTTGGGATATTTTCACTGCTTTTTTATGATTCCACACTCCACCCCCATGCTACATAAAAATATGAACATCGAATAAAATTTGTATGCCTTTTCTTCTGTTAATATGTCTTTGTCAGTTTAATTTGCAAGGCCTCAGTTACTTAACATGACAGGGTAGAGGAAATGTGTTTTGTTTTTTTTTCCTTTCTCTACAGCACCATACATCCAGAGATGAGTCATTAGCCTAAGATTTGTGAACAGTTATACCCAATGCTGTATGAGTGTGATAGTTTGAGACTGTTGTATTGAATGTCTTGTCTCTACCAGTCAGTTCTCTACCTTGATTTCAACATAATGTTCTAAATATATAAATCATTTCGTAACACATTTTCCCTAAACTACTCCCTTGTCTTTCCTGATCCTGGCCTCTGCCCCGTGTCTTATGACCTCTACTTTGTTAGTCATGCTGCTCAGCAATGCAGTCATCCTTTCTCTTCCTTGAACTTGGCGATCTATTCGTAGTACCAGGGATTTTATATATGATATTCTGTGTACCTGGAAAAAAATCTTTTGCTTTTGTCTTGACTAATTCTTATTTAGCCTTTCAGCCTCAGCTTAAATATTTTATCTCCGAGTAAACATCCCTGACTATACCATTCCCTCAGCCTCCCTATCTCCAATAAATACCATCCATAGTTCACTTACCAGAGGTGCTAATTATGTATTTATGTTTGTTTGCTTAATATCTGCCTATTCTGATACACTGCTAACCTTCTTAGGGTAAGAACTAGATCTGTTTTGTGTGGGCTACAGAAAGAATATTATCTATTTATACGTATCCTTCCTCAAAAAATCTACCATCGTAGAGTCTGAACCTCTTTGAAGAGTGTGCTATGCATGTGCATGCACACGTACATATGTGTGAGCAGGAGAGAGAATATTTCTGTTATAATTACTATAAACATACAGAGAGTTTTATGGAAAATTTAAATACCTATATACTTACTACATAACATTCTCAATTTCTAGCCATTTTTCTTTTACATTTTTTAATTAAAATCAGATACAGTTGAAGACCTCTCTACTCAGAGATAGTCATTGTATTGAATTTGGTATTTATTATCCCCATTCCTGTTTTTATATTATTATCTCAGGTGAATCTGCTTTGAACAATATGTAGCATTATTTATTTAGCTTATTTGTGAACTTCAAAAGATTTAGCATGGTGTCTATAACATACTACAGTATTCTTTTCATTCTTTTTGTTTTTCTGCGTATTTATATTTTAAATGTTGGGCCATGTTGCTATTAGTAGTTCTAGTTCATGTTTACTAGTGTATGTATGAAATTTGATCGATGCAGTGTCTGTATTTATTGTCCTGCTGACGGACATTTAGGTCATTCCCAAAGTTTCTCAATCAAGGTTGTGATAAACTTGTTTGACATGTCTTCTTGTGAGCATCTGCAAATTTTCTCTAGGGAATACGCTTCAAATTAAAAGCACAGCGTCAAAGAACACGATCATTTTTAAATGTGATAGATACTTCTATAATGTTCTCCAAAATGCACCAATTTATTCCCTGCCAGCATGATATGAGAGTCTCAGTAGTTGTGCCAATAATTGACATAGTCAAAAATTGTAAGATTTGCCCATCTGATATTTGTGGAATGGTATTTTATTGACTTAGATTCTTTTTATACCCTCAAAATATGGTAGGCAATAAACAAACAGTTATGTTTCATGGTATCATTGCTGAATATTAATACTAGAATTCAGCTTTTATGCATATTACAGAGAAGATATCCCTATAGAAAAGTGTCACCGATAGTTAAGACATCCAAAGTAGAGTTTGATTATAAGATATAAGAAATCCTTCCCCTCTTCTGTTATCTCTAATAAGTAAGAATGGAAAGGAGTCTGTTCTAAGTTACAATTTTACCAAATAAATTCTTTTAAATAGAAAGTTTATTGGGGTTTCTTAGGTTTTCTCTCTTCTTTCATTTCTTTCTGTGCCCTAGGAGTCAGCAGTATGGCCCAAGGAAGTGAAGAGGTGGCAGGTGGGGGCTGAAGAGGGGTGGTCATACCTAACAAGCTAGTGGCAGGGCCAGAGGCCAAGCAGGCAGCAGTGCTGGCACCTAAGGACGTATGATGCTCAGGGGCTGCAGGGCTCAGGGCTGCAGAGGTGTCCAGCGTGGTCTGGAGATACACACACTGGAATTAATCACTCACTGTGGAGAAGGAATCTATACAAATGGAAAAAGAGAAGGCAAGAAAGAACCCTGCGGTGGTAGATTGGAATCAGTGGTATATATTTTATCCAGCAGAATCAGGCTAGCCAGAGCATGTTCTCATGACAATTAAAGAGAAGCAAGAGGAGAAAGGGAAAGGCAAGATGCATTTTCAAGCCTCTGCTTTCATCAGCTTTGCTAAGAAACCAGCAGTCAGAAGCAGGTCTAATGTCTAAGCTCAGAGTCAGAGTGGGAGAGGACTACAAATTTGCAGGGTACAAAGGCTTGGATGCAGGAAGTCCCATTAAATTGGGCCATTAATGCAATTAATATACCACAGAGTTCAGGAGGATTTCACAGGAATCACAAAAACAAGCCCTATTCCCTCCTGCATGGGCTATCAGAGGAGTGGACACCTGAGCAAGGGTTTCTAAAGTAGTGAGACTCTCTCTACTTCTTTGGTCATCTTATTATATTTAGTTTATCTAGTCACTGAGTAGTAAGAGTTTAACTTGAAGTTATGAGTTTAACTTCTGTTTTTTGATTTACTGACTTTAGACAGTTTCTATTTATTTCCTGATATTAAAATGAGAGAATTAGAGCAATTATCCTACTTTCCATCATTCTTAACTGCAGGTCACTTTTTGGTCATTTATGTTAACAAGTTTATATTAAGATCCTTAATATTTATCTGCTTTATACCCATATACCTTTCAGAGTTAATCAGTTGATTTCTAATTATTGAAATTACTGCATATAATTCACAATATTATAGTTGTATATATATTATTCACCATAAAACTAAGAAGTGTGTTGAACTCACACAAGTGCCTTCATTTTTCTCTTGCATTTACTTGCTGTTTTTCTAAGCATAAAGTTTTGGTTTAGATTCTTCTCGAGAAGGTCAAGGATAGCACTGCATTGTTCTTGGCACTCTTAGTTGGTGAATATACAAAATTAGCCTTAACATTATGTAGTTTCACCTGGATGTAGGTGCTTTTATTTGTTCTGTGTGTATTTGATTGGTCCTTCCATCTAAAAGATGAGGAAATTATCCCTTCTTGTTTCTTTGTACTGGCCCTACATTGTCACTGTTTCTGCCAGATTGATACTTAGTTATATCATCATTAACTACTAAACTTTTGATAAGACCTATATTTGTTTTATATATGTATATATTACATTTTTAACTTTATTGTGTGTCAATAAATAGACCTTGTTAGGTCCAATTTATTAATTTGCCAGCCTATTAAATTTTTAGTTTTCTTTTATCAGTGTTTTTAATTTCCGAGAACAATTTCTTATTTTCTGAATACTATTTTCATACCATCATATTCTTTTATGGCTACAACTGCCTGTTGTTTTTTTTTTAAATTGAGATAGAGTTTACATACTATAAAACTCACCATTTTGAAATTGTTCATTTCAGTGAGGTTTTTTCCTCTATATTTACTGTGTTGTACAAGCATCACCAATATCTAATACTAGAACCTTTCCATTACCCAAAAAAAGGAAAGCCTATGCTTGTTAGCAGAGTCGGTCCTAGTATCATTCCCCCTTTCCTGGCTCCCCCAAACCAATAATCTACCTGTCCCTGTAGATATACTTAATCTGGTGAATTGACATAAATGGAATTATATAATATACCTTTTATTTGTTTTTTTTTTTCCATTTAACACAAAGTTTTCAAGGTTCATCCATGCTGTACCATGTAATAGGACTCCAATTATTTTAGTAGCAGAATATTCCATAGCCTGGATATGCCACATTTTGTTTGTCAATTCCTTAGTTGGAGACATTTGTAGTTTTTTTCCCCAGTTTGGGGCTATTATGAATAAAGCTAGTGTGAACATTTGTGTACAAATTTTTGTGTGAATGTATATTTTCAGTTCTCTTGGGTATTAACTCAGGAGTGGAATTGATGGGTCATGTGGTAATTTTGTGTTTAAACTTCTGGACAAACTGCCAGCTGTTTTCCACAGTGTCTGTACCATTTTATATTCCCATCAACAGTATAGGAAGATTCTAATTTCTCTACATCCTCTTCACCACTTGTTGTTTGCTGTTTTTGTTTGCTTATTTGTTTTAATTCTAGTCATCTTAGTGGGTGTGACGTGGTATCTCATTGTGGTTTTGATTTGCATTTTTCTAATGAATAATGATGTTGAGTTTCCTTTTACATGCTTAATAGCCATTTGTACAATCTTCCTTGAGGAAGTGTCTATTTAAATTCTTTACCCCTTTTTAATTGGGTTATTTGTCTTTTCTGTTTTGGGGTTGTAAGAGTTCTTTATATATTCTGGATACTAGATGTTTATGCTTTGACATTCTGTGGGTTGTCTTTTCACTTTACGTGGTGTCCTTAGATGCCCAAAAGTTTTAAGTTTTGATTGAGTGCAATTTATCTATTCTGTCTTTTGTTGCTTGTGCTGTTATATGTAAGAAATCGCTCTAATCCAAGGTCGTATAGATTTACACTTGTTTTCTTCAAAGAATTTTATTGTTTCATGGTGCCAAATTCATTCCTTTGCATGTGAACATTTCATTTTTCTAGCTTCCATTTACTGAAAGGACTATTTTCCCCAATCAGTTTTTTTGATACCCTCATTGGAGATTGACTGATTATGTGAGCATGTGGACTCTCAGTTTTATCCCATTGGCCTATATGTCTATCCTATACCAGTACTATACTCTTGATTACTATATCTTCATAGTAATTTCTGAAATTAGGAAGTTCTCCAATTTTTTTCTCTTCCTTTAGGATTATTTTCATAATCCCTTGAATTTCCATAGGATTTTAGGATTAGCTTGTCCATTCACTGTTGCTTCTTGAATTTCTCTGAAGCATGAGACTAATTTAAAATTTTTATAAATTATTTTTTGTTCCTAAATTATCTGTCTTTACTCTTTACTTATCCTGATTATGCTCATCAATGCTCTTTTTTTTTCAATTGTTTGAACTTTTTTAATTTATTTTTTTTAAGATTTTTTATTTACTTATTCATGAGAGACACACAGAGAGAGGCAGAGACACAGGCAGAGGGAGAAGCAGGCTCCACCCAGGGAGCCCGACATGGGACTTGATCCTGGGTCTCCAGGATCACACCCTGGGCTGAAGGCAGTGTTAAACTGCTGAGCCACCCGGGCTGCCCAGAACTCCTTTTTTTTTTTTTTAAAGATTTTGTTTACTCATGAGAGACCGAGAGAGGCAGAGACATGCGCAGAGGGAGAAGCAGGGAGCCTAATGTGGGACTCAATCCCTGGACTCTAGGATCACGCCCTGAGCTGAAGGCAGATAGTTAACATGGAGCTACCCAGATATCCCATGAACTTCTTCTCATAGTAGGTGCCCATGTATATCTGTTGAAGTAGTGAATGAATAAATGACTGAGTTGATAAGAATGGATTTCTAGATTTTTTTTTCTTATGAGCTAGATGAAGTTACCCCATTCAGATATATTCCTTACTGAAATATCAGTAGTGACTCTGATGAATGCACAGTCTACATAACTCATGATTTATGTGTAGGCATATGTATTATGAGTGTTCTTAAGTCCTTTCCATCTATTTGTTCCTTTAGAGAGAGCTAAGATCTTTTATGTACCTGTTTCTCTTTCTCTTCCTCTTTGTCCCTCTCTTTCAACATCTCCCTTCCTCTACTTTCCATTGCCTCACGGTACTCAGTAATTTAGACTCATTAACACTGATATCAATTTTGCTTAGAAAGAGCAGTCACTAGGTATACAACAGCTGTAATACATCTTTACAGGATTCACCTGGGTTTCCACAATTACATGGTAATCTTTCCCTTGTCAATGGCTTACATAATAGAAAGCCCTCATAATACAAGAAATTATGACTAATAAGTTTTTATATGAACTCTTCTTGCAAGAAAGAGGTTACTAGATACTATATAATCTAAGTACCCTTTAATAAATGTAAAAGGCATTTGTCATTCTTTGTGTTCTCATTTTGGAACAAACTTCCTATATTAGAGGAATCCTATGAGAAGTCGGCCTTCTATTATGGCATCCACAGGTGGAGGGCAGCAAAGATGCAGAACTCACACTAAATTTGGCCAATTGGATGCTTCTCCCAAACATTTTGGATCACGAGGAAGTGAAACAAAGTTAAGATATGCCAAGAGATTATGTGTGGAGACTGCTGTGGAATCATAAGCCTTATGTCCCAGGAGTGAATCTTCATGGGCAGTGGTATCCTGGGGCAGTGTGGCTATGGTGGGATTTTTTTTTTTTTTTTTTTTTTTAGATTTTACTTGTTTTGTTCATGAGAGAGACAGAGAGAGAAGCAGAGACATAGGCAGAGGGAGAAGGCTATGGTAGGATCTTGGCTGCTTCTTACTTCCCCTTACTACCTATACTTTTTCTGAATTTGGCTCTGTGGCATTCCTGATGATTTATGAACCTTGCAATATCCTTTAAATAAATTATGTTCTAATAAAACTAATACAGTTTGATTTCTGTGGTTTGCCACAGCTGCTGATAAAAAAAAATCAATAAAAATAGTTCTCTAAAAGTTAATGATATTAGAAACTCTTAAATCATTATGAATTATTTAATTTGTATATTTATTTATTTATTTTTAATGTGTATATTTACTTAATTCATATATTTATTTTTAATGAGCAAGAACTTTTCCCATTCATATACTTCTCCAACCAAATACTGAAGAGCCACTGGATTGTGTAATTTGGAGGTTTTGGCTCTTATTTCCTTTTCACTAAGTATCTATCGATACTTCTTAGACATTCCTCAGCTCTCTCTACCTCCTTATAAACCATTATAGTACAGATCTGACATGGTGATTTGTTTTCTCCTATCTCCTACTTTCTCTAGAATAGCATTGCAAAACATTTTATTCTTTTTCTACTACCCATTTTATCTCCTTTTTCTACACCCATTTCCCAAATTCCTCTTTTCATAATTTTCTTCAATAGAAGCAACTCAAACTCATACCATTTAATTATCCTAGAATGGTAATTTCCAGTGTTGAAAATTCACTATAATAGTATTCCCCTAAATTTTTGTGCCGACCACTAGAATTTTTTTTTTTTAATTTTTTTTTAATGTTTTCTTTTTATTTATTTATGATAGTCACAGAGAGAGAGAGAGAGAGAGAGAGAGAGGCAGAGACACAGGCAGAGGGAGAAGCAGGCTCCATGCACCGGGAGCCCGACATGGGATTTGATCCCGGGTCTCCAGGATCGCGCCCCGGGCCAAAGGCAGGCGCTCAACCGCTGCGCCACCCAGGGATCCCCGACCACTAGAATTTAATGGATGTAATGATTAGTTTCTAGTCTAGTCCTCAGATGCCTCTGTGTTAGAACCATCTAGCATTACTTATTTTGCAGAGATTTTTATGCATTACTTCTGTCAGAGAAGAATCCTGGGAGGCGTCTTTAGTCCCAAACAGGGGAGAAGGAAAGCTGTGCCCTTCGATGTCCACAGGTGCTTTTGCTGCTGTTGCTTTTTAATCCAGAAGAGAGCTCTATGTTCTGAAACACAGCAGCCTGCTGGAACTGAGTGGCATCTTCCTTCTTTAGGCAGGACATGAACTTGCTAGTTTGCCGAGTCTTTACCACTTCCTACTGTCTCCTGAAAAGCCAGGGGTCAGCTTAAATTTATCTTACAGGGTCAGATTTGGTCACTTCATGGTCTGCCTCTTCCCGGAAATGCTTTGAGTTTGTGAACTCTGGCCCTACACCATCAGTACAAAAAAGCCTGTTTATCATCATCAGTAACTCAGATTAATTTAGCAACTTCTCTTTGGTCTAGAAACACAAGACTGATTACTGGTCTCCTACCCCCAGATGATAGGAGCAAAGAATCTTGACTTCGCTTTGGTAGGAAAAGAAAAATGTTTCCATGTGTGTTTGTTGCTGTGTTTTCTCCTGGCGTGTTAAAGGACAGAGCAAGGCAATTTCTCAATAGGCAGCCCAGCTACCTTAACCTTACAGTAAGTCATCCTGTTACTCACTTTTCATTTGAGGGGAGCTCATGCTTGTAGAGGGTTTACTGAACCACATCTACTTCCTGGCTATAGCTTCCACTGGTCACTGGATGATTATAAACAACAGCAAATATTCAGAGCACAGAAAATAGAATTTTCAGAAGACCTCAGGTCTGCCAGCTGACTAGATGCCACAGTGGGTACTATATAACTGGAGCCCTGTGGGGAAGAAACCAGCTGCAGCCACTGCCCCTTGGAGGGTGATCAGAGGCAGCTGCTGTCTAGTTTGTTTAACTTCAGCTAGGGAAAGTATAGTGATGAGGAATTATTGAAGTCTCTCAGGATTTCCTTATGGCATCAACCTAGGCAGCCGACTGTGGCTTCCTGAAGAAACTTCTCTTTCTCGAGAATCCCCAGGCTCCTGCCAGTAACCTGTTTGGGCGTTGTAGGGGGATGTGGGGGCGTGGAGGGTACACTGGGAAGGTTGGTGTATCTGTTCCCCTGGGGCTCCTGCTCTATATGGCAAGGATCCAGGGGCTGAGGTAGTGTTTTTGTTATATGCCCAGAAGTAAATCCAGGATCTGGCTAATAGAGAAGATGCTTATGTTTGTTCCAAGGTGCACTTGTCAATTATAGAGACAAGAGCAACTCCAATTTTCTCCTGAGTCCTCAACTGTCCTTTTCTGGGAGCTAAGTACTGTGGTGAATTATTCATTATTAAAATATCTAAAACCTTCTTTCTTTTAAGGCCTGTTCAGTTTCTGAAAAAAAATTACCATATTCATAAACTTAAACCTGGCTAAGTAGGCATAGGTGTCCTGTGTAATAGGAGACCAGACACATGGACCTGAGAAGTTACTTTAGTCAAACTAATGGAGTGAACAAAATCTAGGCAATGGTTCCTGTTGTACAGCTAATTGAGGTTTCAAGGACCTTTCCATTTTCCTCCTTGCCTTTTGTATTATTTCCAGGATAAAGCCTGGAATTAAGAGACCTCTCACAAACCCCTTTGGAATTACCCCAGATCTTAAAGGATGTTTACCACTCAGGTACCTTCCCACTTTTATTACCACTAATTCCAGCCATGAATATCCTGAAATAGGAAGATTGCTCTTGGACCAATTGAATTAGTCAGCTATTTCCATAATAATGCCGTGTAATAGAAAAATCCCCAAATGTCAATAGTTCACTAAAACAAGCTTTATATTACTTACTTATGAGCCAGCTGGGGTAGGTCTGTTTCAAGGCCAAGTCAGCTAGATTTTATTTCAGGCTTTCAATTGATTTCAGGTCATTTTCATTTGTCTCTTCATTCTCTTTGGGTAAATGGCTATCTAGGAAATATTTTTATGGTGAATGCTGGAATTCAAGAGGGCAAGTAGAAACTCTTTAGGACTCCCCTCAGAACTGGAACATTTACTCTTGACCTGTATTCCATTGACAAAAGCCAGCATGTGGCTAAACTGAATATCAGTGGGGAGGAAAATATAATCTGCTCCATCTAGAGGATAGTACCACAATATTACAAGGCAAAGGACATGTGTAAGTAATTCTAATATAGGAAGAGAATGAAGAGTTGTAAATGATGATTGAATATGTCACACTAGTGAAGAACACAGGAAGGGGGACTCCGTGAAATAAGGGAATAAAGAAAAAGATTCATTATTAAAGAATGAAATTATAAATGGTAGGAATGGAAGCCATCCAGTCTTGGGAACGTGGATATAGATTAAAAGGAGGATGTCTTATGTAGAAGACAGAGCCAATTAGCTGACATTAAAAAACAAGATATTTTTCAAAATTGCCATCAGAAAGGTTTATTTGGCAAGCAAAACTCTGACAAGAGAGATAAGAAAGAGGTTGAGAGAATAAGCATAGAAAGGAAAGATGAAAAAGTAAGAAAAACTGGTCTAGAAAGTTACAATCTGCACCTGTGACATACATCCTGGAACAATCTTCATGAGGGTCAGATGGTCAGCATTTCAGAACCATACTTCCCATTCATGGTAACTCGTGTCTAAGTTGCAAAGATATTTTGTTCATAAAATTTCTTTTGATGCTTCCCCCACCCCATTCTCAACGATTTAAAAGATGCATAAGGAGTGTAAAATAAACTATAGAATCTTAGAGATTTCAGTAAATTCTGCTTGAATTGACTACCTAATATTTATATCCCTCTAATTACTAAGAGCAATGTTTATATTGGTTGCAATGTACCAAATTAAATAAACATGTACATTTTCAACCTTTCTTGCAGCTAGGGATGAATCTATCATGCAGTTAATTCATATATAAGAGTTTCAGTGGAGCTTTTAGGTGAACTTTAGAGGATTCGCTGTGCTGGAACTTGTTTCTTGCTTTTCTTCTTGCCTAGATGGAAGCTCTAGGGATAGATTGGCCATCTTGAAATCACAGGTGAAAAGCATTAAATCAAAAGCCATTCACTGACCAGAAATACTGGAATTCTGTTCCCTGTGGGCATTGGGGAGCCTCTATACCAGCCCTACACTAAATCTCACACCTCTTGTAATGTAAGGGAAAATAAATCTCTGCATGTTGTTCAGCCTTTGTAGTTGGACCTCTGGTATCAAATGCATTACCTTGCTAAGAAAGTAGTAGGTCATTAGAGATCACCTAATCAACCCCTTCCTCTTTATCTTACAATGAAGAAAATAATAATTCTGAACAGTAAAGCGATGTTGCTTAAGATCAAGCAGCTGGAGGTCTCAACAACTCTTAAAAGCTCTATGATACTAGAATTGGGAGCATAGAACTATGAGTGAATTAACCTAAAAACAACAACAACAATGAACAGGACTCATAGCACAGGTACATCCTGCTCCAAAGTCTTGAATTCACTGTGTATTTCTACCCATGTGAATAGGACCGTCAGCATGCCGGGCACTTCTAATTTCATAGGCCAGAGTCCATTGACCTCCAGTTGTGTTGACATTCCCTATGCTCTCTAAAAAAAGAATCAAGCCTGGAGGCACTGAACTGTGGACTGCCTTGCCATGAGACAAGCTTGGATTTTGGAGACTCTCTCCTGCGTATGTGAATAACCAGAAATGGTAATAGTTCAGGGGAACCAGGAAGTCTCCTTCCATTTCCCAGGAGGAGCAGCAGCTGGCACACCAGCTGGCTTTACCCTCACTAGATGCTCTTTGAAACAATAGGTGGGCTTGAGTTGCCAGTACACAATATAGCACAAGCATTCTGAGATCAAATCCTCAGTGTGAGGGCTGGAAGTTAATTGTTGGGCTGGAGTTTAAGAGACCCTATCTAGACCTTTCATTTCCTCTCTTATAGTTACTGCTTAAGGAACTGCTGCATGGGAACTTAAAAAGGAACCTATCACTTCTGCCTTGGGAGTATTTAGTGAGCTATTTCTTATGTTCATGTAATCCTAGGAAGTCTAATACTGTGATCTATGCTGCAGCTCTAAGCACACCCACACCCACACACATACATGTAAACATTCACACACAGACACACACATTTGAGCCCAACATTCACATTTGCATTATGAACCTCATAGCTATTTGCTCTTTCTTTTCCCAAAATGGAGGCTACTATTTCCCTTTTGGGGAATGAGTGGGTAGGAGAAATATATCTCTAACTTCCAAACTGCCTCACTCAAATTCTTTTTACAAATAGCAGTAGTTTTCTTACTGACATCAGTTAAAAGGCCTTTCAGTTGAAATTGTCGAAGTGACAAGATAAACGGGTACATTCATCTTAAAGCTTGAGAAATACACAAGGGAATGAGGCTCTGTCAGAATTAGAAAGAAGCTGTGAAAATCCTTAGATTAAGCTAAATATGCAAATGCAATGAGTTTACTCAATTTTAATTTACTTACAAGAGAAACTAAACACTATAATGATCAGATTTAAATACTTATTGTTTTCTTTCTTTTTTTTAATTACCAGATTTTTTTCCTTCTTCCTGTCTTCCCTTGCTTATTTGGTCATTTGCTAGCCAGTGTTTTCTTCCTTTATATATAATATCTCTTAAAGGAGCTTGCATTTGATATCCACGAGAAATCAGTGGATTTAAGTTCTGGCAGTGGTGCTTGTATGAAGATATTGATGAGGGAGTAAGTAATCCAGCATAATCAACAGGAATTTCAGAAACACTTAAGAATATTTTATCAGTTGGGGGGAAAGACCTTACTGTTCTAAGACAAACTGAATAACAACAGTTAAGATATATGGCTGGAAATATATAAGGTGATGAAAATATTCTTTTATTTGGAAGGATAATGAGGACTCCAAGCTATTTAAGGCTTCTGTTTCTCTGAAAACTTTCTGACGAGAGTTTCCAGATTTAGCAAATAAAAAACACAGGATGTCCAGTTAAATTTGGTTTCAGATGAGCTATGAATTGTGCAGAATATACTTCTACTAATAATTATTTGTTGGTATCTGAAATTCAAATTTAACTTAGTGTCCTATATTTGATCTGGCAACCTTATGTCCCAGGATACCCACACACTTTTCTTTTTGGCTCTTACAGATCTGCCGGAGCCGTTGGTCCTCCTTTCTCCATTAACATGGTCTATTGTCATACTGAGTTAAAAGAGCCCCCCATTACCAGCACTGTTAACAGTCCTTTTTAGGCTACCAGAAAGGGGACCAGGGCAGTAGTTAAGTACTTCCAGAATCACAATTTTTTTTGAAGTATAGTTGACAACAGTGTTATATTAGTTTCAGGGATGCAACATAGTCATTCAGCAAGTCTATATATTACGTTGTGTTCACCCTAAGTGTAGCTACCACCTGTCACCATACAGCACTATTAAGATACTATTGACTATTCCCTGTGCTGTACCTTCCATCCCTGTGACTTACTCATTCTATAACTGGAAGTCTATATCTCCCACTCTCCTTCACCCATTTTTGTCCACCCCCCGAACCCCTCCCCTCTGGCAACAAAGTATACATTCAGTACATGAATGGGTAAAGAAGAGGTGGTATGTATATACAATGGAATATTACTCAGCTGAAAAAGAATGAAATCTTGCCATTTGTGACAGCTTGGATAAACCAGAGGGTATTATGCTGAGTGAGATAAGTCAGAAAGACCAAAACCATATGATTTCATTTATATATGGAATCTAAAAAACAAAACAAATGAATAAGCAAATAAAAAGTAGAAACAGACCCATAAATGCAGAGAATAAACAGACTTACAATTTTTTAAATGGACTTACTTTCTTAGATTTTTACCTCCTTTATTATAGGACATATTAAAACATATCCCCAGTACCTGATTCAATGATATATATATAAAATGATGGAAAAGTCATCTTTTCCTTATAGAGTTAACCTCTGTCATCTTTAACTCCATCTTATTTCAGAGTCCCACACTCCCATTTGGGCACTGCTTTAGAAGTGAGGGGTTAATCACTCTTCATTTGAAAGTCCTTAACTCTTATCACACTCAGATCAATGGGTTTTATTTATTTATTTTTCTCTAAGAAAGAATCTAGGTTATTCACTCTTTAAAAATGCTGGAGATGCCACAGTACAAATGATAGAACAAGTATTCTCTCTGAACATGATGAAATTTGCTATCGAGATAAAGAGTTGGATAAAAACTGTATGATAATCATAGAATAAATAGGCTTTCAGCTCTCAGTGACCCTTAATTACCCCCAACTGTAGTTGGATAAATTTGGAACTATGGTGAACAACCGTATTATCTCAAACCTGCTAATTAATAGATTTATTGTCAACCTGGAGTTAGATATCTTGTGATTTGGCTCAGATCATTATGTTATAATCTATCTTGGTCAACATCATTCTTACTGACTTGGATTTAGATTACATTTACCTGGAATTTATCTAGGAGATGCCTAAATATTGATTTTTTTTTAAAAAAGGGATAAAAACAGAAGACAAAGGAGTCATGTCATGTATGTACAAATATGACTTAAGCTTTTTCTGTTAGTGTTATCAGGTAGGAATTGCTAATAAGTTGGATTATAGACAGCTGCACATAAAATTAATTGTTGGGGAAAGGGACTATGAGTTACTACGTTCTATCAACATTATTGACTCAATAAGATTTAACCTTTTTGTGCAGTTTTTGAGCTGAGTCCACCATTAGCATTTCTGGGTGGTATAGAGATTCCAGGAAGCTATATCATGGGGCAGCTAAAAAAAAATGTACTGGTATCACTTTGTGCTTGTATCCTTATGTAGTAAATAATATCTGTATATTTTATTGTATTCATAGTCATTTGGTATATGTGTGGGACATAATAATCACTGTTTTTGAATGTTTGCACCAAGTCACTACATTTCCACCAGAAAATCAAATTTCTTGTATAAGCAGGCATCTGGGACATGGAAGCAAATTCATTATAAAGAAATGGTCATTATGATGGTATCTTTTAGGCTAAGCTGGAATGCCTTCCTGCATTTAGCACACACTGAACTAAAGGATACTGCTGAGATTAGGTTATTACTAGAGCATAGGGAACAAGAACCTGAGGGGTAAAGAATAAATATAGATACTTCATGATGGTGATTAAATAAAAATGTAAGTTATGTGTGTGTGCATGTGCACACATGCATGTACACATGTTCTTACTTAAAAGTAAGCATTGGTTGAACTTAAAAACAACTGAATACATTCCAGTTCACAAAGAGAAAGTAAACAATATGGTGCAAAAAAGTTCCATTAAATCAGCGATCATAGAACAAGATGGATGAATAAAAAACAAATTTATCAGTTGCAACAATAAACAAAAATAAGTCAATGCTGCATTAAAAAATATATTCTCAATCATAGTAAAAACAACTAAATAAAACTATGTTCCTTAAAAGAGATGCACTTAAAGCATCATGACACTGAAAAGGCAAAAGCATAAATTAATATCAAGCAAAATAAAAAGGAAAGAGATCTTAAAAGTTAAAGAAAAAAGAGAATTGTTCATTTATTCAGTAATAGCCTGGTATATACTTCAACATCAAAAACTCTATGAAGGGGCAGCCCGAGTGGCTCAGTGGTTTAGCGCTGCCTTCAACCCAGGGCATGATTCTGGAGACCTGGGATCGAGTCCCGTGTCGGGATCCCTTCATGGAGCCTGCTTCTCCCTCTGCCTGTCTCTCTCTCTCTCTCTCTCTCTCTCTCTGTTTCTCATGAATAAATAAATAAAATTAAAAAAAAAAAAACTCTATGAAGAGGTTCTCAGTGGATGTCAAACCCCAAACAAAAGACAGTAAAGTGCATAGAATATAATGTCATTTTATTCTGATAAATGATGCAATCTACAGTAAGGATATGACTCATAAAGATTTATGTCCTAAATATCATTATATCAAAATGTGTAAATCAAAAACTATTAGATAAATAAAGAGAAGTTGGCAATAGCTTATTTCTGTAAGTCCTTATAGACCACAAAAGAAAAATAAAAGATAATGATCTAAGTAATATAATTAATGAGGGTAATTTTATAGATTAAAAAATAAGTGCAGAGATATCTAATTTGAACATCTTTAAACAGAACATATAAAGTTGATAGCCTCCAGTGTACTTTTTAAAATAATTTCTGTGAGAGACCACAGTAAATACTCAGGAATTGCAAAATGCAGAAAATAAGTGGTGCAAAATAAGTGGGCCATAGCCTCCATTTAAAAGAAGCAAATAAATAAACAAAAACTAAAACAAAACTGTAAATGTAATCCAATCACATGGAATTAAAAGAAACACCAACAAAACACTCCTATGAATAAGTTACCAGTTAAGAGGAAAGTTAAATTGTAATTAATAACTGCTAACACTTGTTAAGTATTTATTATATTCCAGGCCCTGGAAAAAGTATTTTAGATCTATGATATAACCTCAACCTCATATCAACTTATTTAAAATATCAGCTCAGATTTATTTTTCTTCCAAGCACTAATTCACTCCCTGACATTATATGACATATTTATGTGTTCATATATTTACTGTCCATTCTCCACGAATGTAAGCTCTGTGATGGCAGAGATGTTGTTTGGTTCCTTTGTCACTCTACTCCAAAGATCTAGATCAGTTCCTTGACATGGCAGGTTTTTCATAGATATTTGTAAATTCTGTGAGGTATAGATATTATAAATTTTTGGATAAGAAAATTAAGGTATAGAAGGATTAAGGAACTATCAAAACATCACAGTACTATTGAGAGACCAGAATTTGAGTTCTTGGGCTTGTTTAGCTATTAACCATGGCACTACATATATTTTGGAATATAATAACAGTTTTTTAAAAAAATAATAAAGTTTGAGCCAAAGATGATTCATAGGAAAGCCATAGCTTAAACATTTTTCATTACTAATTAAAAATGAAATGTCATATGTGACATTATTAATTAATTATTAATGTCATAAAGTCAGAACTTTAGAACTATAGAATGCCAGAAGAATGAAGTTTTATTTATTTTATTTAAAAAAATTTTTTAAAATATTTTATTTATTTATTCATAAGAGACACAGAAAGGCAGAGACACAGGTAGAGGGAGAAGCAGGCTGCTCCAAGGGAGCCCGATGTGGGAATGGATCCTGGGACTCCAGGATCACGCCCTGAGCCAAAGGCAGATGCTCAAACACTGAGCCACCCAGGCGTCCCAAGAATGAAGTTTTAAAGCAAAAAAAATGAATGTCAGAAGTTTCTATGAATGAAAGTAATAGCAGATGTCAAATAGGAAATATATTTGAAATCTATAAGACAAAAAGAATGATGGTATTAATTTATAAAAAGTGCTTATATAATTGAGTAATAATACACTGCCCTGAGGAAAGGTTATGCTAATTTTACTCTAAACACCAAATCCAGCACTACCTATCTTTGTGGAAGAAAATGACAATTAAAACAGTAAATTAAATTATAAGATTTAGCCAAAATTAACTCAAAGATAAATCCATGGCCTATTTTCATTACAAATTGAAAGGAAAAGGAGAATCAGTAAGCCCTTTTAGTACTGCGAAGAAGACATTTCAAACATATAACAAAGGAGATATAGGGATGCCTGGGTGGCTCAGTGGTTGAGCATCTGCCTTCCACTCAGAACATGATCCTGGAGACCTGGAATCGAGTCCCACATCGGGCTCCCTGCATGGAGCCTGCTTCTCCGTCTGCCTGTGTCTCTGCCTCTGTGTGTGTATGTGTGTCTTATGAATAAATAAATAAAATCTTTAAAAAAAAATATATATATATCATAGAAACACTAGCTCCTCCCCCAGTATTTCATGCAATAATTGCAAATCATTATCAAACTTATGGATAATCCAGTTGTGCTGAAGATGCAAAGAAACAGGCACTTTCGAATATTTGCTTGTTAAAGCATATTTGAAATATCCTTCCAGATCAGTGTATTGTGAGCCTTAAATATATTGTACCCTTCCCCGGTAATTCCATTGCTAAGTTGTATTTTAAATAAGTAAACACAGATGAGGTTCAAGAATTAAACACAGGGTGTTCATTTCAGCATTATTCCAAGTTAGATGACAAAGAACTCTCCAGTAATAGTTAAATTATGGAAAATGAACTTCCCACCGGGCATTTAATTTCTTGCCATCCGTTCAGTCATTTGAAATTCTGCATTGAGTGCTTGCTCTTGGCAGCCACTATGCTGGCTCTTGGAAGCATGATAGAAAGCACAAGATCTCTAGCTTTCAGGTATTGGAGTCTAGTCCAATAGCCTAGATTTGTGCTTAGATGCCTGGCATATCCAGAGATTCAACATTTTTTTCTGGTAAGGTGGCCAGGATGATATTAATTATGATTCAAAATCTGTCCATATCTACATTCTTTAGCATGATGTGTGGGCCCTTGATGCTGTGTTTCCTTCTTTCTTCTCCAGCCTTGCCTCTTGTGCATTGCCCTTCTCACAAGCTGAACTCTTCCTTTCTTAGAAGCAGCCACAGCCTTGCTGCCCTTTGAACCCCCCACAGGTGAATTTGCCTGGAACACTTTTCTTTGTGTGGACTCCTTAGGCTAGGTCCTCTTTGGTTGTCTATGAAACATCCATTCCTGCCCAAACTCTTTGAAACCAGTGGCTACGGTCACCCTCTTATGTGCTTACACATCAACTCCTGCACCACAGAGCGCTCAGGACACTGAAACATAATGCGTTATGACTAGTTTGTATTTTCCTCCAGACTATGAATGTCCTGAGGGCAACAAACATGTCTAGGTCCTTCTGAATTAGGCATGCTGTTGCATCACAAGCACCTGTGCAGGTCACAACAACCAGTCAGAATCACTACCTAGATTCTGACAGCACAAAATGAGTTTTTAATTATATGCAACTGATAAATTATTGAACACTACATCTGAAACTAATGGTGTATCATAGTTGGCTAATTTTATTTAAATAAAAAACTTATAAAAATGTTTTGCAGAAAAAAAAAATGTTTTGCAGAAGGGCGCCTGGATGGCTCAGTCATTTAAACATCTGCCTTCGGCTCAGGTCATGATCCTAGGGTTCTGGGATGGAGCCCTGTTTCTGGCTCCCTACTCAGGGGGGAATCTGCTTCTCCCTTTCCCTCCCCTACTCATTATCTCTCTCTCTGTCTCTCTCCCTTTTTCTCACTATCAAATAAAGTCTTTAAAAAATGTTTTGAAGGGTATTTGTCAACACTGAAGAAAGCTTATATAAGCATGATGTGACACAACTAATTCAGATGTATCTCCAATTTTAAGTCATAGTAAATATGTTAATATGAACATAAATATGGTCATAAATAAATATCTTTAATTCAAGCTCAACTATTTGCCCCTAAGCTTTCTGTCTCCATTTTTTTTCCCCCCTCTCTGGCCACTTTTTACTTTTGCCTGAGTAATCTTTCTTAAACTCAAATTGACTCATATAAGTCCCCTGGATGAATTTTTCCAGGATCCCCATTTCCTGTGTGCTTCCTGTTACTGATCTTCAACTTAATGCCTCCTCCTTGCACCACACTTGCAGGTTTGAGAAAATGATTCCCATGCTCCTTTTCTAAGTTGCTCTCTTCTGACCAGAATGTTCTTCCTCTCTATGTTCTATGGCTCATATCTACTCTTTAAAGAATTAGCTTAGGTTCCACATGTATAACAAGCTTTTCTTGTTCTTCCTCTACTCTTCCAGTGCCCTCTTCAAATGTATACATAGTATGTAGGCAGTTTTCTCATTGCATCTTATTTGTTTGCCTTGCTTATTGGTCATAGAACTCCCTGGGAGGTAGAGTATCTGCCTTTTAATACTTCATCACCACTTGTTAGTACAGTGCCTGGTATATATTATCCATTCAAATATTTTTGAATGAATGAATGAAGGAATGGAATCTGGGCATGTTATAGGCTTGTTTATCTATACTACAAGAAAATATCAAAGCCAAATATTATAAATGATTTCCAGATAGCATTTTATATAATTCTTAGCTTAGTATGGAGTAAAAGAAAAATGTGTTCCCATTTAAATAAAATACAACCAATATAAAATTGGCTAACTCTACTAATTATATTTTTTCAGATTTTATCCTCCTAACAAACTTGAGGGGTGATATCTATATATCTGTATCTACAAGAAAAGTTAGGAGAGCTAAATAACTTACATAATACCATGTAGTTAGTAAAAAAACAAAAACAAAAACAAAAAACCAAGAATTAAAATCCTGGCTTGTTTGATTCTAAAGGCCAACAACAACACACAACACACACAACAGAACAACACAATTTACTAATTATTTGTTTTTCAAATAAAAAATTACAATCTGATGAATATTTATTATGTGTCAGGCCCCGTTGTAGCTGTTTTACACATATTATTTTATTCAATTCTTAGAATTACTCTATGACTTAGATATCACTACTATGATTCTAGTTTCATAGAATAAAATAAAAAGGTACAAAGAGCTTAAATAACTTGCCCCATCACAGGCAGCTGAAATGAGTGAGAACTGGCTTTGAATCCAAATAATCTGACTTTGAAGTCTAAGACTTTAATAGTTAACCATACTATCTCTCAGTGAGGAAGCCTATTGAGTTTCCAGATTTCCTTTAAAATGACAAAATATATTTAGTCAAGTATTCAGAGGATACATATTGATAAGCATTTCTGAGACCTAACTTGAAGGAAAGACTATTTTGATTAATTATAGGTAATCAAGATTAATGAAGTGATACAACTCCAAATGAAGTTTTAGTGATCATTAGAAGAGGAGCCAATATAATCCTATACAAAACGAATTAATAGAATTAGAACAATAATTAGAATGCCAAAAAGACTCATTGTGAAATGTTAAAATTGGCATCAGTGAAATGGAAAAGTTTCCTTAATTTTAAATATCATTACTTGCTGCAGTGCTCACCTGATATAATGGTGGTCTGTCAAGAATTAAAAAAAAAAGAAGAAAGAAAAACTCTTTGTCTAACACAATTCAACTTTTATCTAATTTGATATTAGAATACAGTTTTGCAAGTTTCTAATACTTAAGCGATTCATAGTCTATTAGGTTTCATGGGAGTGATGGAAGGTTGTGTGTTTTTTTTTTTTTAATCCAATTGTCACTTTTTAAACTTCCATCTCAAAATAATTTGAGCATGGATTATTTTCAGGAAAAAAATTAGATGAGTATCAGAGCAATCACAGAATTATTTGAATCTGTTGTCTTTGTTGTATTGCTAATGTTGTATCTATCACCGTATAGAACGGGTGGGTAAAGCATGAAAAGAACCTTTTACATTTGGGGGTATTTTAAACACTCGTTTGGGTTGTTTAAATGCCTGATTTAATACTCACTCATAACTCCAGCCCTTTCCAAGGCAAAGTGATAGAGATACCTACCTCCTTTTGTATAACACCTTAACTTTCACAATTAATAAAGGAAAGTTCTTTGGCAGATCTGGCACAGTGCTGTAATAAACACATTCACAGGCATAGGTCAGGCTAAGCATTTGCAAAGTTGGATGCAAAATTTTATTTTATTTAATTTATTTATTTTTATTTATTTATTTATTTATTTATGATAGTCACTCAGAGAGAGAAAGAGAGAGGCAGAGACACAGGCAGAGGGAGAAGCAGGCTCCATGCACCGGGAGCCCGACGTGGGATTTGATCCCAGGTCTCCAGGATCGCGCCCTGGGCCAAAGGCAGGCGCCAAACCGCTGCGCCACCCAGGGATCCCTGGATGCAAAATTGTAAAGACAAAATTTAGGTCATATAACATCATAAACTGTTAACTGAGTAGAAGTTAGTGGGCAGCTTTAATAGTGGCCATTTTTTGTGACTACCAGTTAATATAAGACTAAAGATTGGCCAATAGACCAGGACTGTGTCAGCATCAGCACTAGGAAATAATTTATAAAGTCTGGTTTAGAGAGCTGCTTTTGAATACCTAAAAATATCCAATTATTTTTTTCAAAACATCCCAGCCAATCCTACCTACGAGGGAAAATCTGGAGCCAGTACCTTTTCTCCATATATCCTTCAGACACATTTGATGACTCATGTTCCCATCGCTACAGATACTTCTAAACTTCATCCAGCAGGTCTGTATACCTGATTCAGAGCCAGTCTAATCAAATCTTATTGGTTTTAGAAGCACCATCTTGAAATGTGATGAGAACTCAGATGTCTTTATGCTCAAAGGCCTATTCACTGTGTGCTTGGATGATGACCTTCTAGGTTCCATGTCCATCAAGCTACAACCACTGCTTCCCACCCGGGTATTATGTATGCCTCATGGGTGTGATTGGACTTCTGTTCCATAGCCCAGTGTTCATGAGCTCAGCATTTGGGACCAGATAGGGATGGATTCATAGCTTGGCTCAAACCAGTAAATAGAAGTATAACCTTGATCAAGTTATCAAATCATTTTGTGATTTATTTTGTTATTAATGTGTACTTCTTTATTTTTAGCAAATAGGAGTTAACATTCATTCAGTTCTTAATATGTGCCAGGTATGCTTCAAAGTTCTTCATTATATTGGCTCTTGCAATCCTTATGAGAACAATCTGAAGTAGTTAATTTTTTTATCCTCATTTACTAAAATTTACTCTGTGGTCAGGCTTTAAAAATTTACTACCTCTAATAGATGGGGATTATAATACTGTTTTTTAGAATGACTGAATATAATAATTCATTTATATTTTCATACAAAATGCCTAAAATAGTGCCTGGGATGTAGTCCTTACTAAATGACATTATTATTATTAATGTGCCTCAATTTCTTAATTCACATTATAGTTTCTTTCATCTATGGAAATCTTTCTCAGCATCAGTTTCTCCCTGAGGCCCTGATAACCTCCTTTTTCCCTGTGATCCTGCTTTAAAATGATTAATGTCCCTGGCATCTGGTTTGTCTACACATTTAATATCAAATATTACCACTTTCTGCATATTTACCTATTGCCATGTCTTGCCACAAATATCAGAGTCCCTTAATAGTCAACTCCAGACTATCTAGTAGCTTGGACACTGGACATCTGGTTCATCCTGCTAAGATCAAACCTGAAAAGTTCAATGCCCTGGGCCTAGTCTTTCTGGTTTCTTGTCAGCTTTTCTCCCAAGAGATTCACATTCAAGATTCCTCAATTCATCACAGCTGAGGCAGGATAGTTAATTATTTTAGACGCTGAAAAAAAGTGTAAGGGGGGTGGAACACATCACCCCAAAGAATGGTCCTCACTTTATCCATGTCAGCCACACCAACAGAAAGAACTTTATGTTTCAGGGGGACAAATAGATAATATCCAGGACTGTCAAATCTAGATGCTTTCTCTTACAGTGATTTTTGTATTATACGTATCTGTCATAGGAACCTGATATGCAAGAGCTTTTTACAATTGGCCTACTGTAGGAATGGGGATTTAATCACATTAATATCTTAAGAGGACTTCTTAAGGAGGTGAGTCACTTAATCTTTTTGAACCTCAGTTTCCTCATTTATAAAGTGAGGATATTACTATGATCTAATATAATGAAGATAAGTATGCAGTGATCAAGATCAGAATTATAGGCTTAAAAGCTGTAGGAAACAGAAAACAGAGTGGTAGCACTTCTTGTCATAGCATTGTCCTTGCCTCATTTGAAACTAAAGAGACAGATGCAGAAGATGTCCTACTCCCCATGAAGGGGCAAGAAGAATAAAATTGAATGGTAGATAATAGGTGGCAGCATGGCCTGCCTAACTTCCCTCTGAATTTCTCATAAAACAGTGGAAACTTTCCTTTGACTCATCTTATGCTACTTTAATGTAAGCCTTTGTGACTTGGGGCCTTTACACCAGAATTACAACGGAGCCTTTTACTTTTTCAAGTCTTTGATTTTTTTTTTTTTAATCTCCATAAAGAATTGCTTCAACCTTCTGGCTATGTTTCCTTTATTCCTATATTTGATCCTATTTCTCTTTATCACTGAGGTCATTTCTCATTGTTTAGATAAGCACTATTAACCACTGCCCCAGTTTATTGAGCACCTGTGGTATGCTTAGTTCCGTGTGAGGTGCTATAGTGTTAGAGAGGGAGCTCAGTGTTTTGTTTTAATATGATTTTTTAAAAAATTTATTGGAGTTCAATTTGCCAATATATAGCATAATACCCAGTGCTCATCCCGCCAAGTGCCCCCCTCAGTGCCCATCACCCAGTCACCCCAACCCCCCACCAACCTCCCCTTCCACTACCCCTTGTTCATTTCCCAGAGTTGTTTTTAATATGACTGTGGGGAAAATATTATTGCCTTTATTTTACAAATGAACAATCTGAGGTGCAAAGAGGTAAATAATTTAAGATAACAGCTAATAAAAGGAAAGTCCAGGATTCATATCCAAGGCTTTGTGATTCCAAAATCCCTGAATAAGGATGCATATTGCATTTACGTGACTCAGGAGGAAACCAGGTTGCCAGAAGAAGACAGAGTGTTGAAAGCAGTCAGAAATTGGGCAGCACTGAAATACATTGCTTACTCTCAAGTCTGCAACTAATCTTTTTTTTTTTTAAGATTTTATTTATTTATTCATGAGAGAGAGGCAGAGAGAGAGAGAGAGAGAAAGAGAGGCAGAGACATAAGCAGAGGGAGAAGCAGGCTCCTTGTAGGGAGCCAGATGTGGGACTCGATCCCAGGACCCCAGGATCACAACCTGAGCCAAAGGCAGATGCTCAACCACTGAGCCACCCAGGTGCCCCAAGTCTGCATCTAATCTAGTAGAGGATTTTAGACTTGTCATAGGAGGAAAATGAGAACACCTGAAAGTTTTAGATCTGGGACAGAGTTTATAAGAAGTAGTGATTAAACATGAGTACCGCAATGAGAAGTTGGAAGGGGGAAGACAAAGTTAGATTGGGGAAAATTGTCACTGTAATCTAGCCATAGAAAGAGGAGAGGCTGTACCAGGAATTGACAATAAAAATGGATAGAAAAACATAGAGTCACGGCATTTGGCTGAAAGGAAAAACATTTCATAACTTATAACTGACTAGTGAGGGAGCGGTATGGTGAAGGAAGGGACTTAAGTTAGCCAAGTGAATAGCCAAGGGAAGAAAGTTCAAGAAAGAAATGTTGAACACAATTTTTTTTAAATATCGAAAATCTGTCCTTCAGAAAGCAGTGTATATTAGTTCTGGTGCTTACAACCCAGTAGTAGAAAAAGGCAGGCAAAACACTGAGGCACAAACAGGGTGCTGAGGGACTATTGAAAGGGAAGTAGTAGAAGGCACTGGTTGGAAAGTAGGGAAGAATTGGGTAGGGAAAAAAAAATGTACCAGGCCTTGAAGGATAGTTAGGGTTTCAATAGTGTCAAATGTAAGAGACAAAGATCACTACTAGTTCTGGCCAAAAACGATGGGGTTTGGGACATGGGAGTGGAGTTGCCTGGTGAACTCAAAACCCTAACGAGGACAGGAGGCAGACTGCTTCAAGCTAGCAGTGAATTTAAAGAAGCCATATTGGCTACTCAGAAGCCTAATCATGGGCAGGGGGAATGAAATTAATATTAACCAGGGTCTTAAGGTCAAGACCTGTGGGAAGAAGTAACCGGATAAAGGTAAGAGTAACCTGATCAGCTAGAGATGCAGGTGGGGTTAAGCAGAAATGTGGTGTGGTAGATGGATTAAGGGTTGAGTTTAGGGAGGGGATTGGGACAGTTCATCCTTTGTTTTAGGAATAAAGGGTATAAAATTGGACAGACTGGAAATTAGGGCAACTCTCTGAATGTCTATGGCATTTGATTTTCCCATATAAGTAGGAGGAAAGGGCCCTCATCTTTTGAGGGCCAAGATATCTTTTGAGGTCTGGGGGCTTGAGAAGAGCTGCTTGAAGTATTATTGTAGGTAACTTAGAATAAACTTCTTATTGGGAAGTAGCCATTGAAGTCAACAAAGAAAGACTGGATCATTTGGATTTGGCATTTTCCCCCAGCAGCACTCAGAACATAGGGAGCAGCAGGTTTAGTAGATAGTGGAGATTGTTTGAGGGTTTGAGTAGCAGAGTATCTAGAAATAGAGACCATGGGAGCATTGACTGAGGCAGTTGGCAATGGAGAGAAGGCTATGGTCATGAGGCTGGGGTGGATCTGGTCAGCAGAAGTGGCCTCCCTTACAGGACTGCTACAGTGGCCTATGTGAGCTCCCTGAAGACAAGCAGCTGACTCATAGGATGGGTGGGGAAGACAGGACAGGTGGAAAGGATGTAAAAAAGAACTAGACCCATTTTTGGATGATTCAAAAACCCACAGCCTAGGCCCTTAAGATCGAATCCCCTGACTTTTCTAGTGTTGACAGATGGGATTGTCAGGATCACAGTATATAGCTGATGGAGGAGGCGGTCTTTCCTCTCTGTTCTTTTATTTCTTTTTATTTTTATTATTTTTCTTGTCAGCATTTAATTGCCACCTTTATTTCCTTTGAGAGTCAAGAAATCTGCTTTCCCGGTTGAGAGGTACAGTGCATGGAGGAGACAAAGAGGCGATGAATACATTTGCTCCCCATGAGTCAGTTCTTTCTCCCCTTCCACTCCCCCCTCCTTTTAATTATTCAACACCATCCTTTTTCTTTATTCACTTATCCTCTCATCTCAATGTTCATGTCACATTGTTATTCTTAAATCCTAGCCACTGGAGGAGAGATAGGATAGAACCTCAATCCTAAAGTATGGAGGTTACCCATTTATAATGCACATATGTAAAGCAGAGCTCAGCAGAGATTCCTCTGGCCTCTTCAGTACCACTCCTGGATGTTTCACCCGAACTGAGCACAAGGACATGAAAGTTTTCCATTAGCCTCTCAGTCTTTCTCTCTCTCACCTTCCCATGGATGAAAGACCTTTGAGCACAGACATTCATAAATTAAAGTGTGTTGTTAATTATTCTTAGACACGAGAAGCAGTTTTTTCAAATGGAACATATATTAGACTTCATAAAAGCAGTTCTATTCCTAGCTCTTTAACACTAACTCACCAGTGGTTTCTAAAGAAGAAATAACGAGTTTTAGAAAATGATAAATATACATATATAGAAGGGTTTTTTCATGGTATAAACCATATGTTCTATTCTAGCAAACTGTTTTTAGTCACATAACTACCCTCCCAATCAAAGAGTAATAAAATGCAGCACTTAGCATGGGGTAAATTAGGTGGAGTAGACTATGAAGTCATTTCTTCCTCAAACACTAGCATCCTCTCTCCCTCTATGACCCCCGTTTTATCTTCCTGCAGTTTCCATTCCTTCATCTAGTTATTTAGTCAACACTTCCTTATCAAGCACTGTGCTAGGCTTTATTGACACAAGATAGATGAGACATAGCCTCTGCTCTCAAAAGCTCACAGATGACAAAACAACCACTAATCCAATTAACTTTTTTTAAGGAAAGAGCCACTGTGGAAGATCAGGAAAAGTGACCCCAGTTGTAGCAAATGCAGTGGGTAATTCCTCGAGGCAGGCCTGTTGCCTTGCCTGAAGTCCCTAGAGGGTGGCTTTCATTACTTTGAGTTAACCCTGTTGTTCTCAGCAGTCTCAAGGCCCGATATCAACTGATGAGCCCACCACAAACAGGCCTATCTCTGAAGAGCAAGCTCAATGTAGTTTGGCCTTGCAGAGATAGACTAATGGGGAAGGACAACGGGAAATACAATTGTTAGGGAAACAAACACTCCTGCTTTCTAGTAGAATATGCTCCCTGAAGGGGAGATGCATGGAACATTGAAGACCAGTCAGAAGATTGTTTGGAGATTTTGGCTGTCTGTACTCTGCTGCATGTGGTAATGGTTTCATATTTTATATTCCAGAGAATGTTTTTATTTTCCTCCAAGTTTCTAGAGGATCTCTATAGTCTTCCTTTCTCATTCTGTTTATAAAAGTGCTTCTCAACATAAAGACACCTTGTTAAAATACAGCTCAATGGGACCCTTCCAGACTTGCTAAGTCAATATACCTAGGGATTGGATCCTGGAAGCAATTTTTAAAATAATTTTCCAGTAATTCCTATATGCACCAAAGTATGAGATCCACCATACCATAAGAAGAGATGATGGAAATACTGTGTTTTGTTTTGTTTTGTTTTCTATGACTTCTAGAGCCATTCAGGTACAACCAGAGATAAGTATAACATGGAGTGGAGAAATTAGAAAATTACCCAATCCATCTTGGGTACATATTCTAGCAATGTATTCTCTTGATCCTGAAGGTAGTGCTTTGACCCTCAGAGGACAGTGCATCAGGCTATCTTTTCATAGTGTCAGCAAGGCCAAAAATAAAGCAGAATTCATGAAGATATACCAAACGCAATGTAGGGAGGATGTTAAATCCTACTTTTTGGGACAGAAACCTGAAGTCAGGATTGGGACATAGTAGTTAGATATCAGAGTAATAGTAAAAGACATTCTTTTGGGCAGGGAATGGCATACCATGAAAAATCTGAAGAAATATCACATATTAAAGCTGGCAGGGCCTGCCTAAAGAGGCAAGGGGAGATAATAAGGAGCCCTCATGCAGGTGGATTATTGTGGATATAGTTTCATTGTGTCAGAGCCGCTTTTGAAGTAAGGGCTGTGGGTTTGCTTTCCCCAATACCACATGCACCACAACGCAAAACCAAAATTTGAAATTTATGTCATCAGACTCCCTCTCCTCTCTTGATCTGTACTTGAGATTTTCTCTTTTCTGTTCATAGATGTCCTTTCCAGTCTTGCCGTGGCTCTCCTAATTACAAAGCCAGATGTGCCACTGGGGCCCATTGCTGTAGACTTCCACACCACTGATTCACAGGCAAGTGAGACCCAAACATCCAATCTTGCAGCATGTGACCAAGATACCATCTCCAGTTTGTCACAATACATTCTAACAAGCGAGTAATTTCTATGCAGTTCTTGCCTGTCTTGAGCACTGAATCAGCAAAAGTAAACACATAAAGTGGACAGTTTTATCATCACAATTCTTACCAGTCACTTTCCCTAAGGGGAGATGGGGAACAATTGAATCCTCTGTTCCGTTATCCTGCTATTTTTGAGTCTTAGTGGCATGTGGCCTGTCTATCATACCTAAAAGTACTCAACCTCCAGAAAACCTTTTTTTCCAATTATAGGCTTGAAGGCATGCTAACTTTTCTGTGAAGAAGAGCACTGTTCAGACCAAAGGGGAGTGACTACCTTCTCAGTGAAATTCAGAAAAATGGAGCAATGACAGTAATAACCCTTTGTAATGACGTATGTCAGTGTTCCCCCCACTCAGGCAGCCTGGTTGATATTAACAAAATATGAAGGCATGAAACAGGGCTTGGAAATGAGCTCAACTGTCTTGGCAGTGATTTACTGTGCTAAGAAAAAGGTGATACTAGACATTCATTTGAAATGTTTTTGACATTGGGAATGCATGAGGAGCACAGGTAAATGTTCTTTATTGCCAAAGGGCTGTAGCTCTTTCTCCCTACTCCTAGTTTAGAGTTACCAGACATCCAAAGGAAGGGAAGGATCATTGCTTCCTTTGTCTGACTTGTCCCTCATCAAGGGAAAAGGACAGTGATGTTGCTTCAGGAGATCGAGTGGAGTAAGAGCCTCAGAACTACGTGGAGATTTGAAACAACTATAGAGACCATTATTTGCAACCTGAAAATACTTTATCTTGATTTTTATATGTTTGTATACAAATTGCATGAAACAAAACAAGAAACTACTAACATTCATACTGTGAGTTGGAGAAAGGGCTTTCAGAAAGGGTTTTATCCAGCAGAGAAGGTTTTTTGAAACTTCAATGATTTTCTGCGATCGATCTGTCGATAAGGTATGAATCATCTTCCCCTCTTCACACCCATCTCAGGGTACTAGATCTCCAATTATGGTCAATTCATAATAAATGGAGCTCTGTCTATAATGTGACTCATTGCATTCTTTTGCTATAATATTTCATTTTACATGAGAAACCATGTATGACATCACTTTTTTAAAACCTAGCATTTTATTTTCTGATTATAATGTTTTGGAAAATGAGATTTCATAACACAAGTGAAGAAGGATACATAATATCATTACCCAGAGATTGCCACACTGATATCTTGCTATACTTTGGTACATAAAGATATCCTATGTACCACATAAATTACACAAAGGTAAGGCAATATTTATGCATATACATTTATAAATGTATACATAAATAAAAATATGTTTGCATATGTTATACATCCCTATTTGAAAAATTTGGGTTATTACATAGTATACATAGTTGAGCTTTAGTTTTACTCAAATTTTATTGTTATGAATCTCATATATGATTAGACACACATTAAAGATAGGATTTTTTTTGACCAAATAATATTCTATAGTTTGAACACATCATGATTTATTTTCCTGTTCCCTCAGAATCTTTTTTAAATCAAGTGGCATGATATTCACTTTTTTCATAGATCTTCTGTTTGTGATTTTGCATATCTCTTTTACTTTTGGTGACTGTGGTAAGCAGAATAAGGCCCCCTCCCCAAAGATATCCATGTCCCAATTCCTGGAATCTGTGAATATTTTATACTACCTGGCAAAAGGGAATTTGTAAATGTAATTAATGTTAAGAACCTTAAAATAGGGAGATTATCTTGGATTATTCAGGTGGTCATGGTGTAATCACATGAGACCTAAACAGCCAAGAACTTCCTCTGGCTGGAAGCAAAAGATAGATTTGGCAGGAGAAGTTAAGAGGTATTCCAAATCATGAGAAGGATTTGACATGCTCTTGTTAGCTCTGAGTAGGGACCCTTGTGCAAGCACTGGGGAGAGGTCTGCTGGGAGCCAAGGGTGACCCTCAGCTGACAGCAAAGAAGAAGGGAAATCAGTCTTAGAGCTGCTAGGACCTGAATTCTACCGGTAGCCTGAATGAGTCTGGAAGTAGATTCTTTCTACAGCCTCCTGATAAGAAATGAGCCAACCAACAACTTGATTTGGGCTTTATGAAACCCAGACCAGATAGACTAGATGAGCTGACTCAGATTTCTGACCTGCAGAACAGAAATAATAAATTAGTATCTTTTTAAGCTGCTAGGATTGTGATAATTTATTATAGAAGTAACAGAAAACTAATACAGTGGCCTATAATATATTCTCTTTTAATAATGATAAATTATTTTTTATTTTTATTTTTTGAACTTTTCAGATTAGATAATTATCGTCTTTGAAGATCAATTCTTTGAAGTTTTAATATATGAAACTAAATTTGATATACATAATTAATGGGATAAAATAAAAAAGAAAGATTGTGCTGTAACCATTTCAGCCAGAGTTATGCACATTAAATTCCATCATGTAGTCCAGTACAGGTTGCTGACAGAGTTGTACTGTCACCTTAATTTGTGTGAAGTTGCTTTTGATAGATCTTTCTGATGAACTGTATAATCCTGCAGTAGTAACATTATTGTGCTTAAAAATAAATATAACTTGAAGCCAATTAATCAGTTGACTTCTAAATTATATGTTAAAAGGGACTCTAGTTTTAATGACTTTTTTATTCTATTCACATCCCCATTTCATTGGCACTTAGAAGGGTTCTAGCAGAATAAATTGTCATAAGAGAAGTATTTTTAAATCTTTCTTTCCTGGAAGCCATGTGGATTTTCCTGTGGAATGATTGAAAATATGCGAATTACTCTTTTATGTGTTGTTTAACTAATGCAGTCATCTCATAAGGAAGAAAATTTACCTTTTGCAACATTATATAAATAGAATCAACTTATAGACCTTATCAGGAAATAATTTAGCATTTTGGGTCTTCTAAGAAATCTTAATCTGAGTGTAATTCATTCATGATCCCACTCTTAAATAGCAACCCTAACACTCCTAGAAACCTGCAAAAAAATAATTTAAAAAATTAGTTTTTACTAAGAAAGACTTCTGTTCTAATAAATGTATTAAATTATAATTAGTGCTATGCTACCATCAGACAGTTCTTTCTGCAGACAATGCTTTGTTCTTCCTGAGTTAGAATAAAAAAATCTTTCTCACTAACTAGACCTAAAATTCTGTCACTGAGAACTCTGTATTGGTTATATACAAAAGGGAGAGTTTCCAAGGGTTGAAGAAATAATGAACAGAAGGTAGAAACCTAAAGAGTGATGCTCCTGTTGAGGTGCTAGACAGTAAGGACACCAGATTAAATTATAAAAGTTTGAAAAAGGGCCACAAACAATTTAGGATTGAGGGCAGGATGTGACAAGCCAAAAAAAAAAAAAAAAAAAAAAAAAAGACAAAGAGCCATATAAGCGCTACCAAAACTCAGTCAAATCTGGTGAGGTCATAGTGTCCAGGAATACAAAGATTTGTTGGGCTATAGTCACCTTGCTCACACCCCTTTATCCCTTGCTTCTCATAGGCTATGAAAGATTCAAGTCTCTTGAAAGTAGCCCATTGCTATTCTGTTGCCTATATCTGACCAATTATTTCACATCTCAGTCTTCTCAAAAGTCTTTTACATTTCTGAAAACAAATAAACAAAAAAAGGATATTTTACATTTCTGAACCTATTCTAGGATTGATCAACCCCATTGAAATCATAAATCTTTTCATCATTTCCATCCACTTAAGTGCCTTAACTTAAACCTGGAGTTTGCAGATGCAACATTTTTTTTTTTTCATTTTCTCTCATCCCATATAATTTTAAGGGAAGAAAGTGAAATAGGTGTTTTCTTTTCTATCCAATTTAGTATAAAACAAGTATAAGTTCAGCTTGATATTAAGAAGATAACCAAAGTATGAATCACTAAATTCTGTACCTGAAACTAATATTACACTGTATGTTAACTAACTGGAATTTCAATTAAAAACTTCAAACTTGGGTTGCCTGGGTGGCTCAGCGGTTTAGCACCACCTTCAGCCCAGGGCTGGATCCTGGAGACCTGGGATCGAGTCCCACATCAGGCTCCCTGCATGGAGCCTGCTTCTCCCTCTGCCTGTGTCTCTGCTTCTCTCTCTCCCTCTGTCTGTCATGAATAAATAAATAAGATCTTAAAAAAAAAAAAACTTCAAACTATAAAAAAAATATGACAAGTGGTAGTGAAGACTTGGAGCAAAGGGAATTCTCATGTCCTATTGGTAGGAATGTCAATTGGTATAATCACTATGGAAAACAATATGAAGGCTTCTCAAAAAATTAAAAATAAAAATGCCATAAGATCCAATAATTCCACTATTGGGTATTTACCCAAAGAAAATGAAAACACTAGTTTGAAAAGATATGCACACCCTATGCTTACTGCAGCATTATTTATAAGAGCCAAGATATGGAAGCAATCCATGTGTTCATCAACAGATAGATAAATAAAGGTGTGATACATACATACATAAACACGACATGCACGCATACACACAGAGTGGTATATTACTCAGCCATAAAAAAGAATTAAATCTTCCCATTTGCAACAAGTTGGGTGGGCCTGAAAGATACCAAGCTAAATGAAATAATCAGAGAAAGACAAATATTATATGATTCACTTATATGTTGAATCTAAAAAACAAAACAAAAAAAAAACAGCAATAAAAACCAAACAAACTCAAATACAAAGAACAAACTGGTGGTTTCCAGAGGGTAGGTGATTGGGGGCTGGGTAAAGGGAATAAGAGGTACAAACTTCCAGTTATAAAATAAATTAGTCATGGAGATAAAAAGTACAGCATAGGGAATATAGTCAATAGTGCTTTAGTAACATTGTATGGTGACAGATGTATACAATTGTGGAATCACTATGTTGTACAACTGAAATTAATGTAACATTGTATGTCAACCATATTCTAATAATAAAGAAAAAAATAAGTAAAAAATGTAACTATATAGTCAGTCTTAGGCCTTTTCTATGCTCTTCCTTTCTTCATCCTATCATCCAATAATTCCTCATTGTCCTACTTTATTTATCAAAGCATTTCTTTCCTGGGTCCCAGTATTTTTCTCTTCACACCAAGTCCTACTCTCATACTGAGTAACTTCAAGGTCATGGCAGAGGACCCATCCATTCAAGATGTCTCAGTTCTTCAATGTCCTTGTATCTCATGACCTTGTCTCTGGCATCTCTTTAAGAACATCAGATTATGTTGTCATTAGAAACCACTCCTCACCTGTCTCCTTGCTTCCATCATGGCTGTCCTCCAATCTACTCTGCAAGCTAGATTAATCCTTTAAAAGGGAAAATAAAATCACATCATTTTCTTATTTAAAACCCTTAGAAAAACTTTCTTATTTAAAATCCTTAGAAAAACTTTGGATTTTAGATACAATGTGAAAAATGTTTGGAAGTTATCATTCCTGTCCCATAAGAAAACAGCTGCGCAAAAAAAAAAAAAAAAAAAAAAAGAAAGAAAAAAAGAAAACAGCTGCACAAACTGAAAATCAGTGACTTCTCTTTGCCCCAGAACTTAGGTCACAAGGCAAGTTGACATCCTGAAATCTGAAGAGACAGGTACCTTCAGAGAGATGCAGACCTGAGTTTGCTTACCTAGAGTAAAGGCCAATGGACTCCATTTACTCAATTATACCATTATTGAATTATAAATATGTTTAAGGCTATATTCAATATTCAACGAGATTGATGAAAACAATGGTAAAAATAAAAATATATACTAATAATTTCTATCATTTCATTTCTCAAGTTACAGTTAGCTTTTTGTCTTTCCTATTATATTCTCTGTCTTTCCATGGTGTTTTCAAGCACTGGAAAGTTTTTTTTTTTTTTTTTTGGAAAGTTCTAACATCTCAGTTGACCCTTGGCTTTCTGACAAGCCACCTACGTTTCAAGCCCTTAGTGTACTTATTCTTCCTGTCAAAGTTATTAATAATTATTGACAGCATGGCGTCTGCACGTCTTTGTTTAGCTTCATTAGATAGACAGTCCCTCTCCTAAAAAACAAGTTCTTGTTAGTCTTGGGGTAGGCCTGAAATAACGTTTTCTCCAGATTTTTTCTTTTCTTTTGCAGATGAAAAAAGGTGATTCTGTGTCTCTTTCATCAATCTGCTTATTTTTTTTTTTTCCTAAACCCATGACCTTCCACCAGGAAAAAAAAAAAAAAAAGAAAAAAAGAACCCTCATCTTTGTGACTAAATTACTAATTCATTCAACTTCCTTTCTCCTTTATCAATGCTCAATTAAGTGAGGATATTTCCCCCTGTTTCTTCCAGTTTTGCAACCCACTTAGACCAACTTGATTTTTCTTTGACTATTATAAATACGTCTGGCCTTGGAAAGATAATTACAGTGATTGCCTCACAATGGCTATTTTAGTAACTATGCCTGACATGTATTCCTGGCATATAATGTCATGCAATAATTCACTGTGACAATACTTTCCAGGATTACTTGTACCTTTTTTAAAAAAATTAGTTTCTGTACAGATCTGTGCAATGTTAAAATACTTTTACTACAGTCTCCTCAGTTAAAATGTATACAACTGAAATCTTTCTCATATGCTTCACAATTATGCTTCTTTTAAGACTTGAAAAGGCAACTACTCCCAGCTCCGCTGGTGATACTCACAGTGCTCGTGACATATTTTATTGTCTATTTATTTATTTGATTCTTCTATTTGTTTGAGGCTTCTGGCAAACAGATACCTCGCCTTTCTGTGAGCCTCCAACAATGAGCGCAACTCCTTACCTGGTGTTTCTAATAAATGATTGTATACATGCATGGATAAATGGATATATGAAAGAATTAGCATATTAAATATAATTATTATACTAATAAGTAAGCTTTGTATGAAAAGAGACTTAGAAAAACATTTTGTCTTTAGGAAGAAATCAATAAACAAGCTTCTTGATTCAGGAATGCCTGGAAGACGTTACAGTTGACCCTTAAACAAGGGTTTAAGTAGCGTAGATCCACTTATATGTGGATTTTTTTTTCAACAAATACAGTGCAGTACTATAAATGTATTTTTTTCTTTTGACTTGAAAATTTTTATTTAGCTTGCTTTATTGTAAGAGTATGGTATATAATACATATAACACAAAATATGTGTTAACTGACTGTTGATGTTATCTGCAAGGCTTCCAGTCAGCACTAGGCTGTTATTAGTTAAGTTTCAGGGGAGTCTGAAGTTATACATGGATTTTTGATTGTGTGGAGGTTCTGGCCCCTAACCCTGGTGCTGTTCAGAAGTCAAGGATACTGCCCTTGCTCAGTAGCATCCGCTCCATGGTTGCTTCCAGTTCACACTGTAAATTAACTTCTCAACTGTAGCAGCTTGTTGTCTCCTTTAGCTTCCTGTCCAATTATGTGAGAGTTGGAAAAATATGACAGAAAAAGAGGGTTCTTATATAAAACAGAATGCATGGATAAAATGTAACAAAACATAGTTCTCTAATTTCCCTTTTAAAAACAACAGGTATCGTGTGCCATCACACCTTCTTCAATGTCCAGAACTGTCAAACAATTCCATACATATATTTAGTAAGATCCAAAAGAAAGGGCCAGGAGTAAGTGGATGCCACAAACTTAACACCAACTAAGAAAAAATAATAGTATGAGGGCTAGGGGTCGATGTCTGAAACACAATTTGCTCCTTACTTTATATTATGGAAGTAAGGAGGAAAGATCATTGTCAAAGCAGAATTTTGCTGCAGCCCTATGATAAGCTCTCTAATTAGAATACACGGAGTATCCAAGAACAAAGATTTTTAAAATTGGCTTGCAATGAGTGCAGGTGATGAAGCAGCTGGCAGAGTTAATAACATACCTTCTATAATTGCCAAAGACCTAGTTCCAAACAGAGTGGGTAACGCCACATTGGAAAGAGATGAAGAGAAAATTAGATAGGGATGAGGGAACAGAACATGTGGGGGTACAAAGAAGTTGCAGGAGGGTGCAGAGATTGTTTGAATGGGTGTGTGGACAAGGAGTCATCTCAGATTGAGAATATGGAAAGAGGAATTTGAGGAGGGAGTGCAATGACAGGTAGGTAGGAAGACTCAATGCACAAAGAATATTTGCAAAGGAATAACCTTTGAGCAGGGAACAAGAGTTCTGGTTGCTAAGGCCCAAAGCTGATTTTGGCTCAGAATGGTCTGAATTGGAAGAAGTGTGTTTGCAGAATTCTAGGAGTGGTTCTTCGTGTTTGTTTGCAAAATCAGGGGTAAATATCGGAATAAGTATTTAGACTGAGGAAGGAGAGGACAGGGAAAGATTATCTCAATAGTCGATTATCTTACTAGAAAGATACAGAGATGGTAGGTAGCATGTTTAAAATTATTGAGGGGAAACCAGGAATTAGCTTCAATTTATAGAAATTTACTATGCAAAAATTTTATCAGCCCTTCTATCAGGAATAGCTGTGGTATTTTTGTTTGTTTGTTTGTTTTGTTTTTTACTTTGCATCTAGGTTTAACATCCTATTGTAGTCCACTTAAATGTTTTTCTAGGTTGATACTCTGGTAATTTTAGTTTTATAGCTGAGAGGGTATATGATTTGTTGGGGAATATAACACAATATAAAAATAATCCTAATAGTACTTTAGGTACAGGTAGATATAAAAGCCAAATAAAACATATTGTTAAAAAGCAGAACCAGAATACATAGACCATGGGAAACAGACAGTTTAACTCCAGCTGGCATCAGTAAAGTATAATGGGAAAAATTTGTCTACCTCTACTATGGTTTTGATTATAGAAGCATTTTACGGACTTAGCACACTTGAGAGAAAGATAAACTGCATTAGGGTTATCAGTAAGAAAGGACTTTGCAGGCACCAAACAAAGTAGCCTCGGATGCCAAACCATTCTCCATATTATAATGTCAAGATAATAAATGGAACCAGAAGTACCTGCTTACCATGGTCCCAGGATAAGACAGGCCCAAGGGAGTATGAGCAGGAAAGTTGGTAAGTATATAACATATAATTTTTAGAGAGAGAGAAGAGGCTTGTGGAAGGGAGAGTTTTGTTTAGATATCTAAATCCAAGTTTGAGATATTGCTAATGCTGCAGGATGGACGGTCTCAGAGACACATACCCTTGTTACTGACACATAATTGTGTCTCCTGCTCTGTTACACAGCAGCTTTGCTTTGCAGAGGAAACTAAAGATAAACTTGTTTCCCCGCTTCCCTGGTGAGTCAATTTGTATTAAACATGATCCAGGCAGTCCTACTGCTGAGGTATTTTCTCTGAACTCGCCATTTCTCAGAAAGTTTGGATGTATTCAGAAAAATAAATCAAATAAGGCATCATCTCTTTATGAAAGGAAAGCTTTGTAACAGAAGTGATTATCTAAAGTTACAAGTAGTCTGTTTACTTGAGAACTGATGGCAAGCAAGTATTGGGCAAATAATTGGAATAGGAAATAGAAGAAAACTATTAAGAAAAAAAAAAGAAGAAGAAGGGAAAACAATTCTTCAACAAGAATTAGAGAAAGTACTTCTGGGTAGGTAATATGGCCTGTTCCTGGATTCCCTGTCATTGTATCCCACATTGCTGCCAGAGAACTTCATGTAAAAGCCACTTGTTGGTGCTTCTCTGTCTTTTCTGGATCTGTCTAGCCCATCTAACAGCCCTGTCTGCCTGGTTGGATATCCCTGAGGTCCATTGCCACCCCTTCCATTTCTCAGGTCTGATTGCCAGACAAGGTGATCCCCAGAGCCTGGAGCTGTATCTGCCCCAGCTGTGCCTGTCCCATCATGGGAGGCAAAGCCTCTGAGTCTGCCCCTTTTCCACCAGGTTCATGGCCACGACTGGTGGGTGGTTCATGGTAAGAAAGTCTATACCTAATGGTTTGTTTAATTGTAAGATGTTAGAACATCAGCATAGTGCTTCAATGATGATTTCTTTTTCTTAAACGTTTGCTCATTTCTGGAGTTTATCCAAACTCATGTAGTAACTCATGGGAACTAAGCAGCATCAAGATGGCAGGCATGATAATACCAGTTCTTTGGTTGTTTAATTTTGAATTTTTCTGGCCCATAGGCTGAGTTTGCTGCTAAATTAAATAATTCTTCATATTTAGAATTGTTTTAAGTGAATTTCACTTAAGCAAGTTTTACATAGAAGAGCTCTGGATTTCTGTGACAAACGACAGATGGCAAAGCCAAATGCTGACAGCTATGGCAGCTATATATCTGAAACAGGAAACATTTTTCAAGAATCGGTATTGTCATTTCTTTTTCCAATTCCATTTGAGTGCTAAGAGTAAGCCAGAAATCAGTTGTAAAGAAATCCTTAAGGAAAAAAAAATATGTATTACTCACCTGGATTCTCCTGGTGTTTTTTATTAGACTGTACTATCAATATGGACTCAAAGAAGAAAGTGGTTTAGTTTCTACTGTTCAACTTCCATGTCTGTCAATTGGCATCTGGAAGATGTGTGGACCTGGTGCACGAGGAGGGGGAGAGGATGATGGTGTATGGCCCTTGGTTATGTTATATTCTCAGCTTAGTATGCCAGGGGTCTCTGCCATCGTGCATCCCCAGGGGAGAGATGCTTGCTTTTCAGAAGGGAAAGATGAATTCTGACAGACTGCCCTTGGTCCTTAGGACCTTGCTCCGTTTTAGAGAAATAACTCGGGTCTTTTGATATTCAGTGCTTTAATCTCAGTTCCAGCAGGATTTGTGTGCATGACCTTGAGGAGGACATTTATCTTTCTAAGTTCCATTGTTGTCATCTGCACATGGAGATAAACACTTCACTTTCTGTTTTCCAGAGGACTGTTATTACCAGACTCAAAGTAAGTGGCTTGAAGAAAGTTCTTAGTAATCTGCAATGAGCTACAGTGTTGCTGATACCTTATTTGGTATCATCACTATGGGTCTAAGTACCTCTAAGGGGACTTTGGGTTGAAGAGGCATGGAGTCCTTATCTTAACCTCTGTGCCTGTCCTAAGAAGTTGATGGTTGGCCCGCAAAGGCTGAGACATAGACTCTGCTTGTCATATCCCATCTATGTCACCTCTCCTCTGCCACCACTTAAGACTTTGTGACAAAGCAAACTGGAAAGCATGCTTGGCAAGTAGTCTTTACCACACTCCCCTTTCAAGCCTGCTTCCCAATGTCAAACACGTGGTTTTCTTTGGTTTTACTCCATCCTTCCCCCCCCCCCCCCCCAGCCCGAAACTAGTTGAGAAAACACCAATTAATTCCCCAGCAGGAAGAGCATTCTTGGAACCGAATTCCTGAAAGCTATCAGGACCAGATCTTTGAGAGTCTGACAAGGCTTCATTAAGTGGATGCTCAACATTTTATTGTTCCGACACTGCCCTATGTATTAGGATAAATACCAGTCAGCCTTTGGCACTAAAAATCTACCCTTTGTGACTCAGGACAACTGGGTTAGTGTTTTGTGTTCAGCACGCCAGTGTTGGTAGTAGTCATGAGGTCAAGATGGCTTTAAGATCTAAGTGAATCCTTTCTCTCTCTCTCTCTCTCTCTCTCTCTCTCTCTCACACACACACACACACACACACACACACACACACATCTCATTGGTCACACATGCTTTTGAGTGCTCTTCTTAAATGCCTTTTGAATCTGCCTTTTCTCCAGAAGAAAATCAGACTTTTTCTTGCCTTTTCTGAACTATTAGAATAATTTTCAAGCAATTGACCGTCTGGCAGCAGTCTTCCACCCTCTGGGCCATCCTTTCTCCACTCTGCTACCAGAGTCATCTCCAAGTACCTAAACTATGACTTTTGTATTCCTTTGTCAACTACTCTAGCTCTTCCCTAAAACTCACAGGATTTTGTCCAGGTTCCTTAGCATGGACTACAAGGCGTTATTATTCCCCTCAATAGGTTTGCATTTCTCAAGTCTGACCCTAAGATCATCTGCTTCAAAGAAAACCAGGACATTAAAAAAAATGAATATGAAACAAACCAATAACAACAACAATCAAACAGATTCATAATTACAGAGGGGAGGGAGTTGCCAAAAGGGAAGGGAGTTGGGGGCATAGGTGACTAGGTAAGAGGATTAAGAGGTACAAGCTTCTAGTTATAACTAGAATGAATAAGTCATGGGGATGAAAAGTACAGCAAAGGCAATATAATCAATCAGATTGTAATACCTCTGTGTGGTGACAGCTACGTTTATGGTAAGCATTTCATAATGGCTATAGTTGTCGAATCACTATGTTATACACCTGAAATTAATATAATATATGCCAACTATGCTTAAAGGAAAGAAAAGAAAAAAAAAAAGAAAAGAGAAAAGAAGTTCCCTTCCAGTAGGGAAAAAAAAATGGATATTGTTGGGCTCTACCCTAAAAGTGCTGAATTAGGATTTGGGGAAGGGGTCTATCCACCAAATTCAATTTTCAACAGTAAGTCCCCGGTGGCTTTTATGTGTAGGAAAATAAGAGCCACTACACTGGACCATGTATAAAGAAACCTTTTTGGACCAGGAAAGAAACTGTTTCTATTTCCCATATTTTCCTGGTACTATTATGAGCTCAGTGAATGTTTAATAATTTTAAAAAAAGATATAAAATGAGCCTAACTCAAAATTCACCAAGGGGGATGTTTGTTGACTAGCAACAGGATGAAGAAACCTTATGGTGTGCTAGAAATATTCTGTATTGATCTGGGTTATGGCTTCAGGATTTATTTAAATGTGAAAATTCACTTAGAATTAATGCATTTTATGCACTTAACTATACATATGTATATATTATTACCTCAACATGAATGAAAAAAAATTACTCATTCAGTGAGTCAAGCTCAACATTTGCTTCTCCTTTCTATATCTAAAGTAGGTTTTCTCTATAGTCTTATCTTTGTTACCAGTCTACCTCCATAGTCACCAAGGCTTAACTCCTCATTTTTAAAAATACATTTTATATTTGTAATCTTCACAAAAACATCTTTAAGTCCTTTTTTTCCCTCTACAATATCTCAAAAGGCTTATTTTATTTTATTTTATTTATTTATTTTTTGCCAATCTCAATGACACTGTCCTATCAGGCCCTTATTATTTTGAATTCAGCTCTAATTATGCTATCTCAACCCAATTTAAATTCTAAATGGCTCTGTATTGCATAAAAGTACTCCTCATATGTGACCTTCATTACCTGATCTTAACCTGTTTATAATGCTTGTTCTCTCTTGACCTCAAAACCTAATACACCCTATATTTAAATCAATCTTCTTGGATATTATCCCCTGTCCTTGTGTCTTTACTAATGCTCTCTCCACTGTCCAGAATGCTCTCATTCTGTTTTTACCTTTTGAAAGTCTATATACCCCAGCTCAAATGCTGCCTCTTCCTTGAAGGTGCCTCTGATCCCTCATCTGGAAAGAATCTTTCACTCCCAAATATTCTCAGTGTAGGAGAGCTTATTGATTCAAAATAAGCTTTGGTCCTCCAAGCCTCTAAGCCCAGAGAAGAATTATCAAGGTGATGGGGAAGAGCGCCAGGTAACTGTCCTCTGGGAGCCACAGATCTATTACACTGTGTGGGAAAGTAAGGGATTCAGAACAATTAGTGCCCATTAGGCACTGAAACAGAACTGGCTATAATGCCCTCCAGCTACACTTCTAGCTGAATAGAAGAGAGACTGACCCTTTCATATAGTCCAGATGGCTGTGGGTTCCAACCTATGGAAGTAAGCTCAGAATCACTGGAGAATTTGAGAGTAGAAAAGAAGGCTCTTCCATCATGAAATTTAGTTCATTGGTGTATAAATCCAACAGGAGCCATTTGTATGTGTATGTGCAAGTAAAATTAATGCTCAACATTTGTAAATAATTTAATTCAAAAAGCACTTTCATATACATCTTCTCTAACCTGGCTAATACCTTCGTGGAGGTAGTGTTACTTCTATGTTCATTTTTTTTTAAATGAATAATATGTCATTTAGAGAGCTTAAGTAATGAGATCTTATAGAAACTGGCACATGAATCTCAATGCAGAATTTCTTAAAATTATTGTGTTTCAAAGTAGAATGAAATTTTTTAATATTGTAATTTTAAAACTTTCAAACTGAAGCTAGAAGATACATACACATGTACATGTCATATATGTGTATAGGATTTGGGAGAGGGGAGTACCAAATCTACATTTTCAACAATAGTCTCAGATGACATGTATATGACATGTACATATATATTTATAGATACAATATATATGAATCTCTCTGTAACCTGTGCTGAGATGAACATTTTGAGCAAATTGTCTAGGAAATAGACCATAAGGGTTATATGACTCATTATATATGCTTTTAAGTGTTAAAGCCATTGGAACTCTCAACTTCATGTAGCCTCTTAAAGTATATGTAAACACTGGAATTCCATTAATAACCCTAGAATTTCTTGATGTTTTACATATTAAAGGGGAAAAATAGTGAGGATGTATTGATCTTATTTTCAGATCAGATTATTCTTATCTGAGCACTGCTGAATTTTTCCTAAATTAGAAAAATTTATGGGACCCTAATTTTGTTTGTTTCAGGGAAAGCTTTATAACAATAATAAGATTAAAAACAGCTGATATTTATTTTGTATTATCCGCCAGTCATTATTGCTTAATCCTCATACCTACTGTGCGCCATTAATGTTGCCACTGTATAAGTAAGACAAATGGGATATGGAGAAGTTGAGTAATTTTCTTACCATCACACAGTGAGAAGGTTATAAGAATAGTAGTTGTCTTATTCCTCCTCTGGGTAACCCAGATTTCAGAGTGATGATTGAGAGAATTAGAGACTGGGGAGAGTAAACTTGGAAGGATGGAAAGTCAGCTTGAGCACCTGATATCAAGATGGTCACTGCCATGGTGTAATTAGATCCCAGCAAGGCCTTCTAAAAGAAGAGAACCAGCCAAACAGTTCTCAAAATTGTCCAGCAAAGGATTGACAGGAACAAATATATACCCATGGTCTCCTACCAGTTTTCATTGAGCATAAGTCTAGGAACTTTAATCCTCATCCTACCATGTGCACACACATGCACACACGCACACTCCTGCACACTTCTGGACTGCACAAGCTTCTGAGTTGCAACTGGATTTCCATGCTTTAACATTGGAGAAAGCTCCAATGTTAAAGAGAAAAAAGTGGAGGACAAGTAAAAAGCCCACAAAGAATTTGTTTATCAAGCTAGAGTTGGAATCAGAGATAAGATTGAGAGGATGTGAGGCCAGACACAGGATACTTTTAATATTGCTCACATCTTGCACTGTTAAGAACTGCTCATGCCTTGCATTAAAACCTAAATCTTGGGACACCTGGAGGGCTCAGCGGTTGAGGGTCTGCCTTTGGCTCAGGGAGTGATTCTGGAGTCCCAGGATTAGGTCCCTCATCGGGCTCCCTGCATGGAGCCTGCTTATGTCTCTGCCTCTCTCCCTCTCTGTGTCTCTCATGAATGAATGAATGAATGAATAAATAAATAAAATCTTAAAAAAAATAACAAAAAACCTAAATCTTGACTTCCTCAAGGTGTAGCTAATTGTAGTTTGCAAAAAGCTTAATATTTGCCTGAAACTGATAATGTTATATTTCAATTATGCCTCAATAAATTATTTTTCAAAGACAATATTAAATGTTTAATGGAACAAGCTACTTCCTACGAGTCTTAAGGCCATAAGTGACATTTATCTCTCCTTCTTTCACCACTCTTTCTATATTTCCCTGTCCCTCATTAGCACTTTAGCAAGTGTAGGTGTTTTGCTGGGTAGGGTGACCCAGAACATCATACCAGAGGGGTCTAAGCCTTATTGGGCTGTGTTTGCTGCAACTGTGTGTTCACTGTTATTATGAGGCCTGAAAGCACCAAAAAAATGTCCCAATAAATATTTCTCAGACATATTCCTCCATGTTCCTATTCCAGAGGAGCAATATTTGTTTCCCATGATAATTTGGATCAATTTTTCATAACTATAGTAACTACTTGGCTTCTGGCCCGTTATACCAAGAAGCATAGCATTTCTTTAGTGAAACCCTTTTTGGGTTCCCTTGTAGAATTGTTTCTCCTCTGGAAACCAAGACCTTTAATCCATCAGACTTTAGTGTTTTAGAAATGAAAGATGGAAATTCCTCAAGGGGATCATTAAAAACGATGGTATAAGTGCCAATCTTCTACCTTTTGGTTTTAAAATCCAAGTATTTGTTCTAGATGTTGGGGGATAAATCAACATGTAATGGTTATTAGTTTAGTTTATATGCTTCTTCCTTAAGGACACAGTTTTCAAAACCTGCAAAATATTGGCTCTTAAATGGCACCTTACCTGAGCCTTTAATAGCCAGTCTAGGGGATCCCTGGGTGGCTCAGCAGTTTGGCACCTGCCTTTGGCCCAGGACACGATCCTGGAGACCCAGGATTGAGTCCTGCGTCGGGCTCCTGGCCTGCGTCTCTGCCTCTCTCTCTCTCTCTGTGTCTAAAATAAATAAATGAATGAATGAATGAATGAATGAATGAATAAATCTTTAAAAAAATAGGCCAATCTATTTATTACTCTACTTCCAGGTATGTTGGTAAGACTAGTTTGTACCCACTCTCACACCCCATTACCACCTAACTAGCATTTTGGTCCTCTTGTTGTAATGTTAGCTTAGACCTCTGGTGAGGGCTTTGTGGAGGATTGAGCTGCACATGTGCAGATGTAATGTGAGTGTATTGTTTGAGAATATCCAATCTTCCATAGAGGACAATATAGTTATTGGGATGATGAAACCTTTAAGTGTTTAATGTAGATAGTAAGTAAGCTGGGAGCTTAGATATACAGATAAAGCTCCTAGAATGTGTTAAATATGAGTAAACAAGGAGCCTGTGAGGAATAGGCAAAATTTAGGAGACATGTTAAATATAGATTATAAATGAGTTGGTAACCTATAAGACACTTCAAAGATAGATATAATAAATGGTCAAGATGATAGAACAACTATGAGTACTACTTATAGATAGAAAGGGATAGAAAGAACAAGTCATGATTATGCCTCCTTTGGATTAATAACACCATGTGTACTCTAAGCAAGAAATGCAATAAAACCCATGGTTGTTCAATAGGCTAATTGACATCTTTCCTGCTATGGCCGGGGATCCTTGCCTCTGCATCTTTCTGATAGAGCAAGTATGAGTCATTGGCCCAGGACATCTGTCTGTGAATCCCTTTCTCTAACTTTAACTCCTGATCTCATAGCCACACCATCAGCTGCATGGCTGATGTAGCTGAGACAGAGACAGGATAAATTAACATTATGTAACCCAGGACTCAAATAGTATGGTCCTTCTGTCCACTTGTAACCTATCCCAAAAATGCTGTTACCCTACTTCTATTCTCTTCCTTCTTGCAATGTGTTTTTTTTTTTTTAATTAAAATGTGAGGACTTTATTTAAATGAGAATCTACCCATAGTGAATCATATCTTAATAGTTTGGCATTGTATATCTGATTGTACATTTTTTTTATTGAAGTTCGATTTGCTAACATATAGCATAACACCTAGTGCTCATCCCATTAAGTGCTCTCCTCAGTGCCCGTCACCCAGTTACAACACTCCCCCCCACCTCCCCTTCTACTATTCTACTACTCTTTGTTCGTTTCCCAGAGTTAGGAGTCTCTCATGTTTTGTCACCATCGCTAATTTTGCCCATTTTCCCTCCTTTCCCTTACAGTCCCTTTTACTATTTCTTATATTCCCCATATGAGTGAAACCATGATGATTGTCCTTCTCTGATTGACTTACTTCACTTAGCATGATACCCTCCAGTTCCATCCACATTGAAGCAAATAGGGGGTATTCATCTTTTCTAATAGCTGAGTGATATTCCATTGTATACATAGGCCACATCTTCTTTATTGCAATGTGTTCTAAAATAATAAACCTTTTAAATTTGTTCTTTGAGCCCTTCTATGACCTTTGGGTGAGATAACTTGGTAGTGCATTTAGAGGTTACCTTGCATGCAGGCAATTTTTCACATTGCAGCAGATCCAGACTACTGGAGTCTTACCAGAGAATAGCACCTGTAGGGCATAGAGAACAGAGATTGTATAGACCAAGTGTGCTGGGGGACATTGGAATTTCAGACCAGAGTGGAAAAAACTCATTAACACCTCCTTAACAACCCCTCGCATCGAATTGAGACACTAGAAAGAATGCTTTCAGAATAAAAATTAGAACTAGAGTTAAAAATACCTCAGGCCCACATTAGCAAAGCCCAAGAATTCTTTAATGATATGAAGATAACATAATTTTAAGAATGGGTAAAATATTTGATCAGATATTCAGCAATTAAGATATACAATGAGCACATGAAAAAGGTTCAGCCTTACAGAGCACTTATTATTAGAGAAATGCAAATTGACACCACATGAAGCTACCATGTCACACTTATTAGAATAGTTAAAATTAAGAACTTAAAAGGTTTAAAATTAATAAGACTGATCATACCAAGTTGGTGAGAATGAGGAGCAACTGGAACTCTCCTGCATTGTTAGCGGAAATGTAAAAATGACAAAACTACTTTGGAAAAAGGAATTTCTCATAAGAATAATCATATGCCTATTCATTTATAACCCACTAGTCCACTGTTAATTATTTTAGCCAAGAAAAATGAAAATATACTTTTACATAAAGACTCGACGTGAATGTTAATAGCAGCTTATTTAAATTAGCTCAGAATTAGAAACAACCCAATCGTCCACCAGCAAGTGAATATAAACTAATTGTAGTCTGTTTGAAAAGTGAGATAATAGCAATGAAAGGGTATTAAATTACCGTTACATGTGATAACATGTTTGAAACTCAGATGCTACGTTGAGTGTAAAAAAGAGAAGTCAACACATGAGAGTATATACCATATGATTTCATTCATATGAAGTTCTAGAATAGGGAAAAGTGATCTACATATAGAGACAGATATCAGATCTGCAGTTGCCTGAGATGCAGGGTGGGGATAATTTACTACAAAGAGCACAAAGGAACTTTTTGCAGTGATGAAAACATTTTTTTATAACGATTAGGGTGGACATGGGTGTCAGCATTTATCAACACTCCTGGAACTGTACACTTAAAATGTGTGCATTTATTGTATGTAAATTGTACCTCAATAAAGTTGATTAAAACTTCCACTGCAATTCCCATATCTAACTTCAATTACTGTAGACTATCAGAATATTAGAGCTTTAAGGAACCATTCCAGCAGTGTATTAGAATTAGCTCTAGGTGCTCAGGCTAGAATATTAAATTCTGTGTCATGGGAGAGTGCGTCTATGTGAATAATGTCTCTTCATCTAGTCTTATATTCTGTCCTCAATCTAAGGGGAACTCTCATCATTCATTGTACACATGAGCCCAAATCTGCAATTCTTTTAGGGAATTAGCTGTTACCTTCCAGAGAAAAGACTACTTTCTTTGGTTTTGAAGAGATCTGATTCTAGTTACCAATTTGTGGAAATGAGTCGAGGTGTGACAGATCATGAGGAAGGCAAACAAAACCTTATAAGGCATTTGCCTCCAGTGAGTTCTTTGCATGGTCTTTGGACAAGGGGAGAATGTTGAGGTACCCAAAGCCCCAACATGAAAAGGGATTTTTCCTTCTGCTGGCCTAGAGGACTAGGAAAATTTGGGAGTTGTGTCTTCTTAAGCTTGTCCATCCAAGTATTCCCATACGAGGTGGTCAGGGTCACACCTCTCTTCTATCAAAGACTCCTTTGGTATAAGAGTCACATTTAGTCTGCAAGTTAGTCTCCTTTTAAAATCTCTCTCTTGAATAAATATGGGATGTGATCTTCAACACAGGATGCCCTGTTGCAGCAGGAGAAGCAGTTTTCTTTCAATTCTCCTGTGGAGGCCTTTAAGGCTTTTATAGCTCTCTCTCAGTTGATGGTTGGCTTACCAGACCAATCACTCTTTTTTAGTGTTTCCAATGCAGCCAACAGAACTCTGCCTTATAATTACCAGTACCACCTATTCTGTTCAATAGCCTCATTCTTCCAGACTTCACTCCCCACCTGTGTATCATTCCAGTGCACCACAGATAACAGTATTTCTAAGATGTTACAGAGTGCCTGGTGCTAGCACCAACCCCCTGGCCGGTCACGGCAGTTGGTGAGGAATTCAGATTTGGAATCTCCTCCTGGAGGTCTACTAATCTCTAGGGCTACTTCTAGTATTAATATCCTTGGCCTGGATTTTATCCATCTACCTACATCGTCCCCCCAAAAAAAACAGTAGGATGCAAACAAAGGCTTATGAACTGGTTGTTTATTTGGGAAATGATTTCAGGGAATGAAAGTAACTACACAGAATTTAATAGGGAAAGACAAAAAGCCAATAAAAGAGATCACTATTGAGTCGATTATCATCATGGAAACTTAGAGTTCGGTTCTGCTGGGATCTTCTGGGGTCATGTGAAATGCCTCACAAAATTATGAATCCAAGGATTGACAGTGAAGAGCATTCATGCATTGGCTCCTATCCTAGATTGACTGAGTGTTATCTCAGAGCTAATTCCCCCACATTATGTAGCTGTATAGGAGTTGTGCTGAAAAAGTTCCCACTGCAGGCCTACTCATGCTTTGGCATTGAAGTCATGGGGCAAGATGCATGGCCTCACATGGAGATGAAATGCTGTAAGTGCAAAATGAGTCAGAGCCTACTTTGAAAAGCATGTCGCAGCTGTAGCTAGAATCAATGGTAAGACCATAAAGCTAGGCAATGGGGCACAAGAAATACTGACAGAGGATCATAGATTTGTTTGGCTTCACAGCCAAAGTCAAATTGTTTTATTATCATACATAATATCTCCAATGAACCAAGACAAAAACTTGACCCCCTAAAGCTCTAGTATCCCCAAATATCTTCTTTAGTTTGGGTGAATTTAAAACCATAGGATTTGTGATATCAATAAATGTATGATAGAACTTTCCAAGGTTTTGCAGATAGAAATCCAGGATTTTTTCCAAGAATCTTTCTTTAAGCTGCTGTGTGGAAAACTCAGCATAAAACAGCTTTAAAAATAACTGATAATTAGCACACAGTAAGGGTCATACAAATATACTGACACAAAACCCATGCTTTCTAAGGCTTTTATGGGAACATAATTCTTTCAAAACCTCTCACAGCCAGAGTTAATTTATAAGCATTATTCTCTTAGGTTTCTGAGACGTGGCCTATGGACCTGAAGAATAATGTGGCAGAACTAATGTTTGTGTTTTGGCAAGACTTTATTTATTTATTTTTTAGAAATGCTGAAAGTGAATCACCCCTTTCAAGCTCAGGAGGATGTAATTAATGAGTCCAGAGAAGATGGCGAAAACTCCCCAGCACAGGAATCAAATAATTTTGATATGGAGACACAGGCTCTTATGTAGTCGGAAAAGGCCAGAACTGCACTACAACCAGGCTCTTCAGGCTCTGAGTCCAGTCTTCTTCTGAGTCTGTCTGAAGGATTTAGCATCAGAAGATGTCAATTTAAGTCCCAACTCTGCCTCTTGATACGTGAACTTAGGCATCCATTTGTCTTACTTAGCTTCAAGATCCTTTGTTTTTTTTGGAATATGGAGATAATTAGGTTACACTTTGCTATCTCATGAGGCTGTTGTAAGGGTTAAAGTATCTAGTGTTAAAAAAAAAAAAAAAGGAAAAAAACAGTATCTAGTGTTTATGAAACCCTGTGCAAAACATTTGCTGTTGTGGCTGTAGTGGTTAGGAGATCAGCCTTAGATCAGTGGTAGTTTTTATTTCTGGAACTTCTTGCTTTCACGTTCAGTGTTTTCCCCTCCCTCCATAATTTTCCTGTCCAGCTGACTTCCACTTATCAGGGTTACATGCTCCCCTCCTACAACAGCCATTATTACTTGCCCCCCCTGTGCAGCTGTCTTTTATAAATGAAGCTGATTACAAAGACACAAATACATGATTATGGTTTTCTAATGTTAATCTCCCTCCTCCAAGAAGTATTTAGCCACAAAGAGCTGAAGGTCAGAATTGAAAGGACCATATGAAGATCAGATAATTTCCCCCCTTTTTTTAATAAATGAGAAAAATCTAAGCCCAGAGTTGATGAGACTTGTCTAGGGACACAGAACGAGTTAGTAGAAGAGCCATTTCTCAGACTAATTCTCCTGATTCACTCTCCAGTGGGGTTGTCCTTGAAATAAAGGGCCATTTTGGGAGGCTGGTCTGTGTGACTGTTTTCACAGTTGCCTGTCTGCAAAAAGCCACGTCACTGGTACATTGCAGAAGAGGAAACCTTACAACTCCCCAAAAATTCACTTTTCACTAAATCTTTTGAGGCAAGATTTCTTGACCTCAGCATTATTGACATTTTAGACTAAGTCATTATTTGTTGAGGTAGTTGTCCTATGCATTGTAGTGTGTTTAGCATCATCCCTGGCCCTTATCTATTAGGTGGCAATAGCACCCCTCCTCTTCTGACAACCAAAAATGTCTCCAGATGTTGCCAGATTCTCTTGGGGGTTTACCAATCTAGGTCAATTTCCCAGTCAAACTCTCTAGATTAGAGGAAATGGTAGTCAGAGTTCAGGGAAATCTAGAATGGGTGGCAGAAAAGGGAGACGATGATTATCAGTTATGGCTTCAGGACTAACTATAGCCAAGACACTGTGACAGTATTTCTAACTGTGATGTTACAGAGTGCAGTATTTCTGGAAATTGTCACTGACCAGAATCCTGAAGAAACTCTGACTATATAGAGTGAGCCTACCGCGAATAAACAAGTAAACCTCAATGGTGCCAGGGATGGACCACGGTGGATGAGTTGATGCCGCATTCAGATCCTCTTTACTGATTGGTGCACCCATTGCTCACCTGCTGTGATTGCCTGGTAACTACAATTGCCACAGTTTTGCCCTTAGATCAGTGTAAGCCAGCTTGCCAGGTAGAGTATACTCCCACCCCATTTGCTTGGGGACAGACAATAACTGTTGCTGGCCAAACTAAGTGACATAAGTACAAAGATCAGTCCCCCTCCCCCCACCCTGTCCCCCATTGTCTTACCTCAGGATGAGATTCGGTGGTGTAGTTTTTTGTGCCAGAACTTCTCTCTTGGATCAGAATGAACCAAGTCTCAACTGAGACCATGGTCATGCATAGCTTTTTTTCCCATTCTACCTTAGTTTCTTCACTCCTCTTGAGAGCACCCTCCAAAAATATCATATATCAGATGGGTTATATGTATATCTGTTACATATATATATATATATATATATTCCATTCTGATTTTTTGTATTTCTTGTAAGTTTGATAATCTGTACAAGGATTTTGTCCATTTTCTATGTATTTTCACATATTTTGGCATAAAGCTATCCAAATTTCCTCTTATCCTTTTAGTATCAGAAGCATGTATTTGTGGTCACCTATTTTCATCCCTTATATTAGCCATTTGTGTACTTTTTTCGATTGCTAAGGTTATGTAAATTTTAATACTAATTTTAAAGAATAAATACTGGACTCTTGGCTTTTCTCTTTGATTTCTATTTCAAGCTTTTCAGTTCTTATCTTCATTATTTCCCTTTTTTCAATTTTATTTAGGAATTTTTTTAACTACTTTGTAATTTTTTGAGTTGGATACTTAGCTCATTGGTTTTAGCCTTTATCTCTTTTTTAAAGATTTTATTTATTCATTCATTCATTTATTCATTCATTCATTTGAAAGAGGGGGAGGGCACACACAAGCCAGGGGGAGAGGCAGAGGGAGAGGGAGCAGACCCCTCACTGAGCAGGGAGCTGGAAGCAGAGCTCGGTTCCAGGACCCTGGGATCATGACCTGAGCCAAAGGCAGACACTTGACTGACTGAGCCACCCAGGTGCCCTGCCTTTCCTATTTTCTAATATGTGATTTTCTTAGGCTAATGGGTTATTTAAAAGTGATTTTGAAACTTCAAATATTTAGGAATGTTCTAGCTGTATCTGTGTCATTTATATCTAACTTAATTCCACTGTGATTAGTTAATATAAGTTTTATGACTTGTTCCTTTGACATTTATTGAAGTTTTTTTCCTTGTGTTATGACTCAATGCATTGCCCAATTCTGGTAAAAATTTTAGTTGCACTTCAGAATAATGTATATGTTACAAATTGATCTGTGTATGAGGTCAAATTAGATTCAGAGATTTAAATTAAATAAAATTTACTGTGAAGTCATTAGGTCTCCTTTATCTTTACTGATAGTTTGCCTGCTTATTCTATCAATTATCCACAGTGATTGAGGGTTTGTGTAAATTCTCCTCTCTGTACAATGAAATTTGGCATTATAAATGTTGAGACTATGTTATTAGGTACATACAAATTTAAAATTGTTAAATATTACCAGTGAATTTACTCTTTTATTTTTAGAAATATGGATTTTGTTTTAGTCTCATATTGCCTTCAGGTTTACTTTGTAGAATATTTTTTATAGTTACGGCAGTTTTATCTTAATTAATATGGAAACATTATACAATTAAATTTAAAAGAGGTGGGGTGGAAAAGGGAAATGCTCTTTTTTTACAGAAGAATGACAACTACTAAATGCAGAAGTAATAATGGAAATTTTAAAAGTCACCATTTTACAAACAGCATGGTAGTGACTGGATAAAGGAAGAACTATCAATGAATGCTAAAATTGTTATGTGAAATTTTGTTGGGGAATTAAATATTATAGAGTTTCCAACTATTGCTTCACATTAGTTATTAATTGTGAGGTGGGGAGGTATGCTTATAGTGGAAAGATTCAGTGGGCATCATCTTAACCAAATCATCTTAACATCACTAATAATGGGATAAACTAATAAGTTGTGCCTATTTATGTGATGCACGAGATGGCACAAAGAATCACCTATGAGCTATTTCTTATAAAGATTTTCAACACAAATGTGATCATGAGGAAACCATTAGCCAAATCAAAATTCTGAGACATTCTCTGAAATGCTAAAGAACTATTCTAGGGTGAAAGACATTAGTAATACACGGCAGCTTACTGAAATTTTTGATGGAATCCATGAGCTATAAATTTGCCTTCAACCACAGATTCTTCTGTATCCTACATATTTTAAAAGGAATAAGCAAATATAGAAAAAATATGGAAAAAGTCTACAAATGTGGCTAAATGTTACTAACTTGATTAATGTAGGTGAAGGGTATATTGTCCTATTCTTTCAACTTCTGGAGAGGTTTGGCCTTAATTTTTTTAGTGAAGTATAGTTGGCATGCAGTGTTTTAGGTGTACAGTATAGTGATTTGACAAGCCTATACATTATGCTATGCTCACAGCAAGTGTACTACCATCTGTTACAATACCATTGATCAGGGCAGCCCTGGTGGCTCAGCAGTTTAGTGCCACCTTTGGCCCAGAGCGTGATCCTGGAGACCCGGGATCACGCCCTGGGCCAAAGTATTTCCTCTGCTTATAATTGCCCTGTTTTTCTTTTTCAGTTTTACTATGTTATTATACAGTATACAGAGACGCCTGGGTGGCTCAGCAGTTGAGAATCTGCCTTCAGCCCATGGCGTGACCCCAGAGACCGGGTTATCGAGTCCCACGTCAGGCTCCCTGCATGGAGCCTGCTTCTCCCTCTGCCTGTGTCTTTGCCTCTCTCTCTCTCTCTCTCTCTCTCTCTCTCTCCCTCTCCCTGTGTCTCTTATGAATAAATAAATAAAATCTTAAAAAAAAAAACACAATACCATTGCTTATATTCCCTATTCTGTACCTAGCATCTCCATGACTTATTTATTCAAAACTGCGAGCTTATATCTCCCACTCTCCTTCACTCTTTTTGCCCATCCTCAACACCCCAACACCCAGCCCTGGCAACCGTCAGTTTGTTCTCTGTATTTATGAATCTGTTTCTCCTTTTCTGTTTGTTTATTCGTTTTGTTTTTTAGATTCCACATATAACTGAAACAATATGGTATTTGTCTTTCTCTGACTCCTTTCACTCAGCATAATACCCTATCTAGGTCCATCCATGTTGTCACAAATTGCAAACTCTTATTCTTTTTTATGGCTGAATAATATTCCATTATATATACATATCACATCTTTATCCATTCATCTATCAGTGGACCCTTGGGTTGCTTCCGTATCTTGGCTATTATAAATAATGCTGCAATAAACATTGAGGTGCATATATTTTTGAATTAGGTTTTTCATTTTCTTTAGGTAAATACACAGTGGTGGAATTACTGGATCATCTGGTATTTCTATTTTTAATTGTTTGAGGAATCTCCTTGCTATATCCACAGTGGTTGTACCAACGTACGTTCCCACCAGCAATGTATGAGGATTTCTTTTTCTTTACATCCTCTCCAATACTTTTTATTTCTTGTCTTTTTGCTTCTAGCCATTCTGACAGGTTTGCATAGTGGTTTTGATTTGCATTCCCCTTATAATTATCGATGTTGGGAATCTTGAGTTTTGACAGTTTAAAAAAATAAAAATTGATTGTAAAAATGAAAATAGATTTTAGAAACTGGAAACATCCCAAATATTTGCTAATGATAAAATGTATCAATAAATTGTGGTATATCATTTAATGATACAGTATATAATAGTAAAAATAAATTATAGGTACAAGCATCAACACGAATGAGTCACAAAAATATGAAAACAATGTCACAAAACTGTGTACATCATGTCAACTAACATGAAATTCAAGAACAAATATGTAGTATACTGTATATACATTTTTAAGATATTTTATTTATTTATTCCTGAGACACAGAGAAAGAGAGAGGTAGAGACACAGGCAGAGGGAGAAGCAGGCTCCATGCAGGGAGCCCAACGTGGGACTCAATCCCGGATCTCCAGGATCAGGCCCTGGGCCGAAGACAGACTCTCAACTGCTGAGCCACCCAGGCGTCTCTGTATACTGTATATTAACACAATAAAACTGAAAAAGAAAAACAGGGCAATGATGAGCAGAGGAAATACAAAGGACTCATTCAGGGATATATAGAAAACATCTCAGGTATAGACAGTGATTCTATATCTTAAACTGGGTGTTGAAGTGAGTATGTGAGTATTCCTGTTATCTTTATTCTAAACTATTTGTCCAATTGAACACTTTTTGTAGAGATATATTTCATAATCCTCTGAAATTTAGGAATTGCATGAAATTCTGGAGAATGTAACAATTTAAAAAGAAAATGTAACTCCTGAAGTTCTACCATAAAGAGTCTTTTTTTTTTTTTTCCATAAGAGGAATAATTACGTTCTTCATTTTTCTGGTAATGACAATTATTTAGATGGAGGCTGGCTGGAACAGAGAATAGGAGAAAGGAAGCAGAATTAAGACGTTACCGTTCTTCCCCCTTAAACTCTTTGTGGCCATGTCCACTGTAAGTGAATATCTTTTGGAAATGGCTATTTCTCCTACTTAGGTTTAGTCATTTCTGCCCTGTCCTACCAAATCCAGCACTGATTCATTTAAGCCAGCTCTTCTACTGTGTGTGTGTGACACTGAGGGAGAAATGAGAACTGATCCACATCACAACTGTCCTTGGGTTTTACTTTAAAATGTCACTAAAGCTCCTTTAACTTTTTATTGATGAACTTTTTCCCCACTTAAATTATTCACCATAGAAAAGATTAGTTAATCTAAGCACTTCTCTAAATTCTGCATGAAGGAAATATTACAGAAAAATTCTTTTTTTTTCAGTAATCTGTATTTAGATCAGAAAATTAAAAATAAAGCAGTATTAATAAAGTGAAGTCATTTCTTATTAATGCATGCAGGTTTTTATATGCAATTTAAAAGATCCAAAGTAGATTAACTTTTGGAGTTTGTTTGAACCTTTAGTTTAAGGTGTTATCTATCATTAAAGGAAGTTTATCTCAGTTATTTAAGGATGGACTTCAGGTGATTTCAAATTTCTGTCATGAGCAGAGGAAATGGAAGTGTAATTAACTCTCGGGTGGTTTCAATGTTACCTGATTCTACAGATCTAAATTTCAGAGAACTGTAGGAAGAGGGTATATTGATTCTTTAGAACCTGAAAACCTGCCCTGAACCCTGAACAGCAATTCGCAGCTCCAGAACGGGCACTGCAATTTCTGGGGAAGGGTTCTCTGACACGTATTACTCCTGTATTCTGATAGCAATTCTTAGACATGGTTCCATCATGCCTACAATGGAAGGCCTCCCATTTAACCAAGAAAAGCTTATCTTGCACTTTTAAAAGCGTATCAAATGTGAAGGAATAATCATTAAGCCTTTTATTTTTATGGAGTCTTCAGAGATTTGTGGGGAAAGGCAACATGCAGTTCTTTGTAAATGTCAGATCTCTTTACAGAAATGCGAAGGAGGCATTGCAGGCTGTCATCTGTTCTTCATGCTGCCTACTGACCCTCATTGGGAGCTACCAATTCCCAAAGATTCTGTGGCCGCTAAAATAAATAGCTCTCTCAGGCACAAAGCAAAATGTTAGACAACATACAACAGAACAGAACCACTTTAATTATACTATTGCAATGTGTTCCATACAGAAGTAGAGATCTGAAGGGTTAGACTTTGAAGGACAGTTCCAGCTGGCAGGCTGTGGAGGAGAAGGTTTCAAAATGACGGTAGCAAATGACAGAAAAAGCATGGGCAAAGAAAAGTAGGTAGGTTTCATGCACATGAAGGGCGGGAAAGGATGATGCTGTTTCTGGAATGCAAAAGAAAACTGTATGTGAGTGGTAAAAATAAAAAGTCTGTGTTGTGTCCAGGGGCATTTGAGTGGCTTAGAGGATGGGTCTCAAAATGGAATGATAGAGCAGATGTGGGTGTGTTTCCATCAGCAACTGCTTCATCTTCGGGATTGTCTAATGCTATTGTCCCAGGGAAAAAAGCCACCCACTATGTTTTCCCAGAATCACTATTAATGATAGGCTATTTCACTAAAAATAATAATAATAATAAATAAAAAAGTGCTGTTTTGCACAGAAATATAGATGGTCCCCTGGGTAGTAGATCAAACTATTCATGTATGGCAGGATGAACAAAGTAGTTTTAGACTCATAAGGCCCAATAGTAGCTAGGAGGCTTACAGGATTTTTGACAGTGGGCAAGTTATTTAGGTTCAATGAGTTCCAGTTTTGCCATCTCTAATTATTACACTCATCCAAAATTTTAGATTGTGGAGCCAGATTGTAATCAGCAGCACAAAATTTGCATTATGCCAACTTTGTAGGTCATGGTGGCTTTTTATTAGTCATATTTTTTAGTTTTGTACTTGCTAATTGAATTATTACATTTTAAAACTTTGAATGTCATATTAACCTCCCATTTTCTCTTTGATTTGGATGCTCTCCTTGATTTGATCAATTTATTATCAACACTTTGTTTCAACTCTTAACGGCTCCAAAAGCAACTATTCTTACTTAGCCCTCCTTTCTGCACTCTAATCTTAGTGCTTACTCTATGCTTTTTCATGAACTATTTCCAGCAGCTTTATTCTCCTTTGCATTCTTCAGTATGTGAGGCTTTAAACCACAGGAGTAGTTTGGATTAACCTTCAGACCTAGGTATAAAATTCTTCAAGATTATCTCTTCTAATTGGTTCTCTAGTCTCTAAATGAACATGAAACTCCTAGCCCTTTCCACTAGCATAGATCTAACTGATTGAATTAGTCTTACACTAAACCTAGGGAGTTGGTATGATGTGTTGACTCATTACTTTCCTGGGAGTGATCAATATCAGGATATACTGATCTGTCATTTTTCAATGTGTGACCTTGGAAAAGGTACTGAGCATCGATGTCTAAACCTCTATTGAAAGTTTTCTTTGGGCACATGGGTGCCTCAGTGGTTGAGTATCTGCTTTCGGCTCAGGTTGTGATCCCAGGGTCCTGGGATCGAGTCCTGCATCCAGCTCCCTATGGAGAGCCTCCTTCTCTGTCTGCCTCTCTCTGTGTGTCTCTCATGAATAAATAAATAAAATACTTTTAAAGAATTTCTTTATTTCTTGATTAGTATTTTTCAAACTGTGTTGTGAGCTTTTAGTGAGTTTCAGAATGTGGGCCCTGAACCAGTAGGATCAACATCATCTGGAAAGTAGTTAGAAATCCTAATAGTCTGCCCCCTTCGGATACTGAAGCAGAAACTTGGTGATGGGCCAGCAGTCTGTGTTTTGGAAAGTCTTCCAGGTGACTTTAATGCATACTAGTGTTTGAAAAACACTGTCTTAGTAGTTTTGAAATGAATTTAGAGAATTGAGACTGCTATTAAAAAAAACCCTAATTCTATAGAATAGTAAAAAGATTGCAATAAACTTTCTATTATGAAATTAAGAAACATGGTCCAAATCATAATAAAAAATGATATACAATACAGAAAACTTAGAAAATGCATTTTAAAATAGAAAAAAATATTTATATAATTATATATTTTTTAAAACTATGAAAAATAAAATGTAAATTTTCCTTAAAAATTTAATATATAAAAATGGGTTATGAAAAATATTTGATATTCATTTCACAAATAAAGTTCTTACAAAAAAATTCTTACAAATGAGTAACATCTTCCAAGAACTCTAAGCTCAGGATATGAACATGAAAATCTCAAAAAGGAAAATTCAAGTGACCACAAACATTTATCAAAAAATTAATCTCTGTCACAAAAGGGTGACTTAAGTCAAAGTTATACTGACATATCACATTATATTCACCACAATAAAATATAATGACAAAACCTATAGCTTAAAGGGATATTATGTATATTCTCATACATTATTTCTAAAATATTATTACAATTTTAGAATGCTGGCAAATCCATTAAAATAGAAATATATACATCAAACCAGCAATATTTCCCCATTGACTGTTCCTTACATGTAAAAGACCAAGTTCAGGGCAGCCTAGTGCCTCAGTGGTTTGGCGCCGCCTTCAGCCCAGGGCCTGATCCTGGAGACCCTGGATCGAGTCCCACATCAGGCTCCCTGCATGGAGCCTGCTTCTCCCTCTGCCTGTGTCTCTGCCTCTCTCTCTCTCTCTCTCTCTCTCTCTTTCTCTCTCATGAATAAATAAATAAAATCTTAAAAAAAGAACAAGTTCAAAATGATTGCATGAATGTATATTTATTTTATGAAAAGACGTTAGTTGAAGAAAGCATTATTGTTATAACAAAAAAGTGAGAAGGCAAATGTTCAATAATAGGGAAATAACTGCATAAAATGAGGTTTGTCTTTGTAATATGGAATTTTATGTGGTTGCACCTATACTGTTGACTTTGAGGGACTGAAGGATTTTTGTGTTGTTAGTTGAAAAAAAAAATGATGATGATAATAATAATAAACCAGCAACCACAACACTTCTTGAGTCTTTTTACACCTCTACTAAATCCTTCTCAATCTCTTTGTCAAGTAAGTGTTTCTATTATTCCTTTTTTTTAAACATGAGAAAGATGAGGTAGAGAGAATTTAGTTCAATGTCACCCAGATAATTAACACAGGGATTTAGGATAGTCTCACATTGGCTCCAGAATTTATATTAAGTTTTTATTTGAATTCTAGTTAACATACATGTAATATTAGTTTCAGATGTCCAACACAGTGATTCAACATTCCCATACACCCAGTGCTCATCACTAGTGCCCTCCTTATTCTCCGCAGCCTACTTAACCCATCGCTCCACCCACCTCCCCTCTGATAACCATCAGTTTGTTCTCTATAGTTGAAAGTCTGTTTCTTGATTTGTCTCTGTTTCTCTCTCTCTCTCTCTCTCTCTCTCCCCCCCCACCCCCTCTCTTTTTTCCCTTTTGCTTGTTTGTTTCTTAAATTCCACGTGTGAGTGAAATTATTGGTATTTGTCTTTCTCTGACTTACTTTGCTTAGCATGATACTCTCAAGCTTTGTCAACATTGTTGGAAATGTCAAAATTTCATTCTTTTTTATGGCTGAGTAATATTCCATCACACACACACACACACACACACACACACACACACACACCACCTTTATCCATTCATCCACTCATCAGCCAGTGGATACTTGGGCTCTTATCAATAGTTTGACTATTGTTGATAATGCTGCTATATTCATAGAGGCGGATGTAACCCTTTTAATTAGTATTTTTGTATCCTTTGAGTAAATACCTAGTAGTGCAATTGCTGGATTGTAGATCTCTTTTTAACTCCTCAATACTGTTTTCCACAGTGGCTGCACCAGTTTGCATTCCCACCAAGAGTGCACTAGGGTTTCCCTTCTTCTGTATCCTCACCAGCACCTGTTGTTTCTTGTGTTATTGATGTTAGCCATTCTGACAGGTGTGAGGTGATATCTCATTGTAGATTTGATTTGCATTTCCCTGATTATCAGGGATGTTGAACATCTTTTCATATGTCTGATGGCCATTTATCTGTATATCTTCTTTGGAGAAAATATCTATTCATGTCTTTTGTCCATGTTTTAATTGGATTATTCATTTATTGAGTGTTGAGCTTTATAAGTTTTTTTGTAGATTTTGGATACTAACCTTTTATCAGATATAGCATTTGCAAATACCTTCTCCCATTCTGCAGGCTGCTTTTTAGTTTTGTTGATTATTTCCTTCACTTTGCAGAAGCTTTATATTTTGATGAGGTTCCAACAGTTTATTTTTGCTTTTGTTTCCCTTACCTTGGGAGACTTAACAGCTGAGTCTACTGTCTGTTAAGTTATACATAGGTAATTATATAATAGCATCCTATTTTCGTAACTATAACTATATACATTATTGTATATATGTGTGTTTATATATAATATACATGTTTTATATATATACACACACACAATATTGGGAAAAATTATGCACAACTTGGAAATCTTGGCTTTGAGGAATGGAGAGAGGTTTTTATGGGAAAGATAGAAGGCTGAGCAGAGATAAGCCAAAAAAATAAAATCATACACAAAAACAAGAAAATGCATCCAAACAGCATATAGATAATAATAAACAGCTAGGTTGACCTGATTCTGTTCATATAAAATTATATATTTGAGTGTAAGGTGTCAGCATATGTATATATATGTGTGTATTACAGAGAGATGCATGAAGCCATCTTTTCCAAAATAGTCATTTTAGTTATAATAGTTTTCTTTTCCTCTTTATTTTTGTATGTAGTCAAAAGTTTAAAGAAGCATTTTCATTCTTTAAAATAAGTTATTATTTTTAATAAACAGAGTTCAAAACAACCACATTCCTTAAGTGTGTGCTGTACATAGTGACTTCCTTATGCACACAGTATGGAAAGGGAGGGAAAAAAACACAATACATTTATGGTGGGGAAACTTGACAGTCTCTGGTGATGGAACCTGGTAATCAAGGGTAATGGTAGCAATGATGAGTCCTATTGATATTATGTATCCTTTATATGATGTGGTGAGGAAGGCCCTTTATCTCTTTGGTCTGTCTTCCTCAAAACATATCGCTCCAGTTTAATCAGAAGAAAGAGGAAACAGTTCCCAGTTGAGAACATTATACAAAACACCTTATCAATATGCCTCAAAAAATCAAGATCATCAAAACCAAAGAAAGTCTAAGAAATTGTTATATCCAAGAGGAGTCTAAAAAGAGATGGCTACTAAATTTAATGCAGTATCCAGATAGAATCCTAGAAGAGAAAAAATTAGGAAAAAGACTGAAAGATCTGAATTAATTATAGACTTTAGTTAATAATAATATATCAATATTCATTCACTGCTTGTGACAAATGTATAATACTAATAGAAGATGTAATAATAAGTTACTGGGGGTGGGGAATAGAGAAATTCTCTGTACTCTCTTTGCAAAAATTCTGTAAATCTACAACTAATATAAAGGAAAATTTTTATCCAAATAAAAAGGATAAAATCACACTGGTTAAAAAACAAAACAAAGTATGTGGCAGGCATTCTTTTAGATGCTATAGTTATTTAAAAAAAATAAAAGCCTGGGTGGCTCAGTGGTTGAGCATCTGCCTTCAGCTCAGGTTATGATCCCAGAGTTCTGGGATAGAGTCCCACATCAGGCTCTTCACAGGGAGCCTGCTTCTCCCTCTGCCTGTGTCTCTACCTCTCTCTGTGTGTCTCTTGTGAATAAATAAAGTCTTTAAAAATATTTTAAAAAATAGATGCTATAGTTACCATAGGGTACAAACAGACCAACTCCTGCAAGGATCTTAAATACTAACATAATGGATGATCAATGACTCTGTTCTTCATCTCAACAAAAAAAAAAAAAAGAAACTTATTTTAGCTACAGGCTCCCAAGCTCTGTTAAATCATCCACATTTTTAAAAAAGATTTATTTATTTGAGAGAGAGAGAATGAGCGAGTTGGGGGGAGAGGTAGAGGAAGAGAATCTTCACACAGACTCCCTGCTGAGTGTAGAGCCCAATACAGGGCTCACTTTCACTGTCCCATGAGATTATGACCTGATCCAATATCAAGAGACAGACGCTTAATTGACAGAGCCAGCTAGAGCCCCATCTACATTTTTGTTGAGCAATTTAGTTTGAGCTCATTATGAAAACCAACAAAATTAGTTTTTTTTCCTTTTTTTTCTGTCATAGTCAATGCTTATTTATATTTACTAATTTGTTGACTTATTTGTTCACTGTTGCTTTTAATTTCTAATTTTTTATTCAAGGCTTATTTTCCTTTTGCTAAAGTAAACCTCTCAATGATAGTTTATTCCCTGAAAATATTTTTATGTTGTACTCATGGTTTTATGACAGTTTTTATGGATATGGAATTCTAGATGGACAGTTATTTCCCTCAGAAATTTGAAGCTATTATTACATCAATCTCTGGATTCTAGATAATTATATTTTCTCACATTCTTTTTTTTTAAAGATTTTATTTATTTATTCATGAGAGACACACAGAGAGAGACAGAGAGAGAGAGAGAAAAGCAGAGACACAGGCAGAGGGAGAAGCAGGCTCCATGCAGGCAGCCCGACGTGGGACTCGATCCCGGGTCTCCAGGATCATGCCCTGGGCCAAAGGCAGGCACTAAACACTGAGCCACCCAGGGGTCCCCAACTTTATCACATTCTTTAAGAAGTTCTCTTTGCCTTTGATATGTCTCAGAGATCAACAAAAAGAGAGTCATGAGACAAGTATAGTGAAATCAGGTGCCAGATCTTACAGGGTGTTATAGGTCAAAGTATGGATTTGGACAACTGTCTTAAAGGTATTCAAAGATTTTTAGCAAGATATCATGTTCTAGATTTAAGCTTTAAATGATCACACATAGTACTTTGTGAGGAACTTATTAAAAATAGCAAACTTTTGACTTTTTCCTTAACACTTTGAATATAAGACATGCCAAATTATTTTTTTATAAGTTGAATTAAATCTTGTTCATAAAATCACTTTCCTAGTTTGGTAAGAAGTTTAATATTGGCTACCTTCTCTTACCCGAGGTTATAGGTGAGTCCCAAGGTTCTGTGCAGGCAGAAACAGCTCTAAGGTTGTAGCTGGAAGCTACAGAACATGCTTGTCCCCTTCCATCCTTCCTTGGTGCTTTGCCATAAGCAGGTCATGCTTACCTGGACTCCTACCACTATATGCACAGGTCATTAAAATTTGTGTTGACCCATTGGAAGCTCCATTCCTTCTTTGCCAATCTTGCCCTTAGGGATTCTCTAACCAGTGTCAAAGCTCGGACTAATTTGCAGAAGCCTATATGCAACTCTTAGACTATCCAGCTAAGTTTGGGGTTCTTTTTTTTTTTCAATTGAACTAGACCTTAGAAAACAACTGTTTAAGGTATGCCTTTAATAAAGATATCACTTCTCGACTTTTCCTTTTGGACCTGATACATTAAATAGTACTTAATTACTTTTCAGATACCAGGGTGAATGAAAAAGGAACATATAGCTTGGGTATTAAGGTCAATCTACTTGTTGGAAAAAGTTGGGGAAAAGTACTTCCTGAAAACTACATTGGAGGGTTTGCAATGTATATCGAAGCTATGGTTATTGGAGATGTTTTTACCCATCCTGTAGCTTGTCTTTTCATTTACCTAATGGTGTCTTTCGAAGAGCAGACATTTTAAATTTTTATGAAGTCCAGTTTATCATTTTTATTCTGATATGAGCTGCCATTTCTGTGTCATCTATAAGAAATCTTTGTTTTCCCAAGGTTACAAAGGTTTTAGTTATATTTTCTTCCACAAATTTTACAGCTTTAGCTTTCGTAGTTAGGACTCTGATTCATTTCCAGTTACTTTTTTTTGTAAGGTACAAGGTAAACATCATGATTTATTTTTTTTTCCAAATGGTAAGCAATTCTTTCAATAACATTTGTTGGAAAAACTACTCTTTACTCTTTGGATTGCAGTGGCACCTTTGTCAAAAAAATAATTGGTAATATAGATGTGGGTTCGTGTTGAGACCATCTATCTTTTCCATTGATCTACATATTTATTTATATGCTGATGCTACATTTTCTTAAATACAATGGTTTAATAGTAAGTCTTCTAAAACAGGTATAAGTCCTCAAAATTCTTTGTTCTCTTCAAAAATTATTTTGGCTCTTCTACGTCTTTATATTTCCATACAGATGTTAGAAACATTTTGTTTTCTACCAAAAATAATGCTTTCTGGGAATTGACTGGAATTGTAATAAATGTAGATATCAATTTGAAAGGAATTGATATCTTAGCACTATTTAGTCTTCTAACCTATGGACATAATAAATCTCTTCACTTACTGAAGTCCTTAATTTCTTCTTTCAGCACTGTAGCTTTCATTATACAGGTCTCGTATATATTTTACTAAATTTATCCCACTGTATTTCATGTTTTGGAATGTGATCATAAATGGTCATTTTAAATTTAATTCTCTGATCATTTGTGGCTGGCATGTAGAAAACAGCTGATTTCTGTGAAGTGTCTTTATTTTCTGCTAACTTAATAGTATTAATAGCTCTTTTTAAAAAATCCTTATTGTTTTTTACATACATGATTATGTCATATATAAATAAAGTGTTATGCTTCTTTCTCCCCCAGCTTTATGACTTGCATTTTTGTTTTCTTTTTAATTTTACTGATTAGGAGTTCCAGTTTGATATTAAATATAAATGGTGAGATTGAGCACCAAAATAAGTTAATGATTGTAAAAGTACTATTATATATAATATTGTTTATTGTTCCCTGTATATACTGGCAGATATGGGAGCAGTTAATAAAGGAGGGATCCTCATGTCATAGCACATATGTATATATTTCTGAAGAGAACATAATTCATTTATGCTTTTTAAAAAGCCCTAATTTGGCCTGAGCCACTTCTCAGTTTCACAGTTTTGAGTGACTTATTAATACTCCAAATATGTAGTTAAATGGAGAAAACTGTGTTGGGGTCATAACATATTTCAGCCATGACTCTTTCAGATGCAGGTTACAAAAAAAATCCAGCTCAAGTGGTTCAAGTTAAAACATAATAAATGGTATTTATTTACTCCTGAAAAATTTGTTGGCACATCTGGCTTCCAGCCATTCCTCAGATTTGTTCAGCAGATTCTCTTTGTGTGGTAGCCATCAGAGTTCACAGGGACTCCAGACTAATATAGTCCTTCAAGAAAGAGAAGAGTACCTCTTTCTTAATAATTCTAGTAAAAGTCCCAAGAAGTGATGCATGTAGCCAGTAGATATCATGCTACGATTGATGATGTCTGTGTTGAGCACCCTTGGAACCAGAGGGCAATTTGAGTCCCACTTGAACTGCTGGTCTAAGGGAGAGAGAGGGTGATTTACCAAGAAAAGATGCAGTTATTATGAAGTTCTGGGAAAGCAAGTAAGCAAAATAAAAAATAGATAGCTACTGAACAAGTTTAATCTATTGAAGCAAGGTATCACCAACTGCCACCACAACATATCTCTGATTCTTAGAATCTGTAGAAGGATTGGGAATACTTATTTACAGTACCACTGCTTCAGTCGTACGTTCCATGAAATGTGGCATAATGTATATTCTTCACAAGGATTACATTTAACTTTTTGGAGAAGAACCTTGAGGATCCACATTTCTTGTCTTTATCTTTCACATCTGCATCACACTCTGATGATCTCTGAGAATTTGACATTCCTCTTGACTTCCGTCTGTCTCTGCAGAATGCTTTTTCCATCTCTCAGTAACCCAATCTATATAAGCTTGCCACAATAAACAGTAATGGTGCCATGGGGGCGGGGGAGTAACAAATGGTGCTGGTGATTATATATGTGACATGTTTGAGATCAATGACTCCAAGCAGAAGGAACTTTTCCTACAAAATGAATATAAAACATACATCTCATCACCACAGATCACACAAAATACTTGTATGGCAAAAGAGGACATAAACACAATTTTTTTCAATATTCATAGGAGAACACATTTCCCTCACATTATTCTTCTACAGAACGTATTGAAGTGGAGCAAAGTTTCTGTAAAATAATATTTAGTCTTCAAATGTTACTGTTTAAGTATTGAAGAGATAAGTGGTGATTGGAGCTCAGAATTAAGAAATGGACTGCTGCAGGCTGTCTCACTAGGGAGCGTTCCAGCCAGACCATGCTGTTCCCTCAGCTATACTATTTAAGGGTCATTCCCAGTTTCTTAATGCAGAAAATGGAAACAACTTCCGAAAGCATCATGCACTCCTATTCTTCATATATATGAGGAGTTGTATAGTTCTCATTTCAGATTATGGGTTCAGGCATTTTCAGCAAATTTCTTGTTGTCTCCCTAAATCTCTGAGTTAAAAAAAAAAGCACTCTTATTGTTCTTGTATATAAATATCCGTATCACATTTGATATTCAGAGAAGAAATTCTAGTGTTCTGAGTACGCAAAACCAGAAAAATAGCATTATTTTCAGCTTTCCTTCATGTATTATTTCTTCTGAGTTATTTCTGAATGATTCTGTCTCTATTTCTCTATACAGTAATAGTGGGTACAGTAGGATATACCCTAATGCTTTATTTTCCCAGAATTTTCTTCACATCATAGTCAAATCTCCTTCTTTCTCAAGTAGGGTATATGAAACAGAATGAAAAATAAATAAGGAAAAATAAAGGTGACATGACAGCCTATGCTCAGAAATGCTGGGTCAATGCAAATCTGGATTTCTTAGCTGGATAGATGACCTCATTACTGAGAATTGTGTATATGAGCCATCAATTTTAACCTTGCAGATATGTCTTGACTTTGAAACCCAAACAAGACAGATTGAGCTAAGTTGCCTTCCGAACATCTCTACTTCCATATAAGAGTTTATTTTTTTTTTTTTTTTTTTTTTTTTTTTTTTTAATTTTTATTTATTTATGATAGTCACAGAGAGAGAGAGAGAGGCAGAGACACAGGCAGAGGGAGAAGCAGGCTCCATGCACCGGGAGCCCGACGTGGGATTCGATCCCGCGTCTCCAGGATCGCGCCCTGGGCCAAAGGCAGGCGCCAAACCGCTGCGCCACCCAGGGATCCCCCATATAAGAGTTTAAAGAAGAAAAAGAAAGCAAACCTTTCTCCAAGTGCCACTACTTAACTGAGAAATAGTTTGAAGAATAGTTGGTTAATTTTCATTAGAATTACCATGTGCAGTTTTCCTAGGGTCGCATAATTTCATAATCTGTTTTAAAACTATGGTCTGGGGCAGCCCGGGTGGCTCAGCGGTTTAGCGCCAACTTCAGCCCAGGACCTGATCCTGGAGACCCGGGATCGAGTCCTACGTTAGGCTCCCTGCATGGAGCCTGCTTCTCCCTCTGCCTGTGTCTCTACCTCTCTCTTTCTCTCTCGCTGTGTCTCTCATGAATAAATAAATAAAATCTTTAAAAAAATAAAAAAATAAAATAAAATAAAACTATGGTTTGTTAGGGTACCCCATACACTCTTCCCTGTATTATTTTAAACCCACATTCCAAAGGCTTGACTTTCTCATCAACATGAACAAGAGCATCAGGGATTTAAGTGCTCTCACTGTGAGCATATACTGAGTCATGGACTTTGAAATAATCTTCCTTCCTCTTCATTGCTTTAGGTAATTTATGGAATAAATTTTTTCTTTTACCCCTTATTTTTAAATTTATAACATTTTTATCCAGTCATTTCTATAAGCAATTTAAAATTGTATTTTTAAATAAAGAATATAAACATGTGTCTAAAGTCACTTGATAATTTTGAGTCTAAGTTTTCTTAGTATGTAAAATTAAGATCTAAAATTATCTGACAACTATAAGTTGGTACAGTAGGTGCATTGGATACCATTTGCTTGGAACTTGGAATGTCTTTTCTTTGTTATAGTGGTGCTTAAGTTCTAAAACCGATACAAAATCATATTAACCTTTGATTTATCTAACCTATGATTTATCTAACCTATATTTCTATAGAAATATAACTATATAACCAAACTTTATATGTTAAAAGGTTTTCTGAGAAAAAAATTCCCTGGGATCTATTTTAAGATGGCAGGAACACTTCTTATCCACAGTGCGATGGAAATGACTCACTTTTTTTTCCTTAGCTGTATATTTGGTGGGTGGTAGTAGAATTAGAGGAGTCCACCAAGAAGAAATTATGAGTTGTATTTACAATTGCAATAAATGCAAAAACAGAATGAAAGTTGACAACTTTCTCTGAGAAACTCTGCCAGGTGTTCATAAATTCCTCACTTGTGGGTGGGTGGGTGGGTGGGTCAAGGAACCTTGTGCTTAGTCCGCTGGTAGTATTTATAACCAGTATTATAACCAGTAGTATTATAGTGTTTATAATAGTTGATAAACTATTTAATAGTTTATTTATCTCTCCTAGTATACTGAATATTTTATAGCGAGACTATATTCAGTTCACAACAGTATCCACAGTTCCTACAGAATTTGGCACATAGAAATGCAAAATAAGTATTAGATAATCAATGAACTGGAAATGGAGAAGATCATGTAAGTAGGATGATGAGCTTGACAGTTGAAGAATTTCAATGATAGAAGCTCATGAAGCTCAGGAACTGCAAAGCATGGGGGCTCATGGGAAATTTATTTGTTCTTAGCTATCTGCCTGGCAGTCCCCTCTCCCTTCTATGACCACCCTTGCTCATCTTTATAACCTGTTTCCTTCCCAGTAGAATAGAATGACACAATTACCATTCAAGTTCCTCTGCCTGAAGCTATCACAGACATTTTGAGAGAGCTTTCTTACATATGTTTATTCTTTAGGATTTCTATTTAGATGATGAAGGGCAAAACTATCCTTCACACCCACACTGTTTCTCCTCTATACACTAAAGACAGAAGATTCATTTGCATTTCAGTGGGGAAACTCTAGACCAGCCTTTCTGGGCATTTCTTGCAGGAACTGGACTGGAGCTGGTGGTTTAAAAGTGAAATAAAGCACAATCTGGAGGGAGATGAGAAGTAAGGTTAGGACCCAGATACAAATAGAATAGCATTCCCTGGTTCATGTGTGTGTGTGTGTGTGTGTGTGTGTGTGTGTGTGTATGTAGGCAAGGACTGTGGAAGATGAAAAGAATGATCACATTGTTAGAAAATATTCCAAGTAGAGCCGAAGCATAAAGAAGAGAAATAGCATGGCCGGTGTAAGTAGAGCAGACTGTTCTTACTGGAATATAGTTTTGGAGGAAAGAGCTCATGAGAAAGAAATCATAGTGATAGGCAGAGATCAGCTCAAGAAGTTTTTTTTATGTCATGATGAATAGTTTGAATATTATATTGTAGATGTTTTAAGGAGTGGGTAAATAGTTTAGTTGGGTGGTAGTGTTCGATATGGATCTGAAGAGAAAAGGGATAGAAGTCAGTAGAGGCAAGTGTTCAATACTTATGTTAGAGCAATGACAGCAAAGATGGAGGTGCTAAGAGGGCACCTGGGTGGTGCAGTTGGTTAAGCATCCAACTCTTGGTTTCACTCAGGTCTTGATCTCAGGGTCCTGAGATCACATAAGGCTCTGTGCTCAGTGCAGAGTCTGCTTAAGAGTCTTTCTCCTCCTCCTTCTGTCCTTCCCTGCTATGCTCCATATACACATGCTCACTCTCTCTCTCTCTCTTTAAAAATTGAATGAATAAAACTTAAAAAAAAAAAAAGATGGAAATGGTAGGAGTTGGATTGGTGTATTGTTTAGACGATGAAATCTGTATAATTTAATGACTAAGTTTTGTGAACCAAGGGAGGGGTTATCAAAAGTGAACTACATGTGGGAGTGACTAATACTGTATATTATAAGGAGGGAAGAGATAACTTCCTTTCAGATCCTTGGAAGGAATGTCATTTTTGTCACCTATTGAGATTCAGTTCCTTTTTTTTTTTTTTTAATGGAGAAAAGTTAACAACTGTCCTTTTTTAAAATATGTTTTCAGTGGTTGTTTTTGGAGTCTGCACAGGGCAAAATTGTGTGCTTGATATATTGGCCAGTATTTAACATGGAATACATCAATATTTTCAATCACAATAAATATGCTATAAAGACAAGTTCAATGCTTATCTTAATTGGCTAACAGATAATCAGACTCATGGTGCTGTTTAATCCATTAGCATTAACAAGGTAGAGGTAGGTTTTATCAATACTGGCACTTGTTCAGATCCCTAGGCCCAGGAAATTAAGAATTTACAATCACAACTAACACTTCTTCACTAACCGTGTTAACCCTTGTTCTTTCCAACTTAGATTTTGTTGTAGCATACTGTAAAACACTTCACTATGTTAGTAGTCTATGGCTCCACTAGTCACAGTGGTCTGTGGACAGTAACATCTGTATCAACTGGAAGCTTGTTAAAAATCTAAAATCCCAGGTCCCAGTGCAGACCTACTAAATCAGAACCTGCATTTTAGCATGATTTCCAGATGATTTGTCTGGACATTGAAATTTGAGAAGCGCTTACTGAGGATGTTGGTTTGTCTAAAGGTAAAAATTAGGTGGGATACTTCCAGCTTCTGGTAAGGATGGCGGAGGATCTTAAATCAGAATAACCCTCCCACTGAAAACAATGGTAAACTTTGGAAAAGCTATTTTAAGACATTGGAGAGCAATCACTGAGAGATCCTGGGGCAGTTATGCTCCACCCAGAGCAAGATCTGCCCTGATAGAACTTGGCTTTGAAGCTGCTACCTGGTCAACGCAGTGTGCTGGCAGATCCAAGTCAAACAAAACCAGAATCCTGTTGACCTAAGGAGTCAGAGGTCAAAGTTCAGGGGTACCATTATGGCCAAAAACTGAGAAAAAATACCACATAATAGGGAACCACAGAAGGAGAACCGCAAATCTTAATATAAACAATCCTCAAATCCTTGGCTGATTTCTAAAATGCACCCATAGCTGTTGAAATTTCAGTTAGCCAGAGGGAAAACAAATAAAAGGCTACAGAACTTGATAGAGATTTTAGCTGCAGACACAGCCAGGAAAACAGAATTTATTAGTAGTTCCTATTGATTTTCATTTTCTTAATTTCCCTTATCTTTCTTATTGCCCTCCTTCTACTTACTTTGGTATTACTTTGCTCTACCTTTTTTTCTTTTTTTTTTTTTTTTTTTTAAGACTCTATTTATTCATGAGAGACGAAGAGAGAGAGAAGCAGAGACACAGGCAGAGGGAGAAGCAGGCTCCATGCAGGGAGCCCAACATGGGACTCAATCCTGAGTCTCCAGGATCACACCCTGGGCTGAAGGCGGCCCCAAACCGTGAGCCACCCAGGCTGCCCATACTTCAGTCTACTTTTGTAGCTTCTCAAGTAGGTCACTGATTTGCTACCTTTCTTCTTTTCTAATACAATCATGAAAGGTCAAAAATTCCCTGTAAGATGTCCCTGTAAGATGTCCTATCTGCATCCCAATAGGTTTTGGTGTGTTATAATCTCTTTATATTTAGTTTGGGCTATTTTCTAATTTGGCTGTGATTTATTCTTTGGGCCATAGATTATTCAGTTGGGTGTCATTCAATATCTGATAGTATTTCCCTATACAGAATCTTATTGCTATTGATTCCTAATTTAATATTGTCATGGTAGTAGGCATACTCTATATGATATTGGCTCATTTAAATTTATAGAGACTTGTGCTGTGGCCCAGGATATGATCCATCTTGATAAATGTACCATGTCTACTTAAAAAGAATGTATATTTTGAAGTTGTTAATTATATTGTTGTATAAATATAAATTCAATCAAAATAATTGACAGCGTTTCCTCAATCTTCTATGTATTTATTGATATTTGTATGGTATCCCATCAGTTAATGAGAAAAGGACGTTAAAATCTCCACTTATGATTGTGGAATTAACTAGTCTCCTTTTAATTCTGTCAAATTTTGATTCATGTAATTTGAAGCTGTTATTTTTTATCTCAAGTTTTAATTTATATTCTAGTTAGTTAACATATATGCTAAAATTGATTTCAGGTATAAAACTTAGCGATTCATCTCTTAACAATAATTTAAAGCTGTTATAAGATACATCTATATTTCTGATTATTATGTCTCCCTGATGAATTAGTTCTTTAACAGTTTTTCTTTTCTATCTCTGATAATACTATTTATCTTAAAGTCTATTTTATCTTATATAAATATAGTTACTCCAGCCTTCTTATAATTACTGTTTGTATACAGTATATATTTTTTATCCATTTTCTTTCAACCTGTCTGTGCATTATTTTTAAGTGTATCTAAAAATAGGTTTGTTTCTTGTCAATTATGTTCATTTCTGCTTTCTGATTAGAGTGAATTGTCCACTAACACTTAATATAATTAATGATTATTTTTAGGTATAGTTTTTTTTTTTTTTTTTAATTTCATCATGATGAGTGTGTTCTTTAATCCCCATCCCCTGTTTCACCCATCCCCCAACCCATTGGATACTAACCCTTTATCAGATTGGCATTTGCAAATATCTTTGCCCTGTGATTTTTATGCTGTTACCATTTTATTATTTGTCTCTGTTCATCTCTTTTTTTAAAATCATCCTTTTCTACATTCTTTTGGATCATTTCAACATATTTTAGAATTTCATTTTAATTTATCTATTAGCTTTTTAGCTATACTTCTGAATATTTTCTAGCATTTGCTCTGTGGGTTAAATATACATTAATTTTTTGTAGTCTATTTTATATAATACTCCATGTAAAATGTAGATACCCTGGGACTGTAGAGGTCTATTTATACCATCCCATCAAACTTTCTGCCTGTCATATGTATTATATCAATGTACTTTATAAAGTGCACACAAAATCATAATTTTTGCTTCAGTCATATATATTTTAAACAAATTAAGAGGAAAGAATATTTAATGTTTTTATATATTTACCATTTCCAGTGTTCTTCATTTCTTCTTGAACATCTGAGTTTTTATTTGGAATCATTCTCATTCAGTTTGAACAATTTCACTAAGCATTTTTTGTAATGCATGTTTGACAAATTCTCTTATTTTTTCTATTACTTGAAATTGTGGTACATTGATCTTTTTTCCAGCACTTTTAAAGATGTAATCCCATTGTCTCTAGCCTCTGTAATTTCTGATAAGTTAAGTTATGTAAATTGTTCGCCTTCTGAATAAAATGTGCCATATTCCCCTGCTGTTTTCAAGATGTTCTCTTTATCTTTGGTCTCAACAGGTTAACTATATGCTTAAGTATGGTTTTATTCGTTTTTATCTGACTTGAGGTTTCTAAACCGTCTTCAAACTATAAATTTATATCTTTTATCAAACTGGGAACATTTTGGCATTATTCTCAAATACTTTTTCTGCCTTGTTCTCCATTTCCTTTGACAATGTAATCTATTTACTTCAATTTATTGATCTATTTTCAACTTCACTGACTTTTTCCTCTTAATTTTTAGCCTGTTCTTAAGTCTATCCAGTGACTTTTTCATTCAGAAAATATATTTTTTAGTTCTGGAACTACTTTTTTCCCTTTTTCATGTTTTCTATTTCTCTGTTGGATGGTCTCTTTTTTCATTCATTGTGAATATATTCTCTAATCTCCCATTGAGTATAGTTATGAGAGCTGCTTTGAAGTCCTTGATTACTATCTCTAACATTTGGTTATCTTAACATTACCTGTTAGTAATTATTTTTTCCATTTTAAAATGGGTTGCATTTTGTTGCTTGTTAAATATCAAGTAATTTTGGATTATATCCTGGACATTGTGAATGTCATGTTATGGTGACCTGGATTCTGTTATATAACTAAAAAGGGTATGCATATTTTTGTTTTAGCAGACAGTTAACTTGATTGGACTCAAACTGAGAACTTTGACTTTTAGATAGAAAGTCATTAGAAACGACAAATACCCACCGTTTGTTTTGATGTGGATGGAACTTGAGGGTATTATGCTGAATGAAATAAGTCAATCGGAGAAGGACAAATATTATATGGTCTCATTCATTTGGGGAATATAAAAATTAATGAAAGGGAATAAAGGGAAAGGAGAGAAAATGAGTGAAAATATCAGTGAGGGTGGCAAAACATGAGAGACACCTAACTCTGGGAAATGAACAAGGGGTAATGGAAGGGGAGGTGGGTGGGGGGACAGGGTGACTGGGTGATGGGCACTGAGGGGGCACTTGGCGGGATGAGCACTGGGTGTCATGTTATATGTTGGCAAATTGAACTCCAGTAAAAAAAAAATAAATCTAAATTAAATTCTTTGATTTTTTTTATTGTTGTTCTTATTGCTGTTGTTGTTTTCTCCATTAGCTGGGTTGCTTACAGCCTGCAGTGTGTCCTGTACATGTATAATTCAGCACTCAGCCAGAGGTTTGCTCAGAGTCTGTACACAAAATATGACCCCAGGGCTCTCTGTTATTTTGTGGCTCCTATCTCCCCCCACATACCTCATGTTCTAGCAGCTGGTGTTGCCCCAAACTCTGTTCTCTCTTTTCAGGCCAGAAATGTTGTGGCTTAGACATTCTATAGCTGTCCTTCGTGGGGATGTGAGTGTCATCTGCACTGAGGCTAAAAGCCAAAATAAATAAAACTAACCCTGTGGTGATCCCTTCTGCCAAGTTTTAATTCCTCTCCAGAATCTGCCTCCTATTTTTTTACTCTCCAAATGATTAGATAACTGTTTTTGTGTTTTGTCTCATGTTTATAATTGTTTTCTTTGGGATAGTTGATATTGTTAGGAGCTTACTGGCCCTACCAGATATAGTAGAGGAAACTGTGTTTAGGGTTAAATTCCTAAAATTCAGGCTCAACTGATGAACAATTAAATTGTCATTTTTGTCTAAGTATAACTCCTCCAATCAGTTGCATTTGTGCTGGTTGTCAATTTATTGCCTTTTTAGATAAAAATTCACCTTCAACAATATGTAATAATGAAGATTGATCTTCTTAGCATATCTCCTATACAGAGAGCAAGACATTAAGCTTTGAGAGTAGAAGGTGCTGGAGGGACACGGTGGAAGAAAGGATATTGTTTTTCTCATTCCAATGTACTTCTGTTTTTGTTTCTTCTTGTTCCTACTGCATTACTCCCAAGTTGTATGTAGGGGACATCCAGTGCCACTCTGCCCCTGTCATGTGCCCAGAACGCACAATGCCTTAAAGTATTGGCATTGGCCCAGGCATCTCACTGTGGCACTCCTGAAAATGACACTGTATTTCTAAAGCCTCTTACTACTATGCTTGCAAGGGAGTTCCCAGACTGATTCCTGCTGAGCATCTCTTCACCAGCTTTAGCCTCTGTGCACCCCAGAAGAGTGTTTCCTACTTGCCTGGAAATGGAAGACCAGTTTTGGTGGAGATAACTGAAGAAACTTCTCTACAATACAGTCAAATGCAATTTCAAATTTCAGTGACCACATATGAATCCTAGCCTTGGGAAGGAGACCTGGTTTCCAAGTTTCCCTTTTGAACACTGTTGCCTTGAACACAGGCTATTCTGTACAGCTGTCTTTATACTCATAATTAGTTTCTGTTATGGTTAATTCTTTATATTTACTATGGACTTTCATACTTTCAGATCACTTGCTCTGGAGAAAGCACATATTTTGTATTATATAATGTATTCTTATAATAAAGTAAGCTATACAAAAGAAAATGTTATTAAGAAAACCTTAAAGAAAGAGAAAATACATTTTTAATAGTATGCTGTATTTATAAAAAAAAAATCCAGGTATAAGTAAACCTATGCCTTTCAAACCCATGTTGTTCAAGTGCCAACTATAGTCCCTTTAAATCCTTTTTTTCTTTAAGTTTCTATTTAAATTCCATTTAGTTAACATATAGTGTAATATTTCAGATGTACAATCTAGTGATTCAACATTTCCACATAACAGTGCTCATCATAAAGAGTGCCCTCCTGAATCCCTATCTAACCCATCCCCCGCCCACCTCCCCTCTGGTAACCATCAGTTTGTTCTCTATAGTTAAGAGTCTGTTGTTTGATTTCTCTCTCTCTCTCTCTCTCTCTCTCTTCCCCTTTGCTCATTTAGTTTCTTAAATTCCACATATGAGTGAAATCATGTGGTATTTGTCTTTCCCTGACTTATTTGGCTTTGTATAACACTTTCTAGTTCCACCCATGTTACTGCAGATGGCAAGGTTTTATTCTTTTTATGGCTGAGTAATATTCCATTGTGTGTGTGTGTGCATATATACACACACACCTTTATTTATTCACCAGTCAATGGATACTTATGCTATTTCCATGTCCTTTTAATTTTGATAATGTTGGTAGTTTTTTCTACTACTTTATTCTTGATTTTTTGTAATTAGAATATTCTTTTTTTTTTTTTCCCGAAATCCTGTCCTATTTGGAGTTTGCAGAACATTTTAAATGTATAAATTTTTTCAGCAAGTTCTGGACATTTTTAGATATTATTTTTTCAAATAATATTTCTGCCCCCTTTTCATCTCTGAAACACTCATGATGCACTTATTAGTACATGTTGATTGTATCTGAGAGGTACTATTCATTTTTCTTATTTATTTATTTTTTTTGCTCTGTATTCTAGACCTATCAATTGTTCTCTCTTCAAGTTTGCTGATAATTTCTTCTGCCAATTCACATCTATTCTAAATGCCCTCTAGTAAATTTTTCATTTAGTTATTGTATTTTTCAATTCCAGAACTTCTATTTGGTTCTTTTTTTATAAATTCTATTTCTTTGTTGATGTTATCTCTTATCAATAATGACAATCATTGCCACATCCTTTATATTTTTTATTTATTTTTATTTTTTTAATTAATTAATTAATTTGTGATAGTCACAGAGAGAGAGAGAGAGGCAGAGGGAGAAGCAGGCTCCATGCACCGGGAGCCTGATGTGGGATTCGATCCCGGGTCTCCAGGATCGCGCCCTGGGCCAAAGGCAGGCGCTAAACCACTGCGCCACCCAGGGATCCCTGCCACATCCTTTATAAAGGGGCTCTGTATGTGGGTTAGAACATATGCAACCCTGCCTTATCCTTCACTTCCTATTTGTATAGTTTTTCAAGTTGGGCCACATCTGAAAGATTGAGGCCCTCTAAGTTCTTTTTTGAGCATGTGTATAGCCTTGTACATACATGCAGATTTCTATACCTACAAAAGTATGTCAGATTTCAAAGCTTCCTCTGGACATTTTGTTCTTCAAATCTCCCTTGTAACTCTTTTACAGGGGCTTATTTGCCTCAGTTGGTGTTGCGGACTTAAGAGGCTGCAATAATAAACAATTGCTATTGATTTTTTTTTCCACAAAGGCCATGAGGTTAGAGACTTTATAACACAGTGAGCTCTGAGTCAGGTTAAATAATGACAATGTCTGATAAATCAGACTTTTTTAGATAGGTATAATAGAAATCTAATAGTGACAATACTGTGGAGAAGAAAATTTTTGGAGAACTGAAATCCTTATCTGCTCTTTCTGGTTGTTCTTTGTCTCCTGATTTGTGGTTGTGAGGCTACTTGTTTTCAAGGCTATTATAAAGCCTTTATATTAGATTTATAATGAATATCTGTGGAAAGGGGGATGGGAATATCCCAAACCAAAAGACCAAAACCCTACTTTTCTTGCAAAGGTACAGCAGTTGGGGGCACCTGGGTGACTCAGTAATTGAGCATCTGCCTTTGGCTCGGGTCATGATCCTCAAGTCCCGAGATTGAGTCCTGCATTGGGCTCCCCATGGGGAGTCTGCTTCTCCCTCTGCATGTTTCTTCCTCTCTCTCTGTGTCTCTCATGAATAAATAAATAGAATCTTTAAAAAACACACACACACACACAAAACATAGGTACAGCAGTTGTTTGTTTTTGCTTTAGCAAACACTCCTCTCCTTGTCACAAAGCTGTGGTTAATTTTGAATCCTGAGAAAGTTGATTTTGACAACTTTTTTCTAGAATTTTCATTGATTTTATGTAGGAAAAGATTCACAGAGTATCTTAATGTATCTTTTGAGAAGCTCTATTTCTCCATCTAAATTTTAAAAAAATAGAAATTAAAAATTGATTCTGAATTTCATTTACAAATGGAAAGAAATTAAGAAAGAACAAAACTGGAGGATTAACGATACCCGATTGCAAAACTTATAATAAAACAATAGTGATGAAGTCTTTGTGGAATTGGCATCAAAATAGACACATAGATTAATGAAACAGAATGGAAAATTAAGAAATAAGCCCACACACATATGGATAACTGACTTTTGGCAAAGTTGCAAAGGCAGTTCAGTACAGAAAGGATAGTTTTTCAATATTGGCTATTCGTGTGCAATTCAGACAAACAACTTTAATCCATACCTCACCCATGTTAAAAATATATTTTTAAAAAAGCTAACACAAAAAAGATCTTGAAACTAATTGTGAAACCTAAAACTTCTAAGAAAAATATCTGGGAAAACTTTTGTAATTTGGGTTTAGGGAAAGATTATTTTTATGTAATGATACCAAAAGCAAATCTATAAGAGATTGGAAAATTGAACTTCATTAACAATTAGAATCTTTTGTTGTTGAAACGTACTGTAAAATAATAAAAAAAAGTAAGCTATATCTTATATAGCTATAAGATAAGCTATAACATATATATACATATATAAACTTTAATATACATAAACTTTGTATGTGTACTTATATATGTGTATATATATATATATCTGTACAAATGCATGTATGTACGTACTTATATCCAGAATATATAAAGAATTCTCAAAACTAAATAATTTTTAAAACTCAGTAAAAATTTTTATTTGAACAGATATTTATTTCACTATTAGAAATGAAAATAAAAAGTATAATGAAATACTACATTATTAGACTTACTTTAAAGAAAAAAGACCAACTATACACTTTATTGGGAAGTGTTTGAGGAAATGAAGAAACTAGAACTGTCATGCACTGCTGGTCAGAATGTACAAGAGTACAACTACTTTGGAAAATATTTAGCAGATTTTTTTTAAGTTAAATATATATCTATCATATGATCTAGTAGTCATTTCATTCCAAGGTATTTACTCAAGAGTAATGAAAGAATATGTCTTTATGTGGACTTGAACATGAATATTCATAGTAGCTTTATTTGTAATAGCCTAAAATTGGAAACAATTAAGCTTCCATCAACAGATGAAATGGATATAATATAATAGCATTCAGGAGTAAAAGGAAACTATTGTTATATGATACAAGATGTATGACTATCAAAGCAATTACATTTAAGAAAAATGCTAGACCAAAAAAGATTACATACTATATGGTTCTATTATTAAATTCTAGAAAATACAAGCTAATACATGGAAGGAAATAAGATCAATGCTTCCGTAGGATGGTGTGGAGGAAAAGTCAGTGAGAGAGGCAGGATGATGGATTATAAAGGACATGAGAAATATTTGGGGAGTGATGTATAGTTTCATTATCTTAACTTTGGTGATTGTTTCATAGGAGTACATGTCAACACTTATCAATTTGTACATTCTAAATTTGTACAATTTGTTATTTGTCAATTATCCTCCCAGTAAAGTTGTTAAAAAATAATTTCAGTCATTTTGATAAATGAAATATATATATATGTAACTAAAAAAATAATATCCTTATATTGTAAACAAGTGGACAGTATCATTAGCCATCATGGAAATGATATTTTAAGCCATGCTTCTAGGTGGGCAAATCCTGAACTCCTGGAATTGCAGCTTAGAAGTTCTATGGACACTCTCCCTAGTGAAACTGGGGAGAAATTATGGTGAAAGAATAACTGGAAAATTGCTTTTGAAAATAATTTAAAGCCTCTAGGAATTGTTCTAAAGACACAGAACAAATTTATTTAAGAAAATCTGCTAAATATCTGTAAGAAGAGCAAAAGTCTGTAGCACTTAGATACAAACTGCTTTCCCTCTCCTTCAGCTAAGTACTATGAGAGTTCCACTTTTGCAGGTTTGACCAGGTAGTTTGAGCTCTCTTTTTCTCCAGCTCCCAGTCAAGGGTCTTGGTATCTCCCTAGGAGGGGAAGATCGTCAGCATTCTCATCTATACCAGCTCTGTGTTGCAGAAGCTAAATTGTAGGCAAAGGTAACCTAGAAAGCACTCATCCTCCATTAGTAGGATAAGAGATTCTACACCAGGACACTGGACCTCAACCTGGCCTTTGACCAAGCTTTCTTCTGAGGTGGAGATTTCATGACCAGAGAGGTAAGCCATAAAGACCAGAGACCCTTGCCTTCTCCCAACACTGCATTTGTAAAATGGAAGTGTTACTCAGAGAAATGGGTCATCTGCACATCCCTGCTCTAAGCAGTAGCCCAGAGGTTTTATGTAGGGGGAGAGATCTTTCATGAGAGATCTCTGCAACTCCTCCAATGAAATGTCTTTATGTGGAACCAGAGTACACGATATCTAAGCGTAAGATACTCTCAAGAACCATGAAGATTTTTTTAGTAAACAATTTAGAGAGACCAGTACTCCATGAGAGCCATAACAAACTGTACAATAGCTGGCTTACTAGAAAGAATCATGGAAAGAGACAGCCAAGAATATCCCTTCCAGGGTCAGAACTAACCTCAAAGAATGGCCTCAAAAATTATCCCAGTAAAGGAGTTCAAATTTAATTGGGTAAGACGGAGGAGCTTTTTTAGCCCCAGGGTGTTATTGAAAACAATAGAGCAGTCAGCTGAAAGCAGTGGAAACTAACAGCTGGGTATGACTAACCAGCAGAAGCAAATAGTTTAACCAAAATCAGGAAAAAGATAGTCAAAGAGAACTTTGTCCAAACCACTGTCATCCCAGGTTGACTGTGCATATGTCCAAGGCTGCTTCCTCTGAAGAGGAATAGATAAGAATGCTGATGATCTTTCCCTCCTAGGGAGATACCAAGGGGCTTCGTAGTACAGGAGAAACAGACTTAAATCTAGCCAAGTCACTAAACATAAAAAAAAAAAAAATCAAACAGCAATAAGCCATGGGATTTTGTTGTATGCAGAGTTGCTATCACATATTATTTAAAGTGTATAATTTCAACAAGAAATTCTAAGATATGGGAATCAACAAGAAAAGACGATAAGCAGGAAAATAAAAGTAGCTAAGAAAACTGCCTATGAAAGAGCTCCGATTTGACTTCAGAGACAGAAACTTTAAAGCAGCCATTGTAAATATGTTTAAAGACCTAAGGAAATTGTGTTCAAAGAAGTGAATAAATGTATAATGACATTGTCTCACTAATAGGGGGTATCAATAAAGAGATAGAAATTATACACGAAATACTACTACGAATGAAAATTCTGGAGTTGAAAAGCATAGTAACTGATAAAAGGAAATCATCAGTGGGGATCCAAAGATTTAAAATGGCAGAATAAAAAGCAGGAAAATTTGAAGATAGATCAATAGAAATTACATAATTCAAAAACAGAAAAATAATGAACAAAAGTTAACAGAGCCTCAGAGAAATGTGGGACCCCATTAAGCACACAGACATATGTGCAATGAAGAGTATCAGGAGAAAAGAAAGAGAAAAGAGCAGAAAAAATACGTGAAGAAATAATGTCTGAAAACTTCCTGATTTTGATGATAAATATTAATTTCCACAGCCATCAGGCTCAATGAACTCCGAGTAGGATATAGATGAAAAAGATCCACATGGAGATACTTTATGGTAAAAATGTTGAAAGACTAAGACAAAGAGAAAATCCCGAAAGAGACAACTTGTGATATACACAAACCTCTAACAAGATGAACAGATTTCTTATCTGAAGTGATGGAGAAAGGAGCAGGATGACATATTCAAATACTAAAAGTGAAACAACAATGACAATAGCATCAGTGAACCCTATCAACCAAAAATATTTATATCCAGCAAAATTCTATTTCAAAAATAAAACTGAAATTAAGACATTATTAGATAAAGAAAAACAGAATTTATTTCTAACAGATTCAGATACAAGAAATACTAAAGGAATTTCTTCAAGCTGAAAGCAAGTAACCCCAGACTTTCATTTGAATCTGCACAAAAAACAAAGAACATCAATAAAGACAATTTATATAATGTGTAATTTTCTCCTTTCTTAATTCATTAAAAAGCAATTGTGTAAGACTATATATATATATATATATAATATAAATGATTAACAATTTCACACACTATAATTTTGAGCTTATAACATTTAGAAATGATATATGTATTTTACCATAATAAAACAAAGGAGGTGAAAGGAGGGTGGGAGCCAAGCTGTAATGGAGTAAGGAAATGACACCAGATGGTAACTTGAATCTGTAGGAACAAATAAAGCAAATCAGAAAAGGCAAATAAAGTTTAATATAATAAACACTATAAATATATACTTGCTTTTCTTCCTTCTCTCAGCTTCTTTAAGAGTCATAAAATTATATAAAGTAATAATTATAACAATGTGATGTTGTGTTAGTAACTTATATTGATGTAATATGTGTAACAGTAATAGCACCAAAAAAAGGGAGAATGGAGCTATGTAGCATTATTCTTATTACTGTAATAAAGTTCATATTTGAAACTTAGTAGAGAGAATTAGCTTCAAGTATTAAATTATTTCATATACAAATACAGCCAAATCCTTAATTAGCTATTACTAAAGGAATTACATAAGAGAAGAAGAAATATGTGCTAGTTCTCTTCTTGGATGGAGGGCACCAAACCATAATACTTTTTGTGTAAGGAGAAACATTTTATACTTTCCTTTGGTAGGTGATGTTGGATTCCAAAGGTGGAGAGATAGACCATGTTTCTTTCTTTTTTTTCTTTTTGAAGTTTATTTATTCTACCAACTGACCGAAAGGATGAAGCATAAGGAAAATGTTTCACACCAGGAGCAAAGCTGAAGACACATTTACCCTGAGCTTGGCTGAAACAGGGATGGTTTAAAGCAAATTGCTGAAGGTGCTTTATTTTATTTTTTATTAAAGATTTATTTGTTTATTCATGAAAGACACACACACAGAGAGGCAGAGACACAGACAGAGGGAGAAGCAGGCTCCTCACAGGGAGCCCAATGTGGGACTCCATCCCGGATCCTGGGATCACAACCAGAGCCAAAGGCAGGTGCCTAACTGCTGAGCCACCCACGTGTCCCACTGAAGGTGCTTTAGACTCAAAGTCAAATAGGTAAGTAAATGAGTCCTTGGATTTCAGTTTGAAGGAAAATATATGACTTCCTTAAAAAGGAAGAATGAGTATAGGTCAATACATAAGGATTAGTTTACTAAAACACATATGATTTTTTCTTTAAAAATGTTTTTTATTTTGGTAAGAACACTTAACATGAGCTCTACCCCCTTAACAAACTTTTGGGTGTATAATGCACTTAAACAATAATAGTATTTTTAACTGTAGGCACAATGTTGTACAGCAGATCTCTTGAATTTATTCATCTTGCATAACCAGAACTATACACCCATTGAACAACAACTCCTTATTTTTTGGTTTGCTCTAAAATACTTCTCCAAAAGTGTCGTCTGCCTTGTTTGTTAGACATCAGTTAAGCTTCACTATTTTAACAGAGGAATCTATATTCACACCTTAAAGTAATTGGCAATCCATGACCATTAATACTTGAGGATTTGCACAATACCTTGAGAGAAGCTATATTCTAGAGAAAAACTATAGAATGTGGAGGTGCTACTACTTAGTACCATAACATGAAAATAATAAGTATGTTTTTAGAAAGTCAAATCACCACACTGACCCTGAATTTATGAAACAACAGGCCTAGACAGCAGGCATTTCTTTTCTAGACTTCGTGATAAGTTATCTTTTTTTTTTTTTCATTTGTCTCCACAATTTGGTATTAGTGTTTATCTAATATTTTTTTAAGGAGAGCTACACTTTCCAATGTCATGGTTTTTCAAGCTTATAGTATTTAGATTTTCTGTATCTGGAGCAACACCTTCATCCAGGTGAGAGTGGTGATGAACTGCACCAGAATGGTGATAATAGAAAGTCGGAGAAATTTGACCTTTACATCACACAATACCCTGGTTATTCTCTTCTTTTTTGTTTCAGAGTTTCAGTGATGGGAATTTATATTCTTGCTATGCATTAAGAATTTTAATCTAATATTCATTTAATTTATAATATAAAGGAATGAAACTAAATGATTTGAACAGATTTGTTCAGTATCCCTTTATGGTTACTAGGATTGCATAAACTTTAGAGACTGATTTTACCTTTGGACATTAGAAAATTAGCTGACAATAACAGTCTTAGAAATATAGAGTCATAAAGTTTTCAAGAAGGTGTTGTCCAGTTGGGTTGACTGAAATACTTGGATTTCTGTCATTAATATCTTATTTTCAGCTTGTGTGTTGACTGGCAGCAGTGTTTGTAAGTAAATCCAGTCTACATATAAAGAGTAACCATTGCAAATCTGATTTACACACTTGGAAACATTTTATTTTAAATCATGATAGGTTTTCTCTCTTAATGCTAAAGGGCATTGAAGCTGGTATACTTCTCTCATTCTTGGCAGACAGGAGAACATCTTTCCTCAGGAAAGCATACATTTCACTCAAGTTCTTAAGTAGAAGTGGAATTGCAACATAATGTTATAGTGTGATATCATGCAGGGAGGTTTGGATTTGGGACTAGATAGTCCTTTAAAAAAGGAAAGTAACTATAGGTACAAAAATAGCTGGGTTTGATTCTTGACTGTATTATTTATGAATTGAGTTTGAGCACATTTCTTAGCATTTTAAGCCTGTTTACTCGTCCGTTAAAGTGGGTAACATTTATCTCATAGGGTCATTTTGAGGAATAAATAATATAGATATATATGAAAATTTGGCCACATGTTTAACTCTTGTATGCTAATAATGTACTCTTTTTTTAAAAAATGTGCAACTTGTTAGCATTTATTACCTTGAGAAATTATATTAACATGTCAGATACACAGTTTACTTATATGCAAAATTGTGGTAGTATTATTAAGCCTTTCTGAAAACTTTTAATTAGATAATATTTTTGTAAATGAAAAAAACAACTAGTTTTTATGAAGGAAAGAAAAGAATAATGTACAATGTGAGTAGGAGCAATAGAAAAGAATGACTAAATCATAATGGAAGAAAGAGAAAAGCTAAGCCAAAAAGAGAAAAGCTAAACCAAATTGGAACAGCAGATAATTGTAATGAAATACCTTACTGACTTGTGATCTAGTTGAAAAGACAAGATGAAAACATGAAATAACTGAAGACAATATAAAATCATATTAAATATGATAGATACGGTTTTGTAGATGGAGGGAAAGGGAACAAGTTATTTTTTTTTAATTTCATTTTTAAGGCTCTAAAAGGAAAGTTGCTGTTGTACAAAAAGCTCCCCCCCGCAAAAAAAAAAAAAAAAAAAAAAAAAAAAAAAAAAAAAAAAAAAAAAGATTTAAGACACTGTTCCTCACTGAAAATGAAGGTATGAGTAATTGGAGTAGAGGGTCAAAATGACTGGTGTTTCCTTGGATATACCCAAATTTATCCTAGTGACAAAATGCTCTAAAATGCAGAAGATTAAAGAAATCAAGTATTTTTAATGTAGTGTTAAAGGATAATATACTAATAATAAGCCTCTTTCTCTGAAGACTCTTTGGAAAAGATGAAAGAGGAGGACAATCTAATCCTTCCTCTTCTTCTCATCTCACCTCTATGCCATTTTTTCGTTCATATTTTAGATGCCAAATCAAATGCATACCAGTATCATATCTGAGCATATCTATAGCAGTATTTTCAATTTGAGATCTACATACCATCATCATAAACATGATGTAGAGTGCTTATTAAAAATGAAATTCTTTTTCCAGATGGCCAACAAGTACATGAAAAGGTGCTCAACAACATTAATCACCAGGGAAATGCAGATCAAAACCACAATGAGATAATACCTCATACCTCTTAGAAAGCCTATCATCAAATGACAAGAAATAACAAGTGTTGGAGAGGATGTAGGGAAAAAAGAACACTTGTGCACGTTGGTGGGGTAGTAAATTGGTGCCATCAGTATGGAAATCAATATGGAGGAGATTCAAAAAATGAAATAGAACCACCACAGGATTTAGCAACCCCACTTCTAGATATGTATCCAATGAAAATGAAATCAATCAAATCATTTTTTTCATTCAAAAAATGAAATAGAACCACCATAGGGTCTAGCAACACCACTTCTAGATATGTATCCAAAGAAAATGAAAATACCAATATCTCCTCAGAATCCTGAAGAGATATTGGTATTGCCATATTCATTGCAGCATTATTCCCCATAGTCAAGTTACAGAAACAACTGAAGTGTCTATCTACAGATGAATTGATAAAATTTGGTATGTATGTATGTATGTATAGTGTATATGTGTATATACATGCATACACACACACACACACTACAATATTATTTAGATCTGAGAAAGAAGAAAATTTTACCATTTGTGACAACATGGATTGATTTTGAGGGCATTATGCTAAGTGAAATAAGTCAGAGTTAGACAAATACTGTACAATCTCACTCTTACATGAAATTACACACAACCCCCACCCCCCGAACTCACAGAAATAAAGAGTAGAATGGTGGTTTCCAGGGGCTTGAAGAATGGGGTAAATGGAGAGATATTGGTTGACAGGTACAAATTTCCAGTTATAAATAAGTTCTGGAAATCTGATATTCAGCTTGCACTTGACAATATTTTATGCTATACCTGAAAGTTGCCAAGAGAGTAGGTCTTAAATGTTCTCACCACAATAAAGGTAATTATGTGAGGTGATAAAGGTATTAACTAACTACCACAGTAATCATTTCACAATATAGAAAGGAATCAAATCATCCTATTGTGTATCTTAAACTTACACAATGTTGTATGTTAATTAAATCTCACTAAAGCTTAGAAATAAAAAGTGTGGTTTCCTGTTCACACTGCCAGGTCTCTTGAGTCACCTTAATTTCTGATAGTGAAATGTAAGAATAAATATCTTAATCACCTGAGATTCCTATTAGTAATAAATTTAAGAACTCTACTCTAAGCTTATGTAGAAGTCAAATCCCTAAAATTTTCTTTAAATAAATCAGCTGAGATATACTTACCGATAGCTATATAGGGGTTAGTTGAACTATGGCCAAAGACTAGAGGAAAGAAAAGATTTAATTTATTCAGTTTCACTCCAAAACAGCAGCTGTTATGGGGGTAAAGGACAAGGAACACAACAGGACTCTTGGCACTTTTCGTGGATGAAATGGTTCACAAGATTATGGACTTTCACAAGATTTGGACTGAGTCATGAGCATCTATAGGTCTGTAAGTGGCAGCGTTTCTCCAATTCTTAACTCTGTGGTATAGGCAGCCTGTTAAGCTTCCCTCAGTTTCTTGATTTTGTGAAAGCATCCCTGCCCTGAACTATACACTAAGTTGGCTGAAATCAAGACACTATCTCTCAATTAATTCTTAGAGTATGCATGTCACCTCCTTAGGAACCACGCAGAATTCCCCTATAATTAGATACGTGATCATAAAAGTACTTGAAAAATATAGACAGTAACAGGAACATATATTGGATGCTAACTATGTGTTAGGTGTCATTCCAGGTGCATAGTCCTGTCCTCGTGGCTACCTTGTGGGGCTAATGTTATACCCATTATGCAGGTGGGGAAAGCGAGGCTAGAGAGGATAGGCACTTGTTCAAAGTCACTTAACTGGTTAGTGGCCACACAGATATAAAAATCCAAGTAGTCTAGTTCCTCAGCCAGCCCTTTGAATCAACATCCCAGACTGCCTCTTCAATAAAGTATAAATAAGTATTGTTAAAAAATTACATAAAATTGCAATGAGGAAGGGCTTTCTCTATGTGGCACCAAAGGAGGAACAATAGAAGAATACATACATAGTGTGGAAATAAATGAAGACCAACCAAATGAGAAAAACAAAGGCAATTTATTCTGAGCTGGTTATAGCAAAGGGGTCAGCAGCCACTGTCACTTGTGTTTTGCCAGAGGCTCAAAGGCAGGCAGAGAAGTGGGAAAGCTTTATGGAGAAGAAAAGAGAAGCTGAAGGTGTGTCCTCCTTGGAGGCTGTTGGCCTGGGGAAGCTGTAAGCAGGCCATGTGGAAATGGGGCATCCTATATGATTGAGTAGTAGTGCATATTTGGCTTACTCTGGTTGGTGCTAAGTTGGAAGTGGGGACAGAAATTAGAGAAGTTGTCCATTAGTCAAATCCTAACCATTTGTAGCCAATTGATACAGAGTCATTGTTTAGTTTCCTGGATTTCCACTAGAGATAGCAATGTGGCTTCCTGGAAGTCTGGCTTATAGCAAACTGACTTCCTGATTGTTTATTGTAGGTAAGGGCTGGTTTCCTGGTCAAGCTCCTGCAGGCTTTGGATGAAAAGTTTTATTTTTATAGGTGATCTGGCCGTTGTCTATCTTTATATTCGGTCTCTCAACTGATTTGAGAACATAATGCAAAAACTTCCCTATCTTTGGGGAAAAAAGAATAAACAAACTTGAGAGGAACACTAAGCTAGAAAAGATAACTACAGAATACATGGAAAAATGTATTAATATGTGTTAATATGCCTATACAAAGAGTTTTAACAAATTATGAAGAAATTGTTCAACATCTCAATGGAAAAAATAAGGTGGGCAATAACAGGTAATTCACAAAAGAAGAAAATACATTTAACTTCAAAGAACTGCAAAAAAAGAGATTTAATTTTTAGCCTATTACATTGACAAATATTAAAATGACTGACAAAATTGAGTGACAGCATGGGTCGGAATAAACAGACATTCTGATACACTGCTAATGGTAGTCTAAATTGGTCCAACTTTCCTGAAAGGCAATTTGGCAACTGTATCAAATGTCTTAAACATATGCCTTCCCTTTGGGCCAGCAGTGTTCTTCTAGGAATTCATCCTAAGAAACGAGACAAATACACAAATTTGAAGGGAAAAGGATGAATTCAAAACAACCTGTGATTCCAAAAGTAATGGATTCATTAAATAAATTATGATACATTACGTGTAGTCCTCAAAAAAAGTGATGCAGAAATATATTAGGTAATGTGGAAAGTTCTGTATTAGTTGCTAAATTTGTATAATCGATTTGAGAACACTCTGGAAGATAGCCAATAGTTGTTGTCTTTGAATGGTCATGGGTTTTGAAAATGTTTTAGTATCATAGTTTTTGTTTATCACTAATTTCTAACTTCCAACAATAAATATGAGTGTTGCTGAGGAATAGCATTAGAGCTGTTAGTGTACAGACTAAAAAAAATATATATACAGTTTATAATCTCTCTACCTGAAAAATAACGATTGACATTTAAAAAAACTAATCCATGCACATTTTTAGAATATTCAAATAATTGTTCAAAAAGTTTATAATGAGAAGCAGGTCTTTCCTCTCTGTTCCCCTCTCCCTCCCCCCAAAATTATTATTTTTAACAAAATTCTTATGGATCATTTGATTACACTTTTACAGAGGGTGAAACGTCCAAACACCAAACAAGAGAGAAAAATTAACTAATGATTCTAGCCTGGTGATAGTTGGCTCAGGAAATAAATCCCACCTTCTGTCTCCCTTTAGCTCTTATCTGAATCCCTAAATTTCTAAATCATTGGCTTCATATGACGATGACCTAAATTATGCCTTATAATCCATTTTAGAATTTATAGCTTTTTATAAGTCTTTGAGTTCAAATACCCATCTTTCCCTTCCACTCAAAGGTGCATTTAAAAAGGCTCAGCATTTCCTATATGTTCATTTTGTTGTAGTCTTGATGCACAGTTGTATCGTTCCACAGATTATCCACGATGCTAAAAATTCTTCCCACACTTGCATTTGACACAGGAATTGAAATAGAAAACTGAACCCATTTAAACAAATTTAGAGCTGCAGTTTCAGTGCTAAAAACACGTTTTGATTTTTTTAGTGTTGTTTCCTCAAGAGAAATGATCATCTCATGTCCAAAGCACAGAGTTTCTCATAAAGAGAATTTGGAGTGGGCTCTTATTTTCATGATGAAAACATTCAGATGAGAATTACTTCATCAAAGAAGGAGATGGCTCATGTTCAGACAAACACAAAGCACCCAGAACAGTACATGGTAGATTTTCAGAAAGAAATTACTTCTCTCTATATGTGAGAGTTCTTGTATTCATATTTGATTCGTCATAGGTAAACTTGATGACTACACAAACTGATAAATAGTTACTTTGCAATGTGCATAAAGCTCCTGCTGAAAAACTTAATATTGATGTTTTTCTCCTGTTTTGGAACTAAATTAAAAAAAATTTAACTGATGGAAGATTTGGTTTAATAAAATCCCCAAATGCTCTTTACCTTAAAAGGGTGTTGCAAATATCAAAGCTAAACAGGATCCAAGAACTTCACATTTATATGAGAAAAGTTCTGTGTTCTTGCTACACAGTTGTATATGGCCTCAGGGCATGGATTCAGACTGGGGGCTTGGCCTCTTATGCTGCATTGTAAAGGGGCACCATTTCATTGACCAAATGCTCAGAGACTCATGGCGAATCCATTCAATTGTACAAAGTGCCCTGGACTTTGACTAGAAAATCTGAACTTCAGCTCTATAAAACTTTGGAACTCTTGCCATATCCTGCCATGTCTGTCATTCTGGTACCCTGGATTCTGGATACATATGCTGTCAAGAGTGAGGGAGTACTTCCCCTAGCTTACAAAGGACAGACACCTTGCACAATATACAGATAACACATTGAAGGAGGACTTATTAAGAACTGTTCCTTCTACTCCTGGGACTCCAGTTTCATAGAAATAGCCCCTTTTAGGGTTTTTTCAGGCTCAAATATGTCACCCTTATGATTGTTCCTGGTTCTGATGGTCTTCTGAGGTAGATCTGGGGTCCTGGCTTATGGAAGTCAGTCTTTTGAAGCCTATAGCCTCCTGATTATCCAGAAGATACTCCATCCACCACCACCTTTTCCTCAACAGACTACTAAGTCACCATGGTCTGGTACCAGCTTATGTCTTGATTTAGCAGCACTGCATAAGTCCTTTGCAATTGCTATGCTCGTTCTATTATTCTTTTATTGATGGGGTAGCTATTTATCCAAAGCTGGAAGCCTACTTCTCCTATACTTCCTACTAATGAAGCATCTCTCCATAATTTAGATCAGTTATAATCTTTTACTGTCTTCTCCTTGAGAATTGGCCTTTTCAAAATAGTCATGGCTGCTTTTACCATTATAAGAGCTGAGTTGCATGGAGAATAGGCTGAGCAATCCAGGGGACACCATTTGAATGGTAATATGAGTGTCACTCCTGGGGTTGAGCAATATGGTTCTCTCATTGAACACTAAGGACTGCCTCATGTAACCAAGACGTTGGTGGTCAGAGAAGGTATCCCAGAAGTAATGTAAAAGGATCCTTGTGAGAAGTCACAGTTCTGCTTAGATGTCTATCCTATCTCTGTGGTATAATTGGTTGTTTTACTTCTTTGCCTCCTCAACTATGCCATGAGGTTCAAGAAGGTAGAGATTACTCACATTCTATCATCAAGTGGATAGCGAAGCATCTAGCATATTTTAAGACTGTTGAAAAAATAGACTCAAGGACATTTAATGGTATTTAGAATAGAAAGAGAGAGAGAAAACTCTGGGGTGGGTGGGCAAATAGTAGGCATCATATAATTCTTGCCCCATCAAGTCATGTGCTAATGTCAGTATCTATAGATCTATATCTTAGAATTGCTAAAGATGAAAAAGGCCATCAAACCTCAAAGTTTCAAGTCCAGCCACCCCCTCCATGTGCATTCACCACATTTTACATAGCTCTTTCAGATGCTTAGCAACCTGTCATTCTATCTTTTAGCCATCCATCCACTCCAAAGAACCAGAAGTAGAATAATACACCATGAAAATCAATGAGAGGCACTAGTAACACTTGCCTAGTATTAGTTTAGATCTGCCAGATGGGTAGGTATATGGCAAAGGATCATGCATATGAACTTGATTTTCACATAGAAATGCACCCAGGACTGAAGAGACCTTTGCTGGGGAAATCTAGAGACACTCTACTATTGCCCTAAGAAGTGTTATTATACTCTAAGGAAGATGAAGGAGGAAGCAGTAATACACACATATTAGTAAAGTCCAACTTAAGCAAAGGAAAAATTTATACTCAAGCTATACTTTAATTCTTCAGGACCAATTTCACCTACAGCTTTAAGAATATTAAAAGAACAATACACAATGAAATTAGCTGCATATTAGTCAGCTTCAGAAATTAACCCAAACCTTGACCATTCAAATCTCTTCTTTCCCTTGGTCATGTTTTGTTTTGTTTTAAATGGTGAGAATCAAACAATCAGCCCTGAATTATCAGATCACCAATATTTTGTCTATTTTTAATAGCTTCCACTAGGATGTAAATACCACAAGTGCCAGGACTATGCTTATTAATTTTTTCATTCTCTTATTAATTCATGCAAATCTATATTGTTTAGCTTCCATATTCCAAGTATTATAGTAGACTTAAATATCCACCGCAAAATGGGCATAGTTTTCAACCACATAGAATTTATGGCCCAGTAACCCAGTAGAGAATACAGATATTGAACAAATAAATATATAGTTACAAATTTCAAGTGCTACGAAGAAAAATAATGTAGTGTCATGGATAACTACATGATTAGACTTCTATATTCAACAAAATGTCAATTCAAAAAGTAAAGACATGTTCACTAAAATAAATATGGGAAAAAATTAATCATCAGAAGACTGTCAGTTATTGAAAATTCTAGAAAATAATCTTCAGGTCCAAGGAAAGTGATCTCTAATTGAAGTGAGCATCAGAGAAAATGGTAGATGAGTGAGCAATATAAGTATGAGCACTGAGTCTATAAATTAAAAGTAATAATGTCTGTTGTAGTAAACATATAAAAAGAAAAATGACTAAAATTTCAGATAAAAAAGTCATAGAACCATAATTTATAAGTAGGAATGAGCAATATTAATGGGTGTAAAAGTTCTGATATCCTAAGATTTTCAAAGAAGAGAGTAATTGAATAATTACAAACTTTAATAAGTTAACTATTCGTGTTATTTCTAATATTACCACAAGAGTGGAAACAGAGGGTTTAAATTTTATACTAAAAGTGGATGAAGATGTTATTTAAAATGTTCACTAATCCAAAATAATGAAGAGAAAAGATAAAAACAAACTACAAATTATAAAATAGTATGGTAGAAATAAATCCAAATATATTATTAATTATGCTGGGAACAAATGGACTCAATGCTCTAATTAAAAAAAAAAAAAAGATAAACTCAGAACAAAAAGTTCCTTATCCTGTTTATAAGGAATATACCTAAAATAAATGACTATAGAAAATGTTGAAAGCTATTGGATGGAAAAAAATATACCCTTAAGTCCTAATAAAAAAAACGTTGATATAATTATATTAATAACCAACAAAAATAGACAAGGCAAATACAATTAGTAGAATTAAAAAGAATTACTTCAAAATGATTGAAGACTCAATGAGCAGAATGATCTAGCAATTTAAAAATTATATGCATATATTAACAAAGCCTCAAATTATTCAAAGCAAAATTTGACAGAAATACAATGAGAAATTGATAGATCACCTAAGTCAGAAAGTTCAACACTTCCCTCATAGAAAAGCATTTAAAAATATGAGGATATAAAAAAAAATTGAAAAACATAATTAACAAAGTTGACTCATCAGCTGCAGAATGTACATTAATTTCAATCATGCACAGATCATTTATAAATATTTAACACATACCAGGCCATAAAACATGTCTAAACACAAATCCTTCCAGATAATTAAAGAGACTATTTCCCAAACATTTTATAAGACCAGCATTATCCAGATAGCAAAACTAGACCAACACGTTGCAAGACAAGAAAACAACAGAACAATACTTTTCATAAACATACATGTAAATATTTTCAACAAAATTTTTAGCAAATAATATCTAATGTTCATAAAAAAGATAATATATCATGACCAATTTGGAATAATCTCAAGAATGCAAACGTGGTGTAACGTTTAAAGATCCATGTAATTCACCTTATTAACATACTACACACACAAACACGCACAATGACCGCAACAGTGAAACACATAGATCAATAGATATAGGGAAAAAGCATTTGTCAAAACCCAACATCCATTGCTAATAGAAGTTTCCCAGAAAACAAGGAATTGAAGAGATGTACCTAATCTGATAAATGTGGTCTATGAAAAGCTTCCAGCTAACATCATTCTTAATGGTGAAAAGAAAATGAATGTTGTCTCTTAAGATTATGAACAAAGTAAGGATATCCACTCCCACCACTTCTATTTAACACTGTACTGGAGATTCCAGTCAGTCCACTAAGGTAAGAAAAAGATTAAATGACAACATTATTGGAAAAGAAGTAGTAGAATCATCTTTGTTTATAAGAACCAGAATGATTTCTGTAAAGTATCTTCTGGAATCTAAAACAAATAAGCAAATAAATCTAACATGTGAAGTTAGCAATATTGTAGGATATAAGATGAATATACAAAATCAATGGGATTTCTGTGTACTAGCAATCAGTAATTGAAATACTGAAGATACCATTTACCCTAGCATCAAAAATGTTACTTAGAGATAAATCTGAGAAAAGATATACAAGTCCTTTACACTGAAAAATAGATAATGCTGAGAGAAATTAAAGACGCCCTAAGAAGATAGAGATGCCATATTCGTAGATTAGATGACTCGATGTTGTTAACTTATCATTTCTCTCTAAATTGATTTGTAGATTTAATGTAGTATCAATTAAAATCCCAGGAATTTTTTGTAGGTTTATATTTGAACAGACTTATAGTAAAATTTGTGTTGAAATGTAAAGTATCCAGGGGGGCCCCTGGGTGGTGCAGTTGGTGAAGCATCTGACTCTTGGTTTCTGCTCAAGTCATTGTCTCAACTTCATGAGATTGAGCTCCCGCCTCAGGCTCTGAGCTCAGTGAGGAGTCTGCTGGAGTTTCTCTCTCTCTCTCCCTATGCTTGCTCTCTCTCTGTCTCTCTCTTCTCAAATAAAGAAATAAATCTTTTTTTTTTAAAGCAAAGTATCCAGAATAGACAAAGCAACATTGAAAATAAAAGAATAAAATTGGAGGACTTTATAGTACTTTTCATTAAGAACATAAATAAGCATGGGTGGCCCTGTCAGTTAAGCATCTGACTCTTGATCTCAGCTCAGGTCTTGATCTCAATGTTGTGAGTTCAAGCTCCACATTGGGCTTCACTCTAGGTGAAGCTTATATATATATATACACACACACACACATTTATATATATTTATATATATATATATACATTTTGAAAACTGGTATATATTATGTAGTGATGGTATAGTTGAGGAAGAAAACTAGTAAACTTGAAAAAACATACATATCCTGTGACTGAGTCTTTCCATTTCTAAGAATATTCCCTATAAATCTGCATGTTTCTATGCAACAAGCAACAAAATGAAAGAATGTTCAAAACAGCATTTTTCACATTTTCCAAAAACTGGAAAGAGCCCTTTAATAGTAAAATGGATGAATGAATTGTCATATCAATAAACCATAGAATGTTACACAGCAATGAAAATTAATGAACTAGTTCTATGTGCAACAATATGGCTGAAACTTACAATCTTAATAGTGAATGGAAAAGAGCAAGTTATAGAAAATGTATGCAGCATAATTGCATTTATATAGTATTCTAAACAGGCAAAACTCAAGTATTTTGCTTGGTAATGCATACCCAAGAACTAAAACTAAAGAAAAACAAGGAATTGCTTATAATCAGTGTCAAGATAATGATCACCCCAAAGGCCAGGGAATGGTGGGAGGAGCCGCATGTGGGAGTTCTGGAATGTTGATATTATTCTTTCACCTGACTGATGTAATATTTCAAGGAGTGGTGCTTATAGCTGTTTCTGAAACTGAAAACACACTTTTTACACACTTTACTGGATGCACATGTATATTCTGTTTTATAATAGAAGAGTTTACAAAACCAACACCACAAGTCTTTGTAAAACCAAGTGAGAGGTGTTAGGGTTCCTTTCCTGGCCTGGGCCAGACCTTGTGATTTTTTGTATTAGTCTCTTATGAGGTGTCAGATGGCCAGCAGCAAAAGGGTTGGGTTGGGGGATGGCGTAGGCATTGTTAAGCACTACTCCAGCACTACTCATGTGTCGAAAGTTAGCTCTCGGAAAATCTCTGTTCCTACTGCTTGCACTCAACTATACCTGCAGCCTAAAACCTAAGGTCTCGAGACTGTGACTTGCAAGCGTTAAGAGGAAATGTAGTGCTACTTGGAGCTGGAGGTAAAGACTCATAACTTGAGTGTAACCAGTCATGATGGAACACTTCACCTACTCAGTGGAGCCTGCAGATTGTCCCTTCATCTGAGTTGACAGCACTCAGAGCACCGGGTTGGCTCAGCAGTGAAGCAGAGAAAACGGTGTCGAAGTGAAAATAATCTGATACACAAAAATTCTCTAAGTCGTTATAATGGTAGAGAAATGTTATGGTTGGTGCAAAAGTAAGTCATTACCGGAGGCAAATGACTGAACTAAAGAAATTTGATTTCCCCTGGATTTTAACTTCATGGGTGGCTGCCTGCAAGAAAACTCAATATATCTCTAAGACTTCTGCCTCTTTGCCAATTTGACTGAAATCAGCCAATAAAAGCCAAATGATTTCATTCCACAAGAAACTAGGAAAATATTGGAAGGGTCTGTTTTTAATAAAAATTCAGAATTCCTTGAAGACTATGGTTTCTTTATCAAACCTGTTCATGGGATCATAAATATTTCAGTTTCTTGTGTATACAAGGGGGAACCTTTGATCCCCAGCTGAAAGAGGTCAGTGTGAGGTACAGCTTACACAGTAAACATCACCAGATAGTGACCTACAAGAGAACTATGTCTGGTCACTTGAAAAGTGTTAAGTGTCTACAATGGCCAAACTATGGAAAGAGCCAAGCTGTCCATTGACAGATGAATGGACAGAAGATGTGGTATATATGTAATGGAATATTACTCAGCCATCGGGAAGGATGAAATCTTACCATTTACATTGACATGGATGGAACTGGAGGGTATTATGCGGAGCAAAATAAGTCAATCAAAGAAAGACACTTATCACATGATTTCAGTCATGTGGAATGTGCACAGGATCATAGGGGAAGGGAGGGAAAATGTAATGGAAAGAAATCAGAGAGGGAGACAAACAATGAGAGACTCTTAACTGAGGGTTGCTGGAGGGGAGGTGGGTGGGGGATGGGTTAACTGGGTGATGGGCATTAAGGAGGGCACGTGACGTGATGAGCACTGGATGTTATATGCAATGGATGCATTACTGAACTCTGCATCTGTAGCTCATGATGCTCTATATGTTGGCCAATTGCATTTAAAGAAGAAAAGAAAAGTGCTAGTTTCTGTGATTAGAAAAAGTGGTATTAAGGGGAAAAACTAAGAGAAGATTCCAATACCCACCCTGGCTTAAATTTCAGTTCCGGGCTGGCAAAGTCATGGGTTTGTTGGATATAGGGGAAAGGTTACATGGATCATTGGTGTCTCTGTTGGTGTGCTCTGGCTCAATATTCTAAAGACAGAGTCAATAGGCTATTAGGGAAGATCTAGACAGGACTCCCTGAGCTTTCTTCCAGTGGGCAAACAGTCCACAATTACACATTGGAAGTGAAAAGCAGGGAGGACGGCTCAATTAAAGGGTAAACTGCTTGTGGCCATGGACCAGGCCTTTCTTTGATTCCTCTATTTCCCAACCCAACTTCCACTTCCTAATACACTCCCTGTGAATCATCCACTCAACAGTTATCAATTTGCTGACAAATAGTTAACTCGCTTACTGTGGGAGAAAGCAACAGTATGAGATATAAGTACTTTTTTCTTGCAGTCATTTCATCAGTCGATTCTATTTAGATCCGAGGAGATAGCATTTCCATTTCAAACCACAAAAAAAGATGTCTTGCTTACATTAGGATTTACCTTCATCTAGGAAGGTGATCATGAGGAATTATTACCATGACTGCTTCAGTTCCCTGTAAATACTGAATGGTTTTCACATCTTCCTAGAACCACTTGACCCAGGTTTAAAAGAAGCAAGAAGAAAAACAGCCTGTTGGGGGGTAAATGTGTTCTAATACTTTAGGAACATCTTGACTCAATTGAATTAAATACAAAGACCCTTACTGATTTTGCTAACTTCAATCTCAGAAGTAGGATCAGCTTGAGGAGGACCATCGGCTGGTGACTCTGCCTGTTTCTTTGCAATTTCCTGGCTGTGTCCCCTTCTAAATAATGATTATGTCTTTCTGCTGCTTCTCTTATGGAAAAAAAAAATGCCTGTAGTGGCTTCACATCCACATGCCACAGTGTCCTGAGGAAGAATGAAACTGCGCTTATCAAAGACTTCTAAGAGAGTGTCCCAAGATCCATCCTGACTAGGTTGTCTATATTACTTGTTCATCTCCGGGCCAGTGCTTATGGATGGAGGAATGAAGTGGGTTAATAAAACAAGCTGAGAGTGCTCAGCCTTGAAGCCGGGCAGAGTCAGTTTTGCTCACAATTTCCTAAATGAGTGAGAGCAAAAGCCTGAATCAAAATTTAGATGTTTAGGAAAGAGTAACATTATTCTAGGCACACGACAGAGAGAGAGAATAAGAAAGAAAAATAGCAATAGTTCTCTACTTTGGCTGCACATTAGAATCATCTGGGGGCATTTGTAAATCCTCATGTCCAGACCAAAACCCTGGGCCAAATAATTCAGAATCTCTGGAGGGAAGGGAGAGGGCAGTAGTTCTTAAGCCTCCATGGTCGATTCCAACGTGACTCCAATAAGACCATTACATTCCATGGAAAGAGTTTATTACAGGAAGACAGAACTAGTATCTGTCAGCTTCTCTCCTCACGTGGGGATTTTGAAGAGAGATGAGTTGGTTTTATTCCCCAAGCTCTGGCAGCTTAAAGCCACCTGAGCTGACAGTTGTATTTCCCCTTACAAAGGGGCTTACACATAGTGGAATTATACTTTTCTAGCCTCACAATGAACAACACAAAGGTTACAACAGTGGCTAAATCCCACGTGGGAAGCACAGAGAAGGCCATTGTAAGCACTGCTTTTCCAGAGTGAGAGAAAATAGGGGGGGATTACAGATGGGTTTAAAATACCATTTCCTTCCCGCCACCATTAACGGTGTTTGTAGAGTGTGCAACGCTGCATCCCCGGGTCCAGCATGGTCAGCTGTGGCGTGGCTTTGTTTTGTTCCCTTGTTCTCATCACTGTCTGTTCATTCATTCACAACTCATTTTCTCACTCTGTTTGCTGCTCTGGATTCTATGGCTTCCCTCCTGAGAATTTACCAGAGGAATCCGGCTGAGTTACAACAGAGAGAAACCAAAACACTCCTCAGACTCTCCTGTCTTTCTTTCTTCTTCTTTTGGGAAGGGAGGAGTGGTAAGAGGAATAAAAAAAAAAAAAAAAAAAAGAAAAATAGAAAACAGATTTTGCTTGCTTGTTCGACTTCTAAAACTGCTTGAGTTTCTTTTTGGAAAGTCTTACCTTCTCTTTCAATTTTTTTCTTTAAGATTTTATTTATTTATTCATGAGAGACACAGAGAGAGACAGAGAGAGAAGCAGGCTCCCCAATTAGAGCCTGATGCAGGACTCGATCCCAGGACCCTGGAATCATGACCTGAGCCACCCAGGTGCCCCTCTTTCAATTTGGTTTTAAAGAGAGATGACAACAAGCAAAACTTCATGAGAGAAGAAGCAATTTTCCAGAGTCACTCAAACAGTAATTTTTAAAAGCCCATACTAGGACACATTGTCATGAAATTATTAGAGCCCTGGGAAAAGAGAAGACCCTCAAAACTTCCACAGAGGTAAAATATTAAGTCTCAAGCAAAAGAGAGGGAATCATTGTGGCAGTCTGAACAGCAACTTTGATAGCAAAAAGATAGTGTTCTTCCAAATACTGGATTTTTCAAAATTAGTAAATATGAGGTGTATTGTAAGCAGGTATGGGAACAAGAATATAGAAAAAGTCAAATAATTAGAAAGCAGAAAGAACACATTCAGTAGAGCCACCTTAATGGGTAAGGGAACCAGATCCTGGGGCTCCAGAAATCTTCAAAAGTAGTTTAAGGGTCTTTAATCTAGTGTTTCGCCATTAACCAAAATCAGCTGCTTCCTGGTTTTTGCTATATTCTCTCTCCTCCTCTGACTATCCATTTTCCTTTTCACCCCTTCCTTTATACTTGTTGGTTTTTCAATTTCTTTTTCTTATATGAATTGCTGGTCTTTTAAACATGCAGTGGTTCAAAATTTTGAGAGGTGAAACTTGATTTCTTCTGCTTGTCTTTTCATGCCAAGGCACATTATAGGTCGCTGAATAGCCTGCGGATTAATCAGGTTCTGACCCCTAATTATCAGCTGAAGATGGTGGGAGGTTGTAATACATTTAAAAACGTGGCAAATTTGTCTTGTGTGGCCAGGGCTATGAACAGGGCATTTCTATTTTTTGCAGTGGTTCTTTATCAGTATCATCTGGGAGCTTATTAGACATGCAGATTTGGGGGGCTTGACCCGAGATCTACTCATTCGGAAACTGCGAGGGTGGGGCACCTGGGTGGCTCAGTGGCTGTGCATCTGCCTTTGGCTCAGGTCATGATTCCAGGGTCCTGGGATCCAGTCCTGCATCAGGCTCCCCGCAGGGAGCCTGCTACTCCCTCTGCCTATATCTCTGCCTCTCTCTGTGTCTCTCATGAATCAATCAATAAATAAAATATTTTAAAAAAAGAAGAAAAACTCTGAGGGTGAGTGTCAGGCTTTTCTGTGTTTCAGCAAACCCTATGAATGATTCTGGTACATACTAACATTTGAAAACCAGAGCTATAGCATGAATATTTAGTTTACATAATCTCTCTGGATCTAAAATTTTCCAGTGTAAGAGGCAACAGTACTTCTCTTTCATTTTTCTTCTCTGAAAATGTAATGGAATTTTGTATATTATCTTTTCTTAGCTATGAGTTGTGCGTGGATGGAAGGCAGGTGTATGATTAGATGAATGCACATTCTCCAATATGACAATACTAATATACACAAAGCTTCTAGCACATTCTATAAATTCTCTAGGTAGCAATAAAGTTTCTTTGAGTATTTTCAGCCATGGGAAACTCATTGCTTTTGGTTTAATTTGACCAACTCCCCCAGTCATAGAGCCATACTCTTCCCACTAGAGCAATGCAAAATGAATTTAGATTTGACTCTCGCTACTGAGAGTCTAGTATATGTCTTGTTATCTCTTTTGGATCTCCCAATTACTCTGTGTATTAGGCATTTTTACACCCTTACTGTGTGTTAGTCCTTGGAATATTTGTAGAGACTCTTATGTATCTCTTTCCAAGGAAAACAATCCCAGCTCTGTCAGTTGCTTTTTAATATTATATGGTTTTAAAACCTTTCAAAATTCTGGTTGGTTTCCTCCGATGCTCAGTTCCTCATATTTCAATATTTAAATATTACACATGTAAGCAATGGTCTGACACATGTAGCATATTACCTCCTTTATTCTGGATGCAGTATTTCTATTAGAGAAACCTAAAATTAACCTCAATTCCCAGCCATATAACTGTGGTTCATGTAAACTGATGTCATCACAGGTCTCCCCTGACACGATTTTTTTTTAACTGAAGTATATTTTACATCTGTTCCTATTAAATATCATTTTAGTAGTTTTAGTCATCATTCCAATCTGTCATGATTTCTTTGAACTTTGATTCTATCTTCCTTTCTTTTTATTAGCTATTCCACCCATATGTCTATCATCTGCAAAGCTTATAATCATGCTTTTATGTCTTTGTTCAAGTTGTTGATAAAAATGTTGGGTGGAACAGATTTCCTTAATAATGCACATAATACTAATATTTTATATTTGCATGGTGATAAAGCAGTCATAAAACATATTCATATATATGATCTCATTTGATACTATAATCCTGGATGGTAGGAAGGGCAACCTTATTTGCTTTTCCTCTCATTATGGATAAAGAAAGGGTGCTAAGAGAACATGAGTCACACTGCTGCTTGTAGAGAGTTAGTAATATAACTTAAGTGTTTTAAAGAGGCTTTTGTTTAAGGAGTCAGTAGTAACCCAAACTTGAAGGAAAGGCTCAGGGAATCGTGGACAACTAGCAGCCAAAATGAAAGCAAAGATGCTAAACCAGAACTCAGACAACTATGTCTGTGAAATCAAGCTGAACTTACAAACAGTTCTAAGAAACTATGATCTGACTTTGCATCCTTTTGAGGTCCCACAAGAATACTTAAGAGCTTTAAATGCACCAAACTGGAACATATATTTGCAAAACCATTCCTTGCTTCCCTGGATGGTCACCAAGATGCTTGGCAAAGCATCCAAAGAGTGGGGCTGCTGCCCTTTGTGGGGTAAGCAATGAAGAGGTTAGAATTTGGAACTTGACTAAATGAAATGTATCTGTACAAGATATGAGGATTTTGTACAAATAATATGTACTCCCTTTTGTGGGACTTCTTTTTCTACTGTCGGTGATGCCAAAACTGGAAAGCAGTGGAAAAATGGACGGACCAGGCTATGGAGAAGAGGAGGAAACATTGCATACAATATTAGGAAAGACAATGTTTGCAAGAAATTGATCATCACTGGAGAGAAACTATTTTTGCCTCATGTGGACAGCAAGTAGACATTTGGGATGAACAAAGAACAAGTCCTATATATTCAATGACCTGGCGATTCAACAGTATAAATAATGTTAAATTTAACACAATTGAGACATTTTCTTGGAAAGCTGTGCTTCTGACAGGAATATAGTACTAGATGATATGAAGCACACTAGTCCTATAAAAAAGGTCATCTTAGATATGAGAACAAATGCAATTTATTGGAACCCTGTGAAAGCTTTCATTTTTACTGCAGCAAATGAAGATTAGAATGTACGTAGTTTTGATATGCGTGTACTAGACATTCCCCTAATGGTACATATGGATCATGCATCTGTGGTGCTTGATGTGGATTACTTTCCCACTGGGAAAGAGTTTGTGTCTGCTAGTTTTGATAAATCTATTTGAATCTTTTCTGTGGACAAAAGTAGAAGCAGGGAAGTCTATCACACAGAGAGAATATAACATGTTAACTGTGTAAAATGGTTTTCTGACAGCAAATGTATTATGTGTGGGTCTGATGAAATGAACATTTGTCTATGGAAAGCTAATGCTTCTGAAAAATTGGGTGTGCTTACATCATGAGAAAAAAAAAAAAAACAGCCAAAGATTATAACTGGAGGTTGAAGAAGAAATTTCAACATCATCCTCATATAAAACATGTTGTCCATCACCGACATCTACCAAAATATGCCTACAGCCAGATTTAGGAAAGAATCTCATCAATGAAAGGAATTGAATTGTCTCAAACATAGCAACCCTGGAACTGTGTTGATGGTGTCAGAGAAAACGAAAAAGGCATTTATGAAGAATACTTGGTATTCCTACCAATTCTGGTATATAATTATTTGTTACATTTAAAAAAAAGGTTTGTTTATTTATTTAAGAGAGGGAAAGAGAGAGAGAGCAGAGGGAGTATTGGGAGAAAGTTGAGCAGACTCCACATTGAGTAGAGAGCCGATGCAGGGCTTGATCCCACCACCCCAAGATCATGACCTGAGCTGAAATGAAGAGCTGCAAGCTTAATTGGCTGAGCCACCCAGGTGCCCCTTTTGTCACATTTTGATTTGCAAACTCTGCAAGTAAAAGTGCTGGGTTTAGAATAATAACAAATAGTTCAGTTACGTATGTAAAGCACTACCCTGAGAAACTACCTTGAAAGGTGGCCTGGTTGATCAAACTCTCCATTTTATCCTTGATCTTCTTTCTTTTTTTCATTGAATGATACAGTATTTGCAAACTAACATACTTTTTACTGTTAGAAATTGCAGATATACTTTGATCTATTATTGTAGATATACTATACACTTGAATTTACATTTAAGACCAGATGTCTCTTTTGTTACCTTTGATATTACTTTGGTAATTATTACAATGATTCTTTTTATGATTACACATAACATGTGGAACAATTATGTCAGAACTTTTTTCAATTCAATTAATTTTCTGTGTCCTACCTTTATTTGGCTTTTCAAGATTTTAAAGATGATCAGCCTGTGTTTATATAACTTTTATAAATAATAATTATAATTTATGGCCAAGTCAATATAGTAAAACATCCTTTTACTCATAAAAAAGAGAGGTTTTTGTTTATGGTTCTAATTAGTTGTAAATTTGTGTCCCTCTAATTCTATTACCATTAAATCTGTATTCATGTATCTGTAGTTAGTTTCATGAAGCAGGAAGGACTAATTCATTTTTCTGGAAGTAGTAGAGTTAAAACAGGTAAGACAGACTGAAGAAGAAAGGCCAGAAGTGATGTGGGAGGCAAATGGAAGCCAGATAGTGTCTATTTCTCCAGATGCACCATGAGCAAGATGGGCCTGGGGATGGGACATCGGGAAAGCTGATGAGGAATCTGCTTTGAGGTGGGCACAGAAACATGTGGGGGTATCTCCTCCAGTGAAATATAAGATGCCACCTATTCTTATTTTGAAGCCTACTCTGGGGACCTAAGAACGTATTTGATGAGTAATCTTGCTGATTGAAGAAGTCAACAATGTCTATAAGCATACAAGACCAGAATTGGGCAACATTTGCCCTTTGATGGCAGCTCTGACTTATCCCATTCCCACTCCTCTGAGGCATCATTCCCCAAAGAAGCACAATAGTGAGGAGCACCTATGCTTTAGTTACACACAGCATTGCAACCTGCTCTCAGAAAATAGGAAGGGGGGCAAAAAAGGGCCTAGTGTTGAAGCATAATGCCATCTTTACCAGGTTATAATCATGATGATAATCAAGGCACTGGGGAGAGTAGATCTATATTAGGTTAAATACTAGAACATTATGAATATTTGGCTCTTTCAGACCTATGACAATTTCATATGATTCAGCCAATAACTTCTAGTTATATTTTGAAAGGTTTTAAAAAGACCTGGCTGAGGAAATGTATCTGAAGTGTTCACTATCCTTTCTTCCTCTTAAAAGTCTTTTGAAAAAGAAACAGTTGTAGTGGGATTTTATTATTTCAGGTGAACAATGTATTTGTTCACAGACAGGTTACCAGATCTATCAGATCACTAATTAGTGGGAAAATATCCAACTAAATCCAAACAAACAAGTATATATTGAAGATTTTCTATGTGCTGGCATTAAAGCAGGTACTAGAGATAAAGAGGTAAGATAAAATGCCTAATTTCAGGAGTTCATAACCAAATTGAGGCATCAGACAAAATAAATTATAGTAAAATTTTTTCAAGATAAAAATATAGAAATATATATATATATATATATATATTTTTTTTTTTTTTCTGAGAGAACACTTATTTTGAGCCAGTAAGGGTAATGGAGAAAAGATGACAGAAGATCTGAGTTTTCTAGGATGAGCACGAGTTAGCCAGGTAGACATGAGATATAAAAGGCATTCTGGGCCAGCAGAGTAATTGTACTATGACCACAGGTATGGGGATGAGGGGAGTGTTGGAAGATGATGGAAAATTAGACAGAGACACACAATTTGGAAATGTTTTCTTTTAATGATGATATCATCCTACTTGTAATGTTAATTAACCATGTCCTAATGAAAATCTTAAATATCTTTAATTTTTTTAAGAGAAAACATTGACACTTCAATTATTTCCTTTTGACTTTTTTTTTTTTTTTTGCATTTAATTTCTCTGTGTTTTAGAGTTAAGAAACTAAGATGTTAAGGGGAAAAAAGGAAAGTTGTGCCTTGATTGAGTTACCTAACTTTATTTGCATAGCTATGTACATTTTAAAATAGAGTACAATATCAAAACAATAATATCCGTGCCATGTTATGCAGAGGTATGATTACACAATTTAAAGCTCAATTTTATTGTGCATACATGAAGACTGGTTTTTGATTGCTCAGTTTTTTTTCCCCCCAAACTCATAACAATTTCATTCTTCATCTTAAAGTTCTAAGGTTCAACTATATTTGAATTATCCATAAAAGAAATCATAAGTATTTTCTCTGTATGAAAATTTCCCCCATACTTCATAACCTGAAAATGACTAAAGCAATTTGTGCACTGAAAATGGGGGGAGGACTTCTTTGTTCTCAGACAAGGGCAAGGGAGTTTGAGAATCAAAGGATAATTTCTTGAAAGAAAAGGTTGAACAGGTCAAAACAGAAGGTGATACTGGATGTTGTTTTGAAATACTAACAATAGCATCCCTTCCTACTTGCCTCTGGTTACATGGTCTGAAATAAAACTGTCAGAGGCTAGCATCCCAGGGTCTCTCTGCAGACCCTCTTTAAGAGCCATAAAGACCCAGTGTTCTCCATCGACTTGCTTCTACTTTAGAGTGAGAGAAACATACACGATGAAAGGAAGGTTAAAATCTAAGGCAGACAACAAGGAAGCAGCTGAAAGGGCTTGTTCACCCTGCAGTGTAATGAAAGATGTTGGTTCTGAGGTGGAAGTTGTACTTTATTGGAGACTTCTGGTTGCCTAGAAGTTTGCAATCAAAGAGGAGCCGGAGTCTGATGTGCTGGCGAGGAAGTGGTGGTACCCGTGTTGCATCACTCCCCTGTGGTACAAGGGCTGTACCAGGCATATGTATTGAATTGGGAACCTCTGGGAAGTCCCCCAACAGAAGGCTTCCAGTTGGGTTCCGCCAAAGCAGTCAACTCCAAAGGGACGTAGCATTCCTACTCTAGAGACGGTGTGACTGAGACTCATGGCCTTTTCCTGCCACTTCTGTTGTGTCCTTTGCCAGACAGCACCTGGCCAGCCATGTCAGTGTACACAGAAGGTTTTGCCACACTTTGAGGCAACCTCAAAGCCTAAACTGTCTATGAAGTGGATTTGGTTAAGGGTCTACAGCTCTCCTAATCATAATATATGAAACGGTCTCATCTGGAAAAGGAGCCTGCGTTTAAATGGGACCTCACCTAGGTATTCATAACTGTGTAGGTGTTGAAAACCACTAACACATCCCAAAAGAAGAATGTGTGGTAAGGAAATACAGTATTAGGAAGATATAGACGCACTCCACATTAGATTTTATGCACTGAAACAGTCATAGACTCAAATCAGGTGATAAAGGGTATCATATAGCAAAGCTGAAAATAAGGACAGAAGAAAACCTGATGAAGAATCGGAGCTCATACAGTTGCTGGTTCAAGGCTTGGCATCACTTAGAATTGCTGTAGGTTCGGCATACATACAGGATCTGAGGAAATGAAATGGTACTTGAAGAAAGGAGCTTATCTTTTTATAAATTTGATGATTTATTGCTAGTAAGCTGACTGAACTGGGTTATAGTGGAGCAGCTTTCCTTAAAGTGAGAAATTTCTCTATCTCATCACCCTTTGCTTGCATGTTGACTTGAGACACTATAGGAAGAAAGCTAACATTTGTAGATGAGGTCATGGTATTGAGAAAAACTGAATAGTGACTCGATGTCCGTCAGGATCCTCTATGCAAGAATAAGAATAGTCAAACACCAAAGGGACACCAAAATATACCCTTTACCTAGATTCCCCTTTTGTTAACATTTTGCTGAATTTGGTTTATCTCTGAAAGTATGTTGAGTAGAAGAAAATTCAGATGTTACTGGATGCTTCAATGACTTTCCTGAAAATCTAAAAGAGCTGCTGCTCTACCCATTTCCATTTCTTGACTTCCTTACTTTATTCTCAAACCTGGGGAAGTCTTAACTCTCTTTGCTGCACTGGTAGGTTCTTTCCTCTGTGACCATCTAATGGAAACCACTCTCCCAGAAGCCCTCAGCATCCCACCTTTATCCAAGGTTATTTCCTAAGTTTGTCTCCCTCTTTTTCTTCTTCTTTTTTTTTTTTTAAGATTCTATATATTTATTCATGAGAGACACAGAGAGAGAGGTAGAGACATAGGCAGAGGGGGAAACAGGCTTCCTGTGGCAAGCCTGAGTGGGACTTGATCCCAGGACTCCAGGATCATGACCTGAGCCAAAGGCAGCTGCTCAACCACTGAGTTATCCAGGTGCCCCTTGTCTTCCTCTTTACAAGCCCAAGGCATCATTATTGAGATCTCTGCAATCTGAGTCCTGCTTCCACATTTTCTCCTTCTTTAGAGCCTTATTCTCTCCCTCATGTCTCCATATGCTTGCTCAGTTTTCACCCCCAGCCCCCACAAATCTCTCTCTACCGGCTGCCCCTCCCATCTGGAAGCAGTCCTCCCCCAGATATATTAGTATTAAAGAATATCCTCATTCAGTCCACACTTCTGTACTGCCTCATGCTCTCTCCCACTGGAAGCTGCACATTTGCATTTTATCACATCCACCCCAGCCCTGATGGGGTCACCGTTCAATCCTCAATATTTTTAGAGAAAGGGAGGATTTTGTTACAGTTCTCAATCTGATATTCATGGCTTTTCAGCTGAAAATTTGGCTTTCTGTTTTCAAGGAAAAGAAGTATTGCTCAAGATTCTAGAAGTCTATAGCCTCCTCTTTCCTTCTCTGTGTTGAAATCTTAGGTGGAGTGTGAATTTTGATGAACATGGATGAAAGGAAGTAGTTGCACCAAGAGGAAATCAGATGCAGTTTTGGCTAGACTGTAACAAATGCTACTAGCATCTTCACCACTTAAAATTCTTGGGGGACAATTGTTGGTCTCAGAGTATAAATGAATTTCTTTGACAGGATCCTTTCAAGGGGTTACTTTTTCCTTTCATCATAAATACTTAAATGATACACTGAGAATATGGAGTGTCGTGATATGCCAGTTGAGTTGTCTGTTCATATCCTTGGAGAGCTGTTTAAATTTAGGAACTGCTGGCCATCGGTTTGCTTGCCTATGAAATGGGGACATTAGATTTGATTATTTCATAGGTCTAATTCATTCATAAATATATGCATAACCCTTCTGAGGCATGTTGGAGGGTAGGAGTTAGGAACTTTTTCCTTGGAAACTGTCAAAATGAGACTAGCAGTACTTAACCCTCCTTGTTTCTACCTGGGATTGTCCCACTGTAACAGAGAAGGCAAGTTATTATATAACACCCAAAATGACTACAGGTGCATCTGCCTTCTAAAGGAAATGGGATAAAATAATTTCTGCGTGCTGTTCCTTTCCTCTCAGGGAGAGTGGTAGAGATGATAGAAAGAAAGGAAATAAAGTTTCTTCCAGCTCATTGTGTTCTTTTGGTGGAAGTCCAAGTCTGTTGCTTGTCACTGTCCCCTAGTGAATTCTTTGGGCATGCGATAGCAGGATCTGAGCTGGATAGGCTTCTGTCCATAATAAAGTGAATGAAGGTGTCCTCTCTGGGAGGCTATAGGAAAAATCCCCAGAAAATAGTGAAGCACAGAATTCCTAGACAGCTAGGCAGTAGACCGAAGTGAACACCTGTCACATCAACACTTTAGAAAGTCTGCTCCATGCAAATGCCTTAAGTGAAGAAGGTTTGAGTAAAAAGAAAAAACCAGCTAGAGAAAGTGAGACCTGAACAAGATCGTAGTTCACTGGAAGATAGGACTCAAAACTACAGGGAATTATTTGCAAACATTTTTGACATGAGTTTTGGAAATTTGGGATAATGAGATCAAGACACATAAAGAACATGTCCTATTTACCTAATTGTCTCTAGTTTCTAAAGAAAATTACTGCCCATGGGGCACACCTTTCCCATACCTTGTGTTCTTGTGCCTCAAAGTTGTAGGAAGCCCCACATATGTGAACAAGTTTGCCTTTTAAATGAGGCATAATCAGCTGCAAGGGCTTCATGCTCCAGTTTGTAAGCTATGAGGACTAATTGGATATAATCCATTTAATACAGCATATTACAAAGGAAGACATTTAAATGTCATAACTTTTATCTACAATGTAGACTTAATCCCATTTTACCATATTACTTTTTCCCAGCTATAGTGCTGGACTCACTATAAATGTTCTTTTTTGTTTGTTTGTTTGTTTTTGTTTTGTTTTGTTTTGTTTTTCACTATAAATGTTCTAATTTATCAACACACCCTCAAACATTTTTCATTCCTTTAGAAACATGGGAGTTGTTGCAGGTGATAATCAATACCAGACAGGTATTGAATTACTTGGTATCATTAACTTTTGAAAAACATTAAATTTTATTGAAATATTCACAGTGCTTTAGTAGAGTACCTAGTATATAGTAATTGTGCAATAAGTATTAGGTATTGCCAATATTATTATTTTTGCAGTTATTATTGGACAACCAAGTATGATCCTTTTTACAACTATCATCTCACTAAAACTAAACAGTACTATAAGGTGAATATCATTATTCTAGTTTCATAGAAAAGAAGACTGAGGTTCAAATAACCTAAGTATTACTTACTTTCCTATATTTTAATAAATAGAAAATGGCAAAGTGACTATTCAAACCCAAAGCACATGTTCCTTCCATGATATACAGTTTTCAAAATTCAGGCTGCCTTCATTGGAGATGAAGTGATTATAGGTGGAATACAGAAAAACATTAAAAATATTTAATAGGCTTAGTCAATTTTAATATACATAAGAAAATATTTATGACCAAGTAGTTAGAATTTGAGGCTATAGCAGTGAGTACAAAAGCATTCTTAAGATATTGTCATTCTAAAAATGCACATTACACTTAAAAATATGTATTCATACAATTCTAGAAAAAGTCACAAAAGAGGAATTTACTGGCTGAAATGTATGTATGTACGTATGTATGTATGTATTTATTTGAGTGGCTGAAATTTCACTAACATTGCCGTGAATCACACTCCCTGGACTTCTCTCTTCAGGAAATAACTGATGGCTTGGGGACTAGAAAAATCTACCCACACACATACACAGAGCATCTTATCTTAAAATATCACTAAAAATTTTGTCTACTAAATTGTTACTGTAAAGGAAATATCCTTCTAAAAGTAAAGCTTCTTATATGCTTTAACATCACCTTTCCCTCTTTCCCCCACTAGCTATTTCCTTACACTCTTCTCTAAGCCACTGTGTCACTGGGATGACTCCAAACTGGTGAGAAAGGTGGTTGTCTGAGAACCTGAGGGGCTTGGTCCACTTTGAAATGTTAAATTTTATTTAGGCCATCTCTCTCTAGGAGGTACGTCCTGCCACAGCAGCATGGGTAAATGCCTGCCCTGCCCTTGTTTCCCTGTCTGTAGCAGGCACCCAGAGATCTCCCAGCTCCTGATACTCATGCCTCCCCTTCGGTGTAGGCTGGACCTGGTGATTTGTATCTACTGGATAAAATCTGTCAAAAGTGATAGGATGTCACTTCCACGGAATTAAATTACGAAAGACTGCGACTTCCATCTTGATGGACTCTCTCCCCTTTGACTTCTCCATTTGTACTTTGATGAAGCAAGCTGCCATGTTGGAGAGGCCCACCTGGTAAGCGATTGAGGGCAGCCTCTAGCCAAAAGCCTTCAAGGAACTGAGGCTGTCAGTCCAAAACTGAATGGTGTCCTGCCAGTAATCATAAGAGTGATCTTGGGGTGGATTCTTCTCCAGTTGAGACTTGGATTCAGTAGACACAGCCTGTACCTGGACTGCAGCCCACTGGAGGCCCTGAAGGGAAAGACCTAGCTGAACTGTGCCTAGAGTCCTGACCTACAGAAACTGAGAAAATAAATGTAGTTGTTTCAAGCTACTGGGCTTGAGAGTAGCAATAGATAACTAATATACTGCCGTACTAAATTAGATTTTAAAAAGGTCACATTGTGGACCTTCTCTGTACCCATGGCTGTATTTTACTCACTTAGGGAGAATTTGTCATCAGATACATTTTACTGACCTTTAACTTCCTACGAGATATTCCTCACTTCTAATCCCACCCACCTCACCTCCATTTATTTCTGGTAGATACCCAGGATGTTTTTTCTCTCACATTTCCTTGTGAATAAATCCTACCAGCTACAGTGAGGTTTCTGTCTTTCCTCCCTATCAGTCCGTAGCCATCTGCTGCTGAGCCCTCTGTTACCTAGAAGGCTGGGGAAGAATTTGTCAGCGCTGCCTCCAGTAGGGAACAATTCAGCTGTCCCACTCCAGGAATTTCTACCCTCTCTGGGCACTGACCTGTAGGTCCTAGAACCTTCCAGTATGTCAGGGCAATATGGGAAAGGCTCTAGAGTCCTTGATAAGTTGAAACTGTTCCAATTCCTGGGCCGAAGAGGGATGAGAGCTTATTTTCTTCTTGCTTCTCCTTTAAGCTTGCCTTCTTTTATTATATGAATATTTAAAGCTATAAGTACTCTTTTAAACCCAGCCTTAAAGACATATCACAGATTTTGAGGAGATTTTTTCTTCTCTTTTTACCTTCAGTCTCTTTTATCTTTGTGATTCAGTTTGGATAGTTTCGACTGCTATGTCTTCAAGTTCACTGTTAGTTTTTCGTCTGTCTTGTCTAATTTCAGTGAATTTTTAATTTCAGCTATGGTGTTGTTTTAGCTTTGGGAAATTATTGTTTTTCACATACCTTCTATTTTTCTCCTCATTACACTCATGTTTCCTTTCAAAGCCTTGAACATATTTATAATAGCTTTTAAAGTCGTTGGCTACAAATTCCAACACTTCTGATTTTTTCTGACTCTATCTCCACTGACTGATTTCCCTCTGATTATAGGTCCATTTTCTTGCTTCTTTCATCCTAGTAATTTTTGAACGGCTACTACATAATATGGAAATCAAATTGCAGAGTTTCTGGATTCTGTTGGCTTCTTTTAAAGAGTATTGATATTTGTTTAAGCAGGCAGTTAAAATGACTTGCAAATCAACGTGTTCATTTTAAAGCTTGCTCTAAGCTTACATCTTGGTTTTTAGCCTCGACCTAGACAGAGTCGCTCTAAGGTTTATCTGCCTCTACTATGAAAGCAGGACATTGTGCTTTCAGACCTCCTATGTGTACGTTAGGATCTCTATGGAATGCTCCAACGACAACTCTCTGCCGGAAATCAAATGCGTCCAAAGCCTGTGTGATCTTTGGCAATTGTTTAGATTACAACTCTTTACTAGCTGTTCTTTTTTCTGGTGGTTATTCTTTGCCTAGTCTAATGAAGACCTATCTATGCAGGTTTAGCTTATATTCAACCAATGCCTCAAGGAATCCCTGTGCAGTTTCTGGCTAGCACCCTCCTCTCTGGTTCTCTCTCCTGCAAAGTCCAACCACCTCAGTCCCCTCAACTCTGATTACTTCAACTCTGCAAAATCACTGTGATCTCCTTGGATTTCTGTTTTCTGTGCTTGGCTTGGCTGTCATACGGCACCCATCATTTGTTTACCTTTTCTCAAGTGTTAAAACCTAGTCTATTGTATAATGTTTGAATATAGTTGGGTTTTTTTTGTACAGTTTTATATTTTATACAATTTTTTTTAGTTGTTTTCGCAGGAGGGTAAGATTAAGGAACCACGCTGGTTCCTTAAACAGAGCTTTTCTGTGTCCTAATATCTTAGAAGAAATGAACAACAACTGCTTTGACAGTTTTCATTTCTCTTCTCCTTCGAATAAGACGTAAGTTCATTGGGATTTAGCTGGAAGACAACTCCAGATAACAGGCACAATGTTATATTCAGAATTACTTCTTTGACAACAATGCTTTACTATTAGCTCAAGCATTTTGTCTATTTTTTCCTTCCTTTAAGATGGGCCTCCACTCAGAAGTCTTTGGTATTCATGCAAATAGACACTCATCAGGCCAGGGCCACAGACTGCCAGATTAGCCCAAATATGCCTGCATCTAAGCATGGGGTATAGCTCAGGTTTAGGAGTTCCAGCCCCACTCCTGAATCTTTATCGACTTATAAGACTCTCTTTGTTTTGATCAGATGTATAAAACACTCTGGCTCCTCCTTCCTCCCTTTACATATTTGAGATAGGCAAAAGAACTTGTTTTCAATTCTTTTCTTTAGAAATTTGCCTGTAACATATGGCCAGTTTTGGTATTCACCTCCTATGTGTATGTTAGGGAAAATAGCCTTCCTATAGGAATGGTTCTGAAGAGTAACATGAGCAGTTGTCAAAGATGTATATGGGAAGTCTTTATTTTTCTAATATCAAATAAAATCTGACACCAAATCCGTCTATTTCCTAAGGCCAATGAGAAATTTATTTTCTGTCATTAATTCAGATTCTTCCCTTCAGGGTATGAAATGATTCTAAGGGTCTTACTTAGAGTGTAACTTTGGAGATAGTTCTGGTTTGGGAAACACATATATTGTTTTTAATTTTCTAAACCTGGACATGGTACCTGAAGGGAAGTGGCCCTGTGGTTTTTGCATCACACTTGGACAGAGGATCTCTGTTGCGCCTGAAAGCTGCATTCATGTGGTTTAACTTCTGGAAGAGTGACATACAAGCAGTCCACTTCCAAGATTTTCCATCTTCCCTTGGCTCTGTCAAGGAGTAGTTCAATCACTCCTGTTTTTTTCAGGGCCCTTCTCCTCTCTGGGTCTAGAAGCATGTCTTCTGTCTCTATTCTGTCTTTTTCTTCACCAAGAACTTGCCTTGCTCCCCAAAGGCAATGCATTATTTCACATCTTCCTCAGAAACAGGTATTGAAGTGGTGGTGGCAGTCCCCCTACTGCCATTAGTCCTGAGGTAAGAGGGCAGTAACATCTATTTCCTAAAAAGAAAATCGAGAATTACGAAAAGATACACACACACACACACACACACACACACACATAGACATTCACACACACATTCACATTTGCTGAACGTCTCAGTAATTTACTACATTCTTTTTTGGTCTAAATTCAGTTAGCTTCTGGTGGTCTCATACATGGTTACTGTGCTATATTTTCTAAATAACTTTATGTATAATATCTAATATCTATTGTTTTGGAATCCATATTTGAATTTTTATAATATGTACGTTTATAGCTTCTTGAGAAAATGAATTCCATTTTCTCTCTCTTTTTTTTTAATTCCATTTTCTCAATGGGGATAGAGCTTAAAGGGGAAAGACAGACAGGGTAATTTTGTAAGAAATTGAAATGTATCCCTCTGATGATTTTGGCAAAAGAGCCAAAAGATCTCCTAATATGGCAAGTATTTTATTTCAGCAAATGTGAATTTGCAACTGCTGTGGATACAATATATAACACACTGTTTTCAGTATTAGAGACAGATTCAAAGATGGTCTCTACTTTTCAGGTGCTTGTGTTCCGACAGACCAGCATACTGCATAATGCTTGTCTCCTAGGCTTCAATTTTCATTCTTTCTCCTACTTCTCTTTCTCTGTCCCTGTCTCTCTTTCCCTCCTCTTCTGTCTATACTCTGTCCCTCCCTACTTGGGTCATCTCCTGATATCTCTGCTTCATTCTTCCTGTATGTCAAATTTTCTCTTTGTCTCATCTTAATCAGAGGGATTTTTTCCTCCTTATGACTTGCCCATAACTAGCATGATGGCCACCTAACCCTTTACTTAAAAAAAAAAAAAATCGGGCTACTTTTCACTTTTTTTTTAAAGATTTTATTTATTTATTCATGATAGACACACACAGAGAGAGAAAGGCAGAGACACAGGCAGAGAGAGAGAAGCAGGCTCCATGCAGGGAGCCCGATGTGGGACTCGATCCCAGGACTCCAGGATCACGCCCTGAGTCAAAGGCAGGCCCTGAACCACTGAGCCACCCAGGGATTCCCTACTTTTCACTTTAATTCTCATTCCTAACTGCTTCCATCATTCAGATTTATAAAGTGTAACTCACTTCAGAGTACATGAACTCACGTGTTCTTCACAATGGTGTTCTGCAGCAGGCAAGACAGCTGTTATTATTTACATGGTATAGTTACATGTATTAAGGCACAAAAAGATAATGTTACAACCATAATTTAGTAGGAGAAATTGAAGAATAGAATGAAGACCTTCCAACTTTGTTCTCTGCAATGTACCACAAAGTCCTTCAAGTGTCTTATGCTCATAGTGTAGCCCTTGACCACATGCAAGGTTACGTTGTTTGGTGCCACTCAGATTGTTTAAAACACTCACCATCTTGAAGTGGGGGGGACTATGTCTTACCTCTCCTTTGCCAGGGGAGCACATTCTGAAGACTTTTAATTTTTTTGTTTTGTTTTGTTTTTTTATTTATGATAGTCACAGAGAGAGAGAGAGAGGCAGAGACACAGGCAGAGGGAGAAGCAGGCTCCATGCACCGGGAGCCCGACGTGGGATTCGATCCCGGGTCTCTAGGATCGCGCCCTGGGCCAAAGGCAGGCGCCAAACCGCTGCGCCACCCAGGGATCCCAACATTCTGAAGACTTATTAGCTGTTTGATAAACAGTTGAGGATATGATCCTAAATATACCCTGGCAAAAAGTAGTGTACTGGGGTTGGGCAAAGCAGGGAGAGCTGAGTGGGAAGGTGGCACAATGAAGGGAGATGTTTTCTTGAAGATCTTGTCCATTGGGTTTGCATATTTTGTACACCTCTATACTGATGAAATGTGATGGATGTTGGAAATGGTAAGCCAGTATTGAATCCCTCTTTTACTTGCATGGAATTTTAGGTTGTCAGCTTCATTCAATGAAGATGGAAGTGGAGTTTCAACTGTGGGAGGGAAAATTACCATTTCCCCCCTGAAAAAGATTGATTTGACCTTTAACACTGATGTTAAAAAAAAACACGGAGTTTCCTCCCCATCATACATAGATGCCCTGTGATTCTGGGAAGGTTATCACTTTTTCTTCAGTGACACTCCCTTGCCACTCTGCTTTATTTATGTTGCTCTTGGTGGTGTGCTACAGGGAATTTGGCTTAAAGGGAATGCTGTGCCTCATTATGTAGATCATGTAGCCATAGGCTTTATGCCTACGAGATGGTTCTTAGTTTGTCTATGCTGCTTTTTCACTTCAGAAGGAGTTCATGTATCACAGTCTCCTTGTGCAGCTTCATGACATTAACACCTGCCTTCTTGCTGCAAAGAGATGTATTGAAGATTTATGTTTATAAGAAGGATTGAACTCCTTTGAGCTAGTTGGCACCAATGGAAATGTTATTATGTCCAACTTATGCATGGAGTAAGGAGCGCAGATTGATTGTCTGATTTGTTTAGGGCTGTACATTTAACAAATACAGTTATCGAAACAAGGGATGAGTGTGTAGAAACTGTCTCCCAAGCAAACAGCAGTTTTTCATTGTTCAAGATAAGTCCAAAAAAAAAAAAAAAAGAGAAGAAAAGAAAAGAAAAAGGCTGTGTTGTGGGGAGAGTTTCCAGTTTTGTTTGGTTGGTTTAAGATTAGCAGCACCCCTGGAACATTCTCCTTTCTGTCTGTCATTGCACATAATTTTACTTTCTTTTTTAAAAAAAATTTTTTAAAGGTTTTATTTATTTATTCATGAGAGACACAGAGCGAAGACAGAGACATAGGCAGAGGGAGAAGCAGGCTCCATGCAGGGAGCCCGATGTGAGACTCGATCCCGGGACTCTAGGATCACACCGTGGGCCAACGCAGGCACTGAACCGCTGAGCTACCCAGGGATCCCCTAATTTTACTTTACATAAAGTCCTATTCCAAACTCACCTTCCAAACTTCCCAGATGAATCTCACCTCTTCAGGTGCTAAAGAGAGAATGTCCTGGAAGAAAGAACAAGGGTGCAGAGACCCACTGTAGCCACAGTAATGACAAACTAGGAGTCCTTCTTCATCAGCAGGATAGGGATAATACAAAGTTAGTTCTTTACTTGAAAGAGCTGTAGCTAATCAGATAAGGCAAGAGAAGTATTTGTAAATTAGAAAAGACTATATAATTCTTTTTTTTTATTATCCTTCCTTTGCATTATAGATTCTGCTTGGCTTCATTATAATACTCTGTACTTTATTAATGTGTCTATTTAAAAATTACTTTCTAAGTCTTCCCAACCCCTTTTTGTGACTTACAAATTCCCCAAGAACAGAACTGTCTCTTCTGTTTCTTTAATAGCCAGTGTCTCCTGCTTTCACATTGGTGCATTGTCAACTGATATCATTTTGAACATAAAGTTCCCTGAGAAGCAAGTGATGGAAAATAACTTTGGGTCACCCACAGACTATGACACCAGCAATCTAGACCGTGTGCTACCATCAGAAGAATGAGAGAAGGAACTGGACACTGAAGTTGTGAACGACAGCAGCCTGGACATGAAGCACAGAGCAAACAGCTATTAGCATTAGCAACAGACCTTAGAGGGCAAAAGGTAGAGAAGTAAAAAAAAAAAAAAAAATTACTGCCTATGGATAAAAGCAGTGTTTGCTTATTAAGTCAAAGTCAAAGCATGCAAACTTTGGGGCGGCTAAGCAAGTGGAGAGCTGAGCCCCCATTGCGAGCCCCCATCTCTCTTCTCAATGAGGTTCATCTTTCTCTGGGGCACCTCACCAGAAATCCATTGCCACTGGCTCTTCCCTAAGGGCTCTGCTCTCTCCCTTAAAATCTCAGGTTGAAATGCAGACAGATTCCCTTCAGTACAGTTAAAAACAGTAGGAAATGTCAACAAGTTTCCTAAAAGCAACAAAAGGCAAATGAAAAGAGATGCAAGACATCTCAAACCAGTGCATTTTACAAGGCATAGGTTCACATGCCCCTTTTTTTAAGGTTCGCAACTCGGTCCAGTTCTGAACAGATGTCTTTACTTTTTCCACCAAGAGTTGCTACAACTTTAAAGGCATCTTGCCTGTTTTCCTGCTCTTAGAATACCTGGCTCACTGAATATGGAGTTGCCATCATACCTCCCTCTTTGTCTCTGCTACTTGGTTACAAACTATGGGATAAAGACTAATGGAGAACCTTCTGCCTCTCCACTTACCCCCCTCCCAGGACCCTATTACTAAGTTTTTCATTTTATGAGAGCAAACTTCTCCTGTGGTCATTACCATAGCTTGTGCCTGAGATTCCACACATTTTACAAATAAGAAGTGCCTGGCTCTTTTGCATAAGGGCACCTCATCTTTTGCAATAAAACTTACATCCATACCACATGAATTATGCACATGAAAAATAAGAGCTACTATCTTCACACTGGAGAAAACTGATTTTTGGCTTCTGAAGATTCCTACAATAATTTTTAGGAAAATTCATGGATTTGAGAGTTTGGGTGTCATGTTTTCAATTTCAATTCTTACAGCCCACAATAAGGTAACTACTAGTTATTGCTTGATGGTTACTTTTGCTGAGACCTGCGGCCATTGATGGCATAGTAAATGAGTAATCATTTGCTTTCTTCCTGTAGTCTATCAGAAGTTTTTATGTATAAAAAAGTGAGTTCCTAATTGAAACTGTGATATATCTAAAGACTGAAAAAAAAAAAAAACTGAGTCAAAAGAAGGCTTATGGAAAAACCTGGGATAGTAGTCTCTCAATGACTAGTACTTTCAAAATTATAATAATATCACAACCATGATATATAAGATTTCCCCAATTTTACCTGGACTCATGTAGATGTGCATGCATGTACTTTGTGTGTGTTTAAGTACTGTACACTTTTGCCATCTACGACAACTTGTGTCCATACCAACACAGCCAAGTTGTTGAGCTATACCACAAGGATCTCTTGTATTATCCTTTTGTAATCACACCAATCTCCCTCCTATACCCCCTCTTGCCTCTAAACCCTGGTAACCATTGATCTGTTCTCCATTTCTAAAATTTTGTTTCAAAAATGTTATAAAATGGCATCATAAAATCTGTATCTTTTTGAGATGGGTTTTTTCCACTGGGCATAATTTCCTAGAGATCCTATCTAACCTGTTGCTTTAAATAATTCATTCCTTTTTATCAATGAGTAGCATTCTATGATATATATATATATATATATATATATATATATATATATATATATCTCCCACAGATTGTTTAAACATTCACTTGTTGGAGAATATATGGGCTGGTTCCAGTTATTGGCTATTTGAAATAAAGCTGTTATGAGTATTTCTTTTTGTGTGATTCTTTTTGCATGAAAAGAAACTTTTCATTTATCTGGGATAGATGCCCAACAGTACAATTTCTGGGTCATATGGTAATTTCACATTTAGCTTTGTAAGAAACTGTCAGACTATTTTCCAGAGTATCATTTTAAATTCCCATAGTAAAGTGGAATGATTCAGTTTGTCGAAGAGCCTCACCACCATTTGGAGTTGTCAGTACTTTTTAGCATAACCACCCTGAGAGGTGTGTAGCAGTATCTCATTGTGGCTTTGTGTTTCTATGATGGCGAATCATATAGAATACTTTTTCATGTGTTTATTTGCCATCTGTATACCCGCTTCAGAGAAATGTCTGTTCTTGTCTTTTGCCCATTTCTAGTTGGTTCGTATAATTTCTATTTATTTGTTTACATTGTTCAATATTGAGAGTTGTTTATGTATTTTAGATAGAAGTTGTATTCAGATATGTATTTTGTGAATATTTTCTCTACAACTTGAAGAAAAACAAGTCTACAACTTGTCTTTTCATTCTTGTCACATGGGCTTCCACAGAGCATGTTTTAAATTTTGATGAAGTCCTATTTATAAATTTTCTCTTTTATGGATCCTGTTTTTGTGTCAAGTATAACAACCTTTGATTAGCTCTATATTACAAAGAATTTTATCCTATTTTTTTCTTAAATTTGTGTTTTATATTTTACATATAAGTCACTGTTTCATTTTAATTCATTATTGTACTAAGATTTTGGTAGAAGTTCTTTTTCTTTTCTTTCTTTCTTTCTCTTTCTTTCTTTCTTTCTTTCTTTCTTTCTTTCTTTCTTTCTTTCTTTCTTTTTTTTCCTATGGATATTCCATTGCTTTAACACCTTTAATTGAAAAAGCTATCCTTCTTCCACTGAATTATTTTCACCTTAAAAAATGATTTGAGGGGCAGCCCAGGTGGCTCAGAGGTTTGGTGCTGCCTTCAGCCCAGGGCCTGATCCTGGAGACCTGGAATTGAGTCCCACATCGGGCTCCCTGCATGGAGCCTGCTTCTCTCTCTGTCTTTGCCTGCTCCCCCACCCCCCGTGTCTCTCATGAATAAATAAATAAAAAATATTTTTAAAAAAATGATTTGAGCATATTTCTATGGACCTATTTCTGGGCTTGTGTGTTCGCTTGACCTACATGTCTATTTCTCCACCTATATCATACTGTCTTGAATACTGTAGCTATACAGTAAGACTTAAATTGGGTAAGGTGATTTCTATTCCTAATTTTTCTTTTACAAGCTTGTTTTAGCTATATCCTATGACTTGTACCTTAAAGCAAGATTGTTTATGTCTATAAAAATAGCTTGTTGGGATTTTGAAAGGAATTACATTTAATTTATAACTCAATTTGTGGAGAATTAACATTTTCACCAAGTAGAGACTCCTGATCCACGAACAAGGCATATCTCTCCATTTATTTAAGTCTCCTTTGTTCCTCCCATCAACATTTCATAAATTTTAACACACAAATCCTTTGCATATTTTGTTAAGTGTATCCCTAAGTATTTAATTTTCTTCAGACCAGTTATAATTGGTATTATGTTTCTATTTAGTTCCTAATGTGTTGAACTTATATCTATGACCTTGCTAAACTCATTGTTAGTTCTAATAGTTTTTGTAAACTCTGGGATTTTCTACATAGATAGTCATATCATCTGCAAATAGAGATAGTTTTATTCCTTCCTTTCTAACCTGTATGCCTCGTTAGAATTTCCAGTTCTATGTTGACTAAGACTGGTGAGAATGGATAGTGGACCTAACTAATATGTTTTAAAAGCACACTGAAAAAAATAGGGTATATTCAGAAGAACAGAACTTGTCTTGGTTCAGCTCATTGAAAGAGCCTGGATTGTTTCATGTGTATAACCATAACAAATATTAAAACCTACCTCCTAATATTTGTAAATTTAATTTAGGGGAAAAAAGTGTAACAGTTTTATGTTGCAACATGACACTGACCAAGACTTGGAAAAACCTCCAAAAAGAAAGAGTTGGGCTTATAAGAAGAAAGAATATTATAGGAGAAATACTCTCTGATATCCATGAAAGGATATATCATGAAGGTTTAGTTCTCATTTCTAGAGGTATTCAAACAGAGAAAATATTATCTTCTGTGAAGAAGGACTATGTAGAAAGTGCTTCCCCTTGAGTCCCAAGTCTACTAGGAGTTTATGATTGTTCTCCCTCTAAAAACACATTCAGTTAGTTTCATTTTTCTTTTATGTGGTTACCGAACCATACTTTTTTATTCAGGCATGACTTTGGGCACATAAAAAGTTCTCAGCTCATAAAGCTAATTAATAATGAACGGTCATGGTGGTGATAACACAAGAATCACATAGCATGGAGAAAACATAACTCTAAATAGGCTTGATGGGTAATAAGTACAGTAAGTCAGCCTCAACCACTTTTTGAATAAACTGCTTTTTTTTTCTTTTAACCACATACCTGCTATTTTTCTCTATTTGGTCTTTGCATTTTCTCCCCAGAGCAATGTGACTGATCTTTTGCACTGTGCACACAGAATGGACACTGCCTTGGACTTGGATCTCATAATTTTAATTGCCTGCCTTGTATGATTTCGGTATGGAATTAACCAAAGTGGAATAAAAAGGAGAAGAAATAGAGAAAAAGTGTGAAATCAGAACCTTTTCTTACTAGGGTAAGAAAAAGAGACACTGTGGGGTACAAATGTAAGAAGGCCATGACTCTTGAGCTCATGCAAGTGTTGCATCAGCATGCAAGATTGAGTGCCCCTTAAACATTGTGCCCTGGATACCTTGCTTATCGCACCCAGGTCCAGGCCACAGACCTCTAATTTATCTGTAAGCAGCATAGGCAGACAGATATCAGCTCAGCAGGGAATATCCCATCAATAGTTGATAGAGCATTTTATTTCTAGTTTTATCAAAATGCATGGCACTTAAAGAAAAGGATTAATTTGTAAAACATGATGTTCATATGGCTTTATTTCTTCACAGGCATTCCTTATACTGTACTTTGTCTTCTTTCATGACTTTCAACTTACTGTATTAAAGGATATAAAAATCATAACTTTTGTGGTTGAAAAAATTGAATACAGGCTATTTCATGTGGTTGGTTCAACCTGTTAATACATGGTGTAATGGAAAGTACATGAGCTAGAGATTTACATCTGTCTTCAAATTCTAGGTATGTCATTTAGCAGCAATAGCTGCTGGAAAATTATTCATCTTTTTGGTTTTTTATCTGTAAAATCATAATTACCTTTTAGTATTGTTTTGATTATTAAATGAGAAAATGCAGCTATACTACTGCTCTTATCTACTACACCTGATTACTGAAGAAACTCCAGGGGCAAAGTCTAAAATAGAGTTGAACAAGTATTAAGAGAGAAGTATGATGAATATTCTATGATGCTCAAGATTTGAGGTTTCAAATTTTGTCTAAGTATCAGATTCTGACAGTCTATGGTGGAGCTTGATTAACTGCATTTTTTTATTAACTGTATTTTTAATGAGTTCCACTGATGATTGAGATGTGCAGTCACATTTAAGAGGGTTCCCTAGTTAGCAACGGAGTTCCCTTCTGATTTTGTCTTATAATTGTTTATCAGACTCTGTTTTAAGAATTTTTTTTCTTTTCTGATATACACTCATGATTCCTTTACTCTGTAATTTCTTCCCAGGAAAGGCCCCAGGCTAACTTGATGTATGCCTTCCTTGTGTGCACAAGGGAAGCCTTTTGTTCTAGAATAGTTCTATGAATCTGCCAGTTTTGCTGCGCGTTTCTAGGAGAACAATTTTTTAATTAAAAAAAAGTCAAACAAGATTACTTAGTTTTCTTCTTTAAAAGGCATCATTGTCAGATTGTATTAAATCCTTTTTTCCTTTGCCTCTCTTTCTTTAAGATATTTGAGTTCAGCCACATCCTCTGTGTCAACTTCTGGATAAAAAAGATGTTTCTCAGCCTGCTTCTATTGTCCGTGACTGCCATCGTAAAACAATCCATGCCAATAGCCCAGCCTGCTGGGCTGCCACTGATAAGACCCCCCTTTCCTTGGTCTGGCATCTTGTTCAGATACTATAGCGAAAGCTCTATTACTCTCTGGGGGGCAGCTTGAGTGTCATCTTGGTGGCTTGCAGCCAGCACTCTGCCCTGTGGAAGGGGATCCTTGGGCACAATCCAGAATGTACTTAGTACAGTATTGTCTAGAGGAGCTTTCCCTGTATAGTTAAAACCTTATTTTTGACCTTCAGTTCTGACAGCCTGAGTTTTATTCCAGCAGATATAACCATCTAGATTGAATGTAGCTCATTCTAGAAGAGGAAGCTTTCAAGGAAACTGTTGGTACTTTAAGACTAAACATTAAAGATGATTTGGAGCTTCCCCGTGGGGTATAGCAGAAATATAATTTTCAAATAATTGAGGTTGTTATTTTATTCCTATAATTTTGTCATTCAAACAATAGACGCTCAGTGGCAGGGACATAGTGGAGACTTGGAAGTCATTCTAACGCCCATCTCATTCGGAATCTTTTGCTAAAACTTCCTGATAGATTGTCATCAAAGCCTCTGATTGGAAACTGATTGATTGGACTCTCATTGTATTTGAAGGTCAGCCATTCAGCTTTGAAATTTCCTATTTTTTACAAAATATTTCTAAATATCAAGCAGTCTCTCTAGTATACAACTGTTTGTTTTATTTACTCCCTAGAAAAGCACACAGAATAAATTTAATTTTTCTTCTTTATGGAATCTCTTTAAATATTTGGTGACAGTTATATCTGCTGATGTCTTCCTTTCTCCAATTAAAATAACCCTAATTTTCTACCTTTTATGTGTAATAGCATTAAAATCCATAGAATTCTGGTCACTTTCTCTATAACTTGTTTGGCTCTTTTAAGTGCTCAAATGCATGAATGGGTCTGATGAGAGCCGACAACACTGGTGTTGCAATCTTTCTCATATTAGATACTAAACCTCATTAATATAGCCTCTTATCATAGTATTTTTTTATCCCAGTTATCCTTTTGAATCATAATAAATTTTCAATTATAATAAATTTATGTGAATCACAATAAATAAAATCTCTTATGGTTTTTCACAGAAGATGATATTAATTCAAGAATTAAAAAGGTATGAAGGGAAAGGAGATTAAACTGGGTTATACTTCACTCCCAACTTTGTTACTACTTTATTTTGTGATCTTAGGCAAGTAACTGGTTGCGTTTCTTCAACTGTAAAATGGAAAGTTAGGGTTAAATTATTTTTAGGATCTCTACTAGCTCCAATATTGTATGATTCTAGGAAATTCTGTGTTTCTCATACAATTGGTCAGTTTTTTTTTTTTTTTAAAGAGAAGACACTTATGTGTTAATTAGGATTGAATCAGAGCTGCCTAATTAGGGAAGCATACACTATTCTGAGTGAATTTAAAAAAGGGGTAAGAATGGACATGATTGTGGGTATTTGTGAAGATGTTTATGGAAGGCTATTTGTAGAAGGGCTGTACATCTGGTTATGGCCCTATCATCTCTATATTTCAGTAGGACTAGCTGGCAAAAACAAAAATAAAAAAAAACGGGCAGCCCAGGTGGCTCAGCAGTTTAGTGCCTGCCTTCAGCCCAGGGCATGATCCTGGAGACCTGGGATCGAGTCCCACGTCGGGCTCCCTGCGTGGAGCCTGCTTCTCTCTGTCTCTGCCTATGTCCCTGCCTCTCTTTCTCTGTCTCTCATGAATAAATAAATAAAATCTTGAAAAAAAAAAACTGAACATAAAGTGGGAAAGAATAAAGAAAGACTAGAATTTGTGAAGACAGATTGGAACCCATGTGGACAAACTGGAATCCACATCTGTTTATCAACTCCTCTAACCTTGACAATATGGGTGACCACAGAAGGAACTGGAGACCTCTCTGAGGAATCAAACATGCAACTGGCCCAGCCATTGGAGGGACTGAGGGTGAGATATAATGGGAGCTAGAAGAACTGGAGGGCAAATGCTACCCCACACCAATGAGGGAACTAGCATATTAGTAACAAATCAGCACGTGCTCTGGTGGTGACTGAGCACTACCCAGTGTACACATCACCGCCTTCCAAATCTTATGCAAGTTTCTCTGTGATCAGGCCCAACCTAGAACCACACAAGGAATTCCGAGAAATGTACTCCCAGATTAGCCATGTTAACACAGTACAAAAATGTAGCAATGATATAATTTTCTGACTACTTTACAATATTTGAAGATCTAGAAGGAGAAAATACACTCAGGCAACCCATAAAGCAAATGTGAAAACCAAAAGCACTGGTATCAATTGCTTTGATTACATAATGAAAGGTAATAATGTAATAGCTGAAAAGTATAATATAACATTTTTACTATCAAAGTACATAAGGAAACATACTCTCTGTTCAGTATAACAAAATGCATCAACAAATATAAAGAACTATATTTTAGGGGCTCCTGGGTGGCTCAGTCAGTTGAGCATCTGACTTTTGATTTTGGGTCAGGTTATGATCTCGGGATCCTGAGATGGAGCCTTGCATCCTGCTCCAAGCTCAGCAGGGAGCCTGCTTAACTTAATACTCCCTCTCTTTCTGAGAGAGAGAGAGAGAGAGAGAGAGAGAGAAAGAGAGAACTACATTTTAGGATAAGTGTGACCCATGCACTCAGTACATTTGAAGAGTGTGTGTGTGTGTGTTTGTGTGTGTGTGTGTGTGGGTGGGTGGGTGGGTAGGTAGGTGTGGGATTTGACTGTCTGATGATGTCTCATTCCTGTGTCAGGAATTAACTTTATGTTAGGAAGGGTCCTAGCTGTCTTCCTTCTTCTGAAGTTTCTCTGTTGATCCTTCCCTTCTTTCTCTAAATGACTCTCTTTTCTCACTTCCAGCTCTTAAACACTTTCCGATTAGTGTCCATCCCATCAAACCTCTTGATTTGTAGTTCACAATTTATTTGGTAAATGGCATTATTTTAATTTGCATTCAATATGATTTTTTATGATAGAAAGTAGCATTTGGTCTGCCATAGTCTATCATTGTGGTTTCAAACACAGAGGTATACAATTATAAGGCACCTTCATCTCGAACAGATATAATTATATGTAATGTTAAAAACAACACTGTATTTTGAATACTCAAAGCGCATTCTGGGGTCCATGAATGGTTCCAAGTGCTTTTGATTATGCCTCTAAAAACACAGAAGCTCAAGATATTCTGTTTTCTTAAAGGTCAAGGTGGGATTTAAGATAGTTTGTTCTAAACTTGGTGTTTTCCAATCATAGTAGTTCTTCACTTGCCTTCAAACAGTCCAATCAGCCAAAAGAAAAGAATTCTCTTACACACCACAAAATCATCTGGGGATAATGTGAAAGAAAGAATGGTTAGTGACTTCTTATTTGATCTACTAATGACAAAGCACATCTTTTCACATCTAAGAAACTAACATTTGTGTCCAGTATATACCCTGAAATCTTACTTTGATGCCTTATCATCTCCAGTTTATTGCTAAGTTTTTCCCTGATAATATCACACATCACTCCTGGAATACTAATTGTGATTAGTTCTGATGATTCCAAGACACCCCAGTACTTTTTGTGTATAGTAGGACAAGATATTGAGCAAGAGAATTGTTCATTGCTTTTATCTTGGATAAGAACAGTTAAAAGGGGATTAAAAAAGTTTAGGAGGTTATTAAGAGAAATGTGGTTTTGGAGGACGGTGGTAAATGAGATTTAGATGCTGGTGACCTATTTAAGGCTCAAGGAGGAACTCTTTGAGCACACTTATTTAAATGTCAGAAAATATTGGCATGTACCTATTCATCATCTGTTTAGAGTAGTAGGCTTGTTTGTGCTTTGAAATACTTAACAAAACAACAACAACAAAATCAAATCATTTCTGACAGCCAAATATAAAGCATTTTGACTTTCTTTTTTTATTAATAATAAATTTATTTTTTATTGGTGTTCAATTTGCCAACATACAGAATAACACCCAGTGCTCATCCCGTCAAGTGCCCCCTTCAGTGCCCGTCACCCATTCACCCCCACCCCCGCCCTCCTCCCCTTCCACCACCCCTAGTTCGTTTCCCAGAGTTAGGAGTCTTTATGTTCTGTCTCCCTTTCTGATATTTCCTACCCATTTCTTCTCCCTTCCCTTCTATTCCCTTTCACTATTATTTATATTCGCTAAATGAATGAGACCATATAATGTTTGTCCTTCTCCGATTGACTCATTTCACTCAGCATAATACTCTCCAGTTCCATCCACGTCGAAGCAAATGGTGGGTATTTGTCATTTCTAATGGCTGAGGAATATTCCACTGTATACATAGACCACATCTTCTTTATCCATCATCTTTCGATGGACACCAATGCTCCTTCCACAGTTTGGCTATTGTGGACATTGCTGCTATAAATATTGGGGTGCAGGTGTCCCGGCGTTTCATTGCATCTGTATCTTTGGGGTAAATCCCCAACAGTGCAATTGCTGGGTCATAGGGCAGGTCTATTTTTAACTCTTTGAGGAACCTCCACACAGTTTTCCAGAGTGGCTGCACCAGTTCACATTCCCAACAACAGTGCAAGAGGGTTCCCTTTTCTCCGCATCCTCTCCAAGATTTGTGGTTTCCTGCCTTGTTAATTTTCCCCGTTGTCACTGGTGTGAGGTGGTATCTCATTGTGGTTTTGATTTGTATTTCCCTGATAGCCAGTGATGCAGAGCATTTTCTCATGTGCATGTTGGCCATGTCTATGTCTTCCTCTGTGAGATTTCTGTTCATGTCTTTTGTCCATTTCATGATTGGATTGTTTGTTTCTTTGGTGTTGAGTTTAATAAGTTCTTTATAGATCTTGGAAACTAGCCCTTTATCTGATACGTCATTTGCAAATATCTTCTCCCATTCTGTAGGTTGCCTTTTAGTTTTGTTGACTGTATCCTTTGCTGTGCAAAAGCTTCTTATCTTGATGAAGTCCCAATAGTTCATTTTTGCTTTTGTTTCTTTTGCCTTCGTGGATGTATCTTGCAAGAAGTTACTGTGGCTGAGTTCAAAAAGGGTGTTGCCTGTGTTCTTCTCTAGGATTTTGATGGAATCTTGTCTCACATTTAGATCTTTCATCCATTTTGAGTTTATCTTTGTGTCTGGTGAAAGAGAGTGGTCTAGTTTCATTCCTCTGCATGTGGATGTCCAATTTTCCCAGCACCATTTATTGAAGAGACTGTCTTTCTTCCAATGGATAGTCTTTCCTCCTTTATCGAATATTAGTTGACCATGAAGTTCAGGGTCCACTTCTGGGTTCTCTATTCTGTTCCATTGATCTATGTGTCTGTTTTTGTGCCAGTACCACACTGTCTTGATGACCACAGGTTTGTAGTACAACCTGAAATCTGGCATTGTGATGCCCCCAGCTATGGTTTTCTTTTTTAAAATCCCCCTGGCTATTCGGGGTCTTTTCTGATTCCACACAAATCTTAAAATAATTTGAGGCCAGCATCACCTTAATTCCAAAACCTGACTTTCTTTTAAACCTCTGTACTCTGAATAAACTTTTAGAGAAAAAAAAAATATCTACCCAATTAAGACCACTTAAATTTCTCCTATTAATTAAACATTAAAGTTTCCCTATAGTACAGCTAATTAATCCTTGAAATATGAAAATCACCATGAAGAAGACAGTTTGTAGTAATAATTTACATAAATTCAAGCCTATGCTATGGTGATCAAGATAAGAGATACATGAAAATCAAATACCAGTAAGAGGAGAGCTAGAATGTGTATTTTCATATATCCTTAGCACAAAATGATGGATGATCTACTGATTTTATTTTTTCTCTTAATCATTAAAATCCTTAACTTGTATGTGTCAATTTGTCAATTTAAACTTAAAACTCTGTAGTTCTATAAATATAATGATAGAATTCTTCTTAAAGGAAATCATGCTCAATATGGAGTCAAGCACTATAGGTTTTCAAAATGTTAAACACTTTACTAAGAATAATCACACATTAACTTAACTTTTACAAAGTTCCCTTATCACTGTTTTTCAAATAAAAAGGGAAGGAAGTTAAGGAACTGATCAGACTCCACTTAGTAGTTTTCTTCATTAATGCTTGAGCCCAAAACTTGAAATGAATGCTGAAGTAGGTTGCCAAAGCGCTACCCGTCAAGAGCCTTTTAGGACAGATAAATCATACTTTGTGCATTTCTCTATTTTAAGTACTGGTATTGTATGGGGGGAGCAGCCAAACACATATATTTTGTGGGTAGTATTCAAGGGGCAAATATTTTATAAAGATTGAGTGGAAGATGGATATTAATTATATTCATTTTTTTAAATATATCTCTCTTTGTTGACCTGTCTTTGTTCACCTGTCAAGACAGGTTCTTGAAAGTTGGTGACGGGACTTCTTGTCTGAGGTAACCACATGAAAGATAATTTCTGGCTGTTGTGAAGTCTAGGAACTGGTGGCATTGCTGTTGTTGGCTCATGTGATTTATCATCAGCAAGCTGACTGTAGAGTTGAGGCAGAATGTTAATCTGAAATCTGCTCTGTTAGAGCTAGAAACCTAATTGTAGAAAACAACACTGATGAGATTAGTATGGAAAGCAACATAAATTATATCTCACCCTCAAATCTACCCCAGCCAGCTAGAGTATCACTTGTGATATTCTACTAAGGATGGGGTGAAGATGTCAAAAAAATACCAGATGTGCCTGAAGATTTCCTGTGAATTTTTAGCCATGGCTAGGTGTTCGTACCATTTTGAGATATTACCTGCCTGCCAGCTTGTGAAACAGACCAGAATTAGAATTAGTCTTTATTGTTTATATATAATTGGTTCATGAGAAATGTGGGCCTGTTTTGTCTTTAATATAGGCTCAGGAAAAATGCTGAATCCATCACTTCCCTGTCTCAAAGTGTGCTTATAATTAGAGGGAATGCAGGGGCCAAGTAGGCATATAAGAGAGGATACCAAGAGGGAAGAGCAAAGGTGATAGTTGGGCTCAGAGAATCCCTGAAGGAACCAGAGCGAGAAAGGTGGAGATGTGAAAAGTGAGGTCTGGGAATCATGTGGGAAGAGTTTAAATAGAGCCTTGCCTTTGGTCTGGAACAATGAAGGCAGAGAGGAGATAGGACAAAAGCTCAGTAACTGAGAATGTGAATAACTCTTGGAGGCCTCAGTTGAGGTCTAAAGAGGTAAATTTAGGATAAGAACCATGCTGTGTCAGTCCGGGGCATTTGTCCTGTCTCAAAGATAGAAGGCGTCTGGAAAAAATAGGTAGAATAAGAAATAATACGTTCTCAAGGTGCTACATTGTTAGTAATGCTATCTTACATCTGTGTAATTCTTAATGGCTTTCAGAGTACTTTTATATAAATTAAGTTATATGATTTTACAACCCCTATGGGATATGTAGATTGGGTATCATTTTACTGACCTTATAGGTTAGGAAATTGAAATGAGGTTTAGAAATCCTAATTATCTTATCTGTCATCACCTCAACCTGTGAAGAGTTGAACTAGTACTCAGACCCGAGCTTTCTGATTAGACCAGACCTATTATTAGTAAATATATAAACACACATATATACACATACACAAACTAAAAATTTGGGATAGCTAGCTACATTTGACAATATATTTAAAATTTCAAAATGATATAACAGATGACAATTATGTTTGATTATTATTCTGTGAGAGGCAGAATCTTAGTCTAGAGAAAATGTGGGTCCACAGAATGTGATTTTGGGTTTTCCCACCAAGAGGCTAAAAGGGAAATAAAAGGTTAAATAGGTCAACCTGGGAAACCAGTGAAAGAAGATCACAGTCAAGCAGGAGAGCACAAATGGTGAGAGAAGTAACCTTTTGCCTTGGAGCTTTCAATCTTTTGAAACCACATCCCAGCATGATTTTGGTTCTTCAAAATCCCTGAACTCTTGGAAATGGAAATCTCAGAATTGAATAAGCTTGTTCTGAGGAATAAAGCTTTGGGGTATCTGTAGGACTTCTGAACGCAATTCAGAACTGAGACTCTGTGACTCTTTCTAACCATGGCCAAAGGCGATGTAAGCTAGTAGGTGAACATAGCAGGCTAGCACGTAAGATCTAGTTTTAATATTTACTCCATGGCACTTAATCTTGTAAATACTGAAGTTTACCTGTCCATATAAAGGCAATGGTGCCATCTGCTCCATGGTGCATTTGGAAGACAAAATTATTCCCTGTTAGTAAATGTATTTTGCAAGCATCAGTTAGAAATATCCCCTATTGAGAAAAGACACCCCCCCCCTTTGAAGCATTTCTCCTTAAAGACATCTGAAGTTATTCTTACACTTTCTAGAACTTCATCACATTGAGACAAGGACAGAAACTTTAGAAAAATTTTGCGTATAACACTATTGGCTCTTTATTTTTTCCTTTTCTGTAGGCCTGCTGGATAGATTTTCTGGGCTGGACAAGATGACAGCCACGAGTGGGGAAAGGGAGGTGGAAGCAGCAGCTGCTCTTGCAGCTGCAGAAAGTTGCTGACACAAGACTCAGTTGGGAAAGCACTGAATGGAGTGCGGTAATTTGGTGGAGAAAGGCAAAGAGAAGGCTGAGCAGCACACAGTGAGGAATGACTCAGAGAGTTTTCCCTACCCAGAACTTTATTCTGCTGGAGTTCTCCTCAGCGTTTTTGTCATTGTAAATTGGAGGCTTGGAATCAGCAAGAGACAGAAAAGAGTCCCTGATGAACCTCCAGATGAAGGCGCTTTGTTCTAAAAAGTGTAGAAATAGAGAGGTGTACTAGCATACGGAAAAGAGGCAAGAGTGGATGGGCATCTGTAGACAAAAGAGGTTGTTAAGTGACTGCAGAGGAAGTAGTACCACTTAGTAGCCCTCTGGGTGATCTTAAGAAATGGTTAAGAAAAAAGGGGAAAAAAAGTAAAGACACATAAGGCAACTTTTGGAGATAATGGATGTCTTTATTATAATAGATATTTTTACCTGGATTGTGATGATGGTATCATGGATATATGCTTATGTTCAAATTCAGCAAATTGTATACATTAAATATGTGCAGTTCCTTTGTACAATAATAAAGCTGGGAGGGAGAGAGAGAGAGAGGGAGGGAGAGAGACAGAGAGAGAAGGGAATGCAAAAGGGAGAGAGAAAGAAAATAACTTTTGTTCTTATTCATATCCTTTGAGAAAGAGGCTAGAACATAGTCCTAAACACTATAAAAGACAAGAAAAATAACTTCATATCCAACATCTAAGCTTATTTCTATCCCAATAAATTCAGAGAAACAATATGAAGCTGGCTTACAAACAGTACCTGCCATATTATTGATGGGTGACAGTTCAAAGAACATATTTAAAGAATTTATACTAAAAATATTCATATTGTTCTAAACAGCTTTATTGAGATATAATTTCCATACCATAAAATTTACCAAACTAAACTGTACAGATTTATGAGTTAATCAAATGTGTACAATCATGTAAGGACCATTATAGTGACAAAACAGAACATCATGACATACTAGTTCCCATACAACCCTTTGCAGCCAATCCCTCCTTGTTCCTGGCCCCCGAATAATAATGACGGTTGATTTCTGTCACTAGAGTTTGTCCTTTTTAAGAATTTGACATAAAGGGTAGCACACAATTTATAGTCTTTTATTTTGAGATTTATCCATCATGTGTCCTGTGTTGGTTTCTTTTTATTGCTGAGTAATAGTTTTTGTATGGATATACCACATTTATCCCTTCACCAGATGAGGGACATTTGTGTTGTTTCCACTCTGGCTACTATGAGTAATTCTCCTTTGAACACTCATGTACAAGTTTTAGTAGGGATTTGTGTCTTCATTCCTCTTAGGTCAGTATTCAGAAAGGGGATTATTAAGTCTTAGGGAAGTGTATGTTTATAAGAAATTACAATTGTTTTTCAAAGTGGATATGCTGTCTTGGATTCCCACCAGCAATGTGTGAACGTTCAAGTTCAATTTCTTGACAACATTTGGAATTCTCAGTCCTTCCAGTTTGAGCCATTATAGTGGCTATACAGTAGTCCCTCATTATGGCAGTTATTTGCATATATTCAATGAGGAATGATGAGGAATATTGCCATTTATGTATCATATTTGACAAAGTAGATGTTCAAACCTTTGGCCCACTCTTTGATTTTTTGTCTCTATGATTGAATTGTAAGATGCTTTATATATTCTAGGCAAAAACATTTAATGAGATACAAGTTTTGCAAATATTTTCCCAAAATTTTGTGTGCCTTTTTATTTTCTTAGCAGTATCTTTTGAAAACCAGAAGTTTTTAAACTTAATGAAGTACACTTTAATTTTATCATTCATCCTTTTTCTATCCTATCTAAGAAATCTTTGCCTATCCCAAAGTCACAAAGACTTTCTCTTATGTTTTCTTCCATAAGATTTATAGTTTTTAGCTCTCACACTTAGGTTTATGATTAATTTCAAATTACTTTCTATATATGGTGTGAAGTTAAGAACAAGGTCTATGTATTTATTCAATTATTTGGCATATAGGTATTCAGTTGTACCGGCATTATTTATTGAAAAGATCAAATTCTTCGCAATATATGGTCAGTTGCTGAAAACCAACTGACCATATATGTGTATGTCTATTTCTGGACTCTGTTTTCTCTGCTGTTCACCTATATGCCACTCAACTATTATGCAGATACAATACTGCCTTGATTACCATTCTTCACCGTAATCTTGACATCAGGTGTCATGTGTTCTCCAGTTTTGTTCTTTTCAAAATTAGTTTGATTGCTCTAGGTCCTATGCATTTCCATATAAATTTCAAAATCAGCTAGTGAGTTTATTAAATGACCTACTGGGCAGCCCCAGTGGCTCAGTGGTTTAGTGCTGCCTTCAGCCCCGGGGTGTGATCCTGGAGACCGGGGATTGAGTCCCACATTGGGCTCCCTGCATGGAGCCTGCTTCTCCCTCTGCCTGGGTCTCTGCCTCTCTCTCTCTCTCTGTCTCTCTCATGAATAAATAAATAAAATATAAAAAAAAATAAATGACCTACTGAAATTTTGAGATTATTTTGTATGTATAAATTCAGTATAATATTGAATTCATGAACATGATGTATCTCTCTCCCTAGTTAGATCTTCTTTAATTTATTTCAGCAATTATTGTAGCTTTATGCACACAGATTTTTGCACATATCTTGTTAATTTCATCACCAAAGATTTCATATTTTTGATACTATTGTAAATGATGTAAATATTTTAAAATCAAGTTATAATTGTTATTAGTGTGTACAAATTTGATTTTAAAAGATTGACTTTACGCATATAAATTTAATGTATTGGTTTATTAATTTCTATAGGTTGTTGAATTTTTTGAAGACTTTGGGGAAGGACTGTCTACATTTGTCTGGGCATAGATAGTTTTACTTCTTTCTTTCCAAACTCCACTTACTTTAGTTTTATTTCTTGCCTTTTTACACTGGATTGGACCTGCAATACCATGTTGAATACAAGTTGCTTTGTTACTGATCATAGGGGGAAAGCATTCACCTTTGTACCATTAAGAATGGTGTTAGTTGTAGGTGTTTTATAGATATTCTTTATGAAATTGCTGTTCCTAATATGCTGAGAGCTACTATTTTTTTTCTGCTGAGAGCTATTTTCATGAATAGTTGTACATCTATTGAGATGATCATGTAACTTTTTCTCCTTTATTCTTTAGTATATTGAGGACACACTTGTATTTTTAAATATTTTTTAATATTAAAGCAACCTGGCATATATAAAACAGACTCCACTTGGTCATGGTGTATTATCCATGATGCTAGACTCTTAAATGAATTGAGAAGTATTTTATTTTCTAGAAGCATGTGTATAAAACTGGTATTATGTCTATCTTCAAAGTTTTGTAAAATTATCAGCAAAGCCATCTGAGCCTAGACTTTTCTTTGTGGCAAGGTATTGAACTAACTAGATACTCAATTTCTTTCAATATTATCAGACTATTCTTGTTATTCTTTTAAATATTTTATTTAAACTAAAAAAATAGTTCATCTATTTTTCCATGCACTACTGCATGCCTTTGAAAACTGTTCTGTCTTTATGAGCTTGTTTTCATTTTTTATTTTCTTTTTAGATTTTATACATAAGTGAGATCATATAGTATTTGTCTTTCTCTGTCTGACTCATTTCATTTAGCATGATGTCCTCAAGGTTCATTCATGTTGTCAAACAGCAAGGGATTCCATTCTTTTTTATGCTTGAGTAAAATTCCTCTGTGTGTGTGTGTGTGTGTGTGTGTGTGTGTGGTTATGTGTGTGCGCGCACCATAGTTTCTTATGTATTCATCCATTGGTGGACATGTAGGTTGTTTCTATGTTTTGGTTATTGTAAATAATGCTGCAGTAAACATGCAGGTACTTATATGTTTTCAAGTTACTGTGTTTATTTTCTTTCAATAAATATCCAGAGGTAGAATTGTTGGATTATATGGTAATTCTATTTTTAATTTTTGGAGGAAAGTCCATATTGTTTTCTATAGTGACTGAACCAATTATGTTCCCACCAACACTGCACAAGTTTTCTCCACATTCTCACCAACCCTTGTTATTTCTTATCTTTTTGATAATAGCCATTCTAACAGATGTGAGGTAATATCTTACTGTGGCTTTGATTTGCATTTTTCTAATGATTAGTGATGTTGAGCACTTTTTCATGTACCTATTGGCTACCTGTATGTCTTCTTTGGGAAAATGTTCTATTTTTAGATTCTTCTGAATTTTTAGTAGGATTCTTTGAGTGGTTTTTTTTTTTTTTTTTTTTTTTTTTTTTTTTTTTTTTTTGCTATTGACTTCTATGAGTCCTTTAAATATTCTGGATATTACCCCTTACCAAGTATATGGTTTACAAATATTTTCTCCCATTCAGTAGACTGTCCTTTTGTTGATTGTTCCTTATGCTGTCCAAGACTTTTAGTTTGATATAATTCCATTTGTTTATTTTTGCTTTTGTTGGTGTCAGATTACAAATGTCATTGCCAAGACCTATCTATGTCAAGGATCTTACTGCCTATGTTTTTTTCTAGGAGTTTTATGGTCTCAGGTCTTACAATCAAATCTTTAATCCATTTTGAGTTATTTTTGTGTATACTTTAAGATAGTGGTCCAGTTTCATCCTTTTATATGTGACTGTCCAATTTTCTCTATACTGTTTATTGAAGAGACGATCCTTTCCCCATTATATTCTTGGTCTTTTGTCATAAATTAATTGACCATATATGTGCAGGTTTATTTTGGGGATCTCTGTTCTGTTTCACTCATCCACGTGTCTGTTTTTTATGACAATACCATCTTTTTAAATTATTATCAATTTTTAATATAACTTGAAATTAGCATGATACCTTCAACTTTGTTCTTCTTTCTCAATATTGCTTTGGTTATTGTCTTTTGTGTTTTCATACAAATTTTAGGAGTGTCTGTTCTATATGTGTAAAAAATGTCATTTGAATTCTGATAGGAATTGTATTGAATCTGTATATTCCTTTGAGTAGCATGGACATTTCAACAGTATTTATTCTTATAGTCCATGGATATGGAATGTCTTTCCATTTATTTGTGTTTCCTATAATTTCTTTCATTAATGTGTTATAGATTTTAATACACGGGTATATGCATGTCTTTCACCTTCTGGGTTAAATTTATTCCTGGGTATTTTGTGTTTTTTTTACGCAATTGTAAATGAGATTCTCTTAAATTATTAAGAATTTTTAATTTCATTTTCTAATAGTTTCTTATTACTGTATAGAAATACAACAGATTTTGGGGTTAGACTTTGTTTTCTTCAACTTTGCTGAATTTGTTTATTAGTTTGAGCAGGTGTTTTTTTTTTTTTTTTTTTTTTAGTTTTAGCAGTTTTTTGATGGAGTCTAGGTTTTTCTATATATATCGTGTCAACTGAAAATAGTGATAGTTTTACTTCTTCTTTTCTAATTTGGATGCCTTTTATTCCTTTTTCTTGATGAATTGTTCTGGCTAAGACTGCCAATACTATGTTGAATAAAAGTGGTAAGAGTGAACATCCTTGTTCCTGATCTTAGAGGAAAAGTTTTCAGCTTATCACCAGAATATGTGCTGTGGACTTGTCATATATGACCTTTTTTGTGTTGAGATAAGTTCCCTCTATATTAGCTTTGTTGAGAATTTGTATCATAAATGCGTGTTGAATTTGTCAAATGCTTCTTCTGTATCTGTTGAGATGATGATATGATTTTATCTTTCATTTTGTTAATGTACTGTATCACATTGACTGAGCAATAGATGTTGAGCCATCCTTGCATCTGCTGAATAAATTCCAATTGATCATGGTGTATGATCCCCTTCATGTATTGTTGAATTTGGTTTGCTAATATTTTTTTTTTAAGATTTCATTTATTTATTCATGAGAGACACAAAAGAGAGAGGCAGAGATTTAGGCAGAGGGAGAAAGAGGCTCCATGCATGGAGCCTGAGGTGGAATTCAATCCCAGGACCCAGTAATCATGACCTGAGCCAAAGGCAGACACTCAATAACTGAGCCACCCAAGTGCCTCAGTTTGCTAATATTTTGTTGAGGATTTTTACACTATGTTCATCAGGAATACTGGCCTGTGATTTTCTTTTCTTGAGGCATCCTTGTTTAGTATCAGGGTAATGCTTGCCCATAAAATGAGTTTGGAGAAGTTTCCTTTTCTACTACTTTTTGGAAGGGTTTGAGAGGATTGGTATTTGTTCTTTGAAAGTTTGGTGGAATTCACCAGTGAAACCTGATCCTAGACTTCTGTTTGTTTGGAGTTTTTGATTGCTAATTAAATCTTCTTACTAATAATCAGTCTGTTCAGATTTTCTATTTTATTATGATTCAGTCTTGGCAGGTTTTATGATTTTCTCTATATTTTTTCTATTTCATTAACTTTTGTCATCTTTATGATTTCTTTCTTTATATTTACTTTGTATCTACATTGCTCCCCTAGTTTTGAAAGTAGAAGCATATGTCGTCATTCATTTGAGACCACGCTTCTTTTTCCATCATAAATCTTTAATCCCAGAGGATTTTCTGACTTCCCTTGTGATTTCTTCCCTTTTCTTATGTCATTAGAGGCATGTTATTGCATCCCAAATATCTAAATGTTTGGGAATTTTCTAGATCTCTGAGTTATGAATTTCTTTTTTTAAAAGATTTATTTATTTATTCATGATAGATATATATATATAGAGAGAGAGGCAAAGACACAGGCAGAGGGAGAAGTAGGCTCCATGCTGGGAGCCCTACTTGGGACTGGATCCCAGGACTCCAGGATTGTGCCCTGGGCCAAAGGCAGGCGGCAAACCCCTGAACCACCCAAGGATCCCCATGAATTTCTAATTTCATTCTAAAGAGAGAATACACTTCAGATTACTTCAGTTCTGTTAAATATATTGACTTGTTTTATATTAGTGAATTTTCCATGTGTACTTGAAAAATAGTGTATTTTGCTATGAGTGTAACATTCTTTGAATGTTAGATAAATTGGTTGATAGTAGGGTTCAAAGCTTCTATATGCCTATTATTTTTTACCTACTTTATTAAATGTTGAAAAAGGAGTGTTGAAATTCCAACTATAATTGTGAATTTGTTTCTCCTTCCAGCTTTATCATTTCTGTGTGTCTTTTCTTCAGGTATTTTGAAGCTGTATTATAAGCTAAGCACATATAATAGAATATAATGACTTTTTGATGAATTGGTCCTTTTATCATTACAACATATTACTCTTTATCTCTGGTAATATCTATTGTTTTTAATTTACTTTTTCTAATATTAATACATAATTCCAGTTTTATTATATCCTAATTTAGGCTTAGAGACATATAATTTACATATAATAAAATTTAAACTTTAATTTACAGTTCATGAGTTTTGAAAAATGTAGACCTTTGTGTAATCAGCAGCATAATCAAGATAAATATTGCCATCATCACAAAAAGTTCCCTCAGGCTCCTTTGAAGTCAATCTTCTCCCTCCATCTTTTGTCCTTGCAAACCATTCTCTACTTTATATTTCCACATGTTTGCATCCAGAGTGCAATATAATTGAAATCAAACACTATAATCTTTTGTGCCAGTAATATTAGAAATTTGCTTCTTTTTATTGCTTAGTAATATTCCATCACATTGATGTACTATTTTTTGTTTATTCATTTTGTAGTTGATGGATACTTGGGTTTTTCTGATTTAGAGCTACTTAAAATAAGCTATTAAAATAATGCTTAATATAAGCATTCAAATAGAGGTCTTTCAGTACACATATTTTCATAAAGTTCTAGGCTTTAGGATGTATGAAACAGAAATCTTCACAAAGCTCACAACAATAACAAATTGAGATGGCCAGAGAATTGAAACATGGTATAAGTAAGCTGAAGACCTCCTCAGTGAATCATAACCTAGAATAAGTTTTACCTTCTGTGAACACAATTATTGGATTATGGCTGATTGAACTAAAAAAATAGCTTAGTAAAACCATGTGAGACAGCTACCAGAATTTTAGGAGGGCTGCATAAAGAGGTACTGGATGAGTTTCTGGAGATAATAATTCACCAAACAAGCTAAAGAATGAGAATAGTATAAAATGCTGAGTTTGGGGATCCCTGGGTGGCTCAGTGGTTTAGCACCTGATACTGGAGACCCGGGATTGAGTCCCACATTGGGCTCCCTGCATAGAGCCTGCTTCTCCCTCTGCCTGTGTCTGCCCGTCTCTCTCTCTCTCTCTCTCTCTCTCTCTCTGTCTCATGAATAAATAAATATTTTTTTTAAATGCTGAGTTCTGTTACCTCATGAAGTTCTTATGACATTGCTGCCATAATCACACTTTTATTCCAGGAACTCTACCTTACAAATATTTCCAGACTCAAAGTCAGATATATCTGCCACATTTGCAAGCAAAATGAATTCCCCACGATGAACCTACACTACTCTACCTGCCCAAGTGTTTACTTTCTGAAGCTGTTCATTTCTGTCTTAAGGTTAATCTTGATGAGTAGAGCCCAGATCACCTGCCTGTGCTTTGACTTCAAAAGAGACAGGTGAGATAAGTTCTTCAGGTCCTATTTTGGAGAGGAATAATTTGAAATATTAGTTCTTCAAATTTATTAATATTTTATTAAATATTCTGATCAACTTGAAATTATGGCAAATATCTATTGTATTCTCTTTGATATTTCTTGATTAATTAAGAGGTGGGTTCAAGGTAGCATTCATGCTAATAGAGAAAGAAATAGGAAAAATTGCAGAGGATGGTAACCACAGATCTGGTCCTAACAAATTTGGAGCGATGGGCAGAAAAGGGCATAAACCAGAGGAAAACAGACCATAAACCCTTTGAAGACAGGAATTATAATTTGCTTTGTTTTGTTTTTGTATATATTACTTTTTTCCCTGGTGTCAGACCTATTTCATGGTCTTAACTATCTTCCAACATACTCCTTCTCCCCTTCGTCTTTATAGGCATTCTGTTTCCTTCAATAAATCTCTTGCTTGCTTCATACCCCTTGGTGTCCTGTCTTCTATGCCCAAAACATGAAATGACACAGTTACATTAATAAGGAATCCATTTTTTAAATTAAAAAATAAAACAATACCAGTGGACTATTTTTTGGGTTAAAGTTTTGACACAACCATACCTAACATTAAACCTACCAAGGCCAGAAATGATATAACAGTGTCTTACTGGGCTTATCATAAGTGTCTTACTGGGCTTATCATAAATCTTAGCATCATAAATAGGAGGAAATAACCAACAGAAGGAGGTCTCATTAGCCCTGCAAGCTCATAAATAGAGTCAAATAACATATACCATTCCAGCAGTAAAAAGGTAAATGATTTATTTTATGAAAATTAGGGCCTTGCTTATTATGGGAAGTTCCTGTGAGATGTTTATGTGAGCTAGATTTCTTTTAAGAGAACAGAGTAAGGAGTGATAAGAATGGCTTGAGTCAGGGGAAACAGTCTGGAAGCTGGAGGGCTAAATTGGGCCGGAAGATCTGAATGGGTACATAGGAACTCCCTACACTTTCTGCTCAGTTTTTCTATAAAACTAAAACTTCTTTTTTTTTTTTAAGTCCATTTTAAAAAGCTAATTATTATGAATGTCCTTAAAAAGAGCAAGCACACTTGATGGGATGAGCACTGGGTGTTATTCTATATGTTGGCAAGTTGAACACCAATAAAAAATAAATTTAAAAAAAGGAAATAATTGAATAACAGAGGTTATGGTATCAGTACACACCTTAGTCCATAGTAAGTCACCTATATTTAGGTATTAAAGAAAAAAAAAAAGAGCAAGCACAGTTAAAGTTACAGAAGCCATGCCATCTATCCATGTTACTTTACCTAAGTTTCTTCACATATTTATCAACTGGCTCTCAAGACTCAAGATATTATAATACAAAAATGAAGCAGATTGGCTGGAGCAGAAGCTTTTGGAGGAAGATGGTTACTTCAAGGCTGGATGAACTCGTTATGTAGAAATTTTGGAAGACCGTGAAAGCTAGACCAAAGAGGAAAGTTGCCATTGTGGTTGTGATTGTCTTGGTTAACAGTAGGAAGCCAAATGTTTTGAGCAGGAGGATGATATTTAAGTGCCAACAACAAACACATGCAGAGGAATAAAATATTACTAGAATTAAAAGCAAAGTTATAAAGCAATTTTAAAATGGCCTTTAGATTTGTTATATTAAAAAAATTAGGAAAAATCATACCCCTGTAAAAGATGGATTTTACAGCATGTTTGGTGTGTCTGGGTCATAATATTCTTTAAATTCATGACCATTGGATGAACAAAGAAACAATGGAGTCATTCAAATGAAAAAAGAATTAGGCTGGTTTGTCTTAAGTTGTCTAGAAACTACTAGACATCCTCTCCAACATTTGTGGTTTCCTGCCTTGTTAATTTTCCCCATTCTCACTGGTGTGAGGTGGTATCTCATTGTAGTTTTGATTTGTATTTCCCTGATGGCAAGTGATGCAGAGCATTTTCTCATATGAATGTTGGCCATGTCTATGTCTTCCTCTGTGAGATTTCTGTTCATGTCTTTTGCCCATTTCATGATTGGATTGTTTGTTTCTTTGGTGTTGAGTTTAATAAGTTCTTTATAGATCTTGGAAACTAGCCCTTTATCTGATATGTCATTTGCAAATATCTTCTCCCATTCTGTAGGTTGTCTTTGAGTTTTGTTGACTGTATCCTTTGCTGTGCAAAGGCTTCTTATCTTGATGAAGTCCCAATAGTTCATTTTTGCTTTTGTTTCTTTTGCCTTCGTGGAAATATCAGAAAGGGAGACAGAACGTAAAGACTGCTAACTCTGGGAAACGAACTAGGGGTGGTAGAAGGGGAGGAGGGTGGGGGGTGGGAGTGAATGGGTGACGGGCACTGGGTGTTATTCTGTATGTTAGTAAATTGAACACCAATAAAAAAAATAAATAAATAAATAAATAAAAAAAAGAAACTACTAGACATCTAGAAACATCTTCCCTCTACTGAAAACTTCCTGTTTAAAGACAAATATGTGAGCATTCCGAAGATTTCACTTTTCAATTCTGTGGTCAGTCTTCTATCTTCCAGTGTTGGAACCCATCATTAAACATTTGCTCTGGTGACTATGAAGTAAGGGGGGCTGTTCTGAGACTGTCAGGAGAGGCAGTGCGGGGATGACTTTGAGACAGACACGTATTATCTTGCCCCCAGCCACACAGACTGACATTAAATCGCTCAAGTGATGATCCAGAGGATAGCATTGTTCACTGTAGCTCCAGGTCCTGCTTCTCGCTCTGTTCCTTTAAAGGTGACTAAAGATAGAGAGGGATGAAAAATCCACCAAATGAAAAAGAAGAGGAGAAAAGCAATGTGAAATATGAGGAAAGGGCAGATAGGAGATCCTCTCAAAGATGAATTTGTTATGAGATTCAGATTTATGGTTGAAGTCAGTAAAAGCCCACAAGGGGAATATGCAGTAAGAACATTGATAATAAACTCATTAGAAATGTCTCCAAAGAATGTCTGAGTAGTGATTCTAATTCTAAGGATGCAGAGGTATCATATTAGCTTCAGATGTGGGGCAATATGTAGGGCATTTGGGGAGTTACCAAGGGAAATTAGATGACAGCTACTGGAAGGAAATTGCTATAGGTAAACCAAGGATTGAGAATATGCACATGCAGATCTGAGATTAAAAGTTAGCACTGCAATCTATTGTATCTGGTATGATATAGTCTCTGTAAAATAATTTCCTTTATCCTAACACCTACAGCAAGTTTCTTATCTATGAGACTGATAACCCTGTGTTGGTCACAAGTGTTTGTAGAATAGCTCGAGATTTCATGTATCCACACTAACATTTCTTTCTAGGATGAGAGAGTTAATTGCATAGAGGAGTGCGAAGCTGGAAGAAAACAAGCCTATTAACTATTAACAGGGTATGATTACCATTTTTTCTAGTCTATTTAATGGACAAGACCATAATAGAAAAAGAATTCTTCAGCTATAGAGAAAAATCTCAATCCTAACTTTTATAAATTCTCTTAAGTGTCTGCCTAGGTTTAACCTCATGATTGACTTTGATTTCTCATCATTTTTTTTTTTTTAGTCTTTGTTCCAATTTTTAAATCTGTCTTAAATCTTTCATGGTGTTTATATTCCACCCCACCATCAAGCATTCTTATCTCTCTACCCTGACTCTTTTTTCTTACTGCAACTTCCCTTCCAAACAAGGAATGTTTATTTATTTGGGAATACTAGTAAAAATGACTAAAAAAGGAATAGTGAAAATGCAGTTCCAGGACCACATAGTTTCCCCACTGTAATTTGCTTCACTTAATACTCTTCTGTTTTTACTAGGATCTTAGCTGCACCTGCTCTAAAATATGGTAACAGCTCTCAGAACATTTCCTTTAAACCAAGCTGCTCAAGGCAACTTGCCAAAACTCACCTTAAACTATTTGGATAATGAATGTGGAACTAACTCCCTGCCTGTTTTCACTTTCATGCCCACCACAAGGCAGTTTATGTTAGTAATCACAAGTGCTGTTTATATTGTGTCTTCGCTCCACTGAGCCAAGTACTTTGAGTGGTAGACAGAGTTCTAAAGATAGACCTCCAAGAATCCCACCCCCTAGTTATTTAAAAAATACGAATTGAGATGCTGTCGTAAAGGGGCTTTAAAGATGGAATTAAGGTTAACCATCAGCTGACCTTAAAAATAGGAAGATTATTCTGCTGAGTACCATGCAATCACATGGGCCTCAAAAGCAGACAAAACAGGCAGAGAGCTGTGGCAGGATGTGAAAACAAAGGAGATAGGAGGCAAAAGGAGAAATCAGAATCAAAGCATGAGGAATATTCTACTAACTGTTGCTGGCTTTGAAGATAGAGAAAGAAGGATATGAGCTAACAACTATAGGCAGCCTCTAGAAGCTATAAATGAGCCCTGGCCAAAAGATAGCAAGTATAGGGAACCTCTGTGAACAAACACATGGGATGGAATGCAGCCAACAATTTGAATGGGTTGTAAGGGGATCCATCTCCAGAATTCCCAGAAAGAAACACTTTCATTTTGGCCTTTTGCAACTCAGAGCAACCATATTGTGCTTGGACTTCTGACCTATAGAAACTGTGAAATAATAAATTTGTGTTGTTCTAATTAAGTGTGGGGTAATTTGTTATAACAGCAAGACAAAATAAGATGAGTTAGGCAAGTAGAACATTATCACTAAATTTCTATTATATCCAAGCATTTGTGCTAGCTGCAAGGGACAGTAAAACAAAGGATGAAGATAGTCTTTGCCCTTTCTGGGCTTTTATTCTAGTGGGTGGGACTATGTATGTATCTACATATGCATGCACACCTATATTTGTATATATCATTAGCCCGTGATGACGTGTTTGGTGAGTGTTGAGGAAGAGAAAAGCTAGGAAACAGAAAAACCTGAGTGGTTGTCCTGCATCTATAGCTAGTGCAGGCCCTTCCGTGTTGCTTCCACTTTTGCCTGAGAAACATAGTACTTCTGTTTAATTTATTGGATTATGTCTAAAATGTCTTAATTAACATTGTAAATATATGCACAGAGTTTTAAATTTTTATCATAGATCAGAAAAAGGAAAGCTCTTTTTTTATTTCCTAAAGATCAGCCACACTAAGGTCTCCTGGTTAAGCAGTGCTAAAATGCTGAGTGTTTCTCTGATCAAGGTATTCACAGAAGCACTGAATTTTAGTTTATAGTTGAACTATTAGGTTCAAATTATGTTCAGTTGGTGGCACCTTCTCCTGCAATTTCTGGAATAAACCGATCTATTTTTCTTATAGATAAAAGTTTTATATATATTCATATAAATGCAAGAATACTTTCTAAAAATATATAAATTATTATAGTCATTTTCATATAGTCATTTAGTTTAGTCACTTATATGTAGTCATTATATATCGTCATTTAATTTTAATACTTCTGAAATGTAAATTTTCTGTTGAAAATTTGTTCTTCATACAGACAAAAAGATAATTTCTATTCTTTTCCCAACTCTTTTTTGGCATATATATGTATATAGTATATGGGTATATATATGACACTTATATGCACAAGCCTATGTATGTGTAAGTGCATATATATATATATATATATATATAAATATATAGTGAGCCGTATATTATATATATATAATGCCTTTTGGGAGGACAATCATTAGTTGAAATGTATGTTAGTAATCACAAGTGCTGTTTATATTGTGTTAGTAGTCACAAGTGCTGTTTATATTGGGCCTTAAATGGGCCTCTTAAAAGGGCCTCTAATTTCAAATGTGATGATATCTTATCTAAAATATCTTTATCTAACCTTTCTGGTTTGAAGTAATGTATACTTTCTTCCTATTTTTTCCCTGAAATTGGCTCCTACTGGCAGGTTCTTATGTTCTAGATCTACTCGCCACTGGTGCCTTTGCTAGTAACATGTTCAACAACTGCAGTATTATGTGCCTTGGGGTAAAGTTAGAGATGTTGTTGATTAAAATTCAAATATTATAGAGTGAGGATAAACTTAACTGACTAAAAGCAATGATTCATTACCTGTAGTTAATATATAAGCTTGCTAATGAAATTTGGAACAGGTAAGTTTTCAAAAAAATTAATTCAACTATAATTACAAAAGCTGCACAAATCGTAAATGTAGAGGTTGACCAATCATTACATTCATATGCATCCATGTAACCAATAAAGTACAGAACCCTACCAGCATCCCAGGAAACTCCCTTATGTCCCCTTCCAGTCAGAATCCTCTAAGTCAACCACTCACCTGGTTTCAATCACAAAAATTAGTTTTGCCTCTGAATAAGTTTGAATTGAAATTGGGAGGAAGTTAATAAGAAAAATGAGGAGGACAGACTTGGGCAGAGGTTCCTAGGTACCCTGGTATGAATCTCAGGTGAAGAAAGAAAGAATAAAAAACAATTATTGCCTCTTTCTTTGCTCCAGAGTGCCATGGGAAGGCTCAAATAACAGAGGTGGAAACATTTCGCAAAGATCACATAAAAATATGTGAAAGATATAAAACATTGAAAGATATAAAACCTACATCTCCAACTAACAAATAAGTTATATCCCAAAAGCTCATTTATAAATTCATCACTGGGAACTTGGAACCTACTTTCCCATAGAAGCAATGTCATAAATGTCATAAATGATGATTGGGATCCCAGGTTACTCATATAAGCCTATATTAAGCATAATGTGTCTGAAACATTGTACATTTAAAATGAAAAATAGGTTCAAATCCACAACACACATAATTAAGCAAAACAGAAAAAATGAATAATTATTCCTATTTATCTTGATGTTGGTACTTTAGAAAATCCAGGTTTAATTAGAGGAGATATGTGACAGTAATTTATTTAGGTTTTGAAAAGATTTCAGGGGCATTTTCAAATACTTTAGATGATGTTTTTCTTTATTTTATTTTTCTATTTTTACTCTGAAAATATCACTTCTTGTTACCCTGATACAGGTGACTCTCTAACCTTAGGCCTATAGTCATCTACCATTTATGATCAATAGCAGGTGGCTTAGGCTTTCACTTTAGTAAAAGGAGAATGATATCAACATTTTGTTCCTCCTTTTCAAAATCTCTTTCCTCTCCAGAAAAAAATTTGGAAGATGTGATTGGGAATTATGCCTCAAAGATCCTCCAACTCTACAGGGCCTCATTGGTCAAAGGCCCCAATGTTGTGCTCAGGAATATACCAGTGTATTTTATTTTTTTTAAGATTCTACTTGTTTATTCATGAGAGACACACAAAGAGAGAGGCAGAGACATAGAGGGAGAAGCAGGCTCCCCATGGGGAGCCCGAAACAGGACTAGATCCCAAGATCTGGCATCATGACATGAGCCAAAGGCAGTCACTCAACCATTGAGCCACCCAGGCATCCTATACCAATGTATTTGTGTTGAGGCCATGGCCTCCACACATTACTCCCAGCTTATGACTATGCACAATTAAGGCACTTATGATTCTGGAAGAAAAATAATAGCTCTGCTCTGATGGCTGCTTTTGCTGGAGGACTCCCTAATGGCATTGGTAAACCTGCTTTTAACTGCAGAACAGAAGAGGGCCTTCTACCCATAATTCCCTCCCTCTCTCCTTCACTCAGGCTTAGAATTGCATTGTACTCTGACAACACTTTCTCATTTTTCTTTTACTGTGTTTTCCCTATTTTTTTTTAATTATATCTTAACATCTGCTTCTCAGAAGACTTCCCAGACTAACATAGACATGCTCTCTATTTAAGAGTTGCACTAAGCCTGAGTTGGGGGGAAGGATGTTAAGAGAAAACAAGTTGGAAGAAGAATAATAGAAAAAAAAATATATGTTCACTAAGGCCTTAAGAATAAAAAGTGTAAGGCAAACCATAAGATAGACTCTTACCTATAGAGAACAAAGTGACGGTTGCTGGTGCATAGGTGGGCAGGAATGGGCAAAAGGGTGATGGGTATTAAGGAGGACATTTGTGATGAACACTAAGTGTTATATGTAAGTGATGAATCACTAAATTCTACTCCCAAAACTAATATTACACTATATGTTAAGCAACTATAATTTAAATAAAAACTTGAAACAACAGCAACAGAAATAAATTGCAGATAATCTTCTCCAAAAGAAAAAGAATAAAAGATGTAAGGGATCCTGGGGTGCCTGGTGGCTCAGTTGGTTAAGCTTCCAACTCTTAATTTTGGCTCAGGTCATGATCTCAAGGTTCTGAGGTCAAGCCCTTTTTGAGCTCATGCTGGGTATGGCTTAAGATTTTCTCTCTTCCTCTCCCTCTTCCCCTTCCTCTCCCTGCTTTTTATGTTCTCTCTCTCTTAATAAAAGGATGTAGGCAGTAGAAAAAGCAAACAGAAATTAAGAGTATAAAGTTGATGGTTATATGCCCCATTGTATTATCCACCAGGAAATTAAGAAAGGCACTCCATTTTATAATTCACATTGAGTGCTACCCCTAAGTCAGTGAAAGTCAAAACATTCCTTCTTAAATATCATATTTTTCTTTAGCTTTAAATTCCAAGATTTGGGATAAAGTTCTCAGCTATGATGGGAGTATGTATGTCTCTAGACACCATGGTCTCTTTTTATTGCCACTGTAAGAACTTACCATTATAAAACAACAACAACAACAACAACAACCAAGAGATATAGCTAATAAGTCAGTAATGGAAATAAAAATAAATCCTAAAAACACCTATCAAATCTAAAGGCAATCAAGAAAAAAAGAAAAAAAAGAACAAAGAACAAATACGATAAAAAGAAAGCAAATGTTAAGAGAGTAAAATTAAACCCAACCATTTCAGTTACGTTAAATATAAATAGTCTGAATATTGCAATCAAAAGCAGAAATTGTTGAAATAAGTAAAAATCAAGATGTAATTGCAATTTAATAATCAAAACATGGGTACTTTGTAGTCAAAATATGAAAAAAATATATATACCATAGAGAACAGTCCTAAGAAAACTGGAGTGGCTCCATAGATATTAGACAAAGTTGACTTTAGGATGAAGAATATCAATAGAGATGAGAAATCTGATAAAAGGATGAATTAATCAAGAGGATTTAATAATTGAAAATGTTTATGCACCTAATTAAAGAGTTTTAAAACAAAATAGACCAAATCTGAGAAGTCTAAAAGGAAAATAAACAAACCTACAGTTAAAATTAGACATTTTTAAATTCCTCTCTTTATAGATACACTAACAGAACTAATAGAAGTACACTGAACGTCATTAAGGATATAGAAAATTTGAACAACTGCATCAAAGAAATTTAACTAGTTGACATTTTTAGAGTGTTAGTAAAAAATTCCCAAAAAACTTAAAAAGCAAAATATAAGGAATACAATGATATAATCTCAATGTAATGGGAAGATTATAGCTATATTTGTGGTGAACATAGCATAATGTATAAACTTACTATATCACAAAGTTGTACTCCTGAAACTAATATAACAATGTGTGTTGAATATACTCAAATAAAAAGAATTTAAGAATTTTTAAGAGTAAAATATTTTATGTGCTCTACTATAATGACATTAAATTACAATTTAATAAAAATAAATTATCTAGAAAATCCACCAATATTTGAAAAATCAGCAGTATACTTAAAAAATGTCAGGTCGGTCAAAAATTTAAAAGTGAAAATGAGAAAAGTTTTCTAATTGACTGATAATGAAAATGTACTATATCAAATTTGTGAGATATAGCTACTGTAGTGTTTAGAAGGAAAGTCAAAGCTTTAAATGCTAGGGTATTTTAGACATATGGGAGGTACAAAATCACTAATCTGTAATTTTCTGTAATTTTGCCTTAGAAAGTTAAAATAAAAGAGTAAACAAAAAAAGGAGGTGGAAGGGAGGAACTGATATTTAAGAAAGAAGCCAATTAAACAAAGAACAGAAAAATAGTTAATATATATATATATATATATATATATATATATGAAACCAAAAACTTGTGTTTTGAAGAGATCAACAAAGTTAATAAAGCTTGAGTTAGCCTGATCAAGAAAAAAAGCAGGAATATACCAATTTTCAAAATTATAAATGAAAGTATATCACTAGAGACATTGCAGACATTAAATGATAATAAAGAACATTATGAACATCCTTATTCTACAAATATTGATAATCTAGATGAGATTAAAATTTATTTAAGGACCCATTAAATTTATGAATCTGGCCCAAGAAAATGTAGAAAAATCTGAATAGTCCTACATGTATTTAAAAAACTGAATTCATAATTCAAAGTCACAAGAAAACTTCGGATAGAGATTGCTTTAATGATGAATTCTACAGACATTTAAGGAAGCAACAGTAACAATCACACATAAACTCTTGCGGAAAGTAGAGGGAGAGGCATTATTTTCCAATTCGTATCCAAAGGCCAGAGTATGCTAACACCAAATCCAAAAATCTCACAACAAAAGAATACTACGACATATCTCCCTCCATGGACTTAAAGTGTGAAAATCCATACAAAATTTTAGGAAATTATATCCAATAATATATGAAATGGAGAGCATACCTGACTGAATAGGTTTTTCCTAAAGAATGCAAGGTTGATTTAACTTCCAAAAAATCAGTCATTTTAATTTAGTACATTAATAGAATAAAGTAGTAAAAGTATATGATAATTTCAATAAATGCAGAAATCGCATTTCCAAAATTCAATACTCATTCATTTAAAAAAATTTCTAAATGTTCAACAAACAAGAATAGAAGGAAACCTTTTTAACCTGACTATGGGCATCTCTAAAGAACTTATAGCTAACATTATATTCAACAATGAAAGGCTCAATGATTTCCATTTAAGATAAGGAACCAGGAAAGGTTTTAGTCAACATTGTAGTATCGTTTCTATCCAGTGAAATTTGATAATACAAAGAAACAAAAAATCCTAAAAATGGAAAAGGAAGGAATAGAACTCTCTGAAGAGGACACGATTGTGTTCATAGAAAAATGTAATAAACTACTAATATGCTGCTTAAGGTGTTAAGTGAATATATCAAGATTGGATATGCAAAATCTGTGTATATTTTATATATTTGCTATGAATAATTAGCAAAAGAAATATAAAAAATCAACTCCAGTAAAAAAGGCACTAAAAATATTACTGAAGAATAAATTTAGAAAAATTTTATATGACCTGTATACTGACAACTACAAAACAGTGACAAAGGGTAGAGCACTTGGGTGGCTCAGTAGGTTAAACACCTGCCTTTGGCTCAGGTCATGATCCGGGGTACTTGGATCGAGCCCTGCATTGGGCTCTCTGCTTGGTGGCAAGTATGCTTCTCCCTCTCCCTCTACCTCTGTGATTTCTCTGGCTCTCACTCTCTAAAATAAATAAAGAAAATCTTAAAAAAAAAACACAACAAAGGAAATAAAAGACATGTTTCTCAAATGCTATGCAAAAAGCATGAAATATAAAAGAAAATATGGACATGATAAAAATTTTTAAAACTTTCACTATTTGAGACTTTTTGAAGATTATTTATGTTAGGGAGAGCACAAGTGGGAGGGGCATAATTTAGAGGGAGAGAGAATCTGAAGCAGAATCTATTCTGAGTGCAGAACTCCATGCAGGGTTTGATTTTATAGCCCTGAGATAGTGACCTCAGCCAAAACCAAGAATCATATCTTTAACCAACTGCACCACCCAGACACCCCAACTTTTGCTATTTTGAAGGCAATTAAGAAAACAAAAAATCAAGCTATATTGAATGAGAGCAAGTATTCACAAAACCTATACCTGACAATGGGCTTAAATCTAGGATATCTAAATAGTATATATTCCAACTCAATAGTAAGTTTAAAAATACCATTTAAAATGAGGAAATGGTCTAAGAAGATACTTCACAAAAGACAAATGGGCAATAAGCACATAAAAAGATGTTCAAGTCCTTAGTCGTTATAGATATGCAATTTCGATGAAAATAAGACACCAATATTTATCTATTAGGCTAAAATCAAACAGACTGACAATATCAAGTGTTATCAAGGATGTGGAACAAGTCTTTTATATCCTACTGGTGGGCATCCCAAAACAATAGTGCTGCTGTGGAAAACAACAGGACAGCATCGTATGAAGTGAAATATATGAACTACGGATGCATGCAACAATACGGGTGAATCTGAAAAATACTATGTCGAGAAGAAAAAAGCCAGAAACAAAACAATACACATGTATCCTATTTATACAAGTTCAAGAATCGGCAAAATCAACATTTGATGATGAAACTCAGAATAGCAGGGGATCCCTGGGTGGCTCAGCGGTTGAGCACCTGCCTTCAGCCCAGGGCGTGATCCTGGAGTCCCAGGATCGAGTCCCACGTTGGGCTTTTTGTATGGAGCCTGCTGCTCCCTCTGCCTGTGTCTCTGCCTCTTTCTCTCTTTGTGTTTCTTATGAATAAATAAATAAAATCTTAAAAAAAAAGAAACTCAGAATAGCATATACCTATGAAGGGTAGGGATTAACAGTAAGGGGTTGAAGGAATTTCTTGGTGTGATGAAAGTATTCTGTATCTTAATTGCGGTGATGGTTAGATCGGTGCATGCATTTGTCAAAACTCATCAAATGGTGCACTTAAATCTGGGTATTTCACTACATGTAAACTTGAACTCATTGTAAGAATCTAAACGTAGTGATGATAACAGGCACAGAAGAGATGCTCACCATCACTAATCATTAGGAAATGCAAATCGAAATCATAATAAATATCACCTTATACGTGTCAGAGTTGCTAGTTTCAAAAAGATAAGAAATAACAAGTTTTGGTGAGAATGTAGAGAAAAAGGAAGACTTAAGCCCTATTGGTGGGAATGTAAATTGGTGAAACCACTGTTGAAAACGGTATAGGGTTTCCTCAAAAAATTAAAAATAGATATACCGTATGATCTAGTAATTTCACCCCTGTGTATTTATCCAAAGAAAATGAGAATATTAATTTAAAAAGATATATGCATCTCTATGTTTATTGTAGAATTATTTACAGTAGCCAAGATATGGAAGCAACCCAAGCGTCCATTGACAGATGATGGACAAAGAAGGTGCTCCATACGTACAGTGAAATATTATTCAGCCATTAAAAATGATGAGATATTGCCATTTGTGACATAAGTAGACCTACAGGATATAGTGATATATGAAATAAGTCAGACAGAGAAAGATAAATGCCGTGTAATTTCTCTTACATCTGGAATCTAAAAAACAAAACAAAGCAGAAACAGACCCGCAAATACAGAGAACTAATTGGTGGTTGCCAGATGGGCGGGGGGGAGGAGGGGGGACTGGGGGAATGGATGAAGGGTCATGGCAGGTACAGGCTTCCAGTTATAAAGTGAATAAGTCACGTGAATGAAAGTTACATCATAGGGAATATAATCAGTGGTATTTAATAGCATTGTATGGTGACAGATGGTAGCTACACTTGTGAAGACACCATAACATAGAGAGTTGTTGAGTTGCCAAATCACTATGTTGTGTATCTGAAACTAATGTAACTTTGTGTGCCAACTATGCTTCAATTTTTTTAAAAAGACGATTGATGTCCATTTGTATTATACATGGTTCTCCGCCCCCTTTCTTTCAATATGGAGGTGTCCTTGGGTCTCAATGAGTTTTCCAGACAGCATATCAATGGGTCTTGTTTTTTTTGTTTTTTGATTTTTGTTTTTTGTTTTTTTTTTTTTTGTAATCTAACCTGATACCCTGTGTCTTTTGACTGCAGCATTTAGTCCATTTTCATTCAGAATAATTATTGAAAGATACAAATTTAGTGCCATTGTATTACCTATAAAGTCCCTGTTTCTGTAGATCATCTCTGTTCCTTTCTGGCCTTTGTTACTTTGGGGCTCTCTCTTTGCTCAATGGATTCCCTTTAATATTTCTTGCAAGGCTGGTTTATTCTTCATGAATTCCTTTAGTTTTTGTTTGTCCGGGAAACTCTTTATCTCTCCTTTTTATTATGAATGACAGCTCTGCTGGATAAAGTATTCCTGCTTGCATATTTTTCCCAGTTAGCACATTGAATATATCATGCCAGTACTTTCTGGCCTGCCAGGTCTCTGTGGACAGGTCTGCTACCACCTTATGTTTTACCTTGTAGGTTAAAGACCTCTTGTCCTGAGCTGTTTTCAGGATTTTCTCTTTATCTCTGAAATTTGCAAGTTTTTCTACTATATGTTGAGGTGTTGATCTATTTTTATTGATTTGGGGGGCTTCTCTGTGCTGCCTGGACTTGAATGCATGTTTCCTTTCCTATATTAGGGGAGTTCTCAGCTATAATTTGTTCAAATAAAACTTCTGCCCCTACCCTCTCTCTCCTTATCTTCTGGGACCCTTATTTTTCGAATATTATTTTGCTTTATGGTATTGCTGATTTCTTGAAATCTCTCTCGTGATCTAGTAGTTGTATTTTCTCTTTTTCTCAGTTTCCTTACTTTCCATCATTTTGTTTTCTATATCACTGGCTCTCTCTTTGGCCTTATTGATCCTAGCAGTCAGAGCCTCCATTTTTTACTGCATCTCGTAATAGCATTTTTAATTTCAGCCTGATTAGATTTAGTTCTTTTATTTCTACACTGAGGGGTTCTCTGGTGTCATCTATGCTTTTTTTAAGCCCAGCTAGTATCTTTATAATCATTGTGTTGAATTCTAGTTTCAACATCTTACTTATTCCATATTGGTTAAATCCATGGCAGAGAGTACTACATCTTGTGCTTTCTTTTGCAGTGAATTTCTCCTTCTAGTTATTGTGTCCATAAAAGAAAAGATAAAAGAAAGAAAAAAAAACAGCAATAACATTAGCAACAATAAAAACTTCAGGAAGTGTTTTTGGTGTATGCTGTGTGCACTCTGCTGCTGTGTTTTGGCTGCTCTCTCCCACTGGTTTGTCCTCTACAGAGCTCCTCCTTATTTGGAGTAGGGAGTGTTTTGACCTCTAAGTAAGTATGCTTTGATTTATTTGTGAAGTTAAGCCTGTAAAGGAAAAAAGAAAAGAAGAAAAAAGAAAAAGAAAAAAGCCTGATCCAAGATGAGAGAAAAGGAAATGGAAAAAAAATGGATACAAACAGACAAATAATAAACCTTAATCCTGATTCCAAAAAATAAGAAACAAGGAAGGAAAGAAGAGTAGGGAAAGAAGAACAGTAAAAAAAAAAAATAATAAGAAGCCTGATCAGAAAAATAAGAGAAGGAAACAAATGAACCAACCAATGAACAAAAGATTATAAGCTGATACCAAAAGAGAGAGAGAGAGAAGAAAAACATATATATAAATACATACATATATATATATAAAATAAATGATAAAAATAAAAAATAAATAGAAAAATTAAAAAGTAAAAAAAAAAATAAATTAATAAAAGAGGAAAAAAAGACATTTGGATATCCAGGAAAGAAATAAGAGATGAAAAGGATATAGTTAAGATGTTTTTAATAACAAGCTATGGATAATTTACATGGATAAATTTGCTACTTTAGATCTATATTTTTAAATGTAGATCAGTGTGTGTGTATGACATGCATAAAATATCACTAAATCTGAATCTGTTTTCAAAGTAAATAAAAAATAAAAGTAGTGTAATAATGATAATAATGTTACAATAGCAGCAGCTAACATTTGCGTCCTCTCAGTGACTTTCATTATGTTTTAAGTACTTTTTATGAGTTAACTAATTTAATTCTAACTTTGACCCCATGAAATTATATTACTATTGCTACTTATTATTATTACTATGTTATAGGTTCAAAAATTGAGGATCCAAGAGATTAAATAATTTGCTCAAGGCCAAATGACTAGTAAATGATGAAATCAGAAATTGAACCCAGATGGTCTAGGTCTACAGTGTAAATTCTGAATCTGATGCTCTACTGCCTTTTGAAAGTAGTACACAATCATGGAAAAATTAAAATCAAATAGTAGAAAATCATAAAATGAAGCCTCACCTTCCTATTCATCCTACTTATTAACTACTATTAATGTTTTTTTCAGCTTTCTTAGAAATATTTTTACATATACAGATTTGTATCATATCAGATTACATTGGGCCACATAATATTATAGAAAATATTGTAGGTCACATATACTTTTACATACATAATTTTACAAATAAAGGCCTACAACTTGCATTCCTATACTTAATATACTTGGGTATTTTTTCTAATCAGTACAGGTAGACATACCGCTTTTGAGGTATTTGAAAGAATATCTGAAAGACTATAATATTGAAATGTGTGTTGGTTTCAACCCTCAGCAGCTTCCTAGTGAATTCTGAAACTGGTCTCCATACACAGAGGGCTGCGAGAGACTGAAGTAAGAGGCAGATCACTCTAGACTGGTAGGTGGTAGGTCTAATAAGCAAGGGAATTCAAATACCAGGTTTATATTAGGAAGCCACAAGATGAGTAGATTTCTGCACCAGCCTTCCAGAATCTTAAGTTTATCTAGTGGCCTTAACCGGGTTCTATCGTGTTTACCATCCAGATCGTCTCAACAACACGTTATTTTCTCAAGTCTGCATCTTTGAAAATGGCTTCCACTGTGGGAACAGTGGGCATAATGTAGATTCCAAGGGCAGGGAGTGAATGAGAAGCCTCCAATGGCCCACATCCAGCCCTTGGGTCAACTGGTAGTTGTGCCTTCTCAGTTACCTTTAACACTCCACCCTTCATGACCAGGTCTTAGAATCTTCCACGCCCTTCTCTTCCATAATGTGCTCTCAGTGGTCAGCAAGGTATTTCATCAATAAGAAGACGACGGCTCATTCGGTGTCTGTCTGACTGCAATGGAGGCAGATATCACAACAACAATATAAGTACAAGCAAGAGAAAACTAAGATAATTATTTCCCAAACTAAGTATCATTTTTCCCCCCACCAAAAGCCCCATGATCCAAACCACTGATTTACTAAGTCCCATAGGCTAGTGGTTTGATCACTCTGGGCTTTCACTTGTGTCTTCATGTGATTTCATAAGGATGATGCATTAGGAGACTGATCAGGGTATGAACAATAACACTCTGGATAATGGCACAGGTGCCTCCTTGTGAGGCAGTAATAATGTCCAAGCCCTTTCTGTTTTGGAGGACAGCTTTTCTTATTAGAGACGTTTCGGTATTTGATAAAGATAGCCTTTGCCAGAGGTCTCTTGTTGGGTGAATTTAGTAAGGGCTTCTATGTCTTCCACAACATCCTCCAGGCCAATGGAGGAAACAAAGACAGCATCCAAGTGATCAAACCGGTAGAAAACAGAATATGCTCCTTTGGCCTTGAAGCAAGAGAGGTTGGCGATTTTTGTTACTCTGGGGCAAATTCTCTCCTACGCCTGGAGAAAACCCATAGTGTAGTGGTTCAACCATCCAGTGGAAGTTGCGGCCAAATATTTGTGGCACACAACTTTTGGTTCCCATCCAGGGCTATCCAATAAACATCTAGGAAGCAGAACCAGTTTGTGCCAAACCAGTCACTATCCTTTAATGGGACAGAATGACTACACAGTTCCAGTCTTGTCTATCCCATATTCCTAGTACAACTGGGAGTTTTAGGGATGGCTGGGTGCTCAAATGTCCATAACCACAGGGTAAGTCACACAAACCTATTCCAAATCTGAGTATAGCCACCAATAGCTCTATTTTGAAGACCCTTCTGATCAGCAGTCTGATGGGCTGCTTACGTAGTTTGATTGACAGAAAAAGATGCCCAGGGTTATTGGCAATATGTACCACAGGCCAGGCTCAATATTGGTAATACCAGATGAATTAAGGGTACTAATCCTGGCTTGTTCCTTTATAATGCATTACTTTAAGCCTTTCTAATCCCCGCTCTGGAGCGATGATACCCATCATGGCAATCCTGATGAGCTAGAGAGGGACAGTTTCCCACATACCCAACAGTTGGATTGATTCCTTTGTTGGGTATATGAGTAGGCCCACTGAAGAAAGGTATTTGATGCCCATCCTGTAACCAGACACCACAGGAGCAGCAGAAGTCTAAGGTCAAAAACATATTTAGTAGGAACTTAAATGGGAAGGTCTTCCTCTTCTATAAGACTTATATTTATGGCCTGATTCTTAGCTATTAATATGGCTACAGCTTTGGAATTTGACCTTGTTGTATATACCGTATATGCTGGTTGGGGTAAACAGTACTGTCAGATGGACTAGGGGAGATGGACTAGGGGTGGCATATGTCAGACCAGGATCCCTACATTCTCCCTTCTTTCAATGGTACATGTTCCATTCCAGGTATGGTACATTTCCATTGGTCCAGCTTGCAGCAGGACAATAGGATCTCAGTGGGGTTTGCACTGGGGAGCAAAGTAACATCCATCCTGGTGGGATGTCCCCTGGCAAGCTCCAGTACATATGCCTTTCCCAGGTATGATGGGACTGGATGTTCTCAACACCATAGCATGTAGATCCATGGTGAGAATCAGGGCAATGTCTATCTCCTAAGATTTCCATACCTTTACAGAGTTAATTATCTTGGGAGGTGTCCCCAGGCTGGCATATGAGGTGACAGGCCCTACTGGATGATCATTCACATGTGTTAAAGCCTGGAATGATACTTCAGTCTACCTGGCCAAGGTGGTTCTACTTGTTAGTAATTTAATAGCCTAATAGTTCATCCCTCCTTTTTAGCAAGCGTGCTACTTGCATGTTATAGGGGAGATGAAGCACTCATTTAATATCACATTCTTTTGTCCAATCTTGCACATCCATAACCTCTAAAATATAACCCTTGATCACTGTTTATTTGACCACAGTATCCATATACAGTACTCAGTTTCTTTAACCCCTGATGGTGGCAGCCTGCTTTGCACGGCAAAAGGGAAGCTTGGGTTAAGCCATATGCAGTGTCTACACAAACCAAGGCATATTTAGGACCATCTCTCAGAGGGAGGAGTCAATATAATCAATTTGTCAATTTTTCACCAGTTGGGATCTCCAGTGAATATCCCCAGACTCCTTTGATGGTGGTCTTGGATATTGTTTAGAACACACAGGACATGCTGTTACTGCATTAACCATCTTTCTTGGCAATCTGCCATCCCACTTGAGTACTACGGTGGCCACTCCTCCCATGCACCGAGTCTGCTGTATCTACTGAAGGGCCAGTTGCTAGGGCTCATACCTGGGCATCAGCTTCCTGGTTAGCGGGGAATGTCAGTACCTCACATATTGGGATTTGGAAGGCAGTAAAGGCTCCCTGAGGCCCTTGGAGGTGAACCTAAATGTCATTCCATATATATTTCCATGACTCCACAGGGCATAATGAGCTACCCAGGGGCTTAATGTACATCTAATATTTTGCCTTCTCAAAGGCGGCTTGCTGCTCTGATCCTGTGTTGTACATGTGCCCCTTCTTTATGAGATGGTATAAAGGACAGAAACTCTGTGCCAGGTCGGGGATAAAAGTCCTCCAAACCTCCAAAACTCTACAAAAGTTTACACCTCTTCCTTTTTCACCTTCTTAGGGGTTGGATAGGCTTGCAACTTATCAATCACAGCTTCTGGAAAAAAATGCATCTTACACCCACACACATGCACAGCCAACATATATGCAGGTAGTGCCAGAGGGCAGAGTGTGTGGTAATATTGCTCATTTTTTCTGTCTCCTGTCTGGACAGACATCACCTCTATGTCCTACAGCCACACTAACCACGCCTGGCCTTTTGCTAGGACTTGGCAGCTGTATCAATAAGCTCAGCAGAAAGTATATTCAGTGACATTTACCATCTAGAGAGCTTCAGCAACACCTTGCTCCCTCAAGACTGCATCCTTGCAAATGGCAGGTACAATGGACAGAATGTACACTCCAAGGACAGGAGAGAAGAGCTTCTAATTACCCAAGACCAGCCACTGGCCACCTCCCCACAATGACCTTCTCCAATAATGCATGGCATCGTATACTTAGCCAGTTTTTTATAAATAAACATTGAAGTTGTTTTTCTTTTGTCATTTTTTTCACCCTTGTAAACAATGCAATAATGAGCATTCTTGTGTTGATTTCCTAGGGCACTTTTGCTAGTAAATCTATAGAGAACTTTGTTCTTAGAAACGGAAATGCCGAGCTAAGGCATATATGTGCATTTGGAATTTTGATAGACATTACTAAATATCCTTCCAAAAAGGTGCTAATTAGCACTCTCCCCAATAGTGTAGGAGAATATTTCTAGCACAGACTTTTGCCAACATGATTATAATTTTTAATCATTTCAAATTTCAATCTAATAAAATAATGACTGTTTAAAATGGTTTATTTAAATATGAATAAGACTGTTTTTTCAAATGTGTACATTTCTATAAACTACCTCTTTGTGCTCTCTGCACATTTTTATTGTTGATTATTCATTTTTTCTTTTTGATATTTAATTTTTTTTTCTATTTTAAGAAAAGTTTGCCTTGGTCATAAGTACCACAAATAATTTTGCCATATTATTTCTTTCCTACAGAGATTTGTAATCTTAATGAAGTCATGTTCAGAATTTTCCCCCACTTTTTTTTTAAGATTGTATTTATTTATTCATGAGAGACACAGAGAGAGACAAGCAGAGACATAGGCAGAGGGAGAAGCAGGCTCCATGCAGGGAGCCCAATGTGGGACTCGATCCCATGACTCCGGGATCACACCTGAGAAGAAGGAAGACACTCAACAACTGAGCCACCCACGCGTCCCTTCCCCCCACTTGATATTAAAAAACATGGTCTCTCATGTTCTATTTCAATACTTTTATTTTATTTTTGTATTTAAATTTATTTTAGTGCAAGTACTGAACCAAGAATACCTCTGACGCCACATTACTAGTACCAATGCTAGCCAACAGTATGAAGAGAAAGTTAATAATATATATATTTTCTACCACCGTTTTGGAATACATTTCAATGTATACTAAATTTCTATATTTTAAATTTATATCTGCAGATGATAGTGTATCCTCTTGATTTGCTTAGCCCCATCCCAGTAAGAAACAGATTTTGCTAATCTTGACTTACTTCCAATTTTACTAACTTTAAATTAGCAAATGCTCTCATTTTTCCTTTTTAGAAAAATTTCTTGGGGCGCCTGGGTAGCTCAGTGGTTGAGCCTCTGCCGTTGGCTCAGGGCATGATCCTGAGGACCCGGGATTGAGTCCTGCATGGGGCTCCCTGCATGGAGCCTGCTTCTCCCTCTACCAGTACCTCTGCCTCTCTGTGTCTCTCGTTAATAAATAAATAAAAATCTAAAAACAAAAGAAAAGAAAAATTTCTTAATTATCATTCCATCCATTAAAATTTAGACTAAATTTGGTATGCCTGGGTGGCTCAGTGGTTGAGCGTCTGCCTTTGGCCTAGGACATGATCCTGAAGACCTGGGATCAAGTCCCATGTCCGGCTCCCTGCATGGAGCCTGCTTCTGTCTCTGCCTATACCTCTGCCTCTCTCTCTCTCTGGGTTTCTTATGAATAAATAAATAAAATATTTTTAAAAAAATTAGACTAAATTTAGTATCAACATTTTTCAAGGTCTAAAAACAAATATTGTTAGTGTTTTTATTGAGACAACATTGAATTTCCAGGTAAATATTTAGAAGGATGGATAGTTTTACAAATTGAGCTTTTCTATTTTTTCCTCCACAAATACAGTATATTTTTACATTTATTTAAGTCTTCCTTTATGTCCTTGAGTCATTTATTGTTTTTTCTATATCATCATTACAACTACCATGCAAGTTTATTCCTAGTTGTATGTTTTTGTGGCTAAAACTTAATGGAGTCATTCCTTACATCACATTCTGTAACAAAGAGGCCGTTGGTATTTTTACATTAATTTTGTGGCCAAGTCACCTTACTAAACTAATATTTTTCATATAGATTTTTTCAGTGACTTCTCTTCATTTTCCCAGTTGCAAAATCATGTTTATAGGAAATAATAAGGCAAAAATTTTCCTATTCATTATTTGTATTTAATTCCCCAGCATATACGTGCAGACTAATACTTCCAAAGGATTGTTAAGTAACAATATTAAGTGTAGGTATTCATATAGCTTTCCTTACTTTAAAAATGATCTTTCTGGTGTTCCACAATTTGACATAATGATGGTTGTTTACAATTTTAATTACATTTATTATGTCAAGGGATTATCTGTTTGATAATGTTTTCATCAGAAAGAAATGCTTAATTTTGTTAAATGTCCTTGCGTAAGGTAGTAAGATGGTACTTGAATTTTTTTTAAATTTTAATCTGTTAATATTGGAATCAAAATAATTCCCTTGTTTTAAAACATTCTTGCTCTTTAAACAGTGTAGGTTACAATTAGTTATTTTAATATGTGGTACACTTCTTTGTGCTAATATTTAAGAGTTCTACATACATATTTTTGAGCAAAATTGAGTTTTCTTTTTAAATGTGTTGCTTTTGTTAGGTTTGGAAGATTTACTGATATACAGGTTTTATAAAATCTACTTGAAATCTTCCCTTTTTTGGTATATGAAGATGTTCCTCCAAGCATGTTACACATGCACCATCAGTATTGCAAATGCCTAATGGTGGTTTATTATTTGTTTATTTGCTTTGTTTTTAATTATGGTGGCTATTGGTTATCTATTTTCATTTGTCCTTCAAAATATTAGCCCTTAGATTTTTTTCTTTTTTGCCTATTCTGTTTTCTATATTTAATTTGTCAATGTCCAACTTCTGTTGCTCTCTTTTTGCATTGCTAGTTTGTGATTTTTACCTCCTTGAATTGGGTACTTAATTTCTTTTCATTGTTATTTATTGATGTCATATATAAAGATGAAAATCTTCTCATGGGCACAAATTGATTTTAACCCATGAGTTTTGATATACAGTATTTTTATTACTGTTCTTGTCTAGACGTCCCATTATCTCAGTCTTGAATTCCTCTCCAAACTGGGAACGAGTAGTTAAAACTTTCATCTTTTAATAGGTGGTAATTTTGTTTTTGTTGCTATTTTTCTAATTGTATTAAAAACTCATCAGGAAATGTTATCTGCACTGTTTCAGCATTTTAGATTTGAATATGTGTTGGTATTCATAGGTTAATTATAGTAAACTTTTGTAAATGTTCTTAGAAAATATGCTGTATCACAGATTTTATATATGTAATATATTAATCAATATAGTATCATTCAGATTAAAACATATTTTTATTATGAACTGAAAATACTGTGTTAAAATGTTCTATTACAGTTCACTGTGTTTCATTTCTCCTTGTATTTCCTGCAGTCTTGGCTTTGTGTTTTAATATTATGGTAATTTGTAGCTTAAAGAATGATGACGGCAATATGCTAGCTGTTAATTATATTCTTTATTATTGAAAATGCTCTTCTTTGTTACATCTAATACATTGATTCCTTGATTCAAACTTGTTTGAGATGGTTATGAAGATGTCAGCTTTCCTTGCATTGGTATTTGCCTAGTTTGTCTTTGTCATCTTTTTACTTTAATATTTTGACTCATTTATCTTAGAATATTTGTTGTATATGGCCTATAGTTTTGCCTTTGGTTTTGGCAAATAGAAAATGAGTATACATTTTTATAGGAGAGTTTATTTCGTTACATTTACCAATGCTATACCTTAATTGGTAATTATTTTGTGCTTTTAAGTTTTATTTTTAACATACCCTACTGTCTCTATTTTTTCTACATTCTGCTATATGACCTGTTTCCTTCCTGCCACTACCATTCCCTCTCTCAAGTTGAAAATCATATAGTATATTTTTATCACTTCTTTTGATAATTATATTTATAATATAAGTAATATACTAATGTCTTTATTTCACACATTCCAATTTAAAAGTGAAGCATTATATATTAAATTTCTCCTCGAAAAGATGAGAACTTTAGTTTATACTTCCATCTCTTCTCTATTCCCACCTTTGACTTTTATTGCAGTGCTGGAATTTTGGTCTAATTCTTATTATATAACATGATATAATTCATATTATAGTATTTAATATTCATATTATAATATTATCTAATTAATATTATGTTATTATAGTGTTATTTGTTATTATTCATCATATTATGTTGTTATTTTCATATGGTATATATTTTCTCTTAGTGTCTGTCATTTCCTTTCTTTTTTTAAAAATTTTTTTTAATTGGAGTTCAATTTGCCAACATATAGCATAATAGTGCTCATCCTGCTAAGTGCCCTCCTCAGTGCCCATTACCCAGTCACCCCAACCCCCCGCCCACCTCCCTTCCACCCCTTGTTCATTTCCCAGAGTTAGGTATCTCTCATGTTTTGTCACCCTCACTGATAATTTCACTCATTTTCTCTCCTTTCCCTTTATTCCCTTTCACTAATTTTTATATTCCCCATGTCATTTCTTTTTTTGTCTTTAAACATAACTCACACATTTGTTTTGCCCTGAGTAATTCCATAACTCATGATTATCAGTTTTTAATTCCAATCTTTCATGTTATGAGTATCTTCATTCCCAGGTTCTTCACTTAATTCAATCTTTGTTTGATTAGATCCCTCTACCAAATTGTTTCTTAAGGATTTATGTTTGCTATATTTTCTAAGTTGTTTAAGAAGGTCTATCTCTACCTTTATATGCTCTAAGTGATTTGAATGACTATAAAATCTTGATTTGTAATTTTTTCTGTTTATCCACTCAGAATTTGGAACTTATGGATAACGTTTTTTATGGCTACTTGGTAGTAAATGCTCATGCCCAAAAGTCTGAGAAAATGTTTTTACTTTTGATAAGTGAACTGATTTCTTGTTGTTTTTCCTATAAAAGTGCCATAGGAGGTTTTTTTAAAATTGAAGTCTAATGCATTAATCAGGAAATTTTCAATGAAAATGACAGAAATGAACTTCGAGCTGGCATGAACAAAAAGAGAGGGATTTGAAAGCTCACACAGACAGAAAGGGAGGAACATCATTACCATTAAGGATGATTGGAAAAAAATACTCGAGTGCTGTCAGGTTTTTCTTATTTCTTTGTATTCTGTGCTTTGTGCCGTGTGCTGACTTGAGTATTTCCAACTAAATACTTATGTAGTCAAGAGAGGTCTTTAGGAATATTAGGAATATGAATATAAGCAGTTCCAGAAACATTCTTAAAGCTTAGCAATAAAAAAGGAAAAGCTATTCTCTCCTAGCTCCACTTTGAAAAATATTGCAAGGTCTCTGTTGGGTCATCATCTTCCATATGATTTTGTGAGTGTAGTTAGGTTCCATGCTCTAAGTGAACTAGCTCTGTGATCTTTACTGAGCACTGAGGATGCTATGATGGAGGATCTCCAGTATAATCAATTTAGCAAAGTATATTTCAGAAGTTTGAGTGTTATTTTAATCAGGAGAAGAAATCATTTCATCCAGTATATTCGCCAGGATATCACTTATTTGATATTCTGATTCATTTTTTAAATTAGAAAACAGTATAGCTTTGTAGCCTGCAGTTATAGATATTATTTTATTTCAGGATAGCTTTCTTTTGTTATATGCCTCCACTTTTGCTTAGACTCCTGGTCTCCCTTGTGAATATATATAATTTTCTATATCAATAAACTCAACCATTTCTTCATTTATGCTCCTGTAAGACAATACAGTAGGTACTCTCTTCATTCCCAAATTTTATCAAACCTTTGTTAAGGGAGAATGCATGATTTAAATATCACCATAATAATGTTGTATTAAAAAACCCTCAAAAGTTAGTTGCATGCATTGGGGACCCCTGGGTGGCTCAGCGGTTTAGCACCTGCCTTCAGCCTAGGGCGTGATCCTGAAGTCCCAGGATCAAGTCCCACATTGGGCTCCCTGCATGGAGCCTGCGTCTCCCTCTGCCTGTGTCTCTGCCCCCTCTCTCTCTTTCTTTCTCCCTCTCTGTGTCTCTCATGAATAAATAAATAAAATCTTAAAAAAAACCAGTTGCATACAGAAATAGATATTTTCTGCTCATGAATCTGAAGTTCAGCTGGTCTTGGTTAGGCTTGGATGGGCTTGGTTGTGCAGAAGTTCCAACTTCAGTTGGGTTCAAATCATCTCCAAGTGTCTGTCATCATTCCTGGACCCTAAACCTACCAAAGGCATACTCTTCACATGTGAAAGGCCAGGGTGCAAGAGTATAAGTATAACAAAATTTTGTAAGCCTTTGCTGATGTCATATATCCACTAACATCTTATGGTCAAAGCAAGTCATGTAATCAAGCCGAGGCAAGAATTGGTTAGTCCTGTCCTTCCAACATGACAGGAGTGCAGATGCATAATATTACTTCAGGAGGGTTAGGAATTGAGAATAATGGCTCAATCTTTCACAATTTCTTTGTTGTTCACAATTACTCACATGTAAAATATACTCACCTCTGTGCAGATATACCAAAAGTTCTACTCAATCATGGTAGCAGACTCCATCAGTGTCAGAGGATCTGCATTATATCCAGATATAGTTTCTTGTAATCAAGAAACCTATGAACCAATTAAAAGTTTACCAGAATCCAAAGTACAATGGAATAACGAGGATGGGAAAAAACACATTTTCATTCAAAGAGAGTAATAATGGAATGCACATATCAGTCAATGGTCCATAGAAGTTTCATACTTCTGCTAGACAAATATTGCCAAATCCACTTCCACTAGGGGCAGACAGTGCTATTTGATTGGCCTGTGTCTGTTCTCTGAGAATATGCTCTTCACAGCTCCTTTTCTGTCATTCAGGAGGTCTTTCCTTTTCCAAAAAATCTCTTTGGCCACTTTTGAAGAGCACATGGGAAAATATGCTTTTCTTCAGAGCAGAGGAGGTTTTTAAATCTGTTAATCTGCATGGAGAAAGTAAAAGGCTCAAAGGTCTTTTCACATCTTGAACATGTTCAGGACTCCTTTATTCCAGATTACAGAAGATTTTGCCAATACAACTCTCTGAAAAACTATAAAATTTCTATGTATTTGATTCTAGTCAATTTCATATTCTAAAAGATATGACCACAATTATTTCTGAGGCATGTCCTTCATTTTATTTGCAATTATAGTTGGCCTGGGTATATCAGATGTCTGGGAGGGGAGCATACCCTTAAGATTTCTAGGAGTCCCAACCCCTTTTGGCAGAAGAAGAGGTCTACTAGGTGTTCATTAAATTCTTTCAGACGTTTTAAGGATGATATTATAGCCACACATTGTTTTTGTCATACTCCAAGGCTGTATCATATTGGAAGTACCAAGGAATTATTCTTTCCCCTGAGGCTATATATTAATAACCATTTATTTAATATGGTGAAAACCAGTTTAACTTTCCAGTTTTGCAATGCTAGCATTTCTAGATTCTTCACATTTCCTCCCAATTCTATTTTTACCCTTGCCAGTTTGTTCCTGTCTAAGAGAACTTTATCAAATGCAGGCTGCAGCGGCCACCCCGGGATTTCAGCAGTCTCCCTCAAAAGCTCCTCAATCAATATGACGGGTTCATTACATATATTTTCTGTCCTCCCCATTATCATGAGTGACAGTTTTATCAAATATTTAGCCACTACATGCCACAGGTTGACATTTTTCCCACTTTTTATAACTCTCCTCACAATTTTTCTAGCCTCATGTTACAGTGTGCTTGCCACCTGCTGCCCAGTTTCCAAACCACTGCCAACCAATTGTAGATGTTTGTTATAGCATCTCTCCTTAGTAGCAATTGTCAGAATGCTGCTACATAACCAACCACCATAAAACTTAGTGGCTTACAACAATCAGCTTATTTCCTTATCCGTGTCACAATAGGTTATCTATAATTCTATTGCTCTAGACTGGGTTAGGCTCCAAGTTTCAGATTAGATCTAGGTCTGCACAATGTGACTCTCATTCTGCATGGACCAGCTACCATCTGAGGCATGATTTTCTTATGAATAAAAACAAGAGTTCAAAAAAGCAAACTCAAGTATGTAAATACATTTCAAGCATTGGTTTATGTCACATATGCTAACATCTGATTTCCAAACAAGTCAATTGGCTAAGCTCAAAGAAAAGAAGCAAATAATTATACTCTCTCAACCACAGAAATATGACAATGATATGGATGTATATCAATATTAAAGGTACATGAGTAATTTAGAGCTGAAATTCAATTTACACAGAAAAATATTTTGTGGTTAAGAGGAATTCAATAGACAAATTCTAAAATCATATTTACTCTCTGATGCATATTAAACAGGGCTTACTTATATTCAAAATTCTTGAAAATAGAAACTTGTAAGAGTATTTTTGAATTTTTATGTTAATACTGTAGATATTTCCATTTTTCAATCTTCTCATATATTTTTCTGACTTGCCATCTCTATGACTCTGGCTTTCTTGTTTCCAATGAGGGCTAGTCAGAACCAGTTTGAGAGAAATTGTTGGGTTCCAGTATTTTATAGGATGATAACAACATTATAATTCAGGATTTCCACACATCCTCAAAAAAATCCATAGAGATCAAAAAGAACAAATTAAATCACCAGTGACTCATACCTATAGCCTAAGACATAAAGAACACCACAAACACTCTTTATCTACCAGTGGACAAGTTCTATCCAACATGACTTAAATATCCTTAAGTCATGAATAAGTAGGGCAATAAACACCCAAATGACATAGCTACAGCTCCTGAATCCATACCTGTGAAGGTAGATAAAGTTAGAAAGAAGACATGAGAACAAAGGGACCAACAGCATGGAACACAGATAAAATTACCCTCCAAAAATGAATCCTACATTTAGTTAGAAAATATTGAAGATGTGTTTGTTACCAGTAATTCAGAGGCTGGTTATTGAAGAACTGAAAGTGATTTGGTATGCAGGACTCAAGATGACGGCTCAGGAAAACACTACTCCTGGTGAAAAAGGGAAAACTTGGAAAGGGGAGCCATCAATTTTGAGACTCAGTAGTGAGAATGAAAAAAGACACAAGAGATAAATATTATAAAAGTATTATTAAGAAACTCAAGAAACGAAGTATACAAAGGAATGTGAATCCAGCAAAGCTTTTTTTAAAAATCAAACATATATAAAAACAGCTTTAGTCTACAGAAACAAACCAACAGAATCACATTAGAAAATATAATGGCCCCCTTCTAAAAGACTGTATTTCACTGTATTAAGAGAAAAGAACAAACTCAACTGCAAAATGCATTAGATATCTTAAGTCCTCCAGCAATGCTTACATACCTGCTAGTCAGAAGACATCAGAGAATGAACAAATGGTCATCCATGTCCTTGCAAAGAAAGCTACACAACAAAACAAAATAACAATAAAAAATTTGAGCTCATGAAAATTGTCCCAAAATAACTTTTCTGAAGCAGAAAGAAACCGTAACACATAATGTGCCAACCTAAATTAAATGTTGTTACATAATCATTGGCAGGTATGTAAAAACAGCTTAGATCAGAAATTCAGAAACTCAGAAAAATTGTAAAAAAAAAATCAGAAAGCTGTGAAATAGCCCTATCATCAGAAATCAAATTGAAAAAAAGATAGAAATCAATAATAAATGTAGACAGAATAGAGAGTGCTCCAAAGAGAATAGATTAAGTTGATAATATAAAAAAGAATATTGAAAAAGGCAAGAAAATAGCCAAGATATCATAAAGACAATACAGAAAGTGATATAAAAATCGGAGTAAAAGTGATTGATAAGACAGGAAAATGAAGTTACATATAATTGGAGTCCCTAAAAGATAAAAAACAATAACAATGACATAGAGTTTTTTTAAAGTATTTTTCAGAAAAGTTTCTAGGTACAAAAGACCTAAACTTACTTATTGGAAATGCCTAGTATGTCTGGAAAAACTTGGCTTGAAAAGACAACTACAAAACATATAATAATACAATTCTTAGAAATTAATATTAAAGAGAAATCAAACAAAACTTCAGGGCTCTAGACAAAAAGACCAAGTTATATACTAATTGAAGAACATTAATATTGGCATTATTTTTTTAGCAACAATATTTAAAACAAAACAGTGGCATTTATCAGAAACTCTAGGAAAGAAAATGTGAACCAAAAGATTTTATATGCAGTCAAGATGTTATGAAATATTGAAGTGATAATAAATGTGACTTAACCTGCAAGAACTAGGGGGTAACTATTTTTAAAATCCCTTCCTGAGGAGTCAACCAGTGAACAAGTTCTATCCAAACCAAGTGATTTTTGGGGAAACTGGCAAAAAACTAATCATGATCACCATAAGACTGTGATATGAATGATGTGTTTGGTTTCAATTCTGTCCATCATTTTATGTACAGTTACAATGTAACATAGAGTGTTTCCCCATGTGTATTTTTACTTTTTTTAAAAAAAATATTTATTTATTCACAAGACACAGAGAGAGAGAGGGGCAGAGGGAGAAGCAGGCTCCATGCAGGGAGCCGGATTGGGACTCGAACCCAGGACCCAGGGATCATGACCCGAGCCTAAGGCAGACGCTCAACCACTGAGCCACCCAAGTGCCCTTGTATTTTTCCTTTAAAAGCAGAGTGACAAGAAGGAAAGTAATACAAATAGTACATATTCTGTCAATGCAGTCTTTTTATGACTTTTTGCCTGGACATAGGCCACAGTCATGTTCATGCTGTATTGGGTTGTGCAAGCTTGACTAGAAGCCTAATGTGTTACTGGGCTGATAAATCAGAGGGCAGGCTCTGGGCTATCACCACAACAGAAAAGGAAAAGGAAAATTTGAAAAGGAGAGAACCTCCGATAGGAGGATCCAATGTCTGTTTATAAACTGCCCAAATCTCTGGCTAATGTATGAACTCTGAATGCACAGGGCACACTCCAAAAAGACTAAGACTGAAAGAACTGGATAGAAATTGTAGCTTCCACTTGTCATAGAGGGGTCGGGAGCTTGAATTCAGCCTAGTTAATTGCTAAAACAAAGAAAAGTTGGCATTCATCAGAAGATGATAACAATCCAGTTTCTATAATGCATCAATCACAGTATCCAGTCAATGTAATGTTTAAAATTATGAGATTTAAGAAACAGAAAAAATATGACCTACACTTAAGAGAAAAGGAGATCAATAGAAACTAAATCTGTGATGACTAAGACATTGGAGTTAACGGACAAGAATTTTAAAGCAGTCATTGTAATTATGCTCAGGGACATAAAGAATGTGTGCTCATTATGATAGAAGAAGTAGAGAAGCTCAGCAGAGGAATAAAATACGCAAAACACAAACAAACAAAAAGCTCCTGGAACTGAAAAATAGAATAACTGACACAAAAATTCAGTGAATTGACTTAACCATACAGTGAAGATGACAGAAGAAAAAAAATCAGGGAATTTGGAAAAGATAAATGGAAATTATCTAATCTGAAGAATAGAAAGAAAACAATTGCAAAATAAAGAGAGCCCCAGTAATGTGGGTGAAATCAAGATTTTAACATGCATATATTCGGTGTCTGAGTAGCATAAACAAGAAAGATTGAGGCGGACACATATTTGAAAAAATGACTTAGATTTCTCCAAATGTATTGAAAGACATAAATGTAAAGAAAGAAGAAACACAGCAAATCCCAACAAGATAAATACAAAAGAAAAAGTCCTGGGTGAATGATCATCAAACCATTGAAAAGTGAAAAGAACAACACCAAAAAAATTCTTAAAAGAAGCTAGAGTGGAAAAAACCCAAAACATTAATACATGGGCACACGGTACAAATGATGCCTGACATCTTATTACAAAAAGTGGAGGGAGGATGGGGGACAGGAAGACAGTGGAAAATTATTTTTAAAGTACTAAAAGAAAAAAATCCAGTTTTTTTTAAAATGCATATGACTGTTTCCTCCCATTTTTTTCTTGTGGTGAAATGAAATTAATATTTAACATCTTAACTTTTTAAAAAAAATTGACATAAAAGCAAGGTATAATATATTAATTTCAGGTGTATAACATAATGATTTAATATTTTCACATGCGAATTTTAGCCATTTTTAAGTGTACAGTTTAGAGGTATTAAATCCATTAATAATATTGTGCAGTTGTTATCATCCATATCCACAGCTGTTTTCATCTTGTAAAACTGAAATTCTATACCATTTAAAGAATAACCTCTCCCCCAGCTCTTTGTGGCTACCATCCTACTTTCCATATCTATGATTTTGACTACTCTAGTATCTCATATAACTAGAAGACATACAGGATTTGTCCTTTTGTGACTGGCTTATTTTATTTAAACTCAACTATGTCCTCAAGTTTTATCCATGTCGCAGCATATGTCAGAATTTACTTCCATTTTTTTTACTTCCATTTTTAAGGTAAAATAATGTTCCATTTTATGTATCTACCATATTTTGCTCATCTTTTTATCTATTGATGGACACTTGGATTGCTTTCATGTTTTAGCTACTGTGAATAAAGCTGCTATGAACACAGGTATACAAGTATCTCCATGAGGGGCTGCCTCCAATTCTTTTGGGTATATGCCCAGAAGTGAAACTGCTGAATCATATGATAAGTTTATTTTTAATTTTTTGAGAAACTACCATACTGTTTCCCACAACAGTTGTATCATTTTACATTCCCACCAACAATTTACAAGGGTTCTAATTTCTCTACATCTTCCCCAGCACTTAGTATTTTCTGCACTTCTTTTTGTTCTTGCGTAGTTTCCAAGGAGCAGACATAATTCTCTTTGTTTCTCTATACGTAAGGTATTTTTCTCCTCTAGCTTCTTTGAGAATATTTTTTCTGTCTTTTATTTACTGTAATTTGAAAATAATATGCTATGGCTTCATTTTCTTGCCATTTATCCTGCTTCATGTTTTCTAAGCTTCTTGGATCTTTGGTTTGGTGTCTGATAGTAATTTGGGCAAATTCTCAGGCGTTATTGCTTCAAATATTTTTTTTTCCTTTCCTTTCTTTCTTCTCTTTCTGGTATTCCTCTTGTGTGTATATTGCAACTTTTGTAGTCATCCCGTGATCCTTGGATATTCTTTTTGGGTTTTGGTTTTTTTTTTTTTTTTTCAGTCTTTATTCTCCTGCTTTTCAGTTTTCCAGGATACTATTGATACATCCTCCAGCTTAGAGTTTTTTTTTTTTTTTCCTCAAAGACATTCTTCATTTCTATGTTTTCATTTCTAGTACTTTTTGGTTCTTTCTTAGAGTTTCTATCTCCGTATATTGCCCTCTGTTCTTGCATGTTCTCTACTTCATCCATTAGAGTCCTTAGCATCTTAATTATTGTTGTTTCAAAATCCTAGTCCAATCATGTTTCTAACAATGTACCACGTCTCTGGTTGCTCTGTTTCTTCAAATTGTGTTGTCTTTTGTTCTGCCTTGTAATTTTTCTTGATAGCTAAGTACTGAGGAAAAGGGACTGATATAAATAACCTTTTAGTAATATGGTGATAAGGTTTGGGGGAGGGGAGACATTTTATAGACCTATGATTAGATCTCAATCTTTTAGGGAGCACATAACTCTGGCCTTTGAACTTCACAAGAGTTTCTTGGTTTTCTTCCCCACTCAGGTGGAACAGGTTGACTGGAGTGGGCTGGAGTTGGGTATTTCCTTTCCCCAGGTCAGTAGGCTCTGGTTAATTAGTTTCTCCTAAGGGCAGCCCTTGTCAGGGAGAACAGTGTCCTGGAGTATTTTAAAGTGGATCTTTACTTCCTTGCCCTACCCCAAACTGGAGGGGATATTTCTGCACTATGTATCTCTTGAAAACCCATTCTCATATATTTTGAAAATATTTTCTCTTAGTTTGTGACTTGCCTGTTTGTTTTCTTAATGATGACATTTGAAAGTAAACATTTTACATTTTTATGTCTACCTATATTTTATTGTATAATCTCTGTGTCACAGGTATTTTTTATAAAATAAAATACATAGCCAACCTATGACACAACAATGGCACTGCTAGGTATTTGTCCAAGAGAAATAAAAACATGTATACACAAAAATGTTCAAAGCTGCTCTTTCATAATAGCCAAAATTTGGAAACAATCCAAATATATATCAACAGGAGAACAGATAAACAAACTGTGGTATATTTATATAGTGGGGACAATTAGGTGCCATTAAAAAAAAGAATACTGATGCAGTTAAAAACTTTGAGGAATCTTAAATTTATGTTGAGCAAAAGAAGCTTTACACATTAGGGCATGTACTGTATAATTCTATCTAAATTTTTTTATTATAGGCAAAAATTATAATGAAAAAATATTAACTGTCTTCCTCAGAAGTGTTGGGAATGGAAACTGACTGTAAAGATATATGAGGGATTTTTTGGGGTGATGGAAATGCTTTGTGGTTTCATAGGTGTTTGGATAGGCGTTTGGATATGCATTTGTCTAAACTCCTTGATGGTTCATATCACTGAAGGTTAATTTACTTCAAATAAAGCAAAAATAACTACCAACAAATATTGAATCCTAGTTAATGATATAAATTCTGAACTGTTTAGTGTTGGTGTATCCTGATATCTCAAACTTACTTTGAAACACTTCAAAAAGATGAATTTATGGATGAGTAGGTAAATTCATAAAGAGAGCAATTGATAAATTGAATTTTTGGATGAGAAGATAAATGGATAGATTTGTGGTAAAGCTTATACAGAAAAATGTTGAGAATAATAAAATTTCAATGGTGGGTATATGGTTGTCTATACAATTGTTCCCATTTTTCTGTACATATAATAATGATAATAAAATGTTGGAGAAAACCAAAAAGGATCTTCTCAATGCAAATCATGAAAAATAAAGTGAAAACCACTGTTCAACATTTTTAGACAAAAGGGGAAATGAAAAGCATAAATGCAAGCAAAATATTTTAAAAATTGGTAGTGCAATTCTTAATATCAGAATCTATTCCTTGTATTTATAGCACTTTCCAGAAGAATATTCAAAACTTAAATATCTGTACCAATAAGAGTTGGTACTTAAAAACAAGTTTCTTAATTTCCCAACTTAAAACCAAAAATGTAGAAAAATCTTTAAAAAAATAACTATAGAATGACTTAAGAAAATAAAAACAAAAATTGATGAGGCAGAAATAAACATTCAAAAGTAATATTAAGTCCAAATATTGATTCTTTTTAAAAAATTAGCAAAAGTAGACATATTAGCATTTAGTCTAATAAAATGATCAGAAATATTAAAATAATTAACTACAAGAAAAAAGCTATTGTGACAGAGAAATAATAAAAATCATCCTAACAATTTGTGTAACAATGCAGATACATTGTAAACTTAGATGCTAGGTAAATTTTCCTAGGTAAGTGCAATGAAATAAAAATAATCCTGTTGCACACAGAGGTAAAATAGACTAATTTCATAGGAAAATAGTGAAAGTTTAAAAAATTCCACCCCCCAAAAAAGCACCAGACCTAGGTGGTTCCAAAGGGACATTGTATTAAATGGTTAACATCTAGATGTTCCTAATGCTACATAAATTGTTCCAGAGCTTCAAAAGTTTAGGAAACCTTCCAATTTAGTTCTTATGAGACAAACAGCACTAATTGCTGAATCTACTGGTAACAGAAAACAAAAGAGAAACAAATATTACTTTTGAGCACTGCAGCAAATAGCCTAAATAAAACATTAGCAAATGGAATTCAACAGTCTCTCAGGAAAATAATACATCATGACAAAGTGAGGTTTATTCTCGAAAGGTAAGGATGTTCAGTATTTGGAAATCTTTTAACATATTTTCATATTAATGAAGAAAATTTATTCACATTAACTGCTGAGGAGAAAAATCATAGTTTACTCAGAAGGCCTGTGACACAACTGATACTCATCTTCTCTGATAACATTTAATGGAATAAGAATGCACACACACACGCACAGAATAGAAGCATTTCTACTGAGATCAAGAACAAGGCAAAGATACTTACTTCCCCACTACTGCTTAACATCATATAGGACTATGGACCAAATTGGAAAAGAAGGAAAACTATATCTATTTGCAAGTGATTTGACAATATTCTGAGAATGCAAGAGAATAGGTTATAAAACATACTCATATAATAAACATCTTATAATGCAATAGGATGTAAAAATTAACGTAGAGAAAGCAATGGCCTTCAACTGCACAATAAATAAAAAATATAAGAAAAAAAGTCCCATTTAAACTGCAAAAAGATACATACAATTCTTAGGGAAAACACTCCTGAAAGACACAAAAATAGATTTGGACAAAAGTAAAGACAATTCTTGTTTTGGGACTCAATATCATATGCATGTCTTTTTCTTTAAATTGATATATGAAATAATGCAGTTCCAATAAAAATTTAGAATTTTAATTTGTAGCTATACAAGCTAATATGGAAAAATAGTGTGCTAGAATAAACATGTAAGAATAATGATAAAATTGTGAAGAAGAGCCATGGAGTGGGAGGACAGTGGATACTTATCAGATCCTAAAACATATTATGAAGCTTCTGTAACTGAGACAGTTACGACTGGCATATGAATGGATAGAAAGAGTGGTAGAATGGAGTAGAAAGTTCTGAAAAACATTCCATATATGTATAGAAATTTAGTATAGGATAAAAACAATAACTTAGTCATTGTAGGCTTATTAATAAATGCAATTGGCCAATTGCATAGCCATTTGGGAAAAAGAGTATTGAATTTTTATTACTCATAGATTACATAGAAATGAACTTCAAAAAATTAAAAAATATAAATGTAAAAAAACAAAAACAGAAACAAAACAAACGAAACCAAACACATACACAAAAGAAAAATGATGAACTCTCTTCCAATCTAGAAATAGGCAAAAGCTTTCTACTTTCAAAATCCTGATATAATTAAAGATAGGACTCTTAAACTCAGGAATATAAAAAAGCAATCTTTTGCAAAAAAAAAAAAAATTAAAGAAATAAATTACAAACTGGAAGGAAATATTTGTTTAACATTTATTCTAAAAGTTAAATTCTGAAAAAATATAAAAATTCATAAGAAATAAATAACGAGACCTTAAAAAATAAAGGAAAGAAATCAGGAAAAATGACGTAGGAGCATAAGATATAAGAAAATGGTCTTTAAACTCTAGAAAAGACATTTATCTTCATCCATACTACAAAAATGAGATTATAACTACATTGAATTAAACAAATCTAACCTATTAGATTGGCAAAAAATTTGCCAGTTCCATAATATACTTTGCTGTTGCTCAGGCTGTGGAGAAACAGATACTCTGTTTCCATCCATACTGATGCTGGAATCGTAAAATGGGATAAACCCTGTGGAGGAAAATTTAGTGATACAGTATATAGCAAAACCACATACCCTTTAATCTAGCAATCTTAGTCCTAGAAGTTTACTTTAAAGATACACCTTTAGTAACACACTCATACAAAATGCATAATTTAGTCATTGCAATATTATTTATAAAAACAAATTATTGGAAATTTACCTATATGCCCAATAATTGGTGATTAGGCTTATTGACAATAATCTGCTCACAGAAATAATAAATAAATATTAAAAGAATTTAAAAATCTTTATAAATGATATGATTTAGGTAGAGTTATGATATACATTTTCTGTAAGAGAAAAGGGAAAGTAAAAATGGTTGTATATGTTTGTGTTCATGGAGATGCGTATTCCGGCTTACTTTTGTAAAAGAATTGCAGGAAAGATAGATTAGTGAATGATTAATTTTTACCTTCAGAAGATATGCGGAAAAAGATTAGAAAAGATAGGAGAGGAATAAGACGTTGCTGAGAATTTTTCTATAGATTTGACTTTTGAACCATGTTCTTATTTTTATATTTGAGAAGTACTAATTCAACAAAGAATTATAAAAAAACTAAAATTGACCAAAATGTGAGAAAAAACCTAATTGTCTATCAAACTGATGATTACAAACACAGAAAAGAAAAGAATTAATGTAAGTAATTTTTGTATAAAATACTTTGACTTTATATCTGGAGAGATACATCCCAGGGACAAAGGGAAATTTAAACTTTTATTTATAACATTTGTGAGTGCTGGAGTATGTGTATAGTACGTCTGAAACTTGTATGTTGTATGACTGAACAAATAAGGCCATACATGCAATTGTATCTCACTGTGGAAAAAGGGAGTTACGAGTATAGAATGAGAAGAAAGAAAGAATACTCCAGGGTTGTATTTGTTTTTGTTATTTTATTTACTTTCCAGTATAATTAATATGCAATATTATGTTAGTCTCAGGTGTACAATAGTGATTCAACACATAAACTATTTAATGCTTATCAAGATAAGTGTACTCTATTTTCTTAAGTTTTTATTTAAATTTTAGCTAACATACAGTGTAACATTAGTTTCAGGTGTACAATTTAATAATTCAACACTTCCATACAACACCTTGCTCACCGCAAATGCCCTCCTTAATCCCAGTCACCTATTTCACCCATCCCCCACCTCCCTTTTAGTAACTATCAGTTTGTTCTCTATAGTTAAGAGTCTGTGTCTTGGTATTTGAATTGGAGTTATCAATAGGATCTAATGATTTTCAAAATACATATTTCCTAGCTCTGTTCGTGGATAAAGCTAGTAGCTTTAGTACATCAATAGCACTAAGAGTGCTTAGCACCTAGACCTTGATTTTTAAAATACAGTTCTCTAAAAGGAGTCAGAGCCCCTTGGATGACTGGCTTTGGGTGTGTGGCAGGAAAACAAGGTGAGTATCGGATATTTTGTTATGTCAGAAAGTAAGAAGTTCTCAAAAATTGGTAGGAATACATCAAGAGGACAGAAAAGCATGTTTGGAAAGGCTCCCATCAGCCAAATTTGGGAATATTTTAAGCCTTAAAAAGAAATAATGATAGAAATGGTTTATAACACATTGAATAAGAAATAAATCCATGAACCATAGTAATACTAATTTTCAAAGGGCCCAGGAGGAAGAGAATGAAGGGAAATCTCTCTCTCTCTCTCTCTCTCTTTTTTTTTTTTTTACAAAAAGCACCAATAATAAATATAGGAGGAGTAATAAAATTATAAAATCATCATCTTGCAGCCAACATTTTAGTAATTAGTTCAGGAATAAATCAGCGACAAATGCTAAAATCATTGGGTTAAAGATCACTGGGGAAGAGGATAATCACACAGTCTCAACATATGACCTCCGCAGATTAATTATTGATTAGAAAGGGGAAGAGATAATACTGTAGTATTATCTATACTGTAGTATGGAATTTTGGTGAACACTACCTTTACCAGATGATTGAACTTCATATCACCAGTAGGACAAATCAATATCATCCTTCTCCTGATATGAAGTACTGAGAATGACACAAAATTATCTATGTAATATTCTTGTTAGAAAGGTTTAACCTGAATCTAATCTTGAAGAAACAATCAAATCCACTGAGAGACATTCTGCAAACAAATGGCTCACATTTCCCAGAAAACATCAGTGCCCATGAAAGAGAAAAAAATATATTAAAAACAATGAACTATTCTGATTACATTAGACTAGAGAGTGATAGCTATTAATTTTGTTGATTGAGTCCTGGAGAGGGGGGAAAAGACTTATGGAACATACTTGGATTATATGAAAAATTAGAGAATGGGCAATATATGATAATAACAGATCAATATTAAACTATTTTAATGTAAACATTGTATTATGGTCATGTAAAAGAATATCTCAAGTCTTTGGACTTAAATGCTTTTTTATTTAGAGGTGGTAACATGTTAAAACTTAGTGAATGTAAATGACAGATACAGGGTTTTGTGGGGTTTTTTTTTTTTTTTGGTTCCTTTTAGTAACTTTTCTAAAATAAAAAGTTGGCAGAAGAGAACAATATAGAGGCCACAGAAATTCCTAGATTGAACAATATTTGTTTGTTTTGAAAGTCAGGCAATTTATTAATCTGCCTTTGAAATTTAGAAAAAAAAATGGACTGTTTTTCTATAATATGCTGGTCCTTCAATATTAGTAAGAATCAGGATAAAGTTAAAAAGTAGATAATATGTTTATAGTTCGAAACAAAGCACTGGTGCTTTGAACTAACATTCTCTCAGACACTTGGAATATAGTTTTGAGGTGAGCTTTCCCTATTTTCAGAAGTAAACCCTCTTCCTTAAAGAAGATAGACGCCCATACATCAAGAATCAAGCAAGATCATCAAGATTAGAATGCGCTTCTATGGTGATCAGCAGTGGCAGACTTGGTGAGAGGAATGAAATGATACGAATATCCTCCCTCTGGTTTCAGTTGTTTTTCCTGCCACTGGATTAGTAAAATAGATATATCCTTCCATTCCAGAGATGCCCTCAGTTCTGGAGAACTAAGTAAAATATCAAGGCAGGAGCATTAAGTCTAGACCGTTAGAGAAAATGGTAAGGTGAGTGTGGCAGACACTGTAGGCTGGTCCAGTCAACATCCTGTTAGGCTTGGCTGTGTGACAGGCTTCTGGCTAATGAGATGCAAGTGGACATCTGCTAGTTGTGCTTTTTCCTACTTTATTTTTCTTGGCTGGATATGATATAATGTCAATAGCCTCTGAACCACCTTGCAACTATGATGGGAAGGCTGAGAGAGGTCATCCCTGACTGCTGAGTAACTAAATGTATCCTGCAATCAACTTCTGGACTTCTTACATAAGAAAAATAAGCTTATTCGTTAAGCCACTATATTGGTTTATGATATAGTCCATCTCACTGGGGTAAGACCAGGAATCTGGCAAATACCTAACATAGAACATGAAGAATTTAATTCTGCTTAAATGTCCCCTGTATCATCTCCTTCAGAAACCTACGTGACCAAATTTACTATATGGCCAGTAGAGATAAATCATTCCTTTTATAGATGTAAAATAAAAACTGCCCAAGGTAGAATTAATTGAGCTACATCAAGTGAAAAGAAGAAGCACATTAAAGACTCTGAGGAGGGAGAAAGGAAATAGTGTGGGATTTAAGTTGGAGTAGAGCTTCCTTGATGAATCATCTGGAATCTTTAAAGGTCAAGAGGGATGGGGTAAAGCAGAGTGATAACGAAGAAGTGGCCACTTATGAGTAAGGCTGAAAAGTGGTTACATAGCATAGTCAGGTATTCAGGAGGGGTGTTGTCAAGTAATTATCCCAAAATGATGCTGTTGTAGTTGAGAATTTGAAGGAAGTGAGCTTTCTTCAGACCAGTTAATAAAATATTTAGAAGTTATTATATGATAACTTGAAAAAAATAATAAATTCTGATGAGGACAGTTGATCCTGAGACCTAGCCAATATTAAAGTTCTTGCCAAAGCAGCCCTGGCATTTGGCTTCATCACAAAGGCAATCCCGTAGATGCAGAAGCATCTGCTCTCCTACTTACTGCTTATGTTAAAATGAAAGCTATTCAATAAAATATTTATAAGTATTGCTTCCACTGGTGGCTGGATGGAAATAAAATGGCGAGAAACCAAATTTCTGATAAATATATGAATAGCCACTCAGTTGACCACTTTCTGACATGAATGTCATTCATAATTCCTGATTCTTTTTCAATATGTGCTTTCTTGTCACAAAATTGAAATAAAACTGTTCTAGATCTCTTAAGTGAGCAAAATGAATGGATTTTGTCAACATAGACAATAGCAATCAATTGTTTTTTTTCTCTTTAAAAATTAGATTAATTTAATCTTTCATTAGTTAATCCATTAAACATATATTTTGTGCCAGTATTGTCGTAGATTCTCTGGACAGATAAACAAACTCGACCCTCCTAAAGCTTGCCTGTAGGTGATAAGGGGATAAAGAGGGGATTAAAAAAGAAAAAATAAACTATGGTTATTTCTTTGTCACATGCATAATGTCAGCCTACTAGGATCTTTCCTTGAAGCCAGTCTCAGCAGAGACTCATTAAAAAAAAAAAAAAAAATCAAAAACAGGGGCACCTGGGTGGCTCAGTCTGTTAAAAGTCTGCCTTTGGCTTAGGTTGATCCTGGTCCTGGTATAAGCCCAGCATCTGGCCCCTGCTCAGTGGGGAGCCTGCTTCTCCCTCTCCCTCTGCTCTTCCCCTCTCCTTTTGCAGGAGAGCTCTCTTTGTCTCTCAAATAAATAAATAAACAAATACTAAAAGAAAAAAAATTGACTATTTTAAAAAATATTTTATTTATTTATTTATTTATTTATTTATTTATTTATTTATTTATTTATTTATTTGAGAGAGGGTGAGTGAGAGAGCACAAGCAGGGGAGCGGCAGAGAGAGGGGGAGAAAAAGGCTCCCCCCCCAGCAGGGAGCCTGATGTGGGAGCTCCCAGGACCCTGGGATCATGACTTGAGCCGAAGGCAGCCACTTAACAGACTGAGCTACCCAGGTGCCCACAGTTTGGTGATTTAATACAGTCTCTTTCAAAAATATCAGTAGACATATCTCACTCAATTAGAACATATCACAAAATTTCTAAATTTTGCTTTCTTTGGTTCTCTATGTCAAAACCTTCCAAGAGTATTTTCTTTCACTCTGTAACTCTTAAAAAATAAACCCTCCCTTCACCCTATATATAGAGGTTCCAAATTTCTTTTTTCTTCCTCACTGCCTCAGTTCTTTGTGTCATGGATAATCTTAACCACTCTGGCTTCCTCATTTATTAGGTGGTGGATCAAACAGTGAGGTATTACACATATTTTTGTCAGCATGTCATAGGCCTCTGCAAAGAGAGACAAGGTATGTATTTATAATATTTTTACTCTTTACTGATTTCTTTAATTTTGCTTCTTAATTGAGTGACATTCATGGAGAATGATTCTACGAGTCTTTCCAAATTCAGCTTTACATTGCCCACCCAAGTCCCATCTAGAAATTCTATGAACTTAGAAAATTTAAATTTCTCACAGGAGCAAGGTTGGGGGGAAGTGTAGTGGGGCTTAGAGGTTACTTGCTCCTACTTTGATTATGGCTGCAGGAGAGAATTACAGTTAAACAAACAAAAAGCTAGGATTCAGCAACAGAAGTTTATTCGAAAGCAGTTTGAATTTTGACTAAAAATTTTATCCAAGAGTACTGAGAAGAGCACTTGATGGGATGAGCACTGGGTGTTGTACTGTATGTTGGAAAATTGAATTTGAATAAAATAATAATAATAAAATTTTTAAAAATAAAATTATTGAATTGCACACACACACACACAAAAACTTTCCAAGAATTTTATGAAGGACATTGTAGTTACAATGCTTCCCAAAGTTCTAGAAAGCCTGTTTTCCAATGGCTTGCTTATTATTTCACTTGTTTGGCAACTGTTCACTCCCTGTGGCTTCCAAGTGTCATCTCCTCATCTCCGAGCCTGGCAAATGTCCCCTTCTTCTCAAGCCTCCATAAACTCCTTCAGGTTACCCTCATCCTCCTGTACTTTGGCATTTATTATGTAGATGATATTAGTCTTTTTGTTAATATTTTTCCTCACTTTACTCATTACTTAGATTCTTCCCAATAAAAGAAGGCCTGACCTGGCATAAAGAGGGCACTAGGAGGAGGATAGATAGATAACCCTTTTAACTTACTAACATTTCTTTCTTCCCTGTCAAGGTTGAGAAAATTATGGTAAGGGTGAGAGAAGGGGAAGTAACATTTCTGAATACCTACTGTGTATTAAAAAACATATTAGATGGTGTTTATAAATCATGTTATATAGTGGAAATTTGGCCTTTAGAAATGTTAACTGCACTGATCTCCATATTTATGGGCCAAAGTTTTTGAGAGGGCGGTAGATTTATGTTAAGGAGTCCTCATATCAATGTTCACACTAATCATGAAGTCAAGGAATCACTACTTTGAAGGAAGGTTTTCAACCTTTTATTTATTTGTTATTATTATTTTTTAGAGAGTGGGGGGAGGGGCAGAAGCAGAGGGAGAGAGAGAATCTTAAGCAGGCTCCATGCCTAGCAAGGAAGCCTGATGCAGGGGCTCGATTTCAAACCCTGAGATCATGACCTGAGCCAAAATCGAGTCAGATGCTCAACCAAATGAGCCAACCAGGTGCCCTATTTTTATTTTTCTCATCAAGATACACTTGGTGGATGATTATATGACCATCCTAAGCACTGGACATTTTACTGGTAAAGAGAAGCAGAGTAGTAATTGAGATCCTTTTTTCAGTGTGCTTTCATTAATCCCACCCTTTTCTCTTCTACTCTATAAAGTATATAAATATGTGAAGGAGATGCAGATACAAGAAAGTTTCGTAAATCTCGTCATATGTATACAAAATAAATTAAGCATTAAATGTCACACTGTTAGTGATAAATTACTTTCATCACAATTCAAAACAAATTTACTGGTTCAAAGTATGGGAGTAGCAAATGGCCAGTACAAACGCTTCTAAAATGGCCTGTGCCACATCAGAAGAAACAGCACACTTATAATGCCATTTCACAAATACTAATTGAGCAGGTGGTAAGCACTGAGAGGTTTTGTCAGTGGACCAACAGGAAAAGTATGTGCCCTTGTGGAGCAGGAAGATGTAGGTATATGATATAACATCATGTAGTAAAAAGTTGGAGAAAAAAAGCAGAGAAATAGAAAAGTGAGGGTGGGGATTGCTGCAAGATGTTATTCATAGGATGTGACCTGAGTGGACCCAAGAGCTGGACCTGAGTAATCAGAGGCTCCTCATCCCCTCCCCTGTCCCTAGAATGTATATTTTTCCCACCAGTCCCACAGTGAGAGCCATTTTGAAAGATGCAGGCTTGAGAGGGCAATTTATTGTTGGGACCATCTGGATGGTGTATATGACAAAAGCCAGTTAAGACCTCTGCATAAACTTTTAAGTTTCTGGCAGTTGGGCACAGAGATCTACTCACTTCATAGCCCCTCAAAGACAGGTCTCATATGTAAATTCCCTTGCTTGTCAAACCTGCCAGTTATCCATCTGAAATGGCCTGCCTCCCTCTTATGCCTCTCCTAGCCCTCTACGTGGGGGGTTAGCTTACAAACCAATAAGGTTATTGCTGTTTTAGAGAAGGTTTCAAGGAGGACCTCTCTGATAAAGTAGTAGTTGTGCATAGACTAGAAAGAGTTGAAGGAGTAAGCCATTGGGAAAACATTTCAGAGAGAGGAGCCCTATCAGGGAAGGCCCTGAGGCAAGCATGTTCAGAGAGAGAGGGATGAGTCTCTATCAAATGAGGTCAGAGAGATAAAGAGGGACAAGATCAGGTAAAGGGCTTTGATTTTACACTGAAGTGATGGGAAGTCATTATAGTGCTTGCAGTAAGGGTGTAGCACGATCAGATTAATGTTTTCAAAGGATCACTCTTGCTACTGTGCAGAGAATAGCTGTTGGGGACAGGAGTACAGGAGTTCAGGAAGCTATTGCCATAATCCACAAGAGAGATGTTGTGACTATAATGTCTTGGAAGTGACTTTATAAAAGTATATTCTAAGCTGCAGCTGTGAAAAAAATAAGAACCTCCTGATTTCAGGAAGGGATCCACTGGAATTAGGTGGACAGTAAACCGTAAACTGATCCTTGATATATTTGAGAATAGCTGACCACTGTGGAATGGTCTTCTGAGAGTGAGGGTGGTCATATGGTCAAATGTTCCTTAATGAAACTGTAAATTATTACATATTTAGGGAAATGTATAACTTTACTGGACTAAGCACAAATTCATCATAGAGGTCAGTAGCTATAGCAGAGAGGAAGGGTAAATAGAAGGAAGCCCCATAAAAACAATTTTGTGTATTTTCCATACTTGTTTCTAGAATCCTTCTATTCTTTTGTCTATTGTGGACATGTTCTCTTGCTTATTGTGGCCTAAACTTTCACAGTTGAGCCTTAATATTTGTCCTATAGCTCCCTAAAAACATTGGGGTTCAGAAAACTCAAGTTTACTATTATAGCACTCTTTGAAAGCAGACAGATATATAGAAAGATATGCTGGGAGACAGAGATTTAAGTGTTTGGCCAATAGTTGCAGAGAAAAGCCAAAATTCTTTAGGAAATGTTATAGGTGTAGCCCCCTTGTCCCCGTGAGTCTGAGCATTTCAGAAGTGTAAGGACTTCTACACAAGAACTCCTCCAAATGTAATTACTATTTTAAGTCACATGATTTCACATGCAAGAAGTGTTGACACTTGGTATGCCACTGAGGTTGTCAGAACCTCATTATTAGATGAAGTAAAATATAGTATCAGATGCATTGGCAAACTGGGTTCATGTCTTGAATCCAGAACCATCTTCTGAGGTGATCATGCTCAAACACAAATCACTTGATCTTTCTAAACTTCAAGTCCTTTATCTAAAAAATATTTTAAAAATATTTTCTTCCCCAGCTTTCTGTCTTTTGATTGAATACAATCTTGTGGTAGGCTTAAATCTCAAACAGTGTTTTTTCCTCTGTATTTCTACCTTCTTCTTCTACTCTAGCAGGCATTTTTTTTTTCTATCTTAGCTTCCACTAGAGTTGAAGCAAAGAGCTGCAAGAAGTTTCCAGATAGGTGTTACCTCCAAAATTCAGGTAAGACTGAATGCGATGGTGTATATGTTTGTGTGATCCCAACATTCACATATTTAAATCCTAATTCCCAATGTGATAGAATTAGAAAGTGGGGCTTTTGGGAGGTGTGTAGGTCATGAGGGTATAGAGCGCTCATAAATGAGATTGATGCCCAATATAAAGGAGGCTTTGCTTCTTCCACCTCATGAGGACAGGAGAAGTCAGTAGTCTTTCTGGAAGATATTCCTCACCTGACCATGTTGCTCCCTGATCTCAGAATTCCAGCCTCCAGAACCATGAGAAAGAATTTTCTTTTGTTTTTAAGCTACGCAGTGTGCAGTATTTTGTTTTAGCAGTCCAGTTGGGCCAAGAAACTGAGTTTGGTTGAAGAAAAAGAGGAAAAGAGAGTTATATATTGCATGGGAGAAGATATGATGGGAGGGATGGAAGGAAGCCAACTTGGGTTGGCTAACACAAACAAGAAGGTTTTGTGTTAGGCAGCAAGAGTGGAGTGGTAGAGATTCTAAATTTGAAATGTCTTCTGATATGGACTACTGCTTCTTCCACTGAGTTCATCCATCTGCTTTAGACGGTCTGCCATTCAAGCGTTCTGAAAACATGCAATTCTCCCCCCTGACCTGGCCTTGAACAGCTTGAGTGAAGAGAGGAGCTGGGGGAGAACACTGTCTCCTCACCAAGGTGACACTGAACAGAATAGTTGGGAATTTCTGTCTGGTCCAGGCAGCAGAGGATACAATGTATGTTGCAATCTCTTTGTTGTTGGAAGAGAAATAGACCAGAAAGACCAGGAAAAGAACAACTTGATATAAGATATTCACATCAGTCACAAATAATTTGAAGGTTATCTTCAAAGATAGAGTAAATTGGTGGCACGGGGCTGCTTTGAAAATGGTGTGAGTCTAAGTTAACCACTCAATAATTGTATGACCTTTGCAAGTAACTTCTCTTCTTTGGACTTTCCTCTTTTATAAACACAGCATTTGTAATTAACAGTCTCTGGGATCCCTTTTGTCTGTAACAACCTCTGTTGGTATCAGTGGAATCTGGCAAGATATAGTCTATTAAGATGGGGGATGATTTAAATGTATTGCACCTGGACTCAATTCTTTCTTTTGGGTATTTTCTTCTCTCTCTCTTCTGTTTTGAAGATTTATTTACTTGAGAGAGAGTGAGAACAAGTGAGCAGGGGAGGGGCAGAGGGAGAAGGAGGAAATCTCAAGCAGACTCCCCACTGAGTGGGGAGCTCACAACCACTCCAAATGGCTGGATCCCAGGGGCCTGAGAGTCAGGCTCCTGAGCCACTCTGCAGGCACTTTTTTTTCCTCTAAGTTGAATTAAAGATGAATTCAATCCTCAGTAATGTAAAATGCTGTTACTTAAATATACTCAGTGGGTTAAAAGAAAGAGAGATAGATAATACACCAAAATGGCATACAGGTTGAATTTTGGAGTTGGGCCTATGAGATAATCTTTTTCATTTTTTTCTATTTCTTAGGACTTCCCATTTTTATTTTTATTCAACTTTTAATCCTTAAAATATTTTTAACAAAAAACATCTACAACAGAAAGTTACTGATATTCTGTTTGTGTTTGTGTGTGTGTGTCTAGTATAATGAAGAATAGCTGAAATATTTTCTACAACAACGCAGCTTTTACATTTAGAGGTCAGGGACCCTACCATGAAGTTTCAGTATCTCTTTCAGACTTAGCCTTGAGCTTAATGATGTTCATGTTGAATTTTCTTGCTTCCGAAGCAGAGAAACACATTCTGTAATTTTTTATATCGTTGGTCCTAGATGAATTTTTTTTTAAATCTGATAATAGATTAGCCTTCATTTTGATCTGCTCATAGTTTATTTCTGGGAAGAAAGTAAGTGACTGGAATACAGATTTCACAAGACTCCTTTTTGCAATAGCAGAGTACTTAATGCTTATGTGGATGCATTTACCTGTACAATGACTTCCTTTTTAGATCACAGTATGCCAAAAAGTCTGCCCTCGCAATTAGCACCTTCCCTTTGGCGAGACTAAATACTGTTGGGCAGCTTTCTGTAATTCTCTGCCTTACTTTCTTGCTTTAGGCGGTCATTCTGGGTGCCAAGACCTCTAGAAGGTGTGATGTAAACTCAGGCAATGTTGTTTCCATGGCAGCATGACTCTCTAGTGCACTCATACCAACAATTGCAGCCACTCCTGCCAACTTAAACCTGATACCTTCAGAGGAGAACAGATGGCTAAGTAGTCTACTTCAACTATCAGAATGAGTCAGTCAAATCATCTTTCTTGTCTCCTTCAAAACTATCCTTGAATTCCAACTCTACTACGGCATTTTTGATTAAGTGGGAATGAGATGTGTTTAAATAACTGGTCCTTACACAACCATACAAATACCTGTCTGACCCTTATCCTTGCCGGAGATGCAAATAAACACTAGAAAATGAATGAGACAGAAAGAGATGTGGCATTAACAAACACTTTAAAAACAGACTGACTTGCTTCCTCTCTTCTAATACGGCTGTCACCTCCTTGAGAGGAAGACTCAACCAGTAATGTCTAATATATGGAAGTGTCTAGAAAATGCTAAATTAAATAAGCTGTTTTCAGGTCAAGTTACTTGTGTGCTTTGTATTGGAAACTATCGGGGCAAATCAGATGTCAAAATTTGGATCACTAAGACCACCAACTTTTTAAATTTTTGGCCTGCTTGGGGGGGGGGAACGTTCAATTCATATTTATTCATTATTATGACCAACTGCTTTTCTTTAGCCAGGGACCCCTCCAAAGGCCCAGGCCTGAATGTCACCAGTGTAGAAATAAATCATAAATTTCTTGTACTATTATGTTAAGTTGGCCCATGATGTGTATGTGGCTTATTAAAAGATTTTGCTTTTACCTAGCAAAAGGTGCAGATTTTCTGACCAAAGAAACCCAAAAAAACTATTTACAATTTTAAAATAAATTTTTCTCAATTAGTGATACAGCTTTCTTCAATTCCTCTTTAGTGATTTTTGGAATTTTACTGGAGTTGACTCAAAGTCAAATATGTATTATCCCAGAACTGATTTCTATCAAAAAGACAAAGAATCAGCCTCCCTGGATTTGAAGGAAGATTTTATACAGGGGATGGTCACAGTTCCTAAACCTTAAATGACATGCTGGCGAATTTCCAAGAAATATAAGAATGAGTCTAGTTGATATTAAGGGTAATTTGTAATAGTTGGGGAATAGCTTTTTTTTTTTTTAATGGTTTTGCTATTTTATATGCTTCTCTGTGTGTTAGTCTAAAAGCAGTTCAGTGATGACGGTCTAACGATCAGTTTGTAATTTTGCAATAAGAGTAAGAAAGAGGACCTCTCAACAACATATTACAGGAAAGTGAAATAGGATGGAGTATTTACGGTTCTTTCTTGCCTCTCTGGTTATCTATTTAGCATTTTGTAAATTGTTCCTGAAAAGAAAAATTCAAAGCCAGTGTTAATTGGCAGAGTGGCTGGAAACTGGTCTCTTGGGCAAGCAATTTGGTTTATTATTATTAGTTTTACTAAAAATAATACAATAATAATGATACCTTTATATTTCTATAGAACACATATTTCCAGTCCAAGTTCCTAGACCCACCAGCAACTCATGGAGTTAGTAATTATGAAAATGTATTTATTTGATTAACAAAAGTAAGGATATATGTTAGTTATTAATAAATATATACAGTTTGATTTGGTAAAGAAACATTTCAAACAATGAAAGTGAGTAATAGTTTTAAAAGGCATTTTTGGAGGAGCAAAAGTCATTAGAATTTTTTATAGTTAAATAATTCATTTGATTCTCATGCCACTCTGTGAAGTTAGCAGATGGATATAGTTAGCTCCATTTATTAAACCAGGGAACTGACATTTGTTACTCCTATATGTATTATCTGTCTTTTCAGGTTTCACATACTATAGATCTCTCTTTTATGGTTTCTCCATTACAAAAGTACTTTATTAAAGTCAGAACTTGTTAATGAATAACATAGTGCCAAGTCACTATAAGATTATTATACATGATGCTCTATTTTTGGTTATCATGGAACTTATAGTCTAGGTAGTAATAAAAGGTAACCCCATGAAAAGTCACAAAAAAAAGAAGAGGGGGAAATTCTGACTTGCTTGTTTCTCTCTTTAGAGTTTCTATGATATGAGATCGATAACTTAAAAGATCCTACTCAAATGAAAAAAATGAAAAGAATATATTATAACAAAAGGACAGTAAAAGACAATATATGATTATGTGACAAATGAATGATGCAGACAATATGAGTTGGCAGGGGCACACCTGGGTGGTTCAGTTGGTTAAAGCGTCTGCCTTCTGCTCAGGTCATGATCTCTGGGTCCTGGGATCAAGCCGGGAGTCTGGTTTCCTGCTCAGTGGGGAGCCTACTTCCCCCTCTCCTCCTGCCCGCCTCCTCCCAGTATGCTCTCTCTTGCTCTTTCTCTTTCAAACAAATAAATAAAATCTTTAAAAAAATAATATGAATTGGCAGAAACTACCCTTACCACTATAAGGGTAGTTAGTGTTAAGGAAAGAATGTTATGCACGTTAAGTTTGGCCTGGAATGATTGGTCTTCAGTGAGGCAAAAGGAATAGAGAAAAAAAAAATCATATAAGGCAGGATATCTACTCTGTCATGTGCACATCCTTTCCCTGTAAGATGCTACAATTCAGTATGTTCTAATGTCATATTTTTGGTATTTAAAAATCTTTTTTAAAAAGAATGCAAAGAAAAAATTAAACTGGAAAGAAATAAGTAAATGTTCTTTAAAAGGACACATTTTATTTTACTATTTTTTTAAAGACTTTCTTTATTTATTCACAAGACACACAAAGAGAGAGAGGCAGAGACACAGGCAGAGGGAGAAGCAGGCTCCATGCAGGGAGCCCGACATGGGACTCAATCCCAGGACCCCGGGATCATGACCGGAGCCGAAGGCACATGCTTAACCACTGAGCCACCCAGGCGCCCCTAAAAGGACACATTTTAAACAGATATAGAAGGATTAAATCTTACTGTCATGACCTCTACCCTTATGCTACCAAAGGAGAGTGAAGGCAGAACTGGACCATCCACATCGCACATGTTAAACTGAAACTGGGTTTGCATCCTTAGACATCACACTCCTGTCCCCACTAGAAAGAGCAGAGACAATGAGCACCAGACAGACCTGTTAAACACGGGATAGTGAAGAACATGAGAAAGGGGCAGAGGAGACAGAAATCTAGTGAAGTGGACCATAAAAAAAAAAAAAATAGTGGCCCTGATGCAAAATTTGGAAGAAAAAGTCCACTATGCAAAGGTCAAAAGCCAAAATTGGGATGGGATCTGCCAGTCACCAGGTAACAGGCGAATAAGGAATCTAAATCCAGTTTGCTCAGTCTATCAGCCTGGCCAGGTGTGCGAACATTCATCAAGCTTTGATAGACTACGGCACCCATCCATGAGAAATCTCATTTCTGGACATTCGGCAGTCCTTGACCTTGAAAGCAGTTCCGGACTGATAGTCAGTCTAACTTGATAAATGATGATTTCTCAAAGAGAAATGCAATTCCCCCACTCCACTATGGCTGCAAACACACATACACACAGGGCATAAAAATGTATAGCCACATCCATGGAAGGACCCGTGAATGTGTGACATACTCCTTCCACCAGCAAATCAGTGATAACAGTCATGCATTTGATGCAGTCAACATAATTACAGATACCAATGCCTGTGCCCACCCTGCTCTAAAAGCTCCCGGAGAAATCTTGGCTGTCTGACAACAAGGTGTACAAGGGAGTCCTTGCCAAGTGTAAGAATACAAACATTTATTATAAACAATACCTGGGGTACGGTTGTGTTGTATGCAGAACCACAGTGGCCTGACCAGAACATCTGGCCAAGGAATACTGAGAAGTACTGTGATTTTATTTAAATGTGTATTTTTAAAAATCTAAACAAGTATGGTAATGATACTTTTGGTATCCTCTTTTTACATTACTCTTATTGATTTATCGTCTTCTTATTCCTCCTGCTAAATTGTAAAGCTCTGTGAGGACAGTCGTCATGTGTCACCTATCTGTTTTTGTGCATCTATCACAATTCTCATTCTCTCTCTCTCTCTCTCTGAATGACATATGATCAATGACTGCTTGCGTCTTGATTTGTCTAGTCTTCATTCATTCCTGAAATAATAAGAGTAAAATGTATACGTATGACATTTCATGTTGGTAGAAGCTAACTCTTTGTACAACCAATAGTAAGCTTCGGTATATTTTATAGGTGGGCAAATATAAGCACCTGCTTGTTAACAAAATATCAAATTTCTGAATACATTTGAGGCCTGTATGTATGTGGATTCTTTTTTGTTGTTGTAATCATTCCTTGTTCCTCTATATCAAGATTCTTTGTGCATTTTGATCAAGATTCTTTGTGCATTTTGATACTATGGATATATCTAGATTTCTTTGTGTTACAGAAAAAGATCTCTTACCCAAATGGACTCATCCGCTTTACCAATGACCTATCACTCTGTTCCTCTATTCTGACTGAGGCCCACTGATCAGTAGACCTCTTTAGCATACCATACCCTTCTCCCATTAGCTAAATTATATGTCTACCAAGTGTCAAGTCTTTTTTTCCAAACATATTTATGGCAGCTTTAAATGCTATTGTAGTTACATTAGTTAATTGATTACTATTTAAAATAAGCAAATACTGGGAGCAAAAAGAAAAACTTGGTGCTTTAATGAAAACTATGTTGAATGCTTTAGACATGTTTGTTAAAGGTAAGCTGAAAAAAAATGCTGTCTAATTAGGTTGGGGGTGAGACAACTGTAAAAGTCTCAGGGGAAATTGTGAAAATCTGGGAGAAATTTCATACTCAGATTTTTCACAGGTTTCATAAGATTTTTGGAAGAAAGATAATGGGTCTATTCAAAATAAAGGTCTTGGGCTTACACTAAAATTGTGGTAAATAAATGTACATTTCTAAGCTTTAAGTTAAAGTGCTGAAGTTATGTACATATTTTTAGAAAAATAATGATCCTCCTTAATAGACTTTTAAAATTTGACTTATTCTAAGATGGCTCTTTATTGGCTCTTGAATTGGCTCAATTTCAAATAGTACTCATTTCTTGTTACATAGTTCGAGGTTCTCCCCAAACTTCAACTTTAATGTATTCATTCATTTATTCACTTGCTCATTTTATCATGACTACACACTTAAAACAATACTTAGGGGGACTGTGGCTGCATTTCAGTGGCATGGTCTTTGCCCTTGGTAGGCTTGCCATTGGATAGGGACAGGATGCTACCTACACATATAACTATAGACAGTTACTTACAATTTGCACTAAGCAAAACAGGGGCTCACCTCCTGAAGAATAGATGAAAGACTCATTTCTTTATTCAGCAGATGTTTTTAGACATACCTCTTAAGTACCAGAACTATGCTTAGTTCCAAGGACACGATGGTGAAGAAGACAGACAATTTCTTGCCTCATGGTTGTAACTGAGAAGATGCCCCGTGAATGGAAGGTAGGATTCTCCTAAGTCGACACAGGGCTTGAAGAAAATAAATAATCAGGTAGGTGGGTAGCTTGAGCAAAAGCAGGAAAAAGCTCGATAATGTGGCTAAAGGATGAGGTATCCGTGGAAGTACCAGTGAGAGATAAGGATGAAAATGTATGCAATCTCCTCTTTTCATGTAAGGACAATTTGAAAATCATCACTGTGCCTTTCTGAGTCTGTTTCCTCGTCAATGAAGTACAGGCAGTGGTCAGGCTCCATGATCATCAAGGTCTTTGGAACACAGTCAACAGCCAAAAACCTTCCTTGGAAGCTTGATTTATTCTTAGGCGCTCATCTTGGTCTGGAATTGACACTGGGACTGAGGATGAAAACATGGAATTTCTAACTACATCACTTAGTGCAGGTTGTTAGGTGCTTCTGTGGCACTCCCTTAATTGCTAAAAGTACAATATAATGGGAAGGAGCAAGAGAGAAGCAACAAGAAGCCTTTCTAACTCCATTTGGTTCCTATAATTCCTTGTTCTTAAGAGTGTGTTTTGCCCCCCTGAGTCTTACATGCAAAAGTGTCATCTAGATTTGGAATTTATAGCTTCTTCTCCTTTTATGTTATTTGCTTTTATAGTTTAAGCTTTACAAATTCTAAGACTATGTCTATATAATGCCCAGAAAGATTTATTGGGCAACAAATTTGCTTGGCCATTTGCATCCTAATGGCAAAAGCAATTTCTTCAGCCAGAATAGTTTATTTTCTTTTCAGTTGCAAATGGGGATATTTTAAGGGAAAAGAAGTTATTTTGGTTCAAAGGGGGATATTATAGCTCCTTATTTCTGACAACTGTCAACCTCCCACCTCAGCAAAAGTCCTTTATTGGTCAGGAATTAATTTCTCAACTCGAATAACCCCAGGCCGTATTATCTAGTCCTTATCTAAGATAAAATAAACTTTGGGGCTTTTCTCTAGGTTTATGAAAATGGTTTTAAAATTATACCATCTAAAGGAGAGAAAGCGCTATTTTCTGGAAGACGGTTGGTGAGGAACCTTACTTTTTTGTCATGTATTAATATAGAGTAGTATATTAGGAATCACAATGACTACATTCTACACTTTTTGTTTAGCTGTGTGACTTTGGACACATTGCTTGAGTTTGGGTAGCCTTAGTCTTTCTTGAACAATGGGAGGTAGGGGGGATGGGCTTAGGGAAAGACAGAGGGTGGGTGGTATGGTATTTGAGGCAGTGTCATGGATCAACCTCCACTGAGCACTTAATGTGTCAGGAACTTTATATATCCTATTTCAATAGATACAATTTCCTTAAGAAAAGAACGAACTAGAGCTCAAAGAAATTAGGCTATTTACCCAGGTATTGGAGAAGGTCATCAAAAGGACATGACCGCTGACTGACCCAAGAGCTGGACCCTAAGCAATTGAAACCTCCTCACTACTCCCCCTACCCCTCCCGCCCCGTCCTTGGAATGTACATTCTGTCACTGTTCACACAGTAAAAGCTATTTTTAAAGGATGCAGGCTGGAGAGAGCAAGGCATCATTGAGACCGTCTGGATTGAGTATGTGACTGAACCCTAGCGTAGGCCTTTATATGAACTTCTTAGGTTGTAGCAGGTGGGTACAGAGGGTCTACTGTCTTGTGGCTGCTCATGACAGGCCTCAGAGGTAAATTCCCTTGCTCCTTAAACCTCCCGCCCACCAACCTGGAGTGTCCTGCCCTTTCTTTTGTTTCACCTTGCCCTCTATGTGTGGGGGCCAGTTTGTGAACCCACACCAGGGGCACAGCCATTGAGTGGAGAACCCCAGGTATGTTTGGGGTCCTAGCTAGAGTTTTGTTTTACATCACACCACATTGCCTTACCTAAGTTCCCCTCAAGTCCTGAAGTTCTTTGTCTTGAAGCTCTACTCTTTGGTTTCTTGACACATCCAATTCCAGCTTTTCCTTCTCTGGTTGGATACTTTCAGGGTAAAATAAGTCAAAGGCAAGAAGACAAACTCCCACCCTCTGAAATTTTCTTCACTGTACTGTACTAACAAGCTCATGCACATGAAGTAGCTCCATGGCCATACGGTAGTATTGTAAGATGAGCGCAATTACCACTCTGGGTTTTCTGGTCTGAAGGTGGACTTGTTTCATTTCAGATGCCCACAGAAACCTGCGTTTTTGTTCTTCATTTTCTGACTCCATGTAAATTATGTAGTCATTTCCAAAATCTGTGAAAACCACTCTGGCAGGCATTGGGACAGTCAAAAGAAACCCACAGGCCAGATTGCAAAGTCTATTATAGAAGATAGTGTGCATATCACCTTCTCTTGCCTAAAGTCAAGTAGTGGGAGTATAATGCAGGCAGGCATGATGGCAGTTGTATCCTGCTACAGGATGATAGCTATCTTGTTTAAAGAGGGGAAAAACAGCTCTAGTGTAGGAAAGGTAAAATTAGGCAATCCATCTGTTAAAAAACCCAAGAAACAAAAAAAAAAAAAAAAAAGAAATCTTTCCTTTTTTGGCTCATTGTCTCAGTATAGCATCCTAAGGAGTCTCTGGACAAAATGCACTTCTACATGCATAAGCCTAATTATACTTGCAATGAAAGGTGTTTTTTGTTTGTTTGTTTTTGTTTTTTGAGGAGTTGCTAACACTTCATAGAAACCTTTGAAAAGTATTCCATTTAGAGATAGTTTTGCTGACTCAGTATGTCATGCATTTGGTATTCCTTTCTTCTATTGATTTTATTTTGGGGACATTAGTATAAAAGCTGTTTTAAAATTCTTTCTTATGATTATTCTTACAGTTTTGAAGGAATACTCCATCGTAACAGTTTAGACACAGATCGTCTAACCTAAATATTCTTACGCTCATAGGGGAAGGTAGTTGGTGCCTATTGAAACAAAATATGAAAAGCCAGCTCATGCATCTCTGCGATTCTTTTGAGAGGGAGAGGACTCTTTCTTTTCTGGTAAGGGAATTGGGGTCTGAATGAAAGGAGGAGAATTGACAAAGGCATCCAGTGCTACTACCTTTTCTTGTTTTCTTTTCTTTTTTTTTTTTTTTTCCTACCCAGAAGGAGGGAACCCAGCTGAAAGCCACGGTGGAGCAAGAGAGATGGTGGGTGGTGGGGGTGGGGAACCAACTTCTAGGAATTCCTGGTTCCATGTAGAAGACAATTTTTTTTTTATGGAATGCGAATGAATTAACAGTAATACCAGGAAGCTTCTCAGAGCAAATTACAATCCCATCACTGAGAATTAGCAATGAAAGTTGACAGGCTTTATAAACTTGGAGATTTTGTCGTAGTGGAAGGCAGCCGCAGGGAATAAGATGCCCTTAGGTAAAAAGTTTGGAAGGGCTTCTATGCTTATGATTAATTTTCATTACGCTGTGTGTGGCTTTCATAGCCAAAATTAGCTTCTTAGAACCGTAGTGATGATGCAGAGTCATATTATTTCCACCTATTTATACAAATATGCCCATATGTGTAGGTGTGTCTTTCACCATGATATTAAGAAGGACGTTATCCACACGGTTGCATAAGTTGAGTTTCAAAGAATGTAGGTCAATTTTTGCATGCAGAAATTCCAAAAAAAAAAACCACACACATATACAAGTCTTCGAGTTCAGTGTTCAGTTCCTAGTATTTTGTGGTTCTGAGCTAATGTTTCTTAATTATTAGAAAGCACAAGTCACCTAGAGAAATCAGTTTAACAGATTACTAGACCCCAACATCCAACTATATTAATACAGTAGGTTTGGTATGTGACTGAAGCAATCTGGATTTTTAGCATATGCCCTAAGTGATTCTGTTGCATATGAGTCCTCAGATTATACTTCGACAAAGCTTTACTAAGATATACGTTGGCATTGGCGAAATCTTGGTCGATTCTTGAAAAATGATACTGTTGACATTTTAAAATTAAGTTGGTCATGAGTCATGCTCACAACCACACTTGGAGACTCATACAAGGTTTTGGTTTGCCAGAATCAAGGTAGGACTGGAATCCGCTTAGTTCTAGCTCCAAAGTCCATACTCTGGCCACTCTGCAAATTCCTCCTCCTGAGAGTAGTGCAGTCTCCCTGAGACAAATGAGCTGCAGCACAAGGCTAAAAGAAGATTGGGTAGTCTGGAAGAGAGTGTTTCCACTGGTTATAGAAAAGGAGAATGTGAATCGTTAAAGGTAAGATGAGAGTTTCAAAGGACCTTGAATTAGAAAATGAGGAATCTAAATTCAATCTGTTAGGCCAGTGTTTCACAGCACGATTTACAGATTAGAATCACCCGGGATTTTTTTTTTTTTTTTTTAATACTGATGCCTGGGCCCCACCCCAGAGATTCTGATCTAATTGGTCTGGGGTGGGGTCATGCATCAGTAGGTTTTAAGAGCTCCAGGGATTCCAGTCTATACCCAGAAGACCATAGAGGGCCACACTATAATTCATAGACAGGTGAGAGTCTTATATTTTAAAGAGGATTAAGCTGGTGGCAATGGATAGCCTAGATTAGAGCACGAGGAATGGAGGAAGGGGATCAGCTGGGAGGCTATTGAAGGAACCTGGGTGTGTCACCTAGATAAAGACCTAGACTAAGGAGACGCATTGGAAACTGCAGTGAAGAGATGCCTCCCTCAGCCCTGCTGACACTACTGTCACTGACCTGTTGTGTGCCATAGAAAAAGTCATTTAACTTTTGTCTGCGTTTCTTACTAACACAAAAGAGCTAACACCGTCCCTGAAGATACTACAGCCTTGTAATGAGATTCAAATTAGATAATTCAAAATTGGCTAATTTTGGAAAGTACAGTGCACAATACATGTCCAATATATTAGGAAAATGGTGGCAGTGGAGCTGGAAAAAGATAGAGGCATCTTAGATGTGCTCACATCGGTGAGACTGATGAGCAACTGAAGTTCCAGAAGGGATGAAGGATATTCTAAAGGTATAAGCCTGTGGAATTGGAATCTAACAGAAATGGGGAAGCTGGGAATGAGGAATGATTCCTGAAGGACAACAGCAGTAGGTAGGGATCAGAGGTTCTCAGCTGCAGTTCTGTTCCTTAGAAGGCATTCAGCATTGCCTGGAGACTTCCTGGTTGTTGTGATTTGTGTGTGTGATGGGGGGGGGCGGGGGGCGGTGTGTGCTACTGTCACCCAGTAGGTAGAAACCAACGATGCTTCTAAAAATCAAACAGTGCACAAGACAACCTTCCACAGCAAAGAATTATCTGATGCAACATGTCCATAGTGCCAAAGTTGAGAAACCCGATACAGGCACTACAGATGGAGTTGGAAAGCGCCAAAGACATCATGATCATGTAATTCAATTTTTCAACTTCACCAAAGAGTACAACAAAGTTCAGAGATTAAATGACTGGGTTAAGGCCCTCTGTGAGTGGGGGCCACTACGACAGGACTGAAATCCAGTTCTCCTGGCTGTCAGCCAGTGCTTTTTCGTAAGGACCTATGTGGCCTCGCACCCAATTGATACCTGGCTCGGGGGCCTTCAATGAGAATGCCTGGTACCCACCCACCTGGAACGTCTGAGGTGAGGGCTAAGTGGCCGTTCCGGGTGGAGAGCTCCACCTTGGAGTAATCAGTACAGCTGTGTTCGATTTTCAAATAACTTAAACATGGGGAAGAAACGAATGAAATAATTGCAGGGAACCCAGGGGTCTCTTGGAAGGGGAAGGTCAGAAGCACCAGGAGAACTGTTCTGACTCAGTGGCTTTGAATTCAAGTAAAAAGGAACGGGCCACCCTGAAACGCGGCATTGCGCCGTGTAGAATGCGGCCTTAAACACTCATTAGCCTTCGGAGGTGCAGGTCAAGGTGACATCTGGAAGGGCAGCTCCATTGAGGGGTGGGGGTGGGGGTGGGGGGGAGAAAGGGGATCTCAAAGAGGGAGAAGGAGCAACGGGATGATGAAGCGATGTGAGTGGCACCTGCCGGGCGTTTCCTCGTGCAGAAGGGATGAGCGGGACCTCCGGGCTGCAGCAAGGTCACGTCAAGGACTCGGGGGGGCAGGGGCCTCACCTGGGCTCGCGGGGAGCCGGGGCACTTGGCGGCCTCGGGGGACGCGGCGCACCTCGCGGGCGCACGGGAGCCGCGGCGATCCCGGGATGTGCGCACTAGATGGCAGCAGCGGGGCCCTTTCGGCGGGGTTCGCGGTCCTATAAGACGCTGCTTGTTTAAGTACAGGCGCATTTAGTTGGAGCTGCAGGGGAGTGAGCGAGCGGGGCAGGAGGAGGCGGCGGCGAGCTCGCGGGAGCAGGGGGCTCGCGGCGTCTGCACCGGGCCCGGGCTCGCGCTCCTGCCGACCGGGGCGCAGCGGTGCGGGGCGCCGGGGCCGGGCGAGCCCCGCGGGGAACCCCAGGGAGGCGAGCCGCGCGCTTAGGGGAGCGAGAGGCAGAGAAGGAGGAGGAGGAGGCGGCGAGAGCGGGACGCGCGGCGGAGCCATGAGGACCTACTGGCTGCACAGCGTCTGGGTGCTGGGCTTTTTCCTGTCCCTCTTCTCGCTGCAAGGTAAGGGGGTGATGGGGGTGCGGGGGGGCTGCCCTGGAATCCTCGCCTCCTCGCCTCCTCGCCTCCGCCGGGGCTCGGAGTGAGTAGCGCTCGGAATGTGCACGGAACGCGGATTCCTGCAAGTCGTGCAGTGCGCTCCCTGCCCTCCCGGCTCTGCGCCCCGGGTCCCGAGGCAGCGTGCAGGAGCGCGTGCAGGCGGACTTGCTGCATTACCGCCGCTGGAGCCGGCGTGTGCGTGTGCGTGTGCGTGTGAGTGTGTGTGAGTGTGAGCGCGTGTGCGTGTGCGCCCGCGTGTGCTGGCGGGTGGGGGCTGGGGCTGCCCTCCAAGTCGGAGCGAGCGCCGCCGCGGGGTTCGCTGTCCGCGGGGCCCCGGTGCTGATACCACCGCATCCCCTCCCTTTAGAGCAGGGAATTGGCATTAAGTTTAGAGGGAGGCTGGGCATCCGCCGTGCACCTGGCACTTGGGTCTCTATGCACGATGATGCCGCTTACGGGTGATGCCCGAGGTGGGGGAGGGAAGCGGGCAGAGGGGAAGGTCCGGGGTGGGGGGTGGGGGTGGAAATGAGAGGGAGCATATGAATTTACGGGCTGAGAGCTGTGCTGCCTCGGAATGGTCAACACGTTTCTTGCTTGGAGGACTGCATGGCTGGTGCTGGGTGTTTACTTTCGGGAGGGTTTAGGTCTCTCCGTTTGGGGAGGGCTGGGAAATGAATTGGTGAAGGTTAAAGATGCAAACACACAGTGTGCATGTCCCTCGCTGGCACCCAGAGCTCACATGTAGGTTGAATGTACCTACACTACGTCAAGTAATTCTGATGCGAAAACACCTTCCTTCGAATCCACCTGCCTCACGCTCTGCCACGAGAGGAGCCTTGCTCGGTGAGCCGCGGAGTCCGGGCTCTGTTGCTTTACCACGGATGGTTCTACTACACCTTCATGTTTGGGGCGTTCTGCTGTCATTAAGACCAGCACCCGCTGGCATTTCTCATGCTCCTGCATATGTGAGTCTGTTCCTTGACACACACGTGTGCATGCACACACACACACACACACACATACATACACACGCACGCAGACCCTCTCATGAACACACTGGCTTGAAATGACCAGGCTGACAATCCCACTCCTGGTTTCCTTCTGACAGCTGGTTGCTAATGTTACATGTGTGGGTTTCATTTTTCATTGCTGGGGGATGTTTTGTGTAGCTGTAGAACCTTCTTGCCAAATGAAAAGAGAATAGACTCCCTGCCTGTTTACTAGTTGAAGCATTGCAAGTGAAAAAAAAAAAAACAAAACAAAACACTGTGTTGAAGTTAAATTTTGGAATAAGCTTAGAGGAGCAGCTGGAACTCACCCCTAACACAATTACAAGTTACAGGTCCTAGGAACTTCTTCGTCTTAGAACTCACTGACCCATTCCTCCGCTATCTAAATTGTGGGGTTTCGTAATACATGATTCCTCTCCTAAACATGCCTATATGAAAAAATAGAATCCCAGGCCAGCTCTGGCTTTTAGCATTTTATTCCTCCATATTATTTTTTTTCCTCCAAAGCTCTCCGGACTTTCTCTGTGATTTTGGATATTACTGCAATTCAGCTTTTTCATACAGAGACATTAGCATCGTGACTGTACTGTGCCAGCAGCAGAGGTTAATCCCTTCCTATTCCATTTAACTCCAGGAACTTAGCTCTTCAGATAAAATGCTAAGAATGAAGTCACTAATATAGGCTCCTGTTAGGTTTGAATAAAACTAGAAAATTCATAACACAATCATAGGGGTCACAGGAGTGAAGGGCACATCACAGTGCTGGGCTGATGTTAGATGGCACTTCTAAAGGATGGGGACAGTCTAATGAAGCACCACAGCAGATTGTTAGACTTCAGAAGATCTTCCATCTAAAAACAAAGCTCTACAGTCGTCTTTAGAAGCACCAAAGTTAACTATAATGGCAACTCTTTGAAGTAGAGTAGCTGGTATTATTTGGGCAAAGGGAGTGGTTTTTCTTTCTAGAGAATATCCTTCTTTCCAAAGAGGAGTTTATAAGAGCTTACTCAATAGAATTCAATGAGTCCTGGGAAGTGGCCCCAATTCTTAAGCTTTGGGGTCTCCTGATGTTTGTCATAGACAAGGAAACTGTTACTTTGACTAATAGGGTTAGAAGAGGAGGCAGTGTGGTCTGATGAAGCTAGGAAGCAGGGCCTCATTCACAGACAGTTGCCATATCCTACTCTTCTGTCTTCATCATGGCAGGTTGGACTGGCTGCCTCACAACGTGCTTCCTGTCTCTTACGCAGGTTATTCAATGTCAGAGCTGATGGCTCTTTTGATTCAGCTGCTATTCTTGACCGTGGTCTCCCTCCTGCAGCATAGTTACTTCTGTTGTTTTTCATGGCTATGTACATGGATCCACAGATGATGCTATTCTTGGTGTTCATATTTAATTAGACTCAATTTGTTCAGAAATTTCCAATGTATCTGGAGCTGTGTGGATGGATATTTAGTCCATCACTTGGGCTGGCCTTGTGAGACAGGTGCTGTCTAAGCCCTTACCCTACGGCCATGGGCAAGTCAAACATATGTTGGTGTGTTCTTGGTGGCAATTGTGTTCTGTTTCTCCGTAATGATGTAAGGCTCGTTACCATTTGGAAACAGATGATATGTTAAGACCTATTTACATATGAATAAAGTCCTATAATTTTTCTTGTACTTTTACTCCAAATAATCCTAGAGTAGTTTGCTGTAGTTTATATTCCTTCATGCCGCGTCTTTCTGATACTGGTCTGTACAATTTATAATTTTGGACCAATGAGAAAATGGTGAAAAGTTTGCATAGTTAGTGGCCTTAGCTGGGTTTTATCCTTGATACGCAGGTAAATGTACTTTATGTTAATCCTAACTCTTTAGAGAAATGCTATAGGTTCTCAGAAGAAGGTTTTCTAGTTCCTGACTACACCATAATCACATTTCCTTGTGACCCTGAGCAAGTAGAGAGAAAAGAGTTCAATTGGAATTTTTTAAAGGTAAAGGGAAGCCAGCAAACAGGAACAAAAACTCCTCAGAACTCTCCATTTTGTGCTTAATTTGAGGCCCCTGTTCCACTGGCTCAGATCTGGCTGGGTCTCCTTGTCATGTGGCATCTGTCCCTTCTCTCTCAAGCTCCAGAGCCAGGGATCAGACACTGCTTTTCACTGAGGTTGGCTCTATTCTCTCCCTTGGCATCTGGAATGGCAGTAGCTGTGTGCCCTTTGGGGATTGCGGAAGAGATGAACTCCACTTGGCCCACCCCGCCCCCATCTCTGGCTCATCAGGGCATGAAGGTCGCCTTGGCTTCTGCCTGCAGCCAGATTTGGGGCTGCTGAGTGGCCAGGAGAAGAGAGTAGCCACCCTGCATCAGAGGCAGCATGGCCAACCCCAGAGGGGAGCCTTGCAGCAGCTGCTCAGTGAGGGAGCAGCTGAAATTCCTAGGAGGTGAGCAGTCTATCCCATTGTTAGGAGGCTCCCTTTAAAGAACTTGTTTTGTGAGCTGGGCCTACATTGCTCCCAGGGACACTCTCCACCCCCTCCCCCCAACAGTTCTAATGGCAAAAACTTCAGTGGTATGTCACAGCTCCCTTTGACAAGGCCTCAAAACAAGACCCTTCAAGAAATGACTTTGAGTCCAAGTTACATGTTGTTTTAATACTAGGTAGTAGCAAGTAGTTAGGAAGTGAACATGTAAAGCTTCTAATTTCACCCAAATAACTTAAAAAGATTTAAAGCATGATGTATCCGTTCAGAGTTTCTGCTAGATGGGAATGCTGATGACAGCTACATCATTGCCACCATCAGTATCCTAGCCTAGATTCCTGGACCATGGACCTACTCTGAGGTCCCTATGAGATACAGGAGAAAGTTTTGTTTTTTGTTTTTTCCTAAAACACTTGCATTCCAAAGAAATGTCTGACTTCACATCAGGTAGGTTAAAAAAACAAAAACAAAAAACTAATACAAACACTGACATTCTGAGGAACTTCAACTCTACTCTTTTATGGAACGTTGCCTTTAGATTTGGTAGGTAGTTGGACAGACCCTGTCAAAGCTTTCAGTGATGATTATTAATTATAATACAAATCCCCTGGCTTAAATTATCATGATGACTGATGAAAAATGTATACAGTATCTTTTTTTGTAGGAGTTCCTCACAAGTAGTTGATTAATCTAGAAGAGTCTAGAAGTAAAGCAATTGACCAGAAAGTCTCAGGATTTCTTTTCTTATTTCATTTGATAACTGTCCACAGGTCAACTCCAGAAGAGGAATTCATTTTACAGGATTGTGGTCAGATCCTGAGTCCGAACATGTCTTTGAACACATAACAGTGTTTGTACCGTGAAGATCTTGTTTATCATATTTTCCTACGTAGCACATTTTCTTCATTGTGTACCTTTCTACCCTGCCTGATAAATTTGAAAGGACTAAAAATACATATATTTTTTCCTTACATGATGCTTCTCTTCATACCATGACCCCTCCACCACCCATGGATTCCTTTTATTCTCTTTCATTCTTTATTATTTAAAGACATCTGTGTTGCCAACATGAGCAGGGCTAATCTGGACATTATCAGTAGGGAAGATGGTCGAGCGAAGAGAACACTGAGATACACATTAGAAAATCTAGATTCTGATTTTGAATCCACTACTAATTTCCTGATAAAATGTAGATCATCAGCTGATCTAAGTCTCCGTTTCCTCATTTATTGAATTGGGAAAATGGTGCCCAGGGGATGACATTTGCATGCTTTGAAAGTTATAAAGCTTTAAGCAAATGCATTATTTGTTTCTGCCAGAGAAGATAAAGAGTTAAATTAAAAGGAATGATCTGGCTGCTTGCCACCAACTGAACAGAATTTGCCAGTGTTCATAGCTATCTCTTTCTCCCTGCCTCCATCCTTTCTTTCTCTGGACTTGGGTGAGAGCCATATTGAGCTCCCAGTGCTAATTTAATGCTGAGGGGAGATACCAGTATTGATAGAGGGTTGCATAAGCTGCTTCTGCCCTCTTCTCACTTTGCTCGAAGGGCTTAAGCCAAAAACACAAAGCAAAACAAAAATTGAAGGAAAACATGTGTCCACTTCTAATTCCATGCTAACCACCCTTTGTTTGTTTCCCATTTTCATAAGCCTACAACAGTCCCACTTAATATTTCAGCTTGCCATACTGAGGAATTGCTGAAGGAAGGAAGAAATGTTAGGGGATCTAGATTCCAATTAACTTTGCTACTGTGGCTGTGTAACTCTGTGTGAATCACTGTTGTTTAGTAAATGAGAGTGAGAATCTCCAAGATTAATGATCTTGCTGAGGGTGTCAGCAGACCAGAACTCTGCTGCTCAAATAACCTCCATCCCTTCTCTTTTTCTATGGTCCTCCTTTCCTAATTCAGTGTGTGTGGGGGGGGGAAAGTCAGAGAAAAGGAAGTTCTGCAGGGAAATACGCTGGCATTGTTGATGTATATATTACGATTTGTCTTTCACTGAAATATCAATGATATTAAGAGATCGTCTATACGCACCATTTATAGGGCTGTTTTTATAGCTGTATTTCAAGTGCAGGGTTAGGTACACTTAAATCAACAATACAACTTAGTTTAAATGGAATGAATGCCAAATGTTTTATGAGGAAGCAAGAAGAATTTATATAAATGTCTTCCCTGATTCAGGAACCTGCCCCCTTTTCTCTCCTTGAGAAGGCAATTGTGTACTCCCAGAGGTGGCAGGGAGAGCAGGTTTACCTCTCCCCACCCCACCCCTGTGGTCCTGTCTCCTTCCTCCAGCCCAGCAGCCCCAGAAGCAGCATCCTACTCCCAGGAGAGGAGAGACGTGATTCTGTCTCTAAAGGAGAGGCAGCAAGATGCTGGGAGGAAACCCAGATTTGCTGCCCCTAACAAATTCTCAGAGGAGTTCTGGCTGGGTCAGGCTGGTCCAGGCAGCTGATGACCAGGCTTGCTTTCCACTGGGGACCCTCTGTCTAAACAGAAAAGGAGAGAAACTGATTTCTGCCTCTTGTAGCAAGAGGTAAGATGAATTCCCCTGACCTGATCCAAACCTGCGCCAGCATATCAGATGCAGGCTTGAAACTGCTCTTGGTAACAACTATGGTTTTGTTACTGAAATTTTAATTTCCTATCTTTCCCATTAGGTAATAATGTGGTTTGAGCTGAGGAGGAAGGAGGAGAGTGGGCATTCTGTGGGTTTAAAGTTATTTTTGTTTGTATGATATGTGCAGCATGAAGGATGGGTAGGCATGTCTGCCAGTTTGGGTATAAACAGAGTATAAGAAGGTGAGCAGATATGCAAGAAACAACTAATATCCCTTCTCTCTCTCTCTCTCTCTCTCTCTCTCTCTCTCTCTCCTTCCCATAAGTATTTATTAAGCCTAAGCAAACACTCTTATAAACCTTATAGTAAAGGAGGCAGATGCTTAAAAGATAACAAATTAATTACCATTGTAAGAATCACCGAAGGAGAATTTAGGGTACCATGAGAATCTGTGGGAGACTTTTCCTTACTCTGGGGAGCAAGGAAAGCTTTCCTGAAGGAATTGACATGTAATTGGATTTGAATGACAAGTAGGAGAGCGGGGTAGAGAGAGCTCTCACGGTGAGGAGGAGTCTTGCTATGGTTTGAGTTATGAAGGAGAAGAACACCTTCCAGGAAATGAAGGAATGGGGGGGGGGGTGTGCAGAGACCGGAGAGGAAATTTAGCAGAGGGTAAACCTGTGTGGGGGAACTAAGCCTGCCCCGGGGGGCGGGGGGGTTGCTTAAGGAGAATTGCAAGGATATGGGATTGCGTCTAAGGATATGGGATTGCCTTCCCTACGTAAAAGTGAGGGAAGGCAATGAAGGGTTTTAAGGAAAGTGCCACGTGAGGTGTGAGTTGTTCATGGACCACTCCAGCCGCAGGACAGCGAGAGGAAGAGCATGCTGGGGAGATGCCAGTTCAGAAGCTTCTATGAGCTAAGACGAGAGCCAATGGTTTGGTCTAAGGGGTGGCCTTGGAGAGTGCACGCACAAAGAGAGGCATAATCCTCAGGGCTTGGTTGAGTGAGATTCTCTGGCACACAACAGTGTAAACGGTTTATGCAGTCTAGGCTGAGGACACACAGTGGACAATTGAAAATGGCCATGCTTATATCTTATTGTCACCTATTACCAACAACCCTGGGAGGTCGTACATGATTATTTCCACGCTACCCTGGAGGAGAGAGGCCGAAACCAAGTAGAACCGGGCTTGACTTGGAAGCCTGGGCTTCTGTCACCAAATCTAGGTTCTTTCCCTTAGGCTGCATTACTCCAAGTAGTATGGGAGTAACTTAGATAATTAAAAATTGTATTGACTAACCATCTATGTGACCTTGGGCAACTTACTCTCTGATTCTGGAAGTAATCTCAAGGCTCTCTTTGAGCTCAAAAAATAAGACAAGGCTGATTTTATTCAGACTGGGGAGAAGTATACTCTTGGCAAGATAGCTGAATAAAACATAATTTTTTAAATAATGCAGTTTTATTTCATATACATAGAAAAAACAAAACAACCACAAAACCAAAACTAGTTTCTAATAGAATCTTTTCACGGAGCGGGTCTTGCTGACCTAATTTTAAGGCTAGGTTTTTAAAAAAAGAACAAAATTGTTTTTGTAATTGGTGGTAGCACCATTTATAGGTAAGTCACTCAAGTCATAATCCTGGCTCTTTTTTTTGGGGGGGGCACCTATAAACCTTTATACCGATAGATATTTGAGCGTAATTCAAGATCTATTTATTGGAAGTCTAGTATTCTTAAATACTTTCCTAAAGAGGAATACCCAAAGTAAGCTAAGGTGTAAAACGGAGAGATTGAGAAAATCAAGGAAACCAGAGGATGGGAATGAGGCCATGTCAATGACCTGCCCTTATTCAGGTGCAGGGTATACTGAAGGATAGGAGGATTTATTAGGGGCAAGGGAAAAGATGGGGGAAACTTTCTCCGGGGCAAAGAATACAAGCAAAGGCATAGAGGGAAGGGATATTTTTTCTGTATTTGGATTATAGTGTGGACTTCAGGCTGAGCGGAGTTAAGGGTTCATGTTGGAAAGTATTGACAAAGAAGCCTGAAGACTCGGGGTGAACCTTGCATGCCAGGCTGAGCCATTTGTACTTAATCCTGAAAGAAATAAAGGGCCATTGATTGGTTCAGGAAGGAAGTGACATAAGGGAAATGTTGCTTCTGGAAGACTAATCTGATGCCAAGATGCCATTTGCATACATAACACAGAGTCAAATTCAAGCCTGGCTTTTGCTTGCTGCAACTTCCAAGCTATTTAGTTTTTCTTGTGTTAAATGTACAAATATGCGAGGCAAGGATTTGACTTTTAAAGTCAGGGGGGTCATGTGAGTGTGGAGATCTCTCACGTCCTTTTGTGAAGACCTACACAGATAGATGTGTGTGTGTCCTGTAGGATGACTTTGCCATATGGGGTCTATGTGGGACTTGGGCATATATGTTATTGACAAGGCAACAGGGACCTGTGTGTGTAATATATAGTGTGTAATATATGATGAGTAGGTAGTGAGGATCGCTTTTCCTAGATTGCTGGGTTTCCGATGTAGACCATCTGTTTAGTTCTGTTCTTGTATAATATATGGTGAGAAAATATTGTTAAATAAACCTTGGCAACACTGAAGGAACATTGAAGTACTTCCCATTGCATTCCAAAGCAAAGCTTGCTTATATATATATATATATATTCTTAGAATGAGTGAAGCTACAGTTTTCCCTGATACAGCTTAAAGAATCATTTGCGTTTTTAGAAGTTTCTCATTATGAATTAAGGGGCTTATTGCAGAAAAATGAGAAAACCAAGAAAAGCACAGGAAGAAAATGAAAAATTAATCATATGCTCGATCCTAGAGAACCTTTATTAGCTCTCATTTTTGTATACCATTACAGACTCCCTCCCACCCCAGGCATATATATTCAAGTTACAAAATTAGGATCATGGTTTACAGATACCTGGTGATTTACTCTTTTCTTTTAATAGCATATCATGAAATGTTATTCTCTATTAAATATTCACCTACAACATCTTCGTTAATGGTTGCATAGTGTCCCATACCATTATTTATTCATCAGTGCCCTATCGAATATACTTTTTGGTGAGTGCTTTTATTTTTAAAATAGGAGGATATTACACGATGCCATCCACAATTAATTTGTTCTTACTTCACGAACATAGGAGTTTTTAGCAACCTTAGGTAATGCACTAGCAATTTAATCCAGTGTATTTCATTTTTTTTTCAGAAACTGTTTTATCTTCTCCAATATTTTCTCTTTGGTTGCTCGTTCAGTGATACATGCTTGTTACTAGATCTCTTCATAGGTACCTAAATGCTCACAATGATTACACCTGATGTTTTTTTTTTTTTTTTCCCACCTATGTGAACTTAACTGGGCCCCAAGAATACTCTGTGGGGAAGAAAGCAAGAATAGCACCTGCAGTGGGAGGATTGCAGGTAAAACATCCAGCCCAGTGCCTGGCACTGTAGTGAAAGCTTGAGAAATACTAGTTGCTGATGTTATTTGACAGTCGTGGTCATGTTAGCTCCGCGAAAATAACCCTATTTTATTTTTTGGTTAGGGACTATTATACTTTTAAGGATGAAGAAACTGAGATCTTAGAAGGTTCAGTAATTTGAGATCAAATGCTAGTCAACAGGAGAGCAAGCTATGATCTTCTCTCTCCTGGCCTGCACTTGCTCTTCTCCCCTGCGCCTTCTCTGACAGGGACAGAGCCTCCGTTGTTTGATACTTTTCCCTGGGATTCACTTTATTCTGAAAGGGAGTTCCCCCTGTCTCCTCCTGATGACTGGTTGTGGGGAAAATCTTTCGACCAATCTCAAATTGTCTAGAATGTGGCAGTTTAAAAGCCTATCTACATTGATCTACGATCTCAAGTTTCCACCTTTTGAATTAGTTTTAGAATGTATACATGGATGCCATCCAGCAAGGATGACTCATCTACATCTGCTTTCTCGATTTGTTATCAAAGGTCACGTAAACCTGGCATCGTCCTTTGATCTGATTGTCCCTTTAAAAGGTGAAACAGGTAACACCCTTGAGATAGACTGAGGCAGAAGGTCTAGTTTCCTGGCTTTTGCCTTATTACCCTGGGTCTACTTTCTCATTCCTGTGGTCAGGTGGTTTGCATAATACCCCACTGGATCCCTTCCCTTTGCTACACTTGAAAACTTACATCGGTTCTATAGACAGCCATTCATGCTATTCTTTAGTTTCTTTCTTTGGACTCCCATAATTCCTAAGTTATACCTGAAGTACCACATTTTGCAGCCTTTTTTTTTTTTCTTAAATCTATTTATATTTCATATATATTTATGTTCCTCTGCCTTTTAATATCCCTGGTAGTAAAGGACTTTTTCAAGCTCTTTTTTTTTTTTTTTTTTTATTCCCTTGGACCTAGGCCAAGTTTACTTGTAAACTAGGCCTAGTTTACTCTAGGCTTTATAATGTTTCTAAACTGCTTTTAAGACATCTTGTGGATTATTTTTGTTTGTAGTTTTTCTTTACTAATGATGTCATTCTGCCCCTGTTTCCCTTTCTAAAATTGTGTGATTTTCCTTGGGATTTCCCTCTACCACTAGGACATGGGGGCGAGTTTTGTTATAGGTGGCTTAGCTTCAGCTGATTCCTAAAGCTGCTTTGTATAAGGAGCCCTGTTTCCTCCCACCCCTACCACCCCCTTCCTTCCTAATCATTCTAGAACTACCTGTCCTAGGGAGCAGTTATGTGGACTATCAAAAACATCCACCCACACTCATTTTTTTAAATCCTGTGCTTTTCCTTATACTCTGCATAAATGATAAAAAAAAAAAAAAAAAAACCACCTCTTACTGTTAATGGCTGCTTGGGTTTTGTTTTCTAAATTAATTTCATTGTCATAATAAGGTGGATTATTGTATCTCCCAGTTGCAAAGTTTTAATTACTTAGGTTTAGAATTCTCAGCTACAAATATCTAATAAGGTCAATAAGTTGAAGTTTTTTAACCCTAGAATACTTTATCTGGTTTCTTTTTTCACATGCGGTGTCTTCTGTTCATTACTTCTCCTTCAAGCACCAATATTTTTAGAATGTCTAATTCTCTACGTTCTCATAGTCACTACTCCTACGTAACTACTACTCTTTCCTGTTCTAAGGGATTGCTGCAGAACCCTACCTGGGCTGCTAGCAGTTGATTCCCTACCTATGGTCAGAGTGACCCCTAAGGTCCTTTAACTAACTCACAGGTCAGTATGGCCTTAAGAAGAAACTGAATATCGAGCTTCCAGCTTCTGCTCTGCAACACGTGTTACTTAGGAAAGCCAGTTAACATCACCGGGACTCAGTTTCATCCAATGGGAAGGGATTGGAGGAGACTTTAACCAGTTTTATCCAGTGCTGTGGTTTGTTGTGTTTTAGTGCATTTCAAATACAGCTAGATTTTATCTGTTATTTCTATAATGTTTACGTATATTGAAAGCCAGATGAAGTTTTAAATTTACAATATATAGTAATTTCAAAGAACTGACTGGTTGCTATGATGGACTTAATGATATCCCTGAAGAGTGGCGTTTAAATCCTATGAGGCCAATACAGTTATCTACAGGAAAACCTAGTCCCATTGCCACTGACTCCTGTAGTGATTTCAGGGAAGCATCCTTCAGTGTGTATGGCTGTTCACAAAAGGCATGAGCAGATGAAAATATGAATGTCTTACAAAATCTATGACCCCTTTATGACTTTTTCAAGAGGTAGTCAGAATAGTAATAAACATTATTTTTTTTCTGGTCCTATCCAGAGTGGTCATTCCAACCCAAGGAGAACTCTACTCTTAAGGATTTCAGGCTTGCTTTGGACTCGGCCCAAGTTGTGATGGGCTCGTGGACTCGACCCGAGTTCTATGATGGGCTCATGAACACGGTGGGAGGAGGTTACACAGCCTGTTCCGTATCTGCTGTCTGTTAGAGTCTCACTACCCTTTGTTCTCCTGTGCTTAGTTCCTGTCCATGGTCTCCAGTTTACTCCTGTTGAGGCCTCTATGGTTCCATCTAATTCATGTTTGACCCAAATGTGTTCCAGTAATTTATGACCTTGATGAAATAAGCAAAAAACCTTCTACTCCCATTTGAGCCATGTTTTGTGATTAGACCAGATGCTGCTGTGGCCTTTCAATATTCTCTGTTCAAACTTTCAAAAATGCTCACTCCTTTTATTAAAGAGCTCCCTTTCCATGTGAGAAGTTGTTTTTCAGTAGGTATAGATTTCCAGTTAAGTAAGATGAGTAAGTTCTAGAGATCTCCTAGACAACATAGTGCCTGTAGTTAACAATACTATATTGTGTTTCTAAAAAAGTATTGAGAGGGTTCTAGGCTATTTTGTGTTCAGTGTCTTACCACAAAACAAAGAGACCTAAAGAGGCACAAGAAGACTTTTGGGGGTGATGGCTATGTTTATTTTCTTGATTATACTGCTGCAGAGGTGTAATGCATATGTCCAGGCTCACCACATTATATACGTTAAACATGTGCAATTTTTATGCACATCAGTTATACTTCAATGAAGCATTTAAAAACAAAACAAAACAAAAATACACCTTCTCCAAACTTCCACCAACATCTCCAGTATGAGTTTAGGGAGCTGGCTTGAATAGGATTACATTCATCATCAAAATCATAGCTCCCCCACCCCCAATAGGGCTGCCCATCCCCCCCAAATCCTCATTCTTATATTTCAGTTAATCCAATTTTTGCAATCTGAATCCTCTCTTAGTGGTAAATTTCTTGTTCTATAACTTTTCGGTTACACATGCAAATAGGCCCCTCTGGAAGTCCCATTACAGAGTGTCAAGCCTCCTTTCTCGAACATAGTAATAGAGTGTGGGATATTTCAAAAATGATGTCTGACACAAAATGAGAGCTCAGAATTTGTCTTTTCATAGATGAAAGGAGATAGTGCCATTTAAAAAAATATCATCTTTGATTTCTATTTAGAAATTCACTCTTCATCCTCATGTGAGAAAAGGGTTAGGAATGGTCTCATGGCAGTGGCCTCTTAAAATCAGCACAGAATTCTAATAGCACAGGACCAGTTTACTTGGAATACAGTTCCTGGAATGGAATAATAGATTGTGGACAGAGGGTCTGATATCTGAAAGTCACTAAAGGCTCTGCAAACAGGGGCTGCATTATTTTGTAGTAGTAGTAGTAAATAGTGGTTTAAACCTAACTCACTTAATCTTTTAAAAAATATTTTATTTGAGAGTGAGTGCACAAGCAGGGGGAGAAGCAGGCAGAGGGAGTGGGAGGAGCAGGCCTGATGTGGAGCGGGATCCCAGGACCCTTGGATCATGACCTGAGCCGAAGGGAAATGTTTAATCAACTGAATCGCCCAGGTGCCCCTAACTCATTTATTTCTAATAATAATATTTGCATATTATATGTGAAGAAAGTGAGCAATAGAGAAGTGTAAGTTGCCTAATATCACACAGCTCAAAAGTAGCAGAGATGGGTTTTGAACTTGTATTGACTCTGGAGCCAGACTACCTGCTTAACCATTATGGTACAGTGCTGTGGGATAAAGCATGGCATTCATGTGGGAATAATCTTGTAAAGAAATAAGGATTACCTGTTAATCTTTTCAAGAATTCCCAGTCACGTAATCATCATCTACTAATAAGGGTTCCAAAGGGTCTTCAGATTTTCTAGATTTTCATTCATGGCTTTTGTATGTTGGGTTATTCAACATACCTGTGCCAGTGGTGACTCTGGCTTAAATGAGCTTCATTAGATGTAGAGAGAGTTGCAGGGATGAGTGTGCCAGACCCAGGTGATGGTGGTGGTCATGATACCGCAGAGGCTGGTGCGGTGTAGTTGTACAGCCCCTGTGAGGCAATGCAGGCAATATTTACAGAGCAAAGCTCTGAAGAGGTAGCTTTTTAATTCAAGGACTCAGCTTTTAATACCAACTGCTATAGCAGAGAGAGTGTTTGACGTTGTGAGAGAGAGAGAGAGAGGGAGGGGAATGTTTTTGAGTAAATAGGGTCAGTCTTCCAGGTAACATTCAGCCCAGCTGATGTTCTTTCTTCTGATAGAGCCCTGGAATTGTCTGAAATTTTCCATCTCAACTAAGAAAGGACTTCAGATGATATTGTGGGGGGGGGGGGACGGAGGAAGCATTCCCCCCCTTTTATATGCCGTATTAAAGAGGGCGATAGCAAAATCCACTTTCTTGGACAGTGCATAATTGAGATTAGAGCATTTGGATTAGGATGTAAAGATTTTAGAAGTGGAAAGGAGTGAAGTTGGAAACTTTGGATATCAATGCCAGAGTTTTCTCATATGCAAAAGAGGGCAAATACTGCCTGTCTCACGGGGTTGTTGTGAATATTAAATATCATTTGAAAAAACCGTGGAGCACCATATAAATTTAGGCTCTTAGCATTAAGCACAGCATTCCAGTACAGCATCCATTTAGCAGTATTCTTTTTAAATTTACAATTTGTGATTCTTTGAGGATCATTGCTGACAAGACTTCCTCTCCATTAATTGAGCTAAAGAAATGGATGTGTAACCTTTCCTTGCTTTCCCAAATAAAGACGTGCCTGGTTGTTTAGAGCCCTGTCAAAGCTGATACAACTCTGCTTCTCAGCGTCCGTGTCTCCCCAAGCCTCTGCTTTAAAAGGCTTCCCTTTCCTAGATCCTTGTAAACAAGACTTCCCAGCCTGTCGGTCTGTTTTCCCCAGCAACTCACAGCTCTGCCACCGTGTTTGAAGTTTGGCTTCAGTGGATCGTTGAAGGCCGACTTCCTCCTCTTGGCTTGCGTGGATCCCGCTCCACCTCTCAGCATAGCTGCTGCTCAGGTGTCTCGCTGTCATTCTCTGCACATGCTCTGCCTCGTACAGACGTGTGGCTGGGAGCATCTCTTCCAGACTTTACTACTGCCTTGCAGACCAGGTATCAACAAATGGGAGCAGTCTGAAAGTTGCTGCCATGGGGAGTAAGTGAGCTTTGATTTTGGAAGGTGAAGTTGTGCTTGATAGTAGAGAGATGCCTTTCACTTCTGGCTGAGGTTCTTTTTTTTTTTTTTTTTTTTTTTTTTTAACAACTTTTGATGGATTCTCTGCTGGGGAATTGGCTGGCCACTTCCTCTCATGCTAGGGTGAGATTCTATTTATCCCTCCAGTAAATCTTTAATAATGATGCCTTGTTCTTCAGCATCCTAGACTGTGCTTTACAAATATTTTTTCCCATTTATTTATTTTTAAAGATTTATTTATTTATGATAGAGGCAGAGACACAGGAGGAGGGAGAAGCAGGCTCCATGCTGGGAGCCGGACGTGGGACTCGATCCCGGGTCTCTAGGATCTCACCCTGGGCCAAAGGCAGGCGCTAAACCACTAAGCCACCCGGGGATCCCTTTTTTTTCCCTTTTAATAACTCTTCTCATCTTCAAATGAATTTCCACCTTACCGTTCATTCCACAAAGAGGACTTCGTATACCTGTAAGCTAATTTTCCTCCCTCAGGATAGACTATTGGCACACAAATGCTATTTTCAACAATTTTGACAGTGAGAAGCATCCTGTTGTTAGCTAAGCAGCTGCTTTGAGATCCTGTTGTCTTCACTTCAGTATATCATCAGACATATTGCTAAGCAGGTTGTACAACTTCTAGAGGTGCTAATTGGTTATATATGACCAGCGTGTGAAAAAGTAAAGGGTAAAAATAGATCTAGGACTACCCTAGAAGCCTATGGCTATGGTTCTCACCTGGGAACCTGTTACAAATTTCTAGGCTCTACCTAAGATCTAATAAAATGAAAAACTCTCGATGAAAGACACAGTAGTCCCACTTACTTGGTTTCATAAGCCTTCAAGGTGACTTAGGTGTACTAAGGTTTGAGACCACTGCCCCATGGCATGCGGCACAATGAGGCCTTAACTAGCTCATGGTGGCAATGCTTAATGAAGACTGTCTTAGGTATGGACGCATGTATATATCTGGGGAAGAAAGTGAAAGAAAGTGTCCATCTTTCTTCTGAAGATTCCAGATGTTAGAAGTTTTCTAGCTAACAGGAATGAAGTGTTTTCCTCCATCACAGAAATTTGAGATAAAAGTAATGCTAGCTGCTGTAACAAAGGGCCGCCCTGCCCCCGGGTATTCCTGGAGGTTGAGAACAATAAGAGTCCCTGTGACATAGCCCAAGGGCCTTTCAGGTCAACCAGCAGCCTCTGATCTGCAGTTATTCAGGACTCACACTGCTGAGATTTCTGACAGCCTCAATACAGGACTTAGAAGTTGGCCCTGGAGGTTGTACGTGTTCATAACAAATAAGACTGGGTCAGCAAGGAATTATTTTATAGAGAATCTTGGAAGCACTCTATCACTTCTAGCCAGGTAGACCTAGCCCCATGGTCGTACCTCAGTGCACCTTTCAGAGGGTGCTGATTGGTTACCTATGACCAGTGTGAAAGTGAAGGGTAAAATGGTCTAGGAATAATCTAGAAGCTGGGAAATGAACACTGGGTAATGTGATGCATTCTGTAGGAACACTGAGGAAACTACTTCTGGTAAATAGCAGTCCCTGCCACAGGCACCTGTTTATTTTCCGTGTATCATCTTTGTTTTCATTCAAAGGAAAACCTTATTTTTAAGTTGTAATATTATATGAGAGGTGTGTGAAAAATAGCTCTCATTCTGTTATCTCCATAATTTTGCGAGTGACTTAGAAGCTATGGTCTTCTACAGAAACACAATGGTGATTATCAAAAGCAGCACATTTGCCGCTGAATTGGTGGTCAACTCTCTTTATACTTCTGTACTTTGGATTGCTGATACCTAAACATGAGATTGAGTTGAGATAGATATAGAGAGGTAGATGTAGACACAGATAGGTAGATCGATCGATCTATCTCACATACTGAAACTTATTTCTAGACATCAGGGACAAAATACTCAGAAACTGAAAAATGTGTAAACCCATAAGGATTGCAATCTGAGTCAGAAGACCCAGGGAGCTTTGTGCTCATCAGAAAGCACCTGACTTCTCTGAGCAGGAACTCCTTTCTCTGTAGAATAGTGGAATTAGACTAGATAATTCTGATCGCCTCCTCCAGTTCTAAAATATAGTGGGAGCTACTTCATTTTCTGTGTCTGAAATTATTTGTCAACAAACACTAAGTACCAAGTGTACCCAAGACATTGTACTGAAAGCTAGGCAAAACATTGAAACCTCTGCCCTCAAGGACCTCATGCTCTGTTGGTGAGGGAGACAAATACATTAGATAATTATTTTTTTTTTTTTTTTAAATTTTTATTTATTTATTTTTATGATAGTCACAGAGAGAGAGAGAGAGAGAGAGGGGCAGAGACACAGGCAGAGGGAGAGGCAGGCTCCATGCACCGGGAGCCCGATGTGGGATTCGATCCCGGGTCTCCAGGTTCGCGCCCTGGGCCAAAGGCAGGCGCCAAACTGCTGCGCCACCCAGGGATCCCCACATTAGATAATTATTAAGCAATGTGATATCGAAGTTAATTTGTACATTTTAATACACTGATTCAATAAAATTCAGAATGCAGAAGAAATTGATGATGTCTATTACTGATAACCTCAAAATTAATTTTGTTCTTGTCCATTTTGTTCTTGTCCAAGCCTTTAAGGATTTCAAATATCCTTAAATGATTCACTCACGTAAGTTACTAGTGTGAGAACATAATCCAATGGTCTTATTTTAAAACAAAACAAAAAAAAACCCAAAAAACCCAGTATATTAATTCTTGAAGAAATTCTGCAATACCAGTTTAAAAAACAGCAATCCTAAGTTAAATGAAGCTCAGCTACTCCATTTGGGTTAATCTTAACTGGCTACAGGAGAAAAAGTTTGGAAGACACCCAAATAGGATTTATAGAGATTCCTATTGTAAGATTTTTCTGCTTTATATGGATGTTGATAAGTTCTCAGAAGAAATTTATAACCGCAATAGAAAACTGAATGAATATTGATTATTTTTTAGCTACCCAAACTAATTGACATCTAAAGCTTTGTAAATCCTTTTAGATGAGGGTGGGTATAAATTAAAAACTAATTAAAGCAGAGGCTTATAAAGACACTCTTCAATTCAGTATGTTATACATTTTTTGTGTGTATAAGAAGATACCCTTCGTCTTTCCACTCAAACTCATGCAAAACAAACCCAGACATAAAAATAATTTCAGCTGTTAAAAACTAGTTTATATATGTTGTCTTTTTTTTTTTCCCTCAAAAGTAAGTACAATTTTCTTTTAACCAAATAGGATGAAAATAAATTAACTCAAAAGTGCCATGCAGAGACAATAGGACTGATCAGCCTGCTATCTGGGACCTCCATACTTCCTGCTAACAAGCCTTCTATCTTTGAAGACACTGAACATCTGGGATCTGAGCATTGACACCTATTAGTTACAGTGGTTTCCTTTTACCTTTCTAAACAAAATGATAGATAAGCCTCCAGGAATCCCACAAAACTGGGCCCTTAATTGACCAAATGAATGACTGTCTCTCATTTTTCAATTTAAATTGCAAAGCGTGCCTCTCTGAAATGAGACCATGTATAGTAGGAAAGATCTTCCAACTGCAGCTCCACTGGTGACCATCAGTATGATCTTATAAGCTCTCCCTGATTCATTCCCTCCACAGCTACCCAAGTGATTTTTCTCAAATTTACATCTGCTTCACTCTTCCCCAATAGATGGGGTGGGGGGGGGAGGGGGGCAAAATCAATACTCTCAGGTCTGTCACAAAGGGCCCCTTCTCTTTTAGCTTCTCTCCCCACCCCCTTCTTTCTTACACCCCTTACATTATGGCAGTCAGGAAGATCTCCCATTCCAATGTGACCACCTACTTCATCATTTCAGTCCTGAGGTCCTTATGGCCCCAGCTTGTTTTGGTGAAATATTAGTCTTCAAGGCTACCTCAGTAGTACAACTGGCCTCCATGTAGCCTTTAAGTCCAACCAATCACATCATGTGTTAATTTAGCAAGCATTCGTTGAGCTGTTGCCACATGCCAGAACATGTTCTTCTCATTGGGTAGAGAAAGAGACTCTAGTTTTCTTTGTATAGCTCACCCTAAAATGTTGGGAGATCGATAACACACAAATTAACAAATGAGTAACAATTTCAGATTCTCTTCATTTTGTCTAACAGTGAGAAGTATTCCCATAGGACTTTGCCTATAAATTTGCTAGACTCCCTACATTGCACTCATCTAGAATACCACAGTCATGTGCTCTTCATCTTAGCCTTCACACCCTCCCTGCCCTAATATCAACATGGTATCCAATACATTAGCTACTCTGAATATATCTGGATAAATGAATGGTTAATACCTTTAACTATTTAGGCTTCTATTTCTTCATCCAAAAAATGAGCACTAAGAGCTTAGAACTTGAGAATTTTCAAATAAGCCACCTATACAATCACATTGATAACATTTTAAGAGGTAATTCTTTGGTATTTTAATTTTTGTTTTTAAGTATGTATCAATTTAATCTCTCAGTGAATTTTGATAATTATAATTTCTTAAGAAACTCATCCAATTTCAGATTCCAAGTGTATCCTAATGGGCTTTACAAAGTTTTTAATCTTATCAGTAGTCGTAGCTCCAATAACATTCATAATGTTAAATATTTTGTTTTCTATTTTTAATTAAAAATTCTAGACATTTGTCTATTATGTTTTTTATCCAAAGATTTTCTATATTATTTGTTTTCAGTTAATTAATTTCTGCTGTTATTTTATTATCTCTTTCCTTCTGTTTTTCACTTTGTATTCAAAATGTATAAAATATTTTAATGAAAGAATATGATTTAATGCATTTTTACAAAAGTGACATTACCCAGTTATTTCATTTTAATTGAATTTGGTTTTAAAATGAATATAAATCATTTTAATTTAAAATATGTTAAGGTTCCAATATTGCCATTATATATGAATTGCAACTTCTAGCTCATTTAGTATTTGAAAAAATAGTCCTAGAGCATTCAAAATGTTACATAAATAGTTTTTAGAAGACTGTAGGCTCCACCAGTGAATCTAGGGAAGAAATTCAGTAAAATTACAGAAAATAAAGTCTTCTGATACTTATGTGGCATCTTCTTTGAAAAAGTTATGTTTAAGATCATGTAAACTTTAGTTGTGACTTAGGACTCTGTGTAATAAATGTGAAAATAACCAGATCCTTTGAATAGTAATGAAATGGCAGATAACGTACATTTAAAATCCCAGAGGATGATTTTCTTAGGAAAGTGTAATTATCAAAGCTCAAGGATTAAATTTATGAATATTGAAAATAAAAACTTGAAAATTCAAAAAATTTTTTGAAATATCAAAAAATTATCTCTTAAAAGGTCCTTGCACTACATGGTTTTATAGGTAGTTTATTTTTTTAATTTATTTTTTATTGGTGTTCAATTTACCAACATACAGAATAACCCCCAGTGCCCGTCACCCATTCACTCCCATTCCCCGCCCTCCTCCCCTTCTACCACCCCTAGTTTGTTTCCCAGAGTTAGCAGTCTTTACGTTCTGTCTCCCTTTCTGATATTTCCCACACATTTCTTCTCCCTTCCCTTATATTCCCTTTCACTATTATTTATATTCCCCACATGAATGAGAACATATAATTTATTTGAAAATACTAAAGTAGAGTTATTTCTCATATTAACTTTTTAAAAGACCAGAAAAATTATGGGAAAAACAAATGCCTGTCTCGTGTTGCAGAGTTACATAATCATGGTACCCAAACTTGAGAAAACAGCAACAAAACTCTATAAAGATGGAAATTCAGAATAAAATAATAATAAAATCATCAGTATATATAAATAGAATATATAAAGGCAAGTTTATTCTAGGGATGCATAATTTAATTTAGAAATTTGTTTCTTGAAACCATTGTTCACCTCACTAGATCTCAAAATGATATATGATGTTATTCAAAACATCTTGTTAAACTTTAAATTTTCTTGCAAGTTAAGGAAAATCAATGAATAATGTCACTCATAACAATGAAAACCTAGAAGCATTTTTATTAAATCAGAAACGAGGTAAAGATGTTTGCTGTGAGAAATACTGTTTGCTGTATTCCAGGAAATCTTAGATAACAGGATATGAAAGAGCTACTGGATAAGGGGAGACCGAGTGATCTCTATTAAAATAAAAGATGGCAACATAGAAAATTCAAGAGAAAACGATTACCAGAAACAAACAAAAAAATCAGTTACAACTAGTAAGAAAAGTTTTTATTTGGCTACTTATATAAAATGAATATTTAAAAATCGGCACTTTTTCTACATAGCAAAAAAAGAGGTAAAAATTATAAAGAAAATATATTTTTGAGTCTGGCAACAGTCTTTAATGGAGATTAGCATTATTTACATAAAAGAATTAAAAATTGTATAAGACTTAAGTCTCTCTCTTCATAACTGGAGATATGCCCATTCCATGAATATTGTAAACATTAGTTCTTTCCAACTTAGTTTGTAAATCCTATGCCTTTCCAACAAAACTCACAAATATCTCAAACTTTCTAGTTATTCTAAAGTTAAATAGGTGGTTGAGAATAATAAATGCTAGTGAAAGCTAACACTCATAGATTGCTTAAAGTATTTTCCAAGTTTTATATATGTTAACACATTTGCTCTCAGAAATGGAAAGACTTGCACTAATCCCCTTTTGAAGTTGAAGTATTCTGTGATTTACCCAAGATTATAAAACTGGCATTACAAATCAATGGAGAAAGGAAAAAAACATCGTTCAATTTGGGGTGACCATTTGAAAACAAAACAAAACAAAACAAAACCGTTAATCTCCCATTTTATAGCAGATACTTTTCAAATGAAGCAGAGACTTAGTTAAAAAAAAAATTGGGAAAAAACTTGGCTTTCATGATATGGAAAGATTTTCAAAGTGTTAAAAATCGGAAGAAAAGATTAAAGTTGAAAATAATTTATTATGATAATAAAATATTAAATCATTCAGAATTAAAAAAGAATAAAATATTTGAATATTACATATATTTAAATCTTGTAATAAGCTAAAAAAGATGAATAGATTTAAAAAACAAGAAATATAGAATGATAATAGCAGTCTTAAAAAATTTAAATTTTGCTATTAAAGAAAAATAAACGGACTTACCAAATCGGTAAGGATTAAAGTTAATGTTTAATTTAGTGCTCATAGCATAGTGTAGTAGTATAGCAGTTCAAGCATGGATTTTGGAGCCATCTGCCACCAATTTATTCACTTGGTAAACTTAGACAAATTCCTTGAACTTGGTTTCATTGTCCTATGGTGAACAGTATAAAATCAAAACTGTCTCTACTCCACTTCTCAGTGCTGCCACACACCCCTATCGAGACACAGCATCTAATTTGCTTTAATTTGAGGTGTAGGAGAGACATACTATTAATTGGAAGACCTGACCATAAATCCTAGTCTTTTGTTTACCGGTTGGATAGTTGGATAGAATCTCTTAACTGTGGATTAGATTAGATCAATGCTTTTCAGACACATTTTGGAAGATCTAAGGTGTTTTATTGGTGATGGCTTGGTGACTAAGAGGTTGGATCTGGGCACAAGGAAGAGGCCTGGAAAAGGTGTTCCAGGCTAATCTGCTGGTGATGCATGCCCACAGGAATTGTCCTTATCACCAATGCTGTCATGTGGAAGCATGGTATGGTGGGAGGACAGTTGACCTCAAAGAACTTGTCCTTTGATAAACTATTCTCCAGATATAGTATCTTGCACCAAATTACTTAAATCCTAAAATCCACGGTTGCTAAGAAGGCCCTTTCCCACAGCACCTTGGTCCAGTGTTGGCAGTGTGGCTGAAGGCATGTAAAAGTAGCAGCAGAGAAGAGTAGATGGAAATCTCTTCATTTGGCCCTGCTTCATTTTTCTTTCATGTCCTACATCCTGCCTTTGCTAAATATATAAGCAAAAAGCCCCCCAGAATTCACTGTTTCTAAAGGAGTGAATCTTTACTTTTCTTTCCTAAGAGCCATGTTACTCAGCTTCGTTCTTGCTTTGCATATTTTCCATCTTCTCCTAACTGATGTTTGCTCCTCCTGCCACATAGACACAAAGACCATGGAGCAATTGCCTGCAGGTTTCCCTCTGCCTTTGTTCAGATGCTGAGCTGAAGTTCAGGAATAAGAGCTTTGATGCTTTTGGAATTTCTATGCTGGGAACTCATTAATATTAATCTTAATTCTTTGAGAAACAGTGCCGACAAATAATGTTCCAGAAGCAAGATGTGCTCTACTTCTCATGGAGTTAGAGTAGCATCATTAGGGGGGTAAATTGTAAATTGTTGCTCTGCTCCATATGTGTTACATAATAGTGCACAATGCCTTGTTGCATCCTTTTAAAAAGTTTGCATACTTTGTCTTTCTAATAGCATGCTAACTGTCCTTTAGACTTTGCAGCTGAATTCAGGATTGTTTGCAATACCTGCCCCTGACAAAGTTTTTCTTTTGCTAGTTTTCGTACAGACCTCAGTGCCTCTAGGCTGAATGTCAGTGCAGATGATCTTGCAGGCTGAGCTGAGGCCCATGATCTCCTGCATATCTTAATAGTGTGGTTGCTCCTGGAGCAGAATGATTGGCAGACAGCAATTCCTGAATGACTACAACAAGGACCTTCGAACGCATTTACCATCTGTTGAACAGGGATAGTATTTCAGGACATCAGAATGTATTTAATAACTTCTTCAAGGTTCTTTCTTGATTTCCCAGGATGATCACTGAAAATATTGAATAAAATTGGTCCCTAGGTAGGGCTCCATCAATTCCATGACAACAAGCCATGTTATTCTTAGAAACTAGAGGCGGACATTCTATTAAAGCCTATGGTACTTACTTAAGAATTGATAAATCTGGTTTTAATAGTTATTTTTCTTGTTTCTATGGTAAAATAATCACAGGTGCTTTGTTTTCCCAGAAGGGGTTAACCGATTATTTTTTACATTTTCTTATTAAAAATGTAGTAGCCACGATTTCATGTATGTCAGTTTTAGTAAGGCACTCAGACATTTTATTTTTCTCTCCTCCTTTCAAAAACATTAAATACTGAAGAAGAAACATGTTGGAATGCTAATATTAGCAGGTGCTACATTTTCTTGTCCAAGCATCCCAGAAGATAAAGCAGTTTCACTCTTTTGACTCTGATCTCAATAGTAATTTCTGCAAATTAGGTGGTGCGGGGCAAGATTTTTACTTAAAACCCTATCTCCTCCTTGTCCAGATGCCAGAAAGTTAATCCCTGTGAGAGGGATATTTAAGCATCATTAATGTCTTTCCTAAGTTTCAAATCGGTCTGAAGATTATAAAAATATGTCAATCTATAGCACATTTGTGGGCTTTGTATTAAAATTGAGTATAGTGTGACCAAAGAGGTGGTACTTTGATAGATTTCTTTAGTAAACATTAACACTGGGTTTTGACATACTTGTTTTCAGAAATATATTGTAGAGGCATTTTTTATGACCTTTTGGAAAATTTTAAGCAGCTGGTTTTCAATTTTATTTAGCCGTAAGGATATCCTTACATGGTAGGCAACTCAGATATAACTGCCTCGAGCTAGTGCAGAAAGTTCCCAGGATCATCAAACGGAGAACAAGGTAGAGAAATGAGAATTAACAGAACCTCTCAAAGATTGTTGTCAGTTGTATCGATGGGCCTTGGATGTGGGGGTCCACTTTGAATTTTTAGATTAACCAGGTGTTTGTACAAATGCATGATCATGAGTATGTGGCTACTGAAACATAACCTGAAAATATGTTGAAACAGAGATCTACATTGATTTTTGTCAGTGTTAACGAGGAGGCTTCTAATCTGAAGCCTGAAATGGGATGGCCAAGTGAATCTGCATTTTATAGAGCATTTAATTTTAACCTTTATTGGGGTGATGATCCTCCCCTAAGAATGTGAATATTATTAGGACTCTAGAATAATGTGCATTTGCAATGGGAGAGACCCAGACTTCTGCAGGTTCATGGGACAGCAGATATGAAACATTTGGCCTCTTACTTATTATTATGGTGGCTAATAAGGTTTTACTTGTAACCAATTCATATGTGGCAAAGGATACAGGAGGAGGCAAAGCAGATAGAAGCTTCATTTTCTGCTGCATTCCTCTCAAAGTAATGCTCTAGGTCAACGATTAGGAGACCAGCATGGGTGGGAAGTCCTGTTACCATGAAGCATGAATTCTCTTCACTCTTGGCTTTTATTCATTATCAATTTATGAAACACATAATCTGCATCTGAATCCCCAGATGAGCATTCTATCATCCAAGTCACCTGGTATGATATCTGGAACCTAATGTAGAATTTCCAACTAAGAATCTAGGGACAGTGCAACCTAACACTTAAAAAATAGTATCAAGGTTCTGCATGGATCATAGAAGCTTTCCAGTCCAGAGGCTTTCTAAGCAGCTGTAGGCTGACCCTGGCCTATCACACATAGAATCATACACCTATTTTTACATTCAATCGAAGGAAGATCATGGAACCTCTTTAAATTTAGTGTAACTAATCCCTCCCTCTCCACCTACAGATGCCTGTGTGCTGTTTTATTGCTAGGACTGGATCCTACATTGAGACTATAGACTAGAACTTTGGGATTTATACTTTCATTTCACAAATATTAAATACAAGGTAACATTGTTTCTGAAAATACCTATATCTACCCATCTTAGAAGAGATTCGATTGAAACAGAAGGATTTTAGTTTTTCTTCTTGCTTTCAAAAACACATTCATGACCTGGAATTTCAGTCAAGTTAAAGGTTTTCCAAGACCTATATTATATAGAACCCCAAACCTCCCCCCACCACCCAAAGTCAATCATGAAACTTTTTTCTCTCAGTTGAAAAGCATGATAGCAATTCCATGTCTCGTAGGATTAATTTTTACAGCAAAGCTTTTTAGCCTTTCCAAAGTAATAGGTCTGGGTCCTAATTGTTTTCTGATCCACTAGGAGAAAAGGGATACAATCAACTGGCTGATGAAGAGAGGGAGTAGAGGCAGCAACGGCTGTGAAGGGTGGGTGAATGAGAAATAGCCTCCCCACCTACACCCCAATTAGCCTATGTGTCAGATGTGTCCTAGCTAGTCACACCTTTTCCTAAAGATTCTTTCTCACCCAGGCTCAGATAAGGATGGATTTCCTTCTGGTTCTTTTTAAAAGAAAAGTAGAAAATAAGCAGAGGATAGTGGGAGGAGGGAAGCTATCAGAAGGGAGACCATGAGTGTTTGCCCTCCCCCCAGTTTTTCCAAATCACTGCATGGTTAGCAAGGAGACTCACAGCTAAGATTTCATTTAACTGTACTTTGCCCATGCTTCTACCCAAGTGGGTGCAAGATTGCAAAAGGGGGCGATAGCTGGCTTCAAAAAGTCGATGGTTTCCTTTTATGTACACACTTCTTAGAAAGAAAGCTTGTGGTGTGTGATTGGAGTCATCTACTGTATATTTGTAGTTTATCAGACAAATCCTCTTCAGTGAATTTTCTCCACTGTATTGCATTATGAGAGAGGGAATTAGTTTCGTTCTCAACACCGGAGTGTCCCCACAATGGTAGTTATGAAAACAGTACTACTTAATATTTTCTTTGATTGAGTGATCCAAAGGGAGCCCTGGGTGTGAATTGCTTGGCTTTGTTATTTTCAGACCCTTAGGCAAGAAGCCATTTGCTTCAATGTTTGGGCAATACCATGCTAAATGTGGAGTAGAAAGTGGAAATCCCAATTTGTCAATTCAGATGGCATTCACCCAGAGAAAATATTGGAATACTTTAATCTATCTCAAGGCATTTAAGCAGGGTACGTATACTCTGGTGACACGTTATGTTTTTTTCGTTCTCTGGAAAAATTTGGGGTCCATTAAATAGATTCTGAGCAGAGATCTGAATCCCTTTTAAAGGAAAATGTACTTAGCAAGGTGGAAGTATTATACACAGAGATGGAGGATATGCAAAAGCTGTCCCTTCCTATATGTGACTGTCCTGATCCTTCACCCTGGTTTAACTCCCTTCTTCTCCTCTTCATTGTAGTTATATGAACCTGTACATGCTCTGCCCTCTGCTTCCTGTGTACCCCCTCTCCGTTTGATAACTTCTAGACATCTTGTGGGTCTTTCTTTTTGCTTAAGTGTTCCCTGACCCTGTTCCATTCAGATGATGTTATCTGCTGTTCCCTTTCAATTCATGGTCTTTTTGTCTTTGTTTTGTTTTTGTTTTTGTTTTTTTTTTTCCTTTGTAGCACTTAGGACTGTTTGTGATTTTACCTATGTGCTTATTGGCTTAACACTTGTTTTTTAAACCAGACTGTTTGGCATTATGAATACAAGAATCCTCCCTCTATCACTATTACCATTGTATAGCACAGGCCCACCTCCTTTTTAATATTCAATATTATTTATAAGAATATACAATAATATGTATAACAAATGTGGTATTGATAACAACTAATAGGTAATATCCCTTTATTATCCTGAGCTGAAATTAATACATAATATAACCTACCTGCACACATAATTCTTAAATAGTCATGTAATGATAAGCTATAATAGCGGATATAAAGGAAAAGTAATTATGGTAAAATGCCATAGATTTCAATATATAAATGCTTAGGCATGACTTTCTGAGAAAATATAATAAAGTGAGCAGATGCATACTTGTATTCATGGCATCACTTGGCCATGACTGTGGCACACACAGCACATTGTTGACTCAAGTGCCGTGGCATAGCCATTGATGATGTGATTTTCCAAAATTCTGACTACGTATTGGTAAATTCTCATCCAAATAGCGTAAAATAGATTTGTGGTTAGTATGATATTTGCACTTAGAATTCAGTATCTGTTAAAACTGTAAATCATTCTTTGTACAATGAATATAAGATGGAGATAGGTTCTAACGTCAAAGAATTATAAAACAACTTCTCACCTGTATGAACTTGCAATGGAATGTTTGAAAGTCATGCAGGGTTGGGACAGTTATTGTTTGATCAGACTGTCCTGACTCTTGTGATGTGTCAGGCGTTTCTGGATACTGATCAGTTAGTACTAGGAGCTCTGCTAGTTATTGTGACAACCAAAAACTACCGTAGCTAAATTCCGAAGTTCTCCAGGGTACCCCCAAAGCATCACCACTTATAAGAACTTCTGGCCATGTCTATTGTAGATGATTCAGATATACTGACTGAATGAACATATTCTCATGGCTTTTTGCTTTATTTAATTTTTTTTTTTCTTTTGGGACATCTCAGTGGCTCAGTGGTTGAGCATCTGCCTTTGGCTCAGGGCATGATCCCGGAGTCCCGAGACTGAGTCCCACATCAGACTCCCTGCATGGAGCCTGCTTCTCCTCCCTCTGTCTATGTGTCTGTCTCTCTTTCTGTCTCTTGTGAATAAATAGTCTTTAAATTTTTTTTTTGCTTTATTATTTGTCTTTTTTGAGGACTTCTGTCTCCTAGTATATACCTTGATTATGGAAAAATGCTCAACTATACATTTAATTGAACAAAAGAAGTGAGTAATGAAGGTTTCCAAGTGCTAAGGATAATTGTCAGAGTCCCTGTTTGCCCTTCCTTCCACAAAACTATACTTTTCTGCTTTCAGAACATTCTGATTTTTAATTCCCTTGACTTCCAGCAGGGGAACCAGTGAGGAGAAATGTTACCAAATTTTTGTCTGACCCACTGCTGCTGTTCTTATTCTAATCTGCCATATGCTGATGATCACCACTTTCATTAACGAACTATAGGACGAATTTTGATGAAGTATACCTGTGAGGTTTCAGACCTCCTTCATTTCTGTGTTCATCCTATAAATGACCCCCCCCCACCCCATATTTGACATTATTCTTTTCTATGTAATGATTTTCCTGTCAGCAGATCGAGACCCACAGTAAAAGACCTTGCCAGGCCTGAGAAAGATTGTGAATGATAGCAACAACAAAGGCAGAACCACATTAGAGAGGATTTCGTGGATTTTGTTATTTATTAGGATAGTGTGTCAGGGAGTATTTGAAAGCAAAATTTTAAAAGGAATGCAGGTAGGTTTTGCTTGTGTCAAGTCTGTGGGTTGCAGTGAGAAAGGCTTTGCTTGATACTGATGCTAGGAACTGCGCTATCTCAAACCAGACAGTTAACCTATTCCTTGCAAATTATCTTTCTCTTGTGAGGTTAAATTAATGCTTGTAAACAGTGCTGAGAATGAGCTATTTCAATAGAAGATGTTTCAGAAATGCAAAGTGTTATTGTTACAATTTGTGCTTATGGAGATGCATCTTTACTTTCGGCGCTGGGCCATGATTGTTCAGGGATGGCTAAACCTCAGACTGAAAGTTTAGATAATGAGACCAGGTATTTTCACAGTTTCTTGCATTTGAGAATCTCACAATATTGAGCCCCAATGCAAATACAAATTGGGTTCATAGAAATTCAAATCAGGCAGTGTGTGCGTGTATGTCTATATACATAAATGCAAGCACGTGCGTGTGTATGTGCACACACAGTCTCTTGATTTGCAGCAGGTGTCACCAGGTAGCATGTTCTATTCTCTATCAGGCCACCTGGTGAGAAGTCCCAATTCTGTAAAACTTTAAACAAGCAAAATCAAAATGACAAGTTAAATCCACTTAAATCAGGTTGATTTTATAATTTAGGTGTTTTATATCCATGAAAATAGTGAAGCTTGATTTCTTTTCTCTAATCCTCTTATAGCACCTGCTATCTTTATCTCCTGTCATTTATCACGACACTTAATCATATCTCCCTTGTGGTGTTATCCATTGTATGGATACATATTTTGTTTTTCTAATTAGATTATGAACTCCCATGAGATAATAATCATTTCCTTAAAAAAATCTTACCTTTTTAGCCTATAGTAGAAAATCCATGTGTAATTATTATGTAATACAAAGTCTAAAATAAAAATCTTATGTTGAACAGTGTTATATAGTTAAGTAAATTTTAGTGTGGAAAACCAGCATAATCATTTGAGTAGTATCTCCATATATATTCTCTTCCATTACCGTACCTTTCTCTGCAAAATATCAGATGAAATGTAGCCTTCAGAGAATAGTTGAAATCATACCCAATCACTTCAGATTATGTTAAAGTTTCCATCTTGTTCTTAATTCGTTTGAGAGGTTGTTAGATTTCAGGAAAAGCATGTTGTTGGAGAAATTATTTCTCACCACCCTCCTCTTCGACATTGGACTCTGAAACACCAAAGCTGTATGTTCTATTCTCTCATCAACAGAATGCCTAGCAGAGAGAAGGTTCTCGAAGATATTTGAACTAATATAGTGTTGACTGTTTTCTAGGCCTCTAAATTGTTTGTGTTTGTATGTAACTATATATGTATGCTAATACTTTCCCCAAGTAACATAGTAAAATCAATAGAGTGTAAAAATCTAGGGCTGGGAAAAAAAACGTTTCAAAACCAGTCTCTCTCCCTTTTTGTTGCATGTGAGCCATCTATCTCAGCTTAATTATCCTTCTGACTGTGGACAGACGGAATGGACAGCAGAATATGTTTCACATTACTCTGCTTTTATAGGTATCACTATAATTATATGGCCACCACACTGTACACCAGACATCAGCAATTTCTGAAGTGTGTTTCAAACAACACTCTTTGTGTAGGAGTTTAATAGGTATTACTAGGAGAACAGCTTTGATGGTCAAAGACATTTGGAACAGTTCTGTGCTTTGGACTAAGCTAAATGTTATTCTTAGAGGTGAAGATTCTTAAAGCCTATAATAATATTAATGTATTACTTAAAGTCCCAATAGGACCATGTATTATACAGTATTTCCCAAACTTATTAAACCATAAGAAAATTTTCCAAACCATCCTGGGGGACTGATGTTTCTTAGAACACATTTTCAGAAATATTCCAATGAATTCATTGCTTATTTTTTTTCCAATTACATTTTGCTAAATCTAACCAAATAAGTAAATACTATAAACATGGTTCTTAATTGCAAAGCAACCAGAAAACACATACTTTCATTTTAAATGGAATCGAACTGCCAACCTTAAATGACTGTAGACTTTGTCCTTTTGCAGTGTGAATGATCATCTCTCCCTTTTAAAGAAAAAAAAAAAAAAACAATCCATGTTGTCATCCTTAAATGAATCTTAGTTAACATTTTTTTTCGTATGGAGTTCTTCATAGTGAAGAGTTAGCCATTGCTGCTGAATTTTTTTTCTTACATTTCCTGCTTTGGTAAGTACAAGAGAGTAAACCTCGTTGAATCTTTAGGCCAGAATCTTGTGGTATCTCATAGCCCATGGTGAGCATTGGTTTTCACTTTATGGGGTTGTTGCTCTAGAATGTTTGAATCTGTGTTGTCCCCTCCCCATGCCGCTACCTTGAAATACATAGTTTAGATTTAAAAAGTCCTATATCAGCTCATTTTCTTGTATCTTCCTCTTTGCCATAAAAAAAAAACCAGTGAAGAATGTAAAATGGTATAGTCTCCTGGGAAGTTGACCAAAGATGCTTTTTCCACAGAAATTATCAATTTTGAAAGAAAGAAGAGAACCAACATATATTGATTACCTACTGTGTGATCATTACACACAATCTTCAGAACAAGCTTATAAGACTTCTATGATTATATTTAAGTGATACATGAGGAAGCCAATTCCCTCTGCCCCAGAGTCAGAAATGAAATGTTAATTGAAGTGTGTCAGATTCCAAAGTTCAGTCTCTTTTCTTTTGATCATAATGCTTTCCAACCAAAGACTATAAACAATCATCTGAATGATAATCTACCTCCCTCACTCCAACCTTTTTTTCTTTTTTTGAGTTCATTGGAATTCAACTTTAAAAATACTTTCACTGTATCTACATTTTTTTTTTTTTTGTATCTACATTGTTAATATATGTATGGTTAGGGATGTCTTCAGCTTCAAGCACAAAATAATACAGAAGCTAAAGCAAATAGGAGCTGTATATTTTTAAGTTACTTAGCAAGAGTCCTGTGCTGGAAAATATTGAGGCTTACATCTCTACAGTTCTCCTAGCCTTGTCTTCATGCTATTTGTCTTCAGGTTTCCAAAAATGGCTCTGGTGTTTTCAGGCATCATCTTTGGATTCAAAGCAGATGAAAATGGTGGTGGAGGGAGGGAGTATGGTGTAACATGTCAGTGCAAATGGTTCCTATCCTTTTTACCAGCAGAAGCCTTTTTGGAGTCCACAGCAGGTACGTTTCCTTCTCTGTGTCTAGCATGATGTCATATGGTCACACGAGGGAGTTGGAAAGGAGATCTCATTTTGGCAGGCAAATAGCTGCCCTGAGTATAATCAAGGTTTTGTTAGGAGGAAAGGGAATAGACACTGGCTAGGTTACTAATAGTCTCTGTTACCATTTGCCATACTCTATCTTATCAGCTTCAATCCACATTTATGTTTCACTTTTATTAAATTTATTGATTGATTGTGATGAATCAGCTTCTAACACTTAAAAGTTGGTAGAGATGACTTGCATCTTGACTTTTTAAAGACTTATTTGAAAAAAAAGTGTGACTTTTCTGACTTATTTGAGAGACAAAGTGTGAGTGGGGGAAAGGGGGGGAGGGAGAGAGAGAATACTGAAGCAGACTCCCCACTGAGCACAGATTCCCAAGGTAAGGTGAGGCAAGAGGGTGCGTGATCCCAGGATGCGAGATCATCACCTGAGCCAAAATTAAGAGTTGGACACTTAACCAACTGATCCACCCAGGCATCCCAAGCTGGGTTCTTTCTAAATATCCTAGGAGGGTGGATTTTTTTTCTTTAATATTTACTGCAAACAGAATTTTAGATATAACATTAATTGAATTATATTTCCTGTTTTAAGAAGCTAAAATGTCCTAGATGTATTTTCAGGGTGTGTCAAAACTTTCTTATAAAATAATGTGGGAAATAGCATTTCTTATTTGTAGAGTACTTTGTTATGATTGACACCTGTGAGGTAATGGGAAATAGGGATAGAGCTTCAGAAGTTTTAAAAGACAATTTGAAAATATCTAATGAAACTTAAAATGCAAGTTTCTGTCTTAAAAAATTAAAAAAAAAAAACAGGATTTTATTACAACCTTAGAACATAGCTCTACAGATGAAGAGTTTATAAGGATACTGGTACTTGTATACAGGATAACCAAAAAATTGGAGGTGATTTGGATTTATCTGAATTAAATTGGAATGTGTAGATCACCTTTATCCAGTATCTCCAAACTGGACAGCAGTATTGTCCAACAGCATTTACTATATCTGCATTAGATGTTGACCACATTTTTTTCCTATAATAAGACCCTTTTTAAACTTTGGAGCAAATGGCTCTACCTCTTGAAACAAAGGCAGATGGCATCTAGGGTCCTCATGCTGTGCCACAATAAAAAATCCTGTGCCAGAAGTGAGATTTTTTTTTTTTTTTGCCACACCAAAATCTGTTTTTAACCCCTGAAATCTTGATAAGAGTCCATTTTCATTCCACATCTTCTCCCCTTTATTTTGCCTTTCCATTGCTCTCTGCACTGCCTCACCGCAACTCCTTCCAGCTTGTCTGCTTAGGCAGAAAACCTTGTGTTTTTGTAAACAATATCCTGTGGGCTCAACCTTTTAACAGAATGTTTCTATACCTGAGTCTCCATGCTTGAATCTAGGCACTCCTTTGAGTGCCAAACTTGCCCTGTTCCCCTTACCTAAGAGTCCATAAACCATGGGTGGGGTGGGATGGATGATCTTCTGGCTCAGGTGGCAATCTCCATCCTCCTGTTTGAGGTCTTCCTTTGGGGTTCTTTTCGTTTGTCAGTGTTGCTTTGTGCCCTCTTCAGTGCTGCCATCCATGACTCTCCTAAAGCCCGCCCCCCACCACCACTTTTGAAGATGTTAGGACCAACTCACTATTTTCCTTCTCTACCTCCATTGAGGAGATAAATGCATTTTTGGACAGTCTTTATAATGAACTGATTTACCAGACCTTGATTTCTTGACTCCTACATCCTTGACTTCAGCCTCAATACAGCCGCCACTCTTAGATCTCTTTCTCAGAAATCTTGATATCCAGTATTTCCCTCTAATCATAATCTCCTTCTATCTCTTTTACTCTCCTATTTTTTTCTCAAATTTCATCTTATAGACAAAGTTCCTCGCTATGTTCACTTTCTCATTATGTCAGCTGCCTCCTGACATTTTTAGTTCCACTTTCCAGCTCGTGCCCTTGGAATATCTGAATTACATTACCTCTAAAAGTGCTGGTACCCTTGCACCTTCTGTATACATCCAGAAAATCTCCCTTCTTTATGAATACTATAATCCACTTCTCTTTTTTTTTTAAGATTTTATTTATTTATTCAAAAGATACACAGAGAGAGAAGGCAGGGACATAGGCAGAGGGAGAAGCAGACTCCTTGCAGGGGCCCAATGTGGGACTCGATCCCAGAACTCCAGGATCATGCCCTGAGCCAAAGTCAGATGCTGAACCACTGAGCCACCCAGGCATCCCTATAATCCACTTCAAATACATTATATCACTTCATCCTCTTCATCACAACGTATACAAGAGAGAGACAAATTAGAGCTTATTTTCCTTGTTTTACAGTTTAGGAACCAGAGTATCAGTAAGGTTAGGTTACTCATCTAAGAATACAGTGGTGGCACATAGCAGAGTACAAGACAAAGTACAAATCTTGGGATCCTGACTCTATTGCTTTTTCTCTGGACTAGTGATATTTTTAAGGCTCTAGTTTTTTTTTTTCTTTTTACAGATTTTTCTTTTTGTTCACAAATCGATGTCTTGCTCTATAAAGTAGATCAAAACAAAGATTTATTTATTTTTTGCAAGTAGAGTCCAAAGGGTCCAGAGTGTCCTATCTGTTCTGCTTCCTCTTTACTATTCAAGTTAGCTGTCTCCTAAGGGTTTTATGGAAAAAAAAACACATTTTGGATAATTTTGTATCCCCAGGCCTCAAGTAGCTTTATTACTCATAAGAAACACATGCATGTATCAATATATAGTGATTATACAAAGCTTATTTTAACAAGGGGAAAGAAAAACATAATCTAGAGATAAATGAGAGCTCTTCCGAGTGGAGAAGCAAAAAACAGTTTGGTTTCTTAGGGATTGGCCCTGGAACCTGTCTTATTTAACATTTTCATAAATGATTTGGAAGAGGGAATGCATGGTGAATTATCCAAGTTTGCAGATGACACTAAGCTCTTCCAGGTAGTGAAATGCCAAGCAGATGGAGATAAACTACAGGGAAAACTTGCCAGCCTGCATGAGTGGGCAGAAAAGTGGTAGATGATATTCAATGTGGGCAATGAAAGGTAATTCACTTAGGAAAAAAATAATAAAATCCATGCTTATAGAAAAATAAATCTAGTTATCCATTAGTCTCATAAAAGATACATTTTTGTAGACCACTGTTTGATGTAACCCTTGAGTATATTGGCAGATCAAGAAGGGAATTGAAAATAAAAACACAGAAACATTAGTCTTAAATTAAGTGATGTATCAGAATGTGGGATATTTAGTTCATTTGTCAAACAATTCTAATTATGCGCCTAGTATGTATCAAGCTCGCTTCTGGGTATTGAAGTCTGGCTATTGCATCTCAAAACAAGATAGAGGAAAAAAAATCTATAAAATATTTAAAGAGGCCAATGATGATAGACTACAAATTAGGTAACAACTATCAAAGTTGTGTTTATAAAATTTTTTGAATATTCTAAGAATTTTCCCTTAACTCATTTGGTATTACGATTATGTATGAGGTAGAAGTGTAGGATTTTTTTTTTCTAATATGTTTACAGATGAAGACCCTGAGGACAAGGTAATTTGAATGGCTTTCCTGAGTTCATGAAATAGTGGAAGGTCAAGATTCAAGCATGGATTTTTTGACCCCCAAGTTCTAGTCTTTTTCTATAGCACCACAGACCTTTAGTTACAATAAGTGAATTGAAGAAACTTGTTCCATCCAAGAGTAGAAAGATGGGAAATGTAAATAGGTTCTGAGTGGGTGGATAATGGGCTCTTATGTAAACCATGGATTAGTCTAATGAAGATACACATACCCAAAGTATTTTTTCCCATGACTGTCTTGTCTTGTGTTTTTTTCTTTTTTTCCTTTTCTTTCTGTAGTATGTGACTTTGGAAAATCATGGGTATCTAGGTATCCTCTAGGCTGTCACCAACAATATCTAGGTCAAATAGTACTTTAGGACTACATTATAATGGCAGAAACAAGAAGCACATAGCTCAGGGTGCCCCCAAATGGTGGAACACCTATCTATTCCCCGGCTAGCATGTGCATGGCTGTTGCATGGCGGAACTCTTGAAGCTCTGCATTTTGGCCATAAATGGGTGAAGGGTCTGCGAATCAGAAAAGAATGACAACAGAAAATCTCAGCAGATAAGGCAGATGGTGGTTAAGAATCTGGAGTTCAAAGGCAAATTTGGAGGAGAACCGAGAGAGACTGTGGGATCAGAAGGGTGAAGGAGTAAAAATTAATGTAAAACAAAGTAGGACTGAGGTTGTCCATCATAGTCCTCTTATTTTTTCTGCTACTGAATTCTGGGTACTTCTATCCTTAAGCTTGGGAAACTGTTACCCTGGAATAATTGAATTCTTACTGTATAACATAAATTTGTACTCAGAATTTGTTTTCTAGGGAGTAAAGAAAGAAATATAGGACATGTATATATGTTTGTCATGATCTCTGACCTTTTTCTCCATTTGAGCTTGTTTCTATTAACATTGGCTACTTGTAATACAACCTCCTCACCTATTTCTATTCCTGCCTATGGCCCCAGCTCTGGTGAACTCATGGACTACACTCCTCTGTTAGCTCTTGTTCATTAGACCCCACCCTTCCTTTGACACTGAACCCAGTCACCATAATCTGTTCATTAGCTCATTTGTCCAATTGATAGTTATTTAGTAAAAATCTGGTACATTCATGGAATTGTGCTTATCTATTCCTATATACCTATTAGAGTATGTATAGTTCATATAATTTTGCATTGGATTATTTGTGCATTGACTTGCCACAGTAAAAGTTTGTTGAGTATATTGTAAATTCCTGGAGTGGAGGGAAGGGACCATGATTTTTAATTTTCTCTACCTGTCTTGTCCATAGTGCTGAAATGTAGTAAAACCTTTTGCTTGGTTGATTGCCTCATAGATTGAAGTTGTCACTTGATAGAGAACATATATATATCATCTGCTTTGAAGTAGAGAATAACGATGCATTTTGTTTCTCTAAAGAGTCATCTCTTTTACTTTGCCAATGAAATTTCACAAATTCAAAGGACAATCCGCTCTCAAAAAAAAAACAAAGTCTTCAAATAGCCCAATGATGCTGTTTACAATTCTAAAGGAGATTTGTACCTGTTAACACCGTTTAAATATTTTTTTCCCACTTAACTATCTTTCAATTGTAGCTGTTTTTCTAGCTGTCATGCAACTCTTCCTTCTTAGGTACTCACTTTGCCATTTCATTCATTTCTTATATTCAGAACTTCCATTGGTCATTTACGAATAAGCTTGGACTCTTCGCTGGAAAAATTCTATTGTGACAAGTGGATGTAACAAAACGTGGTGTTGGTTGTTTATAATATATAACCAAGAAACCTCGATAACTGTCATTATTCTTTTACCGAGGATCATAACATTATTACAGATGATAAAAATAACAACAGTGGAGTGCGGTGCAAAGATGGCAAGCAAAGGAGCACTTAGGGAGGTTTGTGTAAAGCAAAGAGCAGGGAAAGAACGGTAGGTGTAACCTGAGATGTGATCCTACCCATCTAGCAAAAAAAAAAAAAAAAAAAAAAGGAAAGCTTCACTAGGCTTTGACTATATAAAAGCCATTTGAGGAAGTGTCAGTCATCTGTAGCAAATACCTTGAATGTGGAGAGGAATTTAATCCACTCTCTCAGGGGCCTGTGCTAAGTGTGAGCACATGACTTTGTCCAGCTGTTTAATGCTCAGGGGCCCATACGTCTGTGGTACAGAGCTGTGCATCCTCCACAATGCCTGACATGGTGTAGTCATTACACAGAAAAATGTTGAATTAACCTATTAACCTTCATGGCTCAGTTTAACAGCATACCTAGGTATTATTATAGCAGAAAACGGAGGTCTGGGAGAAGCAGCAGCCTGGAGGGGGAAGTTAGCTTTGGTAGCCCTGTCAGCTGGGTCGTCTAAAAAGCACTGGTTGGGACACCTGGGTGGCTCAGTGGTTGAGCATCTGCCTTTGGCTCAGGTCATGGTCCTGTGGTTCTGGGATCAAGTCCCTGCAAGGAGCCTGCTTCTCCCTCTGCCTATGTCTCTGCCTCTCTCTTTGTGGGTCTCTCATGAATAAATAAATAAGATCTTTAAATATAAATAAAGAAAAAGCACTGGTCAGCATGTTGGATCAGGAGAGGGTAGTAGATGAAGGATGAGCATGGAGAGCTGTTGTCAAGGGTCCTAGAAACCATTTTGAGTGACTTATTACACATAGGGCCAGCACTCACCGCTATTTCTTTGGGAGACTAGCTCAGTAATGCCGTTTCAAAAATGTTACCACATTCTGATTTCTCTAAGTCTTCAAATTTCACTTTCAAAAATCTATCCAATTCCCCCTCATTTGTCCCATTGTACTATATTCAATGATTCAAGCAGGGACTCCTTATTTGTATATGTTCGGTTCCAAGTGTTTGCGTCCCAGCCTTTCATCAATAGCTATTTTAGTTGTGTCTTCACTACTTCCTAATTGTCCACTGTTCTTCGGTTTACTGCTAAGAAATGGATTCACTGTTTTAGCCATTGTTGAGTGGTCCTTGATTTCATGTCTGCCCCATTTGTTTAAAGAATCTATTTTCTCCTAGTCTTTTTGATTCAAAATTTTACATATAGTTTTTCTTATTTTTAATCCCTTTGGCTAGTACTAATGCTTCTATTTTTTGTGGCCATTATCTGCTTTCAGCTGTGAGAAACTGATTCATACTCTACAATAAACAATGGTTTCTCATTAAATGCTAAATAATAATGCATAATGATGGTAGTGCGAGAAAAATAGAAGATGGTTTCCTGCCCCTGTAGTGGTCACAGTCTAAAAGAGGAAGGAGAGGACAAATTCACATATCTAAAATATGTCTGTCATCAATTAACTACCCAGGAAACACTAAGTATTCAAGGATCTGGAGAGGAAGGGTTGGCAGCTATCTTAGTAGGGTGATTTTTGGTGAGGAGAGGCAGGAAGGTTTACTTGGGAGTACCTTCAGCAAACAAGTGGGTCTTGATGAAAGCAACCTTCATGAAGGTAGGACAGAGGATTAGGATGATTACCTTTGCATGTTTGAAAGGGTGTAAGTACCTGGATCCTAAAGTTATCACCTAGATACTTGATCTCAGAAAGTAAGAGAAAAGGAAGTAGAGATTTGAGCCCAGAAACTCAGGACACCTCTTACTTTGGTTATTCAAAGAAATGAGAGCCATCTTCTGAAATCTTTTAATCATAAATTGATGCACAGGTTGGCCACATATATTTTGTTCACTGTAGCTGTTTTTTAGGACTGAAAGTAACGCAAAGCTGGCTATTTTTCCTATCTAGTGCCTTTGCTTATGTCAGCATGATCTCAGATTGCATCGTAGAAAACCTTGAGTAGAATGGAGATGGCAGATGTTGAATTAAGCTCTAATATGATATTATATATTATATCAAGACTAAACATTCCTACCTAAATTTTCTAAACTGGAATATAGCTGCACTAGGTCTATTCAACTATGTTTTTTATTTCCTTTTGAAGTAAGCCTGCTTTTTAGCCACTTTTCCCTGCACATACATTCATTTCCACCATTAGACTTTTCCTCTCCATCTTTGGGAGCCCTCTGCATCCTTTAGGCCTGTGTTCAAATCTTTATTCTTCAATAGCCCTTTTCTCAATATTCCGTTTCTCTGAAATTACTTGTAAGAGCTGCAACCACGTAGTTTTTACACTTAGGTATTATGTGGTTGTTCTGGTCTTCAATCATCAACTACAATATGAACTGTTTAAAGTCAAGTGCCATAGATGCTTGTACATTCCATAGTGATAAGCGGGGGTCTAAGATGTAATTGATTTCTAATAAAAGTTTGCGGATTGAACAATTGAAGAAAAGAATTCCTACATATCGTGGAGGTGAAAAGTGTCAGTGCAGAGGCAGGAGTCTCTCATTGCCTGATGGATTCTGTAGATATGGATTTTACTTACTAGCTAAATACTAAACCAAAGCCACAGTATTGCCATGGAGTCTGGACAATCAACTGTGTCTTGGTGAACATAAAATGCTACTCACTTCTAAAATCCTCTCCCCACAGTGAGGTTCTTTTGACCCTCCTGAAGGCTTATAGCATTGCTTTTTATTGATTTCCATCTGCAACGACCCAATGCTGTTCGCTTGGTATTAAATAATAGCAATGACAGCAGCAGATAACAAAGTGATCCATTCCTTTTAATGTCAGAATACTCTGAAGGGAGTTCAGTCATTTGTCTGATGGCTTACTGGTAGAGTTGACCATATCATTTATCGTTCAAGCTCAGGCACTTCTGAGAATGAAAGGGAACTTTATCAATAATTACACTGGGCCATAGATACAAACCAGAATCATCCAAGGCAAACTAAGATCATCTTATGTATCAGAATGTATTAGAATCTCAGAATTTGCTTCTAGAGTAATAAGGAAGGTGATTAGAGTGGAGTGGAGTCCATTTTGCCATTTAATTCCTTTCCCTCCTACCTCCTATTCTATCCCCTACTGGCCTTGTGATTGTTGTTAGAATTTCCAGACTTAGGAATTCCACCCAGCAGAATGGCAGCACAGGTGTATTTATTCCATTTCCCCCCACAGTGTTTTAAAAATAGAGCTTTCTAATAATTATGTACAGGACTGCTTTCTTCTTTTTCATTATAAACTTATACACAACACATTTTTATTAAACTTCCCAATGAGGAAAGTCTGACTCTTCATAACTCAGGATGTTAATGTATTGTTTATGTGTTTACCTGGTGTTGATGCCCATGAGATCTTGCACCCAGGGGTTACCTGGGCCTATGGGGCAATGACAGTTTTTATGGACCTGTGAGTATCCCCCAGGTTATTAGAATTAAGGTTACAGCCATAAATGTGTTTAAACCAGAATAATTTGTCTGAATGAAGCATTATCTAACACATTGGACTTTTTGAAGAAGTCCTATTTAGAAGTCTATTTTGAAGCCATATGTAGAAGGTATGATTTTTGTGAATCACAGGGCTTAACACCCGATAATTACAGTGGTTTAAGTCTGTCCCTTCAGCATTATTAGAATTATAATAAATCCAGTGGTTTGTATAATAACGGTGGTTTAACTATATCCCCGCATATTATAGAAAATCCATCAGAGCTGTGAATTTACAAACAAGAAGCATTATTTCAAAAGCTTCCAGAATTAGCAAATTTTATCATTTGAAATGAAATCATATTGTCTGGGTATAATTTTACAGAAACTTTTTAAAGGGATATATGAGGAATGCTCTAATTTGGAGTCTTGTCCTTGTTAAATATGCAAGGGCTTCATGGAGCCATGAATTAAATGAAAGACGGTTTCCCAGGAGTGAGGCAGAGTTTTCTGAAGTCAAGTTTAGTGTCAAGCGAGCATGGACTTTGAGAAGCCACTCTGCAGCTACATGGAGACCTTGAGACACTTTCATTCTCCTTGGTGTGTCACACGATAGGCAATACTGTACTTAGTGCATGGTGAGCACCGCATTAGACTCTCTTGACTCTGAAAGACCTTCCTTCCTCTGTGGTCCGAAGAAGGGGTGTAAGTCCTTTGCCCTGAAGACAGTCCCTCATCTTGTGAACTAGGTCACTAGCCCCAAATCTGGGGCCTTGCTAGCACCTGCTTATCTACATCCCTTTTCCCACTGTACTCCTCCCCACCTCAGCTCTTTTCTCAAATAAACCGTTATGTGGAATTATATAGTTTTCATGAACATATACATCATATTCAAAAACTCATTGTCGTCACCTAGTTTGCTTAATTAAGTAATTTGTTGACATAAACAGGATCTTTGGCCCAGCAGAAGCTGTAACAGATGGCATCTAAAACCAAAAATAATCATTAACCTGTCCTGTGGAAGGTGTGAAACAGCATGTTTAGAAACAAGCTTGACTGTAAGATGGCTCTTTACAAATGTCTGAGAAATGCATCCATCAGACATTTATAGAATAAGGAGATAGAAGGGATAAAGAGTGGGACAAAATAGGGTAATCACACCTTTTAGTATGAGTGAAGTGTTGTGATTCAAAAGTTATTTAAATTTACTTAAAATATTACAGGTCACCAGTAGATTTTAATATCATCAACATAGAACATATATTCAACATAAAGATGTTGCTTCTAGTGAATGTGATGACATATTCTAAGTTTTATAACATTTAGTAAAGTATATAAAATACTAATGTAAGTGTACAAACACAAGTGTATTTGTAAGCGTAAGTACAGCCAACGCATAACAGTGGTTGTCTTTGCCAATTCTTTCCTCTCTCAGCTTTTTCACTACTCTATTTTGTTTCTTACTTTGATGTATAAAAGTCTTTCTTTGATCCTCCTCTACCTTTACAGATTCTGTAAAAGGTAATCACATTTGTCTAATCTTAGGCTAATATTTGTATAAACAAGAAAGAAATGAAGAAAAACATGAACTCTAGGTCAAACTTTATTATGGCAACTAAACATTGTGTTATTATACGTTATTTTTGCATTTGATTTTGTAGTTTCGTACCAATGCTAAACTGTTCAAGTAGCATTTTGCTCTCTTAGCTGTTAAATATACATAATTTATTAATCCCTCTCCCCCCAAAACAATCTTCCAGGCAAGAGGCTGCTAAACATCCCTTTTAAAGGTAGCATATGGATATTGATAAGTGGTTCGGATACCTTCCAAGCAGTAAACATCCTGGCTCCTCATGGAGGCACCTGGATCCACCAAGGTTAGCATGCTTTTTTGGGCTGCTTTGTCAGTTTCTGAGAGCCTGGTGTTAGGGTGCGAAGGCAAACTTTCACTTTTAAAAACAGGCTTCCCTAAATGAACACAATTTAAGCAATAAATACAAATCGATACTGTGAAGCTCTCAGGTCAAGCTTTACAATATAGAATAGAAATAAATAGAACTGCATGTCTGTGTTGTATGCCTTCAATATTGTAGGGACTTTTCCTATTTCCCATGTGGCATAACAAAATAAGCATGATTATTCTCCGTGTTACTTCAGATGAAGAAATTCAGTTTAGGTAAGTTATGGGACTTGCCCAACATTACCCAATCCCTAAGTGGTAGTAGAGCCAGGATTTAAGTTTTGGTGTGTCTGATTTCACAGCCTATTCTGCTTTGGAAAGGAGGAAAACTCGGCTCTTCCCCCACGTACACTGATGTTAAGCATGATCATTTTTATGCCAGTGGTCCCTGCATGAAAGACTTCTCACAACTGTTTAAAAACTGTTGCATCATTTGTTTAAATTTTGTGCCTAAGTGGGTTGTGTGGAACTTTGGATTTTGTTTCGCCAAGACCTACCTTTTCTTAGTGGTGGTAAAGTGATGATTTACCTGATGATGAGGCCTGGTGTTGGGATAGGATACCTCAAATTATCAAGATTGGACTGAGTGTAGTGAAACGTCTGGACCCATATGTGGGTGCTGCCAACAGCCTGCTGCCTAAGTCCATCCCTCCTTCTCTCCGATCCTCCCCTGCAACAATATGAACCTGAGGCCTTCACAGGTCCTGGATTTAATTGACCTTCTTGAACTTTCTTCTTGAATGTCATTTGACTTCCAGGAATTATTTGATTTTGATGCTATTCAAAAGGGATATCATAAGTGCTCAGCTACACATGTGGAAAATAATACCCCCACACTAGCTGTTGCCATCTTGTCTGTGTTTAGGCAGAGGGCATCCTACAATGGCTTGCTGATGACATTTGCTTAATTATTAGGCATCTATAATATTTGGTAAGCTTTTCCTAAAAAATGTGTTGATCTGCCCAGTTCCCCTGCAGTGATGTCTTTCTAGTATTTGTACATGAGAAATTGGGCTCAGAAATAATGAGTACTAATCTCTGCTAACTACAAATGGTAGAAGACCAAGTTGGCATTTAAATCCCTGGTTCCAAGAGCACCGCACCATAGTGCCTTCCACCGTGCCACCATGATTTTAGTAGACAATACTGGAATCTCCTCTATGTGAATATCGGAGACTTGCTGTGAGCATTCCCAGCACATCACGGAACATACCTTTATAATGATACCCGTAAATCTAGGTGTGACCTGGGTAACCAGAAAAAGAGTAGCGCAGACAGAGGCAGGAACTTTTATCTCCATGCTTAAGGACTTAGGTGACAGTAATCCTGCTTTGGAATTGGGCTCAGCAATTTTGTATTTTATTAAAGGTCCAAAAGTGATAAATCAGTAATCACTGGGAATAAGAGAAGGAATGAAGAGAAGCTGCTTCTGCTTTCCATTTATCTATCCAGCAATTATTTTTGTAATGAGCTTTATTTGTCAGGCATTTTTCTAAGTGCCTTGGCTAAAGCCCTGAATAAACAGTGCTAATATAATAAATTACAATTATGATAAGTGCAATGAAGGAAATGTGGTGAACATTTTCAAATATCAAAGTATGGAAAGTGAAGCTGGGTGAACATCAGAATAGGTGACCATTGAATAGTTCTAGTTGTTGTTTTGCCCTAGCCACAGCATGAAAATGGGACATTTCCTAGGCCTCAGGAAGGTAAATTTGAATATAGCTATGCAATTCTAGACTACTCTAGTGCCAGATAATCTTTCTTTCATCTCAAAGGCAGAAAGTTGACTTCACTATACCTTCTTGTCTAAGCTAGAGTCAAGGTTTCATGATGCTGGGGGGTGAAAAACCTGTTCAAGTGTAAGCCAAGTGGCAAAAAGAGGACTCTCTTCTCTGGAACTATACTCAGAGCACATTGTTTAACCTAGAAGATCTGGAGGAAAGTATCCTCCCAAAGTCCCTGTCAAAAAAATTGCCCCTCTCCTAGTTTTCATTGGATGTTCTCAGGGTATGTCTAGGAATGAGGGTAGACTTGCATATCTGCTTGAGCACTGTGGTCTCTTTAAGAGGCAGTACTTTGAAAATGTAGGTTATGGGTAGTGGCCTGGGAAACCACCAAGATAAAATAATAACCCTTCTATTTAGCTTTGAGATGGTCTCTTTACCTTGTTGAGCTGATTCATATTGAGTTGAAAGTTGCTATGTTTGATTCCTTTATTCAACTTACTGCTTTCTTTGCCTTGCCAGTGAGATAGAGATTCCCTAATGACCAAAATTATTTTGAATTACATATATCAACTCTGATTAAGAAAGTCTTTAGATTTATATTATTATTTATTATTTGTCAAGTTCCTTGACAATAATCTTATTTGTGGGTTTTCTTGGAAAAAAGGTGCTCATTTCACAAGAGCCTATCTTCCCAGGGAACAGTTTCTATTTTTTTAATAAAGATATTTTTGTTAAGTAATTGCTACACCCACATGGGGCTCAAACTCAAAACCCTGAGGTCAGGAGTTGGATACCCCACTGACTAAGGCAGCCAGGCACCCTGACAGTTCCTTTTAAATTACCTTTTATAGGAGAGGTTTTCCAAGCATTGTTAAGGTTTGTAGGGAGTTGCGTGGATCAGATAAGGTACATACTCTACTTCTCTGAGGAAGCAAGTAAAAAGTACACTGAAATCTAAACATTTTTGCTGACTGTACCTAGCCTTTTTCTGTTGGTGCTCCTTTTGTTGATGTTGGTCTGAAGGAATGGCTGAGGTAGAAAATGAAAAGATAGAATTGTTCTAGGAATCTTTGGAATCTTTTTTGAACAAATGAGCTGAGCATGCATTTAGAAAGGGAGCCCTCGTGGCCAGCTGGTTGTAGTGTTAAGGTCACACTCATCATTTGTTCTTTGCCCAGTTGACTAGCTGTGGTAGTGGGTCCCTGTTCTCTGGACTGTAGAATCAGCCCAGCTGTGGAAGACTGTGGCTCAGATGCTATACTTGTATCATAAATTCTTTGAATTTTCTACACTTGGAATTTTTTTTTAACTTTAGATTTCTTTGGACACTTTGGTAAAGCTCTGAAATTGCCTTATCCAATTCTGATTCCCAGTATAACATATCTTTTAATCCATTTCTGGCACATCCTGTCCTCTCCTATCACAGGGATAGCAAATAGCAAGGGGTGAAGAAGTGAGGGAAGTAAAATCCTCAGACCTCGAGCAATTCACGAAGAGAAGGCAAGAAGTCAAAGTATCAGGGATTCTTTCTTTCAGGGAAGCTTTCAGACTTTGTCCTCGTTCCCCCAGTCCTTTGTGCCCTGATGTTTGCCAACTCCTATATCTAGAACAGAAGGGAACTACTTGACTCATGACTACTCATGAGTCAAGCTTCCTGGGGGCAGCAACGTAGTTAAGAGTAATGGATAAATTTCCAACAAATACAGGAAAAACAGCAGCATGGCCATTCCTCGATTATTTCTGCCTATGAACATTGTTTAGTCTCAGGTCATGTCCAACATCTATTTGAGACAGAAGCCTGGTTATCCAGAAGACTCACATAGCTTGAATCAACCTTCTGCACTGTCTGAGAAAGAGTATGCCTCTGGGGATGATGAACAGGATATAAATAAGGCTTTCTTTGCCCCAAATTGTCCCCTCTTCCACCTTACCCTGCAAGCTGATACTTAGGTTATTCATCAATTTAACAGACCAATATTAATGGAGTGCTTGCTATGTGCTACTATACTAGGTACTTAGTTCATAGCGGTGAACAAAGCAGCATCTTTTGTACCTCCTGCTCCCCATTTCTTGGAACTCATGTCCTGATCAAAGAGAACATAACGAACACCGAAAAAAAATGCTATGCAGTACACTAGAAGTTAACTGTATTGAAGAAAATTAGGTAGGATATGCTGGGGTGGGGTGAGAAGGGGAAGTTTCATTCTTTTAAAGGAAGATAAGGGAAGGTGACATTTAGGCAGAGTCTTAAAGGAGGTGTGGGAAAACCATGGATCTCTCTGAAGGAAGAGTGGTCCAGGGGGGAAGGGGAAGCTATTATAAAGACACTGAGGCCAGGGCATGCCTAGAGTATCCAGGGCACAACAAGAAGCCAGGGTTGGAGGGTGCAGAATGAGCAAGGGAGTGAAGAGAAGATGAAGTTAGAGAAATGGATTGTGTAGGGTCTCGTAGCTCTTGTCAGGGCTTAAGTTTTCTAGTGGGAGGCAGAGACTTTGGAAGATTTTAAGCAGAAAAGTGGCATATTCATTTTTGGGGGCTTTAACGGATTAATTTTGCCTGTGGTGGTGAGAACCGGGGGCGAGGTGAGGATGAGAGTGGCAAAAGTAGAAGTACTGACACCCTTGGAAGACGCAGTGAGGAAGCTGTTGCAGTGACAGAGGAATGGAAGTAATGTTGAAGTGATCAGATTCTGGATGTCCGCCGAAGGTGGAGCTGATAGTGTTTCATGATGGATTAGATGTGGCGTAAAGGCAAGAAAGGCGTCAAATAGAAGTCCAAAGGTTTTGGTGTGAACAGTTCAAAGAAGGGAGCTGCTATTAACTGATTTAGGACACACCTATAGGTAGAAAGTGTTTTGGGGGAGGGGAGGCCAGAGAGGGGGGAAAGATCAGAAGATACCACCCTAAAAATCCCATGTTGTGCAAATACATGAATGAGGCTTATTCTTTCTCAGTTTTCATAAGCACTAAGGGATTTTTTTTTAAATGGGGAGAGGGAGGGATGGCAAATTAGGGACATGGTTTTAGAACCCACAAATGTATTTTTTAGCTTAGGAGGTTTGGCCTGTGAAAAGCACACCCTGTGCCCATGAGATGCTGAGGCTGCTCATGACCTTGGACAACTCACTCATTCTAAGTTTCATTGTTTTTTTTTTTTAAACTGAAAAATGAAAACTCTTAATGTGTATGATGCATTCCTCTGACATTTTCATGCCAGGAGCCCCTGTAGAGAAGTGAGCAATAGAAGCTAAAACAAACTATTTCACAATTTTGCCCTCATTTACATGCTACTGTTCCAGGATTTTACAATTTGGGGCCATTGTCTAGTTAACTAAATCAAGGCAGACAACCAAAGTGAGTAATTCAATTTTTAAAATCTACTTTGGCATCTCCATATCAAGTTTGGCCATCTGTCTTGATGAGATTAAAGCGATGACTACATCTCTTCCCTTTTTGGTGTTGAGTACATACAACTAGTGGCGCTTTTCATGTATGCGCACGCCTGAAAAAGTATCACTGGGTTTAAAGAAATGGAGCCTCTTTACATTTTGAAAAATACATTTTGTGATGTGTTGTAATTGACTTTTGAGGTTTTGTAGGATGTGGGGCAATATTTTGGGGCCAGAAGTCAGAGGAGGCATCCAATCCCCCGGTGGCACTCCCCTCCTGCGGTGCTAAGCACCTAGAATGCCGCACTGTCCCCTCCTGTGATAGGACATAGGAGATATGCTAATCGGAAGACAGGACTCCCGGCCTCCAGCCACAGTGTGCTCTGGACCTAGGAGTGTACTTGTGGTCGCTGCTGTTGTGTTTTGGAAGGTCCCGCTGTATCGTGTCTTTTGGGCTGAGGACTTTGCTTGGAAACTACTTGTTGAGCTGTAGGGCTTTCCGGAGGCACATGGGGAATCATTGTGATGCTGCAGTTGCTCTTAAACTCAACATTGCTCTGATGCTGGCATTCCAAGCACACAAGCAGTTATGCAAGAATTGATTTTTGCCATGGATGGGGTGGGGGGTCTGAGCAAGCACCTTGGTCAACAACCAGCTCTGGAGGGGATGTGAAACCCATTATTGATCCAGGGCTGAGAAATCAGTGACTGTTGTATTATATAATTATTGATGGAGCCAGAAAATGCCACGGGCGAAGCACAACTTACTATTTGTTATGCTGGATTGTCTCTCTCGCCTGTGTCAGGCCGTTGTGTTCCGCTCTCATGTTCCCATACCATGTTTATTTATACTATGTGCAGTTAGATTTTTATATTTCTCTTGTGATTCCATCTTGGAAAATGAATACTGGTTTTGTTTGGGGGCCTGTAAGAGAAATAAATTTTTTGAGACACTTCAATGGGCCCGAGCTAAATACCAAAATCCAGACAGAAGGAAGATGGGGCTCAAGAAGGTTAGTCAGAAGAGTGTGGAGAAGAAGGGCCTGTCTTGTGTGCCCCGCATGTCCCCCTTCGTTCTTCCCCCCGTATCCCCCAAGTGAGAAGGACACAGATGGTTGGTGTGACCCAGTAGTGGTGAATATTGGTACCTACTCTCTGTAAGGTCATGCAGTAGGCCCCTAAGGAGGGGTAAGAGAAGTTTGATAATGAAAGATAACACCGTTGTAGCCCAGGTTCTTGGATGAATTGCTTCTGTGTAGTACTCCATAATCCTTTGTTCGGTTTTACCCACTGCTAGCTCCCCATCTTTCTTCTTTCCCTTCTTCTCTGGGGTGCCGTTCTTTTCTTTGTACTTATCAGCAGACTTACAGCTCCTAGATAAAACACTGGCTTCCTTGATGATGAATGTGTGTCTTTGATTCCACAGCTATACATCAAGTTCATGAACACAGAACAAATGTCTGCTCCAGACAGGGGGCCTATGAAGAAATCTTGACCACTGTCTGGCTGTTTCAATTGATAGATCTCTGGGCTACAGGGATATGGGGAGGCTATGGACAGTGAAAGGCTAGCAGCACTTGTAAATGTGATATAGTTCATGGTCCCCAACTGGCTTCTGTTTGCAAGTAGTTAGGGAAAATGTTGAATTGCATTTAGGGTCTTAACCAAATGGTTCACTTAACTGAATGCTGCCAGTGAAATTAGGGAGCCTTAGTATGTTAAAAGAATCTTTTAAAAAATTAAAAAGAGACAACTTTGAGGTGAAAGGTAATTACTGAATTATCAAACAGGCTACGCTCAAAGAAAGGAAGTCAAAATGAGATATAGGGGAAATGTTTTCTGTTACTCGGATGATAGTGCTGGAATCATAATAAAAATGTGCCTTTATGGGTCTGAGCATTAAAAACCTTCACTCATAGCTGCACACGTAGAGATTCAAATTCTGTATTCAAATTCCGTAAGCTATCTGTAATAGCTTACTTGAAATTTCTTGGAAGTAAGACTTGGTGTGGATTCCTTAGTGCCAAGTTCAGCTGTTAAAATGAGTTCTATGGGATGAAAACAAGTTACCACTGCTGCCCATGTTGCTTACATATGGATACTACTATCGTGTGATTCCTGAAAAAAATCTTCATTAAAGTGTGAACGCTGCACACGTCTCTGGATGCTTCCTGGTTTTTATGGGAACTCTTTCACTTCAGAAACCGTGGAGATATCTTTAATTTTTATGATGTGCATTTAACTATTTGCAAGAATTAATCTTTAGTTCTTTGGTTTGTTTTCATTTTGCTGTCCTGAATTATCATGGGAATGTTGCTTTTAAAAATACCAAGATTAATTTTGTTCCTCGAAAGTAATCTAATTTTTTTACTGTGTTATCAGAAGTATACAGTAAAATGTTAAGTCATTAAAACCTGTGTCCAAATGAATCAAAGTGGTTTTTTTCCCCCTTTCTCCTTGTAAATTGTCTGTAATAAGCGAGGCAGAGATAAAGGAAGAAGCAAATCAAATGGAATAATGACAAATTCAAGAAATTTGCTGGAGAAAACTTTTCTTAATATAGCAAACACAAATGTTTAGAACCAAAAATTCAGGCAAAATATTCCATTGTGCTTCGACTCAAAATTCAAACTCCTACCCAAAGGCACAAGTTGTTCTATTTCTAAGCCCCCTCTCCTCTCTGATGATAATCTCAATCACCAAAATATTAAATACATGAAAGCTGAATTCAATCGAGCAGTTTATTTTTTCCATTTTCTGAGCATTCCATAACCTGTGTGTGTGTATTTTAATTTGGGTATGATGCAGCATCTATCTAGACTCAAAGATGAATTTACTGCAAATGTTTAAAACATCCACAGTTGACTCATTATTAAAACTAACCTAACACTATTACAAGAAAGACATTTTTGCCCAATTTCTAAGCTTTGTCAAATGCAAAAGGAAAAAATAATCAACATCTTGCAAAAGCAATTGGTCAAAGTTATTAATGAGGCAGTTCTCTTTGCATAAGGCATCACAGAAAAACTAATGAGAGAAAATGTGACAATAAATTGCAGGCTACTTTAGATTGTGTGACATTCTTATTAATAAAAGAGTCAACTTCGGTGGAAGAGATCAACTTTCTATGCATTGCAAGTACCAATTTAATACTTTATGCATTGTATACCACCCTGTTCTTTTATCTTGAACCAGGCCAGAGTCAGTATTTGTGGACCGTGAGGCCTTTATAATTTCAGGGTCTTTCCCTAAAAAATACAAAAAAAAAAAAAATTCCTTCGAAACATTTATAAAAACTGTGAGCATGTTGTTAGGGCCTCCTGTAGGGTCTTGGGTGCTGTGCTAGTGAAGGGCCCTGAAGTTCAAGCCTTATTGGCTTTGTGATTAATCTGATTCTGTCACCATTCCTTTACTTAAATAATCAGAAATCTATTTTTAATATCTGCTACTGGCCTTTAGCTGTTAGCCAGTTAATGAATTAAATTATGTGTTCGCTGTATTAGTTAGGGTGATTCTATCCAATGTAGCAAACAGACACTCATCTGTCAGTGGCTTAGCACAATAAAAGTTATCGAGGGTGTTCTTGAGAGTGTAGTACCTGGATGGACAGCCGTTCCCTAAAGGACATCTCTGTACCATGAAAGGGTAAACACAAATATCATGATCACTGAGAAGCTCTTTCCTATTCATCATTTTCCCCCCTTTAGAACCTCTTATGTAACAGACACTGCACTTGATACTGGGGGAAAATACTATATCTGATGTGCGTTCTATCCTCAGGGAGCCTAACGGTTTAATAAGTTGAGATACTCTGTTCACAAATGGCTGTAATGCAGGGTAGAAGAATTCGTATATTCAGAATAAAAATAATGCATTCGAAGGAGCATGATTGAAAACTTCAGTTTATTAATATTTAAGGAAATAGATTTATGTAGTCCACATATTTGGAAGTTTCTCAATTCATTGAAGAGTTTATGCTACAGGGATTTATAATTTATAATCCAAACCTACAGCTTTCTTCTAATATGAACAGATAGAATTGACAGCCAGCAATAGGAGATCTTTTCCTATTTTTTTGATTTATTTTTGCTATATCTACTTTAAAGACCTAGGAAAGAGAGTGAGGCTGGTGGGAAGAAAGGAGGAGAGAGACACCCCACAGCTCTTCCACAATTTCTAGCATCTCCTTTGCATCCTTCCTGTGGAATGTTAGAAGCATTTATGATGAGCTGTAGCAAATTATACCAAGTTATAAAGGAAACATCCTAGAATGAAGTATTGAAATACGCTTTGTAGAGGAAACATGCAAATTTTTTAAGCAAAGATTTTTCATATCCCATTTCAGTTTAGCCAGAGAAAACAGACCCTTTGACAAATAACAGAGCACTTATATAAAATCACAATCTGTTAAAGGTCCAAACTCAGCAGTTCTGCATTTCCCTTGATTCCCAATTCTCTCTCCAGTCAGACGCATTCAGCAGGCTGGCCTACAGTCCCACAGAAGTCTGGGTTTGGAGTGGTTGCCTGCCCTTACCAAGTGTGCAGAAGCTCTTTCGCCAAGGCATCCACACCTCCTGGCTTACTGAGCTCATGAACCTAGTCTCTTAGCATACCTGGCTCCGACAGATCAATCTAGAACTTGATCAGACACTAGAGAGAGACTTGCTGGGGAAGTGAGCAGTTTTAGCCACAGGGGGTAGGAAGTGAAGACAATGAAGTGTCTGCCCATTGGGTCTTATGCTCTCTAAGTCCTTAATGTGCATGCAAAATTTAAATCTTAGGTGGGTGATATTCACATAGGTGCTGCCATCTGACCTTGAAATCTGATGGACAGGGAAGCCCTGCCAGCGACTCATCCATGTAGATGGCATCTCTGCACTTTTGAGCATTTTCCTAATTATGGCCAGATTCCCTCTAAGGACTGAGATGTTATCTGTCCCATGGTTTGTTTTGGGCATGGGAGAGATGATAAATAGCGGAACTAAGTAGACTATATAGACTCAACTGAATCAACTGAGATGCAAGTAGGAGGCTGAGTCAGATGTCCAGCCCTAGTTTCCAGGCCAAAGCAAGTGGCAGGCAAAGAGTAGTGAGGCTAGAGCCTTAGAATATAGCCTTTTAGATCTTATGAATGCAAATGATTCCTGAATGGTGAGACCGAGGTGCACCATACCCCTATCCCCAGTTAGCATTACAGCCCAGAAACTAGAGTAAACCTTGGCAGACCGAAGAAATCATCAGTGGAAGATGTGGATTTGAAGAAAGAATGTAGACTGGATTCAGACACGCCTGGACTCAAATGCCTATTGTGTCACTTAATACAACTGTGTGGCAACCGACAAGTCCTTTAACTTGTTCAACATTTAGCTTCCTTTATCGTGGAATGGAATGAATGATTCTAACTTTGACAAAGATATTTTGAAGATGATATGAACTATTATGTTTGTCCCTGATTACTAGTGATGGCTCAAAAGACAGCAACAGGTATTCTCTAATAGGGCTGTGTACAGTTCTAAGCAAGCTGAATATGGTTTAAAGGGAGACATTTTTGGTGCCATTTAATATTTTAGAATTGAGGTTCAGAGGGCTTATGCAACTAATTTCATACCATGAGAAAATGACAGAACCGATAGTCTAAATCAAAAGTGTTTGGCCTCAAACACCACTTTTATTCCACGTTATCATGTTGGCTTTGAGAGCACCAGCAATGGGGCATGTTTTAAGGCTGATGCAGGTCTTACTGAATTTCTTTAAAAAAAAATTCTGCAAGTAACAATTTAGTGGATATTGATACCACTACTTGGATATTGATACCAACTACTGGAATTTTCCAGGTGAAGCATTTCCAAGGTCTTAGTATGTTGACAAGTAGAAAGATTGTTGAGGAAGCAAATTCTAAAATGGCTCTGTTCATGAATAGCCAGCAGAGTCCTTGGATGGCAGAGAAGCGTAGCATTCAGATGAGGCTACGCCGGAGGCCTGTCTTGCTGTGGTTCTGAGGGGCCTTTACATTAATAGTGAGGTTTCGTAAGAACTAATATTGGATAATAAGGAGCATATCTGAGTTTCCTTCCCTTGTGTCACTTGAATTTTCAGGCATGGAGGTAATTTAAAAGTCTGAGGCAATCCTATACCTACTAATTTGGATATAGATTTTTAGCTTCAACATAAATTGTGCTTCTCAAGAAAATGAAAGTTACATGAGCTACCTCGCTCCTGTCTTGGATACTCCCTCACTCTCCCTCTCTTTTATAGACATTGAACAACTTTTCTCTTCTAGTATCACTCTCTTGACTCACTATTCTTTCTGGGATGGAGAAGGGCTTCTTCTTGACCCTGAAACTGGGGAACAGCCAGTTTTGAACAGCCTTCCATCACCTTCACCAGCCCTATCGATGATTAGCGAAGCCTCCAGACAGTGTCCTATTAATTGCCATCACTTATTATTGAAGTTACAATGAAGGACCAGAGTACAAATGGCCAGAATGGTTGAAAAAGGATGAAGAAAGATCATCTCCTAAGACCTGTTACTCAGCGTGGCTTTGGGCAGAAGAAGAATGAAAATCTGTGAAATCTCTGAGTGCCCTATGAAATTGGTATAATCCACTAAAATTTGGACTTTGGTTTAGCAGTGATGTCAAGGTGTTCTCTTTTGTCAGAAATGCTGTCAATGGTTTAGAGCAGAGGTCAGCCAACTTTTTATGTAGAGAGCTAGAGAGTCAGTGTTTTAGGCTTTGTGGGCACCTTGGGTTGCAAGAATCCAGCTCTGCTTTTGTAGCATGAAACCTGCCATAGACAATATGTGACTGAGTGTAGCCGTGTTCCGACTAAACTTTATTTACAAAAGCAGGTGGTGGAATGCATTTTGCCTATCACCCTTGGTTTGCTGATCCCTGGCTTACAGCCAAAGAGATGTAGAATGGGAAATTCATCCTGTCAACTTTCTCATTTTAGAGATAAGGGAACTGAAGTCCAGAGAGCAGGTAAATCACCTCATCCAGCTGGTTCATGCCAAATAGGGAATCGGAAGCCAGTTTAGTGATTCCTCTTACAACAGGGTCTTCATTATTCCACACTCTGTCTTTTTGATTTCTCTTTCCCCAGGCCTATCATCTCAGCCGCTAATCATGACGCACCGTCATTTGTGATCCTGATATCGGCACAAAACATTCTGAATCTAATTTTTAAAATCAGAGAGAAACATCTTGTTTTTGAAATATACTTTTCTTGTTGAAACTGCACAGACAAACCACTCTAAATTTGAGTGGCAGAGTCCTTACTTTAAAACATGAAATCTTGCAGGAAAATTTCAGCAGGGATTGCTCGAAAGCGCCTTTCCTCGGATGCTTTCCATTCTTTACCACACTTCCTAAATCTGATGTTTATCTTAGATTTACAACTGAGATCTACATAATTTTTAGAATGAAGTCAAGAATGACCTAGATTTGCTGAGGCTTCTGGTATGAGGGCTTTGTCATCTTTTCATCTTACAACTTGGGCCTAATTATAGTTGATTCATTTGGAGGAATAATAGGTTTGATGAAACAAAGGACCTGGACACAGGCAACATGATTACTTTCTTCAGAGAAATTCTATAATGTGTATGTGTTTAGTTCATAGAGCATTTTCATTTCACTTACCAATAAATAAGAGATTTGGGATAACTTTCAAATCTGTTTCATTGATGGAAGATTCATCCATTTAGATTTGTACTTTATAGTTTTCTCAGTGGTGTGGGTGTTCCTATTAATCACAAAGACACAATGAAATGCTTCTTAGGCTCTGGGTGTACAACACAATGTAGAGTGCAGTTTTGGCCATTATCCAGTTTATTTGGTCAATGTAGACAGTCAATCTAGGTAATTGAGGACCTAAATTGGATTTTCTGGGCATAATTATCCCTGTTTGTCCATACACATCCATCAAATTTATCAGTTAATTGCCATATAGCTTTATTTTGTGCAGTCCTAACTCAGGTTGGTTAAAAAGGAAAGAGAATTGGCCTGAGAATGAGGAGCCGTAGGTCGGGTTTTGATTTTGTCACTAGTGTTTGTGTGACCTTTGGGCAAAGTGCTTATCATCTCTGGATTTCTTTTTATTGCTGGATCTGGACCTGTAAGGGTCCTATCTGAGGCAGCCTTCAATTTGAATGCTCTAGGACTGGATTAGGCCTCGGTTGCTATAACTGTTTGGCTTTATTTTATACATACATGCATAGATACATATTTATAATTGACACACTTAAAATAGTTACAATGGTGAGCTGTATGTCCCTTTTTCTTTTTCCTATTTTTTTTTTTTAATTAGGGAATCACAGAATCTACCCATCACTTCCATAATGATCTGATTTTTTGACCTTAGTGACTAAAAGAACTAAATGCCTCTTGTTTTGGTCCTTGAGATAACCAGATGAGATTGCCTATTGGGTATCTGCTCTATCGCTTATCACAGGACTATAGTATTTTGACAGAGGGCTAAGCAGAGCCAGCCCTGATGGCCTGGGCTCCTCCCATGTTATCCAGGATGTGCGGAGGAAGAGACCTCACCATTAAGATCCTTCACTTTTGCAACTCATAATCTGGTCCAAAACAAACCAATGTGGCTTTCCCTCCAGGCCAAAAGTTGTGAGCTGACATCTTCTATTTGCTTCTTGGAGAGGAGGAAGAGAAGTGATCGAATCAAAATGAGTTACTTCCAGATAAACACCATTCTTCTAAAAGTCAAGGGTATGAAGTAGCCCAGCGCTTCATACCAGGGAGTACCGTGAGTCATAAAGCTTAGTACAAAAATTCAAGTTCATTAACTTACCAGCATCTTGTAAATGACCCAAACTTAGAATCTCGAGGACAAAACTTAAAATGGGATTTAAAGGAAGTGGCTTAGTTTTCTCCCTTCCTAGTCAGCGTGTGTTCTTCCCATTTTTCATTTCCCTTGGCTCCTAACCTCATCAACCCTGACTACCTTGTTATTGCTTGCCTATTTCTCTATATTCTTCACTCCCAAATCTGACTAGCTTGTCCCTGATTGTCTCATCGTGGCTCTTTACCAGCTGTCAGCTTCTGAATGAACCCTTTTCATCCTGCACTTTTCACTTGTGCAATTTTCTGCTCCAGCACTGTGAAATTCAGGATACAGTTATCTATGACTTGGAAATCATTCATTCTCCGAGAGGGTGGGACTTCTTTTTATGCCCCAGTGGTTATTCATTTGGCCAAGGGCAATTAGAAGAGAAAGATGGGAGGGAACGTCAAAGTGTCAGGAGGCCTCTACACCAGTTTTCAGCAGCTCCGAAGAATTAAAACCCCCAAGAGAAGTGAGAATATTATTCTGCTTTGCGGTTCTTCACCTTAACTCCACTGGAGACTTATAAAAACAATGACCCCCTATTTCATTATCAAGTCACACCAGACCCTCAATATTCCTGGATAGTTAATCTGGTACTCCAAAATCTTGACATGATCTTTTTTTCTTCTGTTCTTTGATACAAAACTGGATAGATATGTAAAAATAAAGATATGCAGGCTTTGGCTTAGCTACATAGAAACATTAAAGCTCAGGCCTTACATGTTTGCTATTTAAAATATTTTGTTACCATTGTGACCACAATTAAACCATCGACTCCAAATTGGCTGCTCTTCTAAGAATTAATATCAATAAAATTTGTAAAAATTGTAGTAAAGAAAAGAACTACAGTATTTTAATCAACAGATACAAACAAAGACTAGAACATTATAGTTAGCTTAATTTTCCAAAGAACCTTGGGTTAAATTGAGTGCTGTGTACAAATAGCGTGGGATAAATATGCCTCTGAGTAGAATTTAGGGACATAATTTCCTCCATGATGCCCCTCATTCCAGCACAGTTTGCTAGGCTCCACCCCCAGTGTGTTGGGTTAAATAAGTGTGAGGTTGAGTCCAAGAATTTTCATTTCTAACAAGGCCCCAGGTGATGCTGATGCTGTTGGCTTGAGGACCGCACTCAGAGAACCACTGTTCTAAGGAAGTTATACTGGTATTTTCTTCTAGTAGGTGTTATTTTAATATAACAATAGACTTATAGAGCTATTTACAGATCTTTATAGTAATTTACTTAGAGGATCATGTCTTTTCCTAATACTGATCTCTGTTAAGCTAACATGCACTCTCGGGTGGCTAAGATTTCATTAAATTTAGGGAGTTAAAGGTAAAGTCTAACTATTAGTTAAATTTGACCAATCATGATTAAATTTACAGGTTGACTCTGGTGATGAATAAAGTTTTCAAAGGGAACTTAACTTGCACAGAGATCATCTGACTAGCTTCTGCATCCCAGATTGCTCTATTTTCTGCCTCTTCAATTTGATTTGTGCCTGTTTTCATCACTCCTGTTGCCTGGGTACCAGTTAAGCAGGAATTCTGTGTGCTCAGATAGTCCCTCATATTGAGAATAAAGGCACTACGGAACACAAATAAGCTGATTAGAAATAACTTTTGTGGACCGAATTAGATTGGAAATATGTACAGGGCCTGAAATGACTTATGAGAAATAGGACACTGACCTGAACTGTATTTCCCAGAAACAGCAAAAAACATAAGTGACTACAAAAATACACTCTGTGGTCATTCCTTGCTTGGACAGGCTTCTACAAATAATTTACATTAACAAACAGTATTTATTGTCATGTTGTGCTGGCAACATATCAGTTTTTGATTAAGTTAGCTCTGGTGTAATACAATAAGAACAGATGCTTCAGTAAACTTGAGATCATGGGCTTTCTGGATCCTCTGGGACATGTGATGGTTTGGAAAGGCTGCTTGCATGTTAGAGAGGCTTGAGGTGAAGGCTCAGACTTCTGGGCATGACCCAGAGATGCCTCTTATACTCCCAACATCTGTGCATGTCACTACACAGCCACCTGTTACCCTGGCAAACTTCTGAAAGGTCCACACTATCTAGATTGCTTTCTAGTAAAAATCAACCTAGATACTGTGGCTAAGACGATCTAATTTCATAAATTATTTTTCCTCATAGGATGTTATTCCTACAAGCCTGTTAGGACGAGGATAATGAACCGTGAGGGTTATCGACAATAACTTTGCCCATAGGAATAGGGGGTATGATGTGACAAACAGGCTTATTTAACATAGAAATGAAATTGATCAAGTTAATCAAATGAAAAATTCAGAAGTTTTTGCTATTCAGGCTCCTATTCATAGACTAGAATGGAAAGATGAGAGTTTCCTGTTTTCTCAATTCCCAACTCATTACCCCTTAACTTAAAATGCATTAATGAAAGAAAAAGCAACTTTCTATACCTACTGAAGATGGTATTGCAATTCAAAACCATATCAGCACTTCAGTAGTCTTTTACAAATCTATTTGCTTAAGACACTTCCATCAGTTTACTGATGTAATTTCTTTAAAATCTCATCAGCAAACACATGTTTCTTGAATGGTTCATATCATAGCCTTAAAATGTATTAGACTTTTCAGTTTTGGAGGAGAAATTGCTTTGCGTTTGTAATAAAACCAAGTCCTGGGTTGCAGTAGAGGATTGACCTAGTTATTAAAAATGATGACAAGAGATTGAGCTAATGATGTGCAGCATTACTGTCTCCCAACAACTCTCAGCAGAAAGTTGCAGAGTCCAAACTCCAAGCTAGTCTTCTGTCTTCAAATCCTGGGTGTTTTATATTTTGTCATGTGGGTGCTTTATTGCTGCCTGTAGGGATCTTACACAACAAAGGGGACAGAGAGGAAAACGCAAGTTAAAAATCAAAAGAATGATGCTAGAGAGCCACTACAGTATAAATAATATACGTATGTATGTATACATATGATGAATGTTTGTTGTGTGCGTATATGACACACCAAGGGACTTTTTTTGTTTTGTTTTTGATTGGAGTTCTTTATTTTTGTTCTTGATAAAAAATATATATATGTTCCTTCCCTTTTAAAGTTTATTGGGTACATTTTATTTCCTGGAAATCTAACATTCTTGGCCCCATTTCCGAGATCCTTGGCCTTCCTACAGTCCTCAAGAACTTGACTCTGGCCATTCAGCCTGCAGATAAACACCAATCAACAACAGATAACCAAAGTGTTTAGTAAGTTATTAGTATGTGCTAAGCCACTTTGCACAAAATTGATGGTGGGAATTAATATTTATTATTTACACATGCGAAAAGATATACATATTTATTACCCTTTAATCCTATCACTGTTTTATAAATATTGTACTTAATCCATCAATAATACAACATGCTTTCATTAATACCAAGAAATAATTAGAAAACATTTATGATAATGATAATATTACTTTGTACAAATATACAAACCCATTAAACCCTTAGGGAAAATCACAGCTGGTAAGAATGTCAGATGCCCTGTCTGCTCTGAAATAGATAGTAGGCCGCTGATTTGACATTTAATGGAAAATTAAGCTAACTAAACAATGCTGTAAAAATAGACACAAATGCCTTGACCTTGTATCTTAGAACAGATTGTCTCTAATGTTGATCCTCTAAATATACACCTTATAAATTGTCTATGTTGTCCTGATTCTATAACACGTAAAAGTTTCAAATCCTTTTAAAAGTTGTGTTCTGACATTTAGATGTTGGCAGTGGTTTTCAATGATGGGTCAAGGTTTTCTTTTTTTTTTTTTTTTTTTTTTTTTTTTTTTTTATTTATTTATTTTTATTGGTGTTCAATTTACTAACATACAGAATAACACCCAGTGCCCGTCACCCATTCACTCCCACCCCCCGCCCTCCTCCCCTTCTACCACCCCTAGTTCGTTTCCCAGAGTTAGCAGTCTTTACGTTCTGTCTCCCTTTCTGATATTTCCCACACATTTCTTCTCCCTTCCCTTATTTTCCCTTTCACTATTATTTATATTCCCCAAATGAATGAGAACATATAATGTTTGTCCTTCTCCGACTGACTTACTTCACTCAGCATAATACCCTCCAGTTCCATCCACGTTGAAGCAAATGGTGGGTATTTGTCATTTCTAATAGCTGAGTAATATTCCATTGTATACATAAACCACATCTTCTTGATCCATTCATCTTTCGTTGGACACCGAGGCTCCTTCCACAGTTTGGCTATCGTGGCCATTGCTGCTAGAAACATCGGGGTGCAGGTGTCCCGGCGTTTCATTGCATTTGTATCTTTGGGGTAAATCCCCAACAGTGCAATTGCTGGGTCGTAGGGCAGGTCTATTTTTAACTGTTTGAGGAACCTCCACACAGTTTTCCAGAGTGGCTGCACCAGTTCACAGTCCCACCAACAGTGTAAGAGGGTTCCCTTTTCTCCACATCCTCTCCAACATTTGTTGTTTCCTGCCTTGTTAATTTTCCCCATTCTCACTGGTGTGAGGTGGTATCTCATTGTAGTTTTGATTTGTATTTCCCTGATGGCAAGTGATGCAGAGCATTTTCTCATATGCATGTTGGCCATGTCTATGTCTTCCTCTGTGAGATTTCTCTTCATGTCTTTTGCCCATTTCATGATTGGATTGTTTGTTTCTTTGGTGTTGAGTTTGATAAGTTCTTTATAGATCTTGGAAACTAGCCCTTTATCTGATACGTCATTTGCAAATATCTTCTCCCATTCTGTAGGTTGTCTTTCAGTTTTGTTGACTGTATCCTTTGCTGTGCAAAAGCTTCTTATCTTGATGAAGTCCCAATAGTTCATTTTTGCTTTTGTTTCTTTTGCCTTCGTGGATGTATCTTGCAAGAAGTTACTATGGCCGAGTTCAAAAAGGGTGTTGCCTGTGTTCTTCTCTAGGATTTTGATGGAATCTTGTCTCACATTTAGATCTTTCATCCATTTTGAGTTTATCTTTGTGTATGGTGAAAGAGAGTGGTCTAGTTTCATTCTTCTGCATGTGGATGTCCAATTTTCCCAGCACCATTTATTGAAGAGACTGTCTTTCTTCCAATGGATAGTCTTTCCTCCTTTATCGAATATTAGTTGCCCATAAAGTTCAGGGTCCACTTCTGGATTCTCTATTCTGTTCCACTGATCTATGTGTCTGTTTTTGTGCCAGTACCACGCTGTCTTGATGACCACAGCTTTGTAGTACAACCTGAAATCTGGCATTGTGATGCCCCCAGATATGGTTTTCTTTTTTAAAATTCCCCTGGCTATTCGGGGTCTTTTCTGATTCCACACAAATCTTAAAATAATTTGTTCTAACTCTCTGAAGAAAGTCCATGGTATTTTGATAGGGATTGCATTAAACGTGTATATTGCCCTGGGTAACATTGACATTTTCACAATATTAATTCTGCCAATCCATGAGCATGGAATATTTTTCCATCTCTTTGTGTCTTCCTCAATTTCTTTCAGAAGTGTTCTATAGTTTTGAGGGTATAGATCCTTTACATCTTTGGTGAGGTTTATTCCTAGGTATCTTATGTTTTTGGGTGCAATTGTAAATGGGATTGACTCCTTAATTTCTCTTTCTTCAGTCTCATTGTTAGTGTATAGAAATGCCACTGACTTCTGGGCATTGATTTTGTATCCTGCCACGCTACCGAATTGCTGTATGAGTTCTAGCAATCTTGGGGTGGAGACTTTTGGGTTTTCTATGTAGAGTATCATGTCATCGGCGAAGAGGGAGAGTTTGACTTCTTCTTTGCCAATTTGAATGCCTTTAATGTCTTTTTGTTGTCTGATTGCTGAGGCTAGGACTTCCAGTACTATGTTGAACAGCAGTGGTGAGAGTGGACATCCCTGTCTTGTTCCTGATCTTAGGGGAAAGGCTCCTAGTGCTTCCCCATTGAGAATGATATTTGCTGTGGGCTTTTCATAGATGGCTTTTAAGATGTCGAGGAATGTTCCCTCTATCCCTACACTCTGAAGAGTTTTGATCAGGAATGGATGCTGTATTTTGTCAAATGCTTTCTCTGCATCCAATGAGAGGATCATATGGTTCTTGGTTTTTCTCTTGCTGATATGATGAATCACATTGATTGTTTTACGGGTGTTGAACCAGCCTTGTGTCCCAGGGATAAATCCTACTTGGTCATGGTGAATAATTTTCTTAATGTACTGTTGGATCCTATTGGCCAGTATCTTGTTGAGAATTTTTGCATCCATGTTCATCAGGGATATTGGTCTGTAATTCTCCTTTTTGGCGGGGTCTTTGTCTGGCTTTGGAATTAAGGTGATGCTGGCTTCATAGAACGAATTTGGAAGTACTCCATCTCTTTCTATCTTTCCAAACAGCTTTAGGAGAATAGGTATGGTTTCTTCTTTAAACGTTTGATAAAATTCCCCTGGGAAGCCATCTGGCCCTGGACTCTTGTGTCTTGGGAGGTTTTTGATGACTGCTTCAATTTCCTCCCTGGTTATTGGTCTGTTCAGGTTTTCTATTTCTTCCTGTTCCAGTTTTGGTAGTTTGTGGCTTTCCAGGAATGCGTCCATTTCTTCCAGATTGCCTAATTTATTGGCGTATAGCTGTTCATAATATGTTTTTAAAATCGTTTGTATTTCCTTGGTGTTGGTAGTGATCTCTCCTTTCTCATTCATGATTTTATTCATTTGAGTCTTCTCTCTCTTCTTTTTAATAAGGCTGGCTAATGGTTTATCTATCTTATTAATTCTTTCAAAGAACCAACTCCTGGTTCTGTTGATCTGTTCCACAGTTCTTCTGGTCTCGATTTCGTTGAGTTCTGCTCGAATCTTTATTAACTCCCTTCTTCTCTTGGGTGTAGGATCTATTTGCTGTTTTTTCTCTAGCTCCTTTATGTGTAAGGTGAGCTTTTGTATTTGAGTTCTTTCCAGTTTTTGAATGGATGCTTGTATTGCGATGTATTTCCCCCTTAGGACTGCTTTTGCTGCATCCCAAAGATTTTGAACGGTTGTATCTTCATTCTCATTAGTTTCCATGAATCTTTTTAATTCTTCCTTAATTTCCTGGTTGACCCTTTTATCTTTTAGCAGGATGGTCCTTAACCTCCACGTGTTTGAGGTCCTTCCAAACTTCTTGTTGTGATTTAGTTCTAATTTCAAGGCATTATGGTCTGAGAATATGCAGGGGACAATCCCAATCTTTTGGTATCGGTTCAGACCCGATTTGTGACCCAATATGTGGTCTATTCTGGAGAAAGTTCCATGTGCGCTTGAGAAGAATGTGTATTCAGTTGAGTTTGGATGTAAAGTTCTGTAGATATCTGTGAAATCCATCTGGTCCAGTGTATCATTTAAAGCTCTCGTTTCTTTGGAGATGTTTTGCTTAGAAGACCTATCGAGTATAGAAAGAGCTAGATTGAAGTCACCAAGTATAAGTGTATTATTATCTAAGTATTTCTTCACTTTGGTTAATAATTGATTGATATATTTGGCAGCTCCCACATTCGGGGCATATATATTGAGGATTGTTAAGTCCTCTTGTTGAATAGATCCTTTAAGTATGATATAGTGTCCCTCTTCATCTCTCACTACAGTCTTTGGGGTAAATTTTAGTTTATCTGATATAAGGATGGCTACCCCTGCTTTCTTTTGAGGACCATTCGAATGGTAAATGGTTCTCCAACCTTTTATTTTCAGGCTGTAGGTGTCCTTCTGTCTAAAATGAGTCTCTTGTAGACAGCAAATAGATGGGTCCTGCTTTTTTATCCAGTCTGAAACCCTGCGCCTTTTGATGGGGTCATTAAGCCCGTTCACATTCAGAGTTACTATTGAGAGATATGAGTTTAGTGTCATCATGATATCTATTCAGTCTTTGTTTTTGTGGACTATTCCACTGAACTTCTTCTTAAAGGGGAATTTTAAGAGTCCCCCTTAAAATTTCTTGCAGAGCTGGTTTGGAGGTCACATATTCTTTTAGTTGCTGCCTGTCTTGGAAGCTCTTTATCTCTCCTTCCATTTTGAATGAGAGCCTTGCTGGATAAAGTATTCTTGGTTGCATGTTCTTCTCCTTTAGGACCCTGAATATATCCTGCCAGCCCTTTCTGGCCTGCCAGGTCTCTGTGGAGAGGTCTGCTGTTACCCTAATACTCCTCCCCATAAAAGTCAGGGATTTCTTGTCTCTTGCTGCTTTAAGGATCTTCTCCTTATCTTTGGAATTTGCAAGCTTCACAATTAAATGTCGAGGTGTTGAACGGTTTTTATTGATTTTAGGGGGGGATCTCTCTATTTCCTGGATCTGAATGCCTGTTTCCCTTCCCAGATTAGGAAAGTTTTCAGCTAGAATTTGTTCAAATACATATTCTGGCCCTCTGTCCCTTTCGGCGCCCTCGGGAACCCCAATTAAACGTAGGTTTTTCTTCCTCAGGCTGTCGTTTATTTCCCTTAATCTATCTTCATGGTCTTTTAATTGTTTGTCTCTTTTTTCCTCAGTTTCCCTCTTTGCTATCAACTTGTCTTCTATGTCACTCACTCGTTCTTCCACCTCGTTAACCCTCGTCGTTAGGACTTCTAGTTTGGATTGCATCTCATTCAATTGATTTTTAATTTCTGCCTGATTAGCTCTAAATTCTGCAGTCATGAAGTCTCTTGAGTCCTTTATACTTTTTTCTAGAGCCACCAGTAGCTGTATAACAGTGCTTCTGAATTGGCTTTCTGACATTGAATTGTAATCCAGATTTTGTAACTCTGTGGGAGAGAGGACTGTTTCTGATTCTTTCTTTTGAGGTGAGGTTTTCCTTCTAGTCATTTTGCTCAGTGCAGAGTGGCCAAAAGCAAATTGTATTGGGAAAAAGAGAAAAAGAGAGGAGAGAAAGAAGGAAAGAAAAGAGAAAGAGAAGAAAAAAAAAAAGGGAAGAAAAAGAGAAAAAAAAACGGAAAAAAAAAAAGAAGAAAAAGAGAAAGAAAAAGAAAGGAGAAAAAAGGGGGTGGGGGAAGGAAACAAATCAAAAAGCAAAACAAAACAAAAACAAAAACAAAAACAAACAAACAAAAAAAGAACCACCGGGGAGTATCTTCTGATTCTGTGTTCTTTAAGACCCTTGGCTTCTCCTGGAAGTTGTCAGTCTAGCTGATCTTCTGGGGGAGGGGCCTGTTGTGCTGATTTTCAGGTGTTAGCAGTTGGGGGAGCTGCTGTGCCCCTGCCTGGTGCAGGGCTCAGGGGGGGTTGTTTACCCCGTGAGGCCGCAGGAGGAACAGCCCCAGTGGCGGGGCAGCTCTGGAAACCTGGATTCAGCTCCGGCAGGAACTCCGTCTGCAGGGCCTGGAGGCTCCGGGGCGGGGCCGCTGATCTGCTCAGCTGGGGCAGGAGCGTCCTCGCTGTCCTGGGCCCTCCCGGCCTCTGCCTGTCCCGGGGGAGGCGGGATCCTGGGCTGTGTCCCGGCGCCCTGTGCTCCGGAGCCTGCGCTGGTGGATTCGCGCTCCCGGGCCGCGCAGCCCCCTCCGCGGAGCCACCGCCCGAGCCCCTCCGAGCTGCTCCTGGAACCGCGCAGGCCCCTCTGCACGGAGCCTCTTCCTCTGCCCGAGCCCCTCCGAGCTGCTCCCGCCCCGCAGCCCCCTCCGCGGAGCTGCCGCCCGAGCCCCTCCGAGCTGCTCCGGGTCCCGCCGGGTCCCGCCGGGTCCCGCCGTGCGCGCTGCAGCCCTTAGGGAGCTCGGCGCACTCTCCTGGGCGCGCAGTTGCTGTTACTGTCCCCGGGAACCCGAGGAGATCCTCGCCCTCCTGGGTCCTGCTCCACCTCCCCGCGAGCCCCTTTCCGCCCGGGAAGGTCGGTGCAGCTCCTGCTCCTCCGGGACGGGGCTCTCCTGTCCTGGGGACCCTCGCCCCGGCCTCAGCCCGGCTCCTCGCGGGGCCCCTCCCCCTTGGAGGCCTTTGTTCCTTTACTTCTTTTTCCCCGTCTTCCTACCTTGATAGATGCGCGAACTCTTCTCACTGTTGCATTCCAGCTGGTCTCTCTTTAAATCTCAGGCCGAATTCATAGATTTTCAGGATAATTTGAAGGTTTTCTAGGTAGTTTGGTGGAGACAGGTGATTTGGGGACCCTGCTCTCCCGCCATCTTGCTCCTCCCCTCGACGGGTCAAGGTTTTCACTGAGCCTTTGCCTCTTGCCTTCACTGTTGGTTCATGGATCCTACCATACTAAACTACCTGACCTGATATGTATGAGAAAAGTAGTGACCCTGATTTATGTCACACTGTGCTTATTGCATGTTTGCAAGTAACCAGTGGTGACCATGCAGCTACCTGTATGGATGAGCGTAATGCTGACAGTTTAAAGGTTTTCACATCAATCCGCTCAAAGATGTATACTTCTACATGCCTGTTTATGTAATGTGACCTATCCTACATAATTACAGGGAGTAATGTTTAGAACCACCAACAGGATCCCTGATTTTCTATTGTGAATATGGTCTTCACCTCATGCTATACCATCGACAATGACAACTAGAGGAAGTTACCTGTTGTCAGTTTAAATATCTGGAAAAATAATACCCCATACAGAAGTTGAGAATTTGTTAAAGAGATAACTTATATGGAAGCATTTCGTACCCTGATGGTAACAGACCAGTTCCTCTATAGGCCTTAGGTGTTTTCCCTTCCATCTATCCATCCTTCCTTTTATCAGCCTGAAATCTTTCATTCTCTTTGCTTATATCTTATTTAAAGCACCGTGGCTCTATTGGTATTACGGTTACTATGTATGTATCTCTCTACCTCTTGAGGGCAAGGAACTTGGCTTGTACTGCGTTGTGGCTAACACGGTGCTTTTCAGGAAAACCTGCATGATGATTTGTTTTAATTAAACTGAATTTTTGATTGTGTCGAATTAGCATTTCAGAATTTCAGAATTTCTTTCCCAGGGAAGGCATTCTGTCCTTTTAGATTACCCAGTTAATCTTTGTAATCTTACCCCAGGTGTGCGTGTGTGTGTGCGCGTGTGTGTGTATGTAGGTGACAGAGACCACACACACCCACACATGACACAAGGGAGGTCGGAGAGAAACTGCATCGAGGCCTGTCACTGTAACAGGTGAGGAGCATGATTGGAGAATTCTTTCTACCGTGGAAGGAAACTTTTCTGAAACAGTTGGGGGAGAAATATCAATATGGGAAAGGTGGAGTAAAAGCTAGCAACTGAAAAAAAAAAAAAAAAAAAAAAAAAAAAAAAAAAGCTAGCAACTGAGATGAACCACAATACGGAGAAACAGCAGGTGCAGGTAGAAGAATGGAGAAACCTGTGAGCATATTGATCCTCGGAGGGGAGGCACTCCTGGTCTGGGATTAGGCAAAGGTTCCCATGGTGAGGGCACAAGGAGAAGGCTGCATTGACCTCAATGCTCGAAAGGAGATGGGGGTAGGACTCTGAGCCTGCGGCAGCCCTGCCCAGCGCTTCAGAGTCTTCCCTTTATTACTTCCTAACCGAGTATCTTCATACCAGGTTCTGTGTTTGTAGTGGGCTTAACAATCATGGTTTATTAATTAATCCTTACAGCTTTACTCTGGGCTACATCAGTATTATTAGCCTCATTTCATAGACAAGAAGGCTGATGACGCACAGAGGTGTTCAGTATCCATATACAGGCAGGTAGTTAAAGGCCCCAGTCAAAGCAACGGAAGCCCCCTGTACTTTGGCACGTTAAAAAAATGCAGCTGATTTAGGCTACCCTGCCTTCCCCCTTCTCAAAATACGTTTCATTTTTTTTTTTTTTTGTCAACTTGACTACCTCTTCAGACCCAGCATGCTAAGAATGGGTAATCCCATTTTTATTACAGTGAAAGAAAAAAAGAAGAAACGTGCTGCAAAACTGTCATGAGAATCCCATTAATCATCCAAGCAATCAAATTGTGGGACACTGAAATCAGTATTAGCGACTGATGTCCGAAACTATCCACTTAGGCCTGTCATGGATGACATCTCAGCCATCCTTTCTGTCACCCTGGGAACATCCAGGCAGTTCTTTCCAAAGTGGTGGAGGTGGAGTGGGAGGGAGGAGTCTGTGACAGCTCTGCCTGGATGCTCTGGTGGAGAGGGCTATGTAATCAGTCTAATCTCAAGGGAAGAGTGGTGAGATTTTTAAAAATTGAAAACAACAACAACAAACAAACCCACCAAATTTAAAATTCTACCCAATTTTGTGAATGGCTGCAAACATGTTTGGATTTTCTTCACTAAAATCAACCCACCTGAAATGCCTTTTGCCTCATCACTGCTCAGTATATGCTTATCTGTTCCTGAAAGACCAGCTCAGTGCCATAAAAACTTCAAGGTGTTTGTCTCCATGAATGGCCAGCCACACTGTCAACTGTGTGTGTGTGTGTGTGTGTGTGTGTGTGTGTGTAGCACTTTCATAAGTTGATATTGAAATCTTGCATCACTATTTTTGTAAATGTTTCTGTTTTGTCTTCCTACTTAAAAATATCCCCATTGAGGTATTATGTATTTATTTATATTGTCATTCACATGTAGCTGGTCTTGTATAACCTTAAGGCTAGCTATGAGGGTTAGAAAAGAAACCTTAATACCCTTTCTCCCTGAGTCTTTGAATTCCAGATATGAGAAAAAGGCCCCTTTCCCCCATCCTCTTGTGAGTTTTTAATCAAGGCTTATAGTGATGGGTAAACAGATTGGGAAAGGGGGAGTAAGGGTTTGAACCTGTAGAGGGAACACTATACAATATTTAATCCTTTCATTTCTTTGACAAAGGAGAGAATTTTGGACTGATAAAAGTTAAATAGACATCAGTGTCACAAAAGCGTGCCCTCCTGGTTTGTTTTTGGAACCCCTACCATTTCCTTCCATGTACACACAGGATGCAATCTAGAAGCCTGTCAGAGCCTCTCCGGAGTGACGTTTGTCACACCTGAGAAAGGAAGAACTGCTGAGCTGACCAGAAGATGTAGTAGTGGTCAGACAGCTGTCAGCCTGCCCGCCCTTGGGCCTTGGCATCAGTGCAGGTTGATGAAGATGCACACAGGAATTGAAAGAGGACCTTAAAGCTCAGCTGCTCTTTGCTATACTTTACCCTAGTCCTCTCCCCTGTCCCAACAGGGGACTGGTCAGTGGTTCATAGCCAGCCTCCCACAGTATTTTAAGTGAGACTTTATTTTTTTTCCCCTTGTGTTAGAGATTTGCCAGATTTCTGAGCTAATTAAAAGGAGTATAGACAGGTCTTGCATTTTTTCCTACTTAGTGAATTATTGGCAGGATTTCTAGTCTTTTAGGTCAGAGTTTGTAGAAACAAGTCAGAAAACACTCTGACTGACTGGCAGTTTGGATCACTACTCTGGCAGTGAGAAAGCCACAGGGTGAACTCTAACGGAGCTGCCGTTACTCAGGTGACACTGCCTCCCACCGCACGGGGGACAGGCCACTTGCTTCTGGCTTTACAATACTACATGAGGAGATCCTCTGCATTTTAGAGGTGGAGATTGTGACCTGCTTATTACTCTATCCCCTTTGCCTGACATAGGGTTTGTCCTAGAGTAAATACTTCAAAGTGCTCGAATTGAGTTGATTTTTGCTTTATGCAGAACAGATAAATTGCATCAGGAGCATCTAAGTTAACACTGCAAAATGGAAATAAGATGGACGCCTGAAATTTACTTTCCACCTTGATCTCAGTACTGCTGTATGCTATTTGATTTTACTAGGCTGGTTTCCCTTTTGGTCTTTTTCTCTTCCTGTGCTTGGTTATTGGTAATATTCCAGGCCATCTGTCTGGCTAGGCTAGTCATGTATAGTGGTGTCAGAGATTTTCCTGTGCATAGAGGTCATAGTTGCAGAATGAATAAGGTCAGCTGTTGTGGGACAAGCTCTGAGGAACTAGGGGAAACAGATCAGTATAGAATATTTTCTAGAATATAGGTACTGGGAGTGGCAAAATGGACATCGAAATTGAGCAAAAAGGAGATGAAGACATACAGTTCTACATAGATCAAAAAGGAATCTGAGTGTTTCTGTTATAGAGATGGGCAGACACCACTTTCTTAGACTCTTCTCAAGCTCTGTGCATAAGTATCTGTTGGTTTCTTTTTTCCTGGAGTTTTATTTATTTTCCTGGAGTTTTATTTTAATGAAAAGTTCCTCTGCATCAATACTTCCAATTTTTAGCCAGAATTGTATAGACTAGTATGATTTTAGGCTGCTTTTGTAAGGAAACTCTCTTTCTTTCTTTCTTTCTTTCTTTCTTTCTTTCTTTCTTTCTTTCTTTCTTTCTTTCTTTCTTTCTTTCTTTCTTTCTTTCTTTCTCTTTCTTTCTTTCTTTCTTTCTTTCTTTCTTTCTTTCTTTCTTTCTTTCTTTTACTTTCTTTTTCTTTTTCTTTCTTTTCTCTTTCTTTTCTCTTTCTTTCTTTCTACCTTCCTACCTTCCTACCTTCCTACCTTCCTACCTTCCTACCTTCCTACCTTCCTACCTTCCTACCTTCCAAAACTCATTTCAAAAATGTTTTTACGAAAATTACCATCCCTCTATCACCATTTTGTTGTAGCCCTAATTTTTAGAACGGGATCCCTTTTGACACTAAACAAAGCTTTCAGTATTATTTAGTTGCATTAAGGTGTGAGTGACCTGAAGTGATACTCCCCTTAGGCATATTTTCATCTAGTAAGATGAAATACATCAGTGATTAAACCAAAGATCTAGGCTGCTAGTGGCAAAATTAATGTGTCAACTATTGATCAATGGGGTGATATTTTTATAGCCTGGGTCCCTTCATAATACTCATCAACTCTCACTACTTGAGTTTGTTTTACTAACATATGAATATGACTCAGCCTGTACATAAACCAAAAGATACAAGCACAACCAGAACAAATAATTCTAAGGTTTGGAACCATAAAAGATCCTGAGTAGACAAAGAAATATTGAGAAAGAACAAAGCTGGAGGTGGCACATGCTTCATTTCAAATTATAAAGCTGTAGTGATCAAAACAGTATGGTACTGGCACAAAAACAGACATATAGATCGGTGGAACTGACTGGAGACCCCAGAAATAAACCCATGCTTATGTATTCAGTTAATCTCTGATAAAGGGAGCACCCAACATGCAATGGGGGAAAAGAAGCACTCTTCAAAAAAGAGTTGGGAAAACTGGATAGTTACATGCCAAAAAATGAAAATGAACCATTTTCTTATACCACATACAAACATAAACTCAAAATGGATTGCAGATTTAAATGTAAGACCTGAAACCATGAAAACTTCTAGAAGAAAACATAGGCAGTAAGCTCTTAGACATTGGTCTTAGCAATGTGTTTTCTTTTTTTGTTTGTTTTTTGTTTTTTGGATCTATCTATCTATTTACTTATTTAGGTGTTTTTTTGGACCAGACCCCTCAGGCAAGGGCAATGAAAGCAAAAATAAACAAATTGATTACATCAAACTAAAAATCTTTTGCACAGTGAAGGAAACCATCAATAAAATGAAAAGGTAACCTTCTGAATGGGAGAAGATACTTGCAAATGATATATCCGGTAAGGGATTGACACCTAAAATATATAAAGAATTCTTACAATTCAATAACAAAACCTATTAAAAATGAGTACAGTATCTGAGTAGACATTTTTTCCAAAGAAGACTTACAGATGGTCAACAGGGACATGAAAACATGTTGAACATCACTTATCATCAGGGAAATGCAAATCCAAACCACAGTGAGATCTCATCTTCTACCTGTCAGAATGGGTAGGGCCAAAAAGACAAGAAATAACAAGGATTGGCAAGGATGTGGAGAAAATGGAACCCTCATGCAGTGTTGGTGGGAATGCAAATTTGTGCAGGCACTATGGAAAATGGTGTTGAAGTTTCCTCAAAAAATGTAAAAAGGAATTACCATAGAGTCTAGTAATTTTACTTCTGGGTTTTTAATTCAAAGAAAACAAAAATACTAATTCAGAAAGATAGATACAGCCCTACATTTATTGCAGTGTTATTTACAACAGTCTCGACGTAGAAACAACTGAAGTATCCATTGACAGAGGAGTTGATAAAGATGTTGTGGTACGTATATGCAATGGAATATCACTAACCCCTAAAGAAAGAAATCTTGCTGTTTGTGACAACATGGATGGACCTAGTAGGTATTATGCCAAGTGAAAGAACTCAGAGAAAGACAAAAGCTATATAATTTCATTTAACATGTAGACTCTAAAAAAACAAAGCAAAACTGAAACAGACTCATAAATAGAATAAACGGGTGGTTTACTAGGGGGAGGGTGGTGAGTTGACAGGCGAAACAGGTGAAGGGCTTTAGGAGGTGGATACTCCCCATTGTAGCTAAGTCACTGGATTTACTATACAGCATAGGGAATATAGGCCACAATTTTGTGGTAACTGTATAGTGATAGATGGTAACGGACTTACTGGTGATCATTTTGTAACATATAAAATATACTGAGTTACTACGTTGTACATCTGAAACTAATATATGTCAATTGTAATTTAATTAAAAAATTGTTTCATCTTAAACCCAGAACAACAAAAATAGAAGTACACAGATTTATGCTGAAGTGGATGGGACATGATTCTTTAAATAGTGAAAAATCAGTTCAATATGTTAATTCAAATATCAGATGAATATTCTTCCTAGTTTTATTTTCTCTCTGTCTTAACTTTCCCACCTCTGTGATAACTCTCCATAGGTAGAGCGTTGGCATAAGTTCTATTTGCAGAGCTCTATTAACTCATTTAAGTTATACCGCACCTGTACTATGTGATCTACCTTTTCTCCAGTCATAGGAAAGTGGTATATTCTACATTACTATGTTTTCCAGGTAATTAACATGGAATTTTTAAATAAAACCTATTAATTTTTAACAGCTCTTAATATGTTTTCACAAACTGCACTGTGTACGCTTAGAGCACATCAATTGCCATTCATCTTTTTAATGATCAAGGTACTCAGACCATCATTAGATGGGAACTGTACTCCCAGATGCCGTGCTAATGCCTTCAGATATTAGGTTCCTGAAGCCTGATTGTCTCCCTCCTAAATGCTTCATAAGTTATCACATCATTTTGGTTGTTTTTCTGCCTCTTTCCTCAATGTTCCTACTATTTCTTGCCATTTTCATTGTAAGTTAAGTGCGTGGACTTTGGTGCTTAGGATTTATAACCATTGTTTTGGACATTCTTAGACATTTATGTAGCTTAATTTTCAAATATTGGCAGAACTTGAACAGGTCGTGCTTTCAGCTGGGTTTCTGTTGACGACTTGAAATAAGATTAGATTGCAGGCCATTTGTTTTGTAGATAATTTCAGGAAAAAGGGGGTAATGGAGTATGGAAATATGACCAGGATGGAAGGAAGCCAGTGAAAGGTATTTATATATCACTAGGGCATAGCCCCTCTGGGAAACATTGGGGCATTGTGAGGAGCGGGTCTCAGTCTTTCCACCTAAAGGCAAGGAGAGTATTTGTTCTCCAACTACCACCTATTGTTAGCTGTTCATGGATGTTAAATCCCCAGTACATCTAGCCTGTCACATGAAGGCCTTAAGTAGAGAGTCACAAAAGCTTGCAGCAGGACATAGTGGGCATTTTCTGAAATGGTATGCCCCAAGGTGAACTTGGGCAGTTCACTAACAGCATCTGCTATCAGCATGTGACATTAAGGGATATTTGACTGCATGACGGACAACTGTTTTTAATACTTATTTTTAAAATTTTAGCACTTTCTAGGATTAGGTATTTTAAATAATTTTAATTTTAGAGAATGTGCGCAAGCGTGGAGCAGGGGGAGAGCAGAGGCAAAGCGAGAGACAGAGAATCTCAAGAAGACTCCACACTAATTGCAGAGCCTGATGTGGGGCTCGATCTCCCAACCTCAAGATCACGACCTGAGTCAAAACCAAGAGTCAGTCGCTTAACCGACTGAGCCACTCAAGCTCCCCTAATTAGATATTAACTGTCAGAAAAAGCTCTGAGGCTGACCTACATATGCTACAGCTATGTATAATCACTTTATTAATCACATTTCAGTTTGAATTTTCTTCTATCTTAATTCTGATTTACCAGGATGTTAACCCAATACATCCACACTTTCTTTCCAGTTCCAGTTTCAGTGTGCATGTATTGGGTTAATACCCTGGCAAATCAGATTTGTTCCTTTAAAGTATTAATTTGAGTCTTTTCTCTCTTCTTTTTAATAAGGCTGGCTAATGGTTTATCTATCTTATTAATTCTTTCAAAGAACCAACTCCTGGTTTTGTTGATCTGTTCCACAGTTCTTCTGATCTCGATTTTGTTGAGTTCTCGAATCTTCATTAACTCTCTTCTTCTTCTTCTGCGTGTAGGATCTATTTGCTGTTTTTTCTCTATCTCCTTTGGGTGCAAGGTTAGCTTTTGTATTTGAGTTCTTTCCAGTTTTTGGATGGATGCTTGTATTGCGATGTATTTCCCCTCTCAGGACTGCTTTTGCTGCATCCCAAAGATTTTGAATGGCTGTATCTTCATTCTCATTAGTTTGTTCCTTTAAAGTATTCAGCCTGGGTTAGCCAGTTCTCAACATGGTGCCACATTTGAGGAAGGTCTCGTTTACATCCTACAGGTGAATTGCACATGCTCTGTAAGATTCTCACAGCAACATTCAGGCTGTCATTTTGCATAGTCTCTACTGTAGAAATGTCCTATGACTTTTTGTTTGTACTCTGCCCCATTACGATTATACGTGGTAACTTTCCACTAAGCCTCTTTGCCCTCTACCCTCCAAGTATGTATTATGTGTCTTATGCAGACAAACTATCTTTTCTCGTACACAGGCAGCAGATGTGATTAGAGGGAAATCTAATTTATCTGGAGTACTCCAGAAATGGAAGGAAATTACTTCACAGCAATATTTGCAAATGCATTCATCACACACACACACACCCAGACATTCCAACACCAGCAGATGATGGCTTTGTGATCTCTATGTGGTCTGTTTCAAACTGCTTTCTAATGGTCTATATAAATTCATTCCTTTTTATGCTTCTACATGGTGTTTAGAGTATAAGACAAATGTGTTGGACAAGGAGAGGCTGGTGTAGTGTGAACAGATTTCTGTTCTTTGTATCTCTAATTGTCCTCCTCATCTATGAAGTGGAGACCTCTGGATTATTTGTCTAAGTAGATTGTGTGTGTAGTAGGTTGTGTAGCAGTAGATTGTATTCCGGATAGGATATAGAATTTGATGTTTTTAAATCTCATGTTCCCTTAAATTTGTTAATTTGCACATTTATTCAAAATTCAAGACCATTTTGATTGCCTGCTCTATTTGGCATGAGGTGTCTGTTCTCTAGACATTGTTCCCTCAGTCTCCTCATGTTTGCTATATATATGTTAAGCAGGAAGAAACAAGGAGGGTGCGTGATGACATAAGGAGGCGGCTGACAGGGTCTTAGGAAGTCTTGAAGGTGTCTTCTAGGGATAGGAAGAGGAGAAAATAGGAGATGAATTTAGATTTTAAATGCAACATAAGAGCATGTAACCAGACCTTATAAGAACTTATTTTGGAAGGAGTAGCTGCTTTCTGGTCCAGATGCTCTGAGTTGGCAGCATGAACATGACCTTGGCCTGTTAGTTGGGATGCAGATGTGCCTCTCCTTCTAAGATGTGAGGCAAATTGCCTCTGAACCACAGTTTCCTCATCTGTGAAAGGAAATGTATACATTAGTCTTTTCCTAGTGCAGAACTGGAAACTGCAGGTAACTGGTAACTGGAGGTTACCTACTTTTTAAATAGAAGTGTATTTACATTTTGCTTTCCTTCAATGAATAGTCTCCTTTTCTTCATCTCCTCTCCCTCTCCTCTGCAATAGGACAGTTCAGTCATTTTGTTAGTCTCATTTTTCTTAGCTGTACCTAGTTAATAGGAAATCATATAAACAAATACAATATACCAAAAAGAAGAAACATACCCATGTTCCAGGAAAAATATAATTAAACACGAAAAAAATCAGAGGACAAAGGAGAACATATTACCATTTATGAACATTGAGAGACAGGAAATAAATGTCACTGATGGAGATCTGTCTATACACATCAGAATATAACTTGGCACTATGTATTTTATTTTTGCATTTTTCCCTTTCATAGAGAAGTTTCCCAGAATGTTGTGGAAATTGGAAATAAATGAATGCCCATAAAAATAATATCTCCAGGCAATTGCAATATCTGATGTAAAGAGTATCTACAGGTTGTGAATTTTAACCACAGTTGGCTTTTTCTGAAAATGCTTATAACAAAACCCAGAGGCACTTAAATCTGATATATTCAATGGTTTGGGGACCAAGTGGATAGATGCTCTCAACTTATATTTAATTAATACATAATAGATTTAGTTGTAGTCAATTTTATTTTGGATAAGATGGAGCAAATCCAATTTTGCAATGTCTTCTTAACACTTTGGCAAACTGGCTTTGGGGAAAGAGTCAGAGAAACAAAAGATGAGAATACTAAGTGGACATGAAGAATTCTGGTGACCTTAGGTTTCTTTCCTAGTTATCGACAGACCATATTCGTGTGCTTCCTCGTCCTTTGTATCTGTTTTTTTTAAGTACGTTTTTAAACAAGAGAAGGCAGGTATCTCTACTTTGAAAACAAAATTGGGATGTGAATGGAAGAAATAATTCATGTGAAGAAACACAAAAAGGAAGGAGCTGTTTAAGGAAATGTTATTTTTTTACCAAAGAATTTCTTACACTTTTGCTTTCAGGGTACTGGATATTGAATCTGGCTAAACTAATAGAAAATGCAGACACTAGGAAATCTGTTAAATATTTATTTACTAAAAACATAATTTTTCAGGGGGCAGTCAGAGAAGACAAAGCCGTGTGTTAAATATGAGCTCCCTGTCCAAAAGAGAATATACACCGGCTTCGTTTAGCAGGGCTCCCCGGGCTGCAGATGAGGAGCTGGGACCTTACCCACATGCAATTATTAACACCCCCAATAAATCCTCAGGATCCTGATCCCGCTGATATATGTCATGGCAGAAATAGCTTAGTACACGACGCGACAAGAAATGCTGTTCCTGTCAGTGGTAGAGATACTGCCGTCCACATTAAATCAGGGGCAGATGGAGACACTGAGAGCTGTGAGTTCATAATGCCCGGGCTCCGTGTCTGCCACTGGACCAACTCTATCTTAGACACTTGTTTCCTAGCGAGGCTTTGGCAGAGGACACTGCATCTGAAACCAGGGTTGCCAAGTGATCCTATGCCACCCTGTGCACCACCCAGAAACTTGCTCTGTTCTGTTCTTGATGTAAACATTCAGCCTACTTCCATGACCTTGACCAAACCATTCCAACTGCCTTCTGTGCAGGTGTATCACTGGGGAGACGAAGAAGAGAGTGTGTGTGATATGTGAGCGTTAGGAGAATTATACAACCACGTTCTTCCCCAGTCACTAGGGAATGGAAATTTGTTTGTCAGAGGAAAAATAATCACCTTCAACATGGCTATTCTTGCACTAGGCTTATTTCTCGCCTACACATAGAATCGCTGAGCTCTTGAGAGAGGATTCTGAATAAGACCTTTGAGGACCCATTCTCTGTTATCTGTAGGAAGTGATACCTTAAGAGAAGAAGGAAAGTTGTAGGGGCTCATGAACATCCAAAGGAAGTGAGATGCTCATCTCTGGTCACCAGTGGGATGGTGACCCTCACCTAATTTTGTCTCCAGGAATGAGTGGTGCATTCAATTAGTAGACAATATTCTTTCTCTTGCCTCCTTAAATGTCCAGCCAAGGTGAAAGCCACCACTCAGCTGGTGCATATTCCCCCAAGAATAGAGTGTGGTGGCTGAAGGGGAAGAGGATGAGGGGAAGCTGTGGGAAGGCAACACATCACGTAGTTTGGTTAGCTTTCCCCGGCCAAGGGAGGGAGGCCGCAACTGGGGGATTATCGGCCACGCTCTGAGTGCTGAGCAGAATATATGATGTGCAATCAAAATCAGACCTATCAGGCAACATGCTGTTTTCAAATGTCCGAGGCAGGGTTTGCGTTATTTTATTGAAGCTAAATCTGTAAATGTCATGGAAAAAGACAGGCTTGCTTTATGAGAACCATGGGACTTCCCACTTGAGACTGTGCAAAAAAAAAAAAAAAAAAAAAAGCCAGGATGAAAATGACCTTTGTATGCTAGCCTGGGCCTGGCCCTTCTGGTCTTTGCGGAGCTGCAAACAGGCACACACTTCTGAAGGCAGAAAAAGAAAAAAAATCAAGAGATGAAGATGAGGAGGATGAGCATTTTCCAAAGCAAGCGGCAGGGTATGTGGAACCGCTGGGGGTGGACCAGAGAGCAGGCTGAACAAAGGGATGAGACGGACAAAAGGGGAGAAGCAAAAGGCCGTGGCCTGGAGAAGGGCAGCCAGGCAGGTGCAGCACCGCTGTGGATGCTGTTGTGCCTGGACGGCACACGCGAGCGGCCAGGAAGCACAACCATGATCACACTCCAGCCGTGTGCACCCCTCCGTTAGGGAGGATGCCGTTTTCATTCTTCATCACTACCCTTTTTTTTTTATTTTTTATTTCAATTTTTTTGCCAGTCAGGTATGAAAGCCCAAGGTGCTTTGGTACTAACTTAAGTGCTTTTGATTTATTGTCTGAAGCCAGGTTTTCAAGTTCCAGAGGCCCTCGCTCTCTCCCAGCCATTTACTATTTGGAATAGTAAGCTTGCTGTTGTGTGGAACTTTTTCTTTTTTTTTTTTTTTTCCTAGTTCCAGATGAATGACTTTGACCTCTTCTCTACATTGCCAGAGAATTGGAAAATATAACCCAAAATGAAATGGGAAGAAAAAAAGAAAAAAAGCACAGGGTATTTGGAATAATAGCTGATGAGAGGGAAATCTCTACAAGGACAGGACGCTATCGCAAGCTTGGGGCAGATGGAAGGTAGGGACAGGCTGTGGCCAAGGACACAAGACGGTCGGGCGGTCCCCCTGTCCAGCCAGTTGGGGAGTCGTATCCTCGAGCTGGCACTTGAGACTCGTTGAAAAGTAATGTTGCTATTTTGAAACCGTTGAGGTTTATCATTACAAGCATTATAAGGGATTTGTTGGTGCTGCTGCTGTATTAGGAACTACCGCCTTGATGAGGACCCATGAGGGTAAATTCTCTGAGTCCTCCAAATGTTGGAGATGAAGCTTATTTTAATCTTCTGGGTGATGTAGAACTTGAAACTGAGGACATTCTCCCATTTGCTTGGGCTTCTGGGTTATTTCAGAGCCAATGTACTGGCTAATTCACACAAAGATAGCAATATACGGCCTACTACCTTGTGTTTTCCTTTTCCTACTCCTTTTTTTGTCATCTGTTTTCTTTTGTCTAGGCATATATAAATATTAGAAACTTAAATTTTGGAATGAGGCTGATATAAGTAACTTGAAATTATGTCACAGGATATGAGAGGTATATGTCTAGGGTGAGAAGGGTACTCATGAGGAGGTGAGTGAGTAAGTAGACTGACCTCCCGTATAGTAAATATTTTCAGTACTCGGTCATATTAGCAGATGATCTTCCTTGAGTTCAGTCTGTGAAAGATGCCGCATTAAGCACTCTGTGGCTAAGTACTTTATTTTTATAATTTCATTTGTACTTTATTATAACCCCGTGTGTTGTAATAACAACTAGAGTACACGAAAGTACAAAGGCTGCATGTGTGAGAGCACGCATATAAAAAAAAAAATGGTCTTTGTGAGAACCGATTTCCAGCAAAAGAGACAAACAGCAATTTTCAGCACATCTGACAAAACCGACTGGGAGGTTTGCCTTTTTAATTCGAGGCCCAAAACCTAGTAAGTGGGGAACCCAAGTTCCCAGCCAGGGCAAGTCTGACTCCACAACACATTCTCTTAACTTTGGGTATAACAGGTCTGAGTTCAAATTAGTGTTCCATCATTTACTAATGATAAGACCCTGGGCCAACGACTTAATCATTCATATCTTCCCTTTCTCCAGTCCCTAAAATGGGAATAAAGATGATACTTAAATAATATCCAAAATGCTTAGAACAGTGTTTGGCGTTTAGAAACTGCTCAATAAATCAATAAATATTAGCTATTGTTACCATATTTAAAGAGTATGTCTATAGTATACATAATTAAAATTCTTTTCCCACCAGCAGAGACATTTCTTCAATATTCAATTAATCACGTCGTACAACTCTCTGCACATATGCCCGGGCAGTGACTGTTCCCAGGAGAGCCAGTGTAGGAATGCACATGTCGACGTTTCAAATGTAAGGTACTGCAAGGTCAGTGTGTCCCAGGAGAAGGCCAGCTGCCAAGAGACCTTGCAGGGTAGCATTTCCAGGGTGAATTCATCACAGCTGGCGTCCGGACCTCAGCATCGCAGGTCCCAGCATTTGGTCTGGTTAATTCCCAGAGCTGATTATTCAGAGGGGATGACTTGTAACCAACTCACAAAAGACTGAAGCATACAAATTGGAAAGCCACTGTATTAATTTACAGTGAAAAATATTACTGTTAACTGGACCAGACATTTGCATCAGTCTGACCAGTGAATTCCTGCCCTGTAGGCAAGCTACACAGGGAGCCACATTAACAGAAGGTTGCTTGGTGAGCAGGATGCTTGTTTCAAATGCTTAGTCTCATCAGACTCTAATGGCAACATGCATCCATCTCCATCTACCTGCCAGAAAGAACAGACATTCCAAGCAGCTTGACGATGCTGAGATGTCCCTTCCCTGGACCAGAGCAGAATGTGCTTCTGTGACTTGCCTTTTCCTGTGGTGCCCACGGCCGACCAGTCTCTGTTTCAGATTGTTTTTTAATGTCTTGAGCTCTGCAAATACCCACAGGAAGGTTGCTGAGGTTCAGAAACCATCTTACCTCTTACTGGTAGTCTTGGCTTATTTAATAGTTTAACTCTCAGAGGGCATCTTCATTGCTGCTGGCCATTCCCAATTCTCCTGGGTATTTCGCATGCCACGTACACAGTGTCACCACAGCCTCCTCTGCCTCAAGCTCTCTGTGGTTTTCTCATCATCTTTATAAATTCCTACTCAGTGAACCACCTACTGTCTCCTAAAACCTACCCAGAGCCTGTACTTGAGCTGCCATAACTGCTGATGTTACCAAGAAAGAGCCCCATAGCTTGTTACTAGCCTCCTTAAATATAACAAAATGGGTTTTGATTAATTAATGGGTATTATAAAGACTTGATCCTTGAACAATAATAACAACTTTTTGCAATGATTCAAGTTACTTGTACTTCACTAATGACCACAATAAGATCCCACCACAGGGACGCCTGAGTGGCTCAGTGGTTGAGCATCGGCCTTTGGCTCAGGGTGTTATCTCAGGGTCCTGGGATTGAGTCTGTCATTGGGCCCCCCCACAGCCTGCTTCTCCCTCTGCCTATGTCTCTGCCTCTCTCTGTGTCTTTCATGAATAAATAAATAAAACCTTAAAAAAAATAAGATCCTATCACCGTTTTTGATCTTCCCCTTGCTTTCTGTGACATCTAGAAGAGAATCAAATGTCGTGGAATGGCCAAGAAGAAGCTCGGTGATCTTGTCCTTGACTGCCTCTTGGAATTAACTTCCTCCCACTCATCTTCGTCTTGCTCAGCTCTGCAGGCTCCTTGATGGTTTGGGACTGTGCCAAACCTACAGCCGCATCAGTTCTTTTGCCCTTGCTGGTCCTCCGTCTGCAGTGCTCCCCCACTAAACATTTGCATCTGGTTGGCTCTTCCTTTCCTTCAGTCATGTCCACAAGTGACCTCTGCTTGAAGCCTTCTGACCACCCCATCTAGCACCCACTCACACTCTCTTCTCACCTTGCTTTCCTTTTCTCCTTTGCGGTCATCGCTTCCTAATAGAGTATTTGCATTATTTGTGTTTTTGAACAGGATACATTTCATGAGGTATGTTTCTTCGTCTTAGTCACTACTATATTGGAGCCTAAATTAATACCTGGAACAAGATGGGTGCTTAGAATAGCATTTTTTGAATGGAGGAATGAACTTGGTATTGATATCTCGCTGATTATTAGATTTTGTTATCCTTCGTGTTGCCCCCAGCAGCTCAACTAGAATGCTATCTAGGTGCTGACTTTGCCATTTTGGGGATGTTTTATTGTGGCCATATCAAAGGAAGCCAGAGTAATAGTCAGATATGCCCAGAAGCTCACCCAAGGGGAGGCATCCAAATCTTTCTCCAAATCAAGTAGTTTCCATGAATTTTTATTTAATTCCATCTCTTCTGCACCTCACTTGTCTTTATACTTCTGTGCCTCTACTCCATCCTTTAGTTGTCATCAGTTCTTCTCTGCTTTTGTCCCCGTGAATGGTGAGATGGTGAGGAGGCACTTCAGTCAATGACCACTTCCTGTAGCCCTCTCCTCATCCTCAGTAGCTAGAACCCTAGTCTTCCCTTGAGGCCTTCCTGCCACCACCTCTCTTCTCACAACCCTCACCAGGTTAATTCTGTGAGTGAGATACTGCAGCATATGCTTTCATTTGACTTTGGGGGGACTTGTTATAATGTCCCATTAAGTGTTACAGTGTACATTGGTGGGACCATGAGATAATAATGTTTTTACAAAGCCATTCTCATTTTTGTATTGTTTTCTATGTTGTCCCCACCTTCCTCTCAGGAATGTTAATGTGGAGATAGTGAAATTGGAAGCCTGAAACTCTAAGTTTCATTTATCTTTACTTTCCAGGACAACTTAAGAATTTTGAAAACTATTGAAATATACAAGGTATATTTTTTTATGCTGGGAGAATCCATTTGAATTTGGTTATTGTGCAGAAAATTCTTTTTTTTTTTTTTTAAGGTTTTGTTTATTTGAAAGCTCATGAGCAGGGGGAGGGTCAGAAAGAGAAGGAGGAAAAAAGGAGGGTCCCCACTGAGCAGGGAGTCCGACTTGGGGCTCTATCCCAGGACCCTAGGGTCATGACTTGAGCCAAAGGCAGATAACTGGCTGACCCACCACCCAGATGCTCCCAGAAAATTATTTCTAAGGGTACCTTTGAACACCTTTTTTTTTTTTTTTTTTTCTTGTGGAGGGGTAGATTTGTTGGCCTATGAAAACTTCAGTGGAACAACTCAAAGGTTCTTAACTCAGGACAATTTTATTCTCTAGATCTCTCTGTTACTGAGTGGCGTGACATTTTGCTAGACAGCAGGCACTAAAAGATATACTCATCCTTCAGATTCACTCATCCCTGGAATACCCAAGGTATGCCACTGGGATGTCTTTGAGCAGGTTCACGGATGCTGCTTAGGATAGTACACTGCATTAAATGCAAAAGGAAATGTTGAAAAGCCTTAAAAATGCCATGAACTGGGAGAGAAATGTGAACTCTGTTTTAAAGAATCATGTTTATAAATGCACTGGGACCTAAGAGGCAAAAAAGGAATTCCAAGTTTATTCTGCAGCTCTTTGTATTTAAAAAAAAATGTCAGTTGGATGTGAGTGTGTTCCTTAGTATTTATAACTCAGCCAAGAAAGATGGGCTTGTGACTTTGTTGTTCTATGATACATGAGTAGGCTGTTCTGTGCTTTGTGACTGTAGCTCCTATATGGACGGTCTTTACTTTTACTGTTTGGTCTCTTTGCTTGGGTTTCAGACTGTACTTCTAGAAAAAGACACGTTCTCTCTGGGATTGATTTAAACCAACCCATTCTGTATGTTGCTGCTGCGGCTTCCCAACATTTCATGGTGATGTGACATTATTGAAGTTGAGTTTTAATATGTCACTATACCGTTTCCTTCCTCTGACCCTGTCTCTACTCAATCTGCCATACAGCTGCCATCCATTCTCTGTGCTTGTCCAGATGAGTGGAGCTCGGTTGTAGCACGAATTACTTCATCCTGGAAGACTTTCTACGACTTCACTGCTGATGATCCTTTCTTGCCTTTCTACATGATGTCTGGGACAATCTAAGTTGGCCTTTTTAGATGAGAGAAGGTGATTACGTGTATGGCATGATTTGAAAGATGACAGGAAAGCTTTTCTCTCCCTAAATCATTTCTGTCCAAGTATCAATGCGCCTGAGATTGCATTTTCAGATGCATTTGTTCTCATGTAAAACTTGCCCACTTTTACCCTCAGAAAAAATTGAACATTTAATGCACTAATACGTTAGAGTGAGTGATGCTGCTAGCATCGTTTGGAAAGATCTGCGCCTCAGTTCTGGAATCCAAAGAGGACATTTAACTATGGGGAACCATTTTCCTCCTACAGATTTTAGGTAGCAAGAGATGTTCCTCATTATGCCGCAATTATTAAATCAGGTCAGAATCCCTGGAAGATGGCAGTGACGTTTTAACACAATTCACCATGTTATTTTTTCCCATTTGAGTAGATGAGTTCATGTGAAGGACAGAACACTAGTTGTCATGAGCCAATAACCTAAATCAGTTTTGCACATATTGAAGAGATCATGCTACTGTTCCAAATCTTATCTGTTGATGTTTTCAGACATGCTGGGGAAGCATAGAAGTCTTCCAGTCTGTGTATGTTGCCTCAATATGTGAATCCCAAGGCAATAAGGGAAGTTAGAGCATGCCCCTATTCTCCTTGTCATCACGAAGGAAAGTAAATACAATGACCATGAGTTACTCAATATTTTCCAGCATCAGCAGTATCTCAGCCAGAGTCCACTGTAGGTACCCAGATAATCAAAATAAGCACTAGCGTTTACTGAGCAATCACTTTATGCCAACAGACTTGTGATGTATATTATTTCATGATATTACCAACGGCCTTAGGGAATCAATAATGCTATTATTCAAACCTTACTCAGTTCAGTGAAATTAAGTAATTTGCCCAAAGTTTTATACTTGATGGCTGGCAGACCAGGGACTTGAAGTTTGTCTAATTTCAAAACGTATGTTTTCAAAGATGATGATAAACTATATTCTTCATCCTGTTTGGACTGAGAAATAGAGACCAATGTAACGCATTGGTCATTACAAACAATGTGGCCTACAAATACCACACAATTAGTTACCGTCAGAAGATTTAAAACAAAACCAACAATGAAACGTAGGGAGATCCAGAGCTATTTATAGGCAAAACAAATGTACAGAATATAGATATATTATCTATATTTATCTATTATCTATTATTTATATTTATAGATATATAGATAAATATAGAAACAAATATATAAATAAGCTGACACCAAGTTTTCATATTAGTTTCCTAACTTCCCATAAAAGATCTAAGAAGTTTAAAAAAATTGAGTATAGTTGACCTACAAGGTTATTATTTTCAGGTGTATAACAGTGATTCAACTTTTCTCTAGGTTATGCTATACTCGCCACCAGCTTCTATCTGTCCCCATACATGATATTACAATATCCTCTTGCTGTACCTACTATTGCTGTGACTTATTCTGCAACTGGAATCATGTATCTCCCCTTCCTCTTCACTCATTTTGCCCATTCCCACTTCCCTCTGGCAACTATCGGTTTGTTCTGTGTACTTAAAGGTCTGATTCTGCTTTTTGTTTATTCATTTCTTTTGTTTTTAAAGTTCTACATGTGCATGAAGCCATACATAGTATTTGTCTAAGTTTAACTTATTTCACTGACCATAATACCTTCTAGGTCCATCTATGTTGTCATTAGTAGCAAAATCTCACTGTTTTTATGCTTGCATAATATTGTGTGGGTGGATGTACACACACGTGCACACACACACCACAGCATCTTTATCTATTCATCTATTTATGGATACTTGGTTGTATCTGTATCTTGGCTATTCTAAAAAATGCTGCAACAACCATAGTAGTGCATACATCTTTTCAAATTAGTGTTTCCATCTTCTTTGGATGAATATCCAGTGGCAGAATAATTGGATCATATAGTATTTCTATTCTTATTTTTTGAGGAACTACCATACTGTTTTTCTCAAGGACTGTACCAATTTACATTCCTGCCAACAGTACACAAAGTTCCTTTTCCTCTACATCCTCTCCAACACTTATTTCTTAACTTCTGAATTTTAGCCTTTTTGACAGGTGTAAAATGATATCTCATTGTGTTTTGATTTACATCTCCCTGATGATTATATTAGTGTTGAGCCATCTTTTCATGTGTCTGTTTTGCCATCTGTAGATCTTCTATGGAAAAACGTCTTTTCAGGCCCTTTGCCCGTTATTTAATCAGATTGCTTTCTTGGTGTTGAGTTGTGTAAATTCTTTATATAATTTAGATATTATTTTCTTTGGGTATATTATTTGCAAAGATCTAAGAAGTAAAATTTTGAGTATGTCCCTCTGAACTCAATACTTGGATTATAGAATTAACTAGATTAAAAGGATGGCTGGAGAATTTTGTGAGTAATGAGCATTTGGCCTCATGATTCTTAGGCTTGATATTCTGGGCTTAACATTATGACCTTTGATTGAAGTCACCGTGAGGGGCAGTCAATGGTCATTTAACTCTTCATTGTACCTTCCATTCAGTACCTAAAAATCTTACTTTTTTAAAGCCACGTCGTATTACCGAGTGCAGTACACTCACTTAGAATACTCCCTCCCGCCACACATAAACATCACATGGTATCTTGTTTGTACCTTTCGTTTAAAATATTTTCCCCAAAATGGAATTAGCACTTATTCATTACAGACAAATTGGGAAAGTAGGACTTTATGATAAGGAAAATGAAAGCCTAGTACAAAGTTAATCACTGCTAACACATCAGTGTATGACTTTCTAGTATTTAAATGCATGTTTTAACTCGCTGAAATCATGTTGAAATACAATTTTGTTTTCTGACTTTCTTCCATGTTAACACGATAACAAAAGCATTTCCCATCGTTTTAAATCCCTTTACAAATAGCATTTTGATGGCTGCATGGCGGTATGTCTAGAAATAGTATCATTTTCTAATACTTTCTCTATTGTTGAACATTGGTGAGGAGACATAAGATATAAATATTCAGTGTTCAGCTACCAATTACTGTTGGTTCTGTAAGCCTGTGTGTTGTGCAAGTTGTTAGTAGGAGGTTTGGGCTGAAGGCAGATATGCTTTATCTCAACCCTACCTCAATTTGGATAGGATTTAAGTTAATCCCTGGCATATTTCCTGACTCCAACAGCGACACGAGGCTAGGGGTAGGGTGGGATGGGGAAAATGGAGCTGAGAAGTAGAGATTGAGGAGGGAAAGAAAGAGAGGGAGAGAAAGGGAGAGAGAGAGATGAAGAAGGGAAGAGAGGAGGCACTAGAGAGAACGACCTAGAAGGAATGGGAAGGAGGGGAAGAGGATGTGGAGTAGGATGAAGTAATCTGCCAGTTACATGTGTATGCCTTGTCAAGACAGCTGGGATGGAGTTAACCTTTCAGGATACCATGTGTTAACTAGTCATCCCCTCACCTTCACTGAAGCCCAAATCAGTTTTTTGGTACCAGCATGTGAATTTATGTGACATAGTCCACCTTCAGATATGAGCAATTGCAGCATTTCAGAAGCCAGCTTTGTTTCCAGGAATCTGTATTATGTTACAAAACTCTAAAGTTAGATTTCCTGCTGCCCTTGTACCTTCTCAACTGCCTGGTATTAGTACAGTTGTCTTTGTGATGGAAGCCCCGAGTCCTTGGCCTCAAACCGGTCCTGCTCCCCTGGGGCTCACACAGCAGTGTTCTGAAATTCCTACTTACTAGCTCCTTCAACAAGACGGATGCTGAAAGGGCTTTGCTTCTGCTTTCAGCATTCATCACATTCCTTATAAATGAAACATGAATGTAATTCATATTTCTTCTAGGGAGAGAAGTTTTAGAGGCTTCATTTATTCATTCAACAAATATTTATCGGGTCCCTTCTGCACTTAAAATACCATGGCAGACACTATGAGGGATACAGAGAAACACAAGCAGGGTGACTAGGAGTCTAGTCGACCAAGTCAGGTTAACTTTACCTCTTCAGTATCTCCTACATCTATCCATTCAGTCCATCCTAACTACCATAGCCTTAATTCGAGCAGCCATTATCTTCTTCCTATCCTCTTTTAAAAATTTGATCAAATTATATCTGTACTTAAAGCATTAATTGTCAGATTAATGCTCTAAATCCTTACCATGGCTTATAAGTTCCCAGAGGATCTGGAACGATTCAACCCTCAGATAATATCTTTTGATACCGCCCCCCCCCCCATAATTTAAGCCATCTTGAATTTCTTTTAGTTCTTTTTGTATTGATATATTTTACTACTGTGATTTTGTGTATACTGTTTCTTTTGCTTGCCCAATTCTTCCCACTTTATTTTCCTCCTCCCCTTTCCTATTTAGCTCCCATTTGCTATTCATTAGTTAGGTCTTAAATTATGTTGCTTTAACCAAGAAGATTGCCCTGTCTACTCATCCTTCTCTCCCATTTCTAGACCATAATTTATTCCTCCTCTTTGTGCTCTATGGGACCTTGTACTATTCATAGAACTCATTGTACTTCTTTATCACTTACATGTACCTCCAGTATGCTAAAGATTCTGTAAGGTCAGTATCATGTCTAGCTTATTTTCTATTGTGTTCCCATCTTATGATATAGTGCCTATTACATTTTTAAATGTGAAAATTTGTAATTGAATTATCGCGTTAAGAAACCTGTATTTTTGTTCAAGCACCCTTATATATACTAAAAATACTTCACACACCATACACATTAATACACTCCATATAGGGTAAGACTGTATATGATTAAGTGGTAGGTTTGTGGGTGATGTGATAGGTGTTAGAGATACAACAGACCACAATTAAGAACTTAAAGCATCAGAACTTGAATTTCTGTCCTTTTCTATTCCTTGCCTCTTTCCAAACTACCTGCCCACTCTGCCAATTCAAAATTATATATTTAATGGGCCACCAAAGGTAAGTTGAGAAATATTATTTCAGGTAATAATGAAAGAATTTAGCACTTGGAAATCTCTGCCTTCTAGGAATGTTCACCCAGGAATTCCACAACCAGCCCTACACAGATGATTGCCAAATGAACAGCTCAACATCCGAATTTTGGTCATCATTCACTCTTTTACTTTTCAATCCCCTCTGAAATTTTTATCAAGATACACACCAGGCTGTGATATATTATGTATCTCTGGGAGGGGACAAGCTAAGGTGACTGGTGGACAAAATCTTGGAGTAAATCTGGATGATTTCAGCTTCTGTGACATTTGTACTAGTATGTCAAGATATAGGTGGTTTTTAAATGACTTTTGCATATTAAATGAAATTTGAACAGAGCATGTTTTGCAAGGTGATCACAGACTATAGAGATAGGATTAAGAGGTGAGAGCAATAGAATATGTATGGATCTAAATGATTTAAGTAAAAGCTAATATTTACTGAGTTTCTGTCACTTTGCCAGATTTTAAACATATATTTTTAATTTTTGCAATAATATAGCAGCATACTACTCCCTGTATCAATGAGAAAATCAAAGCAGAAGTGTAATAACTTGTACAAGTTTCCACATACAGGATATGAAAAGGATGAGGTGCAATGGAGGGTGTGTGATTGCAGGATCTGAAACCTTTAGAACTCCATTGAACAGAGAGATTAAACAAGTGGTAGAGGAAGTGGAAGAGGGGCAAGAATGAAAATAGAGGTAAATGTGAACTGACAAGTATTCAGAATTGAAAGGAAGTAAGCTAGAAAGATCTGGACAGTGCAGATGAGAGATGATTACATGTAGTCATCAAGTTCCATGTTCTTAGAGAATATATTCCCCACTTGCCAGATGCCTTGAAAGCTCACAGTTCACTCCTGGGAAGCATTGCCTGGCAAATGGATGGGAGGACTTTCCATTTTGGTATGGGAAACTCAGTGCTGCCTTGTGTCAGGTGTTCACAGGGGGCTTTTTAGCTTTTTAATTTTCTCTAATATATGAGGAAGTGAAAATATGTAGACAAATGAAATGGTATCTGTAAAGCTGTGAAATTCTGTGTAAAAAGGTTATCACAGCAGAAATATTGGCAGCTGTCATTGCTGCAACTGGAATAAGAGTACCCTGAAAGTACAGTTGATAATTTCCTCAGGTCTGGTGCTTCGTTTAGTCCCTTGCTGAAACTGTGTAAGTGTCTGCCACAGAGAGAACTACACAAGGGGGAGGAGCAGCTTTCTTGGCGCCCATTGACCTAATAACATGAAAAGTAAATTCAACCCATGGTCGGTAAATCTCCCTGGCTAAAGGGGCGAGTACCAAATGAATTTCTTGCTTGACAGAAGCACACAGCAGAAACCTTTAATATGTGTGGGGCCATTTCTGAGTAATTCCCACCTTCCTTGACATGCCACTATTGGATGCTGGTGATCCATGTTGTCGCCACACTGCATAAAGGCTGGCCTAGACTGGTTTTTAATTAAATCCCTCTAAAGGATGGTCAAATCGACCTGTCTTTGCTGAAAGAGTAGTTGTGATCCAGTGTCCTGAGAGTACATACTACCCCCTGTCCATCCCCAGAGGCTGTCTCATTGCATTTCTGATCAATGTCTTTCTCCCTGGTTTTTGAGCAAAGCGTGACGAAAACAGAGAATGAAAACACAGTGCAGTTTCCATAGCAACATTTTTAGAATGAAAGGAATGAAAGGGGGGGGGAAAGAAGTGGAACTCTACCATGATTTTGGTTCTGAACACCAGTCAATGGGTTGTCTGTTCTAAGCAGTCAGTGCTAGGGTTTATTTATGTAAAAGCAGTAGAGGTAGTATCAGAATCCTTTCAATTCCAGATTCTTCCAGCAGGGGATGGAAACAGGAATAGCACGATGTACTTTCTTGCTCTGATAGTGGTCACACTATTAAATAATATGATCAATGAATATTTATTCTGATAACCTGATACCTTTACTAAGTTTGCGGAAGATAGCATATAAAATGTTTGTTACCTGCTTCAAAGAGCTTAACATACAGAACAAACAGATACTGAATAAATTTTCCCAAGCAAAGCGATGTATAACACGCCAATAAAACACAAACTGAAAACAAATACTTTGAGTGCATCTAGATGGAGGAACTCAGCATTGAGTAGTATTCATTTGGAAGCTTTTATGGAAAGGGCACATGATCTTGTAAAAGGGGAGAAAAATGAACTGATGGTAAACAACAGTCTTGTTTATGGTTTCCTGGGTGGGGTGAAGTAGAATGAAGAAATCCTAAATTTGTAGGTGAAGAGGGTAAAGTATGTCTGGGATGGTGGGGTTAACTTGGCTTTCCCACAGTATATTATCTAGGAAAGATTAGAAAGGGGTTTAGTGAGGTAAGTGTTTAGTGAAGAGCAGAAAAATTTAAATTTAGTTTGAAAGGCCATGGGAAGTTTTCAGATGTTCTTGAGTCACTTAGGGATTTTTTTTTTAAAGACTTTATTTATTTATTCATGAGAGACAGAGAGAGGGGCAGAGACATAGGCAGAGAGAAGGGCAGGCTCCATGCAGGGAGTCCAATGTGGGACTTGATCCCGGGTATCCAGGACCCATGCCCTGGGCCCAAGGCAGGCACTACACCACTGAGCCATCCAGGGATCCCCTCACTTAGGGATCTTAAGTAGTAAGTGCTTGTTTAAAACGATATGTAGTGGTATAAAGAATAAATTACTTCCCTGGACGATAGAGACAGAATAACCCAAAGTGAATTGTACATGCATAGGCCTTTTGTATGGAAGGTGAGTCTAGTCATTTTCAGAATGGCAAGATAGGAAATAATTGAATATCTATTCTTGGGTGGATTTCGCATTTAATAATAATGGTTGCTACCCTTTCAGAGCTCATGATACAGCAGAAAAGGCAATCAGTGTATTTCATGTGTTATCATATTTGTAATCTTCAAAATAACCCACCAAGATTTTATTATGATGCCACTTTTCTAATTGGGAAACTGGGAATCTGGTAGGTTAAATGCCTACCTGAGGCTGACATTTCAACCGGACTTCGAAGCTCATGACATTTCTGTTGGAGCACATTGTGATCCGTGCAATAGGCTGTGAGAGATGACACTAAGAGACTGCCATGGCTTAACATCGAATGGGAGAAAGGTGAAGGAGAAAACCCCAAAGAAAGAGGGCCATGTCAGTGTTATCAGCAGTGATGGAGATATTTGGAAGACAGGACTCTAGTATGTCATTTTCAGTTTGGGGAGAAGTTGTTCCTGGAGTTTGCATTGATTACATTTTAATTGATAGCAGCAGGGGTAGTTCTGTGCACCTTTTGATAAGCTTTCTATAGTTTGAGAATTTCAGATATTGCATGGTGATGGGAGCACCCGAGTTAATGCACTTTCTGGACATGCTAATGTACCCCTAGGAGGTAGCAGAAGGTCAGCCTGAAAAGAGAACCACCAGCAGCTGCGGTTAGAATTGTTCTTTCTACCAGCCTTCAGCAAAATGTCCTTTTAACTTTCTCTAGCCCTCATCTTGTGAAGTTGAAGGCTTTTGGTTTAAGTTTTAATAGAACTTGAGCTAAATGTTCAATCCTAAAATCTTAATATACGTGTCTGAAATTCATCCAAGTCCTTATATAAAGGCATGTGAAAAAGAACGCATTTCATGTTCTTTTGCATATTTTCCTCAATTCTTTTCCAGAATGATAACCCTAGGGTCTAATAGTATGACTTCTGCTTCTCTACCTAATTTGCATGGTGAATACGTTATAGTATAAAATATCCATTGATAGGCAAGAAAAGAAAAAAAAAAGATAGTGACTGTTTCATGTCAACAACAGGAGGATATGGGTTTAGGTGTAGTTTAATTCTGAGCAGTGATAAGGGGGATTAACACTAAGATGCCACAGTGCTGAAGTCTATTAGCATGGTGCTGAGACTGTGGGGAGTCTAGATGCAGAGACCTAAATTCGAGTCCTAGCTTCCCTCCTATATAGTTATGGGACTTGGGCAGCTGCTTCATGTACTTCAGCTTTTGTTTCCTGGTCCGAAAACTAGAAATAATGTCTACATCAGTTCATTAGGATAAGTAATATTGCATATCAAAAGTGTTTACAACAGAGCCTGCTTCATTATGTGATTGGAGACTGCTGGGAAGAGCAAAGATGGCTAGATGGGCAGTGATCCTAATATAGCAGGACAGTAAAAGTACTCTACAACATCTCAGAGCCACAGTGAGGACCCCAAAATGGACATAGGAGATGGGGCTAGAAGAAAGCTGGAAAATGGATTTTCTCAGATACACAGGGAATGCACACAGTAGGTCATGGGAGCTGTGGGGAGCTACAGGGTATAGCAGGCAGAGAAGGGGTGTGATGGCATATTTGTGGGGGGAGGGGTGCACACACAGATACATATTCTCCCCTCACTCCCCGATGCTGACACACGTTTGCAGGAAGAGGTTTCTTCTCTTTCCTCCTTTTTCTCAGTCTTGAATATCATTGAGAAGCAAAATAGCAGAAGGCAGGGGAGTAGTTTTTAAACATCTTCACATCCACAAAGCAAGATTTCCCAATCAAAACCCAAACTGACAACAGCAGCTATTGTTAGAATAATGGCCCCATTTACTTATAAGGGATAATGTCATCCCAGCGTGGATCCGCTTTATCATTTGGTATGATGGTTACTCTGGCAGGTTTATAGAATCTAACTCTGACAATTTCTCTAATTACTCTGGTTGTTCCTGTGAAACCACACCCAGGTTAGACTTGTTTAAATAGTACAACATCTGTGCAGAATGCAACTGCCCTTTTGTCTAGACACAAAGACTGGAAGGTGCCCTGTTTTGGAGGTAAGCAGTGGGCCACTCTAGACCCTTGCAAACATCTCAAAATCCGGTTGTCAGTGACTTCAGGCTATGCAAGTATCTAAAATTGCATCTAACTTCCAATCTGTAACCATTTCTCTCTTACGTATTTTTATTTCTGTATCTATAAACTTGGAATTAGAGTATCTCTATGGTATATCATGCTTCGGTTTTTCAAGCTAATAACTTCCTATCAAGTTTGAATCCATCCTTCACATAGGGTGAGGGGTTGATATGCTATACAATATGTTCCTTTCAGTAGCTTCTGAATAAATAATTAAATGCTAATATTGCTTTTTTTTTCTCAACAGTTGTTCTTAAGTGTTAAATCAATTGCAGATTAATTGAAACTTTCTCACCATTTCCCCTTTTCTCTCCATAAATTAGCTTTTACTTTCATTTTCTTTCATGGACCTTTCCCTCCTTCTCTTCAGGCATTCTCAGAGGGCATCTAAAGTTCTTTGGCTCTGTAGTTTTGAAGTGTGCAATTTGGAAGGAATGTGAGTCTGGAGGGAATTAAATTAACTAGAAGCTCTCTGATTTTTTATTAAATTGCCTCTTTCAAAGATATTATAGCACATTCCAGGTATTCATTTTTAAATTTTCTTCAAAAAAAAAAAAAGGTAAAGGCATTAAAGTTCAGAAAATTTTGGTTCCTTTCTTGCTTCACTTTTAAGGTTTGTACTCAAAATACCTCTATCACATTTTTAGCACAAAGGCTCAAATATAAAGAAAATATATTTATTGAATTTAATTTGGTAAAGATGGAAGACAGGAAATGAAGGATGCAAAACATCCTGAAAATGAAGAGACTGTAAGAAGCACAATAGTAAGGCATGGAGAAACTATATCCTCAAGCAAAGGGTGAAGATTCCAAATGATAATGTAGGCAGTGGTCAGAAACTGGTACAATAATGTGCAGAAAGAACAAAAGGCATAACACTGCAGAGGAAATTCTGAGTATCAGACAGTAAGACAGTTTTGTGCAGCTTGAATAGAAAATTCTATAGGGGCGATAGTGGATAACAAGCAGGCCACCGGTCAGCGTACATCCCCCATCCGGACTGCTGCAAAGTAAATGTGTGATTGTGAGAAATGAATAAGAACTGCACTTTGGAAATAATCAACATGACCCAGGCCTTGACTGGGCTAATGTATCCTGTCTTGGGATTCTTACTGGAGGCGATGCCTCACAAAACACCTCAAGAGAAATGGAAAAATAGAATTAGCTGAAGACTGGTCATTGAACATCCGCACGTCGGATTGTAGTAAAAGCATGTTGTCTGGATAACTAGTTTAAGTTTTTTAGCTATTCTCTTCACTTTTAGTTTGCTTGCTTCATGTAGGCAGCCAAAGAAAGTAGGGTATCTTCAGAGAATTCGAATGATGGTTTCAGTTTAGGAAATGCCAGTCTGTTTGCTGAAACAAAACTAATCCTGCCATTGTTTTCTTAAAATACTTTAGTGCATTCTACTTGCATTAGTATGAAACCTAAATTCCTTAGGATGGCTGGAAAACTCCTCCTTCGGGGGCCTAACTACCTGGAGGGCTAGTTGTATTTACTATTTGTTCACACCATTTTCTTCCAATCATTACTGAACAATTCAAATTTTCTTGATAAACACAATATGTTCCCCCTCTGCCAGAAAGCTGTACTCCAACCATGCTCTCTGGTCCCTTCTACTTCTTTTGTCCCTTCTACTTTTAATTCAAGATTTGTCTCAGATATTAGGGCATTCAGACAAGAAGGTTCTTCTCTGGTCTTAGTACTTCCCACACAATAGTTTGAATGCTTCTTTGTTCATTTTCCCCAGTAGACTGTAAGTAGCTTTAAGGAGATGCCCTATGGTATAATCAATTTTTGCTCCCTATTACCTAGCAAAGTGCCTGTCAACTGAATCTGCTCATTATTTATTAGTTAAGTGAAGTGTCAAAGGAATTGGGATAATCTTATTAGAAGGATGAAGAGATAAATAACACTCAGGAGAATGAGGGACATAGAGAGGATTCACAAGTTACATATCTAATCACTTGATCTATAGACCTTTTTACTATTCCATGAGATGAAAAATAGCTTTCCTAGAAAGGGTAAACTACCCCACATCACTTTTATCATGCTTCTATATTATGACTTCTGAGTTGTCTTGTATAGTTAAAGTTTTATTTTTACCTCATCGTAGGCTATGGGGTGTGTGTGATTTTTCTCTGTCAGAGACTTACACTACTTCTCCCCACCCCCCCTTTTTTTTAATATCTCCCAATGTGTCTCTCAAATGGCCTGACACAATATCATGTGCTATTAGGCATTTTACAGTCTAGTGAATCAGTTTTTGGATGAAATAACTATGGAGGATAGGCTTTGTGAAACTTTTAGAATTTAATACCAAATGATGTCAAATCTATACTCTGTTCTTTCTACACACTGGTCATAATATTTCTTTAACATAGAAAAGAAACTGACATCATAGAGAACAAGGCTATTTCCCATATTTTCTTTTATCTGTCAGTGGAATTAAATATTCAATAGAAATCCATATTGTAGAGTAGACCATATCCTGTTGGGGGTATCCATACCAATGAAGTGAAATAGTTTTATAAATATGAATGTTTGATCTCAGAGATCTCAGAGAGGTCAACTCATGTTTGTTGTCTAATCCCAGATTTTAGGGATATTATTTCTTTAAATGAAGAGAGAAGATTTAGTTATAGAACCCAGGAGAAGATTGTTCTAAAAATCTGAACATAATTGAATAGACCAGTAATTTGCAAACTATAATTCTTGAACCAGAACCATAGATGTTGCCTGGGAACTCCTTAGAAATGCAAATTAGCAGGCCACTTGGTAGACTTACCAAGTCAGAAAATCTCGTGGTTGGGCAGCAATCTGTGCTTTAATAAGCCCGCCAGATGATTCTGATGCACAGTCAATCTTGGAACCCATTGGAATAAACTTTGCAGAGCACCAACTAGGAAGTGTAGATGTTGCTATGGCGGTACTGGAGAACCTCAGGATTTTCTAGCCTTGAGCATCCTCTAACTGCCAGTGCATTTCCAGGCCCCCTTTAAGTGCTGACCCCTGGTCCGTCATGTGTAGCAAAAGGCCAAAACCTACCTGACTCCATTGACTTAGTAAGTATTAGAATAAGTAAGAATATAAAACTTGTACAATAGAGTTTTCCTAAAGTTGGGGATGATTAAAAAAAGTGCATTTGCTGTTCTTCCATGCTATGTGACTACATATGCAATAATAAAACACGTTGATAACTGGCAAATTTACATGCTTGGTCATATATCAACACGTATCAACCAGACCATGGGATGAATTCTTCAGTGCCTCTGAGAGACAGTGGACACCTGTCTTTTTTTTTTTTTTTAATGTTGTGTCAACACAATTGTGTTCTTTTACTATATGATTTTCACCCTTATACTGTTTTGTTAAACTGTTTTCTTCCTGTCTTCACATCTCTCCTGATTGTCTCTTCTATTGTAAGGGAAGTTTATAGATGTCCTATATCTCCTGCATACTCTCAAAAGTGAGATGAGATGTCTACTCATATCTTCTGCATACTCTACAATGTTGACTTGCTCACTCTTCTATTGTGGTCTCAGTATTAGCTTCAGAGTCTTATAATACTGCTTGCTGTTAGACTCCTCTGTTTGGAGTGATCAATGACAAAAGTCATTAACAAAACAACCACGGTATTTGTGGAGAATTTTATTTTGGTGGATGATCTTTGTGGTTTCTTTGCTTTTTATTTTAATGTCTGGAAGAATACAGTTTTTAAGAATACATGGAAAATAATTTCAACTCTTCAGATCAAAGAGCAGAAGCAAAAAAAATTAAGTGCTTACGCATATTCTTATACACATCACACATGATAGAAAATGAAAAGTTATAGCTCTATTTTCTTGAATCTCTAGGAGGCTATAAAAGCACACATGTGACTCAGGTCATCTCATAAAGAAAAAATAATATGCAACATATAAAATACAGAGATGCTTAATAGGATTATAAAATCTGGACTACCTACTTATTTTGTAGTAGCAAACTTATTCATTATTGTCGCTATTAATAATAGTAATATCATTATGAATCTGTGCATATATTAAAAAAACCACTATTTGCATTATCCACAAAAGAAAATTTTCCCTATGGGATTTAATTGTGGCTTTAGAAAAAGAGAAGTGAAATCATTATGAAATGCTGAGATAGTTATACCTTTCTGCTCATGGGCCGAACACTCATTAATATTTACGTGAGGATTTTATTTTGTGGGAGAAAGGAGGGGATCAAATAGAAGATTCTGTATTGAGTTACAAGGTATGAGAACATGGCATGCAGTGCAGTACTCTGACACCTGGATCAGTAGCCACTTGGTGAAGAGTTAAAAAAAAAAAAAAAGTTCTTCCTTGGGCAAGAAAATAAAATACCTCCTAGGGGTGTGTGTGTGTGTGTGTTCTCATAAGTGAGGAATCTAATAGAAGCCCATCTCTCTCTGAAACTCAGGAGGCCCCTGGTAAACTATCTGAAGAGAGATTTGGAGATTGAGGATAACAGTGGCAAAATAGCGGGTTTCTTCTTCATCCGTTATTTGTGAATATGCTTGTTTATTGGCACAGGGTGCATCTTAGTCTTGGACTACTGGGGCATTCTCTTCTGCTTGGTTTCTGTCAGCTTAGCAGAAACTGCTGAGGACACCACAGCAGACAAACCCTTTTGAAGCGAACCACTTTAAGCTCCTTGATCTCTTTCACTGGTGCACATATCCACATGACATTGTGAGGATTTCATACTATCAAAGGTGTTTTTGTTAGCAGGTGCAGTCTAGTTATTAACAGGTGGATGGACTGGGTCAAAGGAGACATAGCCCTTAATTTCTACAGAGAACATAAGCTGCATCAAATTTCAGATTGTGTGTGTGTGTATGTTTAATAATTGAAGACTCCCATTGTGTCACTTAAGAGATCTCATGAACTAATTTGATGAAGAATTGTCAAGACTGGGCCAAGAGATGATAAAGAGAACTGGATAGAGCTGTCTTTCATAAAAGTTGGGCACTGAGGTCCTGACATAGCATCTTGGATACTTTTCTGAGTCAGTACTGAACCATTACCTTGTTCCAGTAATAACATGGGGATAAAATAAAACATCCTCCAAGGAGGCATTTAGTGGTGAGCTAAGGCTGAGAGCCTTCAAGGACATTTATCTCCATAGTAGCAACGTTTGACTCTTTGTGGTTTCCACAAATCTTTGTAAAAGGCATTGATCGCCACTGTCAGTATGATTAGAGGAAGCACTGATGCATAGCATGTTTATGATTAAAAAAAAAAACACAAACAATTCATGCACTTAACACATGTCATGAGGAGGACATTACTCTCCTGGGAAAAGATGAATTTTTACCTTGTAAAGAGATGATTTTTGTTTTTCTTTTTTTTTTTCTTCTATAGCTTTGGCTTTAAGATATAACCCAGTCTGGGGACCAAGCAAGTCATACTTTCTGTGTGACCTTAAACAATTCACCTGACTTCTCTAGCTCTTATTATCCATGGCTTCAAGGGGAAATCGTTGTTTCTCCACCATGTTATCCACCTCCAAAATTTATAGAATTCTATAATAGTCATCGTTCCACATAACTATTCTAATAAACGTTTCAGGATCTGCCCTAAAGAGTCAGGCGTTAGAGCAATCATCAAATATTTAGCCTTTCCCCCAATACTTGTTGGAGGCCTATTATGTCTTGAGGAAAGAGATAGAGAATACAAAATGGTGTAAGACCTAGTGTTTGACCTCTGGGAATATTTGACATGTTATGTAATGCAAGAAAGTGTTATTTTTTATAAGGAGTTTGCAAAGACTATTATATACACCAAGGTTTCTCAACCTTTCACTGTTGACATTTTGAAACAGATGGATAATTCTTTGTTGTGGGGGGTTTTCCCCATGTATTTTGGTATGATTGACAACATCTGTAGTCCATTAGATGCCAGTAGCATACCTCTAGTTGTGATGACCAAAAACGTCTCTAAAGATTGCCCATTGTTTCCCGAGGCTCGTACTCAGTCTGGTTCATAACTATTACATGAGAGGAGAGCAATCACATCTGAGAAGTTTTCAGAGAAGACTCATTTAGAGAGATTTGATTTGATCTGAGTTTCAAATTATAAAGGATAGGTAAGGCTACAAATACAGATTGCAATCATATTTTGCAGGATCTTGATACTCTTGCCATTGGGAAGTACTACAAGTTTTGAGATAATGGGTAGGGAGTTATTACAAATAAGGATAGTGGTTCAGCGTGGTTATTGGAATAGGACAAAACTGGATTCAAGCCCGAATCCAAAACATTAGTAGCCATGTGACATTGGTCAGGTAATGTAATAGTTTCTGCTTGTGATGATTATTAAATGTATTGTATAAGGTCTTTAGCACTGTGTCCTCAGAGGCATGTACCATGAGTATCATGGTGACTCATGCATCAACCACAGGGTCTTGACACTCTAAAATCTGCTCATGAGTTGTGGATTTTGTTGTATCTTGCTATTCATAATGAAATACTACAGGGATATTATTTAATTTTATACTCATTAGATTTAACAATATTTCTGGTAAGGATGCTCTAACTCACTGATACTTTCTTGAGTATTAGAGGGAAAAGTGGAGTTAAAGCCAGCATATGAAAATGAGTTTAATCCTGGATGTTGTTTATGAAAAGTTATCACTGACAAATGTCATTTTTTTAAAGATTTTATTTATTTATTCATGAGAGACACAGAGAGAGAGAGACATACACACATAGGCAGAGGGAGAAACAGGCTTCCATGCAGGGAGCCTGACATGGGACCCGATCCTGAATCTCCAGGATCACACCCTGGGCTGAAGGCAGCGCTAAACTGCTGGGTTACTGGGACTGCCCGACAAATGTCATTCTTAATGTACATCAGGTTTGAGATGCTACCTCTTAAGCAAGTACTCAGGCTGGGATTTATAACTGTACTTGCCCACCTGACCAAGTCTGAGAATTTTCAGTGCCATAGTGATGTTGGGAAATGGAAGTCAGCCCTTACTCTTTGGTCTTCACGCTGCTGGACGTGGAAGCTTGGAACATTCAGGTGTCTGGTTCTATGTCTTTGCTTGGGCCCTACCCACTGAGGAAGGGTAGGACTTGGAATTGGAATCTTGAATACAGTATATAAATATAAACTGATTGAGATCTAGCTGTTAATTTTTTTTCAATAAACTTGAGTTAGCTGTTCAAGTCATTTTGTCAGCACTGTCTTGATTCAAGTAATTGTAGAGATTAAAACCTATGTTTTCCAGTTTTGAAAAGTCTACTCCTTCAACTTCAGTTTCTTCAGGTCTTGAAATATATGGTCAGCTTAGAGCTAAATTAAGGAAAATTTATATCATGCTTAAAACTGACAGCAATCAGTTCCCTAAGGTCAGCATCTCTTCCAAGCATTGAATGTTTTATTCCAGTGGGGAAATATTTTGCTACATGACCTGTTAAATTTGGGCCTTTGTGCAAGGCTGACTTTACAGCACTGCTGCTTCAAGTTGGGTGTCATAGTGGTACCAAGCCCTGCAAAACGCATGTGTGACTTTTGCTAATAGGTGGCAGTTCCAGCAGTGCCTACTTAAACATCCCTGGGAGAGGCTTACCTGAGGAGAAATGTGATAAAAGTCACAATAGGAGATTAATTGCATATGTTCTGTGTGACATGACATCCCACGGGAGTTAGGAATATGTTTGTGGTTTTATAAAGCATACTGTAAATATCAGGTTCGGCTTTGGCTGTGACCCTGCCAAACACGGGGCTAATATCGTTTGTCATATTCAGACATTGCCTTTTATAAAAAACATCCTTGTTCAGGCTGCTACCAAGGTATGATGTGTTTGGCTCTGAGGAAATTGTTGTCCTTATGATAGGGGGATAGAAAGACAGCAGGAGCGGGGGAGATGGAGTGGGATATGGGCTAGAGCAAAAACATGTCACTCGAGGGAATGGAGAAATGTTGTTCTTATTAATGTGATTAATGAAAGTTGCTAGACAGATTTTCTTACATCTTCCAAGATTCTCCTCTGTTGACCTATGTTTAATGGAAAAATCTGTGAGAGCAGAGAACCCCAGAACTTCCCAGGGAGGGGGGGGTAGGTACCTCCAGTGCTTAACCATAGTGAAATATTTTGGATTTCTCATTGCAAGAGGAAGAACAAAGTAGAGAAAAAGGGGTATATAGTGAGAAGGATTAACAGGACCATTTCACTGTTGTCCAGTTATTAGCATATTAAAGACTTCACAACCGTCTACCGTTTGGCTTAAGATTTGATCCAAGAGAGTGTATTTGAGTTAAAATTCTACCTTATATCTGTCTCGGGAGTGATCTGTTCCTAAACCCAATGCCCCTTGCTACAAAGCCTAAATCATCAGTTTGTCTTAATGACTTTCTAGCTTTGGTTAGAGCTCTTTTCAGACTGAATGGAATCAGAACATATTTTTGCTTGTAGCAGACAGAGGTTCAGAACATGAAACCCCACCCAAAAGAGGGACTGTTAGGCATTTCTATCCATCTGGCCATTGCAGTGACCAGCAGTGGCTGTAGTCCATTAAATAATTATCTTTATTTTGGATAATATTCCTTCTACCAGAGACCCTGGAGGCTTAATTCCATTAATGCCTTTGCCTGTTTCTCTCTCTGTATTTTAACACAATGTGCAGCTTCTGATGACTGATAGTTTAAATCCTTTGTTGCAATAGGGAAGGTGTGATGTTATGAAAATACTTGCAAGGGGAAATGAGGCTTATTGTCCTGTTGCTTGAGTAATTGCAGTAGCATTTATCTTAAGCTGAAGGTGAGTATGAGGATCCAATGCATGGGACTAAATTATGACATCACTGTATGAAGCTGACTCCTCAGATCTAGAAGGTAAAAATAGGTGAAAGTGTTCCATGTGATATTCTTTGTTTCTCTACCCCTTTTCTGTTTTACATGGCTTTCCCCCTAATTCTGTGTTTCCTTCTGTATTTCTTTGTTCCCAGCATCAGCTTCTTTTCTATTTTCTTGTTTTCAAGTTTACTTTCAAGTTTTGAAGGTGAGAATTATTCTGTCACTGGAAGGACAAAAATGCTTCTTAGATTCAGCCACATTGTAGGCAAAATTGTTTGCTTTTCTGTGATTGTCTTTGTTAGAAATGAGTTATCCATTCCATTAATTTTCTCATTCATTTATTCATTCTCAATGATTCTCTCTTGAACATTTACTGAGTATCAGATATTGAGCCAGGATGAGAAAGAACAGCCCTTAAGGCACTTACAAATAATTACAAGGCATTGTAGTATTATGAAGGGAATATTTGCCAAGTGCTAAGAGAATCCAGTGTAAGGAATTACTAACAGGTGGGGAGGGGAGATACTGAAGACAGTACCATACAGTGGCGATGTTTGAGATAAAACCTGATGAATTGGTAGGTGGGTAGAACCACTGCAGTCAGAGGCATGTACAGAGGCATAGAACTATAAAAGAGCCTTGCACAGTGCATCGAGTGAGGAAAGTAATTTAATTTGATCTGACTTGAACAGAAGATGAGAATGGACTGATTAGCGATGGGGCTAGATAGGCAGTTTGGCTGGGGCTTTCTATTAACTTTCTTTTAGAAAATTAGCATCAGTAGGAATGTGTCATTTGGATTCAAAGGAGGGAGAAATTCAAGGCATGGAGATGCATGTGGAAGCAATTGCAGTAATCAAGGCATAAATAGAAAATTATAGTCTGTGGAAATAATAAATATAGGTAGACAGTAATATGAAAACATTTGGACATTAGCCTTGTGCTAGAAGGTTAGAAAATATTTTTTGGATGATGAGATGCTGAGCAGGGATGTGAAGGATGGTAGGCTGAGATTAAGAAGAAAGAGAGTTTTCTAGATAAGATAGGACAGAGGTAGGATCTAGTTATCTAGATAGATAGGATTGGACAGGGTGACAGACTGAAAGCACAATTTAATTAGTCTTACCTGAATATAACATGAGATGTAGGAGAGGTGAGGCTAAAAATCATAGGTGAGACATAATCACAGTAGATCTTGTCTTCCATGGTCAAAAGCTTGGGCTTGCCTTGTAGGTGATGGGACACAATGAAAAGTGTCAGTCAAGGAAGTGAACACAGAAATATCTGTTTTTTACTCTTCCTTCAATACAGAGGATAGATCTGAAGTAGACAGAAGGAGAGACGTGTAGAGGAGGCCTTTGGAATAGTCAAAGCAAGAGATGCAGAAAGTGTAAACCAGGATAGAAATAGTGCAGATAGGGTCTAGTCATAGTTGTCAACTCAAATCAAGTTTTTGATTATGTGGTCAGATAAGATTTGATGTGTTGGTTTAGGTTTGTTTAAAATTAGAACCTGAAATAGGAATGGAAGTGGAAATAGTACAGTTGGGAGAGGGAGTAAAAGCCAACAGGGAAATGGTTAAACAGGGAAGGAAATTGGGCCAATAAAGGACACATTTTCAAATCACTGAAATTATCACTGCGGGTAACTGTGTTTCATCCTGTTGAAGAACTCTGGAAAGTTTTATGGAAGATACACGGTAAAGTTATCCACCCAAGTGAGACTCCAGACCAAGATGGGAGTAGGAGGCTCCTGAATTTCCCTTCTCTCATGGATACATTGAATATATACAGCTGTACATGAGCCAGTTTGCTCTGAGAGAAATCCCCTCTGAGACATACTCTAGACATAAACCCCACCCCTGGCACAGTGCCAAGTAATTGAGAGGGAACCTCCAACTCCCAGGAGGAGCAAAGGGTTTATACCATATATCTAGTGCCCCAACTTTGAAGGCTACCATCTGAGGGATGGGCCCTCAAATCATCTAGCTCTGTAAGCCAATGGGGCTTCCATCCCTAAGTCCCATAGGATTACAGCCAATAAGGCAGATTTTAAATGGGTGCAATAGTACCCCTCACAGCTATACACTTGGGCTCAGTGCAGAGGGAACAGGCCAAACTGCCATATCCCAGTTTCTCTCTGGAAGGGGTTTACCTTTATAAAGTCCCAGCTTCTGCTTGAGGGTCCAGCTTCTCATTAGCCTGCATCTAGATGTTGAATATGATCTTCCCAGGATCCTCAAAGTGCCAGTGGGCAGTTTCTGTATATCCTCACCACTATCTACTCCAATAGTAAAACCAAATTGTGAGCTTCTTCTTGGAAGGAACTTGTCCATACTCTAGGGCCCTAACTTTTACAGCAGGCATCTAAGGAATGGCCCTTCAAATCACCTACCTCTCTGATAGCCAACAGGATTTGTCATTCTTGAGCTCCACAGTATCTTATGCTGAACAACAACAACAAAGAAGCAGTTTTCAAATAGATGTGCAAGCGCTTCCCACAACTACCCACCCTGGGTTTCATGTAGAGGGAACAAGCAAAAACTGCATTTTCCGGTTTCTTCTTGAAATGGGTTTGACTATATACTTACCCAGCTGCTGTCTAAGTTTTCAGCTTTGAATCAGCCTACATGTGAGAGACTGGGATCCTCTTGGGAGCCTGAGAGACCTGATGGTTGTACCCGCTGTTTCCCCCTGGCTCACTTCAATAGTGAAAACAGGTCTCTAGCTTCTCCCTAGAAGGAGCTTGTTAACACATCTGTCACCCTGTTACGGCTCCCAACCAAGGAATTGGCTTCCAAATAACCTCACTCTATAATATGATGGAACTCAGCATTCAATTCTTAGGACCATATGAAACAAAATGGTGGTTTTGTTTGGGCACAGAAGCTCTCCCAGGGACTGTTCCCTTTGGCTTAGCACAGAGTGAGGAAGCAAAAATGTCCAGCTTCATATTTCTCTCTGATAGGTACTAGACTGCATATCTAATGTTCCAGTTTTCCCAGCTACTTGCCTGAAGATTGGGTTTCCAATTAGCCTGCATTGGGAAACTGAAAGAGCTAGTAATTAGTAATCCTCATGGAGAATGAACAAGTAGATAAGTATTTCATATGCCTTTGGGACAGTGATGGGTCTTGGCATGGCCCAACTACTGGGAACCACTAAAAACAAATACAGTGGCTTAGACAATGAAAGGGGTTTGGGAAGCAACAAGGAGCTTGGGCCAGACTGACCAGGTTCATCTCATGCCTGAGATCAATCTGTCAAGACTGAGAGAGATGACTGTTTTATCTAATGCATAGAAACCAACACAGAGTGAAGGAAAATGAAGAAACAGTATGTTCTAACAAAACGGCAAGAGAAATCTCCAGAAACTGATCTTGTTGAAGTGGAAATAAGTGACTTGCCTAGTAGGGAGTTAAAAATAATGGTGATAAAGATGTTTATCTAGGTTAGGAGAGCAATGCAGAAATACAGTGAGGTTTCAACAAAGTGTTAGAAATATAAAGTAGTATCTTAGAGCTGCAGAATATAATACCTAAACAGAAAAATTCAGTAGCAGAAGGGTTCAATGAAAGACTTGATCAAATGGAAGAGAGGATCAATGAGCTTGAAGATAGGGTAGTGGAACTCATCCAATTAGATTAGCAAAAAGAGTGAAGAAAAAGTGAAGATAGCTTAAAGAGACTTATTATTTTAAAGATTTTATTTATTCATGAGAGACACAGAGGCAGAGACATAGGCAGAAGGAGAATCAGGCTCCCTGTGTGGAGCCTGATATGGAACTTGATCCCAGAACCCTGGGATCATGACCTGGGCCAAAGGCAGATGCTCAACCACTGAGCCACTCAGGTTCCCCAGCTTAAGAGACTTATAAGGCACCATTAGATGGACCAATATACATTGTATAGAGGTCTCAGAAAGAGAAAAAGGGGCAGAAAGCTTATTTAAAAAATAATGACTGAAAACTTTCCTAACTGGCTTCCATATCTGGGAAGACCAGAACACATATAAGATGTATCAAAAAACACTCTTACTGAGACATGTTACAACTAAATCTTCAAAAATTAAAGACAAAGAGAGATTCATAAAAGCAGCAAATGAAAATCAACATGTTACATACAAGGGAACCCCTGTAAGACTTTCAGCAGATTTTTCAGCAGAAACCTTATAGGCTAGAAGGAAGCTGGATAATCTGATCAAAGTACTGAAAGGATAACTACCAACCAAGAATATCTTACCCAGCAAAATTATCCACCAGCATTGGAAGGAGAGATTTGCAGTAGCAAATCAGGCTTTTCTGAAATTGTAAAGCTTTAATAAGTAAAAGCAGGGTATTATGTTCTCTGTTAACCTCTATTAAAAATTTGGATTCACTCCCAGATTTTTGGGTTGGGTCAATGGATAGATGGTAATTCCATTAACTTAGTGTAAAAAGGGAATGGGTTTAGGAAGCAAAAATTGGATTGTGTTAGACATATTGTTTTGGAGGTGTGTACAGGATGTGCAAGTGACAGACAATATCTCCTGTTCCTGGGGGAACAGGAGGTTTAGAGTTTATCATCATATAGGTAATGTCGAAATCATGGGGACACATGAAATTGAGGGAGATTGTGCAGAGTGAGAAGAACTATAGGCTAAGGAGAGAACCTTAGAGACCATCAGCATTTCAAGCATGTCAGGAGGAAATGATACCTATGTCAGAAAAAGAGAGAAAACGGATTTGTTGTATTTGAAGAACAAGATAGTGTAGAGTCATAGGTACCAGTAGACGAGAGAGATTCAAGAAGGAAGAATTCAGTTTTAACAGCAATCAATGAGATAGAGGTTTAACAATGCACATCATTTGGTCTTTAGTGATCCTAGTAAGAATAGCTTGCAGTAGAATGGTAGATGTAAAATTGTAGGGATTTAGGAGCCTGCCTACTTTTTTTGTGAATAAGAGGGAGATTAGATGATGGATAGGGGGAGATTTAATTTCAATCCAGGGTTTATGACCTATATATAGACAAAAGTGGAAGGAATCAGAATAACATGTTGAATGCAGTGGGAGGAGAAGGAGGAAAAGTAGTGTAGGGAAGAGTAGTGTGGAAAGATTCTTCCAGAAAAGTCAGTACTAAATGGTGTAGGTGAAGTGAATGCTCAATCAGAAATAAGAATACCTCATCATAGAAGACTGAATGAAAGAAGATAAGGTTGATCATGGGTGAATTTAAGTTTGTAGAAGGTGGCAAGTGGGAATATACAGAAGAGTGTGTTTTGTAGCCTTAGTAGCCTTGACGATTCAAGAGGCCAGGTCCTCTGCTGAGACTCCATGGAGTCTAAAAGAGAATGGTTAAGGTTTGGAAAAATTGTGGAAATAGGAGAGGGAATTTTTTGAGTTCAGATAAAAGGATTGCTAGACCCTACTGATGTTTCAGATTGATGTGTAGCAGTGTGACTACCTGATTTTTTCCTAGCAGTGCTCGGCGACATGAATATGGAAACAGAAATGATTGAGTTGTAGCATTGATCTCTGTTTGAAGTTTTATAAGGCAAGCAATGTCCTTAAAGCAGGGGTGCAAAGAAACCTTAGTTTAGCCTTAGAAAACAAAGGCTTCTCTGCACTCATGATATGTGTCCATTGTGATTTGGAGGATGGGGCACTCTGCACATGGTGAAAACTTCAGAATCCCGGCTGATGGAGGATCCATTTCATGATCTTCACAATCTCTACAGTCACTATGGCAGGAGGAAGGATTTTGGTAAGTCCCATACTGCTTCTTGAAGCTTCCACCGAGAAGTGATGCACATTAAAGCTGTTGACATATGTTGAACGTGTGAGATCACCTCTGATCACTCCTAATTTTGGAGTGGGAGGGAGGTACAATAAATATTATCTTATGCTCAAAAGAAGAGTCAGAATATTTGTGAACTGTTCAAATGATTACTTTTACTTGGGTTTCCATGGTAATGTACTCTACCATTCACATTGTTTTACTATATTTCTGTTCCTCCAGCCTAGCCTGTTTTCACATACTCAAATGTGGGTCTTCGCCAGTTGCTTTGCAGTTGTTTTCCTGACTACTCTCTTGTCTTGAGTGATTTCCAGATTCATGATCCAACTCTGGACCTCAATGCTTTCTCTAGTTTCATACTGTTAAAATTATCCTAAATATTTCTGCTTGCATGTGTTGTTTTCACATTAATTGGAGGATCCAAAGCAGTAGTCCCAAACTAACCTCCACTTTCCTTTTCCTATTTTTGTTGACGGTTCTTTTGGAGGTCCTGTCTCACAGCTTCAGAATCCTGTTGACATCCTTTCTTTCCCTTGAGTTCAAGTGTCTGTTTTTACTGCATTACTCATGGATATAGATACAGTAAGTATTAAAAAAAAATATTGGCTGAAGATCTTATTCTTCACTTTTTTTTCTTTGTTTCAAAGAATAATACTAGAACCACTTTCTAATGAAATAGCTTTCCGCTGTACATATTTTTCACTAAGGTCAGAGTGTAATCTTTTCCTTCTCCTCGTCCTCATTATTAGTTTAAGTAAATTTTTGATGTAGAAAATAAAAACAAAAGTCATAAATTATAAGTGTACACCTGTGTAGTTTCAACAAGATCAAGAAATCGAGGACTACCATTCCTCAGAGGCTATCCCATGCTCCGGCCTAGACACTAAAGCATCTCTCTGCCCTCAAGGGTAAGCATTGTCTAGCACTATAGATTTGCTTTGCCTGCTTGTGAAATTTATATGGATGGGGTCACATGCTAAGCACTTTATCTTTGGATTCTTTTGTTCAGTGTTTTGTTTGTAAAATTCATCTATATAGTTGCATGTACCATTGCTTTATAATATTATTTAAATATATCCTATTTGTTCTCTAGTGGATGTAATTTTGCATTGTTTCCAGTTTTACATTATCACTAGAGTTGTTATGAACATTCTAGGATACGTATTCTATCGAATCTCTATATGCGTTCCCATTGGAAACTGGGATTTCTGAGCCATTGTGAACTTATATGGTGAAATTTGCTGCAAACAGCTTTTCAAAGAGATTATATTAATATTTACTCCTCCTACTACATATAAGAGTATCAACTGACCCATGTCCTTGCCAACATTTGAAGTATCTATTATTTTAGTCATTTTGGTGGATGTTTTATGGTCACCTTGTGGTTTTCATTTACATCTCTCTGATAAGAGAATTTGAGCACTTTTTCTTGTGTTATTAATGTTTGGATATCCTCCTTTGTAAAGTGATTGTTGAAGTTTCATGACTATCTTTTAACTGAGTCATCTGGCCTTATAGCTTTCCAGGAATCATTTACATGTTACAGATATGAATTCTGTGTCAGGTATACTTCACATCATATATACAAAACTCAGTTCTAGATGGATTGTAGATCTGTGTGAGGACAGAAAACTAATAGAATACCTTTAAGGCAAATGATCCTTAAGTAGAACACTAAAAGTACTAATCATAAAGACATAATTGAAAAATTGAACTGTATTAGAATGGAGAACTTCTATTCCAGTAGTCTATATTTATTTTCACTTAGGTGACTTGACATGTGTTTTGCTCTTCCCCAAAGGTTTTTATTTGCCTTGCATCTGTGGATAGATGCCTCAGTGTATCCAGAAAACAAACAGACATGCAGTTATAAAGCTTTTATTTTATTTTTAGTTTTCTTTAGGCTCACACTTGGAGAGGTTTCAATCTTATGAAAAATAGGTGGTAAGGTAAAAAATAACCTTTGGACAGTCACTAAACTTCTAACTAAACCATTTTCTAATTTAAGTACGAAAATGACAATTTTGGAATGGTTTTTATCTTTCAATGTATATATTTTGTTTAAAGAATTTTCGTTTCAGTATTGGAGTTATACAGACTCTAGAAGACAGGAACATGTTAGGTTCACATTCAATTTTCATGTTAGGTTTTCTTGGGCATGGTTAAATCAGCAAACCTGTGTCATGCGTTTTGTTTCTTGTGGGTGTTTTTTTTTTTTTTTTTTTTTTTAAGCATGCATATTGGTGGAATGAAACTCCTTTCACCCCTCCTAAATTTCCGAAATGGGATTCCATCTGATAACTTTTGAAGAAGGTAGAAAGCTAAGAGTTAACATCAGGCTTAGGGTCAATTCATCCTGTCCAGATCACAGAGTCCTAGACTGCAATTAAAAAGCCCTGAAACAGGATTCAAGAGGATCTGTTTGAAGATTTGCTCAATCACTTAAAAACTAGGTGATTTTAGACTGGGTTTGTCTTTTTTTTTTTTTTTTTTTTTTTTGGTCTGAGCTTCCTTTTCTTATAATGAGATGATTCTACTCAGAATCAGTCTCTGAATTTTAGGTATTTTATTATGGTGAAGTAGAGTTTTAAACTTCAACAGTAAAGAGTAGGGGATCCCTGGGTGGCGCAGCGGTTTAGTGCCTGCCTTTGGCTCAGGGCGCGATCCTGGAGACCCGGGATCGAATCCCACGTCAGGCTCCCGGTGCATGGAGCCTGCTTCTCCCTCTGCCTATGTCTCTGCCTCTCTCTAGCTCTCTCTCTGTGTAACTATCATAAATAAATAAAAATTAAAAAAAAAAAACAGTAAAGAGTAAAAAAGCTGTTTGGGGGCAACCTTTCCTCTCCACTGGTAAGTCTGTTACTTTAGGTCCCAGGGCACCTGTAAAAGGGGATGGGAAAGCAGGAGCCTACTTTAATTCCCATTCAGGCTACTTTGTGAGGGCTGTATGTTCAGGGAGGGATATTCGGTCTTCAGAGGCAAAAGACAGAGGCAGTGACTGACTAGAGGAGCCTGAGAGTGGAGAGGAACTCTGTTTAAAACAGTACTCTCAATTCATAGGTGCCTCTGCCAGGAAAAGGAATTAGAGGTAAGAGTTCCTTATGGACAGAATTACAAAAAAAAAAAAAAAAAAAAAAGAAAAAGAAAAAGAAAAAAAAATGAAAAAAAAATAAAGAAAAGGTTTTTTTTTTTTTTGTTTTAACTTAAGGGAGAACATTACTTAAAAACAAAACAAAAACATGCAAGAATGCAAAAAATGACAAGAGGATTTATGTATCTTTGAAGATTTTCACCTAGATAAAATAAAAAGTATTATCTATACAGGTGGGTTCCAAGGAAGGGGAAATGGAATAAATGATTACAAATGTGTAAGCATGAGGAACTGGCAAAGAAAAGGAAGATAGCCCAAAGGTGAATACAAATAAAGGAGTATCATCTTAGAGACTGTGATTTAAAGCTTAACATGAGGTGAAGATGGAGCAAATTGGAAGGAGAAAAGTGAAAGACAGTGGATTTATGAGTCACTCACCATGAACAGAGCAAATTCCTATCTCTAGGTGAGTAATGATGGAAAACTAGTGGAGAACTGGCATTGCTTATATGTTAATTTTCTTTAAAACTGTCAGGAGGAGCTTTTCTTGTTGGGATCATTTCAAAGACCCCAGGGCCACTGCAGGAAGGGAAAGGACAAGGAAACTTTAATATAGTAGGAGCGAGGAGTGAGGATTAGGAGTGGAGAAGAGCATGGGGGAGGGGGGCTGTAAATAGAGTCTCATTAGCACAGTCAAGCTTGGTGCCTGATTAATTATGGAGTACTTGATAAATAACGTCCTGAAGTCCTGGAAATCAGGAGAAAAGGTACAGATAATTGAATGGAATTGAAGAACTGGCAGTGTTGAGAGCATCATTAACATATTTTTGCTGTTGTTGTTCTTGGCATCTGCCCTTGTCACAATCGACTCTGGGCTTCAGCAGCTGCATAATGTTGGTGGAAGGGAAGGGGGAGATAGGGAAAGAGAATGGCAAGTGGAGGCTGATGTCTTTTAAGAAAAGCCCACTGGTACACTGGGGGTTAGTAACCAGTCCTGTCCCCTGTAGGAATCGGTACCTTTATCTTTTTCCCTTCTGCAGAGTTAACGTTTTCCTCCAGGACGTTCCTCCATAGAAGCCAGCCTTGGTGTGTGACAGTGGTTCTCAACATGGGTCATTTTGGATTGTGTCTAGAAACCTAACACAGAGGGCACCTGGGTGGCTCAGTGGTTGAGCGTCTGCCTTTGGCTCAGGTCATGATCCCAGGGTTCTGGGATGGAGTCCCTCATAGGGCTCCCTGCAGGGAGCCTGCTTCTCCATCTGCCTATGCCTCTGCCTCTCTCTGTGTCTCTCATGAATAAATAAATAAATCTTTAAAATAAAAGAAACCTAATATAGATCATAAGTCTTCTATGAAGATATTCTTGCTGGTGGTCATTTGCCTGCTGTGCTGGATCAGACGATGCAAGTTTCCGTTTTAGACAATGTCATAAAACTGCACAGGTTCTGAATAGCTCTTGGCTTGGCATCATACACATGCCTTTAAAAATGTGATTTTTTTTTAGTTTTAAAATGTTTCTCCTTGTAGATATATGCATTTTTTAGGGATTTCTGTGGTTTTTAAAAATAATACACTGGTGATAAAATTTTGAGAGAAAATTTGCAATACAAATACTTTCAAATTGGTCTAGGAGCAAATTTGATGAAACAAACCAGGAAGTGATAGTAATTTCACATCTCTCCCTGGAGGAGGAAAGTGGGTCTCTACCCAGGGACTGTGTTTCACTTGTGCTTGGAGATTGAGCTGCCTCCTGAGACCAGACTATGTTCCAGATCACTGAGCTATTGACAGGCTCGGTTCTGCCTGTGGCCTGCAGCAGGGTATGTGGAGATGGGAGGCAAAAACAGAGAGTTCCAGGGTCTGAGAAGCAGCAACTGCCTTTGCTGGTTTTTTGGTGCAGATAATAAAATAGCTTGGAGAGAGTATCAGGAGAGAGAGAGAGAACTGTTCTATAGAAAATGCCAACACTTGGGATACTGCCAAGCTTTATCTATCCCAAGTGGTTTTCTACTCAGTTAATTTTTTTTCTTTTTTCTTTTTGTTAAAGAAATAGAACTAGTCCAGATTGAATAAAAATTGACCTAAACGCTCATTAGAACACAAGCTTAGTCTGTCGTAAGACTTAGTTTATTTACACAGAAACCACAATAAAACCTTCCCTCTACAAGAGCCCCAGGACATGGATACCCTTCTGGGCTGGACTCCAGAGAGTGCTCACGGGCAAATGGATAGAGACCAGAGCATGAGTTAGGAGTGTTTCTCTACAGTTTAGGGTCCTTTTCCTCAAAGTCTTTATTGCTGCATTTGTTTTGCCTCACCCAGGAACTTTCCCTTTTTTTTTTTTTTTTTTTTTTACATATATTTGTTTCCTCCTCTTAGTAGTAAGTTTATTCAAAGATGATTTTTATAAAAGGCACTGTAATATTTTCCTTGGTGTTGTAATGTCTCATGATGTTTTCCCAGGCGAGTCGCATGGTTCTTCCATAGTGTAACTAGCGGACCAGCTCGAGGCTCAAGAATGATTTGTGCATGAAAATTAGTCAGGTCATGTCAAACAGCTACTAGGAGCAGGGCAACATGCTATGTTCTAAGAGATCTAATGTGACCAGATCTTGACAAAATGAGTGTGTAAAACCTCACAAATACTCAGTAACCTAGAATATTTTAGATTAGCAAACTTTTAGTACAGAAAATTGAGGCAGAGGTCTTGGGATTCACCCTCAATTATTTAGCTAATGAGACAACTTCACTGTTTTTGTTTTTGTTTTTTTGATTATTTTTATCTGGGTCTGGATGTCAGGCGTACAACAGCAATGACTACTTGCATTTTTTTGGCTGCTGTTCCTGTATTATTCAGTTCCAACCTTTCACAGCTTACCAGGATGCACAACTCAACAAAATGAAACTTTTAGATTAGTTTGATTTGTTCTTTGTTGAGCGTCACACTTGCTCCACTCATTTGGCCATGGAGCCAAATGGATATTTTTAAGATAATGCAAACTGAACTCACCACCACTTTGAAGTACTAGGGGGAAAATAAAAAACACATGAGAAATGTGCTTCCAGACCTGAGCAACATAATATTTTTTTGTAAAACTGCTTTTTCAGAAATTCTTCATGACACCAAAATTAACAAACTGGAATTTCAATGGATTACATGAAGTCATGGGAATCAAGAGGAAAAGTTCTCATTCTGTTCCCCCCCTTCTTCTTTTTTTTTTTTTTTCCAGGAATTGTGATGAAAAATAACATTAGAATCTAAACAGTGACATTTTGGGAATATGTAGTTTTTCTTTTAATAGCTTTTTTGTCTATTGAAAGTCTTATGTATAGAAATTTTTTTCCACAGGAAAACATTTATTCACCAGTGATTTGTCAATTCATTACTAGTAGTAAAAATCCTACATCTCAGTATGCTTCTCTTTCTTACATAGATCAACAACAATGATCTCAAATCATAGATCATCATGCTTTTGTATAACTTGATATGGGAAAGACCACAATCAGACACTTGCTATAATTAAAATGTAACAGATACTGAAGGGGGTTGAGTGATTTCTTCTCACTTTCTATTTATTGTACATTACAGTGTCATTTTTATTTATAAACAATATCCCATTGTGTATATTAATTCAACTTGTGGTTACTTGTCCATTTTTGAACTTCTCTTTGACTTTAACAAACTCATTAAATAAAATTTTATTTTAAGCTCTTGTGCCTAATTCCCTCTTCTGTGGAAGAACGTAGTGTAGTAGTTTAGAGATTTAATGAGCATACTTTGTAATTTAAGAATGTAAATGAAATTGTTGCTAGAATTGACATCTCTGAGCCAGCCACAACTCATGGATGTCTTACTAAAGTAAACATCCAGAAGAGAAGAGGAAAAGACAGACATTTAGATATTTTGTCAACATGTTGTTAAGTGTCCAGATGTTATAGAAACATCTGGTATTTGACAATTTTGTTCAATCCCATGGTTGTTTACTGTTACCTAGAAATGTCCCCTTTTTTTCAGAGATCTCAATAATCTTTTAGAACAGTGAGTTTCATATAGCATACTAGAACTTACAGTAAGAAATGTATTTTATATCATGACCTCCTGTATATGTACATATTCATGCTTACATCTCCATCTCTGCTGCACAGAAATGTATAAATAAAACAACAGTTTCATAAAGTAATGCATAGCCTTACTACATGTAATGACTTATTATGTATTCTGTTCCATTTTATTAAGTAATGTCTCATTTTATTATTTAATTATATAATCTACTACCTATAGAATTGGTGGATTACAACTCCCATTTCTAAAACTTCTATTATAAAGTGCCTCCGACCTGGGCTGTCCCCCTTATAGGATAGTGTAGACATTGCATAATGATATGTAACCTTCCAAAAATGTTTAGGAAATGAATGCAAATTTTATTCTTGAAAAGTATGCTGTATGTGTTTATGGTGTTATTTCTTCTGTGGCGTTCTCAGCAAGGAGAGAAAGTAAGTTTGGAGTTAGGGGACAACTTTCTTGTGTTTGATTGCTTTTCAACAGTTTTAATTGGCAACCTTAGTAAAGATTCCCTGAAGAGAAAATTAGCTGTCAGTAGTAGTAGGCATGATGCTGGTTCACTCAGGAGCTATGTGTAGCAACCATTTCCCATCCTTTATTTAAGAAGGGTGTAGGAGCCTCAGTTGTACCACATTTTGCTCTGCAGATGGGGAATGACTTACTGCCCTATCGTCAGAAGGTTCTCAAGTCTTCACTGGTATGAATGCCCAGCACCTACAAATCACCTGCTTGCACTGAGCACATCACCTCCTTTATGTCTTAGTGATCTAAAGGTGAAAGTGTCAAAAGACATCTTGTTTACCTGCTAGCCCCCTATCTAAAGTATTTACAGGGCTTCTTATTCAGCTTTTGACCAGTCTTCTGACCACACTACTAGATAGACCTCAGTCAAATCTCTCCAGGACCCTCATTACCGCCAGAGATTCAGAAACACCGCAATCTTGAAGCAAGATAGTACTTATCAATTCCAGAGAAATGAAAATCTCTATTGTCTTTAATGATATTTGTGGAAGAAGAATACACTTCAGGATTCTCTAATGTACAACAATATTTTTTTCTGGAAGGTAATGGTTGTATCTCTCTTAAATCATTCTTTCTTAAATTTGAACATATTTTCTCATTTTCTCTATGGAAATGGAAAACAATTGCTCCTCACCACTTTCGTAAAAACTCAGAATTAAAAGCCTCAGATATTTATGTATTTAACTGAAGGATGAATAAACTTAGTCTCGAGTTTTTTTTTTCCTCAAATATTTTCAAAAGGTTTTATTATTATTCTTGTATCTCTGGTTTCCTAAATTATTTTAATGTCCTCACTTTCTGTCCCTCATTATGGAGACCAGAAATATAGTCATTATACTAGTCTGGCTGTGGAAGACTGAGAGTGTTCCTAAAATTCACCTTTCTAATCATGCATCCCAGCTTTGTCTATATGAACTATTTATATTGACTATCCGTGTTATACTATACATCAAGTATGTAATTCTCCAATAGATACATTTAAGTACATGGCTATTTGGCTAATAAATTTTGACTTTTGGATTTGTACATTTGTGTTTCTTCCCATTCTTTGTTTTATCCTTGCAACTAGTTAATCATTTTTATTCCTAGAGCTTCCTATTTGTGCTAAGTTACTTCTCCAATTTCTTCAGGTAACTTTGAATTCTGCTGTATTTTTTTTTTTCTATTACTCCTAAGGTTTGTGTAATCCAAAGAATTAGAAATCAACTCTCTAATCCCTTTATCTAAATAACCAGTGAAATGGTCTTACATCCACAACTGACTCATCTTGAACACCAGTTATTAAGTGTATCCAAGACAGTACCAACTGATGAATCTCTGATATATTCCTATAGTCAGCTGTGTCTGTTTGACATAAGAAACTGGTGGTTCTGTGATTCTAATACTTCTCGGTGTATGGGATTCCCGTGGCAGCTGCTCATCTACCAAAATTCATTGAAATATGTTAGGAATTACAAAAAGCTATGGCCATATGGAAAATGCATTGGCTGCCAGTTTGTTTTCAGATGGTCTGCTGTAGTCAGAATTGAATTTAAGTTGTTTCTTGTTCTTTTTATAGAATATCACATTTGGTCAGATTTAGCTCATTTAAATGTTATTGTGAAATGATCTAACACACTCCAGGTACTAACTGTACATACTAACTGAACTCTTGGATAGAAATGTTGGTTGGGTTGAATACTTGATTTTGTTTCATGATTATGTTGGAGTCTGGGTGATGGAGACATCTGGTAATGAAAGAAGACCAGGAAGAAAATATTCTCCATGTTTTAGAGTGTTATTTAAGACTTTCACCTGCTTACAAGATGTAAGTTGAAATGTTCTAGTCAAATACAGTTTTCTACTATGTAGGAAGTCAAATATACTGTCATACTATAGAAGGCCAGGAGAGAGAGTTAATGGCCCCTGGACTGGAATGAACAGTGGAAAGAAAGGCATTTGGATACAACAGTGCTTTTTGAGTTCAAGATCTGAAGTAGTGAACTCCAGAAATGACTGTGTAAATAATTCCCATAAATATGATGGAGAATTGCATTAATTACATCTCAAACACTTCTCCAAATTTCTTAAGAATCTTGACTATTTATAATTTTTATTGATCTATGTCTTGTTTCAACATACATCTTGCACATAGGTATTTTTTTTCTTCTCTAGGAGTGATTCATTTCCAAATGTGTTATTAGCAGGAATCCATAGACTCGCTGACAATAAAGAAATAACGTAGGGATTCACTGAAATGGAACCAAATGGGGAAATACTTGGAGTTGTGTTCATCCTGTTAATACGTTTTTTTTTTTTTCCTTAAATCACTAAGTATCTATTGACTTTACATACTGTGTACAACTGGTAATGGAGAGGATGAAAAAGAAATATAAAATACCCAACCTGCCTTTTATAAGTTCACAGGTTATATAAGAATACAAGTCCTATTCATATGAATCACTGCGTAATGATGAGAGGTGGTATGTACTTCAGGACAAAGTTAGCAATAGAGCAATATGTACTTTTGTGAGCTGGTGGAGATTAAGTCATAAAGGCCTAGAATTACCTGTCTCAAACTTCAAGCTTACCCTAGGCCAGATTTTGGGACAGTTCTCCCTCAAGGAGGGAAAATCCATGAAACCTCACTCATCTAGATGACTCAGAATCACATCAGCTTGGCTCCTGCTCTAGTTATGCCCTGTGATCCACTGTCAGGGCTTGAGTCCTGTGTTTTACCTGGGACAAAACTATAGTCATATACTCTGCTGCCAATTATTTAATCTTGTTCTCCTGTGCTTTTGTGCCTTTGATATTCAAACAAGGAATGCATAATAGAATTGCCAGGCAAAGAAATGAATCATAGTTTATATTAAGTCAGCATTCTTGTGCAGACTTTACCATCAACATTTGGGATATAACAGTTCTATGAGGGTAATACAGGGTAGCGGATGAGCAGATGGGTATCTTGAAAGGCTACGGGCCTTTGTTTGCTATTGTTTATTTCTGAAATGTTTGACTGTAGATAGAGTTAAGCCAAATAAGGCAGACTTATACCAATGGGTTGGTAGAATAATGAGGGTTAAGAAACTGGAGGAGGAGGAAATAAGGCAGACTTATACCAATGGGTTGGTAGAATAATGAGGGTTAAGAAACTGGAGGAGGAGGATGAAAATAGCATTTTATGAGAAGGGAAAGGAGGAAGATGGAAGAATGGAAATGGAGCCCCATAGGGCAGAGGCTGTGATGTATTTTTCATTGTGCCCTGTGTAACACAGTATGTGGAATGCAACAGATAGAAAACAAAATCTGCTGAGTGACTGAGAGTATCAGATTTGAGATTTTAGAAGGGGAGTAATTTCAAATAATGATAAAAGATAAGGGACGGTGCCACTTCTAATGCCAAGGTTGAAGAAATATCACATGAGAGCATCTCCTAGGCATTGAGGAATTTGAGCCAGGGTATTGCCCAGGGACAACAGGAGAAAGGAAGCCTCAAAAATAGTAAACTAGAAAGTGGGTTTTGAAGGCTGTTAGGGAGCAAAGAATGAGCAGATCTCTTAGCTCTCTGAGTTGGTGGAGATAGTAAGGTGCAGGGGAGGGATAGGTAACAAAGAAGACTAGATATCACGTGGTAATTTTGGTCAACGTATTTATCAAGGGGAAGAAGTGGTCTTAATAAAAAATGTGACGGAATTTGTTCAAAACAGAATACAGATTCTAAATAAATAGGCACAGACAGAGCCAGCCTTGGAAGGAGAGCCTAGGAAGAATCAGCTGATCTAAATACGGATGAGAACACAAGAATAAGAATGAAAAGTACCAATAATAATAGGAGTTAAGATAAATGGTTATGTGAAGGGGATTGGAAAAATAAAATTTTAAATCTTAAATATAATAATTTTGCTACGGTTATTGAGTATCCAAGTGGAAATATCTAGTGAGAAGATGAATGTATTTGGATGCAATTATTTAAAATATTTTACAATGGTTTTTTATTTTCTTTTACTTTTTAATATTTTGAAAGGGAAATGGGCACTATTATAGAACATGAATAATCAATGCCAGGGAGGAGTTTAAGGTCATAAAGTAGCACTTAGTGAGCGCTTGCTATGTGTGACACATGGTTGAGAGAGCTTTAAAGCCTTCGATACATGTAATCCCCAAAAAACTCCTGTGAGGTAAATACCAGTATTGTCCCAAAGCCATGGAGTAGAAAAAAGGTTAAAAAAATGAGCTTGGATTTATGCACAAATTCAGTATTGGAACTGGGATGGAACCCTAAGCAAAGTTTTAAGCCACTATACTATTTTCCTTCCCAGTATCAAAATGGTTTTTAATACTAAACCTTTTTGACAACCATCAACATTTATCCATTATCATGGTACCATCCTCTTAGCAGAGAGTATTTATTTTTCTACATTTATCAAGAACATGTAGAGAGGGTTAGACAGTAGAAGGAGTAAACATTGACAGAATAACAGAAGCCAATGTGCGAGCCTTACAGAGAGGGAGAGGATGGCATATCATAACTCAATGGGGCAATACAATGTGATGGATTTCCTAACCAGCCCATCTTTTACTGACAGGCTGGTGCCATTCTTTCTGATGCAGCTTGATTATACTGGCCTGCAAGATAGGGAATGACCATAGCCTTAGAAGCTACTGTAATGCACTATTGATCAATCACTAAAGGTGAGATGAACTGGGCTACAGATAATCCTTAACTTTCCCTAAAATTATCTGATTGGGTTGTCTCTGCTATCTTAAATTCACCCAGTATCTACAAAATCTCCTTGACTTTAAGGCCTGGGAAATGAGAGGAATATCCAGTGAGCAAGGGAGATTTGAATTCTGTAGACTGTAAGCTGCCTGAGAACTATATCAGAAACCATGCAGTCGGATCATTTTTTCTGAAGCCATGCCTAACAGATTCTCTAGAAGTGTGTGTTGGATTGAATTAAATTCAATTAACAGAGCCAATAAGATATTTTATGTGATATATATAAAATTACAGACCCTTGATAGTATAAATTTAAAATGAACTTAGATCTATATTTATTGACCTAGAGTGATGTTCACAGTGTACTGTTGGGTAAAAGAAGGAATGTTCCAAAATGTAATGCACATGAAGATTCCATTTATATTCTCTAAAAAGAAAACAACCCGTGAAGAGCTCTTTTTAGTTGAGCAGTCCTGAGGCCATATAGCACAGTGGGTGAGCATGTGGGCTTTGGCATCAGATCAGAATATTAATTCTAGAATGCTCCTCCTATTGTGCAACTGTGAGTGAACTACTTAATTTTCATCCTCATTCTCCAGTTTCATAACCCTCATTCTACCAGTCCATTGGCATAATTTTGCCTTACTTGGCTGACCGCGATCTATGGTCATAGTCCTTGTGAACATTAAAAGAGATCATACATATAAAATCTTTTAATGTCTGGCTTGTGAGAAGCATGATCCTTAGAATGAGATATATGTGCAATAAAGTTTGCCAACATGTTAAATATCTTTTGGCCTTTTCTCCTATATTATTACTTTAGGCAGGGATAATATTTTACAATTAGATAACAATAAAGTGTTTTTTTTTTAATTTGAGGAATAAAATAACATAGAATCTTTGTGCTGTAAGGGGATTTAGACAGTATTTGTCCAAACGGTCTACAAGTACAGGAACCCCAATTTACCTTGCTGAGCAGATGAACATTCAATGTCTGTAGAAACACCTCACACTACCACCAAACTAGACTATACATTTTCTGAGGGCAGACTCTATGTCTTCTGTTTTTGAGCACCCCGTGGGTAAATATTGCATAAATAATGTCAGTGTGGCATGTTTAGAGAAATAGAGTCTATCATTTTCCTCCCAAGGTATAGCCGGTCTGTCATGGGATGTTTTTAGATCCTTAATAGGACTCTCATTCTCCCTTTATGGCTGAGAGAACTTCAGTAGCATGGCCTCCTGGGGACTAAGGGAAAACACCATCCCTTATCACTCTCCTGGGTCTTCTCACAAGAAGAGCTCACATAGAGAAGAGTTTAACTTGCCTTGGCATCATTAGCCTTAACAGCTGTCTCCCAAACAGCATCCTGAGTCCTTATAAAGCAGATTAATAAGATTGCCGCACAAGGATTACAGCACTAAGGTGTCCACGAGGGAATATCTATTGGGGTTTGCTCTTGTCAGCCCTCTCACAAGTTGCTCTCCACACTATATTTCACGTGGTAGTTCCAGGAATCAGTGAGGGATCTTGGGAGTGGGAGGAGGGAAAAGAAATGTGCATGTTAGAACGCATATTCTAGGTGAACTTTCAGACCTGGGGACTTAACCTGGGATTAATAGTCCCTGGAACTGCAACTTCCTACTTCTCCTGGTAACTTTGGTTACCTGTGGCCCTTGCCATGTCCCGGGCTTTGCTTTTTTTTTTTTTTTTCCTTTCCTTTTTTTTTTTTTTTTTTCCCAAGGTACTCTATCTTTGGGTAGAATTGTGTGCTGGGAACATTGAGAAAGGGAGCAACAAAATATTTGTGGAAAGAATAGAGTTAATTAGAGATTCTATGCCATATTAGCTCTCAACAAACTAGACACCATATACAGGACTTAAAAATACACATACAGTGTAAAAGATGTGATATATTCCATTTCCACTCTGATAGACGTTAAAGAGACTAGGCTCGTTTTTGCCCCTTCATAGGCTTTGTACACTTGCCAGTATGAAGGAAGCCCTGATCTTATTCAGCACGTGTTCCCACAAAGCTGCCCACATACTGTGAGAGAATAGAGCAGACTGCCTCAACACAGGCCAACTACTCTATTCACTAACAACACACTCATTAACCCTCCTGTGCCTGCCTTCCTTTCTGTGACCTCCAAGATTCTTGGCTCTGTTGCCTACTTGGAGTTAAGGCAGTCTAAGTCTCTTCCTTTAGTTGGCCTCTCTTGGCTTGCCCAGTAAAAAGATACTGTTGCTTTGCTGGGACAGTAAGAGAAAAAAATGCCAATATTTGAAGAATGTGTCAAAGGCCCACAAAGATGGTGATGAAATATATTTCTAATCCTATGAAAAATTCTATCAGAGAGATGAGAGATTTTTTGGATTCTGAGGAATGTTTGTTTGCTATGTTCATTCTGAGGTACTCTGAAGACAACATAGGCTTCATTGTGGCTTTCTTTGCATAGCCAGGGTGATATCATGACCCGATAGTAAACATCTGCTTGCAGCATGAATCCTTACGTATGACCAAAGACTGCCATTAGCAGTTGAAAGCTGTTGAAATCAGTGCTTGGTCCTGCATCTGCTACTTTCTAGATCTATATATACCTCAGATTCCTCATCTATAAAATGGGGCTAGGAATTGGTCTTTTAGTGAAGATTTTTTTTTTGTATATTTTTATTGAAGTTAAATTTGCCAACATATAGCATACACCAGATGAGTCCTCAGTCAGGTTTAGCTACTTTTGCTATTTTCCTTTTCCTATTCATTAGCTTTTTTTGTTGTTGTTCTTCAGCCATATTCTTCCTTCCTACCCCTCATAATCTAATTGTTTTTCTAGCTTTTTTTTTTATTTTACTAAGCCTTGTGATTTTATGCCCCTCCCCTTTATCAATTTTTCAGAACTTAGTTTACCCCTTTCCTTATTTCACATTGATTGCTAATTATCAAAATCTTTTTCACTTAAGACCTACACAAGTCTCTTCTTGTTGGCGAGTAGAATACTCTTCAAAGACTTTTTAAAAAGTACAGAGTGCCATCTCTTGTTCCCTTCTGAAAACTAGATTTTTTAATAATTGTAACATTTTGCATTCAGTATATGGGAGTCTATAACAGATACTATCTTAAAAATGCATTTTCACAAATGGTGATACAAATATTTCCACTGTTGTGGATTCATTTGATTCACATTATTCTTAAAATCTTACAAGGGACAGTTTTAGTATTAAATTTATATGAAGCCCAAGTTAGAATCAGTGCTAGAGATAATGTTAAAACATGACGAAACTCCTGAGGGTCAATGATTTAATATTGCTCTAGCTGGCAGTCATCTGTTTCTTAAAAGAACATGAATGAGCAAGCATAAATATATGAGACTATATTAGAAATTCTCTCTTTTGAGCAATTCCATACAGCATTAAAAAAAAAAAAAACCTGCACTGAAATATTTTGCATATTTTATTCTTCCGGGTTGTCTTCATGGTATGAACATAGGGAAGACAAGCATATAATGGATATTTATTTTTCTTTGAGAGGGAGGGAGTGAGTGAGCGAGTGAGCAAGAGCAAGTGCAAGCAAAAGGATGGGGGAGGGGCTGAGGGAGAGGGAAAGAATCTTAAGCGGACTCTGTACTGAGTGTGAACCCCAACTTGGGTGGGCCTCTATCTCACGACCTTGAGATCATGACCGGAGCCAAAATCAAGAGTCAGTCACTCAATGGACTGAGCCACCCAGGTGCCCCTTTGGATATTTTTTGCACAGTCATAGTAAATTAGATGGAAATGTGTGTTTTTACCCTACTTATTCTAATGTACATTAATTAGAATGAAAGGGTTTTTTGTTATATTTAAGACTTGCTATATCTGGTGAGTAGATGTTTCTTTATATTTATTATATTTATACTTTTATATCTGTTGGAATGCTAATCATCTCCTTTGAAATAAAGTTAACTGGTGAGGATCATTTGTTTATTCAAGCAATTATTGAGTTGCCGGTGCATGCCAAGCCCTCACCCAAACCCTGGAGACACAAAACTAAGAAAGACCTATCTACGTCTTCAACGAGTTTTTAGTACACTGGAAGGCAGACCTATTAGCTAACAAATATATGTCAAGACATTTTTAAGTGCCTTGATGGAATTATATAGAGGACACAGTAGTGCTTCGAGGAAGAAGTTGTCAATTACACAGAGAAGTATTGTCAAAGATGTGATTCTTCTGTTTATCAAAGTCAAGATGGCCTAAGCAACTAGGAAAAGGGAGAAAAGCAGAAATCATGACAGCAGAAACAGTTTTAAAAGGTAGAAACAGATTGAGCTATGGAATACCAGGTATAGTAAGTGATGATAAGAGATAAGGCTACAAACAAGCAGCCTAAAATATGAGGCACCATTAAAGGCTCTGATTTTGAAGAATATGATCTGATGGTTGTATTTAAAGATCCAACTTAAGGAAGATGAGGGATAAATTGGGGGTGTTACAGAAATAGTCTCATGATATAACCCAGGAGAGAAATGTAGAAGGCAGCAACTAGGCAGAGTTACTGACAGAGGGATGGATTCAAGAATTTTATAATGGAGGAAGATTAGAGGACTGGACCTTGACTGGAGATGATGTGAAAGGGGTAGGGGGGCAAGAGGATGAGTTGGTGACACCATCGGCTGTGTGGTTTAGATAACTTAGTGGATAGTATTGCCAATAACAGAAAGGGAATACATAAGGAGTGGGAGAAATATTCAAGAGGTTTTTATTTGACTACATAACAAGATATCCCCAAATTTAGCAGCTTAAAATAATAAGCATATATAGTCTCACATTTTCTTTGACTAAGGAATGGTGGCACAGCTTAGATGAGTAGGTATGGCTCAGGATCTTTCATGAGCTTACTTTTAGGATGTTGCATAGAGTTGCAGCTATCTGAAGGTTTGAGGCTAGAGGATCTGTTTTTATTTTATTTTAAAGATTTTATTTATTTATTCATGAGAGACACAGAAAGAGAGGCAGAGACACAGGCAGAGGGAGAAGCAGGCTCCATGCAGGGAGCCTGATATGAGACTGGATCCCGGGTCTCCAGGATCATGCCCTAGGCTGAAGGTAGGTGCTAAACCGCTTAGCCACCTGGGCTGCCCGAGGATCTGTTTTTAAAATGACTTATTCACATGGCTCTGGCAGGAGGCAATTTCTTATCACATTGACTGCTTCATTGATCATCTTCAGCATCCTCATGACATGGTAGTTGCTTTTTCCAGAGCAAGTGAGCCAAGAGAATCAAGGAAGAAGCCATAATGTCTTCTACGATGTAGCCTTATAAGTCACACATACCATTTTTCCAGTATCACAGTGGTTACGTAGGTCAGCATAGTTTAATGTGAGAGAGGATAGCGAAGGGTTATGAACACAAAGAGGTATGGATCATTAGGACCATCCTGGAAGCCGGCTGTTCTATAAGGCATGTTGAGTTCAAGTGTCAGGAAGTGGTTCATTGTGTACTAAGCAGTCAGATATCTGGGTCTAGAACACAAGAGAGTTCAATCTATTAAAAAATGTTTAGAGGGATAACAGGGGCAAAAACATAACAATTCAGGAATATCTGCTTTCAAGTTTGTCAGAGGAAAAGGCATATCAAGAAAAGCTGAGAAGGAGAGATCAGGGAGTGAGGAGGGCAATCAGAAGAAAATGGTAGCCCTAAAATTAAAAATGGTAAATTTCACATTGTACCCATAAAGATTAAAATACACTGGATTTGTTACAATGAGGGAATTTTGATCTTTAACAGCGATTTGGAGAGGAGCAAAAAAATTAATGTCCTGGAATATAAAAATAAATTGAAGAAGTGGAGACAGTGATAAGCAGTAATTTTACTTTCAGGCATTTGGCTAAGATAGAAGGAGAAAGAAGGGCCATGTCAGAGGAATCGGGACGAGTCATATATGTGTTGGGAGGATTCTAGGATAGGGGAGAGGAAGACTAAACATTTAGAAAATAGGGTCACTGAAAGAGTAGGGTCTCAGAAGAGAAAGGAGTATTTTGATAGCAAGAATCCAAGTAGAAAGCTTTAAGTTTGGATAAAATCTTCCTTTTCTTCTCAGGTGAGTTACTACAAAAATATGAAATAGGTTATGGGAGTTATTAGGGGAAAGTTGAGATGGTTCATACTGGAAAAAATCAATTTTCTTTGAAAAGTATGAGTTCTTGTGATGCTGTGATTTAGGGCAGAGGTGAGGTAAAGGACCTGAGAAAACAAGTAGTTTAGAATGGATTATAGAGAGTGGAAGTAGGTGACCACACCAGGATGGCAGAGTGTTCTAGGGGTGCCACTGAGATTGAAGATCATAAATTGGTGATGGCACTAATGGTACTTTTGAACTTTAACATATGGAATCCAAAAAACTGGGTAAAAAGAAGCCATATTGTTTGGTGATGAAAGCAGCTGGAACTAGGTTGTCTAAGTTGAAATGTAGTTCTGCCACTTAAAGTTGTGTAATCAAAGGCAAATTGATATTTCTGAGGATGTTTCCTCTTCTGTAAAATGGAGGTAATAATAGTTTTCAATAAAAAAATAGCCATTATTGTGGGGGTTATTTTGTCTATCTGAAAGGGATTTACTTCTAAATTTTGGTGGTTTGTTTTGTTTTGTTTTAATAAACAGTATATTTTAGCTTCAAGCACTTTTAGAAACAAGTTTGAAATATAATAAATGAGTTCTCTTGGAAGATTTGTAACCCGATTTTATAGATCAAGGAGTTTTGTGTAAGTGCTGAAAGGAAATGCAGTGACTAATCAATAAGTCAACAACTAAACCCACCATGTGATACAGGATAGTATAGATAACCAATAAGAAATACCCTCTCTGCCTATTTATCTGTTCCTGCTTTTTTGTAATGCTTTGTCTAGAAAAAGTCCACACTCTCAAATCATTATGACTAATTACCCTGTACCCCCTCATTTTCCTAAAATCTGTTAAAGTTATTTTTAAATCTTCTTTATGGAGAACCTTCGATTAATTCCAGGGGGTTCCAGTTTTTTAAACTAAGCATCAATATGTTCATCGGTTTAATGCTCAGAAAAATTTCTTTTTACAGTTGTCTTTCAATCCACTAGAAATTTCTGGAAAAGCTAAATGGTGCTTAAGAATTAAGTGAACTAAAGCTAGGCTTTAGCATCTCATGTCCATGTTCATCTTCATGGTTGTGGTAAGAAGGAAATCTGTGTACACTTATTTATTTTAATTTTCATGAAGTGTAGCAGTTGGCACAGATGCAGTTTAGAACATTCTAGAATGATTAGTACACTTGCAGAATGGATCGTGATTGGTTTAGGAGATAAAACACCCAATATTGGTAGAACATGATTATATCTTCTGAGTGAAATAGATTATAATTATAGCACTGTACTTCATTTTGGACTGATCTGGACATTAGATTTTGCCTTGTTGATGAATTTCTTCTCAAGCATAGAAAATGAGGAAATTAACAACTCGATTTTGGGGAGCGATTTTGAAGATCCTCTAATCAAACCCACTTTTGCAAAATAAATCAGAAATACTGAAAAGAATCATTAGCATGTGAATGTAGTTTTTATATATGAAACAACTAGATTACGTAGATAATTTTATATGTCTATCAGGTAAAATTATAGAGGACTTTGGAGATCAGGCAAATCTTAAAATTGAAAGGGTAACTTCTGTGTGGGAAAGGAGTTAAAAAGATCAAACAGGTAATTGTTGACTCAATCCAGTTTTATTATAGCATGTACATTTATGCCAAAAAGCATGCAGACATTAGTGTTTTTATGAGTCCTTTAAAAACTAAAAAACTCTGTGCATAGCCCCCTGCTGTGGCAATGTGACTGTCCAGCCTGTCCCAGTATATTGGTACATGTCTGTATTTTTGGGTGAGCATTGTGGATTTACCTGCTTTCCCATCATGTGTTGTACCTGGGTGAAGCACTGTGCTTCTAATGGCTTGCATTGATCTCTTGATTCTGTGGTTAATTAAGATGTATTTTGCAGCAACAGCCCACAGGTTCCAAGGCTCAGAGGATTAGTCGATAGTTGTTTTTTGGCTCTGCTGTTAGCAGGGCAAACCGTCTTAAAGACATGGTCTGTTTCCCATATTGTGTGTGTTTTCTTATATTTGAAGAGATTTGATGCACAGCCATAAGCAGTCAGAGATGGAGATAGACAGCTGTGATAAGGTAGCAACCTAAGGGGACTGGCATTCTAATGCTGGATCAGAGCATTTCACGTGGAGAGAACTTGGACAGACTTATTAATCTGCTTGAACCTGTGCTTTATCTAATTTAAAAACGGCATCTCTTGCTACCCATGACATAGTAGTATTTTAAGCATCAGCTGGCTCTCAAAGAAAGTACCTTGAACTCTAGGATGCATTATACATGCGCCTGGGAATAGGCACAACTTGAAAGAAATCCAGATATTACCTTAAAATACAAAGAGGAAGAGAATGAGGCACCGAACAGGAAGAGGAAGGCAGAAATGAGAAGTCGAAGGCTTGGTAGGGGAAAGATGCAGGGGTGCGAGAAGGAGAAGAAATGTGGTTTCCAAGGAGAAGGAGAACCTATACAAAGAGTCAAGGTAGTGGAGGCATGGGGTGAAACAAGGGAAGGGTGTTTACTTTTTAATATGTTTAATCCATTTGGACTACTGCTCTGCCTAAGTTCTAGCTATTTCTGTGCCAAAGGACTACTGTTGTCTGTTGATGATGTAGGTTCACAAGGATGGTGTTGATGGTGAGGCAAAAGGAATAATCCCTTACTTTTCCAGAAGCTCTTGGCACAATACAACAGACTCAAGGCCACTATCTAAATGGTCCACATAGTTCTCATGGCCATAACTGCCTTGCAAGTAGCACAGGCTCCACCGGTGGTGTTACCACCACAAACCTTCAACAAATCTGGCAAATGGTGTTTACTCTTCCCGCTTTGGTCTAGTCTTGGATTTATATACCCCTGGAAGAAGGGGCCTTTATGGTCACCAGCAGATGAACCATTGAATATAGATTAAAGAGAAAGGGCTGTGGAGTTTGAATAATTTGGAAAGAAAATATTTGGTTCCTCAAGAGCTGGCCTATGCAAAGATATAGAAGTATTTTGTTTCTTTTCAAGATGTAGGTATGAAGGAAAGAAAAGAGTGATTCACTTAATTCATTGACCACCAGAGAATGTATTTCAGTGACTTAAGGGAAATGCATACGTAACTAGCTGTGTAGGTAGACCCAAGTGTAGAGGAGGATGGATTTTCTATGTTCTTTGACCAATATATATCATTGCTTCCTAGCAGAGCTAAATCACTTAGTGAAACTTGAAAGAAAGTGGATTCTAGATTTAGTTAACTGTTGGGTAAATTTGTCCACAGTTGCTTAAAATTACATAATTTTTTAAAGAATTTATTTATGAGAGACACAGAGAAAGGCAGAGACACAGGTAGAGGGAGAAGCAGGCTCCCCGTGGGGAACCCAATGTGGGACTCGATCCCAGGACCCAGGGATCACTACCTGAGCCAAAGGCCAGAAGCTCAACCACTGAGCCACCCAGGTGCCCCCACAATGATTTTTTAAATTCATGCAGCCCGCATTTGGAAAATACAAGTTTTTTCTTCTGCCTTGAGTTCTCAAGTAAATGAATGAATCAGGTGACTTCATGAAGATGCTAATTTCTTCACTACGATTTTTACACTCATGATGGGTACAAAAGAAGCATACGATCATGATGACATTACAGGTCAACACAGCCATTGGGATTACCATATTTGCTAATATAATCTAAATTAATGCTGTAGAATCACATATGGAAAATACCAAATGTCTGTCAGCACAGTGAATGCCGAGTGGTTTATCCCTCCCTCGGGAGTTATTTATCCTGTCCCCCAGATTATTTTTCCAAAAGGACATTAAGTCTTTGTTGCCTGAGTCCCAACAGAATGCAATTCAGGGATAAACTCTGGTTAGAGAAATAGAGAAAACTAATTTATAGTATTGCACATTTCTTCTGAAGTATGGTAGATATTTAGAACATGAAGACTTAATAGTCCATGTTTTAAAGATTTGTGGATAACCCAGATGCCTATTTCAAGGAATAATTTATAACATTGTCAAGTCTAGGATTTGAAGCACATGCTAGAGCTAGGTGTATGAAAACCAATCACCCACCTGTCACCCAGAAACCCCACTTCAACACGAATCCATTTATTTCCACGGACTTCAAAATTCTCACTAAGGGTCATTTTACATTTTATGGTAAAATAATATGATATCCATGAGTTTGGAAATTAGAGAAGGTCTTAGAGGTAACTTGTGAGAATATTAAGGGTGACTTTTTCTAAAGCATAATCACTTTATTATCCTTATCTCAACTTCTCCCTCGTCCCCAATTCCCAGAGATTTCTGCATAGAACTAAAGCTGGAGCACCAAATGGATGTCAAATATAAATTTATTTAGTAAGTAAGCAGACAAGCTGTAATTTAAATCCATATCTGACTTCCCATCCCTTGGATCCTGTTACACTGTGTGACTCAATTTTGGCATATCCAGTTTTGTGTGCTGCACTTAGGAGTTCAGTTCTCTCCCAGTTACAAATTCTAAGACCCTGCTTACTCCTCTCCATTCACAGCTAGAGAGGCCTTAAAGAGTATTTAGGTACTTTGAGTATAGACTCTTCTTTCTCCCTGATAACACAATGCCCTCTTCGGATGGGACTACCTGGTGGTAAAAGGGGCAGAAAGTCAGGGACTATGGGATTCTGTTCTAATTTGATTTCTCGAAGATTACACAGTTTTCTAAACATAAGCCTTTTTTTGCTCTTGGAGAGTTCAATGTTGGCTTTCTGGAGTATTCTGAATCTTGCTGTTGTGGAAGCAGAGCCCTGGGTCATTCTTAAAAACACACTTCCTAGAGAGAAGTTGTCTATCTCTGAAATCCCACAGGCATCTCTACACTTAGGCTGAGAAAGAAGCTGCTAATGGAGTTTAAAAGGTTATGTTCATTAACTAAAAATAAATTTGAAGTGAACGGCCTTCCTTCAAAGAAGGAACAGTCAGAATGGGTAATGCTAAAATTGAAATGAAAGATAGTTTAGTCTTTGTGATGTTTTCCAAGTGTATTTTCTTCTCTTCTGTTCATAAATGCCGGCCATCTCAGAGTCTTCTCTGGAACCTGATTAGATGTCAGGGCCTTCATAATGTTTGAAGGTGAGCTCAGATCAATTTCCTGCATCTTTTCTGCCACGGTAAATCATTTATTGGGACGAATGTTTTACAAAGCCAGGCAAGAGAAAACTCATGAAAAATAAATAGGGTAAAATACACTATGCTTTCCTGAAGCAATCTTCAAGGCTTCATCACATTTAAACTTTCCCTGGCAGTTAGAACATTTCCCCTCATTTGGTCTCACTGTGGCCAGTTGAACTCAATTAATACGTAGTGCCACTGAGGCCAAAGCACGCATTTTATTTCCTCATTTATCTTGATTCGCTCTGTTCTGTGGCCACAGATTTCTTGATCTGATCCAGGAAGCAAAATGGAAGTTAGCCATCACAAAAAGGGAGTGAGCCAAACAAGGCTGATAGATCCAAGTTTACTCATTCCTTCTGATAACAAAGTAAACAGAGAAACAAAAACAAGGAAAATACCTTACCTGGTTGCCATTAAACCTTACCAGGTGGCCATTAAATCTTAATTTTAAGAATAAAGCAAACATTATATAGATTCAAATTTAAGACTTCCTTAATTATGTTTAATCAGTAGGCAAAATTAATAAGAATTGGTTTCCTAGGGGCACCTGAGTGGCTCGGTCAGTTAGGCATCTAACTCTTGATTTAGGCTGTGGTTATGATTTCAGGGTCCTGGGGTGGAGCCCCATGTCAGGCTCCCCATTCAGGGAATCTGGGATTCACTCTTTCCATTTCCCTCTGCCCTTCCCCCCCTCTAGGATAAATAAATAAATCTTAAAAAAAAAAAAGAATTGATTTTCTAATATTCTAGTTATAGCCCCTGTGTTGATAAAGTGGCATAATAACTATTCCAAGCAACCACAAGTAAAAACTCAACAATATAGCAACAGTGACAACTTTTGTTTTAAGTCTACCTACTTTTGTTCTTGCCTTTGTTAGAAACTCCCACATTCTGGAGTCAGAAGGTAAAATGAGGGATAGAGGAAGCAATACATGTGCCCCTATTATGTATCAGGTCCATTACATAATCTCTTTTAGTTTAATCCTCATGACTATCTGTCAAAATTGGTAGAATTTTCCCTATTTTACTAATGAAGAAACCAAGACTGCACAGCCTGCTTGAGGTCATACAATTAGTAAAGAGTGAAAGTGAACCAGGCTTCCAATCGGGTCTGTCTGAAATCTGCAAACTAATTTAAATGAAGTTTTGTAGACATTCCAAGTCTAGACAGAGGAAAAGAAAAAAAAGTGGAAATGTATCTAAAGTAGAAATATGTCAATCAGGTTAGGAGGCAAACAGGCAGGATCAGAGACCATCAGAGTAACAGTACAGAATGAAAGTCTCCGATTCTCACTATACCAAAAGAATATAAATTAGGAGAAGAATCTGCTAGATTTCTCTTGTGGATGACACCCTCTCATGGTTGTACCATCTTGACTGGTTCTTGATTAAATCTCTCCAGAGTTCTCCTTTGGGGAATATGTGTGGATTCTCTGATGATGTCTTTTGTCAAGAAGAGGAACTCAGAATGTTTCTGATTGTCATTTCATTCCCAGAAGCATTTAGTAGATTGAATTAATAACTCTTTTCTATACCTCGCTCCTTCACTCCACCCAGTCCATCTGCTACACTGCCATATATTAATCCAAGGAGAATTTGGCATTCATCAAATCACTACTCGATTCAAGAATATCAATGGCTCATCCATAATTTCCAGGCATTAGTTGTCCGGTCACATTTCCAACCCTTCTCCCAGCACACATAGCCTTGGCTGCAGTCACATTCTCCTCGTTTTCATGAGGCACATCCCCACCTACCTAGCTTTGCTAACGTGCTTCCATTGTCTTGGAATTTTGTTCCAACTGACTATTTGGGTCAAGTTGTTTAAAAAAAAAATTAATACAAAGAAATCATAGGGAAGTATAAAGAATTATTAAAAATGATACACATAATCTCAAAACCTAGAAAGCCACTACAAGCCATTTTATGTCTTTTTGTATATCTTCTTCAATTATGCACATACAATAATATAATGAAATGGTTTTGTGTCATCTTACTAGGCATCTTTCTAGATCATTGTTTTTAAGAACAGTGTTTGGATAATATACCATCACACCTAATTTATTAAAGTATTACCTTGTTATTTGGCAGCTTTACCCCTAATTTTCCCTATCTTAACAGTCTTGTCATAAATACAATTTTGCACAAATATTTGTATCTTTGATTCTGTCCTTAGGATGGAATCTTAGGTATAAAAATACTGTTTCTAATAGAATGAATATTTTTCGCTTTATATTCACGTCGAGTGAATATAATAATGTTATCTAAACTCACCTGAGTTTGGATGGCTCAGCAATTGAGCATCTGCCTTCGGCTCAGGTCCTGATCCTGGGAACTGGGATTGAGTTCCGCATCAGGCTCTTTGTGGGGAGTCTCCTTCTCCTTCTGCCTATGTCTCTGCCTCTCTCTCTGTCTCTGTTTCTGTGTCTCATGAATAAATAAATGAAAATCTTTAAAAAAATAATACAATAAGTAAATAAACTCACCCTAAACCTAAGCATTAGTTTTTTTTCATGTTGTCAATTTGATAAGCTTACTATGGTTTTACTTTTCATTTATTTGATATTTTGCAGGGTTAAACCTTTAAAAAGCATCAATTATCTCAATTTTTCTTCAGTGATTTAATTTTGTGGTCTCTGCCTATTTTCTTGCTCTTTTTTAAAAAGATATAAAAAGAGTAAAGAAAAAAATTCAAAAGTTTTGTTTTCCTAAATTTCCTAATTTTTTTGAAATCAGAAAAAAAGGTAAACTTAAAGTCACAATTTTAATCAGCCAGTACTCTAACTACTTTTAAAAAATGAGTTTGTGCCATACATAGGGGTGGGTTGCCCAGTTTTCTGTAAGAGAGCTTGGATCTCTGAACCAGGAAGTAGGAAGTAAAGGATTAAAATGTAAGTGTTTTTCTTTTTTCCCTTTCAGGTAAGAAGACTGGTGTCTTTTTGTTTTGGTTTCATTTTTTTTTTTTTTTAAGATTTTATTTATCCATTAATGAGAGAGAGAGGCAGAGACACAGGCAGAGGGAGAAGCAGGCTCCATGCAGGGAGCCTGACGTGGGACTCGATCCCAGGACTCCAGGATCACATCCTAGGTGGAAAGCAGGCATTAAACTGCTGAGCCACCCAGGGATCCCCGTTTTTGGTTTCATTTTTAAGGAGACTCCATGCCCAGCATGGAGTCCAATGTGGGGCTTGAACTTGTGACCCTGAGATCGAAACCTGATATCTTGGGTGCTTAACCCACTAAGCTACCCCGGTGCCCCAGAAAGACTGGATTTAATGCAGAACATGAATAGCCTTCCTTATTTTTCTTCATCTTGTTCCAGACCCTGGGGGAAAATGGTATTCTTTCAATTTTAGGTGTTACTAGGAATGTGGATCTGTTATTTCTTATTGGAAGTCCAACCAAGTGCTATTCTTCATTGAAATCATTCTCGACAAAACTGAAACAGGGATTATTTGTTCTTCATTTTAATGTTTGATTCCATCCAATTCAAGTAGCTATTTCTGTGTTTTGTTTTTAATACTGTCCCCCCCCTTTCATAAGAAATTATATAAATAATAAATTCCCTAAAGGCTTATAACTTAAAAGATTCTTGAGTATTGGTAGATAACATGTTCATGATTGAGAACATGGAGTCTCAACATCAGCTAAAGTAGTCCTTGGCTATTGGAATTGGGATTGTTTTAACATTTGAGAGCCACAGTTTTCTCAACTATAACCCTTATGATAGGATGACATTATGGACATTGAGCTTTCTTCAAATCTTTCCTTTATATGAAACCTGATTCTCGAAATCCTGATTCAAATACTTTTCCAGTTGTGTGAATGAGAAACTTCTGTTTTGAGCTCTTTCTTTCCTAGAAAGCATATCTCTTTGGAAACACAGACCTAAGTTGTGAGCTAGCTTGTCAAATATCTTGACTTCCAATGAGGAAATAAATTTTTTTATTTGTATGTCTAGCGCCGAATGTGAGTTTGATCTTAAAGAGATCTTGATTCAGGCTCTGAAAGATCTAGCTTAGTGCTACCCATACTTTAAGAGGCACCTTGTAAAGCTAATGCCTAGCCACTGCCATTCAGCCCACTATCATCATGCGTGATGTTGCAAGATACATTGCTAGAAATGAAGGCTTTGTAGCTGCTTGGGAAAACTTGTTCTGATTTAGAAATGGTGATAAACTTTCCAAGTCTTCCAATTTTCTTTCAGGAGATAATGTTCACTACGTTATATACAAACCCAACGTGAAAGGGGCAGCACTTTCCTGTTCCTGTTAATTTCAGGAACATTATTTCCCCCAAAGAATTCCTTCATCTGGTGAGATTGGCACTATTTACATTTATATTTATATTTATTTTAGACTTCATGTTGAGTTTCAGTATTTTATCCTTTAACACGCGCACACACATGCATTTGCCTGTGGTATGCTGTAAAACAGATCCTGGCAATATATAATTTTATTTTTCTACACTAACCAGATCTTGTGTGTGTAGCCAAGGCATGTTACTTGTTACAAGGCATGTGCAATTTTCGCTGTACACCTGCACTATTATTTCTGTTGCCTTTTGTCTTCGGCGTCCTAACTGTACAGACCTGGAGTAGTAGTAGGCCAGTACCTGTAAAAACAATACGTTCAGTGATCATGACATTAAAACATTTTGTGGTCATTCATGCAATGAATTAGCTGCTCCATATATCATTTTCATATTAGATATAAAGCTTACTCACTTCCAAAATGGTTTCTTATTTTGTGTCAATGTTTTCACAGAATTTCATAATTAGAAATTCTGAAGAGGTGGTATCTTTCCAGTCAATTACCACAGGATTTGCACAAAATTTACTGCTGCCCATGGCATGTTCTCAGAGCTGGCTGGTTCCAAGTAAGTTAATTTACGACTGATACTTGTGAGGTTTCACAAACACTGAGTTCCTTTTGCTTTCCTGTAATTTAAATACTGAAAGAATGTTGAGAGCATTGACTAGGGTATAGAAGTTGAAAACTTGATTGATGACACAAACTAATTATCTTCCTTTCCTCTATTCCTATTAATGAGATGTTTACAGCAAATTTCTAGGAGTTTGTCTCAGAAAGGAAAACAAAATCTATTAATGAGGGGTTTTTATCAATGTTTCTCTTATCAATTGTTAGTAAATCATAGCAACTAAAAGCACAGACTTGCGCATCAGATTTTTGAACATGTAAATATGCACAGTGGTGCCTGAATGACTCTGAGAATCACCTTGGCCATAACTTTTGTTTAGGCTAATTAGTTACATTGCTTTAAATGGTAATGTCATTAAAAAGATCTTATTTCTTGGCTTACGTTTGTCACATTATGTGTAAACAATGTAAACTGATATATATTATCTCAAATAAGAGGTTCCTTTAAATTGTTCTGTGACTGCTGAATAGGTAATGCTGTTATTAATCTTTAATAAAAACACCTTAGAATACCAAGATAAATTCTCATAAGAACATATTTTTTTTCTTCAATGATATATTACTTCCAAGAATTTCATATTTATCTCATATAGGCTGGAGAATAAGCCAAAATTTCTAACTGTGTGGTTTGATGAATTTATACAAAACTCTGATGATATTAAAATTTCCTAACTAATATATGAAAGATATAAAACATGTTTAAATAACTTACTAACTCTTTAAAATATTTTTACTCCTCCGTATGTTCTTTAAACCCTCGTGGTGATTAAAGGGGGATAGATGTTGGCATTCCCTTAATAAAGATGAGAAAACCAAGGCGGAGATAGATTAATTAGTGTAATAGTATTAACATTTCTTGGCTCATAGACTCCTAAGAATTTGATTATAGCTGTGGCCTTCTACCCTAGAAAATGTGTATAGAAAAATATGTAAATATTTCTTGCATTGAACTTCAGGTTAACAACCTATAGCCTAGGTAGCATAGGTATTAGAACAGCCTGGACTAAAACACAATTAACCTAGCTTGCAAATCTGTTCTTTTTCATGCTCCATGTTCTTACTATTAACTATGGCAAAGATATGCCTTTCTTCTCTCTCTACTCTTGGGTTGGGGTTTAGTATCTTAAAAAAAACAAAAAAACAAAAACAAAACAAACAAACAAAAAAGCTATTGCATATTTCCCCTCTCTTTACAATATGCTATATAAAACTGTAAATTAATTCTGCTTATTTTTCCTTCTACACAATTTCTACCGAGGTTTCTTTTTACCATGTTGCTTTCCTAATTCCCAGGGGATGTGGAGACTGCATATGCTGATATTACAGTTTCAGACTGTACAACTTGTGCTTCACACGTCGGAGAATGGGGACTTAGTAAGCTATGCCTTATTTTTCTGTTCTGCCACTAAAAGACAATATATTAATTAGGTCTCTAAATATTATTCTTATGATGACAGTGTTAATTTGTGGAACAGAGGTTATGTGAGTCATGGGAATTCATTTTGTGTTTCCCTCAATTGTTTTCAAGCTTTGGGGGAAAAAAAGCAGGAAGGAGTAGGAGCAGAATGAATGTGGTGCCTAACACTGTCTAAAACAAAAACATTACACAAAAACATGGCTGTCCTTTGTTACCTATTTGCTTTCTTTCTTGTTTCTATGCATTTTTAATTTTCTGTTTGTGGGTAGTAGTCTCAAACATAGGAGAGCATCTTTTTCTATGTCTTTTTCCTCTAAAATAAAGCTTCATTAAAAAATTAATCTAAGGCTTTTATTTTTTATAGTTTACTCTTTATCATTTTTATCACCAGATTTAAATGAAGGAGATTCTCTGAATTAGAAGAGCTGCAAACCCCTTTATGTTGAGTACATAAACACAATCGTTATAATTAATTTCAATACAGAGGTTGAGTTTACCATTCCTCTTGGCAATTTTCATTGAGATATGTGTAATGCCGTAGATTTGAGTGCATGTTTGTTTTATTGCGTAGTTAATTCTCTTTTCTACTTTTCTGAGGAAGCCTAGGAATATCATAGCTCTCTACTACTCACAGCCCATCATCAAGACCCTGTTTCCTCATAGGCCAGGCTAGGTGAGCAGTTCCACGTATTTCCTGCCCAATAGCAGGATTTGACCTGTGCCAAATCTGTGGTCACTATTGCATCCTCTTGGGGAAGGAAACATGCCCTTAATTTCTATGTTTTGGTTGACAATTTTCTTTTTATACTTATTTACTGTATCATTGTTGCTTCCTGTTGGCATCCTGAGGGCTTATCTGTGGTATAAGCAGTCTGAAGTTCTGAATGGTCCCAGGCAGGAGGAAACTGGAAGGGAAGTGAAGAGTGTGAGGGCACAGGGTAGATGCTTCCCATTAGGAATCAGCAGAGGGGAGAATAGCCCAGGAATGGAGTCCATGATATTTGCCTTAATCACCCTTTTTTGCAGTACCTCCAGTTTGGAATTAAAGAGTTTAGGTTTAGAGTTTGCTTCCTTTTTATTTTTCTGATCAGTTTTTCATTTTGGCTTTTGTCTTGGAATCTCCTTCTTTTTTTCCCTTCTTTTTGTCTACTGATACTTACATTGAAAGAGTTTACCCCTAATTACTAATTTGCTATGATCCATGAAACTCTTCCATGGCTAATAATTTCTATGCCCTTCAGAAGAATGTCCAGGGAAAGATAGCACATGACCTTGTGGAGCTTTGAATAGTCAACAACAAGGGATCCCTGGGTGGCGCAGCAGTTTGGCGCCTGCCTTTGGCCCAGGGCACGATCCTGGAGACCCGGGATCGAATCCCACGTTGGGCTCCCGGTGCATGGAGCCTGCTTCTCCCTCTGCTTGTGTCTCTGCCTCTCTCTCTCTCTGTGAGACTATCATAAATAAATAAAAAATTTATAAAAAATAAAAAAATGAATAGTCAACAACAAGAGTTATCTCTTTTAGTGAAAATGTGTTAAAGTCCTCACTAAAAAAAAAAGGGGGGGGGGAGAAGTCACCCAAAGTTACTCTGAGTGTGTAGCAACATATTTTCAATAATAACAAAATCTGAGTTAAAAGTCATAAAGAGAAGCTTATTTCTCTTACACATTGAGTGTGGTTAGTATCTGTTATTTGTTAGCAGCTCCATAATATCAGAGTCAGTAAGTGTTTATGCAATTCTCTTGGTCCCAACAGGGATGCCTCAGCTCTAAGCATGATGTTCAAATTCAAGATAGAAGGGAATAGGGAAGGGGAATGAAGACACGCCACCCATCTGTCCCTTTTATTAGGAAAACCAAAAGTCTTCCCAGAAGTCCTCAGCAGACTTCTGCTTGCATCTCACTACTCATATCATTGTTCAGTTCTGCATCTCATGCGTATCACCCCCAGCTACAAAGGATGATTAAAACATGATTGTTTAGATTTCCCACTCTCTGAAGTTGAGGTGACATGGGAGAAGGAGCTGGAGAACATGAGTGAGTTAACTGATGAACAGCGTCTGCCATATTTCTTTACTGGAAAGTAAGGACAAAATAATTGAAGATCCCTATTTTATACTGCTATTTTGTTTGTGTGTAACTCAGGAAGAAGCTATAGTGGTCCTGGACTCATGCTCAGTACTGTGCCCATGGTGACAGTTACCTGTATATCATGTTTCCTTTATGGTGTGCTTTGAAAATCTTTACTTCCCAGCTTCTGACTTTGACTATAAGCAAAAGCTTAAGGGTAGAGAAAAGCAAGTGATGAATTTGAGAACATGAAGATTCCCAGTCTCAGTCTCAATTACCATAAATTGTTTCTAGAGATTTTGGCTCTTCTCTGATTTCCCTGGTCAACCTACCCACAAATTTCTTTCAAATGAGTCTCATTGTCTTATTAAACTTTATCTTTCTACCACTGAAGGCCTCTTTTAGGCTTTCTTATTGGTAGAGAGTGAGGAATGTGTTAATATCCACATGCTGTTTTTCCCATTTTCCTGCTCTTATGAGCAGAACTTCTGACATATTCAAGAATTCTGGTGAAACCATGACTGATAATTGCCAGTCTGAAACATGCCAGATAACTCACATGAAAGACCCACTCGTGTGATGCCTTAAACAGTTAACAGGAAATCAGGGTAGGATTGAGGCAGTTCCATGGACCCCAAAATCCATTTGTTGTTATTGAGCTAGAGGAAGAAGACTGATGGGACATGTGTCTCCCTGAGAGTAATTGCTGAGTATTGGAGAAGCATCTAAAGAGAGTTTCCTGAATCCTTATGCCCTCACTTGCTTTAGTTTGTGCCTTTCTGATTCTGTAAGGAACAAATTGATGAATTATAGGTCTTCAGCAAAGGGTAATCATTTGTTGGCTTAAGTAAGGTGCCTTGCCTTGATTGCAGTGTTCAGTATTGAGTACATTCACTGCACCTCAGATCCAGTCGTTGAAATGTAAATTATGTGAAATGTTTGTGAATTTATAAAAGTCAAATACACTATTGAAAGTCTTGGGTTGTGAAGTAAAGGTAGTGGGTGTCAGTTTTAAATGAACATTTTATTTGACTTGGCAGTAGAGAAGGGACACAGCATTTTTTCCATATTCATATTAGTAAATGAGGCAATTAAAGCTCAAGGGGCCAAGTAATTTGCCTCAGTTTACACAAGTGAAAATATTCAATAGTTTTTTCATTTGTTCTTCATTTTATCCCACAATTTAAATCTGTTCAGGTTTGTTCTTTGATATATCTGGATTATATAATTTTATAATAGGAAATATCATGGAGCTTCTATATGTCTATAACAGATGTTTCCAGATATATACCAAGGCAGTATTTTATTTCTTCCAGGACCTGCTGAGATACTCTTTTTACTCCTAAAACAATTGTATACCAAACCCTACTTTCCCTGAAGCCATCCCCCAGACCGTGATGACACTTAAGTGAAATGCTATACAAGATTCCTCTTGACTTCATAACATACAGTCTATAAACACACTTACCTTTCACTGATTATGAATTAACTGATGCTGCAGCTTGCTGTCACAGCTGATGAGAACCTAAATTTATACTGCCAGGTGTGTATTAGTAGGCACAGAGGGTAGGTACATTCTGGAGCCCTTTCCATTTCCTGGCTGTACCTTATTGAGATTAGAAAATTGGCAGCCTTGGATGGTGTAGACCTATCAGGCAAGTCCCCACAGGCTAGAGAAAGTGGAGGCAGAGTAGGAACCTGTACATGTGCTGTGCTCGATTCAAAGGATTTGGGTTTCATGTTTCATCAGGTCAGTCTTTCTGGGAATCCATTGTCCTGCCTCTAGGGCTGACATTAGATAATTTTGGTTGGTGAGCCACCATAGCACTGAACCAACTCTTGAATGTGAAGGAAACATTGTCTGGCTTTGGAAGTTTCTCAAATGTGCAAAATTAGGAGATCCAGTTATATACAGTACATCATCTTCATAAGCTTTGTATAGGAGTCACAGGGTAGCAAGCCTTTCTTTATTTAGAGTTACCCTCATGTCCCAGCAAAGTGAAGGCATTATTCTTGTTCACCTCATTTGCCTCAGCCTTAACATACAGGATTAAGTGGATTTCTCAAGATCTGAAGAATAAGCGGAAGGAAATTCTATTAAAAATGAGATTGGATATGGTGCTTGTCCTCACTGACAATGATGTTCTTGCTTTGTTGGGGGAATGGGATTATTCTGGAATGCCTCCATGTCTATTTTTCCCTTCTTTGAAATGCCCAGGGAGACAAGTGAATATGTATTTACCTAAATTAAATAAATTGTTATTATTTCATCAACACAGTTGTTCCCCTTGACATTTTCAGAGTGCCTTTTAGTAGTTGTTATTAGATGCAATGCTTATAATTCCCTAGTAAATAAGAGATTTGTACATCCTCTTCACAGGTGAGATCTTTGAAGTACTGGGTGATTAAATATGCATAGGTGGAATAATGAGGCACCTGTCTAATATCATCTATGTAAAGCAGTTTAAAGGATTGAGTTACTTTTAACTTGAACATGCATTTATTGAATGTCTGAGATATACCAGTGTTTAGGTGTTATGGATTAAAAAGTAAGATACCCTGCCCTCGGGGACCTAAAAAATTAATAGCAAGAATAATGTAAACAATTAAGAGTGTGGTGCTCTAGATACTGTAATGAGTGTATAAGCCAGGTGATGACTCCTTGTAATGAATGTGCTTCAGGGTTAATCTGTGAACTCCATAACATCCTATGCAAAACTTTGTGTATAAACTTTTTTTCTCTTGAGAAAAAACTCATGCTTTTCATTCAAATTGTATTTCAAAGGAATATAATAGCACAGAACAAGTTAAGAACTATTGGTATAAGATATTGAGAATCAAGGTAAAATAAGATCCTATAGGCAGGGGCCTCGAAATTTATAAATATTGACTTGTCCCGATTGCTCCTTTCACATGCAATTGCCATGAGAGCTCTACTTACAAAGGACAAGATTAGACTATGGGCCCTAATGTGGAATGCAGAGCTTTCTGTTAAAGCTGCCTGGACTGTTGACTTAGGGTCAAATCCAGGCTAGGACTCTTAAGGCCTAACCCTACCACTAGCCACGCTATGAATAACGTTGGCTGAATAATGCCTTAAATCTTTTAGATCAAATTTAGCTACTCCTCAAAAAAAAATCCAAAATTAGTCACTCTTATCTTTCTGTGGGAGAGAAGATTGACCAGGGAGGTTGTAAGGGATAGAAGCTTTTTAAACTATTGTTGTTAGGTTATAGGTGGGAGAGGTTCTCAGGAAAGTTGTAAACAAACTGAAATTTAATCCATAAACAAGTTTTCACTGAAGGAACAGTGGCAAAGAATGGTTTTCAAGAAAGGCTGGTGGTAAGGATTTCTATACTCTCAAAATAATTTTTTTTAATTCTATTTATTCATGAGTGACCCAGAAAGAGAGAGGCAGAGACATAGGCAGAGGGAGAAGCAGGCTCCATGCAGGGAGCCCGATGTGGGACTGGATCCTGGTACTCCAGGATCACACCCTGAGCTGAAGGCAGACGCTCAACAGCTGAGCCACCCAGGCATCCCAAAATAATTGTTCTTCAGGTGGTATCTAAAATATTAACTTCTACTTACCTTGATAATTACCTTGCAGTTGTAATGGGGAAACAAGATGAGATGGATAGAAGAGTTACTTTGCAAGTTAGTCCTTCCGTTTGAATCTAGATATTGGATGAGGAAACCAATCATCAAACTGGTTCTGAGATGACATAGACAAGATAGGTTGTAGAGAGGGGACAAGTGTCAGTGCTGGTGAGTCAGTGGAAGACACTGAAGAATGATTTGGAGGTCATCAATACAAAAATGAATGCTTTAAAGAAAAAAACCCCAAAAAGCAAAAATAAGTGCTTTAGGTTGCAAACAAAAAACCCAGCTCTGGGTAATCAGCAGACACCCAGCCACCGCTAGGAATGAAGGCAGACTGGGGTAGCAGGCCCAGCTGTCATGCCATAAGAAGTCTGCCTAGAATCCTACCACTGATAACTCATCACTGGAAAGCATACACATCTTCGCCTATCCACAACGTGTACTGTGAGTTTTGATTTTCCAAGATTCCCATGTCTTCATGTCCCTACTTTTAGATTCAAAATCCTAGGAAAGGGCCTCTTGTTGATGGAGTAACCTGGTGGCCAGAGGGGAAGGGAAGGGTAAACATCAATCTTTTTAGACCTTGTAGCATGATGACTAAAATGTGTGCATCAAGGCATATCTTTGAGAAAAGGAAAATTCAGGTACTGGTTAATCAGGAAAACGCTATAAATGTCTAGTACAGTTGGAAAGTCTTGTTTTTTCCTAAGGAAATGTGTCCCTCTCTTGTATGTTGACCAAACTCAGTAACAGTTGAGGAATCTGATATTTGTTGTGGGAATAGACTAGACTCACTGAATCTCAAGGAACTTTTGAGAGGCTTAAAGTATGGGGCCAAGTGGCAATCTTAGCAACGGAAACTGTTGGATGAGGTTATATAGTGGGTAGGCCAGATCTGCTTCTGTGATGAAGCTATGATCTTAATAAATTCACTACATTTAAATTGGACTCAATATCTTCACCAACAAAATTAAGGAGGGATTTCTAACTGCCTAGGCAATATCTTCATATAATAAATCATTTATTAAATATTTATTCTGTATCTTCTCTATGCTAGCCCATAGTCTAGGCATTAGGTAACAGTAAAAAGCACGTGTAAAAAAGTCTCTGCTTTCCTGGAGCTTGTGTTAAACTGCATAGACATTCAACTTGGGGTGGTGGTGGGTGATCAGACAGGGAGAGTGAAAATCAATAATTCTAGTTCGGATATTCTGAATTTGAAATAATTATTAAGTAACCGCATAGAAATGCCTGGATTTTCAGGGGAAAAGAAAGGACCAAAAATAGAATTTTGAGCTTTTGAAGTCTATTGTGTGGTGTTTAAAGCCATAAAATGAATGAGGTCGTCTAAGCTATGAGCAGCAATTGAGAAGAGGGCTGAGGACTTAATCCTGAAGTATTCTAATATTTAGAGCACTATTATAAGAGGGACCATTGAAATAAATGAGACTAAATAAGTAGATGAGAGAATGAGACTCTCGTAGCATCAGAGGAAATATGGAGGGGATCCCGGGGTGGTTCAGCGGTTTGGTTCCTGTCTTTGGCCCAGGGCGTGATCTTGGAGTCCTGGGATCAAGTCCCGCATTGGGCTCCCTGCATGGAGCCTGCTTCTCCCTCTGCCTGTGTCTCTGCCCCTCTCTCTCTCTCTCTCTCTCTCTCATGAATAAATAAATAAAATATTAAAAAAAAAAAAAAGGAAATCTAGGAAGGAAGTGATTCAAGAATTAAGGAGTGGCCCTCCTTGTCAAATGCTGATCTTTCAGTCGTTTATTGTTTTTGACAAGATGTGGGCCCCTGGGGAGCTTGATAAGTGCTCCCTGTCAAGTGATAATGACTAGAACCCAATTGAAGGGGATCCAGTAGAGAATCCCTTATGAGAATATGGAGGCACAGAGGGTGCATGACCCTTTTAGGAAGTATTGTGAAACCACTAGTGCTAGAGGCTGTTACCACCAGCTCAGATCTCTTTTATCATTTGTCATTGTATGATAAGGTCACAATTTCTTATCTTAGAGAAAACAATATATTAGTCCAACCAAAATCCTATGTCCCTGCTCTGAATGAGGGACAGAGAAGGTAAATTTCTAAGATGGGAGGTGTAGTCCTTGTTGCTAATAATACTCACATAATGGGAGTTGCTCCAAATTAAAACAGGTTATCCAGGTGTGTATCTCAAAATATTAACAGATGTCTACTGTTCTCTGTATTATATATCTTGTATCTAGTTTGATCTCCCACTTCAGATACAACTAACATCATTCTGACCATTTTTATCTCACGTATTGTTTTTTTTTCCCTCTTCCTCTAGCCGGTATCTGTTATGCACCACAACTGTTCAATGAATTTTATGTACAACTCTGATGATCCATCTTTTCCAAAAGGTGATAATACATTCTCCTCATTGTAGAATCAAGTTCAAACTCCATAGTCTAGAATCCAAGGAACTTAAATATTAAGTCACAGTCATTTCTTGCTAGTCTTATTTTCCAACATTTTTAAAGCACTTCCTGATCTGACAATACAAATTGTTTAATGTGTATTTTTGCCGTGCTTAATGTTATTCATTGTCCTTCTTGAGATAGTCTCCATATTCCTGTCTACTCTTCTGTTTAGCCTTACAGAATTCTCCTCTAGGTAGAAATAATGCATCATTTTTCATAATGTTTATAGTGTTATCTAGCAATTTGTTAAATGAGGTGTATACATTTATGGGGAGGGCAAAGGCATTGTTTTCTAAGTTTCATTTTAGTTTTTATCCAGAAAACAAGGTATCCTGGCTTAAAAACTTAGTTTGTCATCTAGCTTTGTAGAAAACTGAAGCTCTTCCCCATCTCCCAATATTCCTATGAATGTCTAGGTGGCTAATATTCCTTGGTCACTTCTGCCTCTGAAATTCTAAGACTGTCTTTTCTAAACAACATGTAATCAAATGTGAAACTTGGACCTTTCTCATTTTCTATAATATCAATCAGTTAATCCATCAAAATAAAAATGAAACAGTCAACAATGACAACAGCCCATTGAACATGTGGTACCTGCATTTAAAATTGTACCAACACACAGTCTCAATTTAAGAGAATGTGTTAGGCATTCCTATACTTAAATATTCTTAGGGCTCTCCTACAAATAAAGGTTCTCAACTAATCCCTCTAATCCACCCTTCCTCTATAATTTAGCAACTGCCATTCTGTTGCCTCTGAGGAAGCCCCTTGCTGTCCTTGTTTTACTTTTCAAAGGCAATTTAATGTTTTACTTAGTTACCAAGGCTTTTAAAGCACCTATGATTTGAGATTTATCCCCTATACAAAGTGACCTATCAAGGCACATTTTCAAAAATAACTCTCTTCTCGAAAGTAACTATTAAGGGTTAGGTGTTGAGATTTTCCTTTTCATTTTATTTATTTTTTGTAACACTCTTCTCTCTCTCTAACTATGTAGCAAATTCCTCAAGAACATAGAGACTGAAAATCTTATGTGTTCCATGGGGTCAAGCACAGTGCCTGACACATAGCAGTCATTGCATATGTGTTGAATGAGGGAATGGTTGATACTGAATGTTTCTTTCAGGTACAAAATTCTGTTTTTTGCTTTTTCTCCAAATAGTTTATTCTGAACTCCTAAAAATGCTTATGAACATTCCTATTAATTTTTTTAATATGCCTATTAATTATTGATAAGTACTGGCATAGAATGTTGAATAAATATTTAAAAGGAATGAATGATCTATCTTCTTGTGGGATTACCCCCTTTATGATTATATAATGTCCTTCTTTACCTCTTTTATAGTCTTTGTTTTAAAGTCTAGATTGTCTGGTATAAGTATTCCTATCCCGGCTTTCTTTTGACATCCATTTGTGTTATAAATATTTCTCTACCCCTCACTTTCTCTTTTTTTTTTCTTTTCCTTTAATATTTTATTTATTTGAGAGAGACACAGAGAACAGACCAGGAAGGAGCAGAGGGATAATCTCCAGCACAGAGTCTGACCTGAGGCTTGATCCCAGGACCTTGGGGTTATAATCTAAACCAAAGGCAGATGTTTAACTGACTGAACCACCTCTCCTCCCCACCATCCCGTCACTTTCAATCTATAGGTATCTTTAGGTCTAAAATGAGTCTCTTGTAGGTGGCATATGAGTGGGTCTTGTGTTTTACTAGTTTATCTGTTCTGCCCCCCTGTGTCTTTTGATTGGAACGTTTAGTTCATTTACATTCAGAGTAATGTTGTTCTGTTGTTGTTTCTAGAGATATTCTCTGATTTTTCTAACTTCCAGTCTCTCCTTTGCCCTCAGAGTTCCCTTTAATATTTTTTATTAGGGCTGGATTAGTGGTCATGAACTCCTCTAGTTTTTGCTTGGGAATGCTGTAGACTTTTCCCATTCAGCATTATGAATGCCACTCTCTTCTGGGTTGCCAGGTTTCTGTTGAGAAATATTCACTTAGCTTTATGGGCTTTCCCTTGTAAGTTAAGACTTATTTTGTCTTGATGCTTTTAAGATCTTTATCACTGTATTTTGCAAACTTAATTACAGTATGTCTTACTATTGGCCTGCTTTTGTTGATTTTCATGGGAGTCCTCTGTGCTTCCTGGATCTGGATGTCTGTTTCTTTCCCCAGATTAGGGAAGTTTTTTTGCTATTATTTCTTAAAATAAATTTTCTGTCCCCTTTCCTCTCTCTCTCTTTCTAGGACTCCTATAATGAAATCACATTTCCCTAAGACTATTTTCTTGCTTCATAATTCTTTTCTCTTTTGTTTAGCTTTATTATTTTCCATTATTTTGTCTTCTAGGTCACTAATTCATTCCTTTGCTTCTTCCAGCCTGCTGTCCATTGCATCAAGCCTGTTTCTAATCTTGTTTGTTCCATTCTTCATCTTGAATGATTCCTTAAGTCTTATCTTTTTGGTAAGGGTCTCACTGATAACTTCTTTCTTTTCTCAAGTACAATGAGTATCCTTATGATTGTTGCTTTAAATTCTCCATCAGGCATGTTACTTATACCTGTTTCACTTAGATCTCTGGCTTTGGCCTTATCTTTTTTCAATTGAGATGCATTTTTCAGTCTTGGCATTTTGCCAAAGTCTCTGCCACTTTCTTTATGTTAGAAAAGCCATGTGTGGGATGCCTGGGTGGCTCAGTGGTTGAGCATCTGCCTTTGGCTCGGGTCATAATCTCTGGGGTCCTGGGATTGAGTCCCACATCAGGCTCCCTGCAGGGAGCCTGCTTCTCCCTCTGCCTGTGTCTCTGCCTTCTCTCTGTGTGTCTTTTGAATGAATAAATAAAATCTTTTTTTTTTTTTTCTTAAAAAGAAGAAAGAAAAGAAAAGGCATGTGTCTCTTTCTCCTAAAAGTAATGGCCTTATGAAGTAGAGGTTACCTAGTACCCAGGGCCTGGGGCTTTGAGGAGTGTCGCCAGTGTATTTTGTGTACTATGCCGTTGTAAATATTTTTGCATCCAACAAGGGAGGACCCAAAAACATTAAAAAAATTAGTAACAAACATGAAGGGACTAATTGAAATTAATAGGGGATTTTAACACCCTACTTACATCAATAAACAGATCATATAAACAAAATAAACAAGGAACGAATGGCTTTGAATGACACACTGAGCCAGATGAACTTACCAGATATAGTCCATCCCATCAGCAGAATACACATTTTCAAGTGCACATGGAACATTTTCCAGAATAGATCACATACTGGGTTACAAGTCAGGCCTCAACAAATACAAAAAGATTAAAATCATACCATGTACCTTTTCTGAACACAATCCTATGAAACTAGAAGTCAACCACAAGAAAATGTGGAAAGACTACAAACACATGGTGGTTAAAGAATAAATGGGTCAACCAGTAAATTAAAGAAGAAATAAAACATGGAAACAAATGAAAATAAAAACACAATGGTTGAAAAAAAACCTTTGGTATGTAGCAAAAGCAGTCTTAAAAGGGAAGTATATAGCAATATAAGCTTACCTCAAGGAGCAAGAATAAAACAACCTAACTTTATGCCTAAAGGAGCTAGAAAAAACAACAGCAAATGAATCCTAAAGCCAGCAGAAGGAAAGCAATAATAAAGATAAGAGCAGAAATAAATGACAAACTAAAAAACAACAACAAAAACCCAGTAGAACAATGAATTGAAACCAAGAGCTGATTCTTTGAAAAGATTAATGAAATTGATAAAACCCAGCCATACTTATCAAAAACAAAAGAGAAAGGACCCAAATAAATAAAATCACAAAGAGAAGAAATAAAACCTAACACCAGAGAAATACAGTTATAGAATATTATGAAGAACTATATGCCAATAAGTTGGACAACCTGGAAGAAATAAATTCCTAGAAACCCATAAGTGACCAGAATTGAAAAAGGAAGAAATAGGTAATTTCAACTGATTGATAACCAGCAAAGAAATTGAATCAATAAACAAAAGTCCAGGGCCAGTGGCTTCACAGGCAAATTCTACCAAACATTTATTTTTTTTTAATTTTTAATTTATTTCCTACCAAACATTTAAAGAAGTGCTAATACCCATTCTTCTGAAACTATTCCAAAAATTAGAAATTGGAGGAAAACTTCCAAAATCACTTTATGAGGCCAGCATTACTTTGATACTAAAACCAGATAAAGGGGTTACTGGGTGGCTCAGTGGATGGGCCTCTGCCTTTGGCTCACGTCATGATCCCAGAGTCCTGGGATCTAGTCCAACATCAGGCCCCCTGTGGGGAGTCTGCTTCTCCCTCTGCATGTGTCTCTGCCTTTCTATCTGTGTCTCTCATGAATAAATAAAATACTTTAAAAATTTATCATATAAAGACTCAACTCCTAAAAAAGAGAACTCCACCGGCTAGTATCTCTGATAAACACGGATGGAAAAATTCTCAGTAAAATACTAGCAAACTGAATCCAACTATACATTAAAAGAATCACTTAACATTATCAAGTGGGATTTATTCCTGGCTTGCAAGGGTGATTCAGTATTCACAAATCAATCAACACGATACACCACATTAATAAAAGAAAGAAGAGCCTTATGATTTTCTCAATAGATGCAGAAAAAGGTTTTGACAAAGTACAACATCCATTCATGATAAAAATCCTCAACAAAATAGGTTTACAGAGAATATACTGCAACACAATAAAGGCCATATATGAACAAAACACAGCTAATATCATACTAAATAAGAAAAAAAAACTGAGAGATTTTCCTCTATAGTCAGCTACAAGATAGGGATGTCTATTCTCATCACTGTTAAACATAGTACTAGAAGTCTTAGCCACAGCAATCAGACAACAAAAATAAAAGGCATCCAAATGGGCAAGGAAGAAATAAAGCTTTCACTATTTACAGATGACCTAAAACTCAATATAGAAAACCTGAACGACTCCACCAAAAAATTGCTAGAACTGATGCACAAATTCAGCAGTCACAGGTTACAAAATCAACACACAGAAATCTGCATATCTATATACCAATCATGAGCAGAAAGAGAGATTAAGGGATTAGTCCCATTTAAAATTGCACCAAAAACATTAAGATACCCAGGAATAAACCTAACCAAAGAGGCCAAAGACCTGTACTCGGCAAACTATAAGACACTAATGACGGAAATTGAAAACGACACAAAGAAATGGAAAAACATCCCATGCGCATGGGGTGGAACAACAAATATCTTTAAAATGTCCGTGTTACCTAAAACAATCTATACATTTAATACAATACGTATCGAAATACCACCAGCATTTTCACAGAGCTAGAACAAGAAATCCTAAAATTTGTATGGAACCGCAAAAGACTCTGAAGAGCCAAATAAACCTTGAAAAAGAAAAGCAAAGTTGGAAGCATTGCAATTTTAGACTTCAAATTATATTACAAGGCTGTTGTTATCAAGACAGTATGGCATCGGCACAAAAATAAAGGCATTGATCAATAGAACAGAGTAGAAAATTCAGAAATGAGCACATAACTGTATGGTCAGTTAGTCTTTGACAAAGGAAAGAATAGGCAGTAGGAAAAAGTCTAATAAGTGGTGTTGCCAAAACTGCACAACAACTTGCAAGAGAATGAAACTGGAATACTTACACCATACACAAAAACAAAAATCAAAGTGGATTAAAGACCTAAATGTGAGACAGGCAACCATCAAAATCCTAGAGGAGGACATAGGCGGTAGTCTCTTTGGCATCAGCTGTAGCAGCTTCCTTGTAGATAAGTCTCCTCAGAGAAGGGAAACAAAGGTAAAAATAAACTATTGGTACTTCATCACAAGAAAAAGCTTCTGGGCAGTGAGGGAAATGACCAACAATACTAGGAGGCAACCTAAGGAATGGAGAAAGGTATTGGCAAATGACATATCTGATAAAGTGTTAGTATCCAAAATCTGTAAAGAACTTCTACGACGCAACAGTCAAAAAGTGAGTAATCAAAACGATGAATAGAAGACATGAATAGACAGTTTTCCAAAGAAAACTAAACAAGTGAACAAGGAAAAAAACAGACATACCAGGTAACAGACTCTTAACTATAGAGAACGAACTGATAGTTGCCAAAGGGGGAGGCCATGGGGGGGATAGGTAACATAGGTAGTGGGGTTTAAGGAGTGCATGTGTCACGAGTACCAGGTATTGCATGGAAAAGTTGAATCACTATATTGTACACCTGTACTAATATTACACTAATATTTTTTTTAATATTACACTAATATTACACATTCAAATAATTGGAATTTGAATAAAAACCTAAAAAAAAAATAAATAAAAGGAATGAATGAAGGCTCCTGATCCTAGTGGATAGGACATCAGTTTGTAGTGAAATCAGAGTCGGGGACATTGATGCTTGGCACTAATGTGATGGCAGATTTTTGCAGTAATTTATATTTGCTATTACTATCACATTTAAGTGAAAGACCATCTAAAATAGGATTTAGAATAAATAGGTTTATAGTCCACTGGTTCCCCATAGCATTTATGCAGAACTTTCTTTCACTGGCTTTTTTTATTTTTTTTTTATTTTTTTTTATTTTACTCCCCCAGGGCGTTTCACGTCCTCCTCATAGAGTATTGCCTCCTTTGGTCAAGCGCTGCCTATGTTCTGTTTATAGCTCCACAGCACTTAGATGTTCCATAGATTTTTGTTAAAGTGAATTGATTGGAATTGGGAAGTTTCTCTGAACCTCTTGGTACTGACTCTCATCTTTCTTTCATTCTAGAAATGTCTAAATCTTTTATGTTCTCCAGAGACCAAAACATATACCCAGTGTTTCAAAACAAAGGCTTGTTTTTCTACCTTCAATATTGAAAAAATAGAAACAAAACTAAATGAAAATGAACGAAATCTATAAAGATGAAATAGTGAAGTATCCCTTTTTAGATGAATCAACAAAAATAATACTCTAAAGACCAAGATATTTAATCAAATAAATAAATCAAATGCTAAGTTAAATTGAGAGCCATCAAAGGGAAGCGGTTTTTCAGATCTTTAGCAAGTATGAAAAATTGAACCATATGTCAAAAATAGGAATGTTTTATCTTTGTATAACATAACAATGTTCTCAAAATGTGGACAGCATAAGGAAGAATCCAGGGAGGGAGAGCTATTAGGCATGAAACAAGGGTGCTATTTAGAGAGCGCTGCCTGTGATGGAGCGGCATATACTTAAAAAGTGAATATGAATGTATTGTTTTCTAATGTATTGTTTGAAAGATCCATGATGATAGAAGCCCAAGTGATTTTTAAAATAGAATTTACTTTGCTTATATTAATAGATAATCCTCCAAAGAAATAAATGTGCTTAGGATAGCTGGCATATGGGGGAAGAAACTCATGTAATTTGTTGTCAAGCAACTGGATTTGAATCCGGGATTTGCTACTGATTACCTGAGTAACATGAGGCAAAGGGCCCATGCTATCCTGCTATCCTGAAATGTAACTTCCTAATTTATGAACTAAGGAGAAGGTTGTGTTCCTTGAAAGTTTGTTGTATTATATGACATAACATGGAGATCTAGGACAGGAGTAAATGTTTTCTGTAAAGGGCCAGGTAGTAAATAATTTAGGCTTTTTGGAACAGATACACTGTGTTCTCAACTCTGCCACTGTAGTGCAGAAGCAGTCACAGGCAATATGTACACAAAATGCTGTGGCCGTGTTTCAATAAAACCTTCTGTGCAAAATCAGGCGATCACTCAGATTTGTCCTGTGGGCCGTAGTTAGCCAAGCCATGATCTCAGGCGATGGCTGTTGTGTTGGCAGTGCTCATACATAAGCTTAATATTAAAAAACCTCCCAGCACACTTCCTGTCATGTAGAAAATCTTGAATAAATGCATTGGGTCAATCAATCAATAAATCAGGGAATGAATATAGCCTGGTGAGGATCATTACCATCCCCAATCTTATCCTTTAATATGTTACTGCTTCACATGACATTTTTGGCTGTTTTTATGAGATCATTTGACAGTACCTACTGATGTCCCAGATATAAGAAAGTAACAGTACTGCAGTCAAAAATTTTCTGTAAATGATTTTCTTAAAACATTTTTGAAACAATTGGCTGAAGATAGGATGTTCGGAAAGCTCAGTACTTAAAATTGAAGGAAATCCCCTATAGCATTTTTTCCTAAACAGTGTTCTATGGATAAGTGTGTCCTAGGAAATATTAATAGGTTTCTTCAGTAAAATATTTTTGAGAAATGCTGTGTTAAACAAAATTAAATAGATTTCTTTATTACAGACATTCTCAGAGGCTTTGATGTTAAAGAGGGTGGAGGAGTACATTCGGCACATTTTCCCAGATATTTAATTTTTTTTTTTCGTAGACCTATTACCATTTTCCAGTCTACAGTCTTTGGAGAATACTATTTGGGAAATACTACTCTGTAACATAAATAAAGTCTTCATACATTTGAAATAAATGGTGTGAGTGGACTGCTCAGACAAGGAACTGAGTGAACCAACGGGGGAAAAAAGTACTAACAGATAACTGTTAAAGCTCCTTCGTTTTTTCATTCCATTATTTCTTCAGCCATCATTCAGTGTTTATTCTGTTCAAGGTAGAACTATATCCCTATTCCTACTCAAAAATCAGGGTTAGCTTTGTGAATAGAAAGTTTAGATACTCTAAAATAAATGGCTAAAATCTCAAGCTCTTTGTTTCACATCTATAAAAATCCTTCTGAATTTCATGGGAAGATAAACTTTTATTTCCAAAAAAGAACTTCAAAGTTCTATAAAGATAAAAGAAGAGCTCCAGTGAGTGAACTAGAGTAATATTTGGCAATAACCTGCCGGAGAGCTCATCTGAATTAGAAAGAACCGTGATAACAGATCTCTTATAGTTTAGGTCCATAGAAGCTTGAAATAGGATTGAAGCAGCCTGGTTGAAACTAATACTCTTCCGTTAGAATCATTTACAAAATTTGATAATGAATTTCATTTAAGTAGAAATGAAGGAGATGAATCATTTCTGGACAACCTTCTGTGTATTTCAGGACAATACATTTTTTTTTTTCCTAGTCTCAGGGAAGCACCAGAAAACGTGAAGGAACTGTTCCAACTAAACAATGGTTATACCGTCAACATTACCAGTCACTGATCTTTCTATCGCAGGGCTTCCTTGTGCTGTTGGTGGCAGAAAGGGATGCAAGGAACACAAAGTGTTTTATAAATGTGAGGCAAAAAGATAACTATCTTTTTTTTTGTTGTTGTTCCTCCTCATCCTCAACACATGCACACACACGCACGCATTAACTTTTCAGAATTTCTCATAAGGATTTATTTTTTTAATAATAAATTTATTTTTTATTGGTGTTCAATTTGCCAACATACAGAATAACACCCAGTGCTCATCCCGTCAAGTGTCCCCTTCAGTGCCCGCCACCCACTCACCCACACCCCCCGCCCTCCTCTCCTTCCACCACCCCTAGTTCGTTTCCCAGAGTTAGGAGTCTTCATGTTCTGTCTCCCTTTCTGATATTTCCTACCCATTTCTTCTCCCTTCCCCTCTATTCCCTTTCACTATTATTTATATTCCCCAAATGAATGAGAACATATAATGTTTGTCCTTCTCCGACTGGCTTACTTCACTCAGCATAATACCCTCCAGTTCCATCCACGTTGAAGCAAATGGTGGGTATTTGTCGTTTCTAATAGCTGAGTAATATTCCATTGTATACATAGACCACATCTTCTTTATCCATTCATCTTTCGATGGACACCGAGGCTCCTTCCACAGTTTGGCTATCGTGGCCATTGCCGCTATAAACATCGGGGTGCAGGTGTCCCGGCGTTTCATTGCATCCGTATCTTTGGGGTAAATCCCCAACAGTGCAATTGCTAAGTTGTAGGGCAGGTATATTTTTAACTCTTTGAGGAACCTCCACACAGTTTTCCAGAGTGGCTGCACCAGTTCACATTCCCACCAACAGTGTAAGAGGGTTCCCTTTCCTCCGCATCCTCTCCAAGATTTGTGGTTTCCTGCCTTGTTAATTTTCCCCCATTGTCACTGGTGTGAGGTGGTATCTCATTGTGGTTTTGATTTGTATTTCCCTGATGGCCAGTGATGCAGAGCATTTTCTCATGTGCATGTTGGCCATGTCTATGTCTTCCTCTGTGAGATTTCTGTTCATGTCTTTTGCCCATTTCATGATTGGATTGTTTGTTTCTTTGGTGTTGAGTTGAATAAGTTCTTTATAGATCTTGGAAACTAGCCCTTTATCTGATACATCATTTGCAAATATCTTCTCCCATTCTGTAGGTTGTCTTTTAGTTTTGTTGACTGTATCCTTTGCAGTGCAAAAGCTTCTTATCTTGATGAAGTCCCAATAGTTCATTTTTGCTTTTGTTTCTTTTGCCTTCCTGGATGTATCTTGCAAGAAGTTACTGTGGCCAAGTTCAAAAAAGGTGTTGCCTGTCATAAGGATTTTATCTGCAACAATCTTGTTTCTTCTTGTTGAAGATCATCTTGAAACGATGTTTTCTATAGGTCTGGTGGGACAAGAATTGGTTCTATAAAGTCATCTGATAAATCATGTTTTTAGTGACTTGATTATATTGTTACATATTATGTGTTTAATTTGTGCTTCTAAAATACTTAGTGCTAAGTGTATACAAGGCATGGGATTAATGTCTACTTTTCTTTTTTAAAAATTTGATTTGAATGATAGAGAGCAAGCACACATGCACAAGTGGGAGGGGTGGAGAGAGAAGAGAGAATCTCAAGCCAAATTGATCTCACGATCCTGAGATCACGACCTGAGCTAAAATCAAGAGTTGGACACTTAACTCACTGTGCTACCCAGGCACCCCTCAATTAATGTCTAGTTTTCATTGTAAACTGGAATTGGTGATTAACAGGACCCAACCCAACTTAACAGTGTTTATCCATTCTTGGAAAATATGACTTATAGAAAAGCAATACAGAATAAGGATATACGCCAAGTACTTAAGGATGATCTGAGTTAATTAGATGGTTACAAGCTAAGCACGATGAATATATGTAATTGCCTAATGTTACATAATATAATTTCTCAGAGATTGAGAAATAGATAGACCTCTCTTCAAATCTTAGTGAGAAAATTCTAAATTCCCTTAGATACTTGACAGGAGCTGGGTGGAGAGTGAGACTTGACATTCATGTTTGAGATTGTGGGTTCTGCAGTGTGAACTTTGTACGGTGTGGGGAGATGCTTCTTCCCCAGTTCAGTGGGTATCTTGTAATTCAAGTGAACGGTTGCAACTGAGAGAACAACTGGCCAAATCCATACAGAGGCTATTTTTGCTCTTTCTCAATTTGGTAAACAATTGGTGCCATTTTAAAATTTATCATTATCAATATTAGTATCAGATGTTAAATGAAAATGTCCAAGTCAGATCATATAGTTCTCATTTTTTTTCAGCTCACAGACCTTGAAGACTAGATAGCCATTATGGATACATTTTTCTTTGTAGGATATGGAAAAAAAGGACCAAACATCAAGAAATATCCATGAAAGAACCTAAAATGAATTGATGGAATTAATGACAGAAATATAAAGTAAATTGTGAAAAAGAATGGTAACTTAATCTTAATAAACCCAGCAGAGCCAGTATAATTAAATAGCAACTATGGTATCATTTAATTATTTTTCCCAAACAGCACCACTGTTATATATGAGCAAGAAATAAGTTTTCTGTATTTATTTGGCAAAGCAGCAAAAAATGAATTGAAACTAACATTATCAATTGCAAAAATGACATTACAGTGGATTGGAAGTAATTTGAAATTACACCTAATAGAACAAAGCACACTCCAAATTAATGTATAGTGCTACTAGGAAATAAATGAATTCTTTACTCTTAAAGTCTTTTGTTTTAAGGAGAACCTTTAGCAATGAAAGCCGAATAATTGTCCTGAAGACCATGAAATGAATCAAAGGAGCCGTAAATGGCATTTGTGATTACAAGAAAAAGATTTTTTTCTCTTTGAGTCTCTCTCTTTTTATGCAGTGTGGGCGAAGTCCAATTGTATGACATAGAGCCTCTTAGGTTGTTTTCTTGCCATAACTTTGATAAAACTATTCTCCTTTGTCTGGTTTCATCTTTTATGCTGTACTTTTTTTTTTTTTTTTTTTTTCTTCACACCCACTTTCTCAGGCTGCTCCTTGCCTGCCTGCATCCCACTGTTTGTAAGTGTGTGTATGCTATGACTTGTAAACAAGGAACTGCTATTAGCCAATTCATTAATTAGGGGCCTGTCTGAAGTTCTCCTGTGAAGGATAATAATTTGTTAGCTTAACTAAGATCTTCTTCCTTCCTGAGAAATGTCATTCTGAGAAAATATTGATTGAGGGTGGACCCCTGCTAGGTAATAAATGTACAATTTATATACTTCAGGATACTCAAGTGCATTATCTCTTTTTTGATAGCCAGTAATGACTGTAATAAACTAAAAGCACCTCATTTTAAATAAACAGATATTTTTAGTTGACAATGGAGGCATAATTCACGAATATGCTAATAATTTTTTCTGAGGTAGAAGATTTTAGCCCAAATTGGAATAGACACCTGTGAAGACACTTTATACTCCATATTATTTTACTGTTCCAAAACAAAGTATCTTTGTCTGTGCAATTTCCTAAATAAGAAATACTATTATCTCTGCTTATTCAATTTGAAATAAAAATTCAAAATGATCGTAAGTTCTATCCTTTCATAGTCTGTCTAAAAGTTATAATAAATATGTATTTATTTATTACATCTTTGGTCAAGACGTGTATGTAAAATATCTATTTGTTTCTTCCTAGCCATATTTGATTTTAAAACTGTTGCTTTTGGATGGATGGATGGATGGATGGATGGATGGATGGATGGATGGATAAGCATGGCTTAGTCTTTGGAACTGTAAGGTGCGACTGTTAGATGATCTTTCAGGGTACTTCAAACATCAGTCTTGGTGCTACGCTCCTTTTTGAATATGCTGCGTTCTTAATGTGTAAGTCTTAGTCTTGCTTATCTTAATCATCTGGCCTCTGCTTTTTACCTTTGCTTTTAATTTAGACCTTGATTATTATGTTGCTTTCCTATTGTTAAAGTTTTACTTTTTTAATCTAGGGTTATAACCTCAGCTATGTGAAGTCCACTACAGTCCTTGGGAGAGATGTGCCAGGCCTCTCCTCTTGGCTTCTGTCATGTGGTAGAGCAAACGACAGCTGAATTTGGAGTTAGAAGATAAGGGTTTGAGGATCATTTTTTGTTGTTGTTGTTCCTACTATTTGTGCCATTGTAGGACATAATCTACCCATGTCTGTGTTATTTTCAAGCCTGTGACTCACCTCAATATCCTATGCATGGAATCCCATTGTAAATGCAGTTTGTTGAAAATAATAAGGTTTATGTGTTTTCCTGTCATTCTAGATGTATTTTACATCCTAGTACCAGAAATGCTGGATCTCACAAGTATAGCTGGTATAAGGGAATGAAGGATCTGAGACCATGTGGGGGCAGGGGAGAGGCCTGTATGGAATATAAGAATGTTTCCTAAGGTGAGGGTTAGGGTGCATGGATATTCGGCAGTGTAATATGTCAAGAATACAAAAAGGGATAATGAACTCAAGCCAGATGCTTTGAGCCAGTGTAAGGAAGGCCAATCTTGTTGGTAGGGCATGGGAACAACGTTGAAGGCATTGTAGTAACACTTGGAGTCACATTGGTGACAGCTTGATGGTGTGGTGGTTTTTAAGGGGATCAAATATGTCTTTAAGAAGGAACCTAGTTATAAGCTGACAGAGTAGGATTTGTCTAAGGGTGAGAGAGAGTCCTTTACGTCAGCTGAGCTCCAGCCATATCTTCATTCCATAGAATGCCAAAGCGGAAATCCAAGTGTATGGATTAGGCAAATAGGGGAGGCATGATCCAATCTTCTGGCCAAATAAGTTCACTGCCTCATCTGCATATGTGGGCCAGAGCTTCTGGATCTGAATCAAATATAAATTCCCAGCGAAACTATTATGTGGCTTCCAAGTAAGTTAGTTTCTCCTCTGTGCTCTCTCAACACCGTGTTAAAATATCTAAAATGGAATTTAACATCATAATATTTTCATTTGTCATAAGTCTGTTTTCCCTTTAGATCATGAGCTCCTAAGGGTAGGCATAAGATTACTTTCAACTAGCTACCAGCAATGCTTAGGACAATGCCTAGTGTAGAAACATAAACAACAACAACAACAACAACAAAATTATTGAATAAATGCATGAATGAATTAATGAACTAACAAAGCTCTACTTAAGGGCCAAAACATATCTCTGAGTGGTATTTAAGAATCCTGAAAATATATGCCTTTATCACATATTTAACCAGATTCAAGGTAGGGATGTTTTGATGCCTGTGGTGAATATGAGGATGAGGGAGAAATCAGGGAATCTTCTCCACTTTCCTCAGTTTTCTTCTAAAACATTTGGTTTGGACCAAATCTTGATTTCAGCTAAGAACACAATACCACACACTGGAATGCCTCTGGTTCCTTCTAATGTGATACTAGGAAAGCGATTCCAAGCATATATCCTACCAATGGGGGTAGGGGGGTCATTGGTCATTCTGCTAAAGAAGTAGATCTAGGATTCATTGTGAATGTGAATTTCCCATTGCAGGACTCCATAAAACTGATGAAGAGGAGAAAGGACTTTAAATTCCTTTTCTCAACATCCCATTTTGCCATTGAGAACTTTAGTGAGAAAATACTATAGGAATTTGGTTTACAGTTATCCTGTCGGTTGTCTAAACACCCAGCAAGCATTTTGCTGAGGGAATTGTTAGTGTCTGCTTCAGTTTGGAGGCATTTTGGATCAATCAGCCAGTTGATATCCTGAACTGTTCAGGAGGCCCAGACTTCATTACCATATAAAGAGTACTTCTCCCCTCCCACCCCCCCCCCCCCCCCGCCCTGAACTTAACTTGTAACAAAGAATAAGTTTTATCAGACTTTTTAAAATCCAAAGTTAGATACTTTGCTCATGTAGGACTTTTTTTTTTCTTAATCTTCACACCCTCCTATTTCAGAGTGCTGAATTACCAAGTAAGCCAAGAGAAGATTATACTAAAAATGGGACTCTCAGAATTGTGAACTTATTCAGCAGAGATTTTACAGGAACCTCAGGGGATTTTATTCAAAATTGAACTTGAATAATTTTTAATAATACTTTCTGGTTTTGGAAAACTCCTTAAAGTTTCTTTTTTCTTCTTTAATGTGTATAAAGATGAGTATATAGTATATATAAAAAAAAAAACAGTTCAAAGAGAATCTTGGGTATCTAAATCCTTGATGAAAGCTGTTAGTTTGAGTTTATGAAAAGATTTATAACAGTTGTTTTTGGAAAAAGTATGTTCAGGCATAGGATTCTACAAATTCATTCAACAAAAACTTATTGAGTTCATGCCCTATGCCAGGCTTTGTCAGGGTTTCCAGACACCCTTGGTTATATCAGTAGGGCCAATCCGTTCATCTTTGTGGTTTTTCTCAAGCAGAACTATCAAGCCCAGTTATAGAGAAAGGTAACTGTGGAATTAACCCAAGATTGACAAGAGGTACAGGAGAGTGAGAAAGCAATGAAGTCCAGAATGGAGCGTGTATTAAATGGCAGTAGCTATTGCCTGTCCTTTGCTGGAATGCTCTTCCTCCAGACATTGGCATGAGACTTCTTCCCATCATCCACTCTCCCAGAGAAACTTACGTAGGCAAACTGATCTAAACCATTGCCACCCTCATATTCTCCATCCTCCTGTGCAACTTCTTTTTTTATGACTACTCAGCAATATATGAATAGTTATGTTTTTGTTTACCTTTTAGCACTAACGAATGAGTAAAGCTTCTTAAAGGCGGGGTCTTGAACAGTTTTGTTATCTTTATATTTCATGTGCTTGGATCAGTGATTGGTCATCAGTAAGAGGACCCGGTAAATACTTGCTGAGTGGAAGTATTTATTCCAAGATGAGAGGTAAGTAGTTCCAAGATCCCGGCAGAGGAGTTGAATTCCAACTAAAGGAAACAGTGAGAAAAGGGCAAGTAACAGGAAGGGAGTGAGAGTGTTTGGAGGGTAGACATAGCTTTAAAGAGGGGAGGACCTGAAAACTAGATCCCGGAGGAGAACAAGGGAGAGATCTCGATGCCTAGGCTAAGGCTGCTTGAGGTAACAGGTCATGGGAATTAATGAAGTTCAGGAGGTGTGAGACCAAGATCACAGAGGAGAACTCAGCATGTACCTTTTAAGTTAGGTGGGATTCCTGTGGTGGGTGTTGGAGGAAGAGTGTTGAAGTAGATGAGTGACTCTGAAGAAGGAAGAGGGAATCAGAATTGCTGAGAGGCTCCCTCTGATGCAGTTATTATTCAGATTTTCAGGTGAGAAATCTCATCCTCAGAGGGCCATATGCCTAGAGTTACATGACTGATAAGGAGCACACACAGGATGAAAACACAGTTCTGTGTGGCTCCAGGTTCCATACTTATTCTGCAAGATCATGTTTCCTTCTCTCTCAGAGCCTCCACTCTTCCCTGTTTCCTCCCTTCTCTTAACTTACTTGCTTTGTGCTAAGCATGAGATGATTTAAAAGCTGAATAAAACCATTCCAAGTCATTTTTCTCCCTTTTCCCCTTATTTGGAGGGAAGATTGAAGAAAGCTAAAAAGGCATATAAGGTAAACTATTTTCCAAAATCAGCAGGATATTTCACTAGTATTTTCCATGCATAAGGGGGAAGAAAGCATCTGAGACCAAATCACAATAATAAAGAGAAAATGGTGTCAGAATTTGTTTGTAAAAAAAATAAATGTACTATAACTTAAATTTCTAGAATTTGGCCAAGGAAAATTACATCTCTATTAACTTAAAATACCTTGGTTCCTAAAGATTTAGCTACTGCCTGCAAAATACCCTGCGTGACATATTTAGGAGTTAAAGGGATAATAGTTGTTAAGAAAATCTGTCGGAGATTCCAAAGGATTGAAATGATTAAGGTGTAAAATAAAATTTTATTCAAGTTTGTAGCAATATTGTAATATGTATTAAAAATTTTTTTCAACTGCCTAGAGGACAAAATGAGATTATTTTCAAGGTACATGGGGCCTGTTGCTTAGAAAGGGAAAATGAAGCAGAATGTTCTATTCTGATGATTATAGGTTTGAAATGGTGACCTATATCAGCCGACATCTGGGGATTTATTAAAGATTATGGCGATGTGGTTTGTACCTAGGTATGCTTACAGATGCTGAACTGTTTTTAAGGTCTGTAGTTACGGTTATGTGTAATGGAGACATAGTCATGACTTTTTAATTAACCTGTATAATGCCCATTGATCTCATTTACTTTACTTTTGTAAAATAAAATTTATGTTTCTCTTTTTCATTTCTGGGCTTAGTTCTATAATAGCACAACGGGAGCTTTCAATTAGAGACTTTCAAATTATTAAGTTGGGTCTCCACAGGAAAGGGGAGTGGAACTATGAACAACTAGGTGAGAAAAATTCATCTACTCATTCAAAAACATTGATCAATCAACTCGTATATATGTGGTGCTCTTCTAGGCTCTCCGAGGATACAGAAATGAAAAATGACAAAAACAACCTTGCCCTCATGGCATGCAAATCTAATTGGTGGTGGAGGTGTACTACAGACACACATGTACACACAAATACACAATACAGTTTAGATTAGATAAAGGCAATAAAAAAGAATGGGCTAAGCGGTGAGAAGTGCCAGGGGAATGAAGAGTCAGGGGGATGCTAACTTAGGTAGTCAACTGTTTCTCAGTAAAGGTTAAGTAAATATTTTAAGATTAATTTCATCAGCTATTAGGAAGTGAAGGGAAAGATATAAATTATTGGGCATTTGTTTATACAGCAAGCATTTCAGGAAATTTTTCTTCATAGGATATTGGAAGCAATACTTATCATAACAGATCAATATAAGGATCATTGCACTCATTTTAAAGCTGAGGAGTCTGATATTTAGAAAGATTGACTAATTTCCCCAAGATCATACAATTTCTAAGTGAGTCTTGGTTAAAAAGATCTGTCTGGACTTGAGTGTCCTTTTCTTTTATATTGCACGCACTCTGTGGGAAGAGATGGGAGCTGTAACCTTGAAAGGGAAGAGAAAGGAGGGAGAGCCACACTAGCAGAGGTAATAATAGTCTGTGCCTTGAAAGAGCCAGAATCAAGAAGTTCTGGGGGGCGGGTAGGGTTGTATACCAACCCTTGGTTGGTATAACAAATTAAACACAAACTGGGTGTCTTAAACTATAGACATTTATTATTTCACACTTCTGGAGACCAGAAGTCTGAAACCAGTATCATTAGATTGAAATCAACTTGTGTGCAGGTCAGCACTCCCCCTGGAGGCTCAAGGAAGGAATCCCTTTCCTCGCTTCTTCCAGCCTCTGATGGCTCTGGCATTGCTTGGCTTAGAGCAGCTTCCCTTCAAGCTCTATTTCCCTCTTCACTGTATATATACAATTTTGCTCTGCCTCTCTAGGGATATATACAGTTGCACTTAGGGCCTACCTAGATAAACCAAAATAGTCTCATCTCCAGATCCTTTCATCTGCAAAGATCTTTATTCACTCTCCCATGTAAGGTAGCATTCAGGGCTTCCAGAAATTAGGATGTTTCTTGGATATCTGTTCCAGAGTCACTTTTTACCCAACATCAAGGGTTAAAGAAAATACCATATAGAGGAAAAGACAAAGCAGATGTTTGGAGGCCTTAAATCACCAACTATAAGATTCAAATCGAGGAACCGAGAGACATGAGAAAAGACATCGAATAATACTGGCTCTGCACTGCTTTTTGGAAATACTACTAACCATTCCATCATTCATTATTTATTTAGTTGATCATCATGCTAGAAACAACATAATGGTGGGACAATAGCCATGGTCCCTATCCTTGTGGAGCTTGCAATCTAGTGTGAGGATGAGCTATAGAAGAGTCAGATGTACTATGTGATCACACATGGTAAGGAATGCTATGAATATTAATGTAAGGTGCCTTAGGGATGGGCTTAACAAAAGTTATGGGGAAGTGGTGCAAAAGAAAGTTCCAACATGTTGCATATTGATACATATTCTATATAAAGAATGTTCTTGTTTTCCTTGAAATTTTTTTGCATGATACCTTGAGAATGTGATCATTGAGCTGAGCTCTCATGGATTTACGGTAGTTAAATAGTCAAAGGTAGAAGGAACCAGAGAAGAGTATTCTTGGCAGGCATGAAGACTCTAGGATGAGAATAGTACATTAAGGGGATGGAGCAAAGACCACTGCAGCTAGTGTGCAGAGAGGAGGGGGCACGGGTGTGAGATAGCTCTGGAAACTAGACAGAAGCCTGATATTGAGGGCCTCTCTTGGCCATGCTCAGATATTCCTGCTGCTTATATAAGCATTAGGAAGTAAAGGAAGAGAAGGGGTGTGTGTGTGTGTGTGTGTGTGTGTGTGTGTGTGTGTTTTCCTGCTTTTTAAACTTCACCAACAGTAAAATTCACTTTTTAAAAAATGGTTTGAGAGATAAAGTGCACATGAGGAAGAAGAGGGATAAAGAGAGAGCGAGAAGCAGACTCCCAAGTGGAACATGACATGGGGCTTGATCCCAGGACCCTGAGATCATGACCTGAGCAGAAGACAGATGCTTAACCAACTGAGCCACCCAGGCACCCCTAAATTTTACTTTTTGTTATACACTTTGACAAATGCTTTCAGTCATGGTAACTACACTCAAGATCAAGATACAGGTCCGTTCCAGTAGCTCCCCATATTACCTCTTGCCACACCTTGTAGTCAACCCCTACTCTTTTTTTCTGGCCTCTGACAAATACTGGTCAGTGAGGTCTTAAAGCTCAGTCAAAGGGATAGGACTGAAATTCAAGCGAGAAAATGAGAGCCTAATATTGTGATAGTTTAAGAAGTGGGAGGGGGCATGTGTTCAAGAGATATTTAAGATTGAGAACCTTCGTGACATAATAAGTATTTTAATTTGGAGAGGGAGAAGGGAGCATTCAAGAGGTTCTCAGTTTTCTTGCTTGGGTAACTAGAAGGAAGTGGGGCCCTTCAAGAAATGAGAAGAGCAACTATCATTAAAAGTAGGCAAGGATTAAGTTCAGTTTATGGAACCAGTGAGACATCTAAGACCATTTGTGTAGTTGGAAGAATTTTGGGTCTTGGGCTCCTGAGAGAGATTTGAACTAAAGGTTTATACTTGAGAGACTGGAGATTTTCAAAATAATCTAGCCCTTCTCTTTTTTTCAATACATAATAAAATTTTGGGAAAAATAAAAATATTCACTGTGTGCAAACTATCTTCTAGAAATCAATCTGTGTGTGTATGTATTTAATTGTGGAATTTACGGAAAGTGAAAAACATTGATTTTACAGATGAGAAACTAAGACACAGAGCAATTAGGATATATGACCAAGGGGATATCCCCTCTACATGCTAGATGGGGTGCTACCCAATTCATGAATCGCTTAATAAAGCTAGTTAGATCTTTAAAGAAAAATATATATGATCCAAGTTTCACAACTAGGAAAACTCAGTTGGTAATTATATGAGAGCTGTGTCTTAAACTCAATTGCTAAAGACTTATTCAGATGTATTTTATTAAATGGTTAAGCTAGGGATACTAACTGTAGGAAATTAATCATAATTGTCTCTGAAGCTTTTAACAATATAAATGCAGTGTGTAATCATGACCCCTTTTACCTTACCTGCCTATCAAAGCAGGGGAGCAGGGCTTGGAAGATTCTTTGAATTGTTTCTAGCTGATTCTGATGTGTCCTCCTTTCTCTTCACCATCACAAACCATCACTCTCAAAGACATAGGAGTTGACACCCCTTGTGTTGGTGGTCAGACCTGAGATTATTGATGTCATGCAGATATTAATGGATCATGGAAATATGCTACTAGCAGATGTTGGCAAACAACTATATTGTGTGACTATGTACCTGAGCACTAATGACCATGAGATAAGGGGATTCTTGCATAAAGCTGCTTTCTGTACACTGTGTATTGGCACTGATGTCCTATCATGGAGTTTATAGGCATACTCGAATGAAGAGGTAAAATTGGGATTGTTTACGGTTTAGTCTCTAGGTCATATGGACAGAATTTCAGAAATCTATCTAGGCTATAGCAGGTTACATAGATTACATGTATATCCTGATTTTTCTCGTAGACATAGTCTTGAAATTCATACTGTACTTTTATTTTCTATATTTATACTTTACAATGAAGAATGGTGTTTAAAGAAATAGTGTCTTAAAAAAACATATACTTTGACAGAATGAATAGCATTTCTAAGCCATCTATTCTGTAAATATGCATGTTCATATAATGCATCTGGATATAGTGATAGTTCTTCTTCCACATTTATGTTTATGGGAATGAACCTTCAAATCTTAATTGGGAGAAAAGTCTGGTGATGTTTCTTCTCTCATCTTGTTATATAATTCAAACAGCAAAAGGTCTTTCCCATATATCTTAAAGAGACATGAGTGAAACTTAAATATTTATTTTGAATTGATTTTCGTCACCACCAAAAACAAAAATAAAACGAAAAGCAGACAACACCAATGACAGCAAAACATGTTGACAATGTTAGTTTCTGTTGCAAGACCTACACTAAATTTAAGATAAATATATTGTTTTAACCTAAGAAATTAACCTCTTTCTCAGCATTGAAATTACCTTTTTTGTTGTGCGGAAGAAACACGGGCCTTGTTGTATTGAACCTGTTTGTTTATTCGGTATTCATCTGTGATGAGAAGCACAGATTGAATTGGTAAATAGATCATTGGAGGTGACTTTTGCAATGCAGTACTAATATAAAAATGGATTTATAATCCTCTCATATTCCAAAGATTGAATAATGATTGGGTTATAACATTCTGACCTACTGTTCACATTTAAGGGGATGGCTCAGATATCCCCTGTGGTTGTCATAGAATGGATAATGTACCCCCTCCGAGAGAGAGCTAAATGCAGTATGTCAGAGATAGGACCTCAGGAATTTTCAGTTATGTTGTTCTTCCTTTTGGCTCATTCCCTTTTTTAGCTTTTTGAAGAGGAAGGTGAAGAAAAATAGATGGTCACCCTAATGTGACATCTCGCATAAGAGTCAAGGCCTGTAGAATCATGGCCCAGCTCCCAGGGCCCTTACGGTGTAGGAAATATTTTTTCTTCAGTAATTTCCATTGTCGTAACTACTGCTTTGGGGGTGAGGGGAGAAACAACAGAGAATGACTGAAAAAAAAAAATCAAGGTTCTTTTTTGAAGGGGGTAAAGCTTGGCTGTGATTTTAGACTGTTAAATCCTATAAAGAAATAAAATGGGAAATGCTTATGATGTAACGTAAAACAAGATTTAAATGTGTGCATATATTATCCTTTCAACTGTTTTTTCAAAAGTCCCAAATCATAGGACTAGAGAGGAAAAAAAAAACTGGAAGGAAATAGACAAATGTGTTAACAGTTGTCATATTTTGGCAGAGGATATATATGTTTTTTCATATTTTTCCAAATGCTGCATTTTCTGAAATTTTAAATGAGTATGGCCAACTTGTATAATATAAAAAGATACAGATTAGTGACAATAGCAGAGATTTAATTGATGATCCATGAGTCTAGTCAGGGTTCAGGGTAAAAAACATGGAAGTGAGCAACAATTTAAGCATTATCTTCAGGATGCACTGTGTTCCTTCCATTAGTACTTTCCCGCACGGCCATCCTCATCACCACCACTGTCTCCCTTACCTAGTAGTTTATCCTCAAACCTCCAAGACCTCCTTCTGTGAAAACCTTCCTAATGTTTCCATCCTTATGAACATGCAAAGTCCTTCTGAAATCTCGACTGAGAAACAACACTTTCCGTCTTCACATAGCTGCTCTCACCAGGGCATCTGCAGCCGGTATGAGAAGCTGATTCCTGTGGGTGATATTGTCATGTGCCCTTTTATCATGGTGGGAGTTGGAGATTCTACAAGAGAACTCTGGGGAAATATTTTTTTTTTGATAAGTAGAGAATTTTAGACCTAAATTTGAATTAATGGAGATCTGGATCTAAATCCTACTTGTAGAGGCTCCTGGGTGGATTGTAGGTTAAACATCCGACTCTTGGTTTGGGCTCAGGTCATGATCTCAGGGTGATGAGATCAAGCCCCATGTCTGGTTCTGCACTGGGCATGGGGCCTGCTTAAACTTCTCTCCCTCTCACTCTGCCCCTCCCCCCTGTTCCTCTCTAAAAATAAATTAAAAAAATAAATCCTACTTCTACCACTTCAAACTTGTCTAACTGTAGACAATCTGTCTTTTCTAAACCTCAGTCTTCTCATAACTACAAGGGAGAAAATAATACCTGTTTGTGGTAAGGATTAGTAGGCATAATTCATATGAACTAAAAGAACTATATTGACTATACCTGCTATTCCTCACAATAAAGTGATGAAACAGGTATTGGAGTAACAATGGTAAAGAATATTGCCTCATTACAACCCGGCCTTTGTTTCTCTGTCTCCCAAAATAGCAGAGACCTATTGGCCTCCTCCCTTCTCCAATTTAGGGTAAATTTAAATGAATTTAATACTTATAGAACATTTACTGTACACCAGGTTGTAGTCACATACGTTCACTTTTTGTAGATTATATTTTGCCTGGTGACCAGCCAATATCTGGAAGTCAGTATTTGCTTTAAATTTGATGTGCCGAAGTACAGAGTGGTGATGAGGTCATGCCATCCTTTAAAAAACATTTCAGACTATTCATACCACCACTTGTGTGACTTCTTGTCCCTTCCCAAAGTGTGCCTCACTGGCTATGGGGCAAAGATGTTGTTAAATCAGAATCTCATTCCATACTAGCAATCACTGGAAAGGTTAAGGTTTAGAAACAATGAGAGAAATAAAAAAAAAAAAAAAAAGAAAGAAATTACTGTGAATCTTCACTGGCCCCTAAATGTACTCCCAGAGCTCTCTACAACTTCGAGTTTATAAAGAGATGAGAGGGGAGGGCAGATAAGTATTGGTTTTCATTTTTAAATGCGTTTTTTTGAGGATCAGAGGGTTTCTTATATCTATTTCACCTTCAAAATGGCATCGCTGAGTTCCCAGTAAAGGTTACTCATGAATCTGAGGATTTGCCTTTCTGACTCAGAGTTTACTGGCATTTGTTAAATGTTTGGCTTTGTATTCGTCTTTGTCTTTAACCATGATGAATGTAGGCATTGTCTCATTTATTAGATGGCACTTGCTGTGCTGAATTAAGGTTGAATCATTTGACATTGGCCCTCACAGTGGCTTTGGCCTTCTGAAATGTTTTGTAGCCACAACCTGTTTGCATTAGATTTTATTTTTACCCGTCCTTTCTCTAGCCTCATAGAAATGTCTAAGGCCATATGTTAGCTATTGGTGAGTAATCTTTACTTCTTCCCAAACTCATCTTCCCCCGGTAGCCTGAGGCATTCCCTTAGTGCCAGGATTCCTGAAAGCACTGATTTGCACCGTGTATCCCTACTTCTTGGCTTTGTTTCTCTAATTACCACATTTGGGTTACACAGTAAGTGGAGCTGTTCCCCCAGTTATGAACGCTAAAATATTCCTTTCTGGGTCTTTGTGGAAAAGGTCAAGAAATTAATTTTAGATGAATATCTTCACCTTCTTAGCTAGTTGCTGTATTAATGATCTCATGACGGATTGCTCCTTAAACTGGCCCCAGCACAGGTCAGAGTAGAGTGAGAAAATGCTCTATTTAATGAGGCAGGAATCAGAACCCCTAATATTTTATCGCTGGCATATAGATGGAAGGAGTCATCAAGGAATAGAGAATAGCTAAAGAAGTCTAGTGCCTGCCTTATATGGGGCTGTGTGTTCTGCTGAGAAAAACACCTTTTGCACTGGGAAGGAAAAAAAAAAAAAATGAAAGGCCTCTGAGTCTAAACTTTTTTTTTTCCCCTCAAAGTTTTTAATCCATCTTAAGAAACTAACATATACTTATTTTCTTTTACTTTTTATTTTTAATTTTTTCCAAAATACAGAACTGATAGAACTGAATAATTACTGAAATTTAGTAATCCTGTCAGTATTTTTATTGCTTTTTTCAACTAATATCTAAGCAAGTTTCCTGTATTATTTTGTGACTTTTCATCTAAGAAGGACTTCCAACTTCTTTTTTTTTTTAATTCCTGACACCCTTTTTAAAGAAAATAGATCAATTTTGTTTTGAGATCTACCATATTCTTCATTTGTCTATTCTGTTTTGTTTTGTTTTTACTTGTCCCTGTCTCCTCAGTATTTCCTGTAAACTGGATTTCCAACTCAAAGCTTAATCAAATTTAGGTAAAACTTTTCAGCAAGAATACTACATAAATGGTGCTGAGTACTTCATTTTACATCCGAGTAAGAGGTGGCTAATGTCAGGTTATCCCACTTTTAGTGATACTAAATTTGGTTGAGATGGCGACTACTGGATCTCTCACTTTGATATTATCAAACAAACTTTGGGGTGATACTTGAGTACTATCGAACTTTGACCTCGTTGCCTTCATAACCTATTGATTATCCTGACTTTCCGAATCAACTGTTTCATTCATGTTCCCTGGATGATGATTTTCTAGTGTAATCATTCCTTCTACATTTATTTTCTGACATTCTTCTATAATACTGTTTTTCTTTCAACATGAGGGGAACAAACTCTGGTTCTTCCTAGAAAGGAAGGATAAATGCTTAATTCCTTCCATTCAAATACCAATTTCCAGAGTACAAAATTGATGCAAGCATCACCTCAAATTGTAACATGTGCACGTATTTTATGTTCTCTCTTTAGTATCAAAATGAACATGTTTTTTATATAGTGTCCTATACTCAGTTGTGGCCATCATTCTTTTTGATGCCCAAATTGTTTGAAATTTGGACAATGAGAGCCTCTTCAAACCCTCCTTTGTCTTTTTCATGTGCCCCTGTTGGTCTCTAAAAAGTCCCTTGCTTTCTAGCACAAGATTCTATGCTTGCTTTGCACTTTTTCTAGTCCAGATCAGGAATTAGTCATTTTTCCAAAGATCCCTAATTTCCTTTTATTGAAGAATGATATTTAGAAGCCAAGATTTGGATGTTAGGTGTGTTGACCTAACAAGCCATTGTTTCCATAAATGGTCAGTGAACAGAAATGGGGAAAAATATGTATATTTATATCTATTATATGTAATATATTTATATATTACATATTGTAAATTATATCTATTTAAATCACAAATTCATATTTAATACTTCAGATATTTGCTAAAAGACTTTTGATATTTGCTCTGTGCTCTCTATCATATTTATCTTTCAGTAAGCTGAATTTTAAATCCCTATTCTTGCACTAAGTCTCGTACATTTCTTAGTTTATGCAAAGAATATAATGATCTGAGAAATACGTCTGTTCTGCTTCTAACTCCTCTTCAAGCAAGATCTACTCTTACCCAGATATTTGCTAAGTCTTTAAAATGCCAATATTTCTAAGTGAAAAGAAAAATAGTATTAAGGTTTATTTTTCATATTCATAATTACAAGTAACTATTTGATCAACTTTCTTGTTTTGTTTTAATAAAACTGGTCATTTTATGTTGAGAAAGCTCAGTGGAAGCCCACTACAATTCCCTTGGCTGTGGGAACTACTACTATTACTCACCTCCTCTGTGCTTCAGACTTGGCCTCTGAATTTTTCTCAACTCTTCCGGCACCCACCACATATTGGCATGCTAACTCAAACTATATACCATCCCTGATCTAATTGGAGGGATTCTTGCCCAAGAAAATAATATAGTTCAGATCAGTGATTAGTTAGACATATCAGGCCTGCAGTTTGTAATGACAAATTGTGAAACAGGCCAAACTTGAAGAAGGGTAGTAGCAGAGGGATTGGATATAGTTAGGAAATATTTAAGCCATTCTGAAGATTAGGAACCCTAACACATTTTGAGAATGATTATCTACCAGAAGAGAAATGGACAGGAATCATCTCAAACTCTCACTTCTTGATTGTGCTTCAGTAAATTAGAAATTTTTAGAGTGAGACAGACTTGAAAAGAATTTATGATGAGTCAGTGTTCTACCTAATGAACTTCTAGGGAAAATCATACCCTTAAATATGCATAAGAAAAGACCAAGCTTTGAGTAAGAATAGTAGCTGAGGTTGTTTCTATCTGTGCCATGGACTTGCTATCCTTAGGTGCTATTTTCATTGTCCAAATTGTTTTGGGTATTGGCTAAGAGGACAGAGGTTCTTCTCTTTGAAAATAGGATTTTGTCATCTCTAACATACTTTCACACTTTTCATTCTAAATCCCCATTAGGTGCTTCTTAATCTGCATAACAGCAAGGCTGTGGGGTTCTTGTAGTGTGGTGCCATTGACTCTCACATATCACCATGGGTAAAATGATTCACAGGATGTATCATCATTAAAAACATGTGTTTGCTGTGAAGAGGGAAACTATCATCAAAATTTGAAACAGAGAACCTGAACTTGACGTACTCTTTGAATGTAGAGCAGCTGCTGGGCTGCTCCATTGCCCAGCTCTAGGGGGAGCATCATTCAACAAGAACTTTATAAGACAGAGAAGAGAGTACAAAACCTCTCCCTTTTGTGCTCTGCCAGAAATATAGAGAAGATGTGGCAATTGGACACTGGCATTGCTGTTGGCCAATTGCTTTTCTGTCTTCATGGTCCTTTGAGGAGGCTCTTCTTTTTTCAAAGTGTCCGTAGCTTTACTTGAAACCATTCTTACTGCATTTCCCTCCTCTCATCCTAAGTGGTTAAATATATAGATGGTTCTATTAGTAATGTGGGGAAATCATACCGAAGGATGCAGAAAGTGTTTCATTCAGTCACCTGGGTCATTTTTTAGTTTCAGTAGTGCAATTGCATGGGCGACCATAGGGAGTCAAAGTTAAATTAGCCAAGCTTGTAAAGATATGAGTTGACTGTAGATGGTACTTTGAGCTTGGTGTATTTAACCATTTGCTAACATCAGGTCAGTTGGATTTCAATGTAGTTCTGTTAAGAATGGACAATAGTCTTGTTAGTATTTAATTATGTACAGCATTGTGTCATCTAGTTTTGTTAAATTATATTGTAAGATTGTAAGCTTTGTCAGGACAGGAGCTATATTGTGTTATTTACTCTCCACAGAACATCATACAGTACAGAACACAGAAGAGGTATCCACTGACCCCTTTAAGAAGCGTGTGTAAAGTTTATTCTACTATGTCTCAGTGAGAAAGAATGTGAGGCTTAAAAAAATATTGAAATGGTTAACTGAATGATATAGGGAGAGTCAAGTATAAACATACTTTGTTTGGGATTTTAAACATTAAAAAAGTTATGAAACAGAGTATATGATAGCAGTGAGTAGAGGGAAAAATAAGGCATTTGAAGACCGTGCAGTTTCTAGGGAGGAGATATTCAACTAGGGAAATGGATAGAAAGAACATAAGAGTATATCAGAGAATGAAAAGAATGAAAGATCAGTCATGTCCCTGACTGGTATTCAGGGAAAGGGAAAAATCCAAGAACATTAGGCTGTTCATACCTTGTTTGAGCAAAAATAGTTTAAGGAGGAGGAGTACTGCAGTTGATTTTCAGAGTAAACTGTGGCTAAACTATGGGGGAAATGTATTTTGGGACAGGATTTTAATAATATGCTTATGTACCCTGTGTTGCATTTGACAAAAGTATCTTCTAAATGAAAGTTTATATAACCAAACAGACCTTTTTTTCTTGTGGACATAAGAAATGGGGAGTTACTTGAGGAGGAGGAGCACATTGTTTAAATGATGGGATGCTAGAACAGTGGGGATTTGGAGCACGGTAATAAGCACAGGGGATCTGGAAATGTCAGGCAGATAATACAGAAAGGCAAGGAGAAGGGGAGGGAGGCAGGAAAAGCACTGCTCTAGTCACTATTGTCCCAGGTCATGAAGAGCAGAAATACTGTCATTCAAAATAAGTCCAAAAGCTCTTTATTTGATCACTGAGGAAAGACAGGCACATCCACAGAAACATATGAGCTATCCTCTCATGTGGATGGGTGGTGCCATGTAAGTGGAAGAGCGGCAGGGAGAGGAGAGGGAGGCAGGGAGGGAGAAAGAAAGAGAAACACGCATTTGGCCAAAATCAAGTGTGGAGTCCTGCAGATACACCATTATGTAGAATGTTTAAATAGAACACTGAAAGATGTCATTCATGAGAACTTTGAAAACCATAAATAATGAGGAACATATAATTTTAACATGACTAAAAATAGAAAGGATAAACTCTATGAAATAACTCATTTGAATACACATAGAAGAAATCTGGACAAACCAGATGAATAATGGGCTAACCATAGTAAGGGGATGGTTGCTCCACAAATAAAGGCTCGGATGACACATCATCTGAAATGATGGGAGGAAGAACTAAGGCATATTCTATACTTGCAAGTCTCTAATTTGCAAATCCAGTTCACAGCACAAATTAATTTGGAAGGCAGTTTGAAATTTGGAATACATTTCCCCGTAGGAATAATATTCCATATTAAGTTCCCAGGCCTGTTCACAAAATCACTTTTATACAAATATGAATCTGAAGCATAGAACCAACAGCAATATCTTACTATTTAAATAATTTGATTCTAATTAACCACAACATGTAAGATTGTCTGATAAACTGGGCAGGCTGAGGAACTTCCAGAGCCCAAATGACTTGTTTCCATAGGCACTGAAGAACATTCTCTTTTCCAGCATAATGAGTCAGGACAATGTAGTTCTTGACTTCGCCTCTTATTTCCTTAATAGAAAGTATTGATTTTTATGGCATTGGGACACAGTATATCTCGGGGTGTCGTGAAAGACAGGAGTATGTATTCATCCTTGGATCTTCAAGTGAGTTGAGAAGAAGGCCATCTCCGCATATAAGAAGCCACGTAGGGTAGGACAAAAGGGAGATTCTTTTCATCTCCGTTGGCTAATACATGTTCTTATGTAAGTAGCAAACAATTAGAAGTACCTTGCTTCTTATGGATCCGTACAACTTGAAAATAGTGAATGGATTAAACAAATAATTTTGTAGTATATAGTTGGCTGCATTTGAATATACCCATCCAGTGAAAGAACATCTTATAAAAAAAATGAGAAAATCAGATAATATTATATGAATAGAGAATCCATAATAAATTCTACATAGGTAGAATTCAATTTTCGTAAATGTCATTTTAACATCTGGTTCTGTATAACAAGACTGTTTCCAAACCCCCCTGACAGCCCTTAAATATTCTATTTTGCTGATATGGATAAAAACAATCTTTCGAAAAGAAAACTACCATAAAACAGATGTAGTCAAAAGTTCCTAAACATGAAAGTAATAAACCTTGATGACAAACAAGTTTGGGAGGGGCAGGAGCAGGGCTGCAGAGAAGTTGTAAAGCAGAGTGATAGAGAATGGAAGAGCCAGAAAAGTTCTGGGAGGAGAACGTGGTGAGAGAGGGCAGGTGGCAAACCTGAGGATAATCCTGAGGGTGAGCGCTAGCTAGGGTTCTAGGCAAGGAGAGATGATGGACTCTCTCCTGTTGCAACGTAGTCTCAGTTGCAAAGCAAATGTGTCTTGTGGCTAATCAAGGATTTGACATTTGCTGTAGTTAACTAGAACCTGGAGATTGATCCATGTCTTTGTCTTGTCCTGATCTCTAAGTCTTTGAGTCCATTTTCAAGGGCAATTGGAGTAACTTAACTTTTGTTTTGTTTGGCTTCTGTTTTTCTTGGAATTGGTAATGTAGAGTTTGTGGCACTAGTTTTGTCTGACTTAGTATACAGAAACTCCTCAGGACCCCTGACCTAGCTTATTCTGTCTAGATGCCAAGAATGGTCGACTCTATAAAGGATTCCTGTGCTTGGACCTTGATTTTTTTTCTGTATCCTCTTTATGGATCCTCTGCATTTTTTTTCTGTCCTAAATCTTTACCTGGATCTAATGACTGAAACTTTCTTGTCATTTTGGTTTCAACTCAAATACCACCTTCCCAAAGAGACCTTCTCTAACCAACTAATCAAAGCGACCTTAACACTTTTTATCCTTATCATTCTGGCTTATTGTCTTCATAGAACTTAGCAGCATTTGACAGTATTGTGTTGTCTGATTCTTCCAAAAGGATCAAGGTCCTTAATATTCAGAGTCAGTGGTGAATCCCCACTTAGAAAAATGCTGAGCACATAGGAGATCCTCAATAATTAATAGATAAAGGGAAGAATGAAAGAATGTCAGTTTCTCTGTACTTTCCCCCCAAATCTATGTAGTTATTCTCCAGCTGTCTGAAGGAATGGTATATTCCAATGTCTTCATCTATTTTTCTCTGTATGTTTCCCCCTTCCTGTCCTGAAACCTACATTATTCCCTCATCCCCTAAAAAATTAATATTTTGGGGAGTAGGGTGGGTGAGACTCGGTCTTTCTTATGCAGTCATTGACAATTAGTAACTTAAAATATGGTTTGTAGGGACACCTGATTGGCTCAGTCAGTTAAAGCATCTGCCTTCAGCTCAGGTCATGATCTCAGGATCCAGGGATCAAATCCCACATTGGGTTCTGTGCTCGGTGGAGAGAGTCCGTTGCTCCCTCTCCTTCCGCCCTTCCCCCTACTGGGACTCTCTTTGTCTTCAAATAAATAAAATCTTAGAAAACTATGGTTTATAAATAAAATTAGGGGCCTCCTCCTCTTGCATAGTGTTCATAAAGAAAGCTATAGTTAGAAAGAGACCCCATGGAGGCCATTCAGGTGCCTAGAAGAGAGGATGTGGAAAAGGGACAAGACTCAGCTACAATTTGGGAGGTACAAGGGGTCTAACAAAATGGCCGTTTTCATGTACTTTAGGATTTCATGGTGTTGGGTCTTCTCTGTGAACCTCTTTCTCTGTTTTCTGTTTTGCCCTGGTTGCTTGGGAAGAGAGGAGGAACTGAGAGGTGTGAATATTTAATATGAGATGAGAGAATAGAGGAACCTAGGAAGAAGATAGGAAGGGGATTCTATCGTTATGAGAGGTCATAGGAGAGAATAGAGACAAGTCCTCAAAGAAACATTGTTATGCAGGAGAGAGCAAGAGGACAGAGAGAAGGCATCTGCTGACCCCACACACAGCCACTATACACTTTTCTTTTATTCATAGATTGGCCTTCAATTTATTGTCTAACACAGGGTACTCTTTAGAGTGCAACAAGATACTATTAATAATTAAGTATTAATACTTAACAGGTGTCAACCAGGATGCATGAGTACTTAGAGATTGTGTCATGATCTCTTTTATAAAAGTACAAGACTTTTAACTTGTTTTAAAGAAATTAAACTCTGAGAAAAAAAGCTGGATCTAGGATGAAAGAGATAAACGGTATTATTTTAAGCACCTGAAAAAAATGCCTTATCTGCCTTTCACCCTAAACTAACATTTTCAAAACCAGATTTAAAGATGCCTGGGAATTTTTCTTGCTAAAGTGAGTTAAGCTCATCAGCCATTCCCCTAAGTATAAGTGGATTTATCAAACCCTTTTATTTTTGATAGCAAATTTTAGTATAGTTGACATACAGTGTAACATTAGTTTCCGATATAAAATATAGTGATTCAACCTCTCTATACGTTATGCTATGCTCACAAGTCTAGCTACCATTTGTCAACATGCAACGCTATTACAATACAATTGAGTATATTCCCTGTGCTGTACCTTTCATCCCAATGACTTATTCATTTCATAACTGGGAGCCTGTATCTCCCACTCTCCTTCACCCATTTTGTCCATCTTTTCGCTCCTCTTCCCTCTGGCAACTTTGTATTTATAGGTCTGTCTAATTCTGCTACTTGTTTGTTTATTCATTTGTCAAAACCTTATCTTGAATTGTGTTTTGATTGAGACTCAAAGATTCAGAAAGCCTATAAATACAAGAAAGGAGTGTGTGTGTGTGTGTGTGTGTGTGTGTGTGAGAGAGAGAGAGAGAAAGAAGAGCGCACATGTGCTAGGAGATGGGGCTTAAAGAAGTCATCAAGTAAAAGGCAAAAAAAGAAGATATAGGCTTTCTTACATTAGTCACCAGCATACCCTATAGGGACTGGCTCTGATTATATCAAGGGCCTTCTAATAACTTCTACTTTTTACTACTATGGAATTTTGCTACTTTAATTCTAGTGTTGCAATTAATTTAATGAAAAAAATAATTTTATGGTTGTTTTTAAATGTTTGAGTGACAAGAGAAAAGCGAAATAAAAAAGAACATACCTGAGAAGATGAAACAGTGACTGTTAAATCCTTTGGGTTCTGTGAAGAAAGAAAATACTAGACAAATTCAAATAATTCTCAAAGGTTTCCTCTGCTCATTCAAAGTGAAATGGAAAATTCATATGGTTACATTTTAGTCCTACCAAAAAGTAACATTTTAGAGAGTCTGGGCTCAGTCCTCGAGATATGTCAGACATATGTTTTTGCCTTAATATGTCCAGATGCTGTCTCATTCCTCCATTTCATTTTACATGTGTAGACTCAGCCATCATGTATTGCAAGTGAGCTCACCTCTCCCTAAGACGTGTTCTGAGCACCTGACTCAGAATTAAACTCTTAACATTTTGTAGGTCAACTTTAAATCATTGACGGAGCAGAAAAAAGAACAGAGGATCTATTGTACATTTCTCTATGGGGGAACATGAAAAAAAATGAATGGCTAGAGAAGCTATGGTAACTAAAGCTGCTCACAGAGAAATCTGACAGTCACGGAGTGTTCCTGAAGCATTGGGCTAAACGAACAGATTTCTGATTTATGCTTGAGAGTCTGGAGATTGTGAAAAGCCATTTGAGAAAGTTTAATGTGAGGAAGGCAAACACTGAAAAATTAAGTTTATAGAAATCACACTGCATATAAAATGGTCATTTACACATGAATTATGTTTAATTACTTAATTGATTAGAAAATATAGATTCATATCTATTTGTATAGTCTATAAACAGTTTATTAATATGCCACATAAGTGATTCAAACCCATTACTTACCCAAAACTCTTAACATCCACACTTAAGAGAAACAAGATGGCCAGCTTTGGAGTTTCAATGGATGGGCAAAAATGTTGCCTATACTGGCCACACCCATCCCACCCTAACTTCCTGCAGAAGAAGGAGGAGAAAACTATCCCTGGATGACCTTAGCAATACTGATATGCCCTTTTGCTTTTTTTTTTTTTTTTTTTTCCTTTTCACTCTTACAACAACAATGAGGGAAAGAAAAAAATACCCTCTGGGAATTTATCCAGGGGACAAAAGAGACTAAATAATATACTCAATGAACAAAGGTGGAGAACAAGACCTAGAAATAGAGTATAGATAGGAAAGGATAGAGTGAGGAAAGAAAAAAAAAGTGCCAAAATAATTAAAAGAATCAGTGTAATGGTGAAGACTGGTTTTCATCTAGAAAAAAAAAATGAGAAGAAAAATATAATTGTAAATTCTAAGTTGAAAATTGACCACTATTTTAAGGGAATAATAAAAGCTCGAAAATAAATGTACAAATAGAAATATTCATTTGAATATATGATACTCATGCTTAAAATTTAGTGTATGACTGCTTTCTCTAAATGTCATGAAGTAGCTTGATGTTTCTGAATATAAGGTATTTCAAAATATTCACATGCTTAGAATTGAATAGGTAATACATTCAGATATTTAAATGGTTTGATAATCTTTCAGATATCTGAGAATAGTATAGACACAGTGTAAAGAAAAACTGAGAACATAAGGAAACGTATAAAGAAAAATAGTATAAAAAGCAAAATATGTGTGAATAGAAACTTTTTTCATATTTAAATTTGTGCATTAATAGTATTTTTCATAAAGGATCTGAATGTGACATATCCACTTTGTGATCCCAGCTCCACCTTCATTTCATGCTGGGGTTGCCGACAGATTTGCTCATTTACTTACCTCTCCTAGCAGAGCAAGCTGTGATACATCACTGGATAAATTACGTGTGCTTTTACCCTATTTTTTTTCAAGTATTCATGTATTTGGACTGTGGGAGAAAGCTGGAGAATTACAGTATAAGAAGTTCTTAATAGATGACAGGTCTACTAATAATGTTTCTTTTGTATTGGTTCTGTTTCTGTTCTAAACTTGATCCAAAGATTAATGAGAGTACATTAAATATTTCTAAACACATTCATGTCAGCTTAGTGACTTTCTTTTGCCGGTGTAATTTTCTGTTTTTTTTCCTAAGAGATCTTTTCTGGATTTTCTGAAATAAGTTGCTGTGTCCTTGTGTGCCTGGTCTAAAATATCTAGCAAGCTTTGTGACATTGAATGAGTCTTGAAAAACCACTTTGTTGATTAAAAAAATTTACTGGACAAGAGGATTTGTTTTCCCTTTCTGACTTGGGTTCAATTTTCCCCTTCATTTGCTAAAAGGTTGGCTGTCTTAAAGCATGGAATGAATCTTTGCCCTTGGCCACGGTTGGACAAAACAGACATTGAGTGTCCATGCCTGACTTGGTGCTGTCCATATAGGCACCATGTAAACCTTAAGACATGGCTATATTGAACTTGAAGCTTCACACCGGTAACAAATGCGTCTCTATAAATAACCTAAAAAATGTAAAGATACCTTATTAAGTTTAGGATTACACTTGTTATTGTGTTTCAAGTTCCCAAAGACCTGAGAGAAATAGAAAGTTGCTTCCCATGGGTAAATGAGAAGAAAAGACAATGGTAATAATTTATGTAATAAAACCATGCTAAACATTTTAAACATACATGCTTCCATTTATACTATAAAATCATCCTCTAGCAAGCAAGGTATGCATGAAGAAACTCAAAGTCAGGGTGGTTAAATAACTCTTCAAAATTATCCAGACAATAAGTGAAAGAAATGGGTTTCAAGCTACTACTGAGAATAGGTGGAAGGGAAGGAAAAACAGATACATAATGCTGTTGTCCAGGATAATCTTGATTTAGAAAGTTATGTCCCATTGTCAAAATATATATTCGAATATATTTTAAAATATGTTCTATATAAAATTTGCATGTAAAGCCTGTATATCGTATCTCTTGGACATTCCCCCCAGCTTTATTATGATATAATTGACAACTAAAAATTGTATATATTTAAGGTGTGCTACTTGATGTTTTGATGTAGGTGCACATAGGAAAATAATCACCACATTCAAGCTAATTAACACATCCATCACCTCACATAATTAGTTTTTTGTAGGGGTGTGTGGTAAGAACACTTTACAATATACCTTCCTAGGAAATGTCTAGTAGACAGTACAGTAATATTAACTATAGTCCTGTCGCTCTACATCATATCTCCAGAAATTATTCATCAGGGGAGATTTTGGTCAAAGGGAAATGGAAAGATGTTGGCCCTTTTTAGTTGTAATAAAGAGATTCTGGTTAATTCAAACACTATAAAACCTGGAATAAAATATGCTGTTTGGAATTACATTCTGGTTTTAATATGATCACATCATCTGGCTTGGGCATACAGGCAATGTGATTATAGCATCTGTTACCATACTTATCACCCGGGTTGATTCAACCATTCTGGCTGCTGGCACTAGCTGACACTTAGTCTGTGACACTTAACCTTCAGACAATGATCCCAAGTGGATGGTGACATTCTCATGGATTAACTGAACCATTTGCCCTTTATCTCAATGCTTTTATACTCTGACAGAGCCTTGATTGCTCTGCATTTACCAGATTTACTGTGTTTCTTATATTTTGGGGCTTGACAGGTAGCGCACATCAACCCAATATTACCCTGAAAACAAGCCTTAATAGAAAGTAAGTTATTTGCTGATGAAATTGGGTAATTATGATCATCAGATGTCAGATGGTCAGATGATCATCTGAGATCCAGTCAATGTTGGTATTTGCTCTGTGTTTAAGTTAAATGCTATTAACTCAGATTCACCAAAATCTTATCAAAATGAGAAATCACAGCTTTGGAGACAGTGCAATGATATAAAATGTTAGACTGAAGACTTGGGTTCAAGTTTCAGCTCCACAGTTAGCTGGCTGCATGACCTTGAGCCAGTTATTTAACCATTTTGGAGCCTGCTTGTTTAACCTGCAAAATGATTGGGAGAGAAAGGTTGGGCAAGATCCCTACTAAGGTTCATCTATTGTAGCTGGAAGTTCTCTGAAATGTTTAAGATTTAAGATTCCTCAGGGGGCACCTGAATGGCTCAGTGGTTGAGCGTCTGCCTTTGGCTCAGGTTGTGATCCCGGGGTCCTGGGATCAAGTCCCATGTCGGGCTCTCCTCACAGGGAGCCTGCTCCTCCCTCTGCCTATGTCTCTGCCTCCCCTTCTCTTTGTCTTTCATGAATAAAGAAAACCTCAAAAAAAAAAAAAAAAGATTTAAGATTCCTCAACTCTGCTAACTATCAATCCAGAAATTTTAGGCAATATTTTCTTCATTGAAGAAGCATGTTCTTTATGCTGCTTAACCATTTTGGTATACATAATTATATTATTTATATAGTGCTGTATGATAAATTACCACACATATAGCTGCTTAAGACAACAGCTATTTATCATCTCACAGTTTCTGTGCCTTAGTTGGGTCCCCTGCTCTGGATTTCACAAATCATGACACCATGTAGATT